>NC_140715.1:12500-1285000 GCF_050655825.1 Lonchura striata | reverse complement strand
AAAAGCATCTTATGCTGTCTCCTTGAGTTTCTCAGCAAAGAGATGCCATACTGGAACTTCCCTGCCCTGGCATTCCTTGTGGAGGTGAGTCTGAAGGCCGGCGCTGCCTCCCAGCTCTCTGCCCTCTCGTAGCTGCAGCTGCCTGGGACGGTGCCCACGCCCTGTGCTGCTGCCTGGTCCCCGCCCTGTGCGGTTCTGGGCTCCTGCTGGCCGGGTCCCCTGTCACTGCCCTGTGCCTTTCAGGTCCTGCATTGCCTGGACTTGAGCGCATGCAGTGACAGCATCATGGATCTCTTGTCGAGGCACTTGCTGAGTGAGTGCACAGAGATGCGCCGCCAGGTTCTGAGGGCCCTCCTCTTGCTCAGGGATAATCCCTCACTGGTAAGGAGGGGCAGCAGCTGAAGCCGTGCAGGCAGCGTGGGGCTGGGGAACACAGTCGCTGGAACTTGGCTGGGCTTCAGGCACTGGGGCAGCCGCTCCCAGCTCTCCTGCCTCCCACTTCAGCTGCCCGAGTGCTGCGGGACAGGCCTTTGGCCTCTGGGCCCTGTGGTAGCAGGGTGGCCTTTCACACACTTTTGTTCCAAACAGGCCAAAAGAATGTGGAGCCTGACTGAGGCCTCGCAGTGCTCACCAAGGATCCTTGGATGGTGAGAAGGGGGCAGTGGCTGAAGCTGAGCTGGGCAAAGCAGCCCCTTGGGCTGGCCGGGCTTCAGGAGCTGAGGCAGCTGCTCCCAGCTCTCCTGCCTCACCTGCCCCAGTGCTTTGGGAAAGGCCTTCGGCCTCTCTGTGATGTCACACAGACATCTCTGTGATGTCCCACTGAAACTGTGAGGTCACATAGCTGTTTGTGATGTCACAGTGACAGCTATGTGATGTCACAAAGCCCTCTGTGATGTCCCACAAACCACTGTGCATGTGTGCCATTGGATCTTTCCCTCCAGTTCCCACAGAGGCCATGCCAGACACTCCTGTCTGGCTTCCAGGTCTGCAATTTCCTCCTCCAAGTGCAGCTGGTGCTGCCAAAGGATCACCTCCTGCTCCTTCATCCTCTGGACAATTCCTTTATCATCCTCAGGAGAAATCCCATTCGTTCCAGGGGGCTGGTTGATGCTGACAATGGCCATCAGCACCAGGTACCTACAGAAGTTTCCTTCAGCCATGGCTGATCCTTCCCTGAAAGAGAAAGAAAGGAGGACAGAGCCAAGATCCAGACTATATTGCCTCGGGAAGAGACAGGAAAGAGGCTCGCCCCTGGCAGGAAGGCTCTGGCCAGCCCTGCAGAAAGGCTGGAGGCCAGAGGTGCTCCTCAGGGCTCGCTTGCTGCTGCCCGTTCCAGTCCAGCTGCCCAAAGAGGCTCCATGAGCAAGTGGTGAGGAGGAAGAGGAGGAAGGTGCGAGACACAGGGACACAAACCTGAGCAGCCAGGTTTGAGGAGAGAGAAGCTCAGCATTGCAGATGGCAGAAGAAACCAAGCCCAGTCCCCCAAGCAGGAGGAGGAGAGGAAGGGCCCCCAAGCTGGCTGCAGGCAGACAATGGAGACCTTGCCCAAATGTTCCCAAATGGGCTGGGGGGAGGGAATACATGGCCCTACTTTTCAGCTCCTCCCACCACTTCTGACCCTGACACTGTCATGAGACAAAGCCTGATGAAATCCTGCTCAGCGTGGGCAACTGAGTCCTTGAAGGACTTAATGTCAGGTCAAGGCTTCCTTTCCCTCCCAAAGCCTTCCCTTGGCAGTCTTGGGCAGGGGATTCATCCTCCCTCCCTCATCCTTCCCACAGACCAGCTCGGAACCACTCCATGGGCACTTTCCATTCTTTGTGTCTGTCCTCAAGTGCAGTGCCAACCTGGGGAGAAGTCCTGGCTCTGTCCTGAGCTCCCAGGAGCTCCCAGGCTGAGATGGCAATGCTCAGCCACACCAGGGCCCTGCCCCTGCCAGCAGCACCCCCACAAGCAGCAGCAGCAGCGGCAGCAGCAGCAGCAGCAGCAGCAGCAGCGGCAGCGGCAGCAGCAGCAGCAGCTGCAGTTGCCCCTCAGCTGTTGGTGCCCCTGCACTGCAGCCCCTCCCGCTGGCACCAACGTTCCCTTGTGGCCTTGGAGACAGTCCTGAATCCATCCATGGGGTCACAGAGCCATGGAATCCCAGAGTTCCAGGTTCCTGGAATCCTAGAGTCATTGAATCCTGAGAACCACACTCAGAGGAGGAGGAGGAGGAGGAGGAGGAGGAGGATGAGGATGAGGACAAGGAGGATGAGGAGGAGGAGGAGAAGAATGAGGAGGACGAGGACGAAGAGGAGGAGGATGAGGATGAGGAAAAGAATGAAGAGGAGGACAAGGAGGAGGAGGATGAGGAGGATGAGGAGGAGAAGGAAGATGAACAGGAAGAGGAGGAGGACAAGGAGGAGAATAAAGAAAAGGAGGAGGAGGAGGACAAGGATGAGGAGGAGGATGAGGATGAGGACGAGGATGAGGATGAGGACGAGGATGAGGACGAGGATGGGAACAAGAAGGAGGAAGACGAAGAGGAGGACGAGGACGAGGAGGCGGAGAAGGGGTTGTTAAAAGAGCAGTTAAAAATGAGTGCTGGGAACCTGTCCCCATGGAGAACCCATCTCCCAGATGTGCTCCATGCCCTTAACAATGGCCCCTGGGGAAATGGAAACCCCCTGGCTGTGCACGGCTGCTCCCAGTGTGCAAATACAGCCCTGGGCAGTGAGACTGGGACTGCCTGGGAAATTGTTCTGGGTGTGATGGCCCTGGCAGGGCCAGCCCAGAGGCTGCAGGGCTGGACCTTCATCCACTGGAATTAGTCAGGATAAATCAGAAGCAAATGAGAGTTAACAATACAGGAACAGGAATCCAGATTCCTCCAGGACACTTTGGTTTGATAACTGCTCACTGGAGCTTGGCCTTGCAAAGTGCTCATGTCATGGGAGGAGGAACTGATGCAGATTATCAAGGGGTAAATGAAGTAATTTGGTTAAAGGATAGCGAACAAGATTGGATTATTCAACCCCATGACAGGGTAGCACAATTATTGATATTGCTAGTGTTTAAAACAATTGGGGGAAAAAAGGAGATCCACCTGAAATCACTGCTGTTGGTGGAGATAAAGGGTTTGGATCCAGCAGTGCTAATAATGGAGCCGGAGTGTGGGTCCAGAGGCCAAAAGGCCTCCCGAGGCAGCTGAAGGAACAGCTCCTGGGAAGGACAGCAGTGTTTGAATCCTGAAACCTGGCCAGGAATGACGGGAATGTGTCCCTGCAGCCAAGTGCTCTGTGTGAGAACAGGTAGATATTACAGGAGATTGTTTTACACATCCTGCCAGATCAAATCTCCCTTTTGCCCCAGTGAAAACTCGTGACCTGGACTCCACCTAGGATGGAGCCAGGGCCAGGCTCTTGTACTGCCCAAGGTGTATCCCTTGAAGACCTTTTAATAAATACCTGCTTTATTCCTTTAACACTGCCTAGCTCTGTTCTAGGCAGCCTCTCAAGGCATCACCACCAAACCAAGGGAGCACGGACCAGGTCTGGCTGGCTGGGCCTCCTGGGGACCACCTGGCCACCTTGGCATGTCGAGGGCTGCTTCTCACCTGCCCTGAAGCCCTGGGGCTCTGGGCTCTCCTTCCTATGGGAGAGAACTCTCCTCCTCCATGGGCCATGGCCAAAATTGGGATTCCTCCTCCAAAACTCTGCATCCAAGGATTGCTCCCAAGTGAAAGCTGCCAGGACAGACAGGTCGGGGCGCCCTTCGCCTCTTGGGGGCTGCCTCTCATCTGCTTTTGAAACACTGGGGATTGGTGCTTTCATTCCAATAAAAAGAATTGTCCTTCTTCTCAAAGTGTCCCTGGTCAAAATTGAGATTCCTCCTCCCAAATTCCATGTATGCAAGGATTCCTCCATGAAAAAAGCTGTCTGGAAGAACAGGTCTGTTTGCCTGAGACTTCCAGGAGCCACCTCTTTCTTCTTCTGCCTTTCAAACACTTGGGCTCTGTGCTTTCTTTCCTGTGGAAAAAACTGTCCTTCTCCAGGTGTCCATATCTGAAACTGGGATCCAACCTCCCAAATTCCCTATATCCAAGGGTTGCTCCCAGCCAAAATCTGCCAGTACCATCAAGCCTGGCTGGCCTTGGCCTCTGTTGGCTGCCCCTGCCACACTGGGGCTCAGTGCTTTCCTTCCCATGGAGATCACTGTGACACTGTGGGCACCTCATGGAACCAAGGGGATCCTTGTGGCACCACTGGAGCCTATGGAACCAAGGGGTGTTGTTGCGTGGCATGCACTTCCCCTCGCCGCGATACCCTGAGCGGTGCCGTGCTGGGCGGCGAGAGGGAAGAGAACGGGCGGCCGCTCCTCCTGTGAAGCTCTGCAGTCCCAGTCGGTGGTGCGGCAACAGACGGAGGCGACACGGGACTTGGGGATGAACAGGATGGTTTTATTCAGTGAGCCCCAAGACCCCCTCGGGAGCGGGAGCAGAGCTTTTATAGAAGAATTCAGGGAGATGGGTGTAGGAAGAGCAACCAATGAGGGAATAGCAGGGGAGGAGTTTAGGGCAGAATTAACCCATCACAAACCTGTCAGGGGAAGCAGGGGAGTGGAATAACACAAAATAAGCAATAGGGTTTCGAGCCTCACTAAACAGACAGGGAATTCTCTGGAAGCAGAGGTGGGGGCTAGGAGGAATGACAGGGAAGGTTCCAGGGAAAGGGAGGATTGACAACTTGGAGATGAGGGGGTTAGGGGAGAGCTAGGGAATACTGACAACTGGGGAGAAGAGGAGATTAGGGATGGGGGAGGGGAAACAGATATTGAACAAAAATCAAATTAAAGACACACCACCGCAAAGGGGCCATGGTGACACCATGGGGCTTCAGGGACCCAGAGACCATTATGACTCTGTGGGGCCTGATGGAACCATGGAGACCATTGGGATCCTTCAGGGCCTCGTGTCACCAAGGGGGCATTGTGACACCTCAGGGCCTCCTGGAAGCAAGGGACCCCATGGAAGCGAGGGAACATGGAGCAGGTCTGGCTGGCTTGGCCTGCCAGGGGCCACCTGACAGGTGTGGCTGATGTTGGAATGCCAAGGTCTGCCTCTCATCAGCTCCTGGAGCACTGGAGCTCTGTGCTTTCCTTGCTGTGGAAAAGAACTGTTCCTCATTTCAGATGCTCATTGCCAAAACTGGTATTCTCCCTAAAAATTCCTATATGCAAGGGTATCTCTCAGAAAAAAATCTGACAGCTCTGGTTGGCCTCTGGTGGTCACCTCTCTTTCCTCCTGGAAACATTGGCACACTATTCCTTCATTCCTGTGGAAAAGAACTGGCCTTCATGTCCAAGGGCCATGGCCAAAATTAGAATTTGGCCTCCCAAATTCTGAATATCCAAGGATTTTTCCCAGACAAAAGTAACCAGGACAGACAGGTCAGGCTGGCCCTGTCCTCTGGTGCTTTTCTTAGACTATGAGCTGAATGTTTTCTTTTGAAAACACCTTGGAGAGAGCCCAGAGATCTCCCAAGGAGGGGTTCTGAGCCCTTGGGCACATGACCACTACATATGGACAAGTTAGAGATGAGAAAGCCTGGCTGGGTCTCTGTCCCTTCTGGCCCCACAGAGGTGCCGAGGCCGGCCCAGGCCCGTCTCGGCCGTGGGGCCGGGCGGCTCCTGCCGTGGGGCCGGGCCCCTTCCCAGGGAGCCGCCAGGCGCCATCGGCTGCCGGGCAGGGCAGGGGAGGCCGCGGGGCCGAGGCCGGGCCGTGGCTGCGGGTGCTGACATCTGGCCCTGCCGAGCCCTGCCCCGCCGCCAGCCCGGGCCCGGCCAGGATCCGCCGGGCCCCAGGAGCAGCCCCGGGCCGGGCCGGCTCGGCCAAGGCTCTGCCGCCCTTGGGCTTCGCCCGCAGCCGGTGGGCAGGGCAGGAGAAGCCATCGGCCCCGGCCGTGCTGCTGCTGGGCTCTGGCCTGGCTGCTGAGATCCTGGCCCTGCCCCAGCGCAGCCCAGCCTGACACAGCCCCAGCGCAGCCGCTGCAGAAACCTCCATGGCAAAACAGCTCCGGCCGCAAGCACCGAGCCCGGCCGGGCTCACGGAACCATCTGCAGCCCCGGGAGATATTGACTCTGCCAGTGCTGCCATCCTCCCTCCAGTGAGAGAAAAGGACACAGGGCAGGCACACAGAGGAGCAGCATGAACACACCGAGGGCAGAGAAGGGGAAGTTGAGTCCCAGATGGGAGGGATGACGAAATGCCTTAATCCTGGGGCTGGAATCCTCTGCTAAAGCTATGGAGAAGGATGTCATTGATAGATCAGATTCTATTTTTCCATATAATGCATTGAAAAGTATGAGGCGATGACTTGTTTCAGCAAAGGCCTCCATGCTAAAGTAAGCAAATGTCGAAGTAGCTGTGATCTCCTGTGAGAATTTTGAACAGAGAAAGGGAGAACAGTGATGAGACCCTGTGCCCTCAGGGAGAGAAGAAGATCTCTGTTCCCAGAGATGAAGATGATTTCTGAAAGAGATGAAGAGAACCTCTGCTCTTAAACAGCTCATCTTGAAACTAATATCCCATAACTTGGCATGGCCCATAAGCACAGCTGTGGGAAAAGGTGGGAAAAGATGGGAGGGAGTTCACGATTGCAGATTTCTCCAGGCAGCTGCTATTTGTGGAAATGAAAAGCCATGAGATAACTGTTTTCTTGTGGAGAAGTCTCCATAACATTAACAAGAAGAACTTCTCTGCCTCAGTGAAGTGAAGAAAGACTATTTTAGATGTGGTAAAGTGATGGAAAATTTTATGTGTTGTCTCTTTACATTGTCAGGTTGTATGGAGAGAGGAAGTGTTCTGAAAGTTTTCCTCTAATTCTTATTATTCCCTCTTTAGTTATTGTTAATACAATTTTATTTATACCCTTTTAATATTTTGAGCCTTCTTTGCCTTTCTCCCAATCCTATCTTATAGCAGGAAATGAGTAAATATATTCTAGTGAGTGCACTGGTAATTAGCCAACACTGAACACACCAAAATAGTTGATGCATTGGCTGAGAAATATCAAAATGGTGAACCAAAACCACTACAGAAACTTCCTGAAAAACTGCACAAGAGCAGAGAGAAATGCATGCAGAGCAATGGTTTGTCAGGACTTGCTTGATCCTAATGAGCCCCGTGGTGCATTTGGAGCTGAGCCCTGGAACCTTAGGACTGAGAGGAGATTGCAGAAACCTTTCCCGGAGTCAAAGTCAGAGGAAAACCCCAAAGTCGTTGGAGTCTAAAGCATTAATGGGACCCACAAAGGTCAATCTATATCACAGACTCTTCATGAATTCCTTGGAGGAGAGAACTGGAGGCCAGGATGGCACAAAAACCTCTCAGAGACTGAAAATGGCACAAAGAACTCTCAATGTGGAAAGGAAAATCCAAAGTACGTTACAAAAGTTAAGAATCTCAAAGTATTCATGAGCTCCACTGAGTGTCAGTACAAAGTTCTCAAGGAACTCATTAAAGCAGATAATTGGGGCCATGATTGCACAAACCTCTCACAGAGTCTGTAGCAAAAGGCAGACACTAAGTACCTTCAAATAACTGAAGTACCTTGAAGAATTAATGGGCCCCACTGAGTGTTGTTACTGACAAAGCCTCTCCAGGGATTAATTACGGCAGAATATTGGAGGCCATGATTGAAGAAAGCTGTCAAAGACTCCAAGGCAAAAGCAAAAGCCAAAGTCCTTTGAAAAACTTACAGTCCCTGGGAGCATGAAGGAGCCCCCAGGGCCATTCCTGACCAAGGCTCCCCAGGGAATCCTTCCAGCAGATCCTTGAGGCCACTGGGATGTGGGCTAGGGGGGGATGCTGAGGGCAGGACCAGGGGCTGACAGTGCCCAGCCTGGCTGGGGCTGTGCCAGGAGGCCCCAGGGCCTCAGGACAAGGTGTCTCCTCACAGCCCTTGGTGGCACAGACCCTGCTGTGCCCCAGGGCACCAAGACTTGGCTTCTCTTTGTCCCCACCTGGCATCAGTGCCTCCAGTTCTCTGCTCTGCCTGGGGCCTGGGGACACTTTCTCAGTTGTGTCCCTCAGAGGGACCCATTAAAAGCCAGAGAAACTTTGGAGTTGGATTCTGACTTGGAGCTCTGGAGAGGTTTCTGCAGCTCCCTCTCAGGGCCTGATGTTCAGGGCTGAGCACAAAGCCCCAGAGGGTCATTAAAGTCCTTGTGCTGTGTCTGTGCTGCTGGGCTGGGCTCCTGGCACAGAGGGTGATGCTGGTAAGCAAGCAGAGCTTCAAAAGCACATTTCTCTTGCTGAGCAGCTCTTCTCCCAGCCCAGCAGGGCTGGGGCACTGCCTGCAGCCAGCCCGGGCACAGCACAGAGGCACAGAGAGCTTCAATCAGTCAGGGCTGGGAAGGGGCTGACAAGCGCCTGGGGCAGAATCACTGCCAGCCCTTGGCACAGGAACCTCTGGCTGCAGGACAATGCAGCTGCAGCTCCTGGAGAGATCTCCTAAAGCTGGAACATGCCAATGCCCACAGACCCTGTGAGTGCATTCTCTGCTCATCTCCTGTGCAGAGCAGCCAGGGGTGCCCAGGGCTGTCCTGCAGAGCAGGGTCCTGCAGCCCAGGGCGCTGTGCTGGGCCAGGGACTCTGCTGCCTGCCAGGGACAACTCTCAGCCGGCCCTGGAGCTGCTCCCAGCGCTCGCCAGGAGCTGTGGGGGGAAGGAGCCACCCTGAGCAGGGCAGGTGCTGCTGCTGAGAGGGGCTGGCTGGGGCAGGGCTGCTCCCAGCTCCAGACCAGCCTGGGCACAGCTCCGGAGGGCACTTCCCAAAGAAGGTAAGCGTGGGATTGCTGTAATGATCAGGAGATTTCCTGAGAGTGTTTTCAATTTCCTGCTTGGAGAAGGTTGGAAATTTGGGGTGATGACAAAAAGTATTTTTGCTTTTTATACATTTTTCATATATCCATAGGTCTGTAAATTGGTATGATATAGTTATAAATCTATAATCCTTACATAACTCTATTAAACTCTCAATTAGCTCTATTAAACTACTAATTTGTACTTATATAACTATAATCCTTAGCTGTCTCTAGTGTTTTCTACCTATCTCTTGGATTTTACTAGAATAAGTTGACTGTCTAAATATACTCCTGAAATACTGTATAGTCTTATTATGAGGAAGAAGGCCTGCAATAAGAGCATTTTAAGTTTTGACCAGAATGTGAGCAGTCACAAAATATGTGAAGGCAAAAAAGCCTTTGGACCTACTCCAGTGGATTGAGCCTGGGTTATGTAACTGGGGCAACTGAATCTCCTATTGGATGTTCTTCTTAAATATTCTAATTAATTAACCTCAATGAATTGTTGAAATCAGAGGCTGGGTGTGCCCCTGGGCTACCTGGAAGCTTCCAATAAAGGTCTGGTTTTTACTGCTATAACACTGTTGCAAGAGTTCTTTTCTTTCTCTTTTGATTATAGACAACAGAGGGATGAGAGAAGCAGAACAGGAATTGAAATCCCAGAATCACAGAACATTCTGGGTTGAAAGGGACACACAGGATCATCAAAGGAATGTTTGAACATTTACAGGGACTCCAGAACTGTGACTTTGGGTGGTCAGTGTCTCTGCTGGGAGCCTCCCAAAGGGCCTTCAGCCACTCCTCAGCCCTGGGCAGCAGCAGCATCACCTCTGCAGGGCCCAGCAGGGCTCTCCTGAGCTGCCCTTGCCCAGCTGCACACAGAGCCTGCCCCAGCCAGGGCCCTGCACACAGGCAGGTTTCTGTAGGGCCGGGCCGAGGGCACACAGGGTGGGATGGGCTCTGTGAGCGCTGGCAGGGACAAGGCACCTCTCAGGAGGGGATGTCCAGGCCCAGGGAGATGCTCAGGGAAGCAGAGGGGGCTGAGCAGAGCAGTGCTGGGGGAACAAACCCATCCAGCCCCTCAGCTTCCCTCAGCCACAGGGAATCCTTTGCCTCTCACATCTCTCAGTGGCAAACTCTGAGTGCAGCAGGAATGCTGGGGATTTCTGACCTCAGAGAGCCAGGAATGTTGTGTGGGTAGGATAACAATTCCTTAAATCAACTCCTGCCATTCCTTAGATCTGGGAGTGCAGATGCTAGCAAGCTTTTCTGCAGTAAGAGAAACTTCTGTGACAAATCCTGAATATCCAGCCTTGTCCCTCTGCCACAGGGCCACAAACCCAGGGCAGCAGGGCAGGGATGGCTCCTCGAGAGCCCCCACACACAGCCCTTGCTGCTCCTGGCACATTCAGCCAGCACAACTGGAGATCAGGCAGGGACCTGGGTGAAGGTTTTCCCAGAGCAGGAACAAAGGTGGGTGAGTCCCAGCAGGACAGTCTGCGGGGAATGGCCCAGGTTTGGCTCCAAGCAGCCTCTCCTGACTTGTCCCTGTCCTTTCTCCATGAACAGGTGCCCATGTGCAGCCACAGCAAATGTCCAACAGCAGCTCCATCAGCCACTTCCTCCTGCTGGCACTGGCAAACACGCGGCAGCTGCAGCTCCTGCACTTCTGCCTCTTCCTGGGCATCTCCCTGGCTGCCCTCCTGGGCAACGGCCTCATCATCAGCGCCGTAGCCTGCGGCCACCACCTGCACACGCCCATGTTCTTCTTCCTGCTCAACCTGGCCCTCAGTGACCTGGGCTCCATCTGCACCACTGTCCCCAAAGCCATGCACAATTCCCTCTGGGACACCAGGAACATCTCCTACACAGGATGTGCTGCTCAGATCTTCTTCTTTCTGTTCTTTATCTCAGCAGAGTATTCCCTCTTGACCATCATGTGCTACGACCGCTACGTGTCCATCTGCAAACCCCTGCACTACGGGACCCTCCTGGGCAGCAGAGCTTGTGCCCACATGGCAGCAGCTGCCTGGGCCAGTGCCTTTCTCAGTGCTCTGCTGCACACAGCCAATACATTTTCCCTGCCCCTGTGCCATGGCAATGCCCTGGGCCAGTTTTTCTGTGAAATCCCACAGATCCTCAAGCTCTCCTGCTCTAAATCCTACCTCAGGGAACTTGGGCTTCTTGCTGTTAGTGTGTGTTTGGCATTTGGTTGTTTTGTGTTCATTGTTTTCTCCTATGTGCAGATCTTCAGGGCTGTGCTGAGGATCCCCTCTGAGCAGGGACGGCACAAAGCCTTTTCCACCTGCCTCCCTCACCTGGCCGTGGTCTTCCTGTTTGTCAGCACTGCAGTGTTTGCCTATCTGAAGCCCCCCTCCATCTCCTCCCCATCCCTGGATCTGGCCCTGTCAGTTCTGTACTCGGTGGTGCCTCCAGCCCTGAACCCCCTCATCTACAGCCTGAGGAACCAGGAGCTCAAGGTTGCAGTGTGGACATTGGTGACTGAATACTTTCAGAAACATTAAAATGCTGGCCAATTTCTTGAAATCACTTGTAACAAAAGTCATCTTTAGTACTTCTTGTCAAATTAGTTGTGGGGATTTTTTTTCCTGTGTTTTACTTTTTTAAATATTGTCCACAATAAATGTAATTTTTGCGCCATTTGTCATTTTGTTTTTCTCCACCTTCCCTGTAGCCGCAGACTGTGTCAATGCGCTCTCGGTGGCTTTCAAGAAACTAAAGGATCTCCCAGCAGAGTTTTCTGCAGAGATGCTCTTTTATTGCCTTCTCTGGAGCTGCAGCAGCAATGTCTGTGTGCAGAGCTGGGGCAGATCAGTGCTGGCACAGCAGCTCTGCTCCTGCTGGCCACACCATTCCTGATCCAGGCCAGGAGCCATTGGCCTTCTTGGCCACCTGGGCACACTGCTGGCTGATGTCCAGCCTGCTGTCCATCAGTCCCTGCAGGTCCCTGTCTGCCTGGCTGCTGTCCAGCCACTCTGTCCCCAGCCTGTAGCACTGCAGGGGTTGTTGTGGCCAAAGTGCAGGACCCGGCACTTGGACTTGTTAAACCTCACCTTGTTGGATTTGGGCCCTGGATCCAGCCTGTCCAGGGCCCTGTGCAGAGCCCTTCTACCCTCCCACAGGTCAACACTCACATCCAGCTTGGTGTCATCTGCAAAATTGTCCTTGGTTCCATGGGGCCCCAAAATGTGACAATGTTTTCCTTGGTTCCATGGGGTTCACAGTGTCACAATGTTCTCCTTAGTGCCGCAGTTTCACAGTGGCCCCTTGGTTCCATGGGGGCCCCAGGGTGTCACAAAGGCCCCATGGTCACATGAGGTCCCACACTGTCACAATGCTCTCTGTGCTTCCACAAGTCCCCTCAGTGTCACAATGGACTCCTTGTTTCCACGAGGCCACACAGTGTCACAACGGCCTTCCAAAATCCCTGAGGCCCCAGAGTGTCACAGTGGCCCCTTGGTTACACAAGGTCCTGCAGTGTCACAATGTCCCCTTGGTTCCATGAGGCCCCGCAGTGTCAGAACGGCCCCTTGGTTCCACTGGGCCCCGGACTCTCCCAATGCTCTCCTTGGTTTGGCAGTGTCACAGTGGTGAAACCCCTCGGTCACACGAGGCCCCGCAGTGTCACCATGGCCTCTGTGGTTCCACCAGGACCCAGTGTCACGGGGACTCCCTGTTTCCCTTTGGCCCCAGAGCACCACAATGGAGCCCTGGTTCTATGGGGCTGCACAGTGTCACCATGGTCCTCTTAGTTCCACGAGGCCCTGCAGGGTCACAATGGCTCCAGAGTGCCCCAATCATCACAGGATGTCAGAATCAAATAGGCTGGAAAAGACCTTTGGGATCATCAAGTCCAACCAATGCCCTAATACCACCTTGTCACCCAGACATGCCACTGAGTGCCACTGGAGAGGGACAGTGACTCTGCCACCTCCCCCCTAGCCTGCCCATTCCAATGCCCACTCACCCTTTCTGTGAAGAACTTCTTCCTCTTGTCAAGCCCAAACCTCCCCTGGTGCAGCTGAAAGCTGTGTCTTCTTGTCCTGCCCTCCACTAGATCAACACTCACACCCAGCTTGGTGTCATCTGAAAATTTGGGGATGGTGGGCTCGATCCCCTCACCCAGATCATCGGTGAAGATGTTAAACAGGACTGGGCCCAACACAGATCCCTGGGGACAGCACCAGGGACTGGACACCAGCTGGGTGCAGCACCATCCCCACCCCTCTTTGGGCCCAGCCTCCAGCCAGCTCTTCCATCGCCCAGCCAGGAGGGAACCTGCCCAAGCCGTGGGCTGCAGCTTTTCCAGGGAATGCTGTCACAGACAGTGTCCAAGGCTTTGCTGAAGTCCAGATGGAAACATCCACAGCCTTTCCCACATCCACAGGTGGGTCACCTGGTTATAAAAGGAGATCAGGTTGCTCAGGCAGGACCTGCCCCTCTTAAATCCACGCTGGCTGGCTCTGACCCCTCGGCCATCCTGTGGGTGCCCTGTGGTGGCTCTCAAGGTGATCTGTTCCATAACCTTGCTGGGCACTGAGGTCAGGCTGACAGGCCTAGAGCTCCCCACATCCTCCTTCCAGCCCTTCTTGGGAAGGGGCACACACTGGCACCTCCAGTGCTCTGGGACCTCCCTGGTGAGCCAGGACTGATGGTAAATGATGGGGAGCAGCTTGGGGAGCTCATCCACCAGCTCCCTCATCCCCCTAGGATGGATCCCATCTGATCCCATCCACCTGTGAGCATCTGAGTGGCTCAGCAGGTCAGCAGCTGCTTCCACCTGGATTACAGGGAGCTGTTCTGCTCCCTGTGCCCATCTACCAGCTCAGGAGAACTCTTGTCCTGAGGACAACTTGTTCATATGTTGAAAATTGCGACAAACAAGGTGTTAAGTAGTTTGGCCTTTTCCTTATCTTCAGTTACTATATTCTCCACTGAATCAATAAAGAGTAGAACTTCTCCTTCTCCTTCCGTTTGCTATAATTTTTTTTATAAACACATTTTTTGTTCTTTTTACAGAAGTGGCCAGGTTAAGTTCTAATTGAGCTTTCATCTCATTCCTTTTTTTCTGAATGACCTAACAACACCCTTAAACACTTGCTAACTTGACAGTACCTTTTCCCCCCGAATTACCACAAAAACTCTATGGGCAGCCAGGACAGTAAATTTCCTCACCAACTCGTCTTTTCCAACACTGGGACAGGCTGCTCCTTCCCCCATAAGATTACTTTCTGGAACTGTGTCCATCCTTCCTGAACCCCTTTATTTTTAAAGGCTGTTTCCCTTAAAAAATCAGTACCTGATTTGGTACTCCCAAAATCTGCATCCTAAATAGGCCCAAGGCTGCCCTTCCTAATTCCAGTGTGGAAGTTTTGTTGCTGCCCCTCTTTCTGTCACAGATCATTTAAAACTTGATTATTTCATGATCACTGTGCCCCAGGCAGCCTCCGACCCCCACATCTGCCACCAGCCCTTCTCTGGTTGTGAACAGCAGCAGACAGATCTTTCCTTGGGAGTGGGAGTGTTACCAAAAATTCAGTAAAACAGAAAACTCCTTAACACCAGTGCAGCATTAAGAAGCAGCATTCTTTATTCAGCTGGATGCACGGGAGATAGCTCCCCCCAAAGCCGAGCATGCTGGGTACAGGAAAGTTTCTGTTCATATTCTGTATTTTGCACACATATTCATTGATTGTGCTGGACTAAACACACATCTGATAATCATTTGCCCAGAATCATTAACATATTTCCCCTCCCCTTTACCCATGTGTTCTTCTGTCCTGGGGGTCTCTCTGGTGGTTTCTGGTGGTCGTGGACCCAAATGTTCCTGTGGGCTTGGCTGAGCTGGCAGGACACTGAGGCTGGTGAACTTCCAGTTCCCCTTCTCCCACAATGGGCATTGTGTGGTTTCCATAGGCCTGGGATTTGGAGAACAAGCTCCAGGTGTCAGCTCACCTGGTGAAGACAATTTATCATCTGGTCATATGAGGTCAAAGAGTGGGCTATGACATCTCATGAGTAATCTATGACAGAATGGTCCATGACATCATAGAGTGGTTTATGTGAGACCATCAAGAAGTTATGACATCATAGGCCATCTCTGTGACATTGCAGAGCAGGCTTTGACATCACAGGACAGAGCTTTGAAATTGCAGAGCAGACTGTGACATCACAGAGTTGGCTGTGACATCAGAGACCAGCTGTGTGACATTACAGAATGGGCTGTGACATCTCAGAGAGGCTGTGTGACATCCCAGAGGGGCTCTGTGACATCCCAGAGGGGCTGTGTGACGTCCCAGGTGGGCTCTGTGAGGTCACTGGGTTGGTCATTCCACCCCAGCTCCCCCTCACAGTTTCTCCCAACAAGTCCAATGCTGTTCATGCCCAGTGGGGTCCCTGTCCCCTGGTATCCCCCCGGTCCCCCTGGAGCCACAGCCTCCACCAAAGGATGTTCCACAGGATCCACCCCAGAGCCTGACATGGGGACAAGGGGCCAGGGCTGAGTGATCAGGACATCAAGGATGTGGATTATCCAGGTCCCTGTGGCCTGGGTTGGGTTCCCCAGGGCAGGAAAGATGTCTGGCAGCTGGAGCAGGCTTAGGGAAGAGCCTCCAAGGTGGGGCTGGAGCCCTTGGGCTGTGAGCAGAGGCTGAGGGAGCTGGGCTTGTCCAGCCCGGAGCAGGGAAGGCTGAGGGGCTCCTCATCCCAGCCTGGCAGTGCCAGCGAGGAGGGGATGGAGAACACAGAGCCAGGCTCTTCACCGGTGGCCTGGTGGGAGACAAAAGCCAATGGGTGTAAGGGGAAAGAGGGGAGATCAGCCAGGCCAGGAGGAGATGAAATGAGTCAGGCTGATTTCAGCATTTCCTCAGCACCAAAAGCAGCCTGACCTCCCTTCTCCATCCACCACTGACAGCTTTGCAAATCAGGAATTGTTTGAGCTGTTTTTCCCCCACTTCAGGATGAGCATCCTGATACAAGAACCTAACTGTGTTTATATCTATCACAGAACCACGTTTGTCGGAAATTCATTCTAGCATGAAAATCACTTGTGGATGGTGGACTCATCAGACTCTTCTGGGACATTGCACATAGCTCGCGGAAGAGCGTGATTGTTATTAAATTGTGTCCTGTTCAACCATGGTCTGTTGGCCATGAAGAGAAACTTTCTGTGCCTCTGAGTCTCACCAGTTCCTGACCGGAAAGGACACAAACCTGATGAGTTGTGGTTCCCACTCCAGTGGTGGCACTTGGCCCTCCCTCCATCCCCAGAGCAGAGCACCCTTGTCCCAGAAAGTCCCTGGCAATGCAGGGATGAAGGGAACAGGACAGGCTGTGGGGATCAGGGGCAGGGCACGGCCAGGGATTTGGGGTGGTTGTGAGCCCAGGGCAGGACCCAGCCCTTGGCCTTGGTGAACCTCATCCCATTGTCCTGGGCCCATGGCTCCAGCCTGTCCAGATCCCTCTGCAGAGCTTCCTGCCCTCCAGCACAGCCACACTCCCACCCAGCCTGGGCTCACCTGGAACTGCCTGAGGGTGCCCTCGATGGCCTCGTCCAGATCAGCAATAAAGAGATTTCACTGACCTGGCCCCAGTCCTGAGCCCTGGGGACACCCCTGGATGTGACTCCATTCCTCAGCTGCTCTGAGTGCCAGGGCTTGGATGAGGGATTTTTGCCCCCAACGAGTGTCTCTACTCATTTCCTCGCCGTTGGAATCAGCAGCGACCTCAGGACCCACAAAGCACTCTCCAAAGCCCAGCCGGGTACAGCAGAGAGTGCTTCCACTCGCCCTACTCACCCTGCAGGAGAGCTAGCTGAGGCTGAGGACAGTGGTCTGGGGCGGGGACGTGGCACCAAAGGAAATCTCGGTCCATGTAGGACCAAGGCCCCTGTGCTGAGGCTGCCTCCAGGCTGCTCCAGCCCCTCAGGATGCCCAGGAACAGGGGTTGCCCACAGCCCAGTGCACCCTGGCTGGCCTGGGTGTTAGCGTTCTGGAACACACATAATCACGGGATATGATTATATGCAGGTGATTTACTAAGAGCGCTGGGAGTCAGGGGTACAGAGCCAAATCTGACTCCAACATGGCTTTTGAGCTGAAAGTATTTTATATTCTATCGTTACATAACTCACATATTTATTATTAAAATTATATTGTTCTATTATATACATTGACATGAGTTTCTTGTGATCTTTCTTAGGTCCCTGACCACAGTTTCTCATTATTATTCTAATGATTAAAGAGTAATTATATTTAATTACTAAACAATCGTCACATCTAACTATTCTATCATTTATCATGTACGAGATACACAGGTGCAGTTCTAGTGAGTACAAGATCTTCTGGTGCTTAGGGTATTTATTTTTCCAGGGCCTACTAAGCTTATTTTTCCTGTTAAACCTAAATCCCTAAGATTTAAAAACCCTTTTACTATCACTGGGGCTACCCAAAGAATAGCCATGGATGAGGCTCTGCAGGACAACGCAGGTTCAGCCCTGCTCCAACATGGGATCCCATGGGACAGGGCACACTGGGATTTGCCCCTGCAGCTACCCAGTGTGTCCAGAGAGACTGCAAGGAGACAGTGACCCCTGTCAGCGGGACCCTCTGAGTGGGACAACCACTCCTGGGGTTGCTGTGCCAGCTCCCCCATGAACCTCCAGCCCTGGGAAGCGGGAGCAAGTGGAAAACACAACTTGGCCAATACAGCCTGTGCCTGAAGCAAATGGAAAGAGAACTGGGGTGGGAAAAATCACGGTTGTTTATTTACAGAAGAACAGCAATGAAAACACAGAACACATTTATATTTGTAAGAATATTTGTAATAACAACAGTTTATAGAAAGTATATACCTAAGAACATATCTAACAACAATATCTGAAATGTATTTACAGAAGAAAAAACAACGCCCTAAAACCTATATCCTAAAGGCAACAACAAACTCTAAAAACTATGTACAAAAGGGTGCCATCTCTGTCCGGGATCTCCATCACTCCAGGAAGAAAAGCAGGTGCCATGGTCACTGCAGTCAGGCACAGAGGGCTCTTCCATGTGTCCCCAGGCTGGCACAGGGGGACTCTGCTGCCAGAGCTGAGGCTGGCTGGGTCTGGGGGCTGGGCCCCAGGCACTGCCATGGGGCTTGTGTGGCCCAAAGCAAGCACAGGACAGGCTGGGCATGGCCACCAGAACCCAAGGCACTGGGTACCACGTTCCTGAGCAGGGACCACCCAGCCCAATCCCGCCCCAGCCTGGCTGCAGGGAACCCACTCTGCCTGTGGGGACCACATGCCTGTCCTGCTGCTGGCATCGCCCTTCATCCCAGGACCATGGCCTCCTCTTCATCTTTTTAATCAACATCCATGTCCTCGGTGTACTCTTCCATGTCCACATCCATTTCCTCTTCCACATCCACATCCACCTCCATCTCTTCCTCTCCAGTCTGTCCTCCATCCACCTCCATCTCCTCCTCCTTATCAATTGGTGTGTCCACCTCCATCTCTTCCTCTCCTGTCTTTTCTCCATCCACTTCCATCTTCCCCTCTCTATCAGTCTTTGTGTCCACCAAGATCTTGTCCTCTCTGCTTTCCACGGCCTGCAGAGGTAGCAAAACCTCAGAGTGGGGTCCCTGTCCCACCCCATCCCCCCAGAACTCCAGCCCACCCGGGCAGCTGGGGGGATCCACCTCCATGGAATGGCACCGTACCTTCCTCAGGACAAATGTCAGCATCCTGCAGGGATGGATGACACAATCCAAGCCTTAGGCAGCTTTGGAGACTGATGCTCTGAGGTATCGGGGCAGGAACAAGAAGGGTGACAGGAGCAGCAGGAGCAGCGTGCAGCGTGTGCTGAGCCCAGGGCCAGCAGTTGTGTTGTGCTGCTTGCTGGGTGCTGGCAGTTCCAGGTGGGACATGGATTGTGACATGACCATTGAGCTAGAGAGCCTTTGGTTCCATGCTTAGCAACGTTCCCCCAGAGCATGGTGCTCAGAGCCCTGTTCCCAAGGATGGAGCATCCACAGCCTGGGCCAGTGCCTCAGCACCCTCAGTGGCAAAGAGCAGCTTCCTCAGATCCAGCTTCAATCAGCCTCCTGCAGCTGAAAGCCGTCCCCCCTTGTCCTGTTGCCACAGGCCCTGTGCAACACTCTGTCCCAGTCTTTCTTGTGGCACCCTTGCAGTGCTGCAGAGCTGCAGTGAGGCTTCCCCAGGGTCTCCTCTTTCCAGGCTGAGCATCCCCAGCCCCACGTGGACATCAGGCAGTGTGATCAGGGGGAGTCCAGGCTAGAGTCAAATGGCATCAGGAATGGAGAGATGGAAGCTTTAGGCCCAGCTTTGCCTCTCAATGTACAAAATTAATAAGAGTGGAGGGCAAGATGGTGGGACACTGGTTCTGCTCTAATTGGTGAATCTAGTCTCTGTTTTTTTCTTTTTTTCTGTCCTGCTGATGCAGGTTTGGCTGTTTGAAAGGAAGCTTGGCACAATATCCATTGTCTTCTCCATTTGTGAAACACCGAGCAGAGTCTGGGCAAGCTGATGTTGCAGAGCAAAACCTGCCAATGTACTGGTGATCCTGAGCCTGGAGGATTCCATTAAACCCAGCCAAAAGTAATTTCTGGAAAGTCAAGCCTGGTGTACATTTTCTTGAGTTTGGCTATGCCAACTTCACCTGAATCTTATAATAAAGCAAACAAAAAACTCAAACCAAAACCGACAAAGCCCAGAAGCAAACAAACCCACGCAAACCAATCAAACAAACAGATTTAAAAAATCCAAATAAAACCAAAGGGAATGAGGAGTTAGTATTAGTTTTGAGTTCATCACAGCAGGCAAGTGGCTGCTTTCCACGGGATCACCATAAAAAGCCACAGATAACAGCTGCTCCAAAATACACCCAACGGGAGAACCATCAAAGTGATACATAGCAACTCTGGGGGCAGCTCCCCATGAAGGTGAGGGATGAGCACCCAGTGGTACAGCTCCAGCCTTCCCCAGCCTCCAGGCTGCTCTTTGCTCCTGATGTAAGAGCCTTGCAGGACTGTGGCCCCTCTCGGTGCATTATAAATCATTCCCACAGCTCTCACTTGAGCCACTGGCATCTCCAGAGCGAGATGCAGGCACAATCCTACTGCCTGCTGAGCCTCTCTGGGAGATCCTGAGCATCTTCCTACCTAGAGCCACAAAAGAGCTCAGGCTCTCCCTGAACTGGGTTTTCAGGGGAGCTTTCCATGTCCCTGCGAGATGTGTTCATCGTTCATCAGGCTGTGCCCAGCCTGGATCAGGGCAGGCTGGATGCCACATGGGATCCATCCTTTGCCCTGCCATGTGATCCTCCATGCAGTGGGGATAAAAAGCCAAGCACTGGGGAACCCCAGGTGCTGCAGCAGTGATATTTTTGGGAGAAACACGGAGCTGTGCATGGCCAGCTTGAAGTCTGCACTGCTGCGAGCACCAGGCCTGCCATGCTGAGCCCAGGGCCACAAGCAGTGCTCACCCTGGCTGGGACACTGAGTCCCAACATGGGATCCCATGGGACAGGGCACGCTGGGATTCGCCCCTGCAGCTACCCAGTGTGTCCAGAGAGACTGCAAGGAGACAGTGACTTCTGTCAGTGGGACCCTTTGAGTGGGACAACCACTCCTGGGGTGGCTGTGCCAGCTCCCCCATGAACCTCCAGCCATGGGAACCTGGAGCAAGTGGAAACCGCAACTTGGCCAATACTGCCTGTGCCTGAAGCAAATGGAAAGAGAACTGGGGTGGGAAAAATCACGATTGTTTATTTACAGAAGAACAGCGATGAAAACACAGAACACATTTAGATTTGTAAGAATATTTGTAATAACAACAGTTTATAGAAAGTATATACCTAAGAACATATCTAACAACAGTATTTGAAATGTATTTACAGAAGACAAAAGAAAGCCCTAAAACCTATATCCTAAAGGCAACAACAAACTCTAAAAACTATGTACAAAAGGGTGCCATCACTGTCCGGGATCTCCATCAGTCAGGAACAAAAGCAGGTGCCATGGTCACTGCAGTCAGGCACAGAGGGCTCTTCCGTGTGTCCCCAGGCTGGCACAGCGGGACTCTGCTGCCAGAGCTGAGGCTGGCTGGGTCTGGGGGCTGGGCCCCAGGCACTGCCATGGGGCTTGTGTGGCCCAAAGCAAGCACAGGACAGGCTGGGCATGGCCACCAGAATCCAAGACACTGGGTACCACGGGCCTGAGCAGAGACCACCCAGCCCAGCCCCGCCCCAGCCTGGCTGCAGGGAACCCACTCAGCTTGTGGGGACCACATGCCTGTCCTGCTGCTGGCATTGGTCTTCATCGCAGGACCATGGCCTCCTCTTCATCTTTTTAATCAACATCCATGTCCTCGGTGTACTCTTCCATGTCCACATCCATTTCCTCTTCCACATCCGCATCCACCTCCATCTCTTCCTCTCCAGTGTCCTGGGTTGTAAGATAAGCTTGTATTCTATTTGCCATCTGTTGAAGGCAAACCTGTTTGGCAGGTTTTGTTATCTCTCCCAAAGACAATGGTTTGCCCCGTATTGCTTATACACTATTGACTGACTCGCTGCAGGGCTGGTAAATGTAACACCGTGAGGGGTCCCACCCAGAGGGGGAAGCCAAGCACTCTATTATTGTTTAAAGGGGTAGCTTTTTGGGGAGAGGAGGCAGCTCTCTGGGCGGGACTCCGAGAGAAGCAGCTCACACTCTCTCTTCGCGGGATTCCCAGAGAAGCAGCTCGCTCTCTCTTCTTCGCATATCTCGCAGCGAAACAGCCGGGGAAGCGGCGGCGGCGGAGCTCGGAGGCAACCCCGGCACAGAGGAAGACCGGCCCCACTGCCACCAGATCTTCAGAGGAAAACTATACCCTTCAAAAGATCACCACTGCAGCTGCAATTCATCAATCACTGCAAGGGGAGCAATTGTCCCAGCAGGACTGCTACTGGCACCCCGAATCCTCAGGTTCTGGACTTTTTTTTTTTTTCCACTGGTTTTGTTTGTACCGATTGCATTTGCCTTTTTAAATTGTTGTCTAGTTTTCTCCTAGTAAAGAATTGTTACTCCCATTCCCATATCTTTGCCTGAGAGCCTTTTGATTTAAAACTCCTAGTAAGTCGGAGGGGGGGGTTTACCTTCTCCATTGCACACGAGGCTTTAGCCCTCCTTCGCAGATTCCTGTCTTGTCGAACCTAGACAGATTTTGGCGCACCAACGTGAGGCCCGAGGGCATTGACAGGGAAAAAGGATTAACAGTTCTTAAGTAATTTGGTTTTTTGTTGCGTGTAAAAACATCTTCAGCATCACCATGTGGTCTAGTTTACCTTGGTTTGGGTGGCATGTGATCGTAACTATACTTTTCCCATTTGCAGACCCTTATCTAAAAATGGGTCCTATAACTAAGGCTACGGTGTCTATTGTCAAGTTTGGCTTCTGGGTTAATTGGGTGAGGAATTCATGGATCTTTAATTTCCTCTGGAAGTCAGGTACATGGATTCATAGCTATCACACATTAACTGTATGTTTTTGGGGTTACTTTAATAATGGTACCTACTGCGAGGAAATAGCGCCTGGGCAAACTTTCTCCCAACCTTTTAACCATCTTTTTGGGTCTGCTCCACCAGTTTTCAAAGGGTTAAGATCCTTTCTAAGTGCTAATGATACCATACAATGGGTGGTGTTGCTGATAGTCCTGTTATATTTAGCATTCAGAGATAAGGGAAGATTAACCTGGATAACTACCCTCACACCTACACCACAGACTCGAGATGCTGCTGCTCCAGAGCCTGACCCTGCCCCACAGCCCACCTCAGAAATGAACTGCCCAGATTGGGTGAGGGTTCTGGTTAAGGAGATACGAGAGATGCTGAAGGAGTGCATTTCCCCAGCTGGTGAGAAACCGGCCCTTTGCCTTGAGGAGGGACAGTCTAATAGTACAGCTGTGGAACCCACAGATGTTACAACTGTCCAGGTTCCAGCTGAACCACAAAGGCAGTCACGGTCAGCAGCAGTTGCCCCGGTAGAAACAAGGAAGTCTAAGGTGAAAGCAGAGCACCCTGCAGATAGGGACAGGAATGGAGGAACCTCACAACCCACAGGGGAGCCAGAGATTGCTATCATCACCGAGTCCCTGACGTACAAAAGTCCTCGTAATCTGCATAAAGACATTGTGCGATGAGGGCGTGAGGCTTATGCTACCTGGCTACTTCGGGTTTGGGATCTTATGGGTACAGGCGTGCAGCTGGACGGTGGTGAGGCAAGGAACTTGGGACCCTTGACCCAGGATTTGGGTATAAATCAGGTTTCTGTAAGCTAACCAGGGTCTCTTTCTCTCTGGGAGCGGCTCTTAATGAGTGTCAGGGAGAGGTTTGTCCACAGACAGAGAATGCAAGAGCACCATCATAGAATGCGCTGGAAGACCCTCGAGGAAGGGATCCAACAGCTGAGGGAAGTGGCAGTATTGGAGGTACTCTTTGGGAGGGATGGACGACACAATAATGACCCCGACAAGGTCAGGTGTACGGGACAAATGCTGTGGAGTCTAGCAAATCTGGGGCCATCTCAATACACCACTTTCATTGCAACAATCAATGCTGACGCTCACCGGGAGACAGTGGGTTCTGTTGCCAACAAACTTAGGAATTATGAGAGTATGATTAATGGCCCAATGCAGGCTCATATCTCAGCTGTGATTAAGGAGTTTAAAGAGGAGATGAGGGAGGATATAAGGAAGGTTAATACAGCACCCATGAGAGTCACAGGCCCCAGAATCAGCGCCCAACAATCCCCAGCTAGAGAGAGAGGGTACACCCCAAGGGCTAATCTGTGGTTCTTCCTGCGTGACCATGGGGAAGACATGGGGAGGTGGGATGGGAAACCCACTTCTGTCCTGGCAGCATGGGTCTGTCAACTTAAGGAGGGAAACTCTAACCAGGGGAGTGCCACCAAAGTGAAGGTAGCCTCAACCTCCCGTGACCAAGCTTGTGGGTACGATCTGTCAGACCCCCTTGAAGGGACCTCTAGTATGTATGCCCAGGGAAGGAATGATAACCAGTGTTAGAGGGGCCCTGTCTCTAGCCAGGGAGAGGCACGGGAAAACCGGATCTTCTGGACAGTGTGGATCCAATGGCCTGGCACATCAGAGCCACAAAGATATGATGCTTTAGTTGATACTGGTGCACAGTGTACTCTGATACCATCGGGACATGTGGGGGCAGAGCCTGTTTCCATTGCTGGTGTGACAGGGGGATCACAACAATTGACTCTGGTGGAAGCCGAGGTGAGCCTGACTGGGAAGGAGTGGAAGAAACATCCTATAGTGACTGGCCCAGATGCTCCGTGTATCCTAGGCATAGACTTCCTCCGGAACGGATATTACAAAGACCCAAAGGGACTCAGGTGGGCTTTTGGAATAGCCGCTGTAGAGGCAGAAGACATTAGGCAATTGAACGCCTTGCCTGCACTGTCAGAAAACCCCTCTGCAGTAGGACTCCTAAGGGTGGAAGAACAACGCGTGCCAATTGCGACCTCGACAGTGCACCGCCGGCAGTATCGGACGGATCGAGATGCCGTGATCCCCATCCACAAAATGATTCGGGAGCTGGAGAGCCAAGGGGTGGTCAGCAAAACCCACTCACCCTTCAACAGCCCCATCTGGCCTGTGCGCAAATCTGACCAAGAATGGAGATTGACTGTGGACTATCGTGGCTTAAATGAAGTGACTCCGCCACTGAGCGCTGCTGTACCGGATATGCTGGAACTCCAGTACGAGCTGGAGTCCAAGGCAGCAAAGTGGTATGCCACCATTGATATTGCTAATGCGTTTTTCTCCATTCCTCTGGCAGCAGAATTCATGCCTCAGTTCTCTTTCACCTGGAGGGGCGTGCAGTACACCTGGAACCGACTGCCCCAGGGGTGGAAACACAGCCCCACCATCTGCCATGGACTGATCCAGACTGCACTAGAAAAGGGTGAGGCTCCAGAACACCTGCAATACATTGATGACATGATTGTGTGGGGGAGCACAGCGGCAGAAGTGTTTGAGAAAGGTGAGAGGATCATCCAGATACTACTAGAAGCTGGCTTCGCCATCAAGAAGAGCAAAGTCAAGGGACCTGCCCGAGAGATCCAGTTCCTGGGAGTGAAATGGCAAGATGGACGGCGCCAGATTCCCACTGAGGTCATCAACAAGATCAGGGCTATGTCCCCACCAACCAGCAAAAAGGAAACACAAGCTTTCCTAGGTGCCATTGGTTTCTGGAGAATGCACATTCCTGAGTATAGCCAGATTGTGAGCCCTCTTTATCTGGTTACCCGAAAGAAGAATGATTTCCACTGGGGCCCTGAGCAGCAACAAGCCTTCACCCAGATCAAGCAGGAGATCGCTCATGCTGTAGCCCTTGGCCCAGTCAGAACGGGACCAGAGGTCAAGAATGTGCTCTACTCTGCAGCCGGGAACCATGGGTTGTCCTGGAGCCTTTGGCAGAAAGTGCCTGGGGAGACTCGAGGCCGACCACTGGGATTCTGGAGCCGAAGTTACAGAGGGTCTGAAGCCAACTACACTCCCACAGAGAAGGAAATCTTGGCTGCATTTGAAGGAGTTCAAGCCGCCTCGGAGGTAATTGGCACAGAAACACAACTCCTCCTGGCACCCCGACTACCGGTGCTGGGGTGGATGTTCAAAGGAAAGGTTCCTACTACCCACCATGCCACTGACGCCACATGGAGCAAATGGATTGCCCTCATCACTCAACGCGCCCGTATTGGAAACCTGAATCGCCCTGGGATTTTGGAGATAATTACGAACTGGCCAGAAGGTGAAAACTTTGGTCTCACTGATGATGAGGAGCAGGTACAAGTGGCAAGGGCTGAAGAAGCTCCACCATACAACCAACTACCAGCAGAGGAGACCTGCTACGCTCTTTTCACTGACGGCTCCTGTCACATTGTAGGGATGAACTGGAAGTGGAAAGCAGCCGTATGGAGCCCCACACGCCAAGTTGCACAAGCTACCGGAGGAGAAGGTGGATCAAGCCAACTCGCTGAACTCAAGGCCGTTCAGCTGGCTCTGGATATTGCTGAAAGGGAGAAGTGGCCAAAGCTCTACCTTTATACTGATTCATGGATGGTAGCCAATGCTCTGTGGGGCTGGCTGGGAAGGTGGAGGAAGGCCAACCGGCAACGTAGAGGAAAGCCAATCTGGGCTGCTGATATATGGAAAGACATTGCCTCTCGGGTGGAAAAGCTGACGGTGAAAGTCCGTCATGTAGATGCCCATGTCCCCAAAAGTCGGGCTAATGAGGAGCACTGAAACAACGAGCAGGTAGATCAGGCAGCAGGAATAGAGGTGTCAAAGATAGACTTAGATTGGCACCATAAGGGGGAGTTGTTCCTGGCTCGATGCGCTCATGATGCCTCAGGCCATCAGGGCAGAGATGCCACCTACAAGTGGTCACGAGACCAAGGGGTGGATCTAACCATGGACAATATTTCTCAGGATATCCATGACTGTGAGAACTGTGCTGCCATCAAACAGGCGAAGCAGTAAAGCCCCTATGGTATGGTGGGCGGTGGTCCAAGTACAAGTATGGGGAGGCCTGGCAGATTGACTACATCACACTGCCCCAGACACGCCAAGGCAAGCGCTACGTGCTGACCATGGTGGAAGCCACCACTGGATGGCTGGAGACTTTCCCTGTACCTCATGCCACTGCCCGGAACACCATCTTAGGCTTGGAAAAGCAAGTCCTGTGGAGACACGGCACACCTGAGAGAATTGAGTCTGACAACGGCACCCATTTCAAGAACAGCCTTATCAACACCTGGGCCAGAGAACATGGTATCGAATGGATATATCATATTCCCTATCATGCTCCAGCTGCCGGCAAAGTTGAACGGTGCAACGGACTCCTGAAGACTACCCTAAAGGCACTTGGTGGAGGAACATTTAGAAACTGGGAAATTAACCTGGCAAAAGCAACCTGGATGGTCAACACCCGAGGGTCTGTCAATCGAGCTGGCCCTGCCCAGTCAGAACCCTTACACACAGTAGATGGAGATAAGGTCCCTGTAGTACATATGAAAGGTATTTTAGGGAAAACTGTTTGGATTAATCCCACCTCAGGCAAAGACCAACCCATTTGTGGGATTGTTTTTTCTCAAGGACCTGGTTACACTTGGTGGGTAATGCAGAAAGATGGGGAGACCCGCTGTGTACCATAGGGAAACTTGGTCTTAAGTGAGAACTGGGTGTAAGATTTCATGGTGTGCAGATGGAAATAGAATAAGGGGTGGATAATGTCCTGGGTTGTAAGATAAGCTTGTATTCTATTTGCCATCTGTTGAAGGCAAACCTGTTGGGCAGGTTTGTTATCTTTTCCAAGAACCGGTTTTGCTCCTAAGAGGTAATGGTTTGCTAATGGGCCATTGACTGATTCAATGCAGGGCTGGTAACGTAACACCATCCTATTGTGAGATGTTCCACCCAGAGGGGGGAAGCCAAGCACTCTTTTATTGGATATAAGGGGGTATCTTTTTGGGGACAGAGCAGCTCTTTACTTTGGGGGATTGCCAGAGAAGCAGCTCTCTTTGGCGGCACTCGCAGCGAAGCAGCCGGAGCGCACTGAGGCGACGGCGGCGGAGCTCGGAGGCAACCCCGGCACAGAGGAAGACCGGCCCCACTGCCACCAGATCTTCAGAGGAAAACTATACCCTTCAAAAGATCACCACTGCAGCTGCAATTCATCAACCACTGCAAGGGGAGCAATTGTCCCAGCAGGACTGCTACTGGCACCCCGAATCCTCAGGTTCTGGACTTTTTCACTGGTTTTGTTTGTACCGATTGCATTTGCCTTTTTAAATTGTTGTCTAGTTTTCTCCTAGTAAAGAATTGTTACTCCCATTCCCATATCTTTGCCTGAGAGCCTTTTGATTTAAAACTCCTAGTAATTCGGAGGGAGGGGGTTTACCTTCTCCATTGCACAGGAGGCTTTAGCCCTCCTTCGCAGATTCCTGTCTTGTCGAACCTAGACAGAAAGTGTCCCCAGGCCCCAGGCAGAGCAGAGAACTGGAGGCACTGATGGCAGGTGGGGACAAAGAGAAGCCAAGTCTTGGTGCCCTGGGGCACAGCAGGGTCTGTGCCACCAAGGGTTGTGAGGAGACACCTTGTCCTGAGGCCCTGGGGCCTCCTGGCACAGCCCCAGCCAGGCTGGGCACTGTCACACCCTGGTCCTTCCCTCAGCATCCCCACCTAGCCCACATCCCAATGGCCTCAAGGATCTGCTGGAAGGAGTCCCTGGGGAGCCTTGGTCAGGAATGGCCCTGGGGGCTCCTTCATGCTGCCAGGGTCTGAAGGTTTTTCAAAGGACTTTGGCTTTTGCTTTTGCCTTGGAGTCTCTGTTAGGTTTGTGCAATCCTGGCCTCCAATAATCTGCTGTAATTAGTCCCTGGATAGTCTTTGTCAGTAACAACACTCAGTGGGCTCATTAATGCTTCAAGGTACTTCAGTTCTTTAAGGTACTTGGTGTTTCCCTTTTGATACAGACTTTATGTGACAGTGCAGTCTCAGCCTCAAATTATCTGTTTTAATGAGTCCCTTCTGTGCTTTGAATTGACACTCAGTGGAGCTCATTAATACTTTGAGATACTCAACTTTTTTGAGGTACTTTGGATTGTCCTTTCCACACTGAGAGGTTTTTGTGCCATTTTGAGTCTCTGAGAGATTTTTGTGCCATCCTGGCCTCCAGTTCTCTCCTCCATAGAGTCCATGAGGAGCCTGTGTTAGGGATGGACCTCAGTGTGTCCCATTAATGTTTTGTGACACTTTGGGTGTTTCCTCTGGCTCTAACTCCTGGAAAGGTTTGTGCAATCTCCTCTCAGGCTCTGAGGTTGCAGGGCTCAGCTCCAAATGCACCATGGGGATCAAGCAAGTCCTGACAAACCATGGCTCTGCCTTGATTTCTCTCTTGTCTGGGGCAGTTCATCAGGAAGTTTTTGTAGAGGTTTTGGTTTGCCACTATGAGATTTCTCAGCCAATGCATCAAATAGTGTGGTTGGTTCTGTGTTGGCTTATTACCAGTGCTTTCACTAGAATATTCTTACTCATTTCGTGCTGTGAGATAGGATTAGGAGAAAGGCAAAGTGGGATCAAAACTTTAAGAGTATAAAGAAAAGTTTGTTAACAGAAACTAAAAGAAAGAGTAATAAGAATCAGAACTAAACTTTCAGAACACTTCCTCTGTCTATACAATCGGACAATGTAAAGAGACAAAACCTAAAATTTTCAGTCAGTTTACCACCTCTAGAACAGTCTTTCTGCAGTTCACTTAGGGAGAGAAGTGCCTCTTGTTAATGTTATGGAGACTTCTCCACAAGACAACAGTTATCTCATGGATTTTCACTTCTACAAATAGCAGCTGCCTGGAGAAATCTGCAATCGTGAACTCCCCCCCATCTTTTCCCACCTTTTCCCACAGATGTGTTTATGGCCCATGCCAAATTATGGGGTATTAGTTTTGAGATGAGCTGTTTAAGACCAAAGGTTCTCTTAATCTATTTCTGAAATCATCTTCATCTCTGGGAACAGAGGTTTTCTTCTCTCCCTGAGGGCACAGGGTCTCATCACTGTTCTCCCTTTCTCTGTTCAAACTTCTCGTGGGATCACAGCTACTGCAACATTTGCTCACTTTAGCATGGAGGCCTCTGCTGAAACAAGTCATCTCCCCATACTTTTCAATGCCTTATAGGGAAAAAGAGAGTCTGATGTATCAATGACATCCTTCTCCATAGCTTTACCAGAGGATTTCAGCCCCAAGATCAAGGCATCTCCTCATCCCTCCCATCTGGGACTCAACTTCCTCTTCCCTGCCCTCGGTGTGTCCATGCTGCTCCTCTGTGTGCCTGCCCTGTGTCCTTTTCTCTCAGTGGAGGGAGGATGGCAGCACTGGCAGAGTCAATATCTCCTGGGGCTGCAGATGGTTCCGTGAGCCCGGCCGGGCTCGGTGCTTGCGGCCGGAGCTGTTTTGCCATGGAGGTTTCTGCAGCGGCTGCGCTGGGGCTGTGTCAGGCTGGGCCGCGCTGGGGCAGGGCCAGGATCTCAGCAGCCAGGCCAGAGCCCAGCAGCAGCACGGCCGGGGCCGATGGCTTCTCCTGCCCTGCCCGCCGGCTGCGGGCGAAGCCCAAGGGCGGCAGAGCCTTGGCCGAGCCGGCCCGGCCCGGGGCTGCTCCTGGGGCCCGGCGGATCCTGGCCGGGCCCGGGCTGGCGGCGGGGCAGGGCTCGGCAGGGCCAGATGTCAGCACCCGCAGCCACGGCCCGGCCTCGGCCCCGTGGCCTCCCCTGCCCTGCCCGGCAGCCGATGGCGCCTGGCGGCTCCCTGGGAAGGGGCCCGGCCCCACGGCAGGAGCCGCCAGGCCCCACGGCCGAGACGGGGCTGGGCCGGCCTCAGCACCTCTGTGGGGCCAGAAGGGAGAGAGACCCAGCCAGGCTTTCTCATCTCTAACTTGTGTCTGCACAGAGGCGTCTGCAGCTTCCTTAGTGCTTTAACAGACTGTCAGCTCTCAAAGCTAATTACTGATTGGTTTTTGTCAGACACGGAGGAAACTGCTAGCAGCTTCTCTCAGGACATCAGTTCTGTGATGCAAAACCACCACGGCAGCAAAGAGCTCAGAGCTCCTTTGTCCATATGCACTGGCCATGTACCCAAGGGCTCAGAACCCCTCGTTGGGAGATCTCTGGGCCCTCTCCATGGTGTTTTCAAATGAAAATATTCAGCTCATGGTCTAAGACAATCACCAGAGGACAGAGCCAGCTAGACCTGGTCCATGTTCCCTTGGTTTGGTGGTGATGCCTTGAGAGGCTGCCTAGAACAGAGCTAGGCAGTGTTAAAGGAGTAAAGCAGGTATTTATTAAAAGGCCTTCAAGGGATACACCTTGGGCAGTACAAGAGCCTGGCCCTGGCTCCATCCTAGATGGAACCCAGGTCACGAGTTTTTACTGGGGCAAACAGGGGGATTTGGTCTGGCAGGATGTGTAAAACAATCTCCTGTAATATCTACTTCTTCTCACACAGAGCACTTGGCTGCAGGGACACATTCCCGTCATTCCTGGCCAGGTTTCAGGATTCAAACACTGCTGTCCTTCCCAGGAGCTGTTCATCAGCTGCCTCGGGAGGCCTTTTGGCCTCTGGACCCACACTCTGGCTCCATTATTAGAACTGCTGGATCCAAACCCTTTATCTCCACCAACAGCAGTGATTTCAGGTGGACCTCCTTTTTTCCCCAATTGTTTTAAACACTGACAATGTCAATAATTGTGCTACCCTGTTATGGGGTTGAATAATCCAATCTTGTTCACTATCCTTAAGCCAAATTACTTCATTTTCCCCTTGATAATCTGCATCAGTTCCTCCTCCCATGACAGGAGCACTTTGCAAGGCCAAGCTCCAGTGAGCAGTTAAAAAAACCAAAGTGTCCTGGAGGAATCTGGATTCCTGTTCCTGTATTGCTAACTCTCCTTTGCTTCTGATTTATCCTGACTAATTCCAGTGCATGAAGGTCCAGCCCTGCAGCCTCTGGGCTGGCCCTGCCAGGGCCATCACACCCAGAACAATTTCCCAGGCAGTCCCAGTCTCACTGCCCAGGGCTGTATTTGCACATTGGGAGCAGCCGTGCACAGCCAGGGGGTTTCCATTTCCCCAGGGGCCATTGGTAAGGGCATGGAGCACATCTGGAGATGGGTTCTCCATGGGGACAGGTTCCCAGCACTCATTCTTTCAACTGCTCTTTGAACAACCCTTTCTCCGCCTCCTCCTCCTCCTCCTCCTCCTCTTCATCTTCCTCCTTCTTGTTCCCATCCTCGTCCTCATCCTCGTCCTCGTCCTCATCCTCGTCCGCGTCCTCCTCCTCCTCCTCCTCCTTCTTCTCCTCCTCCTCCTGATTGTCCTCCTTGTCATCCTAGTCCTCCCCCTCCTTCTCCTCCTTCTTGTCCTGCTCATCTTTATCCTCCTCCTCCTCATCATCTCCCTCCACATCCTCATTCTCACCCTCTTCCTCCTCCTATTCCTCCTCCTCCTCCTTGTCCTCCTCGTCTTCCTTGTCCTCCTCATCTTTGTCCTTTTCCTCATCCTTGTCCTCCTCCTCCTCCACATCGTCCTCCTCCTTATCCTCCTCATCCTTATCCCCCTCCTCCTCATCGTCCTCCTCTTCATCCTCATTCTCTTCTTTCTCCTCCTCCTCATCTTCCTCCTCCTCTTCCTCCTCATGCTCCTCTTTCTCCTCCTCCTCATCTTCCTTCTCCTTTTCCTCCTCGTCCTCCCTATCCTGCTCATCCTCATCCTCCCCATCCTTTTCCTCGTGGTCCTCCTCCTTTTCTTTATTGTCCTCCTTGTCCTCCTCCTCCTCCTGTTCATCTTCCTTCTCCTCCTCATCCTCCTCCTCCTCGTCCTCATCCTCCTCATCCTTCTTCTCCTCCTCCTCCTCATACTCCTCCTCATCCTCATCCTCCTCATCATCCTCCTTGTCCTCGTTCTCTCTCTTCCTCCTCCTATTCCTCCTCCTCATCTTCCTCCTCCTCCTCCTCTTCCTTGTCCTCCTCCTCCTCCTCCTCCTCCTCCTCCTCCTCCTCTGAGTTTGGTTCTCAAGATTCAATGACTCTAGGATTCCAGGAACCTGGAACTCTGGGATTCCATGGCTCTGTGACCCCATGGATGGATTCAGGACTGTCTCCAAGGCCACGAGGGAACGTAGGTGCCAGCGGGATGGGCTGCAATGCAGGGGCACCAACAGCTGAGAGGCAACTGCAGCTGCTGCTGCTGCTGCTGCTGCTGCTGCTGCTGCTGCTGCTGCTGCCGCCTCTGCTGCTGCTGCTTGTGGGGGTGCTGTTGGCAGGGGCAGGGCCCTGGTGTGGCTGAGCATTGCCATCTCAGCCTGTGAGCTCCTGGGAGCTCAGGACAGAGCCAGGACTGACCCAGCTTGGCAATGCACTTGAGAACAGACACAGAGAATGGAAAGTGCCCATGGAGTGGTTCTGAGCAGGTCTGTGGGAAGGAGGAGGGAGGGAGGATGAATCCCCTGCCCAAGGCTGCCAAGGGAAGGCTTTGGGAGGGAAAGGAAGCCTTGACCTGACTCTAAGCCTTTCAAGGGCTCATTTGCCCACGCTGAGCAGGATTTCATCGGGCTTTGTCTCAAGGCAGTGGCAGGGTCAGAAGTGGTGGGAGCAGGTGGAAAGCAGGGCCGTGTATTCCCTCCCCCCAGCCCATTTGGGAACATCTGGGAAAGGTCTCCATTGTCTGCCTGCAGCCAGCCTGGGGGCCCTTCCTCTCCTCCTCCTGCTTGGGGGACTGGGCTTGGTTTCTTCTGCCATCTGCAATGCTGAGCTTCTCTCTCCTCAAACCCGGCTGCTCAGGTTTGTGTCCCTGTGTCTCACACCTTCCTCCTCTTCCTCCTCACCACGTGCTCATGGAGCCTCTTTGGGCAGCTGGACTGGAACTGGCAGCAGCAGGCGAGCCCTGAGGAGCACCTCTGGCCTCCAGCCTTTCTGCAGGGCTGGCCAGAGCCTTCCTGCCAGGGGCGAGCCTCTTTCCTGTCTCTTCCCGAGGCAATATAGTCTGGATCTTGGCTCTGTCCTCCTTTCTTTCTCTTTCAGGGAAGGATCAGCCATGGCTGAAGGAATCTTCCATAGGTACCTGGTGCTGATGGCCATTCTCAGCATCAACCAGCCTTCTGGAAAGAATGGGATTTCTCCTGAGGATGATAAAGGAATTGTCCAGAAGATGAAGGAGCAGGAGGTAATCCTTTGGCAGCACCAGCTGCACTTGGAGGAGGAAATTGCAGACCTGGAAGCCAGACAGGAGTGTCTGGCATGGCCTTTGTGGGAACTGGAGGGAAAGATCCAATGGCACACATGCACGGTGGTTTGCTTGGCTGTCCCTGCCACATTCATGATTTGGAGGCAGCGTAGCAATGGAGCCAGAGGGGAGCACAGAGAAGAAAAGACTGACCCGGGGCTCCTGGGGAAAGCCTGGAAAGGAGTGGCCTTCCTGAAAAAGCCCTTTGTGCTGCTCAGGGCCATATGCATCTCCATGGGTAGAACTGGAGGATATCTTCCAGCATTTGTGGAAAGATTTGTTGAATTACCTCTGTTCAAACAAAGGGGAACTGAAGAGGATTCTTTCAAAGTGTGACTCCTCCCTATTCCATCAGCAATAGTCTCACAGGATTTATGGGTCAGGAACATGTACAACACATGGCAGGGAAGCTGGGCAAGCAGTGAGTGCTGTACCAGCAGGGCCAGAACGGTGCAAGAGCCAGAGCCAAACAGGCTGAGGCAGCCAGGCCAGTCCCATCTTTCCAGGGCTCTGGGCTGAACACACAGCTTCAATAACGTCAGGTGTGCTCCCCACAGAGCCTTCTGCAGAGCTCTGGGTTAGGACTGACAGCTTTCCTCTTTATTTCATATCAGAAAGGGAAATTTTTCTCTCATTTTGCTCAATTTCTCTCAATTTTTCCTCATTTCTCTCAATTTTTCTCTCAGGTGTTGAACCTGAGAAAGACAGTCTGTAGTGTCAGATGGATACCTGAGGGTTGTCACATAAGCAGTAAGAGTGAGCTGTCAATTTAAATCATGATCAGGAATGTAGTATGTTCCAATCCTTAACATTAAAATTCAGTGCTACCTGTGGCTCCAGTGGGCTGTGGATCAGGCATGTGTCTTTACCAAAAATGTAATGGTTATTTTAATACTTTTCAATTGGGATTGGGTCCAAATGCAGGAGGGTCTTGGTGCGAAATTACTATCCAGCCTAATCATTACAACTAATTATGAATTTTATTGAATAAATGCACATGCACAAATGTGCCAGCAGCTAGTCTCTGCGATGAGTAGGTTTGAGGCATTTTTTCATTTAGTCTGTAGTGTGAACTTCAGTGCCTACAGACTTACATACTAAATTTCTCTCTTGGTCACCACTTGATGATTATCATCACTAGAATTAAATTCTTAGTGTAGTGAGGAGGTGGGAACTAGATAAGAAAGTCTGTTGGGTTTGCATGGGCAGGTTTTGGTAGGTGAAGTAATGGTTTCTGTAAGAAGCTGTTGGAAGCTCCCCCATGCCCACAGAGCAAATGCCAGCCGGCTCCAGGAGAGGCCCACTGTCCTGGCCGGGCCCGTCCAGGGATGGTGCTGATGCCTCTGTTATTGCTGTGAATATGTAAACTCACTGAAGAAGGGAAAAGCAAGTGCAGCAAAGGAATTGTGTCCAGAAAGGAGTGAGGATGTGTGAGAGGAGCAGCCCTGCAGACAGCCAGGTCTGTGCAGGAGGGGCAAGAGGTGCTCCAGGCACGGGGATGCTGAGATTGCCCTGCAGCCCTGGGGCAGCCCTGGGGAGGCAGCTGAGCCCTGACCACAGGGAGGGCACAGGGATGCTGAGATTGCCCTGCAGCCCTGGGGCACCCTGGGGAGGCAGCTGAGCCCTGAGCACAGGGAGGGCACGGGGATGCTGAGATTGCCCTGCAGCCCTGCAGGAGCACATGCCCCAGCAGGAGGATGCCTGAGAGGAGGCTGTGAGCCCGTGGGAGGCCTGTGCTGGAACAGATTGCTGGCAGGGACCTGCAGACCTGTGGAGAGAGGAGCCTACCCCAGAGGAGGTTTCCTGGTTGGACGTGTGATCCTGGGAGGACCCGAGCTGGAGCAGGCTGTCCTTGAAGGACTGCGCTCTGTGGAAGAGTGATCCCCGTTGGAACAGTTTGGGAAGAACTTGTCAGGAAAATTACTCCACAAACACCAGAGGTTTATGTCATTGTCATAGGCCCCCAGCTGGGTAATAATTAGTATTGACCCCAGGATTCACAGAAGGCTGATCAACCTCTTTATTATATTATATATAATTATTAAGAAACCCATTGCTTTTATACAGTTATAATACACCTGGATGTAATTGGTCCACTAATCCAATCACCACCACCATTGGCTAATTAAAAAAATACCCTTTGGCAAACAAATCTCAATACATTCCACATGTTCACAACAGCAGGTGCAGCAAGTGAAGAGAAGAATTGTTTCTCATTCTTTTCTCTGATCTTCTCACAGCCTGCCCCCAGGACAATGCCTGGGAAAGTTGTTTCTCTCTGTGGCCAGAGAGCTGCTGCCACAGGTTGATGTCCTAAACAGAGACAGAGGAGTCCTTTTATTTTATTCAAATAAAGGGAGAGGCCATGGGGCATTCCCTTGAGGTCTTTCCAATTTTTGGAGGACGCAGCCTCCTTTTTATCCTAATTTCCCTTCTGTTTTTCCACACTGGATGAGGCACTTAAGCGGTACAGACTTCCTGATATGCCTGATACCAAAGATTCCCCTCTAATGTATGACCCTCACTTTTAGATTTTAATTTTCATGGAATCTATGTTTTTTCCCCATCGTTTATTTAATCTTTCAGTATCCAATTTCATTTATCAGTAAACCTACAGTTTGTTTGTTGTCTGAGATTGAGAGGCCAGATGTTTTCCACTGCTATCTGTGTAGCAGTTGCCTCTGGACTGTTTTCCTTATCTCCTGTGAATGGGCCCATCAATGTCTCCCCACATGGCTCAGAGATAACTCCCTCAAAAGCCATTTCTGTTTAACAGGGGATCAAGTATTGCAGCATTTCTGAGAGAGAGAGATCATGATTTATGTTTGGAATGAGATTTGAGCTACTCCAGTCTGGGCCTCAGATTTGGGCCTTGTGAGGCCTTCCAGCCTCTGACGCAGTTAGATATTAAGAATTTGTGGCACAGTTAGAAATTGTATTAAGGTGTGATGGGAAGCACTGGGCTGTCTGGGTGTGAAGTAGTAGAGGTTTATAGTATAAGGTTTCGGCCACCTTAAGACAAAGATAAACAATGTTAGCTTGCCAATCAGAGTGCCTTTGTAAATTGTAAACTATGTAGAAGTGTATAAAAACTGCCATCTTCTCTCAAATAAGCGGAGAACGTTGCATTAATTATATTGTTTGGATGTGCGTTCTGTCTGCCAGCTTTCCCGTTTTATGACGTCCCTGGCTTTTATCAAGGACCCACCGTGTTACTCAGAATGACATCAGCCCATGGTGAGATGCTCCACCCAGGGGGAAGAGCTAAACATTCCCACCTAGATATATCCTGGGATTTCTACACAGAGAGGCAGCCTTCCCACAGGTTTCCAAGAGGACACAGCTGGGGTTTTCCACTGGACCGACTACACCTTTTCTACAGGACCACTGCTCCAACAGAAACCAGCTTTGACTGCCCTCTGGCAGAGAAGCCCTTTTGGGGCACAGGTTTCTGGGGCAGGAGACGGGCACCGGTGCTGCCAGGGCTCGGGGGAACTCTGCTTGGGCGGGGACTGTGCCTCACCTGCTGCTGTCAGCGCTGCCCGGGCCCCAGAGCAGGGCAGCGTTTGCTGATGGGCTGAGCCCTTCCTAAAGATCCTGTTGGGCTGTCTGACACACCTGGGGCAAGGCATTCCTTCCACCCTGGGCCACTCTGGGGGGCTGGGGGTGGCCCCAGGGCAGGTGGCAGTGTGTGCAAGGGCCCTTGGTGACACGGTGCAGCATGTTCACCGTGGAATGGAACGGGACAGGGGATCCAAGGGCCCTTTGTGACACGCTGTGGCAGAGGTGTTGGCGGTGACAAGGCCACACCACAGTGCTCAGTGCACGTGACGGGACAGGACAGGACAGAGTGGTGCTGTGAGGAGCCCTCGCACAGCCACTTGTTCCTGGCTGACCCAGAGCTTTCCCAAGGCGTTACTCCTGCAGGTGACCTTGCGGGCAGACCAGAGCACTTGGTGACCCCTGGCCTTCCCGAGGCATCTCTTCTGCAGCTGCCCTCGAGGGCAGACTGTGGTGTTTGCTTAGCATCATCCTTGACAGGAGACTCCTGTCCTTGCGGCTAGGACCCTAAAGACCAGAGTTCAGGACTTGCTGACTCAAACCTTTTCTGAGCCACCTTCTCCTACAAGCAGCCATGAATCCAGGCAGTGACGTAGAGCACAGACCTGCGAGCGTGCCCAAGCTGGCCTGGGGGAAGGAGGAGAAAGAAGGCCCTGGAGCTGCCCCAGCACAGCAGCCTGAAGAGGTGGTGCCGTTCCATCCACCGCAGGAGGGTGAGTGGCAGAGCCAGGCCACTTGGACAGAGACAGCTTTCCCCATCCCATCCCATCCCATCCCATCCCATCCCATCCCATCCCATCCCATCCCATCCCATCCCATCCCATCCCATCCCATCCCATCCCATCCCCTGGGGTCGTGCCCATGGACAGGATGGAATAGGGCCTGGGCAGACACCCCGCAGTGGCCGTGCTCCATCCCCTGGGGAATCCCAGGGCTGTCCCTGCCTGGGCAGCGCAGGGCTGGGCTGTGTTCTCCGGCCTCTCCCGCAGCCCCTCAGCTCAGGCTGCGCTCGCTCTTTGCCAGGTGCAGCCGTGCAGCGCACACGAGAGCAGGAACGCACCCGTGGCCGCTTCCGCAGAACAGCGCAGGTACCTGCAGCCATCCCCACCTGGGCTGGGCTTGCTGGCACTGCTCAGCCCAGCAGCACGCCTGCAGCACTCCATGGCTTCTTGCCCTTCTCCTACAACTCGTTTGCAAATTCATCAAGAGAATTCGGCAGGAAGAGACCAGCGCCATGGGCCCTGGGCTCAGAGCATACTCAGAGCTCCTCGGACATGAGACCAGTGCCGCCCTGCTGGATTTGCTTGTGCAGAGGGGTGTTTCCAGAGCAGAGCAAGTAGGCAGCTGTGGCCAGGCTTCAATTCCCCCATGAGTCACACGGCTTCCCAAGCCACAGTGCTGGCCCCTGTGAGCCTTTGAGGCCATCGCAGTGCGGTGGGAAGGGAAACACTTCTCTGGGGACACTGGGAACACTGCTCACTCTGGCAGTTTTCCAAGTCTCCCTGTGCCTTCTCCAGGTGCACACCATGGTGAGACATCCACCAGTGGCTCATGGCCAATGATTCTGCTGAGCACAGGCTGGACAATGTCCTGCTGTACCTCACAGAAGCGCAGCCAAATGACGCAGTAATGACATTCCTGCGTGTGGCCCCATCCTGTGACAGGTATGGGGCCCATCTGCCCAGAGGGCTCAGGGCTCCCCAACCCATCGCCCTGCACAGCCTGTCCCAGGTGTCTGACCAACAGAGAGTCCCAGGGCCCTCTGGCTGCTCCCTCTGCCAGCCCTGGCACGTCAGCCCCCGAGCCTGCTGCCATGCTCCCTCATTGTCCCACAGGGGCCTGTCCCCACAGGGCTGGGCTGCCTGGCTGCTGCTGGAGAGGGGCAGTGGGCAAAGGCAGAGCTGTCGGTCAACCCGGGCCCCTTGAGATGCCCAGGCCACGGTGCTGTGTCTGAGATCCCCTGAGACAGAGCTCTAACCCTGCAGAGCTGCCATGGCCATGTGGAAGACCATCATGTGCTCACCCTGGACTGCAGAGCTGGCACAGCAGATACTCCTGGATGTGCTGGGGAGCTGGCCAGAGCACAGCACGTGCACCTCCGATGGGGACAAAACGGGTGTCTTTGTCCTCACTGTGAGTTTCTGCCAGTGGCCTTTGCTGGCCCCAAGGTCACCTGTCCAGCAGCTCTCCATCCTCCTTCCCCCACTGCATCTCCCTGCCTCAGGGCCTGAAAGCTGGCCTAGGGACAGCTCCAGGGCCACCAGGCCTGGTGCTCCCCCTGTGTCTCTCCGGGCCCCTCCCTTCCGTGCTTGGGCCCTGCCACACGGACACCTCGGCACTGAGCGCTGTCTCAGGGGGCTTTGTCCTTTGCAGGCAACTGTGGTGATGTGGAAGATCCTCCAGGAGCGCTGTGTCCCAGATATAGTGATGGAGCATTTCCCGCAGTTATTTGTGCATCTGCTCTTCCAAGTGTTCTTCAGCACCAAAGAGATATCAGAGGAGGTCACTATTTTCTGGAAGAGATGCCAGGAAGAGCACAGCCTTCCCACCAGCCCCAACAGGTGCTCCATCCCAGTCCTTCTGTCCCTGCCACACAGCCAGGGCAGGAGCCAGTGCTCCCAGTGTGACCCGGGCTTTGATCTGCACTCAGGTTTGCAGTGAGGACCCTGAAGTCCCTGCTGTGCCAAATGGACTATGAGGATGTGGTGATGTCAATGGAACGCAAGCGTGGCTGGGACACGCTGCTCTGTGCTGACACCCACCATTATGCCGTGGGTCTGCTGGCCAGGTGAGACCCCCTTCTCCCCATTGCTCCCGGCATTTGTGTTCTGTGTCTGGGGTATCCCACTCAGTCCCTGTGGCTGTGGGCCAGAGGCACGAGGGATGGCCAAGCAGACTGGGAAAGGCTGGGAGAGGAGGCTGCCCAGTAGCAGCCACATCTCAAAGGGCCCAGGTCCCCCTGCAGGGTGGGGGGTAGAGACAAGAACTGCATCAGTCTGTCCTGGGAGGGGCTTCCCCCCCAGCTCAGGGTCTTTGTGTTGTAGGAGCGGGCCCCCGGCCAGGTAATCATTATCACTGACTCCATGTATTGCAGAAGTCTGATCAATAATAATCTTTATTAAGAAACCCAGTGTTCTTATAGATAGTTATGATATAGGTAGATTTAATTGCTTTTCTAGTCTAAACAGTATCACCATTAGTTAATTAAGAAAGTACCCTTTGGTAGACAAATCTCGGTAACATATTCCATATGTTCACAATACCAGGTGCAGCATGTTAAGATAAGAATGTTTTTTCATTCTTTCCTCTGATCTTCTCAGACTTTCTAAGGTGATGCCTGGGAAAGTTGTCTGTTTCTCTCTGAGGCCAGAGAGCTGCTGCCACATCTTAGTGCCATTTCCCCCCGTGCAGGGAGATGCACAATGAATCCATCGATTTGTGTAAAAGCATCTCATGCTGTCTCCTTGAGTTGCTCCGCAAAGAGATGCCATACTGGAACTTCCCTGCCCTGGCATTCCTTGTGGAGGTGAGTCTGAAGGCCGGCGCTGCCTCCCAGCTCTCTGCCCTCTCGTAGCCGCAGCTGCCTGGGACGGTGCCCACGCCCTGCGCTGCTGCCTGGTCCCCGCCCTGTGCGGTTCTGGGCTCCTGCCGGCCGGGTCCCCTGTCACTGCCCTGTGCCTTTCAGGTCCTGCATTGCCTGGACTTGAGAGCATGCAGTGACAGCATCATGGATCTCTTGTCGAGGCACTTGCTGAGTGAGTGCACAGAGATGCGCCGCCAGGTTCTGAGAGCCCTCCTCTTGCTCAGGGATAATCCCTCACTGGTAAGGAGGGGGCAGCAGCTGAAGCCGTGCAGGCAGCGTGGTGCTGGGGAACGCAGTCGCTGGAACTTGGCTGGGCTTCAGGCACTGGGTCAGCCGCTCCCAGCTCTCCTGCCTCCCACTTCAGCTGCCCGAGTGCTGCGGGACAGGCCTTTGGCCTCTGGGCCCTGTGGTAGCAGGGTGGCCTTTCACACACTTGTGTTCCATACAGGCCAAAAGAATGTGGAGCCTGACTGAGGCCTCGCAGTGCTCACCAAGGATCCTTGGATGGTGAGAAGGGGGCAGTGGCTGAAGCTGCGCTGGGCAAAGTAGCCCCATGGGCTGGCAGGGCTTCAGGAGCTGAGGCAGCTGCTCCCAGCTCTCCTGCCTCACCTGCCCCAGGGCTTTGGGAAAGGCCTTCGGCCTCTCTGTGATGTCACAATGACCCTGTGAGGTCACACTGAAACTGTGAGGTCACATAGCTGTTTGTGACGTCACAGTGACAGCTATGTGATGTCACAAAGCCCTCTGTGATGTTCCACAAATATTTCTGTGATATCATACAACTTCCTGTGATGTCACACTGACATCTCTGTGATGTCACATAGCTCTCTGTGATGTCACACAGCTTTTTGTGATGTCACATGGACATCTCTGTGATATCACACTGCTCTCTGTCATGTCACAAGGTCATCTTTGTGATGTCACACAACCTCCACTTGATGTCACATAGACATCTGTGTGAGGTCACTCTGACATCTCTGTGATGTCACACAGCTCTCTGTGATGCCACACGGTCATGTCTGTGATGTCATACAACCTCCTATGATGTCACAATGACATCTCTATGATTTCACACTGAAACCTTTGTGACGTGGCACAGCTCTCTGTGATATCACACTAACCCTCTGATGTCACAAATCTCTCTGTGAGGTCACACTGACATCTCTGTGACGTCACATAGCTCTCTGTGACGTCACATGGACATCTCTGTGATGTCACACTGACATCTCTCTGATGTCACACAGCTCTTTGTGATGTCACATTGACTTCCCTGTGATGTCACACACTCTGTGATGTCATAATGACATCTCTGTGATGTCACACCGTTGTCTGTGATGTCACATGGATAGCTTTGTGATGTCACACAACCTCCTGTGACGTCACAGAGACATTTCTGTGATGTCACATTGACTCACTGTGATGTCACACAGCTCTCTGTGATGTCACACTGTCATCTCTGTTATGTCACACTGAGATCTCAGTGATGTCACACAACCTCCTATGACGTCACACGGCAATCTCTGTGATGTCACACAGTGTTTTGTGATGTCACGCAGACATCTCTCTGATGTCACAGAACTCTGATGTCACACTGACATTTCTGTGATGTCACACAACTCTCTTTAATGTCACACAGCTCTCTGTGGTGTCACACAACTTTTTGTGATGTCACACAGACATCTCTGTGATGTAACACTGTCATATCCGTGATGTCGCACAAAATACTGTGATATTACATTGGCATCCCTTTGATGTCACACAGTTCTCTGTCATGTCACGCGGTCACATCGGTGATGTCACACTGACATTTCTGTGATGTCACACAGCTTTTTGTGACATCACACGACATTTCTTTGATGTCACACAACTCTCTGTCATGTCACTGTTCTCTGTCATGTCACAAGGTCATCTTTGTGATGTCACACAAGCTCCACTTGATGTCACCTAGACATCTTTGTGATGTCACTCTGACATCCCTGTGATGTCACACAGCTCTCTGTGATGTCACATTGACATTTATGTGATGTCACAATGACATGTCTGTGATGTCACACAGACAGCTGTCTGTGATGTCACACTTACATCTCTGTGATGTCATGCAAACTCCTGTGATGTCACAGAGACATCTCTGTGATTTCACACAGCTCTCTGTGATGTGACACTGACATCTCTATGATACCATGAAGCTCTCTGTGATGTCACACGGTCATGTCTGTGATGTCACACTGACATTTCTGTGATGTGACACTGATATCACAGCCTGGAGCAGAGCCCGCGCGGCCTCGGGCTGCAGCAGCGGGCAGGGGCACAGCTGCCAGCCCGCACACCGAGCACCGCGCTCAGGGGCTGCTCCAGGCTGGGGCTGCGGCTTCCCGGCCCTCCTTACCAGGATCTTAATGAACCTCCACAATTTCTCCTTCTTTACAGATTTTTCAAGATCTCTCCTGTTTAAGAATTTGGCCAAACAAAGCAGGGTTTCCTGAGAAGCCTGGAGAGCAATAGAGACACGGAAATGGCCCCACAGCCCAGGGCCCAGAATCAGCATCCCTGTGCCAGGGCCAGGAGGAGGATGCAGCCCACCAGGCACCAGGGCAGGAGGCAGCCGAGCCCCCTCCCAGGGGGACAGCAGCAGCCCGCGAGTCCTCACCTCTGCCACACACTGATTCTCATCATGGCAGTGGAAGAAGAGTGGCAGCAGGCTCTGACACACTTGTGTCATCAGGGACTTTTTTCCTTCTTCTGCTACAGCAGACAGCAAGGTTCGAAAGACAAACATGAAGAACTGCTGCACGTGACTATCATCCTGTGGAACAGGAAGGAAACAAGACCTTGGCATCAGCTGATTCTGGCCCACGTTGGTGCAGGCCTGCATCTCCACAGGGCACCAAGTGTCTGGGCAGCAGCCAGTGACCATGGCTGAGGGCACAGAACCTTACATGGTCAAAGAGTGGCAGAAGCACCTTAGCCAGCTGCAGGGTGATGCGGCTGGGTATTGGGGTGTGATTATCCAGGAACAAATCACTAAGTAGAACAATGGTCATCCTGACCACATCACTATCATTTTCCTGCAGGAGCTCCCCGAGGCTTTCGGTCAGGCTCCACATTCTTTTGGCCTGTTTGGAACAAAAGTGTGCGAAAGGCCACCCTGCTGCCACAGGGCCTGTCCTGAAGCACTCGGGCAGCTGAAGTGGGAGGCAGGAGAGCTGGGAGCGGCTGCCCCAGTGCCTGAAGCCCAGCCAAGTTCCAGCGACTGCGTTCCCCAGCCCCACGCTGCCTGCACGGCTTCAGCTGCTGCCCCTCCTTACCAGCGAGGGATTATCCCTGAGCAAGAGGAGGGCCCTCAGAACCTGGCGGCGCATCTCTGTGCGCTCACTCAGCAAGTGCCTCAACAAGAGATCCATGATGCTGTCACTGCATGCACCCAAGTCCAGGCAATGCAGGACCTGAAAGGCACAGGGCAGTGACAGGGGACCCGGCCGGCAGGAGCCCAGAACCGCACAGGGCGGGGACCAGGCAGCAGCACAGGGCGTGGGCACCGTCCCAGGCAGCTGCGGCTACGAGAGGGCAGAGAGCTGGGAGGCAGTGCCGGCCTTCAGACTCACCTCCACAAGGAATGCCATGGCAGGGAAGTTCCAGTATGGCATCTCTTTGCGGAGCAACTCAAGGAGACAGCATGAGATGCTTTTGCACAAGTGGATGGATTCATTGCACATCTCCCTGCACGGGGGGAAATGGCACTAAGATGTGGCAGCAGCTCTCTGGCCTCAGAGAGAAACAGACAACTTTCCCAGGCATCGCCTGAGAAAGTCTGAGAAGATCAGAGGAAAGAATGAAAAAACATTCTTGTCTTAACATGCTGCACCTGGTATTGTGAACATATGGAATATGTTACCGAGATTTGTCTACCAAAGGGTACTTTCTTAATTAACTAATGGTGATACTGTTTAGACTAGAAAAGCAATTAAAATCAACCTATATCATAACTATCTATAAGAACAATGGGTTTCCTAATAAAGATTATTATTGATCAGACTTCTGCAATACATGGAGTCAGTGATAATGATTACCTGGCCGGGGGCCCACTCCTACAACACTAAGACCCTGAGCCGGGGCGGGGAAGCCCCTCCCAGGACAGACTGATGCAGTTCTTGTCTTTACCCCCCACCCTGCAGGGGGACCTGGGGCCTTTGAGATGTGGCTGCTACTGGGCAGCCTTTTCTCCCAGCCTTTCCCAGTCTGCTTGGCCGTCCCTCGTGCCTCTGGCCCACAGCCACAGGGACTGAGTGGGATACCCCAGACACAGAACACAAATGCCGGGAGCAATGGGGAGAAGGGGGTCTCACCTGGCCAGCAGACCCACGGCATAATGGTGGGTGTCAGCACAGAGCAGCGTGTCCCAGCCACGCTTGCGTTCCATTGACAACACCACATCCTCATAGTCCATTTGGCACAGCAGGGACTTCAGGGTCCTCACTGCAAACCTGAGTGCAGAGCAAAGCCCGGGTCACACTGGGAACACTGGCTCCTGCCCTGGCCATGTGGCAGGTACAGAAGGACTGGAATGGAGCACCTGTTGGGGCTGGTGACAAGGCCGTGTTCTTCCTGGCATCCCTTCCAGAAGGTATCAACCTCCTCTGGCATCTCTTTGGTGCTGAAGAACACTTGGAAGAGCAGATGCACAAATAACTGTGGGAAATGCACCATCACTATATCTGGGACACAGGGCTCCTGGAGGATCTTCCATATCACCACAGCTGCCTGCAAAGGACAAAGCCCCCCATTACAGCGCTCAGTGCCGAGGTGTTCGTGTGACAGGGCCCGAGCATGGGACGGAGAGGCCCGGAGGGCCACAGGGGGAGCACCGGGCCTGGTGGCCCTGGAGCTGTCCCTAGGCCAGCTTTCAGGCCCTGAGGCAGGGAGATGCAGTGGGGAAAGGAGGATGGAGAGCTGCTGGAGAGGTGGCCTTGGGGCCAGCAAAGGCAGAAACTCACAATGAGGACAAAGACACCCGTTTTGTCCCCATCGGAGGTGCACGTGCTGTGCTCTGGCCAGCTCCCCAGCACATCCAGGAGTATCTGCTGTGCCAACTCTGCAGTCCAGGGTGAGCACATGATGCTCTTCCACATGGCCATGGCAGCTCTGTGGGGTTAGAGATCTGTCTCAGGGGATCTCAGACACAGCACCGTGGCCTGGGCATCTCAAGGGGCCTGGGTTGACCGACGGCTCTGCCGTTGCCCGCTGCCCCTCTCCAGCAGCAGCCAGGCAGCCCAGCCCTGTGGGGACAGGCCCCTGAGGGGCAGCGAGGGAGAATGGCAGCAGGCTCGGGGCTGACGTGCCAGGGCTGGCAGAGGGACCAGCCAGAGGGGCCTGGGACTCTCTGTGGGTCAGACACCTGGCACAGGCTGTACAGGGTGATGTGTTGGGGTGAGCCCTGAGCCCTCTGGGCAGGTGGGCCCCATACCTGTCACAGGATGGGGCCACAGTCAGGAGTGTCTTTACTGCGTCATTTGGCTGCGCTTCTGTGAGATACAGCAGGGCGTTGTCCAGCCTGTGCTCTGCAGAATCATTGGCCATGAGCCACTGGTGGATGTACCTCACCATGGCGGGCACCTGGAGAAGGCACAGGGAGACTTGGAAAGCTGCCAGAGGGAGCAGTGTTCCCAGGGTCCCCAGAGAAGTGTTTCCCTTCCCACCACAATGTGATGGCCTCAAAGGCTCACAGGGCCCAGCACTGTGGCTTGGGAAGCCGTGTGACTCATGGGGGAATTGAAGCCTGGCCACAGCTGCCTACTTGCTCTGCTCTGGAAACACCCCTCTGCACAAGCAAATCCAGCAGGGCGGCACTGGTCTCATGTCCGAGGAGCTCTGAGTATGCTCTGAGCCCAGGGCCCATGGCGCTGGTGTCTTCCTGCCGAATTCTCTTGATGAATTTGCAAACGAGCTGTAGGAGAAGGGCAAGAAGCCATGGAGTGCTGCAGGTGTGTTGCTGAGCTGAGCAGTGCCAGCAGGCCCAGCCCAGGTGGGGATGGCTGCAGGTACCTGCGCTGTTCTGCGGAAGCGGCCACGGGTGCGTTCCTGCTCTCGTGTGCGCTGCACGGCTGCACCTGGCAAAGAGCGAGTGCAGCCCGAGCTGAGGGGCTGCAGGAGAGGCTGGAGAACACAGCCCAGCCCTGCGCTGCCCAGGCAGGGACAGCCCTGGGATGCCCCAGGTGGATGGAGCACGGCCACTGCGGGGTGTCTGCCCGGCCCCTATTCCATCCTGTCCATGGGCACGACCCCAGGGGATGGGATGGGATGGGATGGGATGGGATGGGATGGGATGGGATGGGATGGGATGGGATGGGATGGGATGGGATGGGATGGGATGTGGCCAAGCTGGCTGAAGGCACCAGACCTGCGGCCTGGCTCTGCCACTCACCCTCCTGCGGTGGATGGAACGGCACCACCTCTTCAGTCTCCTGTGCTGGGGCAGCTGCAGGGTCGCCTTCTTCCTCCTCCATCCAGGTCAGCTTGGGCACTCTCAGGTCTCCCTGCCCCATGTCACTGACTGGATTTCTGGCTACCCTCAGGAGAGATAACTTGGAAATCTCTGGGGTATCAAGTTCCATGCTCTGCCCTCGAGGGCACCTTCAGAATTGAAGCCTCGGAAGTCCACAGGTCACCGAGTCCTGTGGTCTGGCCTCGAGGTCAGCTGCAGGAACAATGCCTCAGAAAAGCTCCGGGTAGGGCAGGAACGAGCGCGCTGTGCGGGGGCTCCTCACAGCACCGCACTGTCCCGTCCTGTCCCATCCCCTGCTCCAAGCACTGTGGCGTGCTCTTGCCACTTCCAGCTCCTATGTCAGCACGTGTCACAAAGGGCCCTTGGAAACCCAGCTCCATTCCATGCTGCATCGTGTCAGCAAGGGCCCTTGGACACCCAGCTCCATTCCATGCTGCATGTGTCACAAAGGGCCCTTGGAAACACTGCCACCTGCCCTGAGGCCACACCCTGCCCACCCAAAGTGGTCCAGGTTGGAAGGAATCCCTGGTCTCAAGTGTCTGAGACAGCCCAACAGGATCTTTAGGAATGGCTCAGCCCATCAGCAAACGCTGCCCTGCTCTGCGGGCTCAGGGCAGCAGAAGGAGCCCCCAGGGCTGCCGACGCAGCCGCGGCGGGAAGGGCACAGGGCCTTCCACAGAAGCTGCCACGGCCTCCTCGGGACACATCCTGGCTCGTGGCCATCCCAAACCCGCAAGTGTGGCACAGACAAGGAACGTGTGGGCCAGGGAAGGAATGCTGCTCTGAGCCCTGGGGCCCGGGGAGTGCTGACACCAGCAGGTGAGGCAGAGTCCCTGCCCAAGCAGACCTGTCAGCCCCGAAGCCCTGGCAGGCCTGGTGCCATCTCCTGCCCCAGAGACCTGTGCCCCTGGGGGCTTCTGTGCCAGAGGGAGCCAAAGCCCAGGGGCACTGGGGACTGTGCTCCTGCCTGCAGGGGCTGTTGGCAGGAACACCTGGAGCAACTGCTGGCAACAATGAGTAGATGGCAAAATGGTTAACCCTGCCCCGGGATAGAGATCTAAGTGGCCATTAGAGTACAGCTCTCCCCTCTTGTTCCCTGCAGCAGAATCAGGACCATGAACAGAAACAGTCACAGATATTCTTTCTGCGCCCCATTAGCAAAGCTGTGCAAAACCACAGATGCTGCCTTCAAATGGACTCAGATTCCAGCCTAGACCTCTCACCTCCCAGACAACTCCTTCCCCAACACACCTCCAAAACCAACAGCCTGCAAACACCACACAGAAGCCCTCAACATCCCGCCAGGACCCGCAACTGTCCCTGTCCCTGTCCCTGTTCCTGTCCCTGTCCCTGTCCCTGTCCCTGTCCCTGTCCCTGTCCCTGTCCCTGTCCCTGTCCCTGTCCCTGTCCTTGTCCCTGTCCCTGTCCCTGTCCCTGTCCCACATTCCCGCAGATGCCCTGGTTCCCTGCATGTGCCGTGGGATGGCACTCAGGAGGATCTGCTCCAAGGCCTTCCCCGGCAGCAAGCTCAGGCTGCCAGGCCTATGGATCCTGGATCATCCTTCCCACCGAACCTTCCATTGGCAAGGCTCTTCCATTGGCACATCTGCGCTCAGCTGGGACTACTCCGCTCACCCAGGGCTCCTGGTAAAGGATGGAGAGCAGCCTGGCAAGCTCTTTCTCCAGCTCCCTCTGTGCTCTTGGGGAAGGTAGAACCTTCCACAGGAAAGCAACTACTGCCACAAGGAGTGGGTGGCATCAGGCAGCTCTGGGGAAGCCCCTCAGGAATGCTGTATCCTGAGGGAACACTGTTGGCCTTGACCTGTTGGCACCTGCAAAAGCTTCAAATCAGCTGCCTCAGCTCTCAGGGCCTCTCTTGGCCAGCATCCTGACGTGGATGCAGGACGGCTGCCAAGCACTGCTGGGACCCAGCGGGACAGGACCGGCTGTCTCGTGTCCACGCAGCAGCCCTGACACAGCCAGGGCCATCCCGAGAGCAGACAGACGCTCACGGGCCAGCAGAGAGGAGCAAGGAGCCCTGGGCTCCTCTCAGGGTACCTCAGCTGGGCTCGCTCCACAACACGCCCCCATTGGAAGGCCTGCTGATGTCCAGCTGCCAGAAATGCCTCCCTTGTGCTCTCCAAGATGCACAGGGAGAGCCAGTGAGCAGGACACTTGGGAGGCAAACCTTCCAAGCCTTTGCTAAGGCCAGGCACACACCAAGATCAGCCAAGACTCTGCACCACACTGCCTGGCCCACCCAGCCCAGCTCTGTGCTGGCCCTGGGCCACAGCAGCTCCCAGCAAGCAGGAGGCAAATGCATCTTGCCAAGAGTTCAAACACAGCAGACAGGGAAGATGTGAAAAGTGAGTGTGTAAAGGCCTTTTAATTCACAGCTCCCACAGAGAGCTTTGGGGCTCACAGATGGACAGAGATGGTTCTGCTCACCCCTCTGTCCAAAGGGGGGTAACACACACTGCTGCAGGTGCTTTGGTTGGTTCCTGCAGGTCCAGGTGGATGCCAAACCAGCTCTTCACAGGCTTCTCCCTTGCCCTGCCCCTCTGCCAAGTGCAGCGGGCCTCAAGGACTGAAAGGAGCACAGAGAGCCAAAGGGGGACACTCGCACCTGCCTCACTGGGAGCTCCCTGGGAAGCACTTTCCTTGAGAAGCAAGCCCCTGTTCTCCAAATGCCTTTACCCAAATGTGCAGCTTTTCTGGCCAACACCAACACGCCCTTAAGAAATGCTGGCAAGGCTGAAGGCCTTCATGTCCTTTCAGGACAGGCACTCCAGCTGTAGCTCCTATTCCCCCAAGTGTGTTTCCAGGTGGAGGTTCAGAGGTACAGCCCCAGGCCCTCTACAAACACAAGCTGCTCACTGCCTCTTCACCTGCTTCAACTCCAGCCTGTGGTCACGGCAGCAAAACCAGGCTGTTCCTGGCCAGAGCCCAGAGCCCTGCTCCCGCAGGATGCTCTTGTCAGCACCTTCCAGGACTCTCCGCTGTGCATGCAGCGTTTTTCATGCCCGCTCCCAACAGGCTCTGGAAGGCAGAGCACAACCTGGCTGGCTCTGCCACCAGCACACCCCAAACACAGGCGGAGGAAGAAGCAGCAGGGGCTGTTTTGTGGCCATGCCCAAGAGAGACTGGAAGGTGCCCTCCCTCTGCTCTCACTTGGTTGGCTTTCTGACTGGCTCTGAGCCTGGGGCTCCTGGAGCCAGCTGGCATTTGCTCTGTGCACATGGGGGAGCTTCCAACAGCTTCTAACAGAAACCATTACTTCACCTACCAAAACCTGGCCATGCAAACCCAACAGATTTTCTTATCTATTTCCCACCTCCTCACTACACTAGGAATTTAATTCTAGTGATGATAATCATCAAGTGGTGACCAAGAGAGAAATTTAATATGTAAGTCTGCAGACACTGAAGTTCACACTACAGACTAAATGAAAAAATGCCTCAAACCTACTCATCGCAGAGACTAACTGCTGGCACATTTGTACATGTGCATTTATTCAATAAAACTAATTAATTAGTTGCAATGATTAGGCTGAATACTAATTTCGCACCAAGACCCTCCTGCTTTTGGACCCAATCCCAATTGAAAAGTATTATAATAACCATTACGTTTTTGGTAAAGACACATGCCTGATCTACATCCCACTGGAGCCACAGGTGGCACTGAATTTTAATGTTAAGGATTGGAACATACTACATTCCTGATCATGATTTAAATTGACAGCTCACACTTACTGCTTATGTGACAGCCCTCAGGTATCCAGCTGACACTACAGACTGTCTTTCCCAGGTTCAACACCTACACAAACAGGGAGATGGCCTCCCATCACATCTGCATATGTAAGATGGGCAAAATGAGAGAAAAATTTCCCTTTCTAGTATGAAATAAAGAGGAAAGCTGTCAGTCCTAACCCAGAGCTCTGCAGAAGGCTCTGTGGGGGAGCACCTGACGTTATTGAAGCTGTGTGCTCAGCCCAGAGCCCTGGAAAGATGGGATTGGCCTGGGTGCCTCAGCCTGTTTGGCGTTGGCTCTTGCACTGTTCTGGCCGTGCTGGTACAGCACTCACTGCTTGCCCAGCTTCCCTGCCATGTGTTGTACATGTTCCTGACCCATAAATCCTGTGAGACTATTGCTGATGGAATAGGGAGGAGTCACACTTTGAAAGAACCCTCTCCAGTTCCCCTTTGTTTGAACAGATGTACAACCTCGGCCATGCCTGGGAAGTGTTTCCTCACAGCCCACAGTGCACCTTCCAATCCCTGGAAGTCTGAAGGGAGCACTAGGAATTCCAACATCCACTAATGCAGACAAGGAGTGAAATCCTTTCTTACCTGAAATGGGTAGGAAAATATATTGATACTGTGAAGAAAGTAACATTCCTTCCCAAAATGCTATGGGTTTGAGATTCAATGTTCAGTTTAGAAAGGTTTTGTCCCCATCACTGAAGTCCAGACTTCATCACTAAACATGCTGAGGCCCTTTTCTCAGCTTCTCTGCTCCACCCTTCTTGCCAGCACTGGATGGCAGTGTCAGACTCCACTTGACACAAACTCCTCTGTGTGCTCCCCTCCTGCTGAAGGAAAGCTCGTGCCAAACTGTTCCTTCCCTGCTTTCCAGCCACAATGTCCACAGCCTCCTTCTGAGACATCCTCCCCTAAATGTCTGTCCCTTCAGAGGAGCACACACCCCTGGCTGTGCTTTGCACACAGGGTCTCTGTTTCTGTGGTGTTTGCATTTCAGCCTGTAAGGGGAGCACAGGGTGCAAGGAAAATGCCCGAGGCTAAAGATAACAGGAAGTCATCTGGTTGAAAACAAACAATTCTGAAAAGTTTATTCCTTTGCTTAAATCTATCTTATTAATGGAAGCCTAGTATTTATAACAATGAATACAGAGAGTATTTCTAATATCAATACAGAAACTATTTCTAACAATCAATACAGAGTATAACAGCCAATACAGAGATGATAGCAATCAAAAGAGAGTATTTCTAACAATCAGTACAGAGTATTTCTAACAATATAGGGTATATCTAACAATCAATACAGAGAGTATTTCTAGCAATCAATAGAAAGAGTATTTCTAACAATCAATACAGAGATTATAGCAATCAATACAGAATATTTAACAATAAATATACAGAAATAAGGATATTCTTAACCTAAGGAACTTAAAGAATTTCAAGCAGCAAGATTTTCTTACAGGAATGAAGTAATTTAAGAGGTAATTCAACAAATCTATCCACAAATGCTGGAAGATATCCTCCAGTTCTGCCCATGGAGATGCAAATGGCCCTGAGCAGTACAAGGGCTTTGTCAGAAAGGCCACTCCTTTCCAGGCTTTCCCCAGGAGCCCCAGGTCAATCTCTTCTTCTCTGTGCTCCCCTCTGGCTCCATTCCTACGCTGCCTCCAGATCATGAATGTGGCAGGGACAGCCAAGCAAACCACCGTGCATGTGTGACAATGGATCTTTCCTTCCAGTTCCCACAGAGGCCATGCCAGACACTCCTGTCTGGCTTCCAGGTCTGCAATTTCCTCCTCCAAGTGCAGCTGGTGCTGCCAAAGGTTTACTTCCCTCTCCTTCATCCTCTGGACAATTCCTTTATCATCCTCAGGAGAAATCCCATTTTTTCCAGGGGGCTGGTTGATGCTGACAATGGCCATCAGCACCAGGTACCTATGGAAGATTCCTTCAGCCATGGCTGATCCTTCCCTGAAAGAGAAAGAAAGGAGGACAGAGCCAAGATCCAGACTATATTGCCTCGGGAAGAGACAGGAAAGAGGCTCGCCCCTGGCAGGAAGGCTCTGGCCAGCCCTGCAGAAAGGCTGGAGGCCAGAGGTGCTCCTCAGGGCTCGCCTGCTGCTGCCAGTTCCAGTCCAGCTGCCCAAAGAGGCTCCATGAGCATGTGGTGAGGAGGAAGAGGAGGAAGGTGCGAGACACAGGGACATGAACCTGAGCAGCCAGGTTTGAGGAGAGAGAAGCTCAGCATTGCAGATGGCAGGAGAAACCAAGCCCAGTCCCCCAAGCAGGAGGAGGAGAAGAAGGGCCCCCCAGGCTGGCTGCAGGCAGACAATGGAGACCTTGCCCAAATGGGCTGGGGGTAGGGAATACACGGCCCTGCTTTCCAGCTACTCCCACCACTTCTGTCCCTGCCACTGCCTTGAGACAAAGCCCAATGAAATCCTGCTCAGCGTGGGCAAATGAGACCTTGAAGGACTTAGTGTCAGGTCAAGGCTTCCTTTCCCTCTCAAAGCCTTTCCCTTGGCAGCCTTGGGCAGGGGATTCATCCTCCCTCCCTCCTCCTTCCCACAGACCTGCTTGGAACCACTCCATGGGCACTTTCCATTCTCTGTGTCCGTCCTCAAGTGCATTGCCAACCTGGGCCAGTCCTGGCTCTGTCCTGAGCTCCCAGGAGCTCGCAGGCTGAGATGGCAATGCTCAGCCACACCAGGGCCCTGCCCCTGCCAGCAGCACCCCCACAAGGAGCAGCAGCAGCAGCAGCAGCAGCAGCAGCAGCAGCAGCAGCAGCAGCAGCTGCAGTCGCCTCTCAGCTGTTGGTGCCCCTGCACTGCAGCCCCTTCTGCTGGCACCAACGTTCCGTCATGGCCATGGAGACAGTCCTGAATCCATCCATGGGGTCACAGAGCCATGGAATCCCAGAGTTCCAGGTTCCTGGAATCCTAGAGTCATTGAATCCTGAGAACCACACTCAGAGGAGGAGGAGGAGGAAGAAGAGGAGGACGAGACAAGGAGGACGAAGAGGAGGTGGAAGATGAGGAGGAGGAATAGGAGGAGGAAGAGAGAGAATGAGGACAAGGAGGATGATGATGATGAGGAGAAGAACGAGGAGGAGGACAAGGAAGAGGATGAGCACAAGGAGAGGATGAGGAGGATGAGGAGGAGAAGGAAGATGAACAGGAGGAGGAGGAGGACAAGGAGGAGAATAAAGAAAAGGAGGAGGAGGAGGACAAGGATGAGGAGGACCAGGAGGAAAAGGACGAGGAGGATGAGGACGAGCAGGATGCAGAGGAGGAGGAGAAGGAGGAAGATGAGGAGGAGGAGAAGGAGGAGAATGAGGATGAGGAGGAGGACGATGAGGAGGAGGAGGAGGATAAGGATGAGGAGGATAAGGAGGAGGAGGATGACGAGGAGGAGGAGGATGAGGATGAAGAAAAGGACAAGGAGGAGGAGGACCAGGAGGACAAGGAGGACAAGGAGGACAAGGAGGAGAAGGATGAGGAAGACGAGGAGGAGGAGGAGGAATAGGAGGTGGAAGAGGATGAAAATGAGGATGTGGAGGAGGATGATGAGGAGAAGGAGGGTAAGGATGATCAGGACAAGGAGGAGGAGAAGGAGGGGGAGGACTAGGATGACAAGGAGGACAAGGAGGACGAGGAGGAGGAGGAGTAGGAGGACGAGTAAATGGAGGAGGAGGACAAGGAGGAGGAACAGGACAAGGAGGACGAGGAAGACCAGTAGGAGGAGGAAGAGGAGGAGGAGGGGGAGTAGGAGGACGAGGAGGACGAGGACGAGCATGAGGACGAAGACGAGGATGAGGACGAGGATGAGGACGAGGATGGGGATGAGAAGTAGGACGATGAGGAGGATGAGGAGGAGGAGGTGGAGGAGGGGTTGTTCAAAGAGCAGTTAAAGAATGAGGAGATGGGAACCTGTCCCCATGGAGAACCCATCTCCAGATGTGCTCCATGCCCTTAACAATGGCCCCTGGGGAAATGGAAACCCCCTGGCTGTGCACGGCTGCTCCCAATGTGCAAATACAGCCCTGGGCAGTGAGACTGGGACTGCCTGGGAAATTGTTCTGGGTGTGATGGCCCTGGCAGGGCCAGCCCAAAGGCTGCAGGGCTGGACCTTCATCCACTGGAATTAGTCAGGATAATTCAGAAGCAAATGAGAGTTAACAATGCAGGAACAGGAATCCAGATTCCTCCAGGACACTTTGGTTTGATAACTGCTCACTGGAGCTTGGCCTTGCAAAGTGCTCATGCCATGGGAGGAAGAACTGATTATCAAGGGAAAATTAAAGTAATTTAGTTAAACAATAGTGAACAAGATTGGATTATTCAAACCCATGTCAGGGTAGCACAATTACTAATATTGTCAGTGTTTAAAACAATTGGGAAAAAAGGATATCCACCTCAAATCACTGCTGTTGGTGGAGATAAAGGGTTTGGATCCAGCAGTGCTAATAATGGAGCCAGAGTGTGGCTCCAGAGGCCAAAAGGCCTCCCAAGGCAGCTGAAGGAACAGCTCCTGGGAAGGACAGCAGTGTTTGAATCCTGAAACCTGGGCAGGAACGATGGGAATGTGTCCCTGCAGCCAAGTGCTCTGTGTGAGAACAGGTAGATATTACAGGAGATTGTTTTACACATCCTGCCAGACCAAATCCCCCTGTTTGCCCCAGTGAAAACTCATGACCTGGGCTCCATCTAGGATGGAGCCAGGGCCAGGCTCTTGTACTGCCCAAGGTGTATCCCTTGAAGGCCTTTTAATAAATCCTGCTTTATTCCTTTAACACTGCCTGGCTCTGTTCTAGGCAGCCTCTCAAGGCATCACCACCAAACCAAGGGAGCATGGACCAGGTCTGGCTGGCTGGGCCTCCTGGGGAGCACCTGGCCACCTTGGCATGTCCAGGGCTGCTTCTCACCTGCCCTGAAGCCCTGGGACTCTGGGCTCTCCTTCCAATGGGAGAGAACTCTCCTTCTCCTCCATGGGTCATGGCCAAAACTGGGATTCCTCCTCCAAAACTCTGTACATCCAAGGATAGCTCCCAAGTGAAAGCTGCCACGACAAACAGGTCTGGCTGCCCTTGGCCTCTTGGGAGCTGCCTCTAATCTGCTTTAGAAACGCTGGGACTTGGTGCTTTCCTTCCAATGAAAAGACTTGTCCTTCTTCTCAAGGTGACTGTGTTCAAAATTGAGATTCCTCCTCCCAAATTCTGTGTATGCAAGGATTCTTCCATGACAAAAGCTGCCATGAAGAACAGGTCTGGATGTCTCAGCCTCCCAGAAGCCACCTCTTTCTTCTTCTGCCTTTGAAACATTTTGGCTCTGTGCTTTCCTTCCTATGGAAAAACCTGTACTTCTCCAGGTGTCCATATCTGAAACTGGGATCCCACCTCTAAAATTCCCTACATCCAAGGGTTGCTCCCAGCCAAAATCTTCCAGAACTGACAACTCTGGCCAGCCTTGGCCTCTGGTGGCTGCCCCTGCCATACTGGGGCTCGGTTCTTTCCTTCCCATGGAGATCCCTGTGACACTGTGGGCACCTCATGGAACCAAGGGGATCATTGTGGCACTACTGGAGCCCATGGAACCAAGGGGCCATGGTGACACCGCGGGGCTTCATGGACCCAGAGACCATTATGACTCTGTGGGGCCTGATGGAACCATGAAGACCATTCTGACCCTTCAGGGCCTGGTGTCACCAAGGGGGCATTGTGACATCTCAGGGCCTTGTGGAAGCAAGGGATCATTGGGACATTGTGGGGCCCAATGGAACTGAGGGAACATGGACCAGGTCTGGCTGGCTTGGCCTGCCAGGGGCCACCTGACAGGTCTGGCTGATGTTGGAATGTCAAGGGCTGCCTGTCATCAGCTCCTGGAGCACTGGGGCTCTGTGCTCTTCTTTGTATGGGAAAGAACCGTCTGTCTTTTCAGATGCCCATTGCCAAAACTGACAGTCTGCCTAAAAAATTTCCTATATTCAAGGGTATCTCTAAGAACAAAATCTGGCAGCTCTGGCTGGCCTTGTCCTTAGGTGGTCACTTCTCATTTGCCCCTAAAACAGTGGGACTCTGTTTCTTCATTCCTATGGAAAAAAACTGGTCCTCATGACCAGGAACCATGGCCAAAATTAGAATTGGCCATCAAGCCCAGCCGGAGTCAAATAGCCATCTGTAGACCCAGGGGGAGATATTGACTCTGCCAGAGCTGCCATCCTCCCTCCAGTGAGAGAAAAGGACACAGGGCAGGAACACAGAGGAGCAACATGAACACACCGAGGTCAGGGAAGAGGAAGTTGAGTCCCAGATGGGAGGGATGAGGAGATGCCTTGATCTTGGGGCTGAAATCCTCTGGTAAAGCTATGGAGAAGGATGTCATGGATACATCAGACTCTCTTTTTCCCTATAAAACATTGAAAACTATGGGGAGATGACTTGTTCAGCAAAGACCTCCATGCTAAAGTAAGCAAATGTTGAAGTAGCTGTGATCCCATGAGAAGTCTGAACATTGAAAGAGAGAAGAGTTATGAGACCCTGTGCCCTCAGGGAGAGAAGAAGACCTCTGTTCCCAGAGCTGAAGATGATTTCAGAAATAGATGAAGAGATCCTTTGCCCTTAAACAGCTCATCTTTAAACTAATACCCCATAAGTTGGCATGGCCGCTAAACAGAGCTGTGGGAAAAGCTGTGAAAACATGGGAGTGACCTCACAATTGAAGATTTTTCCAGGCAGTGGTTATTCATGGAAATGAAAAGCCATGAGATAACTGTTTTCTTGTGGACAATTCTCCATAACATTAACAAGAGGTACTTCTCTCCTGATGTGAACTGAAGAAACATTAAAATATTCTAGAGGTGGTAAACTGACTGAAAATTTCAGGTTTTGTCTCTACATTGTCAGGTTGTATGGAGAGAGGATGTGTTCTGAAAGTTTTGTTCATATTCTTATAACTCTTTCATTTAGTTACTGCTAATAAACTTTTCTTTACACTCTTTTAAAGTTTTGAGCCCACTTTGCCTTTCTCCTAATCCTATCTCGCAGCAGGAAATGAGTAAGTATATTCTAGTGTGTGCACTGGTAATTAGCCAGCACTGAACCCACCACACTAATTGATGCGTTGACTGAGAAATATCAAATAGGCAAACGAAAACTACCATAGAAATCTTCCTGATGAACTGCCGCAGACAAGAGGGAAATCGAGGCACAGCCATGGTTTGTCAGGACTTGCTTGATCCTAATGAGCCCCATGGTGCATTTGGACCTGAGTCCTGGAACCTCAGGGCCTGAGAGGAGATTGCACAAACCCTTCCAGGAGGCAAAAGTCAGAAAAAAACCCCAAAGTTTCTCGAGGTCTTAATGGGACCCACTGAGGTCCATCCCCAACACAGGCTCCTCATGGATGCCTAGGAGGAGAGTATTGGAGGCCAGGATGGCACAAAAACCTCTCAGAGACTCCAAATGGCACAAAAACCTCTCAGTTTTGGAAGAAGAATTCAAAGAACCTCGCAAAATTTGAGTATCTCAGAGTATTAATGAACCCCACTGAGTGTCAGTACAAAGCTCTCAAGGGACACATTAAAGCAGATAATTGGGGCAATGATTGCACAAGCCTCTCACAGAGTCTGTAACAAAAGTGAAACACCAATTACCTTAAAAAACTGAAGTACCTTGAAGCATTAATGAGCCCCACTGAGTGCTGTGACTGACAAAGACTCTGCAGGGACTAATTAAAGCAGTTAATTGGAGGCCAGGATTGCACAAAGCTCTAAGAGATTCCAAGGCAAAAGCAAAAGCCAGAGTCCTTTGAAAAACCTGCAGTCCCTGGCAGCATGAAGGAGCCCCCAGGGCCATTCCTGACCAAGGCTCCCCAGGGACTCCTTCCAGCAGATCCTTGAGGCCACTGAGATGTGGGCTAGGGGGGGATGCTGAGGGCAGGACCAGGGGCTGACAGTGCCCAGCCTGGCTGGGGCTGTGCCAGGAGGCCCCAGGGTCTCAGGACAAGGTGTCTCCTCATAGCCCTTGGTGGCACAGACCCTGCTGTGCCCCAGGGCACCAAGACTTGGCTTCTCTTTGTCCCCACCTGGCATCAGTGCCTCCAGTTCTCTGCTCGGCCTGGGGCCTGGGGACACTTTCTCAGTCGTGTCCCTCAGTGGGACCCATTAAAAGTCCAAAAAACTTTGGAGTTGGATTATGACTTGGAGTTCTGCAGAGGTTTCTGCAGCTCCCTCCCAGGGCCTGATGTTCAGGGCTAAGCACAAAGCCCCAGAGGTTCATTAAAGTCCTTGTGCTGTGTCTGTGCTGCTGAGCTGGGTCAGGGTCCTGGCACAGAGGGTGATGCTGGTAACCAAGCAGAGCTTCAAAAGCACATTGCTCTTGCTGAGCAGCTCTTCTCCCAGCCCAGCAGGGCTGGGGCACTGCCTGCAGCCAGCGCGGGCACAGCACAGAGGCACAGAGAGCTTCAATCAGTCAGGGCTGGGAAGGGGCTGAGAAGTGCCTGGGGCAGAATCACTGCCAGCCCTTGGCACAGGAACCTCTGGCTGCAGGACAATGCAGCTGCAGCTCCTGGAGAGATCTCCTAAAGCTGGAACATGCCAATGCCCACAGACCCTGTGAGTGCATTCTCTGCTCATCTCCTGTGCAGAGCAGCCAGGGGTGCCCAGGGCTGTCCTGCAGAGCAGGGTCCTGCAGCTCAGGACGCTGTGCTGGGCCAGGGACTCTGCTGCCTGTCAGGGACAGCTCTCAGCTGGCTGAGGAAGCTGCTCCCAGTGCTGAGGGAAAAGATCTGGGGGGAAGGATACAGCTCATAATGATTGGAAGTGTTCTCCTTGTGTGGTGAAGATGCTGCATTGTTCAGGACTGCTCCCAGCACAACAATTAACTGCAGAATATTTCCCAGCAGATTATACAGGGAGCACAGCAAGGCATGGGCTGCATAAAAGGGAAAATCCTGGTTTTTTTAATGTACTGCTCTGTGTTGCCTGGAATGGAAATTTCCCATACATATTAATCTCTCACTTCATGTTAAGAAAAATAAACAAGCTTTTCCTGAGATCTGAATAAACCAGGTAGTGACAGAAATCAGGACAGGGTCCCTTAGAGGCAGCATCAGTGCCACTTTTCCAGCCTCCTCAGGATTTCTCTGATGTTGTCATCAGAGACTGGAGAGAAAGAGCTGGCCCTGGGCAGTGCCAGTTCTGGGAGGTGTTTGCAGGGCAGAGCTGAGCCCCCAGGGCTGGACTGGGCTCTGGCAGCTCTGGCCAGGCCCATCCCTGGGCACAGGGACAGCTCCAGGACACAGAGCCCTGGGCAGGCAGTGGGGAAAAAAATGCCCCCAGGCTGTGCTGGGATATTTAAAGACCTTTCCACACCTAACTACTCCATGATTACTTTTCTTACAGGTCCTCATGCCAAGACACCACAGATGTCCAACAGCAGCTCCATCAGCCACTTCCTCCTGCTGGCACTGGCAGACACGCGGCAGCTGCAGCTCCTGCACTTCTGCCTCTTCCTGGGCATCTCCCTGGCTGCCCTCCTGGGCAACGGCCTCATCATCAGCGCCGTAGCCTGCGGCCACCACCTGCACACACCCATGTTCTTCTTCCTGCTCAACCTGGCCCTCAGCAACCTGGGCTCCATCTGCACCACTGTCCCCAAAGCCATGCACAATTCCCTCTGGGACACCAGGAACATCTCCTACACAGGATGTGCTGCTCAGCTCTTTTTCCTTCTGTTCTTCCTTGGAACAGAGCTTTCCCTCCTGACCATCATGTGCTATGACCGCTACGTGTCCATCTGCAAACCCCTGCACTACGGGACCCTCCTGGGCAGCAGAGCTTGTGCCCACATGGCAGCAGCTGCCTGGGCCAGTGCCTTTCTCAATGCTCTCATGCACACAGCCAATACATTTTCCCTACCCCTGTGCCATGGCAATGTCCTGGGCCAGTTCTTCTGTGAAATCCCACAGATCCTCAAGCTCTCCTGCTCCAAGTTTTATCTCAGGGAACTTGGGCTTCTTGTGGTTACTGGTAGTTTATCATTGTGTTGTTCTGTGTTCATTATTTTCTCCTATGTGCAAATCTTCAGGGCTGTGCTGAGGATCCCCTCTGAGCAGGGACGGCACAAAGCCTTTTCTACCTGCCTCCCTCACCTGGCCGTGGTCTCTCTGTTTGTCAGCACTGGTGTATTTGCCTACCTGCAGCCCCCCTTAAAGTCCTCCCCATCCCTGGATCTGTCCCTGTCAGTTCTGTACTCAGTGATGCCTCCAGCCCTGAACCCCCTCATCTACAGCCTGAGTAACCAGGAGCTCAAGGCTGTAGTGAGGAGACTGATGACTGGATGGTTTCAGAAACATTAAATAGCTGGCCAATTTCTGCAAATCACTTGTAATAAAAGTAATCTTTGATACTAATTGTTGGTTTCATTATAGAGGTGCTTTTTTACTTTGTTTTAGGTTTTTGAGATTGCCCACAAAAAAGTATCATTGTTTGTGCCATTTCTCATTTTGTTACTTCCACCTTCCCTGTGCCCACAAACTGTGTCAATGAGGGGTTGAACTCTTGGTGGATTTAAGGAACTAAATTATCTCCCAGCACAGTTTTCTGCAGAGATGCCCTTTTGCTGCATTCTCTGGAGCTGCAGCAGCAATGTCTGTGTGCAGAGCTGGGGCAGATCAGTGCTGGCACAGCAGCTCTGCTCCTGCTGGCCACACCATTCCTGATCCAGGCCAGGAGCCATTGGCCTTCTTGGCCACCTGGGCACACTGCTGGCTCATGTCTAGCCTGCTGTCCATCAGTCCCTGCAGGTCCCTTTCTGCCTGGCTGCTGTCCAGCCCCTCTGTCCCCAGCCTGTAGCGCTGCAGGGGTTGTTGTGGTCAAAGTGCAGGACCCAGCACTGGGACTTGTTAAACCTCACCTTGTTGGATTTGGGCCCTGGATCCAGACTACCCTGGACTCTCTGCAGAGCCCTCCTACCCTCCAGCAGATCCACACTCCTATCCAGCTTGGTGTCATCTGCAAAGATGTCCTTGGTTCCAAGGGGCCCCTCAGCGTCAAAATGTCCCTTTGGTTACACCAGGCCCTGCACTGTCACACTGGTCTCCTTGGTTCCATGGGGCCGCAAAATGTGACAATGGATTCCTTGGTTCCATGGGTCTCCACAGTGTCACAATGTTCTTGTTGGTGCCGCAGTTTCACAGTGGCCCCTTGGTTCCATGGGGCCCCATGGTGTCACAAAGGCCCCATGGTCACATGAGGTCCCACACTGTCACAATGCTCTCTGTGCTTCCACAAGTCCCCTCAGTGTCACAATGGACTCCTTGTTTCCACGAGGCCACACAGTGTCACAAGGGCCTTCCAGATTCCCTGAGGCCCCAGAGTGTCACAGTGGCCCCTTGGTTACACAAGGTCCTGCAGTGTCACAATGTCCCCTTGGTCCCATGAGGCCCCGCAGTGTCAGAAGGGCCCCTTGGTTCCCCTGGGCCCTGGACTCTCCCAATGCTCTCCTTGGTTTGGCAGTGTCACAGTGGTGAAACCCCTCGGTCACACGAGGCCCCGCAGTGTCACCATGGCCTCTGTGGTTCCACCAGGACCCAGTGTCACGGGGACTCCCTGGTTCCATTTGGCCCCAGAGCACCACAATGGAGCCCTGGTTCTATGGGGCTGCACAGTGTCACCATGGTCCTCTTAGTTCCACGAGGCCCTGCAGGGTCAAAATGGCCCCAGAGTGCCCCAATCATCACAGGATGTCAGAATCAAATAGGCTGGAAAAGACCTTTGGGATCATCAAATCCAACCAATGCCCTAATACCACCTTGTCACCCAGACCATGCCACTGAGTGCCACTGGAGAGGGACAGTGACTCTGCCACCTCCCCCCTGGCCTGCCCATTCCAATGCTCACTCACCCTTTCTGTGAAAAACTTCTTCCTCTTGTCCAGCCTAAACCTCCCCTGGCGCAGCTGAAGGCTGTGTCTTCTTGTCCTGCCCTCCAGCAGATCCACACTCACACCCAGCTTGGTGTCACCTGCAAATTTGGGGATGGTGAGCTCGATCCCCTCCCCCAGATCATCAGCGAAGATGTTAGACAGGACTGGGCCCAACACAGATCCCTGGGGACAGCGCCAGGGACTGGACACCAGCTGGGTGCAGCACCATCCCCACCCCTCTCTGGGCCCAGCCTCCAGCCAGCTCTTCCATCTCCCAGCCAGGAGGGAACCTGCCCAAGCCGTGGGCTGCAGCTTTTCCAGGGAATGCTGTCACAGACAGTGTCCAAGGCTCTGCTGAAGTCCAGATGGACACATCCACAGCCTTTCCCACACCCACAGGTGCGTTACCTGGTTATAAAAGGAGATCAGGTTGCTCAGGCAGGACTTGCCCCTCTTAAATCCACGCTGGCTGGCTCTGACCCCTCGGCCATCCTGTGGGTGCCCTGTGGTGGCTCTCAAGGTGATCTGTTCCATAACCTTGCCGGGCACCGAGGTCAGGCTGGCAGGCCTGGAGCTCCCCAGATCCTCCTTCCAGCCCTTCTTGGGGATGGGCTCCCACTGGCACCTCCAGTGCTCTGGGACCTCCCTGGTGAGCCAGGACTGATGGTAAATGATGGAAAGCAGCTTGGGGAGCTCATCCACCAGCTCCCTCATCCCCCTAGGATGGATCCCATCCCATCCACCTGTGAGCATCTGAGTGGCTCAGTAGGTCAGCAGCTGCTTTCTCCTGGATTACAGGGGCCTGTCCTGCTCCCTGTGTCCATCTACTAGCTCAGGAGAAAGCTTGTCCTGAGGACAACCTCTCCATAAAATGAAAATTGAGACATACAAGTTATTAAGTAGTTTGGCCTTTTCCTTTTCTTTAGTTACTCTAATCTCCACTTCATCCAATAAAGAGTAGAATTCCCCTTATACCACGTTTTGCTATTAACTTATTCATAGACAACTTTTTTATTATTTTTCACAGAAGTGGCCAGGTTAATCTCTAATTGAGATTTCACCTCTTTCCTTTTTTTTTTCCTACATTACCTAACAACATCCTTAAACGCTTGCTAAGTTGCCTGACCTTCTGCCCAAAGTTGATGCACCCTCTTCTTTCCCCTAAGTTCCCACAAAAGCTCCATGGGCAGCCAGGACAGTCATTTTCCTCACCAGCTCATCTTTTGCCACACTGGGATGGGCTGCTCCTTCCCCCTTAAGATAGTCTTGAACTATGTCCATCCTTCCTGGACTCCTTTGTTTTTAAGGGCTGTTTCCCATTAAAAAATCAGTACCTGGAATTGTTTGAGTTGTATTGCCCCCACTCCAGGATGAGCATCCTGATACAAGAACTTAATTGTGTTTATATCTATCACAGAACCATGTTTGTCTAAAATTAATTTTAGTATGGAAATCACTTGTGGATGCTGGACTCATTAGACACTTCTGGGATGTTGCACATAGCTCAGGGAAGAGCGTGATTGTTATTAAATTGTGTCCTGTTCATCCATGGTCTGTTGGCCATGAAGAGAAACTTTCTGTGCCTCTGAGCCTCACCAGTACCTGTTCAGGCATCTTGAACAAATGTTTATGAGCTTTTGTAAATGAATTCCTGAAGTGAAGAGCTCAAGAAAGAAGAGGCATCTGGAGCAGTAAAAATCATCAGCAACCCCCAAGTGACTGAGGATCCATCCCCATCAGGGCAGCAATGAGCAGAAATGGGCACAGCTTTGTGGCTGCCCCAGCTCTGGGATGGGCCCTGGGCCTGGAGCAGGAGCAGCTCTGGAGGGCCCCAAGGCCGGGGCTCTTGTGCTGGCCTGGGCAGATGGGATGGCAGGAGGGGCTGCAGAGCTCTCAGCACCTCAGGCAGAGGGGAGCAGGGCAGCCAGGGAACTCCTTTGGCCTTGGCCAAGCCCCTTCCCCCATGGTGGGGCTGAGTCCTGGCTGAGCTGCAGCTGCTGCTGTGCCCTTGGCAGGGGCTGAGGCCGTGGGGCAGTGCCCAGAGCAGCCTGGGCTGAGCAGAGCTGTGGGGCCAGAGCTGGCTGGGCTGTGCTGGGGAGAGGCCCTTGGTGCTGCCCAGAGCTCAGGGCAGCTGGCAGAGCTGGCAGGGAGCTGGGCTGGGCTGGGAGAGCCTGGCACAGAAACCATCAGTGTCCATCTCAGCCTGGCTGAGCGGGCAGGGGCAGGACTCAGCCCAGGCCTTGTGGGGCAGGGCCAGTGCCTGGGCAGGCATTGAAAACAGGCAAGAGCCCGAGACAGGAGGCTGCTCTGTGCCATTGGGGCATGGACAGAGCAGGGAGGGGCCCAGGACATTTGTCAGTGCCAGCCTCTGTCTGTGCCAGCCCTGGGCAGCCCTGGCTGCTGAGCCCAGCTCTGCCCTGGGCTGAGTTTGGCTGTGGCCCAGCTCCATCCTCCTGCGGGGCTCAGGGCCTGTTCCCGGCCATGGCCAGCCCTGGCCGCCTCTCTGCTGGCCCAGAGGCCGGAAGAGCCCGGGCAGGGCTGTCTGTGCAGCCCCACAGGTGCCACGGGCTCGGCAGGAGCTGGCAGAGGCTGCCCAGCAGGGAGGCCATGGGGCACAGAGCCCCAAGGCTGCCCAGGGCCCCACGGCACAGGGGCCGTTCCCAGCCGCAATGCTCCTGTCCTGGGCTGGGCTGCACAGGGGCTGTGGCACCATGGCTGGGCCAGCACAGGGCCACCGAGGGGCCACGCAGCCGCTGCCGGGGCTGGCAGCAAGGCCGGGCACAGACAAGGAATTGCTGAGCATGGCCTGCGCTGGCCAGGGCTGCCTGTGCCCAAGGCAGAGCTCAGCTGCCCTTGGGGCTGCAGGAACACTCAGGAGCCCAAAGAGCCTCCATGGCTGTGCTGGAGACCAAGGCTGGAGGAGGGAAATGCAGGGCTGCTGTGCCATGGGGAGGGCATGGAATTCCAGCACACACCTCAGCTCTCTGATGGTCCCGGCACCGTGCTGGGCCCTGTTCCAGACTGGAGCAGAGCAGATGTTGATGGCACAGGAGCCCTGCGGGGCTGGCAGGGACCTGCAGCTTGCAAGGTGCTCTGCTCTCCCTCAGCTCCTCTCTGAGAGATCCAGTCCCAGCTTGGCACCTCAGGGCACAAGTGGCACTGCCTGTTCATGGGCACACAGCTGATGTCTGCCTGGAAAGGGGCCCAGGTGTTAATACTCATACATTTCATGTTATGGAATCAAATTTTTATTATCTGGGTTACTTCAGTACTTTTAAGAAATGGCAAAGTTTTCCCACCTGGAACAGGAATTTCCTAGAAGTGTAGTGTTGGCAGGAGGAGAAATACTGACATTGCCTTCTACTTGTGTCACCAATATTCAGTTTATTATTTCCTCTCCCTCTTCCTTCAGGCGTTTCCAGCTCTCCTGTTTAAATGGCCATGTCTAAGGTCATCACTAGTCCAACTGGATTTATGTCCTTCCTGCTGCTCCCAGATTTCCTTCACCAGATGGTTTCTGGTCATTAAAGTGCCTCTCAACTGACTGGCTTCATGCTTTGAGCTTCCAGAAGTTGCCCAGTCTTTCAGAGGTTAATATAAATACCATATCAGTCAACATCCTTATTGTGCTTATATATATCAAAGAACTACCTTTTCTTATGTCTTTATCTGAAGCTGTTCCTGTACAGAAATGCCTTGGGTGTGGGGGACATGTCAGATGCTGCAGGGACATCCCAGAGAGATGAGGGAAGAGCTGTGATGGTTATTAAACTGTTCAAATGTTCAACTTGTGTTTGTTGGCAAGAAACCTTTCTGTGCCTCCGAGTGTCACCAGTCCCTGAGCCCAAAGGACACAAACCTGATGAGTTGTGGTTCCCACTGCCGGGGCACTTGTGTTGGAGGGTGCCGTGGGAGACAAGACTCATGCTATCATGATCATCAAGTCTCAGTTTATTGTGACAGATTACACAGTTTATATATGTTCATTAATTAGCTCATACATATTGCAAAAGCCAAGCTCATGATTGGTTGCTATGTGACTTGTACTGTTATTTTAAAAGTATCTTTGTGTTTGATACTTGCCTGTCCAGCTGGCCTTGCAGTTAGAAGGGCTTAGCACTTCTTTGTTCTTCTCTATCTACTTCTACATACCAAGCAGTTTCAATATCCTGCTTTCTGCACACCATCTGCTCTTCAGGGTCATGCGAACCTTGCAGCAGTCACGTAGCCCACCCTACTTGGATTAATTTTACAGCATCATGTCCCCTGTTGTACAACCATTCCTCTGCCAACCTCTCTTCAGACAAGGACAAGGAGGATGATGAGGATGAGGAGGAGGAGGACAACGAGGAAGAGGAGGAGGAGAAGAAGGATGAGGACGAGGATTAGGAGGAGAAGGATGAAGATAAGGAAAAGGATGAAGATGCAGAGGACAAGGAGGACGAGGAGGTCGAGGAGGAGGAGGAGGAGGAGGAGAAGGAGGACGACGAGGATGAGGAAGAGGACGAGGACGAGGAGGAAGAGGACGAGGAGGAGGACGAGGAGGAGGACGAGGAGGATGACGAGGACGACGAGGAGGACGACGAGGAGGACGAGGAGGAGGACGACGAAGAAAAGGTGGAAGATGAGGAGGAGGAATAGGAGGAGGAAGAGAGAGAACGAGGACAAGGAGGACGAGGAGGAGGAGGTCGAGGAGGAGGAGGAGGAGGAGGAGGACGACGACGAGGACGAGGACGAGGACGAGGACGAGGACGAGGACGAGGACGAGGACGAGGAAGACGAGTAGGAGTACGAGGAGGAGGACGAAGAGGACGACAAGGACAACGAGGAGAAGGACGAGGAGGAGGACGAGGAGGAGGACGAGGAGGACGACGACGAAGAAAAGGTGGAAGATGAGGAGGAGGAATAGGAGGAGGAAGAGAGAGAACGAGGACAAGGAGTATGATGATGAGGAGGAGGAGAACGAGGAGGAAGAGGAGAATGAGAATGAGGAAGAGGAGGAGGAGGAGAACAATGACAAGGAGGATGAGGAGGGGGAGGAGAAAGAGGGGGAGCAGGAGGAGGAAGAGGAGGAGGAGGAAGATGACAAGGACTAGGGCAAGCACAAGGAAGATGAGGAGGAGGAGGAGGAGGAGGAGAATGAGGATGAGGACGACAATGAGGAGGATGAGGAGGATAAGGATGCGGAGGATAAGGAGGAGGAGGATGAGGAGTAGGACAAGGATGAGGAAAAGGACGAGGAAGAGGAGGACAAGGAGGACGAGGAGGACGAAGAGGACAAGGAGGAGGAGGATGAGGAAGACGAGGAGGAAGAAGAGGAATAGGAGGATAAAGAGGATGAGAATGAGGATGTGGAGGAGGACAAGGAGGAGGAGGACGAGGAAGACGAGGAGGAGGAGGAGGAGGAGGACGATGAGGAGGATGAGGAGGACGAGGAGGAGGACGAGGAGGATGAGGAGGAGAAGGAGGAGGACGAGGAGGAGGACGAGGAGGAGGACGAGGACAACGACAACGATGACGACGACGACGACAACGAGGACAAAGAGGAGGTGGAAGATGAGGAGGAGGAACAGGAGGAGGAAGAGAGAGAACGAGGACAAGGAGGATGATGATGAGGAGGAGGACAACGAGGAGGAAGAGGAGAATGAGGATGAGGAGGAGGAGGAGGAGGAGGAGGAGGAGGACAATGACAAGGAGGATGAGGAGGGGGAGGAGAATGAGGAGGAGCAGGAGGAGGAAGAGGAGGAGGAGGACGACAACAAGGACTAGGGCAAGCACAAGGAAGATGAGGAGGTGGAGGAGGAGGACAAGGAAGAGGAGGAGGCAGAGAAGCATGAAGAGGAGAAATAGGAGGAGGAAGAGAGAGGACAAGGACAAGGAGGATGATGAGGATGAGGAGGAGGAGGACAACGAGGAGGAGGGGGAGGAGAAGAAGGATGAGGACGAGGAGGAGAAGGATGACGATGAGAAAAAGGATGAAGATGAAGAGGACAAGGAGGAAGAGAAGGAGGAGGAGGAGGAGGAGGAGAAGGAAGATTAACAGGAGGAGGACGAGAAAAAGGAGGAGAATAAAGAGGATGAGGACAAGGATGAGGAGGACCAGGAGGAGAAGGACGAGGAGGATGAGAATGAGCAGGATGGGAAGGATGAGGAGGAGGAAGAGGAGGAGGAGGAGGAGGACGAGGACGAGGACGAGGAGGACTAGGAGGACGAGAAGGAGGACAAGGAGGACAAGGAGGAGGACAAGGAGGACGAGGAGGACGAGGATGAACAGGAGGAGGAGGAGGAGGAGGAGGATGAGGACGAGGAGGAGGAGGAGGAGGAGGACAAGGAGGACGACGAGGAGGAGGACGAGCAGGAGGACGAGGAGGAGAACGAGGAGGAGGACGAGGAGGAGGAGGAGGAGGACGACCACGACAACAATGACGACGAAGAGGAGGTAGAAGATGAGGAGGAGTAATAGGAGAAGGAAGAGAGAGAACGAGGACAAGGAGGATGATGAGGAGGAGGAGGAGAACGAGGATGAAGAGGAGAATGAGGATGAGGAGGAGGAGGAGGACAATGACAAAGAGGATGAGGATGGGGAGGAGAAAGAGGAGGAGCAGGAGGAGGAAGAGGAGGAGGAGGAAGATGAAAAGGACTAGGGCAAGCACAAGGAAGATGAGGAGGAGGAGGAGGAGGACAAGGAAGAGGAGGAAGCAGAGAAGCATGAAGAGGAGGAATAGAAGGAGGAAGAGAGAGGACAAGGACAAGGAGGATGATGAGGATGAGGAGGAGGAGGACAGCGAGGAGAAGGAGGAGGAGAAGAAGGATGAGGACGAGGACGAGGAGGAGAAGGATGAGGATGAGGAAAAGGATGAAGATGCAGAGGACAAGTAGGAGGAGGAGGAGGAGGAGAAGGAAGATGAACAGGAGGAGGAGGAGGACAAGGTGGAGAATAAACAAAAGGAGTACAAGGATGAGGAGGACCAGGAGGAGAAGGACGAGGAAGATGAGGATGAGCAGGGTGGGGAGGATAAGGAGGAGGAAGAGGAGGAAGATTAGGAGGAGGAGAAGGAGGAGAATGAGGATGAGGAGGACAATGAGGATGACGAGGATAAGGATGTGGAGGATAAGGAGGAGGAGGATGAGGAGGAGGACAAGGATGAGGAAAAGGACGAGGATGAGGAGGACGAGGAGGACAAGGAGGACAAGGAGGAGGAGGACGAGGAAGACGAGGAGGAGGAGGAGAAATAGGAGGATAAAGAGGATGAGAATGAGGATGTGGAGGAGGACAAGGAGGAGGAGGACGAGGAAGATGAGGAGGAGGAGGAGGAATAGGAGGATAAAGAGGATGAGAATGAGGATGTGGAGGAGGACAATGACGAGGATGAGGAAGACAAGGAGGAGGAGGAGGACAAGGAGGAGGACGAGGAGGAGGACAAGGAGGACGAGGAGGAGGAAGAGGAGGAGGAGGAGGACGAGGACGACGAGGAGGACAAAGACGAGGAGGAGGAAGATGAGGAGGAGGAGGAGGATGAAGACGAGGAGGACGAGGACGAGGAGGACAAGGAGGATGAGGAGGACGAGGAGGACAAGGGGAAGGAGAACGAGGAGGACGAGGAGGAGGAAGAAGAGGAGGAGGAGGGGGAAGAGGAGGAGGAGGACGATGAGGAGGAGGACGAGGAGGAGGACGAGGAGAAGGACGAGGAGGAGGACAAGGAGGACGACGAGGAGGACGATGACGAAGAGGAGGTGGAAGATGAGGAGGAATAGGAGGAGGAAGAGAGAGAACGAGGACAAGGAGGATGATGATGAGGAGGAGGAGAACGAGGAGGAAGAGGAGAATGAGGATGAGGAGGAGGAGGAGGACAATGACAAAGAGGTTGAGGATGGGGAGGAGAAAGAGGAGGAGCAGAAGGAGGAAGAGGAGGAGGAGGAAGATGACAAAGACTAGGGCAGGCACAAGGAAGATGAGGAGGAGGAGGACAAGGAAGAGGAGGAGGCAGAGAAGCATGAAGAGGAGGAATAGGAGGAGGAAGAGAGAGGACAAGGACAAGGAGGATGATGAGGATGAGGACGAGGAGGAGAAGGATGAGGATGAGGAAAAGGATGAAGATGAAGAGGACAAGGAGGAGGAGGAGGAGGAGGAGGAGAATGAAGATGAACAGGAGGAGGAGGAGGAGGACAAAGTGGAGAATAAAGAGGAGGAGGACAAGGATGAGGAGGACCAGGATGAGAAGGACGAGAAGGATGAGGATGAGCAGGATGGGGAGGACGAGGAGGAGGAAGAGGAGGAAGATGAGGAGGAGGAGAAGGAGGAGAATGAGAATAAGGAGGACAATGAGGAGGATGAGGAGGATAATGATGCAGAGGATAAGGAGGAGGAGGAGGAGGATGAGGACAAGGATGAGGAAAAGGATGAGGATGAGGAGGACAAGGAGGACGAAGAGGATAAGTAGGACAAGGAGGAGGAGGATGGGGAAGACGAGGAGGACGAGGAAGACGAGGACGAGGAGGAGGAATAGAATAAAGAGGATGAGAATGAGGATGTGGAGGAGGACAATGAGGAGGAGGAGGAGTAGGAGGAGGAGTAGGAGGAGGACGAGGAGGACGAGGAGGATGAGGAGGACGAGGAGGAGGAGGAGGAAGAGGAGGAGGACGAGGAGGACGAAGAGGAGGAGGAGGATAAGGAGGAGGACAAGGACGAGAACGTCCTCCTTGTCCTCTGTGTCTTCATCCGTTTCCTCATTCTCATCCTTCTCCTCCTCATCCTCATCCTTCTTCTCCTCCTCCTCCTCCTCGTTGTCCTCCTCCTCCTCATCCTCATCATCCTCCTTGTCCTTGTCCTCTCTCTTCCTCCTCCTATTCCTCCTCTTCATGTTTCTCTGCCTCCTCCTCTTCCTTGTCCTCCTCCTTACCCTCATCTTCCTTGTGCTTACCCTAGTCCTTGCTGTCTTCCTCCTCCTCCTCTTCCTCCTCCTGCTTCCCCTCTTTTTCCTCCCCATCCTCATCCTCCTTGTCATTGTCCTCCTCCTCCTCCTCCTCCCCTCATTCTCCTCTTCCTCCTCATTCTCCTCCTCCTCATCATCATCATCCTCCTTGTCCTCATTCTCTTTCTTCCTCCTCCTATTCCTCCTCCGCATCTTCCACCTCCTCTTCGTCGTCGTCGTCCTCGTCCTCGTCCTCGTCCTCCTCCTCGTCCACCTCGTCCTCCTCCTCCTTGTCCTCCTCCACATCCTCATTCTCATCCTCTTTATCCTCCTATTTCTCCTCATCCTCATCCTTTTCCCCATCCTTGTCCTCCTCCTCATCTTCCTCCTCTTTATCCTCCTCATCCTTCTCATTGTCCTCCTCATCCTCATTCTCCTCATTCTCCTCCTCCTCATCCTCCTCCTCTTCCTCCTCCTCGTCCTCCCCATCCTGCTCATCCTCATCCTTCTTGTCCTTCTCCTCCAGGTCCTCCTCATCCTTCTCCTCCTGTTTATTCTCCACCTTGTCCTCCTCCTCCTCCTGTTCATCATCCTTCTCCTCCTCCTCCTCTTCCTCCTACTTGTCCTCTGCATCTTCATCCTTTTCCTCATCCTCATCCTTCTCCTCTTCGTCCTCGTCCTCATCCTTCATCTCCTCCTCCTCCTTCTCGTTGTCCTCCTCCCCCTCATCCTCATCATCCTCCTTGTCCTTGTCCTCTCTCTTCCTCCTCCTATTCCTCCTCTTCATGCTTCTCTGCCTCCTCCTCTTCCTTGTCCTCCTCCTCCTCCTCATCTTCCTTGTGCTTGCCCTAGTCCTTCTCATCTTCCTCCTCCTCCTCTTCCTCCTCCTGCTCCTCCTCTTTCTCCTCCCCCTCCTCATCCTCTTTGTCATTGTTCTCCTCCTCCTCCTCCTCCTCATCCTCATTCTCCTCTTCCTCCTCGTCCTCCTCCTCCTTGTCCTCCTCCTTGTCCTCCTTGTCCTCCTTCTCGTCCTCCTAGTCCTCCTCCTCATCATCCTCCTCATCCTCGTCCTCGTCCTCCTCCTTGTCCTCCTCCTCGTCCTCCTCCTCGTCCTCCTCGTCCTCCTCCTCGTCCTCCTGCTCATCCTCCTCCTCATCCTCCTCGTCCTCCTCCTCCTCGTCCACCTCGTCCTCCTCGTCCTCCTCGTCCTCCTCCTCCGCGTCCACCTCGTCCTCCTCCTCCTCCTCGTCCCCCTCTTCCTCCTTGTCCTTGTCCTCGTCCTCCTACTCCTCCTCCTCGTCCTCGTCCTCGTCCTCGTCCTCGTCCTCGTCCTCGTCCTCCTCCTCCTCCTCCTCGTCCTCCTCGTCCTCCTCCTCGTCCTCATCCTCGTCCTCCTCGTCCTCCTCCTCATCCTCCTCATCCTCCTCCTCGTCCTCCTTCTCCTCCTCCTCCTCGTCTTCCTCGTCCTCCTCCTCTTTGTCCTCCTCCACATCCTCATTCTCATCCTCTTTATCCTCCTATTTCTCCTCCTCCTCCTCGTCTTCCTCGTCCTCCTCCTCCTTTTCCTCCTTGTCCTCCTTGTCCTCCTTATCCTCCTTATCCTTGTCCTTTTCCTCATCCTTGTCCTCCTCATCATCCTCCTCCTCCTTATCCTCCGCAACCTTATCCTCCTCATCCTCCTCATTGTCCTCCTCATCCTCATTCTCCTCATTCTCCTCCTCCTCATCCTCCTCCTCTTCCTCCTCCTCGTCCTCCCCATCCTGCTCATTCTCATCCTTCTCGTCCTTCTCCTCCTGGTCCTCCTCATCCTTGTCCTCCTCCTGTTTATTCTCCACCTTGTCCTCCTCCTCCTCCTGTTCATCTTTCTTTTCCTCCTCCTCCTCCTCCTCCTACTTGTCGTCTGCATCTTCATCCTTTTTCTCATCCTCATCCTTCTCCCCCTCGTCCTCGTCCTCATCCTTCTTCTCCTCCTCCTCCTCTTTGTTGTCCTCCTCCTCCTCATCCTCATCATCCTCCTTGTCCTTGTCCTCTCTCTTCCTCCTTCTATTCCTCCTCTTCATGCTTCTCTGCCTCGTCCTCTTCCTTGTCCTCCTCCTCCTCATCTTCCTTGTGCTTGCCCCAGTCCTTGTCGTCTTCCTCCTCCTCCTCTTCCTCCTCCTGCTCCTCCTCTTTCTCCTCCCCCTCCTCATCGTCCTTGTCATTGTCCTCCTCCTCCTCCTCCTCCTCCTCCTCATCCTCATTCTCCTCTTCCTCCTCGTTCTCCACCTCCTCCTCCTCATCCTCCTTGTCCTTGTTCTCTCTCTTCCTCCTCCTATTCCTCCTCCTCATCTTCCACCTCCTCTTCGTCGTCGTCCTCCTCGTCCTCCTCCTCGTCCTTTTCCTCGTCCTCCTCCTCATCCTCCTCATCCTCCTCCTCCTCCTCCTCGTCCTTCTCCGCCTCCTCCTCTTCCTCCTCCTCTTCCTCTTCCTTCTCCTCCTCCTCCTTATCCTCCTCCTCCTCATTTTCCTCCTCCTCCTCCTCCTCTTCCTCCTCCCTCTCCGCCTCCTCCTCCTCCTCCTCCTCCTCTGTGTGTGGTTCTCAAGATTCAATGACTCTAGGATTCCAGGAACCTGGAACTCTGGGATTCCATGGCTCTGTGACCCCATGGATGGATTCATGACTGTCTCCAAGGCCACAAGGGAACGTTGGTGCCAGCGGGAGGGGCTGCAGTGCAGGGGCACCAACAGGTGAGAGGCGACTGCAGCTGCTGCTGCTGCTGCTGCTGCTGCTGCTTCTGCTGCTGCTGCTGCTGCTGCTGCTGATGCTGCTTGTGGGGGTGCTGCTGGCAGGGGCAGTGCCCTGGTTTGGCTGAGCGTTGCCATTTCAGCCTGCGAGCTCCTGGGAGATCAGGACAGGGCCAGGACTGACCCAGGTTGGCACTGCACTTGAGGACAGACACAGAGAATGGAAAGTGCCCATGGAGTGGTTCAGAGCAGGTCTGTGGGAAGGAGGAGGGAGGGAGGATGAATCCCCTGCCCAAGGCTGCCAAGGGAAGCCTTTGGGAGGGAAAGCAAGCCTTGACCTGACACTAAGTCCTTCAAGGGCTTAGTTGCCCACGCTGAGCAGGATTTCATCGCGCAGAACTGACAGGGCCAGATCCAGGGATGGGGAGGACATCGAGGCAGGCTTCAGGTGAGCAAATTCTGCAGTGCTGACAAAGAGAGAGATTACAGCCAGGTGAGGGAGGCAGGTGGAAAAGGCTTTGTGCCGTCCCTGCTCAGAAGGGAACCTCAGCACAGCCCTGACGATCTGTACATAGGAGAAAACAAGAAGCCCAAGTTCCCTGAGGTGGGAATTGGAGCAGGAGAGCTTGAGGATCTGTGGGATTTCACAGAAGAACTGGCCCAGGGCATTGCCATGGCACAGGGGCAGGGAAAATGTATTGGCTGTGTGCATGAGAGCATTGAGAAAGCCACTGGCCCAGGCAGCTGCTGCCATGTGGGCAAAAGCTCTGCTGCCCAGGAGGGTCCCGTAGTGCAGGGGTTTGCAGATGGACATGCAGCGGTCGTAGCACATGATGGTCAGGATGGAAATCTCTGCTCCAATGAAGAGCATAAAGAAAAAGATCTGAGCAGCACATCCTGTGTAGGAGATGGTGCTGGTGTCCCAGAGGGAATTGTGCATGGCTTTGGGGACAGTGGTGCAGATGGAGCCCAGGTCACTGAGGGCCAGGTTGAGCAGGAAGAAGAACATGGGTGTGTGCAGGTGGTGGCCGCAGGCTACGGCGCTGATGATGAGGCCGTTGCCCAGGAGGGCAGCCAGGGAGATGCCCAGGAAGAGGCAGAAGTGCAGGAGCTGCAGCTGCCGCGTGTCTGCCAGTGCCAGCAGGAGGAAGTGGCTGATGGAGCTGCTGTTGGACATTTGCTGTGGCTGCACATGGGCACCTGTTCATGGAGAAAGGACAGTGAAGAATTAGAGGCGATGCCTGTAACCAAAATCAAAGTAATTTCCCATACCCCCTCACATGGAACACATATAGACAGTTTTTGTGTTCTACAATTCTGGGGTTTTCTTCATAAACACCCTTATATCAGTCCTGCTGTTCCTGGAAATCAGAAATCCTCAACATTCCTGCTGCACTCTGGGAGAAATGAGTAAGTTCTCTGTGGCAAAGTGATGAGAGGAGAGTGAGGGGAGATGCTCTGTCATTCTGACGTCTTTAGAATTTCTCTGGGCTTTAACCTTTCTCTGGGTTAGGATGATCAGCTTCCCACATTTTCCCATAAAAACCCCCAGGTACATCTGAGAGCAGATGGATCCACCACAGCCCAGCTCCACATTTGTAGTCAGGGACTCACATTGCTCATTTCACCAACCCAGAAGCATTTTCAGTCTCAGAACATTTCTGCCTCTCCCCATCAATCTTATAACTCAGAGATGCTCTAAGACAGGTTGGCACCCTGCATTGAAGCTCCCAGCTTGGACTGAAATCTCAGGGACACTTCCAAGTGTCCCTCTGATGGCACTGGATGAAGGGAGGTGCAGCTCCTTCCCTGGCTGCACTGCCAGCATTGCCCAGAGCCGGGCACTGGGGACAGCTGTGTCACCCTGAGCCAGCTGTGCCCCCTGCCAGAGCCCCCAGTGCCGGGCAGCTGCTCCCAGCCCTGTGCTCTGCAGAGGGAACTGGGCCCGGGGCTGCAGAGCTGCCCCACGGCTCTGCTGCAGCTCTGCCTGCACAGGAGGGGCTGCACGCCTTGGAGCCCCGGCCCTGAGGGCAGAGGCTTGGCTGGGGCACAGGAGGGAGGGGGCTTGTGCAGAGGGAGGGGCTGCACTGGAGGGGATCCTCTGGATATCTCTAAACTCTCCCTGCCTCAGCATTTCTGGGTTTTGTTTTCTCTCCTTCCCTGATCTTCTCTCTGCTTCCGGGAGATTTTCCTCCTGCAGGTGTTTCCCTGTGCCTGATCTCTCCCTGTCAGCACTCCCAGACCCCAAATCTCTGTGCCCTCTCCTTGGCCTGACAGAACCCTGCCTGTTTGCAGGGCACGGGCTGGGGGCAGGTTCTGTTTGCAGCTGGGAGAGAGGACAGCTCAGACTGAGCCTGATGGCTCCAGCAAAGGTGATGCTGGTGCTGTCCATGGGCAGAGTGGCTGAAAGCACATTAGGGATCTCCTGTGAACCTACTGATCACTAAAAGTAACAGTTCAGACGTCTCATGCACTTGTCAATATTCATAATCAACCTTTAATATTTATCCTTCTTTCCCTGCCATTCTTCAATAGTAGACAGCTGACTACAAATTCTTAGGAAATTTCCAAATTTTTATCAAAATCCTTGTCTTGGAAATATTCTATGACTAATCAGAAGCCCTCAGCATGTCAGAGCTTCATGAGCATTTCACCTTCCCTGCACCAGAAACACTCAGTACTCACAGGGTCTGTGGGCATTGGCATGTTCCAGCTTTAGGAGATCTCTCCAGGAGCTGCAGCTGCATTGTCCTGCAGCCAGAGGTTCCTGTGCCAAGGGCTGGCAGTGATTCTGCCCCGGGCACTTCTCAGCCTCTTCCCAGCCCTGACTGATTGAAGCTCTCTGTGCCTCTGTGCTGTGCCTGGGCTGGCTGCAGGCAGTGCCCCAGCCCTGCTGGGCTGGGAGAAGAGCCGCTCAGCAAGAGAAATGTGCTTTTGAAGCTCTGCTTGATTACCAGGATCTCCCTCTGTGCCAGGAGCCCGGCCCAGCTCAGCAGCACAGACACAGCACAAGGACTTTAATGACCCTCTGGGGCTTTGTGCTCAGGCCCTGAACATCAGGCCCTGAGAGGGAGCTGCAGAAACCTCTCCAGAACTCCAAGTCAGAATCCAACTCCAAAGTTTCTTGGACTTTTAATGGGTCCCACTGAGAGACACGACTGAGAAAGTGTCCCCAGGCCCCAGGCAGAGCAGAGAACTGGAGGCACTGATGCCAGGTGGGGACAAAGAGAAGCCAAGTCTTGTTGCCCTGGGGCACAGCAGTGTCTGTGCCACCAAGGGCTGTGAGGAGACACCTTGTCCTGAGGCCCTGGGGCCTCCTGGCACAGCCCCAGCCAGGCTGGGCACTGTCAGCCCCTGCTCCTGCCCTCTGCATCCCCCCCCAGCCCACATCCCAGTGGCCTCAAGGATCTGCTGGAAGGAGTCCCTGGGGAGCCTTGGTCAGGAATGGCCCTGCGGGCTCCTTCATGCTCCCAGGGACTGCAGGTTTTTCAAAGGTCTTTGGGTTTGGCTTTTGCCTTGGAGTCTCTGAGAGCTTTGTGCAATCCTGGCCTCCAATTATCTGCTTTAATTAGTCCCTGGAGAGGCTTTGTCAGGAACAACACTCAGTGGGGCGCATTAATGCTTCAAGATACTCAGTTCTTTAAGGAACTTGGCTTTCCCTTTTGATACAGACTCTGTGAGAAGTTTGTGCAATCATGGCCCCAATTATCTGCTTTAATGAGTCCCTGGAGAGCTTTCTACTGACACTCAGTGAGGTTCATTAATACTTTGAGATACTCACCATTTTTCAGGTACTTTGGATTTTCCTTTCCACACTGAGAGGTTTTTGTGCCATTTTGAGTCTCTGAGCGGGTTTTTATGCCATCCTGGCCTCTAATTCTCTTCTCCAAGGAGTCCATGAGGAGCCTGTGTTGGGCATGGACCTCAGTGGGTCCCATTAATGCTTTGAGACACTTTGAGGTTTTCTTCTGACTTTGACTCCTGGAAAGTTTGTGCAATCTCCTCTCAGGGCTCGAGGTTCCAGGTCTCAGCTCCAAATGCACCATGAGGCTCATTAGGATCAAGCAAGTCCTGACAAACCATGGGTCTTCCTTGATTTCTCTCTGCTCTAGTGCAGTTCATCAGGAAGTCTCTGTAGTGGTTTTGGTTCATCAGTTTCAGGTTTCTCAGCCAATGCATCAATTAGTGTGGTGTGTTCAGTGTTGGCTAATTACCAGTGCACTGACTAGAATATAGTTACTCATTTCCTGCTGTAAGATAGAATTAGGAGAAAGGCAAAGTAGGCTCAAAGTTAAGGAGTATAGAGAAAAGTTTGTTATAAGTAACTAAAAAAAAGAGAATAATAATTACAACAAAACATTCAGAACACTTCCCTTCTCCATACAACATTTTCTTACTTACTAACTATGTTAAGGGGCAAAACCTAAAATTTTCCATCAGTTTTCCAACTGTAGAATAGTCTTTCTTCAGTTCACTTAGGGAGAGAAGTTTCTCTCGTTAATGTTATGGAGACTTCTCTACAAGAAAACAATTATCTCATGGCTTTTCATTTCCAGAAATAGCAGCTGCCTGGAGAAATCTGCAATCATGAAGTCCCTCCCATTTTTTCACAGCTTTTCCCACAGCTGTGTTTATGGGCCATGTCAACTTATGCAGTATTGGTTTAAAGATGAGCTATTTAAGACCAAAGGTTCTCTTCATCTATTTCCAAAATCATCTTCAGCTCTGGGAACAGAGGTCTTCTTCTCTCCCTGAGGGCACAGGGTCTCATGACTCTGTACTCTTTGTCTGTTCAAACCTCTTATGGGATCACAGCTACTGCAACATTTGCTTACTTTAGCATGGAGGCCTTTGCTGAACAAGTCACCTCCCCATACTTTTCAATGCATTATAGGGAAAAAGAGAGTCTGATGTATCAATGAAATCCTTCTCCATAGCTTTAGCAGAGGATTCCAGCCCCAAGATCAAGGCATCTCCTCATCCCTCCCATCTGGATCTCAACTTCCTCTTCCCTGCCCTCGGTGTGTTCATGTTGCTCCTCTGTGCGCCTGCCCTGTGTCCTTTTCTCTCACTGGAGGGAGGATGGCAGCACTGGCAGAGTCAATATCTCCCTGGGGCCTGCAGATGGTTATGTAACACTGGCCAGGCTTGGTGGCCAATTCTTATTTTGGCCATGGGCCTTGGACATGAAGACCATTTCTATTCCATAGGAATGAAGGAACATACCTCAATATTTTGGGGGCAGATGAGAGGTGACCACCAGAGGCAAAGGCCAGACGCAGCGCCCCGATTTTGTTCTGAGAGAACCCCTTGAATATGGGGAATGTATTAGGCACTGTCAGTTTTGGCAATGGGCATCTGAAATGCCAGACAGTTCTTTTCCGAAAGAGAGCACTAGGCCCCATGCTCCAGGAGCTGATGAGAGGCAGCCCTTGACATTCCAACATCAGCCAGACATCTCAGGAGGCCCCTGGCAGGCCAAGCCAGCCAGACCTGGTCCATGTTCCCTCAGTTCCATGGGGCCCCACAGTGTCCCAATGGTCCCTTGCTTCTAGGAGGCCCTGAGGTGTCACAATGCCCCCTTGGTGACACAAGCTCCTGAAGGGTCTCCATGGTTCCATCAGGCCCCACAGAGTCATAATGGTCTCTGGGTCCATGAAGCCCCACGGTGTCATCATGGCCCCTTGGTTCCATGGGTTCCAGTGGTGCCACAATGATCCCCTTGGTTCCATGAGGTGCCCACAGTGTCACAGTGATCTCCATGGGAAGGAAAGAACTGAGCCCCAGTGTGGCAGGGGCAGCCACCAGAGGCCAAGGCCAGCCAGCCTTGATGGTACGGGCACTTTGCCTGGGAGCAACCCTTGGATATAGGGAAATTGGGAGGTGGAACCCCAATTCCAGCCATTTCTGTGTAGATTAGAAGGAGGGCTCTTTTCCATAGGAAGGAAAGCCCAGAGCCCCAGTGTTTCAAATGCAGGTGAGAGGCAGCCCCCAAGGGGACAAAGGCAGCCAGACCTGTCTCGCCTGACTGGTTTCACTTGGAAGCACTCCTTGGATGTACGGAGTTTTGGAGGTGGAATTCCAGTTTTGGCCATGAGAGGATGAATGATTTTTTTTTCCTGTAGGAAAGAGAAGTACGAAGTTTAAGTGTTCTGGAAGAAGATGAGAGGTGGCCACCATTAGGCCAAGCCATCCAGACCTGTCTCTCCTGGTACCTTTCGTCTAGGGGCTATCCTTGTACACAGGGCATTTTGGAGATGGAATCTCAGTTTTGTCTGTGGGTGCCTGGACAGGAAGAAGAGTTCTTTTCATTAGGAAGGAAAGCATAGAGCCGCAGTGTTTCAGAGACAGATGAGTGCCAGCCCTCAGGAAGCCAAGGCCATCCAGACTTGTCAGTCCTGGCAGCTTTTATCTGGGAGCTATGCTTGGATACAGGGAATTCTGGAGGCAGATGCCCAGTTTTGGCCATAGGTGCCTGGTTGAGAAAGAAAAGAAAAGCACATGATTCCAGTGTTTGAAATGCAGATGAGAGGTGGCCCCTAGGTGACCAAGGCAGCTAGAGCTGTCTCTCCTGGCAGATTTCATCTGGGAACAATCTTTGCAATATAAGGAAATTTGGAGAAGGAATCCCAATTTCGGCCATGGCCCATGGAGGAGAAGGAGAGTTCTCTCCCATAGGAAGGAAAGCCCAGAGCCCCAGGGCTTCAGGGCAGGTGAGAAGCAGCCCTCGACATGCCAAGGTGGCCAGGTGGTCCCCAGGAGGCCCAGCCAGCCAGACCTGGTCCGTGTTCCCTTGGTTTGGTGGTGATGCCTTGAGAGGCTGCCTAGAACAGAGCCAGGCAGTGTTAAAGGAATAAAGCAGGTATTTATTAAAAGGCCTTCAAGGGATGCACCTTGGGCAGTACAAGAGCCTGGCCCTGGCTCCATCCTAGATGGAGCCCAGGTCACGAGTTTTCACTGGGGCAAACAGGGAGATTTGGTCTGGCAGGATGTGTAAAACAATCTCCTGTAATATCTACCTGTTCTCACACAGAGCACTTGGCTGCAGGGACACATTCCCATCATTCCTGCCCAGGTTTCAGGATTCAAACACTGCTGTCCTTCCCAGGAGCTGTTCCTTCAGCTGCCTCGGGAGGGCCTTTTGGCCTCTGGAGCCACACTCTGGCTCCATTATTAGCACTGCTGGATCCAAACCCTTTATCTCCACCAACAGCAGTGATTTGAGGTGGATCTCCTTTTTTCCCAATTGTTTTAAACACAATGTCAATAATTGTGCTACCCTGTCATGGGTTTGAATAATCCAATCTTGTTCACTGTCCTTTAACCAAATTACTGCATTTACCCCTTGATAATCTCCATCAGTTCCTCCTCCCATGACATGAGCACTTTGCAAGGCCAAGCTCCAGTGAGCAGTTACCAAACCAAAGTGTCCTGGAGGACTCTGGATTCCTGTTCCTGTATTGTTAACTCTCCTTTGCTTCTGATTTATCCTGACTAATTCCAGTGCATGAAGGTCCAGCCCTGCAGCCTCTGGGTTGGCCCTGCCAGGGCCATCACACCCAGAACAATTTCCCAGGCAGTCCCAGTCTCACTGCCCAGGGCTGTATTTGCACATTGGGAGCAGCCGTGCACAGCCAGGGGGTTTCCATTTCCCCAGGGGCCATTGTTAAGGGCATGGAGCACATCTGGAGATGGGTTCTCCATGGGGACAGGTTCCCAGATCCTCATTCTTCAACTGCTCTTTTAACAACCCCTTCACCCGTTCAACCAATCCTGCAGCTTGTGGATTGTCTGGTACATGAAAACCCCAGCACTCCTAATCACTGTATTTCTCATGTAACCCACAAAGCATTCCACACCACAGTATCAGCAAGCCCTATAAAAATAGCCAATTTCATCCCTTCCTCCTTTATTCTTTGTATACAATCTTGCAGAATTTACCACTGACATTTGCGTCTTGCCCAGTCCTTTTCTGTAGGGGATTCAGTGTCACAGCGAGCAGCCAAAGCTGACAAATTAGTATTGTCAGAATTATTTCACATTATCAATTTTTTATTATGTCAAAAAATATATATGATCACATTATATTTTTATATAACTGCTATTATTAATAATAATAATTATATTTCCCTTGCACAAATGAACCTGATTCATTATTTAAACCTTTCTCTGTCCCTCCATGTGGGAGCATTCCAAAAACAATTCTTCCTTCTGTTGGTGCTGTTTCAAATGTGCTGTTAACAAAATTCACCCTCATCTTCCCAAACCCACAAGTTTTTTTCCTTCTTCCATATGCAATTTTTGGATGCATTTTAAGGCATCCAGGGGTTCAGCCTCTTTTAACCGACTGTTCCACTGCTCACATGGTGCTCCCACCTCAGCCCACTCCAGAGTTAGGGAACTCCAGGGAAGGGCTTCCCATCTGGGAATTTCTGATGGGACTGATTCCTCACATTTACATATAAAAAGTGACATTTTGTTGTGATCTGGCCAGACTGTGCCAGTTTTGTTTTACCCCTGGGCAGGGTCAGCACCAAAGGCACAGACACCAGCTGAAGGAACCAGTGCCATTGACTGTAGCTCAAAGCACAAAGGATCACAGCAGGAGCAGCTCAGCAATGCACCCAACCATCACCACCAAAGGTTGCAGTAGTGGCTAAGAAAGATCCAGCACCAGTTACCCTCAGGCTTTGCCATCCCCCAGATCCACACAGCAGCTGGGGAAGCTGTCACAGCCAAGGGCTGCAGAGCCACTCCTGGACACTGGGAATTCCTGCAGGTGCCTCCAGCCACAGGTGAGGCTCCAGCCTCGCTGGGAGAGGGCCCAGCTCTGACAGTGCTGAATGAACAGACTGACAGCACTTCTGCTGCGGGAGCATCTGGACCCCCAGACCCCCCAAAACCGCTCCAGGACCCCCAGACCCCTCCCGAAACTCCCCCCGGATCCCTCCCCAAAGGCCCCGATCCCCCCAGCCCCCCCATCCCCAGCCCCAGCCCCTGTGCGGACCCCCCTCCCCAGCGGCGCCGCCCCAGCCGCTCCCGCAGCTCCGGCCTCTCCCAGCACCTCCCCCGCTCTGGCAGCGCCGCCCTCAGGGCCCGCCCGAGCCCGCTCCCGGCTCCCTCTGATTGGCTGCCGCGGCGCGGGGAGGCGGGCGCTGCTGAGGGGAGCCGCACGCTGATTGGTCGGTTCGGCACGGGGCGCGCCGCTATTGGCTGGGGAGCCCGCGCGCGCGGCGGAGGCGGGAAACTGTGAGGGGAGCGCGGCTGAGGAGGAGCTGAGGGGGGGCCGGGGGGAGCTGGGGGGGTTTGGGGCGGGTCTGGGGAGAAATTGGGGATTTTGGGGGGGATTGACGGGAAATAGGGAGTGTGCGGTGGGTTTGGGGGGAATGAGGGGTCTGAGGGGGCTTTGGTGGGTCTGAGGGGGTTTAGGGAGCTTAGGGGGGAGCTTGAGAGGGTCTGGAGCATTCTCAGATGAGTTTAGCGGGATCTGAGGGGAATTGGGAGGGTCTGAGGGGATTTTGGGGGGGGTTGTGAGAGGAATTGGGGGGTTCTGAGGGGATCTGAGGGAATTTGGGGGGGTCCGAGGGGATTTCATAGGGTTTAGGTAGGATTCAGGGGTGTAAGGGGGATTTGGGGGGGTCCAATAGGATTTGGGCGGTCTCAGGTGGGTCTGGGGTCAATTTTGGGGTAAAGTGGGGGGATCTGAGGGTACCTGGGGGCTTTAGGTGGGTCTGGGGTGGATTTGGGGCTCTGGGGACACCTAAAGGGGTGCCAGGGGGTGAAGGGGTCGCAGCCCCAGACGCCCCTGAAGCCCCCCTGTCCCCACAGAGGGGTCCCGGCCCTGGCGGTGCAGGACCCCCGGCCCCAGCCCAGCATCTCCATCAACCACCTGAACCGGGACACCAAGGAGGACGGGGATGGCTGGGGGGTCCTGGGGGTCCGAGAGTGTCCCTGGGTGTCCCCAGGGGCTCAGGCTGTCCCCTGGGTGTCCCCGAGCTGGAGAAGTCCCTCTGCGCCGTTTCCTCGCCGTTTGGGCAGATTTTGGACATTTTGGTGCGGCGCAGTCTCGGCCTGCGGGGCCAGGCCTTCCTCACCTTCAGGGAGATGAGCAGCGCCACCAACGCCCTGCGCTCCCTGCAGGGCTTTCCCTCCTGCGGCCAACCCGTGGGGAGACAGCGACTGGGGGAGTTCTGGCACTGGGGAAAGAACTGGAATTCTGGGGAAAACCCGCCAAACTCTGGCCTCAGATATCCCCAAAATCCAACTTGGAAACCCTCCAAATGCACCCCGAACACCCCAAAGCTTCCCCTTTTATGACAAGCCCGTGGTGAGACAGAAATGCAGGGGAAAATCCTGGAATTCTCAGGGAAAAAACCCAAAATCCTGAGGAAAAAAAACCAAACTCAACCAGGATTCCCCCCAAAATCCCATCAAGAATCCCTGAAATCGAATTGGGAACACCCCCTAAATCCAACCAGGAACCTCTTAAAGCTTCCCCTTCTATGACAAGTCCATGGTGAGATCCAAATCCTTGGGAAAATCCTGACATTTTGGGAAAAAATCCTGAAATTCTGGGATAAATCCTTAATTCCTGAGGGAAAAACTGAAAATGCAGCCTCAAATATCCCCATAGTCCAACCAGGAGCCCCCCAAAGCTTCCCCTTCTACCACAAGCCCATGGTGAGAGAGAAATAAGAGTAGATGTCCTGCGATTTTGGGAACAATCCTGAAATCCTGGGGAAAACTCCAAAATCCTTGGGAAAAAAACCCAAATCCAGCCTCAATTATCCCTAAAATCCACCCTAAAACTCCCCAGAGCTTCCCCTTCTGGGATAAACCCGTGGTAACAGCAGAATCTTCAGAAAAATACCCCAATTTTGGGAACAATCCTGAAATTCTGGGAAAAAAAGCACAAAATTCAATTGGGAACCCACCCAAAATCCTGTGGGAAACACCCAAATCCAGCCAGGAACCCCCCAGAATTCACACTGAATCTCACAAACCTTCCCCTTCTACCCCACAGTGAGATCCAAATCCAGGGGAAAATCCACAGATCCTTGGGAAAACAGGAAATGTTGGGAAAAAGCCTGAAATCCAGGGAAGAAACAGAAATCCACCCCCAATCCCCTGGGAAGGACCCTAGACCCCTGTTGGAACCTCCTAAATTCCTCTGAATTCCCCCAAAATCCTGCTGGAATTTACCAAATTCCTTCTAGGACTTTCCAATATCCCTCAAAAACGTCCCTGATTGCTCTTGGAACTGCCCCAGATCCCTTCTGGAGCCTCCCCAAATCCCTCAGAACTCTTGAAAATCGCTTGGAAAACCCCAAAATCCTTCTTGGAACTGCCCCAAATCCCTGAGAATTCCCCCAGATCCCTCAGAAAGCCCCAAATCCTCCCCAGATCCCCTCTGAATTCCCCCAGACCCCTCAGAAAGCCCCAGATCCCCTCTGGAGCCTCTTCCAGATCCCCCCAAAATCCTCGGGAACAACCCCAAACCCCCCGAGCCGTCCCCAGCTCCCCCCGGAGTGATCCCAAATCCCCCCGGAGCCAGCCCAGGTCCCCTCTGGAAGCTCCCCGAGTCCCTCGGGAAGCCGCAGATCCCCGGGAGCCGCCGGGCAGCGCCGGGAAAGCCCAAAGCCCCGCGGCAGTGCCGCATCCCGGCCGGAGCTGCCCCGGGAGCCCCGCGGGGCCGGGGCCGGGGCCGGGATGCGCCGTCCCAGCGGATCCAGCGCGCCCGGCCGGGCTCGGCCAGCGCGGCCCAGGGCAGGGAGCGCTGGTGGGGCGGGAGCGGGAGCGGAGCGCGAACGGGACCAGCGCAGAGCCAAGGGGGGAGAGGCCCCGGCCCCACAGAGAGCGGGGCCGGAGCGCGGGGCCGGGCGGGGATGGCTCGGGGATTGTTCCGGGCGATTCGGGCACTCGCAGCGATCTCTGCGGGATTCTTGGGCTGCTTCTGGGAGGTTTGGCTGGGATTTTGAGGGAAGTTTTCGTGGGGATTTTTTGGGTGGATTTCCTCGCACTTCGGGTGGGATGTGATAGGACTTGGGGGCATTTTTGGGGAATTTGAGAGGGGCTTGGTGGGATTTTGGTGCGAATTTTTTGAGTGGATTTGGTGTGGATTTTGGGGGGGTTTTGGGGAAATTTTGGTGGGATATTTTGGGTGATTTGGTGGGATTTTTTTGTGTGGATTTTGTGTGATTGGGGAACTTTTGGGGGCATTTTTGTACAGTTTTTTTCTGTGTGGATTCTGTGGGATTTTCATGGGAATTTAGTGGGACTTTTTGAGGGATTTTTCTGTGGGATTTCTGGGGATTTTGAGGGCAATTTTTTATGGGGATTTTGAGGGATTTCTATGAGCCTTGGGGTGATTTTTGTGAGGAGTTTTGGGGTGATTTTTGTGGGCTTTTGGGTGGAATTTTTGTGGAGATTTTCCTGGGATTTTGTGTGGATTTTCTGGCATTTTCGAGGATTCTATGGTGGATTTTTTATGTGATTTTAATGGTATTTTTGGTGGGATTTTTTGTGAGGATTTTGAGTGATTTTTATTGGATTTTGGTGGGGTTTTGGGAGTATTTTTTGGGAGATTTTTGCTGGATTTTGGGTAGTTTTTTTGGGGATTTTATGGGATTTTGGTGATATTTTTGTGGGGGATTTTGGGGAGATTTTTGTGAGTTTTTTTAAATTATTAATATTTCGGTGGGGTATTTTTTTGTGGTTTTTTTTTCAGGATTTTGTTGGGATTTTGGTGTTTTCTCTTGGGATTTTGGGCAGATTTTGTGTTGCGTATCCAGAGTGACTTTGGGCAGCTCTGGGGCAGCTTTTGGGGTTTGTCTCCCGTGTCCCCCAGCTGTGGCAAAGCCCCGAAGCACATCCTGTTCCTGCCCAGCTCCCTGAGCAGCCCCAGGAGCTGATGCTCCCCCTGCTCCTCAGCCAGGGAGATCTGGGGCAATCCCGGCATTCCGGCATTCCGGCCGGGCTTTGGGGCACTGCGGGATTTTGGGGCTTGGGGGGTGAGAGGCTGAGGGGGCTTGGGGCTGGATTTTTTTTGGACAATATTGGAATTTTGGGGGGGAATGTCTGGATTTTTAGGAGGAAATTTCTGAGTTTTTTGAGGAAAATAACAAATTTGAGTGGGAGGAAATTCTGGACTTCTTAGGGAGGAATAATTTGGAGTTTTGGTGGGAAATTTCTGGATTTTTGGGGATGAATTTCTGGATTTTTTAGGGGGGAATTTCTGAATTTTTTTGGTGGGGGAGTTTCTGGTTTTTTGGGGAGGGATTTTTGGATTTTTTTGAGGGGGAATTTCTGGATTTTTTTGGAATGTTTCTGTATTGTTTGGAAATTATTCCGGATGGGGAACAGGGTTGGGTTTGGATTTGGGGAGAAATGTTTCTGGATTTTCTGGGTAAATTTCCTAGTTTTTTGAGAATATTTCAGGAGTTTTTTGAGGAACATTTCTGGATTTCTTTGGGGAACATTTCTGAATTTCTGGGGGAAATGTTTAGGATTTTTTTTTTTTTTTGAGCATTTCTTGATTTTGGGGGATATTCCCGGGTGTCTGGGGAACATTTCTGGGTGTCTGGGGAACATTCCCGGGGTGTATGGGGGAGGTTCCCGGGGTGTCTGGGGGAGGTTCCCAGGTGTCTGGGGAAGGTTCCCGGGTGTCTGGGGAACATTCCCGGGTGTCTGGGGAACATTCCCGGGTGTCTGGGGAACATTCCCGGGTGTCTGGGGAAGGTTCCCGGGTGTTCCGGGCTCTCCTGGCCCTGTTCCCATCCCAGGTTCCCGGGGTTCCAGGAGCTGCGCTGGTGCCCGGGCGCCGCGACATCGCCTCGCTGCAGTTGGACACCGAGGTGCAGGCGGGCGCCGCCCGCGAGGCCCTGCAGGGCTCCAGCATCACCCAGAGCCACCCATGGAGATCTCCTTCACCAAAAAGTGACCCAGAACACCCCAAACCCCACCAAAATAACCCCAAACCCCCCCAAAATGGGCCTGAAATACCCCTCAAAAACTGCCTCAAACCCACCACTAAATAACCAAAATCTGCCCCCAAACACCCCAAATCCCTCCAAACCACCCTGTAATCTCAGAGGAATGCCTTGAAATCCCTCCAAACCACCCTGAAATTCTTCAAAGCTGCACCTGAATGCCATAAATCTGCCCCAAAACACCTCAAATGCCTTCAAGCTGCCCCAAAATCCCATGGAAACACCCTGCAGTCCCTCCAGACCACCTAAAAATCCCATAGAAATACCCTGAAATCCCTCAAAGCACCCCAAAATCCCATAGAAACCCCTGAAATCCCATAAAAGTGCTCCCAAATCCCATAGAAACACCCAAAAATCCCTTAAAACCACCCCTAAACACCCTAAATCCCATAAACCTGCACCCAAATCCCATAGACCTCCCGCCAAATCCCAAGAAAATACTCCAAAATCTCAGAAAACTGCCCCAAAAATGGTCCTGACCCTGCCCCAAACCCCCTGCACGCCCCCACTCCCCCAGGTAAGTTCAGCTCAGCCCAGCCCAAATCCTCCCTTTTTTATCCTAAATCCTTTTTTGTCCTACATCCTCCTTTTCTATCCCAAATCCTCATTTTTTTTATTCCAAATCCTCCTTTTTTAACCCCAAAATCACTTTTAATCCCTAATGTCTTTTTGACCCTAAATCCTTCTTTTCCCAACCTAAATCCTCCTTTTCCCATGACAAATTCTCCTTTTTTCTCCCCACATCCTTTGTCTGTCCCCAAATCCCTTTTCCAATACCAAAATCTCTCTTTTCCACCCCAATTCCCCGCCTCGCTCCCCTTTCCACATCCCAAATCCCCTTTTCCCATCCCAAATCCTTCCCTGTCCACCATAAATCCCCTTTTCCCACGCAGGATCTTTCCCCATCCTGAATCCCCCAATTCCCACCCATTCCCCTTTTTTTCCCGGTGTTGTACCCAGGGTCTTTCTGCAGACATTGCACCTGGAGCTGCCCCAAATAACCCCAAACAAACCCCAAATAACCCCAAACAAACCCCAAAAAACCCCAAACAAACCCCAAATAACCCCAAACAAACCCCAAATAACCCCAAACAAACCCCACTGTGTCCCCCAGGACTGGAGTGGATATGGGGGGGTCATGACCCGAAACTTTGGGGACTGGGAGGATTGATCCTAAAATTTGGGGTTTAGGGGGGTTTGACACCTTGGGGTTTGGGAGTTTTTGACCCCAAACTTTGGGAACTGGGGGAGTTCAACACCCCAGGCTTTGGGATTTTGCGGTTTTTTTCCCATGATTTGGGGATCAGGGGGTTTCACCCCCAAACGTTGGGATCAGGGTGATTGGACAACCCAGGTGTTTCAACCCCCAGGATTTGGGGTTTGGGGGTTTAGACCCAAAAATTTGGAAACTGGGGGGATTGACCAACTGATTTTGGGGGATTTAACCCCAAAGTGGGGGAGATCAGGGGTATTTGACACCCCAGGGTTTGGGATTGAGGAGGTTGACCCCAAAGTTTGGGAATTGAGGGGTTTCACCCCAAACTTTGGAGAGGAGGAGGGTTGGACAACCCAGGTATTTCAAACCCCAGGAGTCGGCGATTGGGGGTTTTAACCCCAAACTTTGGGGGCTGGGGGTGTTTGACACATCAGGATTTGGGATTTGGTGGTATTTGACCCCAGACTTTGGGAATTGGGGGTGTTGGACACCCCAAATATTTTGAAACCCAGGATTTCGGGTCAGGAGGGTTTAACACCAACGTTTGGGATTTTGGGAGTGTTTGACACCCCAGGATCTGGGATTTGGGGGGTTTGATCCTAAAATTTGGGGTTTGGGGCAGGGGGGAGGTTGACATCCCAGAGTTTGGTTTTGGGGGTGTTTGACCTCTCCCCTCCCAGTGTTGGGATTTGGGGTGTTTGACCCCAATGTTTGACCCCCCGGGTTTGGGGTCGGGGTTGGGATAGGAGCCATTCCCTGGAAACAGCGGTGGGATCGGGATCGAGAACAGGAACGGGAATGGGATCGGGATCCGGAGTGGGAGTGTAATGGGGTTGGGAATGAGATCGGGATCGGGAACTGGCCCGGGAACGGGAACAGAAATGGGAATGGGATCGGGAACAGGATCAGGGAACGGGATTGGGATCGGGAAGGGGAGAGACCCTGACTCAATAATGGAGCCCACCCCCAGGGAGCGATCCTGCCCCAGTCCCGGAATGGACCCATCCCCTCAATCCCGGACCCCTCCCCAATCCCAGCCCCTCCGCAGCCGCTGACCGGACCCTCCCTCAATCCCAGCCCGCCCCAATCCGGATCGGAGCCATTCCCGGACCGGACCCTTCAATCCCTTTTTGGGGCGGCTCCTGCCGCTTCCAGCCCATTTTTGGGACTTCCAAGCGGCTCCGGGGACCCTCCCCATTTTGGGGTGTTGGGGTGGCCCCAAGGCCGCCCCGGGGGCCGAGGGGGGATGGAAACCCCCAAACCCGGGGGGCTCCTGGGGGTCCCCAGTTCCTCCCGGCCCCGCCCCGAAGCAGATCCTGGCCAATCAGAGCGCGCGGCGTTGATGACGATTCAGTTCCCAGGCAGGAACTCGGCGCTGGTCCCGCCTGGCGATTTTCAGCCAATCAGCGCCCGGGACGGCTCTGACTCATCAGTTGCCAGGCAGAGCCCAGCGCCTCTCGCAGCACCGGCCAATCTAAACATACAATCGAACACACCTGAGTAAAAGAATTCACACTACAAATATACTAAACACGAAACCAAACACCACTATAATGTCTCATACAATTTAACCAAACAATTAAACTTTAAAAACACCCTTAAACACTCTAAAAAAATTTAAATAGTTTTAAAAAATATAATTGCAGATGGGTGGTTTTATATTAATGTTGGTTTTTGGATTGTTTGGGCCAGCTGATTTTAAAAAAATGATTTTTATAGGAATTTAATCAGCTGAGAAGGAGCCACTCTAGAAACAGAACTGACTGAAAATGAAGGGGACATAAATCAGTAACTCTGAAAGTTTTCTTTGCTATCAAATACATCCCACCACTCCAAACTGGGATCCCACTTCTCCCAATCTCCTCCCAACCCCATCTCACCCTGGCAGCTGTGGAATCAAGTGAGCTTTCTGTGGGATTGAGTTTTTTTGAGGTCAGAACATGCAATTTGAGGTGGGATTGTGCCTTTATAGGTAAAAATTCAGTTGTTTTTAGTGGAATTGAGTGGTTTTGTGGTGACAAATTCATCCCTCTTGGCTTTTGGAGTGCAAAGAGATGGAGAACACTGCCCAAAATTCCCCCAGAACCCACAAATCCTCCAGAAGTTGAGTTCATGGTGTCCAGGGAGCGTGCAGCTGCGGGTGCCAGGAACAAACGAGACGGGGCTTGGTTTCACAAAGCTACAGAATCCATTTCTTACCCCCAAAAGACAGGGCAAAGGCAGGGCTGTAGGGTTTTTAGAGAACCTGGCAGAGGGGCAGGGCAAGGGAGAAGCCTGTGAAGAGCAGGTTTGGCATCCACCTGGACCTGCAGAGACCAACCCAAGCACCTGCAGCAGCGTGTGTTACCCCCCTTTGGACAGAGGGGTGAGCAGAACCATCTCTGTCCATCTGTGAGCCCCAAAGCTCTCTGTGGGAGCTGTGAATTAAAAGGCCTTTACACACTCACTTTTCACATCTTCCCTGTCTGCTGTGTTGCGACTCTTGGCAAGATTTGCCTCCTGCTTGCTGGGAGCTGCTGTGGCCCAGGGCCAGCACAGAGCTGGGCTGGGTGGGCCAGGCAGTGTGGTGGAGAGTCTTGGCTGATCTTGGTGTGTGCCAGGCCTCAGAAAAGGCTTGGAAGGTTTGCCTCCCAAGTGCCCTGCTCACTGGCTCTCCCTGTGCATCTTGGAGAGCACAAGGGAGGCATTTCTGGCAGCTGGACATCAGCAGGCCTTCCAATGGGGGCGTGTTGTGGAGCGAGCCCAGCTGAGGTACCCTGAGAGGAGCCCAGGGCTCCTTGCTCCTCTCTGCTGGCCCGTGAGCGTCTGTCTGCTCTCGGGATGGCCCTGGCTGTGTCAGGGCTGCTGCGTGGGCACGAGACAGCCGGTCCTGTCCCGCTGGGTCCCAGCAGTGCCTGGCAGCCGTCCTGCATCCACGTCCGGATGCTGGCCAAGAGAGGCCCTGGAAGCTGAGGCAGCTGATTTGAAGCTTTTGCAGGTGCCAACAGGTCAAGGCCAACAGTGTTCCCTCAGGATACAGCATTCCTGAGGGGCTTCCCCGGAGCTGCCTGATGCCACCCACTCCTTCTGGCAGCAGTTGCTTTCCTGTGGAAGGTTCTACCTTCCCCAAGAGCACAGAGGGAGCTGGAGAAAGAGCTTGCCAGGCTGCTCTCCATCCTTTACCAGGAGCCCTGGGTGAGCGGAGTAGTCCCAGCTGAGCGCAGATGTGCCAATGGAAGAGCCGTGCCAATGGAAGGCTCCGTGGGAAGGATGATCCGGGATCCATAGGCCTGGCAGCCTGAGCTTGCTGCTGGGGAAGGCCTTGGAGCAGATCCTCCTGAGTGCCATCCCATGGCATATCAGGGAACCAGGGCATCTGTGGGAGGGTGGGAAAGGGACAGGGACAAGGACAGGGACAGGGACAGGGACCGGGACAGGGACAGGGACAGCTGGGGGTCCTGGCGGGATGCTGAGGGCTTCTGTGTGGTGTTTGCAGGCTGTTGGTGTTGGAGGTGTGTTGGAGAATGAGTTGTCTGGGAGGTGAGAGGTCTAGGCTGGAATTTGAGTCTGTTTGAAGGCAGCATCTGTGGTTTGGCACAGCTTTGCTTATAGGGCCCAGAAAGAATATCTGTGACTGCTTTTGTTCATGGTCCTGATTCTGCTGCAGGGAACAAGAGGGGAGAGCTGTACTCTAATGGCCACTTAGATCTCTATCCCGGGGCAGGGTTAACCATTTTGCCATCTAGTCATTGTTGCCAGCAGTTGCTCCAGGTGTTCCTGCCAACAGCCCCTGCAGGCAGGAGCACAGCCCCCAGTGCCCCTGGGCTTTGGCTCCCTCTGGCACAGAAGCCCCCCAGGGGCACAGGTCTTTGGGGCAGGAGATGGCACCAGCCCTGCCAGGGCTTCGGGGGTGGCAGGTCTGCTTGGGCAGGGACTCTGCCTCACCTGCTGGTGCCAGCGCTCCCCAGGCCCCAGGGCTCAGAGCAGCATTCCTGCCCTGGCCCACAGTTCCTTGTCTGTGTCACACTTGCGGGTTTGGGATGGCCACGAGCCGGGATGTGTCCCGAGGAGGCCGTGCCAGCTTCTGTGGAACACCCTGTGCCCTTCCCAGCGCGGCTGCGTCGGCAGCCCTGGGGGCTCCTTCTGCTGCCCTGAGCCTGCAGAGCAGGGCAGCGTTTGCTGATGGGCTGAGCCCTTCCTAAAGATCCTGCTGGGCTGTCTCAGACACTTGAGGCCAGGGATTCCTTCCAACCTGGACCACTTTGGGTGGGCAGGGGGCAGCCCCAGCGCAGGGGGCAGTGTTTCCAAGGGCCCTTTGTGACACATGCAGCATGGAATGGAGCCCGGTGTCCAAGGGCCCTTGCTGACACGGTGCAGCATGGAATGGAGCTGGGTTTCCAAGGGCCCTTTGTGACACATGCTGGCATAGGAGCTGGAAGTGGCAAGAGCACGCCACAGTGCTTGGAGCAGGCGAAGGGACAGGACGGGACAGAGCGGTGCTGTGAGGAGCCCCCGCACAGCGCGCTCGTTCCTGTCCGACCCAGAGCTTTTCTGAGGCATTATTCCTGCAGCTGACCTCGAGGCCAGACCACAGGACTCGGTGACCTGCGGCCTTCCGAGACTTAAATTCTGCAGGTGCCCTTGAGGGCAGAGCGTGGGACTTGGTAGCCCAGAGTTTTCCAAGGCATCTCTCCTGAGGGTAGCCAGAAATCCAGTCAGTGACATGGGGCAGGGAGCCCTGAGAGTGCCCAAGCTGACCTGGATGGAGGAGGAAGAAGGAGACCCTGCAGCTGCCCCAGCACCGGAGACTGAAGAGGTGGTGCCGTTCCATCCACCACAGGAGGGTGAGTGGCAGAGCCAGGCTGCAAGGCCGGTGCCTTCAGCCAGCTTGGCCCAATCCCATCCCATCCCATCCCATCCCATCCCATCCCATCCCATCCCGTCACATCCCATACTCTGGTGACATGTCCATGGACAGGACGGAAGAGCGGCCCGGGCAGTGTTGCCTTCATGGGAGGCAACGGCGACCTGGTTGCAAGGAACAGCACGGCAGCCCAGTCTTCCCTGGTCCACTCGGGCTAACGACACACGCAGGACACCAATGTGGTGGATGGTCGAAAAGCCTTTATTATCTTATCTCATGGGTTTAAATAGTCTTGGGGGACTCTGCTACGTCAGGGGGGGTTGGCAGGGTCTCTAGGGTTAGTCAGGAGTGGAAAACTACTGGGTTAGGTGTGGTTACATTCTTTGGGGTAATGGATAACATGTTGCAGGGTGAGAGGGGGATGGGGGTCTTTCTTTCCGTCACATCCCGAAATCTTCCGTTCGCCTGTCCCTATCTACTACATCTCTCCCCTCCTTTTTATAAATAAAATGAGGTAGTTGTAGATATAGGCACTGGAGTGAGGTACAAACTTGTAACTTGGTAAGGAAAAAAGGGGTTTGGTAAACCTGAGTAATTCTCGCAAGGTGAGTTTCGAAGGCTTTTGCAACTGACTGTGTTCGCAGTTTTTGGTTTACAGCATTTGTTGCTGGCCCACGAACAGAATGTTCGCCCGTTCTAGACGGGCCTGAACAAACGAGACTAGCTTGTTTAGCAGGCATGGTCTTATGGTAACAGCTAAAAGCAGTATTGCCAGTGGACCTACCAGGGCGGAAATTAAAGTGGTGAGCTAAGGTGATTGATTGAACCAGGATTCGAACTAGCTCTGCTGGGTTTCCCTGTCTCTCTTTCTCTGAGCCAGTCTATCTTGGAGTTCTGCCATGGAGTCTTTAACGACTCCCGTATGATCTGCATAAAAGCAGCATTCCTCTTTTAAAGCTGCACACAGTCCTTCTTGTTGCATGAACAAGAGGTCTATTCCTCGCTTATTCTGTAAAATTATTTCTGAAAGCAAAGAGACTGATTTTTCTAGATAGGAGATGGATTTCTTGATCTTCTACAGGTCTTTGTTAATGGTCATTTGTAGCTGAGAGAGTCCGTGCTGTTGGGTTGCGATGGCTGAGACAGTCGTGGCTGTGCTAGCTGCTCTCAGGCCGAGCAGCATTGCGATAGTTATACCTGTGATTATTTCTCTTTTGTGGAGTTTGTCAGGTTCTTCGAAAAGGTGGTGCACTTCTTTATCTGAGTGGTACAGGACCTTAGGAACAATCAGAACTTGGACACAGAAGTCGATAGAGTCATTAAATTTGGCAAGGAACACACAAGGACTCACTCTGGATCGCTAGCAAACCCACATTCTAGATGTGGATGGGACCACCTACTTATTGGTCTTTCTGTTGGGCTTGACAACTTTAGTGCAGAAGTTGCTTTTTTGCTTTGCTAAAGTTGCATTGCCAAAACATTTGCCCTGTCCTGTGATTTGACTCAGGGTGATTCTTCTGCGGGGAGTGTCCCATCTGCACTGGTGGGGGGCATCGGCTGTGGAGTAACTGAAGGGGGTGTTTAAAGCAATACCTTCGTAGAAAGGGGGTTTAACATTATAACAAAGCTAACAGGAGTTAGTCAGGTTCGGTTTGGTTTCGTTTAGGGTTAGAAAGGTAGCTTTTAGTATACGAAAGTTTGGGTTTGGATCGGACTTGGCTGTGCAGCTTATCTGGAAGGCATCTGTATGGCTAGCCGGGGTGTCGGTGACTTTTGGGGGCAAGGTTTTGGGGTGGGTTGTGTTTTTTTCTTTTTTGTATGAAGTGTTATAGCTACTAATTGGGTGCTTTTCCAAGCTCGGGATGGCTTTTTCACTCCGTTCACTGGGGAGACTTCTTTGCATTGCCAGTGTCGGGGCTACAGTGCTTGGGGAAAAACTGAGCAGTCTGCTCCTGTGTCTGCCTAAAACTGAAGCCCTATGACGTGGGGGTCCTGACTACCAAAAAGGCAGCACGTCCCCCACACCTTCGGGGGCTCTTTCCTATTTTCATGGCCAGGGCTACCCAGGGGTCCCGTTCTGGGGCGAGTCTTGCTGACTCTGCGGTGCAGGCGCTGCTTGCGGTGCTAGTGGGTACGAAGGTACCGCAGGCTGTGTTGCGAAATTTGCTGGTGAGGGTACGAAGCTGGCTGCCTCCTGTGGGGGTATGGGGTATAAGGGCACCCCGTCCCACTGGGGGTTGGCATAGATGGGCTGCCTTGCATTCGCGGCGGGAGGAGGCTGAGTGCGGCCCGCACACCCCTTCTCTCTCCTGTTTCCCTGGGGCTGGGACCTGCAGTCCTTGGCGAGATGCCCCTTCCTCCCGCAGCCCCAACAGGCTCTTCTTGGGCGTGTTTGGGGTGGAGGCGCCGCGGCGGGCTGCCATGCCGGCTGGGGACCATTCAGCGCAGGCTATTTTTATTTCTCCCCAGTCGGTAAACTGGGCTGGTTCGTATTGTGGCTGCTTTTCGGTGCGGCTTAAAGCTTTACTTGGTTTTGTTTTAAATTGCGTTGGCTCTGTTTCCTCCGTCTCAGAGTCCCAGCCGGCTCCCGGCAGCTCTTCTGAGCTGCCGGAGCTGCTGCCGGACTCCGAGTCGGAAGTCGAATGCCAGCAAACTTCTGGGGCTTGGTGCCATTTTGTGCGGCTCCGACCCCGCTCCTCCCCCCGGGGGTGGCACTGCTGCCGCCCCCCGGGCTCGCCCTGCCTCCTGCAGGGGTGGGTTTCTCCCTTACATGGTAGTGGCGTCAGGCGCGGCTGCCAATTGGCTCCGAGCCCTCTGCCGCTCTCCTCCTCTTTCTCCCGCACACGCTCATTAGCAAAACTCCACGCCTCTGGGCTCTTCGCGCCGAGACTGCCCGCGCCCGGCCCCTCCCCTTGGCTGCCGGCGCCATTTTCAAAGGGGTACGGTGGCGGCATGGGCAGGATCTCCTCCCGAGCCATGGCTTCTGCGCCTCTGGCTTCCCCCGCCAGCCTCCGCCAACAGAACCCCGCGCGCCGCTGCACTTCTGGCAGCGGGCCACCGACCGGCGGCGGTGGGGCGGATGGGGAAGCCGCGGATTTTTGGGAAGGTTCCGTGGGGGGATTTGGGCTCTGGTCTGGGGAGGGGGGTGACGCGCTGGGCCCCCCCGGATCCCCGCTCCTGGGCGGATTACCCTCAGGGGCGGTTTGCGTTGCCGCTCCTACGCCTAGCTTGGGTGTAACCAATAAACACGTACGCGCTGCTCTCCATGTCTCTTGCTCTTCTATTGCTCTGAGCAGGGCTTTCTCTACTTTGCCCTACGCCTTAAGGCATTTGCCGCTGCCTGAGGATTTCGTGTCCTCGGCCAGCATGGCTGTGCATTTTTCCCATATTTCTGGATGCAAAACCTCCACAGGGCGTTCAATTGCCCCAAGCTCAAGCAGCCTTGCTATAGCAAGATAAAAGTCTTTGGGCTTACACTCAATTCCCCATTGCTTATGAACCTCACTTATGACCCTGGCGATGGCGTCCATGACGATCGCGGGTCCTGGGACGTCTCCCTCGCCGAGAACACGGTCTCACCGGTCTGGCCGCTGCTCTTGTCCAGGCGACACCTGCTACCCGAGCGAATTTTTTCCGTGTTTCAGCACCAGATATCTTGCCTTCATGGGAGGCAACGGCGACCTGGTTGCAAGGAACAGCACGGCAGCCCAGTCTTCCCTGGGCCACTCGGGCTAACGACACACGCAGGACACCAATGTGGTGGATGGTCGAAAAGCCTTTATTATCTTATCTCATGGGTTTAAATAGTCTTGGGGGACTCTGCTACGTCAGGGGGGGTTGGCAGGGTCTCTAGGGTTAGTCAGGAGTGGAAAACTACTGGGTTAGGTGTGGTTACATTCTTTGGGGTAATGGATAACATGTTGCAGGGTGAGAGGGGGATGGGGGTCTTTCTTTCCGTCACATCCCAAAATCATCCGTTCGCCTGTCCCTATCTACTACAGATCAGACACCCTGCAGTGGCCGTGCTCCATCCACCTGGGGCATCCTGGGGCTGTCCCTGCCTGGGCAGGCAAGGCTGGGCTGTGTTCTCCGGCCTCTCCTGCAGCCCCTCAGCTCGGGCTGCGCTCGCTCTTTGCCAGGTGCAGCCCTGGACCAGACACAAGAGCAGGAACCCGCCCATGGCCGCTTCCGCAGAACAGCGCAGGTACCTGCAGCCATCCCCACCTGGGCTGGGCCTGCTGGCACTGCTCAGCCCAGCAACACACCTGCAGCACTCCATGGCTTCTTGACCTTCTCCAAAGCTCGTTTGCAAATTCATCAAGAGAATTTGGCAGGAAGAGACCAGCGCCATGGGGCCTGGGCTCAGAGCATACTCAGAGCTCCTCGGACATGAGACCAGTGCCACCCTGCTGGATTTGCTTGTGCAGAGGGGTGTTTCCAGAGCAGAGCAAGTAGGCAGATGTGGCCAGGCTTCAATTGCCCCATGAGTCACATGGCTTCCCAAGCCACAGTGCTGGGCCCTGTGAGCCTTTGAGGCCATCGCAGTGCGGTGGGGAGGGAAACACTTCTCTGGGGACCCTGGGAACACTGCTCCCTCTGGCAGCTTTCCAAGTCTCCCTGTGCCTTCTCCAGGTGCCCGCCATGGTGAGGTACATCCACCAGTGGCTCACGGCCAATGATTCTGCAGAGCACAGGCTGGACAACGCCCTGCTGTATCTCACAGAAGCGCAGCCAAATGACGCAGTAATGACATTCCTGCGTGTGGCCCCATCCTGTGACAGGTACGGGGCCCACCTGCCCAGAGGGCTCAGGGCTCACCCCAACCCATCGCCCTGTACAGCCTGTCCCAGGTGTCTGACCCACAGAGAGTCCCAGGGCCCTCTGGCTGCTCCCTCTGCCAGCCCTGGCACGTCAGCCCCCGAGCCTGCTGCCATGCTCCCTCGCTGCCCCACAGGGGCCTGTCCCCACAGGGCTGGGCTGTCTGAATGCTGCTGGAGAGGGGCAGTGGGAAAAGACAGAGCCGTCGGTCAACCCAGGCCCCTAGAGATGCCCAGGCCACGGTGCTGTGTCTGAGATCCCCTGAGACAGAGCTCTAACCCCACAGAGCTGCCATGGCCATGTGGAAGACCATCATGTGCACACCCTGGACTGCAGAGCTGGCACAGCAGATACTCCTGGATGTGCTGGGGAGCTGGCCAGAGCACAGCACGTGCACCTCCGATGGGGACAAAATGGGTGTCTTTGTTCTGGCTGTGAGTTTCTGCCAGTGGCCTTTGCTGGCCCCAAGGTCACCTGTCCAGCAGCTCTCCATCCTCCTTCCCCCACTGCATCTCCCTGCCTCAGGGCCTGAAAGCTGGCCTAGGGACAGCTGCAGGGCCACCAGGCCCGCTGCTCCCCCTGTGTCTCTCTGGGCCTCTCCCTGCCACGCTCGGGCCCTTTCACACGAACACCTCGGCACTGAGCGCTGTCTCAGGGGGCTTTGTCCTTTTCAGGCAACTGTGGTGATATGGAAGATCCTCCAGGAGTCCTGTGTCCCAGATATAGTGATGGAGCATTTCCCACAGTTATTTTTGCATCTGCTCTTCCAAGTGCTCTTCAGAACCAAAGAGATGCCAGAGGCGGTTGATACCTTCTGGAAGGGATGCCAGGAAGAACACGGCCTTGCCACCAGCCCCAACAGGTGCTCTATCCCAATCCTTCTGTCCCTGCCACATGGCCAGGGCAGGAGCCAGTGCTCCCAGTGTGATCCGGGCTTTGCTCTGCACTCAGGTTTGCAGTGAGGACCCTGAAGTCCCTGCTGTGCCAAATGGACTATGAGGATGTGGTGTTGTCAATGGAGCGCAAGCGTGGCTGGGACACGCTGCTCTGTGCTGACACCCACATTTATGCCGTGGGTCTGCTGGCCAGGTGAGACCCCCTTCGCCCCATTGCTCCCGGCATTTGTGCTCTGTGTCTGGGGTATCCCACTCAGTCCCCGTGGCTGTGGGCCAGAGGGACGAGGGATGGCCAAGCAGACTGGGAAAGGCTGGGAGAGGAGGGTGCCCAGTAGCAGCCACATCTCAAAGGGCCCAAGTCCCCCTGCAGGGTGGGGGGTAAAGACAGGAACTGCATCAGTCTGTGCTGGGAGGGGCTTCCCCGCACCCTGGCTCAGGGTCTTAGTGTCATAGGAGCGGGGCCCCAGCCAGGTAATCATTATCACTGACTCCATGTATTGCAGAAGTCTGATCAATAATTAACTTTATTAGGAAACCCATTGTTCTTATAGATAGTTATGATATAGGTAGATTTAATTGGTTTTCTAGTCTAAACACTATCACCATTAGTTAATTAAGAAAGCACCCTTTGGTAGACAAATCTCCGTAACATATTCCATATGTTCACAAAACCAGGTGCAGCATGTTAAGATAAGAATGATTTTTATTCTTTCCTCTGATCTTCTCAGACTTTCTCAGGCGATGCCTGGGAAGGTTGTCTGTTTCTCTCTGAGGCCAGAGAGCTGCTGCCACATCTTAGTGCCATTTTCCGCCTTCCAGGGAGATGCGCAATGAATCCACCCCCTTGTGCAAAAGCATCTCAGGCTGTCTCCTTGAGTTGCTCAGCAAAGAGATGCCATACTGGAACTTCCCTGCCCTGGCATTCCTTGTGGAGGTGAGTCTGAATGCTGGCGCTGCCTCCCAGCTCTCTGCCCTCTCGTAGCCGCAGCTGCCTGGGACGGTGCCCACGCCCTGCGCTGCTGCCTGGTCCCCGCCCTGTGCGGTTCTGGGCTCCTGCCGGCCGGGTCCCCTGTCACTGCCCTGTGCCTTTCAGGTCCTGCATTGCTTGGACTTGAGCGCATGCAGTGACATCATCATGGATCTCTTGTTGAGGCACTTGCTGAGTGAGTGCACAGAGATGCGCCGCCAGGTTCTGAGGGCCCTCCTCTTGCTCAGGGATAATCCCTCACTGGTAAGGAGGGGCAGCAGCTGAAGCCGTGCAGGCAGCGTGGGGCTGGGGAATGCAGTCGCTGGAACTTGGCTGGGCTTCAGGCACTGGGGCAGCCGCTCCCAGCTCTCCTGCCTCCCACTTCAGCTGCCCGAGTGCTGCGGGACAGGCCTTTGGCCTCTGGGCCCTGTGGCAGCAGGGTGGCCTTTCACACACTTGTGTTCCATACAGGCCAAAAGAATGTGGAGCCTGACTGAGGCCTCGCACTGCTCACCAAGGATCCTTGGATGGTGAGAAGGGGGCAGTGGCTGAAGCTGTGTTGGGCAAAGCAGCCCCTTGGTCTGTCAGGGCTTCAGGAGCTGAGGCAGCTGCTCCCAGCTCTCCTGCCTCACCTGCCCCAGTGCTTTGGGACAGGCCTTCGGCCTCTCTGTGATGTCACACGGACATCTCTGTGATGTCACACTGAAACTGTGAGGTCACATAGCTGTTTGTGATGTCACAGTGACAGCTATGTGATGTCACAAAGCCCTCTGTGATGTCCCACAAACATTTCTGTGATATCATACAACTTCCTGTGATGTCACACTGACATCTCTGTTGTGTCACACAGCTCTCTGTGATTTCACAGGGACATCTTTCTGATGTCACAATATCTCTTGTGATGTACACAGACAACTCTGTGACGCCACAAAGCTCTATGTGATGTCACATGGACATCGCTGTGCTCTCACACATCCTCCTCTGATGTCACAGAGACATTTTTGTGATGTCACACTGACATCTCTCTAATGTCAGACAGCTCTCTGTGATGTCACACGGGCATCTCTGTGATGTCACACAACTCTCTTTGATGTCACACTGATATGTCTGTGACGTCACACAGCTCTCTGTGATGTCACACTTAGATCTCTGTGATATCACACAACCTCCTGTGATGTCACACAATCAACTCTGTGATTTCACACATCTTTTTGTGAGGTCACACAGACACACAACTCTCTTTGATGTCACACTGATATTTCTGTGATGTCACACAACTGTCTTTAATGTCACATAGCTCTCTGAGATGTCACACAGCTTTTTGTGATGTCACATGGACATCTCTGTGATGTCACACTGCTCTCTGTCATGTCACAAGATCATCTTTGTGATGTCACACAATCTCCACTTGATGTCACAAAGACATCTGTGTGAGGTCACTCTGACATCTCTGTGATGTCACACAGCTCTCTGTGATGCCACACGGTCAGCTCAGTGATGTCATACAACCTCCTATGATGTCACAATTACATCTCTATGATGTCACACTGAAACCTTTGTGACGTGGCACAGCTCTCTGTGATTTCACACTAACCCTGTGATGTCACAAAGCTCTCTGTGAGGTCACACTGACATCTCTGTTATGTCACACAACTTCCTGTGATGTCACAGAGACATATCTGTGAGGTCACACTGACATATCTGTGATGTCACATAGCTCTCTGTGACATCACATGGACATCTCTGTGATGTCACACAGCCTCCTGTGATGTCACATGAACATCTCTGTGATGTCAAGATGACATCTCTGTGATGTCACACTGACATCTCTGTGATGTCACACAGCTCTCTGTGATGTCACATTGACTTCCCTGTGATTTCACACACTCTGTGATGTCATAATGACATCTCTGTGATGTCATACCACTCTCTGTGATGTCACATGGACACCTTTGTGATGTCACACAACCTCCTATGATGTCACAGAGACATTTCTGTGATGTCACATGGAGATCTCTATGATGTCACACAGCTCTTTGTGATGTCACACAGATATCTGTGATGTCACATGGATATCTCTGTGATGTCACATTGACTCACTGTGATGTCACACAGCTCTCTGTGATGTCACACGGTCATCTCTGTTATGTCACACTGAGATCTCAGTGATGTCACACAACCTCCTGTGATGTCACACAGTCATCTCTGTGATGTCACACAGTATTTTGTAATGTCACACAGACATCTCTCTGATGTCACACAACTCTCTTTGATGTCACACTGACATTTCTGTGATGTCACACAACTCTCTTTAATGTCACACAGCTCTCTGTGGTGTCACACAACTTTTTGTGATGTCACCCGGACATCTCTGTGATGTAACACTGGCATATCCGTGATGTCGCACAAAATACTGTGATATTACATTGGCATCCCTTTGATGTCACACATCTCTCTGTCATGTCACGCGGTCACATCTGTGATGTCACACTGACATTTCTGTGATGTCACACAATTTTTTGTGATGTCACATGGACATCTCTTTGATGTCACACAACTCTCTGTCATGTCACACGGTTCTCTGTCATGCCACAAGGTCATCTTTGTGATGTCACACAAGCTCCACTTGATGTTACCTAGACATCTCTGTGATGTCACTCTGACATCCCTGTGATGTCACACAGCTCTCTGTGATGTCACATTGACATCTCTGTGATGTCACAACGACATGTCTGTGATGTCACACAGACAGCTGTCTTTGATGTCACACTTACATCTTTGTGATGTCATGCAAGGTCCTGTGATGTCACAGAGACATCTCTGTGATTTCACACAGCTCTCTGTGATGTGACACTGACATCTCAATGATACCATGAAGCTCTCTGTGATGTCACAGAGTCATCTCTGTGATGTCACACTGACATGTCTGTGATGTGACACTGACAGCACAGCCTGGAGCAGAGCCCGCGCGGCCTCGGGCTGCAGCAGCGGGCAGGGGCACAGCTGCCAGCCCGCACACCGAGCACCGCGCTCAGGGGCTGCTCCAGGCTGGGGCTGCAGCTTCCCGGCCCTCCTTACCAGGATCTTAATGAACCTCCACAGTTTCTCCTTCTTTACAGATTTTTCAAGGTCTCTCCTATTCAGGAATTTGGCCAAACAAAGCAGGGTTTCCTGAGAAGCCTGGAGAGCAATAGAGACATGGAAATGTCCCCGCAGCCCAGAGCCCAGGATCATCATGCTTGTGCCAGGGCCAGGAAGAGGCTGCAGCCCGCAAGGCGCCAGGACAGGAGGCAGCCGAGCCCCCTCCCAAGGGGACAGCAGCAGCCCGCGAGTCCTCACCTCTGCCACACACTGATTCTCCTCATGGCAGTGGAAGAAGAGTGGCAGCAGGCTCTTACACACTTGTGTCATCAGGGGCTTTTTTCCTTCTTCTGCTACAGCAGACAGCAAGGTTGGAAAGACAAACATGGAGAGCTGCTGCACGTGGCTATCATCCTGTGGAACAGGAAGGAAACAAGACCTTGGCATCAGCTGATTCTGGCCCACGTTGGTGCAGGCCTGCATCTCCACAGGGCACCAAGTGTCTGGGCAGCAGCCAGTGGCCGTGGCTGAGGGCACAGAGCCTTATGTGGTCAAAGAGTGGCAGGAGCACCTTAGCCAGCTGCAGGGTGATGCGGCTGGGTATTGGGGCGTCATTATCCAGGAACAAATCACTAACTAGAACAATGGCCATCCTGACCATATCACTATCATTTTCCTGCAGGAGCTCTCCGAGGCTTTCGGTCAGGCTCCACATTCTTTTGGCCTGGGCGGAGCAAAGGTGTGTGAAAGGCCACCCTGCTGCCACAGGGCCCAGAGGCCAAAGGCCTGTCCCACAGCACTCGGGCAGCTGAAGTGGGAGGCAGGAGAGCTGGGAGCGGCTGCCCCAGTGCCTGAAGCCCAGCCAAGTTCCAGTGACTGCGTTCCCCAGCCCCACGCTGCCTGCACGGCTTCAGCTGCTGCCCCTCCTTACCAGCGAGGGATTATCCCTGAGCAAGAGGAGGGCCCTCAGAACCTGGCGGCACATCTCTGTGCGCTCACTCAGCAAGTGCCTCGACAAGAGATCCATGATGCTGTCACTGCATGCTCTCAAGTCCAGGCAATGCAGGACCTGAAAGGCACAGGGCAGTGACAGGGGACCCGGCCGGCAGGAGCCCAGAACCGCACAGGGCGGGGACCAGGCAGCAGCACAGGGCGTGGGCACCATCCCAGGCAGCTGCGGCTACGAGAGGGCAGAGAGCTGGGAGGCAGCGCCGGCCTTCAAACTCACCTCCACAAGGAATGCCAGGGCAGGGAAGTTCCAGTATGGCATCTCTTTGCGGAGCAACTCAAGGAGACAGCATGAGATGCTTTTGCACAAGGGGGTGGATTCATTGCGCATCTCCCTGGAAGGCGGAAAATGGCACTAAGATGTGGCAGCAGCTCTCTGGCCTCAGAGAGAAACAGACAACTTTCCCAGGCATTGCCTGAGAAAGTCTGAGAAGATCAGAGGAAAGAAAGAAAAAACATTCTTATCTTAACATGCTGCACCTCGTATTGTGAACATGTGGAATATGTTATGGAGATTTGTCTACCAAAGGGTTCTTTCTTAATTAACTAATGGTGATAGTGTTTAGACTAGAAAACCAATTAAATCTACCTATATCATAACTATCTATAAGAACAATGGGTTTCCTAATAAAGTTAATTATTGATCAGACTTCTGCAATACATGGAGTCAGTGATAATGATTACCCGGCTGGGGGCCCGCTCCTATGACACTAAGACCCTGAGCCGGGGGGGAAGCCCCTCCCAGGACAGACTGATGCAGTTCTTGTCTCTACCCCCCACCCTGCAGGGGGACTTGGGCCCTTTGAGATGTGGCTGCTACTGGGCACCCTCCTCTCCCAGCCTTTCCCAGTCTGCTTGGCCATCCCTCGTCCCTCTGGCCCACAGCCACGGGGACTGAGTGGGATACCCCAGACACAGAGCACAAATGCCGGGAGCAATGGGGCGAAGGGGGTCTCACCTGGCCAGCAGACCCACGGCATAAATGTGGGTGTCAGCACAGAGCAGCGTGTCCCAGCCACGCTTGCGCTCCATTGACAACACCACATCCTCATAGTCCATTTGGCACAGCAGGGACTTCAGGGTCCTCACTGCAAACCTGAGTGCAGAGCAAAGCCCGGGTCACGCTGGGAGCATGGGCTCCTGCCCTGGCCATGTGGCAGGGACAGAAGGATTGGGATAGAGCACCTGTTGGGGCTGGTGGCAAGGCCGTGTTCTTCCTGGCATCCCTTCCAGAAGGTATCAACCGCCTCTGGCATCTCTTTGGTTCTGAAGAGCACTTGGAAGAGCAGATGCAAAAATAACTGTGGGAAATGCTCCATCACTATATCTGGGACACAGGACTCCTGGAGGATCTTCCATATCACCACAGTTGCCTGAAAAGGACAAAGCCCCCTGAGACAGCGCTCAGTGCCGAGGTGTTCGTGTGAAAGGGCCCGAGCGTGGCAGGGAGAGGCCCAGAGAGACACAGGGGGAGCAGCGGGCCTGGTGGCCCTGCAGCTGTCCCTAGGCCAGCTTTCAGGCCCTGAGGCAGGGAGATGCAGTGGGGGAAGGAGGATGGAGAGCTGCTGGACAGGTGACCTTGGGGCCAGCAAAGGCCACTGGCAGAAACTCACAGTGAGGACAAAGACACCCGTTTTGTCCCCATCGGAGGTGCACGTGCTGTGCTCTGGCCAGCTCCCCAGCACATCCAGGAGTATCTGCTGTGCCAGCTCTGCAGTCCAGGGTGTGCACATGATGGTCTTCCACATGGCCATGGCAGCTCTGTGGGGTTAGAGCTCTGTCTCAGGGGATCTCAGACACAGCACCGTGGCCTGGGCATCTCTAGGGGCCTGGGTTGACCGACGGCTCTGTCTTTTCCCACTGCCCCTCTCCAGCAGCATTCAGACAGCCCAGCCCTGTGGGGACAGGCCCCTGTGGGGCAGCGAGGGAGCATGGCAGCAGGCTCGGGGGCTGACGTGCCAGGGCTGGCAGAGGGAGCAGCCAGAGGGCCCTGGGACTCTCTGTGGGTCAGACACCTGGGACAGGCTGTGCAGGGCGATGGGTTGGGGTGAGCCCTGAGCCCTCTGGGCAGGTGGGCCCCGTACCTGTCACAGGATGGGGCCACACGCAGGAGTGTCATTACTGCGTCATTTGGCTGCGCTTCTGTGAGATACAGCAGGGCGTTGTCCAGCCTGTGCTCAGCAGAATCATTGGCCGTGAGCCACTGGTGGATGTACCTCACCATGGCGGGCACCTGGAGAAGGCACAGGGAGACTTGGAAAGCTGCCAGAGGGAGCAGTGTTCCCAGGGTCCCCAGAGAAGTGCTTCCCTCCCCACCGCACTGCGATGGCCTCAAAGGCTCACAGGGCCCAGCACTGTGGCTTGGGAAGCCATGTGACTCATAGGGGAATTGAAGCCTGGCCACAGCTGCCTACTTACTCTGCTCTGGAAACACCCCTCTGCACAAGCAAATCCAGCAGGGTGGCACTGGTCTCATGTCCGAGGAGCTCTGAGTATGCTCTGAGCCCAGGGCCCATGGCGCTGGTCTCTTCCTGCTGAATTCTCTTGATGAATTTGCAAACGAGCTTTGGAGAAGGTCAAGAAGCCATGGAGTGCTGCAGGCGTGCTGCTGGGCTGAGCAGTGCCAGCAGGCCCAGCCCAGGTGGGGATGGCTGCAGGTACCTGCGCTGTTCTGTGGAAGCGGCCACGGGTGCGTTCCTGCTCTCGTGTGCGCTGCACGGCTGCACCTGGCAAAGAGCGAGTGCAGCCCGAGCTGAGGGGCTGCGGGAGAGGCCGGAGAACACAGCCCAGCCCTGCGCTGCCCAGGCAGGGACAGACCCGGGATGCCCCAGGGCATGTAGCACGGGCACTGCGGGGTGTCTGCCCAGGCCCTCTTCTGTCCTGTCTATGGGCACGTCCCCAGGGGATGGGATGGGATGGGATGGGATGGGATGGGATGGGATGGGATGGGATGGGATGGGATGGGATGGGATGGGATGGGATGGGATGGGATGGGATGGGATGGGATGGGATGGGATGGGGCCAAGCTGTCTGTGTCCAAGTGGCCTGGCTCTGCCATTCACCCTTCTGCCGTGTCTGGAACTGCTTCACTTCTTCAGGCTGCTGTGCCGGGGCAGCTCCAGGGCCTTCTTTCTTTTCCTTGCCCCAGGCCACCCTGGGCACAGTTGTAGGTCTGTGCTCTACGTCACTACCTGGATTCATGGCTACTTGTAGGAGAAGGTGGCTCGGAAACGGTCCAAGTCAGCAAGTCCTGCACTCTGCTCTTGGGGGCTCCAGCCACAAGGACAGGAGACTCCTGTCAAGGATGGTGCAAATGCCACAGTCTGCCCTCGAGGGCAGCTGCAGAAGAGATGCCTTGGGAAGGCCAAGGGTCACCAAATGCTCTGCTCTGCCCACGACATCACCTGCAGGAGTAACGCCTCGGGAAAGCCTCGGAGTCAGCCAGGAACGAGTGGCTGTGCGAGGGCTCCTCACAGCACCACTCTGTCCTGTCCTGTCCCGTCGCGTGCACCGAGCACAGTGGTGTGGCCTTGTCACTGCCAACACCTCTGCCACTGCGTGTCACAAAGGGCCCTTGGAATCCCTGTCCCGTTCCATTCCACGGTGACCATGCTGCACCGTGTCACCAAGGGCCCTTGGATCCCCTGTCCCGTTCCATTCCACGGTGACCATGCTGCACCGTGTCACCAAGGGCCCTTGCACGCACTGCCACCTGCCCTGGGGCCACCCCCAGCCCCCCAGAGTGGCCCAGGTTGGAAGGAATGCCTTGCCCCAGGTGTGTCAGACAGCCCAACAGGATCTTTAGGAAGGGCTCAGCCCATCAGCAAACGCTGCCCTGCTCTGCGGGCTCAGAGCAGCAGGAGCCCCCGCAGCTGCCGACGCAGCCGCGGCGGGAAGGGCACGGGGCCTCCACAGAAGCTGGCACGGCCTCCTCGGGACACGTCCCACATGGTGGCCATCCTGAGCACGGCCGTGGGACACAGACCAGGAACGTGTGGGCCAGGGCAGGAATGCTGCTCTGAGCCCTGGGGCCCGGGCAGCGCTGACAGCAGCAGGTGAGGCACAGTCCCTGCCCAAGCAGAGTTCCCCCGAGCCCTGGCAGCACCGGTGCCCGTCTCGTGCCCCAGAAACCTGTGCCCCAAAAGGGCTTCTCTGCCCGAGGGCAGCCAAAGCTGGTTTCTGTTGGAGCAGTGGTCCTGTAGAAAAGTTGTAGTCGGTCCAGTGGAAAACCCTAGCTGTGTCCTCTTGGAAACCTGTGGGAAGGCTGCCTCTCTGTCTAGAAATCCCAGGATATATCTAGGTGGGATTGTTTAGCTCTTCCCCCTGGATGGAGCATCTCACCATGGGCTGATTTCATTCTCAGTAACACAGTGGGTCCTTGATAAAAGCCAGGGACGTCATAAAACCAGAAAGCTGGCCGGACAGAACGCACATCCAAACAATATTATTAATGCAATGTTCTCCACTTATTTGAGAGAAGATGGCAGTTTTTATACACTTCTACATAGTTTACAATTTACAAAGGCACTCTGATTGGCAAGCTAACATTGTTTATCTTTGTCTTAAAGTGGCCGAAACCTTATACTATAAACCTCTACTACTTCACACCCAGACAGCCCAGTGCTCCCCATCACACCTTAATACAATTTCTAACTGCACCACAAACTCTTAATTTCTAACTGTTTCAGAGGCTGGAAGGCCTCACAGGGCCCAAATCTGAGGCCCAGACTGGAGTAGCTCAAATCTCATTCCAAACATAAATCATGACCTCAGAAATGCTCAGAAATGCTGCAACACTTGATCCCCTGTTAAACAGAAATGGCTCTGGAGGGAGTTATCTCTGAGCCATGTGGGAAACATTGATGGGCCCATTCACAGGAGATAAGGAAAACAGTCCAGAGGCAACTGGAAAGATGATGGCGAACCTGCAGCATTTTGGGAAGAGGACCCAGAACCTCCCTGTGCTTGGGAAGAGGACACTGATCCTCCCTGTGCTTGGGAAGAGGACACGGAACCTCCCTCTGCTGTGGGATCCTGGGCTGAAGGTTCTGACAGCAGCACAGCCCTGCAGCCAGAGGGGAGAGGGGAGTGGTGCCTGGTGCAGCTGAGTACGTCTGCTCTGTTCCTGTGTTCAGAGCAGGGGGCTGTGTGTGTGTCTCGGCATCAGCTGCAGCCAGCGTTGCTCTGCAGCTGAATGTCACAGGGGCATTTATTGTCCTTCCCCAGCTGAGACCAAGGGGCTCACGGCCCCAGGGAGTGGGGCTGCATTCTGGCTCTGCTCTGGCGGGGTCTCGCTCTGGGAGGGAGCCTCTTCCACGTGGTTTCTTTCAGGGAACATCGTGAGCATGGAGGAGCCTGCCGAGAAATACCTGGAGGTGGAGCAGATTGGCCAAGGGTAAGTGCACGGCAGCTACTTCTGCACAAGCAGCCCAGGGGCTGTGCTGGTGCAGGATCAAGGGAGAAGTCAGGAGAGCTCCAAACACCTTCAGACACTGGGGTGCCATCCTGCTGTCTCTCAGTCCTGATCAGAATTGAGAACTGTGGTCAGAAGGAGCCGTCACAGGCCCCTGAGGCTGGCAGTGTCCTGCCTGCAGCAAGGAGCAGGACCTGGGAGATCTTCTGTGTCTGGAACTGGATTGCTTAAAAGAGCCACACACCATCTGGTGACTGTCAGAAAAGAGTTCTCAAGGAGATTTCTTTCAAATATTTTGCTTCAAAAAATATCCTCTAGTCAGCATTAACAACCTAATGGTTTTGAAACAGGAACCAGAGATGAACTAATGAGTGCTCTATTCTAGCACAGCTCGTAGAGCCCATACATTCAGCAACAGACACAGATCTGATGCACTCTGGGGGAAAATGCATCACCTGCCTGATGGCAGGGCCCTTGTGGATCCTGCAGGTCTTAGGCAGGAAATGGAAAAGGATGAAATGCATTCTTTTCCAGTTCTTTAGACACCCATTGCTCACCTCAGGTTTTCAACTAAAGCAATTAACTGTGGACATTTGGGATTTGCTCCAGCCCAATTCCTTCGTGTTGGGTCTCAGTTTTCTCTTGCACACCTGGCATGGCAGAGGGCTGGTGGCTGCTGCGCTGTTGTTGCAAGGGTCAATGCACCCAGGTGTTTGTGAGCACTGCAGGCAGCAGAGATCTCCTGTCTGGGCTGGCTTTCACTCCCAGGGCCTCAAGTGCTGCTTCTTTCTTCTCTGCTGTTTTGTCTCCAGGGCTTTCGGAACCGTTTCCAAAGGACTCGACAGGGCCACTGGAGGAGAGGTCAGTGCCAACACGCCCAGCACGTCTGGCAGCTCTCCAAGGCTCTCCCCTCTGCTGGGAGCTGTGGCTGCAGCTCTGGGGGCCAGCAGAGCTTTCCTGCACAGGCTGCTCCTCTGAAGGCAGAGCAGTGTCAGCCTGCAGAGCACAGCTGGGACACACTCAGTCCTTCTGGAGTGCCCAAAGGGATGCAAGGAGGGCAGCGGTGTCTGTCAGAGCAGGACACGCTGGCTTGCTCTTCATATCTAAAAGTGTGAATGGATCAGGGCTGGAGACTGAGGCCCAATTTATCTTCACCTTAGCTGCAAACAGGAACACTATTTAGCAGTTTTTCCATACTGCCTTTCATCTTCAAAGGGTACCTCAAGGCCTAATTAGGGTGAGATCCTGCTTGGGCTCAATTTGGGGATTTAATTCCACTTCAGCTGTCCACAGAGAGAGAGGGAGAGAAATGAGAAGATGGATGTCCAGAGCAAAGCTCTCTCCTAAACCCTGCAGTTGTTTGGGTCTGGGGTCAGTGACAGCCTGTGACAGGGATCACCTGAGCAATGGATGTGTGTGTTTGCTTTGTTGTGCAATCCCAAACAAAGCAGCTGCATCTGAAATCATGACCAAATCCCATGCAATTGCTAAAGGGTTACTGGCTGTTTTGCTCTGTTTTCACAGAACCAGAATGACCTCCTGCTTGCAAAATGTGTTTGAATAATAATGAGAGTGTTGAGGCCATTTGAGAAGACTGTAGGTGCAGAGAATGTGGTTAGAGCTGGGAGGCTGACAGCTGAGGGGCCATTTCTGCAGAGCTTGCAAGGCCAAATGTCTCTGGCCATGTGTCCTGTAAGCAGCCCCAGCGAGCAGAGCAATGGGCTGTGGGAGTGGCCCTTGCTGAGCTCTGGTGCCCATCCCGGGGCAGTTTGGCACAGCCCGGCTCTGTCACTCCAAAAAGCCTCGCCCCGTGTTGGCTGTGGCCTCCTGCCACAGACTCCTCCAGTTAAAGGTCTGCAATGTCCCCTCAGGTGGCCATAAAGAAAATGAGTCTCAGAGGGCAGAACGGGGAACGCGCTGTGAACGAGCTCCTGCTCCTGAAGGACAAGAAGAACCCCAACATTGTCAACTCTTTGGACAGGTGAGTGCTCCAGGCCTCATCCCGTGCATGGGCCCTGCCTTAACCTTTCCTGGCACCCGTAGTCTGTAGCCTGTTTTGAAAATGCCTGACCCAGCCGTATCTTCCCAAAACAGCAGCCTGGCAGTTCGCTCCCTCCGTGTGCTTTGGTTACTTTGGTTTGTTTTTTCCTTCAAGTTGACCCCATTTTCTGTGTCTTACAACAAGTGCTGATAAACCACAGCAGAAATTATTTCCCTTGGCTTCTTCTTCCCAGCCCTTTTCCATTGCTGCAGATGCCAGGAAAACCAGGGCCTTGTTTCCAGAAATGCCTCATTTGCCCATTTTTCACTGGCCTTGCCTGTTTCTGAAGGGACTTTCTGAAAGGTTTCTGATTGCTTTTGTCCCAAGTGCTGCATGGCCTCCTCCCCTGGATAACCCTGGGAGTTGTGTTGCCTTGTTCTGCAGGGAATGGTGGAACTGATGAGCTCAGAAGCTGAACCAGCTGGGGGCCAGTGTTGTGGTTCCACACTGATCTGGGCTGTTGCTAAACTGCATTTTTCACCTGCTTGCCATCTAAGGCCTCTCCTTTCTCACAGGGGTCTCTTCCTTTAGACTGTGCAGATTCCAAGGACTCTGCAGCCTGGCAGGAATGTCTCTCCATCTGATTCTGTCCTCATGGACAAGTGACCTGGAAACAAAACTCCACTCCAGGCTTTTCCATGGGGGAATTGAGCACTGCACATTTGTCTCCATGCCACTGCTTTCCTCTTCCAGCTTCCTTGTTGACGGAGATCTCTGGCTGGTGATGGAATACATGGATGGAGGAATTTTGCAGGACGTTGTCAGACAGACACGCATGGCTGAAGGAGAGATGGCAGCTGTAAGTCGGGAGGTGAGGGATCCTGCCTGTGGCTGCCACGGCTTGGACACGATGGTCCTTCCACACAGGCGTGAGAACAGGAGTGGCTCCATGCTCAGGGCTCTGTTTCTCTGTTGTTTTTATGAGCTGGAGAAGAAAGAGCCTCTGCAGTGAACGGCCTGCCAGCATCGCTGCACTTCTGCTCTGTTCTTGCTCTCTTTCCTGCTGTTGTGGCACTCTCTGTCTGTTCTGGATTTGATGTGCTGTTCTCAGCTTTGCCCTGAACCGTTTGCCTGGAGCCTGTCTGCTCTGCACTCCTGGCCTGTCACAGCAAAGCTGCTGCTGGCAGAATTCAGACCTGTCCCTTCTTGTGTGATAGATTCCGGCCATTGGTTTTTGTCCTGGTGTTTCTTGTTCTCTCTCAGTGCCTGCAGGGCCTGGATTTCCTCCATGCGAACCGGATGATCCACAGAGATCTGAAGAGCTCCAACATCCTCCTGGGCATGGCCGGCTCTGTCAAGCTGGGTGGGTGTTCCTGGCCAGGCACGGCGCTCCCGGGTGCGGCTGTGGGGTTGCTTCCCAGTGCCGGCCAGAGCCCCACAAGGGCTGCTGGGGGCACTGCCCGGCCCCTGCTGCCAGCTGAGAGCGGCTGCCCCTGCAGAGAGCTCCGGAGAGCAGCAGGGTGCCAGGGGTGGCTTTGCTCTGGGTATGGCCCAGCCAGAGGGGCAGGAGTTGGAATCTAAAGCTTCAAGGGAATCAGTAAAAGCCACTGCACGAAAGCTGAGGGTTTCTTTAAGGGTCCAGTTCCACCTTCCCTTGGCTACAGCCCGGAGCACTTTTCCAGCTGACTTCACTACTGCATTCTCAGACTGGGTGGCGAGTCTTGGTGCTCAGTTTCCTCATTCCAGCTGCCCTTGACGTGTTTGTTTCTGTCCTCAGCTGATTTTGGCCTCTGTGCTCAGCTCAGCTCTGAGCAGGACCGGCGCAGCTCCATGGTGGGCACTGCTCACTGGATGGCCCCAGAAGTTGTGACCAGTTCTCCTTATGGCCCCAAGGTGGACATCTGGTCCTTTGGCATTGTGACCATCGAGATGGTGGAAGGAGAACCTCCTTACTTCAAGGAAACGAGGGCCATGGTAAGAGGCAAATTCTCCAGGGGCTGCAGAGCCCTGTGAGCACAGGGTGACCCTGCACTGGGAGCAGCAGCTGGAGGTTTCTGCACCTGGGGAAGGGAATTCCCAGAGCACTCGAGCCCCAACACAGACAAATATTCTGCAGTCTCCAGCAACAATTTGCTTTGGGATTTACGCTGTTGCAGCTCTTCTGGCTCTGAGGATGACCTGAAAATGTGAAGCAAGCGCATCAGCTCTTTCCAATGGCTGTGGCAGCACCAGGGTTTGGGTTTTTTGGTTGGCACAGGAAAATAAGCTGTGAGCAGCATCCGTGCCAGGGAGGAAAGTGCCCCTGGAGCTGGGGCTGAGAACCCGGGGTCGCTGTGAGCACCTGTGGGTGGGAAGGAAGCTGGCAGAGCGCTGAGTTTGCTTTTCCTGCAGGCTCGCGCTCTGATCCGGCACAACGGGACCCCGCAGCTGCAGGAGCCCCGGCGCCTGTCGGCTCTGCTGCGGGACTTCCTCGAGTGCAGCCTGGAGCCGGACGAGGAGCAGCGCTGGTCTGCCCAGGAGCTGCTGCAGGTGAATGCCGAGCGGCCGAGGGGAAGCAGCAGCACCAGGGAGGGGTTTTCTGCTGGGGCCCCTCCGATAGTCTCCAGCCTCGCTGCGTTCCACACGCAAAGCAAGCAGAATCCTCGCCGGGTTTGGCTTGGCAGGGTCCTTTCGAGGGCATCTGCCCCTGGTGCCCCACGAGGAGCAGGGCCATCTTCAGGCAGGTCAGGTGCTCAGAGCCCTGCCTGGCCTGAGCTTGGATGTTCCCAGGGAGGAGGCACCTCCCACATCCCTGGGCACCTTCTGTCAGTGTTTCCCCACTCTCCTGGCAAAAAGATTCTGCCTGCGATCTAACCTGAGCCTGCTTCCCTCTCCTGAGTTTCAGACCATTTCCCTTTGTCCTGTTGCAACAGAGCCTGTGAGGAAGTTGGCTCTGGAAAGTAACAGTTCATTTATTTCTTTTTTATTTTTTGGGCAGCACCCATTTTTATCATCAGCCAAGCCTCTCTCCAGCCTGACCCCTCTGATCACCGCAGCAAAGCAACTGAGGGAGCAGCGGAGGAGATGAAGCACTTGAGGACAGCTTTTAGTTAAAGTAGTTAGTTAGGACAACTGATTAGTGATGGTAGTTAGCAGTGCTAGTTGGTTATGGTAGTTAGGACAGCCTGTTTGTTACGGCTCTTATGACAGCCTGTTTGGTATGGCAGTTTTTTGAATAAAAACTCTTTTAAACCTCAAGTCCCTTGAGGTGTCCCTTCCTCCTCCTCCCTCCGTGACTCGGCTGCCCGGAGCAATGTGAGGGGAGAGCGGGCCCAGCCTGGCCCAGAGCTGAGCCCCAGCAGAGCCCTGGCAGAGCCCAGAGCAGCCTCGGATCTGCAGAGTCGGCCTGGGAGGAGGCGCTCGGAGCCTTCTGGGCTGCACCCGACTCTTGGTTACAAACTGCGTGTGCTGGAAAATGCCACCGGCTCTGCCAGAGGGCAGAAGGGGCCCGGGGAAGGCCCCAGTGCTCCCTGCAAGGGAAACACCTGCCCTGGGTTTGTTATAGAGAACTATGTAGTTGGTGGCTTTTGCTCTTATGTCTTGACTTCTGAAAATTATTCTTAATCACAACGATTTTGATACAGTACAGTTTGTAATCACTTTTAACTGCTTTTGCTGTAGTATAATTTGTCAGCTTTTTGTGGCCAATGCCCTGGCCCCTGTGTAGCTCATATCCTCAGAACATCATTCATGGCTGATAGTTTAGTTTGTGCACAGTGTGAAAAACATACATGATAGCTTTGGCTTTTGCAAAATATTGAAGTGAATGCCATGTGTTGTGCATTAGAATGTTAACTTTTGCAGAAGTAGCTGTAGTTGTGAAATAATAACTAATTCTTTTATTTTTGTAACTAACTGACAGTAATAACTCAGAGGTATTTGTGAAACAGCCAATGTTGATTTAAAGTACTTGTGGAAGTAGCTAAAACCGTCTGCATGGCCAGATAACATTTAAGGAACGGGTGTGATGAGGACCCTGCCACTGACCCTTCGACTGTCAGGAACTGTCTCCTGCTGATGTGGGAACCCAGGTGTCCCAGGGTGAGGTTCTGGTGTTTGTATCCCCAATCGTGGGTTCTGTTCATGTTTGATATTCTGTTCTGTGCTCTCAGAACTGACTCTAAAATGAAGGTTTGTTTTGTCTTGTTATCAGCTGGCTCACCTCCCACCATGGTCTGTTCTCCACAAGAGGCTTGTGCAGGCTGGCTTGGCTTGCTTTTGCTGGCTTTGTTTGCTTGCTCTTGCTTCCGCTCTTGCCTTTGCTTTTTCCTGTTAGTTAGTTTAACTAGGCATTCCAATTCTTTCCCTGGACTGTTTCTTTCCCTTTCCCTTTCCTGAATACCATCCAACCTGCTCTGGACTGGGACCTGGGAACCCCGAGGAGCACCGGGAGCCTGCGCTCTGTGATCTGCAGCAGCCATCCCCAGTGCCCAGAGCAATCCCCAGCGCCCAGACCCGGGCGACCACCCCCAGGAGAGACTTTCTGGATTTGTCATCTCTTCAGAGTGGTGAAAGAGTTTTGTTGTCATCTGGTGTTATTCATTTTTTTTAATGCTGGGGAGTGTTTTGTTTGTTAAATAAACAGGTTCTTTTCCACTTCTCTCAGAGAAAATTCTTCCCAAATCAGGTGGGTGGGGAGGAGCTGTGGGGGTTTGTTTTCTAGGGGCTCCTTCCCGAGGGTTGGGGGATTTGCATTCCAAGAGCACTCAGGGTTGTGGATTGAGGTTATGCCCAAGGGGATCTGGGGTTGGACAACACAGCAGGACTGAAGGTTAAAAATGTCCAAGGGGATCTGGGGTTGGAAAACAGTAACACCTAAAATTCTGCTGGGTTGAGAGACATCCAGGATTAAACCTGCTGGGTTGATGGATTAACATTCCATGAGCACTCAGGGTGTAGATATGTAATGTAGACTGAAAGTAAAAGGTACCTTGTATGTGAAAGTGAGTGAAAAATAAAAGTGAGTAAATGTAGATTAATGGAAGTATATATAATGTAGATTGTTTATTTTGAGCTTTACTTTATCTCCTTGGAGGCAGGTGGATTGTGTTGAATGGTATTGTGAGAGAAAGGACTTTTTGAGTAGTTGAAAGAAGATGGTATTCAGGTTGTTAGAGAAAGTGGGAAACAGAGGCAGAGGACTTGTGAAGAAACATGAGGAATGGACTATCACATCTAAAATGGGCAACACCAAAACACACCAAAGGAGTGTTGAAAAGGACTTGCATAGAAAAATAAGCAAAAAGGAGTGACAAGGGAAACAGAGGGCAAGCCTGGATTGAGCACTGTACTCACCAGCGAGAAGATCACACGTACCTGCTGTGGGCAGCAGCCCCACAGGCAGGGGAGGTGGGGGTATAAGCCATGCCAGACCTCTGTCATTCCTGTTTCTCTCTCTCATTTGTTGTCTTTTCCCTTCTGAGATAGCAGCAAGATCGTGTCACAAATGCTACAGAAAGTGTTACACGGAAAGAAACCAAAGTTCATTTTTATTACACACCCCCATGTCAACAGCCACTGTTATGACCCATCCAAATTAAGTACCTGCAGGCAAAATGGGGAAAAACTGCAGTGTACCAGAATAGGTTGGTTTTAGACTATTTATTGGCTAATGAAGGGGGTGTTTGTGGAAAGTTTAATATATCAGACTGTTGAAAATAGATGACAACGGTGAGGTCATCCTAGAAAAAAACAACCCAGACACCAATCCAAAAATGGGAAAACAGTGTTAAAAACTAACTGGTGGGGTAATGTATTGAGGATGGGATGGTGGAAGAAATGGGGATTCTTCCTTTTATGTGTTACAACTGTTATAAATGAAAATTTGTCCAGCCAAATTAATATGAAAAAATAAAATATTTATTTTGCAATCAAATTCTACCTGGCCAGCCACAAGGAAAGAACAGAGCCGAGCCCGGGGTCGGCCCTGGGTGTGCAACGAAGAGATCAGCCTCAGCAGAGGTTTTCCTCTAAGCCCACACACCTCCAGCCTGGCACATGCAGGTTTTATAGGGAAAATTCTGCCTGAGGCCAAGATTTCGGCAGTCAGTCTTCTCTTTAGAGTCCACATGTTAATAAGATTTTCTTTTTTGGTGATGAGGGAGAACAATTCAGTGTCTGGAGTTTGTTGAATCCCTTGATGAAATTTACGGGAGGGAACGCTGCATTCACCTGTGTCTGCCCAAGGATTTCCATGATATCCATCTCGGGTCCTTCAGGCAGGGATCAGCACCGGGGGTTCCTGTATCTCCCCAGCCATGGCCCATCTCCTGGGGAGCCTCACCTTCTTACTTGTAAATCAGTTTCCAATATACACCCGGTCTCACCTGCGAGGGAGGGGGGGAATCCTAATACAAACGTGTAGACTGTTAGAGTGTTCTAACAAATCTAACAAATATTCAATATCACATATATCGTGCTAGAAATGGCGCCAATTATATCTGCTACATATAACAGTATGGTAAATGTAGCTTTGTAGATAAAATGAAGCTTTAGTAGTAAAAAAGAAACTATGTATGTGTGTCTTGGGGGAGGGGTTTAAGGAATGAGATACTCGCTTCAAGGAACATGCAAATTCTCCAGAGAAGAGCAATTTATGGTTTTCTTATTAGAAGAAGCTGATTTCTTCACGCCTTGCTCAGACTCGAAGACCCCGTGGGAATTAAAGAAAGCAGTTGACATACAACAGACAGAGTTTTTTGTTTCAAATATAATGTATGCATAACCATGAAGGATATATGAATATGCAACAGTGTATTGTTTTAGGGGTGATTCCTTCATTCGCAAGGTACATTCCTCTTGGCTTAAGTGCCTGAGAGCATCTGGACCTCAGATATTCTTTCCTTTTTATTGTCTTGTAATTGTCCTAACTATAAATTTTTATCAGTCTAATTACATTCCTATTTTTTCACCATTTTTTTATTACTAAACTTTTAAAATTCTAAAAACCAAGTGATTGCTATTTTTCACAAATTCCTATCAGGAGACAGAGAACCCATTTATCATTTCAATGGCATCATTAGATTACAAACTGTCCTCGGAATGAGAACCAACCAGACAGCTCCAGCTCCTGACCTTCCTGCCGACCAAGCCACTGAAATGAGGAACACAACATTTCACCAGGGGATGGGATCAGATTATCTGTTAGCAGAAAAAAAAGCAGTTTGTGGAAAACTAAATTAATCAGACTGATGTTGGCAAAGAGATGACAATGGGAAAGTATTGAAAAAGATAATAAAGGAAATAGGAAAGCAGTTTCTGTATTGGTCCAAGCATGGAAAGGATGGGAATGGGACACGGTTTTCTGGCTCCCCGGCAGACCAGAGGTTAAACGTTGGGTGTCTCCTGGATTTTCCCCGGAAAGGGCCCATCTCTGCACCGAGCTACCTTTTTTCATTTGTAAATTAGGTCTTTCTTTCTCTGCCAACTGTGGTTTCTCCAGCCCCGGCTGCAGCCACTGCTCATTTAAAACTTGAAGAATCTTTTTCTAGAGGCACAACTGACTTGATGTATATTTTTCATAAGCACAAATTATTCCATAACATATATTACAATGGGGCTGCAGAGATCCCCCTGCAGGTCCATGGGGATGCAGGGATCCCCTGCAGATCCATGGGGATGCAGAGATCCCCTGCAGGTCCGTGGGGATGCAGAGATCCCCTGCAGGTCCGTGGGGATGCAGAGATCCCCTGCAGCCCCTGGAGGAGCCGGGCTGGAGCTCGGCGATGCCTGAGAGGAGGCTGTGAGCCCGCGGGCAGAGGGCCCCGCTGGAGCAGCCTGTCCTGGCAGGACTGAGCCCGTGGCACAGTGACCCACGCTGCAGCACTCGGAGGGGGCTGTGCCCAGGGGATGGACTCCGCTCCGAGAAGTTCCTGGAGAAGTCTCGGCCGGGAGAGAGCGCAGGGTGCAGCAGGGAACGACTCCTGTCCCTGAGCAGAGGGAGAAGCCCCGGGGGATGAGCTGAGCATGGCCCCATTCCCTGTCTCCTGCCCTGCCGGGGGAGGAGGTGCAGCTGGGAGCAGGGAGGCGTGGGGAAAGCTGCATTTAAGGCTCTGCACTGACTTCTCCTTCTCCTGCTCCGAGTCTTTGGAGTTTTCTGCCAGAAATCTCTCCCCTGCCCCACCCACCCACAGGGCTTGGGGCAGGTTTCCCTTTAGGGGGGAAATCAAAGCGAAGCACTGATGCGCTAACGAGGGGCAGGAGAAGTGAGGCTCCTGGGCTTCCCGCAGAGGCGGAGGCACGGGAGGCGCAGGGCCGGGAAAGCCGTGGCGGGAGGCGCGGAGAAGTTTGTTTGTGTGGGCAGCTCAATCCCGGCTCGGCCCGGGCCCGTGCCGGGGCTGTTCCTCATCTCCGGCTTTCCCCTCACGCAGCCCGGGGGCGCCGAGAGCGCGGGGCGAGGCGGGGCCGTGCGCAGAGCCCGCCCCGAGCTCGCTGCCATTGGCCGCCGGTGCCGTCAGTCGCGGTTGCGGCGCGCTGATTGGTGGGAGCGGGGCGCGGCGCGGCCCCGGCGGCGGGCTGAGGGCGGCCGTGGCCGCGCAGCGCCGCCATTGGCCGAGCGGCTCCGCGGGCCCGGCAGCGGCGGCAGCGGCCGGAGCGCGGTGAGGCGGCGGCGGCGGAGCTCGGAGGCGGCCCCGGCGCAGGTGGGAGCCGCGCTGGGCTCTGCGGGGGCTCGGGGCCGGCTGCGGGCGGAGGGGGCGGCAGGGGGCTCCGGCGGCTCGCCGGTGCCGTGTCCAGCCCGTGCCGGCCCCGGGCCGAGGGCGCTGCGGGAGCGGCTGCCCGCGGTCTCCTTCCCGCCGGGGCCGGGCAGGAGCCGCTGCCGGAGCAGCGCTGGCTCGGCCCGGCTGCTGTGGGTAGGACAGAGGGGCTGCCCCGCGGCCGGGAGCGGGCGGGGAAATTCCCGTCGCCGGAGGTTCGTGTGCCCGGGGGAGAGCGAGGAGTCCTGTCAAAGTGACTTTATTGCCGAGCAGGGGCAGAGGCCGTGGGGCATTTGCCGTACGCTCTCTGCCGTGGCTGTAGCCCGCAGCCTCCTTTTTATCCTCATTTTCCCGGCCGCATCTCCCTCTGCCTTTGCCCACCGGCTGAGTTCCTTGGAAGGTTCCGACTTCCCGATGCGCCTGCTGCCTGTCCGCGTTAATGTGCACCCTCCTTTTGTAGAACAGCCGATATTCATGGCTCTGTTAAGTCTTTGTTCTTCTCCTCGAAGTTCGGGAATGTAGCGGGACTTTGAGCAGCTGTATGGGCCAATTTGAAACATTTATTGGACCTGATGGTTTCTCACGTTGCTTCCTTATCTACAAGTGCCCGGCCCTATCTCCAGGCAGATTCACTCCTTGACTCTGTTTTGTTCTTCCCGGGTCCTCTTTGGTTTTGGGATTATTCTCGGTGCCCTCATTCCCTGTCCTTTTGTAGCCGTTTGTGGGTCAGGAGGCCTGGCTGCCACCTGCATGCCCTGGCTCAGCTGCTGGATGAGCTGCACTGCCAAGGTGTGGAGCATGGTAAAAAGATGAGAGTTGCTGCAGCACAGAAGAGGAGAAGCAGCATTCCTTTAACCCCTGGTGTGCTGGGTAGCCACGAAAGGGTGTCCCATTCCCATCCTTTCCATGTTTGGAGGAATACATAAACTGCTCTCCTATTTCCTTTGTTAGCTTTTTCAGCACTTTTCCCTTGTAATTTCTTTACCAGCAGCCGTTTAAGCCATTTAGTTTTCCACAAACTCCTGTTTTTTCTGCTAACAGATAATCTGATCCCATCCCCTGGTGAAATGTTGTGTTCCTCATTTCAGTGGCTTGGTCGGCAGGAAGGTCAGGAGCTGGAGCTGTCTGGTTGGTTCTTATTCTGAGGACAGCTTGTAATCAAATGATGCCATTGAAATGATAAATGGGTTCTCTGCCTCCTGATATGAATTGGTTTGGGTTCCCAGGGGCTGGTCCATGGTGTTGTAGGATTTGTTCTGGTGGCCCTTCAATGCTTTTCCCCATTTTAGGGTGCTCCCACAAGCTAGGGTTGCATCAATTGACCGTTTTTTTCTTATTCCATCATCAAATACTTGAATTCCAACTGATTTCCCTAAACCTCTTCTAGCAAAAACCCCAGTGCTCTGATACAGCCTGTACAGCACAGACAGAGGCAGCAGATGTTGGAATGGGCAGAGGGATGATCCCCTCCCCCTTATTTTAGTGAAGTTTTCCCAACATTCTCCATTTGCTGTTTCCCTTTGCAGCTTCAGCCTTTTCTGTTTCAGAGTCAGAGATCCTCAGCATGGGCTCTGCCTTCATCTGTGCAGATTCCATCTGTGCAAGCAGGCAGAGCTCGGGGTGAGGGGCAGAGGGGATCAGCCAATTCCTGCCCCAGGCAAGAAGAGCCAGGTACATTGTCTCCTCTATGCCCCAGCGGTGTTAATTTGCATTTCTAAAGCTCCTGTCCAGACTGCCTGCTTAAGAGTTTAGGGGTCACCTTTATATCTCTTCTAGTGATGCAGCCTAAAGGTGAACTTCAAAAAACCCAGATCAAAATTTTGGTATATTTTACAGCTACGCACAAACATAGACAAAAAATCCCAAGGTAATTCATCTTTTTCTACTTCCCCCCCCTCAGAAAAAAAAACTCATTCTCACATCCTTTACCCAAACATAACCAGCTATATAGAAGTATGAGTAATAAAAAAATACTCTGTTGCTATAAACTTTGCACTGAAACTTCAGGAAAAAGGAGAACTTCACTATTCTTTTTAGTGTTAGAATCAAGGCATTCCTTGATTCTGGCCAGGATGTGCAACAGAAGTCATTCCATTCCCACATAGCCTGAGAAAATTGTTCCATTACATATGGGTTTTACTCGGTTTTTCCCAAACTTGTGCTGTCTGAAGCAATCTACATCCACTGGTTTAATGTTCTATAGTTTCAAGTCCTGTAGTTTTTAGTATTTGGTTTCCTCTTGGACCCGGATTTCTTTGCTTCTGCTGTTAATGAGGTGGGAAGTGCTGGATTTCCTTCTCAGCCTTTTGCAGACCAGGTGTCTGCAGCCCTGCCGGGGGCAGTGTCTGGGGTAGGTGTTGGTTGCTGTTTGCTGCTGGGGTTGATGTTTTGCTGCTGGTCGTTATCTTTGTGGGTCTCTTTTGGGCCATTCCCAGTGTGTTGAGATGTGAAACTCATCTCCACTGAGTGGTGTAACATCCCTTAACAAAACCTTTAACATTTGTTTCCCCAAGGCCAAGGCAAAGCAAGCCTGAGTAGAGAAATCAAAGGTTAACAATGTTCAAGTCTGTGAGCTGGTCTATTTTCCATGGATGCACTGGCAGGCAGGGCAGTGTGTGAGTGTGAGTGAGAGCCAGAGTGGAATTGTCCTGGTGTCTCCCCAGCAGCTGTGGCAGTGCAGGCCCAGCGAGCACTGAAGCTGCAGCAGTGGCAGCAAGGGCTGGCCCCGGTGGCTGGAGCTGCCCAGGGAGGGTGGCCAGGCCGAGGATTTCAGCAGAGGAGGTGTGGGCAGGCCCAGGGCCTTGCCCCGCTGTGGAGCCCTGGCTGCTGCTGCGCTGCCTTCAGTGCAGGCTCAGGGGGGCCTCCCATCCTCCTGCTGCAGGCGGGAAGTGCAAATCTCTGGGGCTGCAGAGACCTGGAGCCCAGGCTGAGGGGTCCCCCCGTGTTCAGCTGTGCTGGCGGCTGTTTCTGGCCTCGGGGCCCCTTGGCATGGGCCACGCCACTTGGCCACCAGTGGTGCTGCTTTGCACTCCTTAGGCAGAGCCCATGTCCTGCTTGGATGTTGGCAACAGCAAAGTGCCAAGGCAGGCTCTGTGCCAGCCCAGCTTCCTGGGGGAGAGATTGCACCAGAGACAGGATTCTGGCCACAGACTGCTTTAAATGTGCATCCCTTATCTCCACCCTGCACTAGGTGGAGAATTCCCAGGTAAGGATTCCCGAGATCAATTGCAAGGGGAAATAATGGAATATCTGCCCTGGGTGTGGCCCTTCTTCTTGCCCAAGCCAATGGCAAAAGCCGTCCCCATGGCATCTTGGTTTCTATCCCCAGCTTCCAAAGGTGTTTCTTTCTTTCCCCATTCATTCTTTGTACCCAGCCTGAGCTGTGGGGGTGCCAGGGGTTCTGGAGGTCCCATTGTATTCCTAAAGTTTCCATAAGCCCCTGGAGGATCTTTCCTGGAGAATGAGTTCTGCTTGTCTGAGTTTGTTTCTTCCACAATCCCTTTTATTGGAATTATTATTTTTAGAAATACCCTAATAAGTGATCCAGTAGTTGCTGAGCAATCAGAATTGCTTTTGCCCCCGTTAGGTAAGGTGGTGTCACCAGAAGATATTGAAGCCTTCCTGCTCAGGGCATTTCAGTGCCAGGCTCTTACAAGCACACACAGCTGTGCCGGTTGAGCTGACCATGGGGGTAACCTGCGCTTTGTCTGATTCCCTTTCCTCAATAACAGCGTGTCTTGGAACTCTTTTCCCTTCTGCTGCCCTTGAAGAGCCATCCAGAAACACATTTTCTGTCTCAGGCCAGGCAATGTCTCCTGAACCTCCCCCAGGCTGGGTCTGGAGCTGTGTCACTTGAATGCAGTGCTGGGTTTCTTCCCAGCCCCTCTGTGGGCTGTTCAAACAGGAGGCTGGGTTAAACCCTTCCCCTGTCCTCAGTTCTGAACCCTCCTGTGCCACTGAACAAGTTTCACACTGTAATAACCGAGCACTGCTCATCCATTGCGAGGCTCTTTTGGTGATCAAAGCTTGAACTTGATGGCAGACTGGAACAGTTGGAGATCCTGTTGTCATCAGGTTTTGGGCCTCGGTTCTGTTGAAGCTGTGGCTGCACAATTCTGCAGACAATGAGGCCACTTTGGCCACTGGGTGAAACATTTTGGCCCAAGGATTCCTTTGGCATGGCCCTGTTGAACATTCATCTGCAATTCCAATTTCTTTTCTGAGTGTGGAAGAGCCCCAGCTGAGGCATCAATATTTTTGGTTGTTCATTTTCTCAAGTTTTGCTCACTTTCTCGTGTCCATACCACAGCCTGGAGGCTGTCTGGGGTTAAAAAGTCCTGCAATGCTCTGGCTGGAACAGAGAATCCTCAATCCAGGCTGTGGAATTCCTGTTAATCCTCAGAATTGTCGCAGATCTTTTTTGGTCTTGGGAAATGTTACTTCTCATATTGCCCAGACCTTCTCTAGGTCAATCTACCATAAACCTTCAGTCAAAATATGTCCCAAATATTTAATCTTTGTCTCCATCATTTCCACTTCTTTTTCAGATACTCAAAAGGTATTTTTTCGATAGCAAATTGAGCCATTTCACAGGGTCTTTGGCTAGCACTTGTTCTTGTTCTCCTCATTGGAGCCATTCGATTCCCTGACTGGCAGGATAGGAGTGCTGTAGGGAGACATCCCTGGCTCCAAGAGCCCTGCCTTTAGCAGGGACTCCATACCAGGCTGTGAGCCCTTCCTTCCCTCCCCTGGAACAGGGTGTTGCTTTTAGACACCACTTGTCCTGGTTGCTTCCAAGTAACTTGGAGAGGCTCCACATCAAATTTTCCCTGGGGCTGCCCACACCTCTGGGTTCCCTTCAGCAGAGGCCTTGGCAGACATTTGACACGAAGGTACAGCAGCAATAGCCTCTGTATCACCTTTTACAATATTGCAATGCCACCATCAAATTCCTTCCTAGTTAATAACAATCAGAGTAGGAAGAAAAAGAAATTAGTTTATTTCAAATCTATCCTCCAAAGCATGTAATAATGATTGAACAAATGATACCAGCTCAGCTTTCCCATTTATTCCCTTAATAATGAAAACATTCCTTTACAGTTTTCCCCCCTTAGGTGTAAGATTCAGAGTGGATGGAGAGGCCCCTGTGTCCATCAGGAGAGGCCTCCTCTGGATGCAGACCCAGCCTGAATGTTCTCCAGGGCTCCAGTGTGGTGGGTCCCCGGTGGGATGGGAGCTCAGAGAGCCCTGCCAATCCATGTCCATGCAGGGGTGGACTTGCTCCTGCTGAGGGTGCTGCTGTCTGTGCTTGCAGTGTCCTTGTGGGCTGCAGCTGGAGCCCTGACTCCTCACCAGGGGCTGTTTGGGTGGGCTGTGCCCTGGCCAGGAGGGCAATGCCTCTGCCAGGTGCTTGTGGCCGACCCCGTCATGCCCCGGGTGCTGGGGCCCCCTTGGGCCCTGGGGTTGATCCCTCAGGGGCTGTGGGAACTCTGCCGTGGCCTTTGCCTTCAGCTTGGCCTTTTGCTCATCCCTTCTTGCCTTCAGCTGCTGTGCCCTTGTGCCCAAGTGCTGCAGGGCCTTCTTGTGCCACTCCTGCAGCCCCGGTCACTGCCTGTGGGTGCTCATCCTGTGAGAGCTGCTGAGCTTTCTGCAAAACCTTTCCTTTCTGCAGGGACCCAAACCAAATCCTGAACAGCAAATCCTGATCCTTCCATGTGCACTCTGCATTTCCCAGCTGTTCCTTTGTGTTCCCCGTTGTGCTCAGGGTCCCTGCCCAGCCCGTGTGGCAGAGCCGGTGCCTGTCCTGCCGCAGTGTCCAAAGGCGGCCCCCCCGGCGGGCAGGGCCGGCAGCTCCCCGGGGCCGGGCAGCGGCCGGGGCGTCCCGCAGCCTCCTGGGGGCCGGGGGCCACTGCCGGCCCTGCCCGGGGCTGGTGGGGTCAGGCAGCGCCCGGCGCTGAGCCCCGGCTGCCCCACAGCCCCGGCCTGGCCCCGCAGCTCCCCACAGGCCCCAGCCCGTGCTCCCGGTGCCGCACCTCTGCGCCCGGTGCTGCCGCAGAGAAACCCCTGCCATCCTGACCTCCTGCTTTTCCTCTCCTGGAAACTGGGAATTCAAAATATTAGCTGGCAAATTGTGAGGTTAAGACTCTGTGGAAAAACATCCCTATCCAGAGTATTTTTCTCTTCCTCCTCTTTGCTATCATCCTTTTTCTTACCACATCGATTCCTCCTGCTGCTTCTTGCCTGAACCATATTGCTGCACACTCCCCTTCACCTGATTCCTTCCCAGCACACCAACTCCATCCATCCCCTGTTGTCCAAATCCCTTCTCCACTTCTTCTGCATTCTCCCAAGGGACCCTTCAGAGACATTTTGGGATCATCATCCCTTTGGCCAGGACCCCTCCCTGGCTTTCCCTTTTCTCCCCTCCATGGGTGCCCTGCCATGTTCACTCCCCGAGGATCCCAGGGCACTCACTGATGAGATTTTCAGTGCTCTCTCCCTGCTGACTCTTCACAGACCCCCTGATGTGTCACTCGTCTGTCTCCTGGTCACTCCCGGGTCCCCAATCAATCCCCGGTGCTGCCGCCAGCCAAGGGAGCCGATCACCCAAAGTGGGTGAGGCACCTTCAGCTGCACTCCCTGCCCGCCGCCCCGGAGGGTGGAAGGAATTTGGGATGAGCCCCAGGGTGTGTGGAAAAATTGACATCACCAGAGGATTCTGTCCACAGAGCAGACAGAGGAGTCCTGTAAATGGAATTTTATTCCTAAAAATGGGAGAGGCCATGGGACATTCCCCATGGGATCTCTCCAATTGTTGGAGGACACAGCTTCCTTTTCATCCTATTTCTCCTGGCCACATCTCCCTCTGCTTTCCCCATTGGCTGAAGTACTTGAGCGCTACAGACTTCCCAATCCACCTACTACATACCCACCTTGATATGCTCCGTGCTTTCATATAGCAAACGATATTCATGGCTCTGTTAAGTCTTGTTCTTCTGGAAACTCATGAATAGAGCAGGACCTTGGCTGAGCAGCAGTCTCTATCATCAATTAGTAACATTTTCTGAAACCGATGTCTTCTCCTGTCACTTCCTAACATAAAATTCCCTGGCCCTATCTCCGAGCAGATTCAGAGCATCTGTTAGTAAAGACACTTTCCTGTTGTTCCTTTCATGGGGTCCCCCGTTTGTGGGACATCCCCCCTGGAGCAGGGTGTCCCCTCTGTGCTGCAGCCCCAGGGCTCGGGCAGAGCTCAGCCAATCAGAGCCCGCGGCGCTGATGACTCACCAGTTGCCAGGCAGACTCGCAGCTCCCCGCGTTCCCCACCTGGACCCACCTGCGCCCCCCCTCGGCCCCATGGCCCCGCGAGGGGAATTTGGGGAGGTGGGAGTGGGGCAGCACCAAGGCCGGGCCCCCCCGCGCTGTCCTGGCGGGAGCGGCTGCAGTGGGGACCGAGTGCGGGCAGGAGCGGCCGAGAGCCCAGCGCTGCCCCAGCCCGGCCTGCCCCAGCTCCATCCCTGCCCCTGCGCTGGGATGCTGTGGGGCTGGGGGGAAGAGGGAGCCGGCAGTGGGTGCTGGGCCTGGGGCCAGGAGGAGAAGGGAAGGAGAAGCAGGCTTGAGGAACAGAATGGTCAAAGGATGCAGGTGGCAGGAGAAGGTGGGATTGTGCAGGAGAAGGAAAAATAGCAGGAGGAAAAGGAGTGTGAGGAAGAGTAGAGACACAGGAGGAGAAGGAGGAGCAGAAAGAGGAAGCAGCAGAAGGTTCCACCCCTCCCTGTGTCTGCAGCCTCCCCCCCAGCCCAGGAGTGCTGCTCCCCCCACATGCAGCAGGTGACTATGGAGGGGGGTCCACGATTTTCAGGGGGTGAATCTTGGTGTTTCTGAGCTTTCTTGGGCTAAATGTTGGTGCTTTGGTTTTATGTGGCAGCTGAATCTTTATGTTTTGGAGGAGGTTTTTCCTGAGCTGTGATGTTTAGGGAGTTTTTGTTCTGTGTCTTGAAGTTTGCAGGATTTTTGGGCTGAATCTTGGTGTTTTGTGTCTTAAGAAACCTTGCTTTCCCTGGGGTTTCTTATAGACACAAGATTCCCAATAACTTCCTCCTTGGGCAAGGAGGAACCTCCAGTCCAAGATGCTCTCCTCCTGTTTTTTCCCCAAACCAGGATTTGACATTACCAGGGCGTGGCTGGATGGAGGAGGAGGAAAAGCCCCGGAGATGCTGCAGGAGGAGGAGCTGCAAACCCAGCCCAGGGAGCTGCAGGGAGGAAAGAGCCCCCCTGAGCCAGGAAGGCGGGCGGAGATCCAGGCAGAGCTCGGAGCTGGTGGAGAAGCCTCATGGCAGGGAGAAGCCCCACAAGTGCTTGGAATGTGGGAAGGATTTCAGCCGGAGCTCCAGCCTGGTCTGTCATCAGAGGATCCATACTGGGGAGAGGCCCTACGAGTGTGAGGAGTGTGGGAAGAGGTTTCGGACCACTGCCAATCTCCTCGTACATGAGCGGATTCACACAGAGGAGAGGCCCTACCGCTGCCCCGACTGTGGGAAGGGCTTCAAGCAAAACTCCAACCTCACTATGCACCGGCGCATCCACACTGGAGAGAGGCCCTACGAGTGTGGGAAGTGTCAGAAGAGTTTCATACACATGTCTGGCCTGATCGAGCACCAGGTGATCCACACTGGGGAACGGCCCTATGACTGTTTGGAATGTGGGAAGAGCTTTGGGTGGAGCTCTGCCCTGAGAACACACCAGCGCATCCACACTGGGGAACGGCCCTACGAGTGTCCCCAGTGTGGGAAGAGGTTTCAGACCAGCTCCAGTGTCCTCAGACATGAGCGGATTCACACAGAGGAGAGGCCGTTCCGCTGCCCTGAATGTGGGAAGGGCTTCAAACGAAACTGCCACCTCACCATGCACCAGCGCATCCACACCGGGGAGAGGCCCTACGAGTGTGGGAAGTGTGGGAAGAGCTTCTCCATGAGCTCAAACTTGACCACACACCAACGGAGGCACCACTAAGGGAAGCCCTGTGAGTGCCCCACGTGAGGAAAGAGCTTGGAGTGAGGGAAGAGAGTGAGGAAAGAGCTCAGTGTTACCAGGTGATGTGATGTCATGAAGAATGTGTACCCAATGGGAAATTGTTACCAAAAACAGAGCCCTCTATAAGCCCCATACAAGTCAATCCCTGTATAAACACCTGGTACACTCAATAAAATTGGCTTTGGTCTAAACTGGGATGTCCCCGTCTCTCCATGGTGGATAACCCTGTTGTGGGTGATCCCCGTTGGCTGGGGGAAGGCGCTGGAGGGATTTCTTTCCCTTCTCCTGGTGCTGCCGTGGTTTGGTTGGTAATAAATTCCCTCCCTGTGCCCAGGCCGGGTCTGTTGTCCCCGTGCCGGTGCTCGGGGCGGGATCTCTCCCGTTCCTTCTCTGCACTGCCGGGCCTCTCCTCAGCCAATGAGAGAACGCGGTGGAGAAGAGTCAGCCAATCAGCGAGAGCGGGGCTGATGACTCACCAGTTGCCGGGCAGACCCGCAGCAGGCAGTGTTCCCCACCTGGACCCGCCCTCCCTGCCCAGGGCCGGCCCCGCCGTGGGGTCCCCCCAAGTCCCTCCCCAGTGCCCCCATGAACTGGGCTGGGTTTAACTGGGAAGCTTTACTGGGAACACTGGGAGCAGGGGGCAGGGGCAGAGTGACAGCAGGGCTGGGGGACACTCGACCCCCCCAAAATCAGCCTGGGGATGGAGTGGGGGGGTGCTGGCCGGGCCCGAGGCCACTGGGAGGGGCTGGTCGGCTCAGGAGCTCAGTGGGCAGAGAAAAGGGGGTGACACTGGGCTGGGGGCCCTGGGGAGCACACAAACTCCAGAGGAGAGGGGACACGACTCACGGGACTCCCCAGACTCTCTTGTGCAGGTAGAACCCGATCCCCAGTGCCAGGAAGACAAAACCCAACTCAGGAGTCTCCAGTTCCTGTCAGCATCTTGCTGTGGCAGCATCCAGCAGCATCTCTGGAGTTTCCACAGGGGTCAGGATCTCCCAAAAACTCTCACAGACACCTAGACCCCTCCAAGCACCCTCCAGGTCACTCCCAGCCCACTTAGGATCCCCTGAAACCTCCCTCTTGATCCCTTCCTGACCTCCCCAGGACCCACCAAAGCCCCTCCTGTCCCTCTCAGGATCCCACAGCCTCCTTCCAGTCGCCCCCACTGCCCCAGGACCCCCAAATCCTCTCCCAGTCTCTTCCCAGTGCCTACCAGGACTTCCAGAACCCCATCCTACCCTCCCCAGTATCCTTCAAACCTCTTCTTAGCCCTTCCAAACCTACAACCTCCTCTCCCAGTTAAAATCAGGCTCTCTCCAACTCCCTCCCAGGTGCTCCCAGCACATCCCAGTGGCTCTCCCAGCACCCCCAGTTCCTCCCCCGTACCCCAGTTCTGGGTCACAGGGAGTTCCAGGCTGAGGTGAGCCCAGCCTGGGTTGGGGTTTCCAGCAGCACCAGGAGCTGGTGGGTCCAGTCCCCGTTGGGGACCACGTTGGTGGCCACCACAGAGAACTCCTGCTGGCCCTGGAACCACCTCAGCTGGATGGGAGCAGGCAGCTGGGGCCGGGCTGGGAGCTCGAGGGCAGCAGAGAGATGGACACGCTGGGGGGCACTGGGAGAGAGTGGGTGTAATAAATAAAATGGTCGGTGTTCATCAAAATGAATGTTAAAGGAGATAATTTGAACTGAGTAGGGAATGCAACTAGCATAGAAGACTGTGTAACTAATTATATACAAGTTGACTTTTAGGCCAAGGACAATCTGCAAGGAAGATGAGGAGCCTTCATTCCTATGACCACCTAGGGCAGAAAAAAAGACCCCCAGCAACCAATTGCACCGGCACAGAGTGCATCGAGAGAAAATACGTCACCTGGAAATAAAAAGGGACTATAAAAACAAAAAGGTCAAAGTGGGAAGGTGTGCCGTGGCAGAGCAGAGGCTCCCCGGCCACCCAGCGTTGTTCTTTTGTGCCCTGGGCTGTGGGGCCATCTCCGCGTCTCTGCTGCTCTCCAGGCTTCTCAGGAAACGCTGCTCTGTGCGGCCGAGTTCCTCAAGAGGAGGGATCTTGGAGAGCTGGTGCAGAACCAGAAGCTGTGGCAGTTCCCCGAGTGCCTGGTAAGGAGGGCCGGGAAGCCGCAGCCCCAGCCTGGAGCAGCCCCTGAGCGCGGTGCTCGGTGTGCGGGCTGGCAGCTGTGCCCCTGCCCGCTGCTGCAGCCCGAGGCCGCGCGGGCTCTGCTCCAGGCTCCTGCGGCCCGAGCCGGGTGCCCATGGAGCCCCGGCCCGGGGGGCTGTGGGGCCAACCCTTCCCTCCTGTCGCTCTCTCCAGCTGGCAGAGGACAGCAGCAGCGTGGCCGAGCACCTGCGCCGGGCCCTGCCCTACCTGCAGAGCCCACAGGAGCCCCTGCGAGAGGCGGCCGTCAGGTTCATGGGTGAGCCACGAGCCGGGCCAGGAGGGCGTGTGGGCACAGGGCTGGCGGCGCCGCTGGCAGGGAGCTGTGCCCTGGGCCTGACAGGCTCTGTGTTCCCAGGGACGGCCGGGCGGCACCTGAGGGGGAGGAAGGAAGAGCTCCAGCTCCTCTCTGAGGGTGACCGAGGGCAGCGGGCTGCCAGCGGGGGCGGCCGGGGGAGCTGTGAGCCCTGCCCCGGCTGCGGAGGGCTCTGCTCCCAGTGCGGACCAGGGCCGGCGTGGGCAGAGCACACAGAGCTTTCAGGGCACCTGGGGATTCGTGGCCAGCAGCTTTGGGCTGATCCAGCTGGTCCCTGCTCCCTGCTGGCCATGGCCAGAGCCGGCTGGGATGGCCCTGGCACAGGGATCTCCTCGGGTCCCCTCAGATGCGGGAACTGACCATGGCGCTGTTCCTCTCTCTTTCAGCCCTTGAAGGCTTGGAAAATGACATCAGTGTGGACGTCGCAAGCCTGGCAGTTCAAACACCGTACATCGTCCAGGAAGCAGAGAGAGCTCCATATTCCATCTTTGACAGCCTGCGTGATCGGCTCTGCAGGGCATGGAGGAGACGGCCTCGTCTGTCGGGGCTCGGCTGGCTGCGCTGCTGGAGCTCTGCAGAGAGCTGATCCCAAAGGCTCTGTCTGCTGGGGCCACCTGAGCCAGCAGGAATGTTTAGTTTCTTTAAGATTGTTCTTTTCTTTCTTTTTGTTTTTCTTTAGCTTTAAATATAGGATGTGTTGCTATAGACAGACTCCCAGGATCTTTCTTTGGCTACCCAGGCTCTGCAGGGCCAAGGGGAAGAGGGAGAAAAGGGTTCCTGGGCTCAGCAAGCTGCCCAGGCATGCAGGGTTGCAGGGAAAATGGCCAGAAGCCCCTTGGCCTTTGGTGGTTCTGCTGAAGCCTCTGTGCTGCCCACAGAGCAGATGGGCAGGGCCTGGAGCTGTGGGGATCTCTGTGAGAGCGGTGCCTGTAGATGGCCACAAGCCCTGTCCCAGGCAGGAAGCGCCATCCGTGTCCTCCTGCCCGTGTGTTGCTGGCTGGATTGCTGAGAGCTCCCAGGTGCCTCTTGCTGGGGCTCCTCTGGAGCTCCTGTGGGGCTGTGGCGCTGCTGCCGAGCAGGCTGGCTGGGCTGGGGAGACCCTGAGGGGACGGGGCCACAAAGGGATGAGGGGCTGCGGGAGCCCTGACAGGACAAGGCAGTGGGAAGGCACGGGGGGGACGTGTGAGGGAGTGGGTAACGTTGGCTCGGGGAGGAAAGTGGGTTGGAGCCAAAGAGACCACTCACCCCGATGTTCGTGAGGCAAACAGAGCACATTTATTCTCAAGCCCTTCTTTCTAAAGGGCCTTTGAAAACCCAGTCTGGATGATTTCACTGCTCTGATCTCTGTGCCCCTTCAGATTCTGGCCTGGGCAATGCCTGCAGCCTTGGGAGAGATGTGATGGGCCCGGCCCCTGTCAGTCAAACCAGGGCTGGTACATTCACCCCGTACAAGCCAGCCTGCACGGTGACACGGCAACAGAGTGCGAGGCACAGCTCCGGGAGCTCCCCGTGAACCTCAGCTCTGGGACCACTGTCTGCCCCAAGCTTCAGGGGCTGCAGTGGGAGCCCGGTTGGGCTCTGCCCTGGGGCCATCCTGCAGGGACAGCTGCAAACAGGGAGCATTCCCTGCCACAAAGAGCCAAGGCAGGGCTGCAGGGCAGCTGCTCCAGCCCCGACTGCACTGCTGAGTGCTGTGCTCTGGGGCTGGGGCTCCCCGCACAGGAGACTGCACTGGTGTGCCAGAGGAGACACAGAAGCTGCAGCTTCAGCCTAACTGAGGTGGGTGCGTGGGCTGGGAAGAGTGGGGAGGCTCCAGGGGATTCACAGAGCTCATCCTGCTGCAAGGACGAGGAAAAGGGAGCGGGAACTCAGCAGTGACGAGAGCTGGGGGCTGGAGAGCAGCTCTCAATGACACTAAAATCCCACCAGACCTCTGAGACATTGCTGCTCCTCAGCCAGTGACAGGATGAGTCCCTATGCCTGGGGCTCAGCCTTCCTCATGGTGAGGGGCACCAGGGAAGGCAAGAGTGTGATGGAGACTGGAATAGGCTGGGAACTCACTGGGGGAAAAGAGGGAGCAGTTGGGTAGTAAAAGGCAGGTGGGAGAGAGAACTGTTCAGAGAAGGGCTGAGCTACTTCTTGAGCAAGCTGCAAAAACTCATTTGGGGTCATCCCAGATTGATTTCATTTCAGAAGTTATTGAACAAGCTTATTTTTGGGTGGTGGCATGTTTTCTCTTGAAGGTGTACACTCTGCAGACTTGAGCTGTGTGTCCTGGTTTGTAAGATAAGCTTGTATTCTATTTGCCAGCTGTTGAAGGTTGGGGCAGGTTTGTTATCTCTCCCAAAGACAATGGTTTGCCCCGTAGAGGTAATGGTTTGTTTATACACCATTGACTGACTCACTGCAGGGCTGGTAAATGTAACACCATCCCATTGTGAGATGTTCCACCCAGAGGGGGAAGCCAAGCACTCTTTTATGGTATAAAGTGGTACCTTTTTGGGGACAGAGCAGCTCTCTCTTTGGGGGATTGCCAGAGAAGCAGCTACTTCGGCGGGATTCCTGGAGAAGCGGCTGGAGCGCAGTGAGGCGGCGGCGGCGGAGCTCAGAGGCGGCCCCGGCGCAGAGGAAGACCGACCTGACTGCCACCAGATCTTCAGAGGAAAACTATACCCTTCTAAAGATCACCACTGCAGCTGCAATTCATCACCCACTGCAAGAGGAGCAGCTGTCATTCCAACTGGACTGCTACCAGCACCCCGACTCCTCAGGGTGTCAGGTCGTGGACTTTATCACTAGTTTTTGTTTGTACCAATTGCATTTGCCTTTTTAAATTGTTATCTAGTTTTCTCCTAGTAAAGAATTGTTACTCCCATTCCCATATCTTTGCCTGAGAGCCTTTTAATTTAAAAATCCTGGTAATTCGGAGGGAGGGGGGTTTACCTTCTCCATTGCACAGGAGGCTTTTGCCCTCCTTCACAGACTCCTGTCTTGTCAAACCAAGACAGATTTTGGCGCATCAATGTGGGGCTCGAGGGCATTGAGAGGGAAAAAGGATTAACAGTTCTTAAGTAATTTGGTTTTTTGTTGTGTGTAGAAACATCTTAAGCATCACCATGTGGTCTAGTTTATCTTGATTTGGGTGGCATGTGATCGTAGCTATACTTTTCCCATTTGCAGACCCTTATCTAAAAATGGGTCCTATAACTAAGGCTACTGTGTCTGTTATCAAGTTTGGCTTCTGGGTTAATTAGGTAAGGAATTCATGGATCTTTAATTTCCTCTGGAAGGCAGGTACATGGATTCATAGCTATCACACATTAACTGTATGTTTTTGGGGTTACTTTAATAACGGTACCTACTGCGAGGAAATAGCACCTGGGCAAACTTTCTCCCAACCTTTTAACCATCTTTTTGGGTCTGCTCCACCAGTTCTCAAAGGGTTAAGATCCTTTCTAAGTGCTAATGATATCGTACAATGGGTGGTGTTGCTGATCTGCCTGTTTTATTTAGCACTCAGAGATAAGGGAAGATTAACCTGGATAACTACCCTCACACCTACACCACAGACTCGAGATGCTGCTGCTCCAGAGCCTGACCCTGCCCCACAGCCCACCTCAGAAATGAACCGCCCAGATTGGGTGAGGGCTCTGGTTAAGGAGATACGAGAGATGCTGAAGGAGTGCATTTCCCCAGCTGGTGAGAAACCGGCCCTTTGCCTTGAGGAGGGACAGTCTAATAGCACAGCTGTGGAACCCACAGATGTTACAACTGTCCAGGTTCCAGCTGAACCACAAAGGCAGTCACGGTCAGCAGCAGTTGCCCCGGTAGAAACAAGGAAGTCTAAGGTGAAAGCAGAGCACCCTGCAGATAGGGACAGGAATGGAGGAACCTCACAACCCACAGGGGAGCCAGAGATTGCTATCATCACCGAGTCCCTGACGTACGAAAGTCTTCGCAATCTGCATAAAGACATTGTGCGACGAGGGCATGAGGCTTATGCTACCTGGCTACTCTGGGTTTGGGATCTTATGGGTACAGGCGTGCAGCTGGATGGTGGTGAGGCAAGGAACTTGGGACCCTTGACCCAGGACTCGGGTATAAATCAGGTTTTTGTAAGGGAACCAGGGTCCCTTTCTCTCTGGGAGCGGCTCTTAATGAGTGTCAGGGAGAGGTTTGTCCACAGAGAGAGAATGCAAGAGCACCATCATAGAATGCGCTGGAAGACCCTCGAGGAAGGGATCCAACAGCTGAGGGAAGTGGCAGTATTGGAGGTACTCTTTGGGAGGGATGGACGACACAATAATGACCCCGACAAGGTCAGGTGTACGGGACAAATGCTGTGGAGTCTGGCAAATCTTGGGCCATCTCAATACACCACCTTCATTGCAACAATCAATGCTGACGCTCACTGAGAGACAGTGGGTTCTGTTGCCAACATACTTAGGAATTATGAGAGTATGATTAATGGCCCAATGCAGGCTCATATCTCAGCTGTGATTAAGGAGCAGCAAGATGATGACAAGAACTGGGGACTCCGAGTTGGGCTTCGTCTTCCTGGCACTGGGGATCGACTGTACCTGCGCAAGAAAGGGGGGTCCCAGGGGTCGTGTCTCCCCTCCCCCAGAGTGTGGGTGCTCGCCGGGGTCCCCAGCCCCGTGTCACCCCCTTTTCTCTGCCCACAGAGCTCCTGAGCCGCCGGCGGCCGCAGCCTCTCCCTGTGACCTCGGGCCTGGCCGGGACCACCACTCCATCCCTACGCTGATTTTGGGGGCGTCCTGTGTCCCCCCAGCCCTGCTGTCACTCTGCCCCTGCCCGCCTGCTCCCAGTGTTCCCAGTAAAGCTTCCCAGTTAAACCCAGCCCAGTTCATGGGGGCACTGGGGAGGGACTTGGGGGGACCCCACGGCGGGGCCGGCCCTGGGCAGGGAGGGCGGGTCCAGGTGGGGAACACTGCCTGCTGCGGGTCTGCCCGGCAACTGGTGAGTCATCAGCCCCGCTCGCTCTCATTGGCTGACTCTTCTCCACCGCGTTCTCTCATTGGCTGAGGAGAGGCCCGGCAGTGCAGAGAAGGAACGGGAGAGATCCCGCCCCGAGCACCGGCACGGGGACAACAGACCCGGCCTGGGCACAGGGAGGGAATTTATTACCAACCAAACCACGGCAGCACCAGGAGAAGGGAAAGAAATCCCTCCAGCACCTTCCCCCACCCAACGGGGATCACCCACAACAGGGTTATCCACCATGGAGAGACGGGGACATCCCAGTTTAGAGCAAAGCCAATTTTATTGAGTGTACCAGGTGTTTATACAGGGATTGACTTGTATGGGGCTTATAGAGAGCTCTGTTTTTGGTAACAATTTCCCATTGGTTACACATTCTTGGTGACATCCAGTAACCTGGGAACATTTATTTTATCACAAAGTCTCACACCATGTTGCTTGGCCACTTCTTGCCCAGGGAGACTTAAACTGTGTCTGTGGCTCCCACAGTTTCTGCTCAGTCAGGCCTCAGGTATCGGGCCCCTTTATCAGCTCCATTGCTTTACTCTCTGTTTTATTCCCCATATGGGGGCACCAGGGCTCTGCCCCACGGGGGTCACTGGGGATCATCCAGCCCAGATCCTTCCATGGGGGATGGAGCTGCAGCAGCACACCAAGCTCTTCCCTCACTCTCTTCCCTCACTCATGGCACTCACAGGGCTTCCCTTAGTGGCGCCTCCTTTGGTGTTGGGTCAAGTTTGAGATCTGTGAAAAGCCCTTCCCACACTTCCCACACTCGTAGGGCCTCTCCCCAGTGTGGATGCGCCGGTGCACGGTGAGGCTGGAGCTTTGCTTGAAGCCCTTCCCGCAGTCAGGGCAGCGGAACGGCCTCTCCTCTGTGTGACTCCGCTCATGTCTGAGGACATCGGAGCTGGTCCGAAACCTCTTCCCACACTGGGAACACTCGTAGGGCCTTTCCCCAGTGTGGATGCGCTGGTGTTTTCTCAGGTCTGAGCTCCACCCAAAGCTCTTCCCACAATCCAAGCACTCATAGGGCCGTTCCCCAGTGTGGATCACCATGTGCCGGAGCAGGTCCGAGCTGTCTCTGACACTCTTCCCACACTCCCCACACTCGTAGGGCCTCTCCCCAGTGTGGATCCTCTCGTGCCGGATCAGGGTGCAGCTCCGGCTGAAACCTTTCCCACATTCCAAGCACTTGTGGGGCTTCTCCCTGCCATGAGGCTTCTCCACCAGCTCCGAGCTCCGCCTGGATCTCCGCCCGCCTTCCTGGCTCAGGGGGGCTCTTTCCTCCCTGCAGCTCCCTGGGCTGGGTTTGCAGCTCCTCCTCCTGCAGCATCTCCGGGGCTTTTCCTCCTCCTCCATCCAGCCACGCCCTGGCAATGAAAAATCCTGGTTTGAGGGAAAAACAAGAGGAGAGCACCTTGGACTGGAGGTTCCTCCTTGCCCAAGTTCATCTCAGGAAGTCATTGGGAATCTTGTGTCTGTAAGAACCTCCAAAACACCAAGATTCAGCCCAAGAATCCCACAAACTTTAAGACACAAAACAAAACCTCCCCAAACATCACAGCTCAGCAAAAACCTCCTCCAAAACATAAAGATTCAGCTGCCACATAAAACCAAAGCACCAACATTTAGCCCAAGAAAGCTCAGAAACACCAAGATTCACCCCCTGAAAATCGTGGACCCCCCTCCATAGTCACCTGCTGCATGTGGGGGGAGCAGCACTCCTGGGCTGGGGGGGAGGCTGCAGACACAGGGAGGGGTGGAACCTTCTGCTGCTTCCTCTTTCTGCTCCTCCTCCTCCTCCTGTGTCTCTACTCTTCCTCACACTCCTTTTCCTCCTGCTATTTTTCCTTCTCCTGCACAATCCCACCTTCTCCTGCCACCTGCATCCTTTGACCATTCTGTTCCTCAAGCCTGCTTCTCCTTCCCTTCTCCTCCTGGCCCCAGGCCCAGCACCCACTGCCGGCTCCCTCTTCCCCCCACACCCACAGCATCCCAGCGCAGGGGCAGGGATGGAGCTGGGGCAGGTCGGGCTGGGGCAGCGCTGGGCTCTCGGCCGCTCCCGCCCGCACTCGGTCCCCACTGCAGCCGCTCCCGCCAGGACAGCGCGGGGGGGCCCGGCCTTGGTGCTGCCCCACTCCCACCTCCCCAAATTCCCCTCGCGGGGCCATGGGGCCGAGGGGGGGCGCAGGTGGGTCCAGGTGGGGAACGCGGGGAGCTGCGAGTCTGCCTGGCAACTGGTGAGTCATCAGCGCCGCGGGCTCTGATTGGCTGAGCTCTGCCCGAGCCCTGGGGCTGCAGCACAGAGGGGACACCCTGCTCCAGGGGGGATGTCCCACAAACGGGGGACCCCATGGAAGGAACAACAGGAAAGTGTCTTTACTAACAGATGCTCTGAATCTGCTCGGAGATAGGGCCAGGGAATTTTATGTTAGGAAGTGACAGGAGAAGACATCGGTTTCAGAAAATGTTACTAATTGATGATAGAGACTGCTGCTCAGCCAAGGTCCTGCTCTATTCATGAGCTTCCAGAAGAACAAGACTTAACAGAGCCATGAATATCGTTTGCTATATGAAAGCACGGAGTATATCAAGGTGGGTATGTAATAGGTGGATTGGGAAGTCTGTACCTCTCAAGTACTTCAGCCAATGGGGAAAGCAGAGGGAGATGTGGCCAGGAGAAATAGGATGAAAAGGAGGCTGTGTGCTCCAACAATTGGAGAGATCCCATGAGGACTGTCCCCTACTCTTTCCCATTTTTAGGAATTAAATTATTTTACAGGATTCTCTGTCTGCTTTGTGGACAGAATCCTCTGGTGATGTCAATTTTTCCACACACCTTGGGGCCCATCCGGAATTCCTTCCACTGTCCGGGGCGGCGGGCAGGGAGTGCAGCTGAAGGTGCCTCACCCACTTTGGGTGATCGGCTCCCTTGGCTGGCGGCAGCACCGGGGATTGATTGGGGACCCGGGAGTGAGCAGGAGACAGACGAGTGACACATCAGGGGGTCTGTGAAGAGTCAGCAGGGAGAGAGCACTGAAAATCTCATCAGTGAGTGCCCTGGGATCCTCGGGGAGTGAACATGGCAGGGCACCCATGGAGGGGAGAAAAGGGAAAGCCAGGGAGGGTCCTGGCCAAAGGGATGATGATCCCAAAATGTCTCTGAAGGGTCCCTTGGGAGAATGCAGAAGAAGTGGAGAAGGGATTTGGACAACAGGGGATGGATGGAGTTGGTGTGCTGGGAAGGAATCAGGTGAAGGGGAGTGTGCAGCAATATGGTTCAGGCAAGAAGCAGCAGGAGGAATCGATGTGGTAAGAAAAAGGATGATAGCAAAGAGGAGGAAGAGAAAAATACTCTGGATAGGGATGTTTTTCCACAGAGTCTTAACCTCACAATTTGCCAGCTAATATTTTGAATTCCCAGTTTCCCAGACAGGAAAAGCAGGAGGTCAGGATGGCAGGGGTTTCTCTGCGGCAGCACCGGGCGCAGAGGTGCGGCACCGGGAGCACGGGCTGGGGCCTGTGGGGAGCTGCGGGGCCAGGCCGGGGCTGTGGGGCAGCCGGGGCTCAGCGCCGGGCGCTGCCTGACCCCACCAGCCCCGGGCAGGGCCGGCAGTGGCCCCCGGCCCCCAGGAGGCTGCGGGACGCCCCGGCCGCTGCCCGGCCCCGGGGAGCTGCCGGCCCTGCCCGCCGGGGGGGCCGCCTTTGGACACTGCGGCAGGACAGGCACCGGCTCTGCCACACGGGCTGGGCAGGGACCCTGAGCACAGGGGGAAAACAAAGGAACAGCTGGGAAATGCAGAGTGCACATGGAAGGATCAGGATTTGCTGTTCAGGATTTGGTTTGGGTCCCTGCAGAAAGGAAAGGTTTTGCAGAAAGCTCAGCAGCTCTCACAGGATGAGCACCCACAGGCAGTGACCGGGGCTGCAGGAGTGGCACAAGAAGGCCCTGCAGCACTTGGGCACAAGGGCACAGCAGCTGAAGGCAAGAAGGGATGAGCAAAAGGCCAAGCTGAAGGCAAAGGCCACGGCAGAGTTCCCACAGCCCCTGAGGGATCAACCCCAGGGCCCAAGGGGGCCCCAGCACCCGGGGCATGACGGGGTCGGCCACAAGCACCTGGCAGAGGCATTGCCCTCCTGGCCAGGGCACAGCCCACCCAAACAGCCCCTGGTGAGGAGTCAGGGCTCCAGCTGCAGCCCACAAGGACACTGCAAGCACAGACAGCAGCACCCTCAGCAGGAGCAAGTCCACCCCTGCATGGACATGGATTGGCAGGGCTCTCTGAGCTCCCATCCCACCGGGGACCCACCACACTGGAGCCCTGGAGAACATTCAGGCTGGGTCTGCATCCAGAGGAGGCCTCTCCTGATGGACACAGGGGCCTCTCCATCCACTCTGAATCTTACACCTAAGGGGGGAAAACTGTAAAGGAATGTTTTCATTATTAAGGGAATAAATGGGAAAGCTGAGCTGGTATCATTTGTTCAATCATTATTACATGCTTTGGAGGATAGATTTGAAATAAACTAATTTCTTTTTCTTCCTACTCTGATTGTTATTAACTAGGAAGGAATTTGATGGTGGCATTGCAATATTGTAAAAGGTGATACAGAGGCTATTGCTGCTGTACCTTCGTGTCAAATGTCTGCCAAGGCCTCTGCTGAAGGGAACCCAGAGGTGTGGGCAGCCCCAGGGAAAATTTGATGTGGAGCCTCTCCAAGTTACTTGGAAGCAACCAGGACAAGTGGTGTCTAAAAGCAACACCCTGTTCCAGGGGAGGGAAGGAAGGGCTCACAGCCTGGTATGGAGTCCCTGCTAAAGGCAGGGCTCTTGGAGCCAGGGATGTCTCCCTACAGCACTCCTATCCTGCCAGTCAGGGAATCGAATGGCTCCAATGAGGAGAACAAGAACAAGTGCTAGCCAAAGACCCTGTGAAATGGCTCAATTTGCTATCGAAAAAATACCTTTTGAGTATCTGAAAAAGAAGTGGAAATGATGGAGACAAAGATTAAATATTTGGGACATATTTTGACTGAAGGTTTATGGTAGATTGACCTAGAGAAGGTCTGGGCAATATGAGAAGTAACATTTCCCAAGACCAAAAAAGATCTGCGACAATTCTGAGGATTAACAGGAATTCCACAGCCTGGATTGAGGATTCTCTGTTCCAGCCAGAGCATTGCAGGACTTTTTAACCCCAGACAGCCTCCAGGCTGTGGTATGGACACGAGAAAGTGAGCAAAACTTGAGAAAATGAACAACCAAAAATATTGATGCCTCAGCTGGGGCTCTTCCACACTCAGAAAAGAAATTGGAATTGCAGATGAATGTTCAACAGGGCCATGCCAAAGGAATCCTTGGGCCAAAATGTTTCACCCAGTGGCCAAAGTGGCCTCATTGTCTGCAGAATTGTGCAGCCACAGCTTCAACAGAACCGAGGCCCAAAACCTGATGACAACAGGATCTCCAACTGTTCCAGTCTGCCATCAAGTTCAAGCTTTGATCACCAAAAGAGCCTCGCAATGGATGAGCAGTGCTCGGTTATTACAGTGTGAAACTTGTTCAGTGGCACAGGAGGGTTCAGAACTGAGGACAGGGGAAGGGTTTAACCCAGCCTCCTGTTTGAACAGCCCACAGAGGGGCTGGGAAGAAACCCAGCACTGCATTCAAGTGACACAGCTCCAGACCCAGCCTGGGGGAGATTCAGGAGACATTGCCTGGCCTGAGGCAGAAAATGTCTTTGTGGATGGCTCTTCAAGGGCAGCAGAAGGGAAAAGAGTTCCAAGACACGCTGTTATTGAGGAAAGGGAATCAGACAAAGCGCAGGTTACCCCCATGGTCAGCTCAACCAGCACAGCTGTGTGTGCTTGTAAGAGCCTGGCACTGAAATGCCCTGAGCAGGAAGGCTTCAATATCTTCTGGTGACACCACCTTACCTAACGGGGGCAAAAGCAATTCTGATTGCTCAGCAACTACTGGATCACTTATTAGGGTATTTCTAAAAATAATAATTCCAATAAAAGGGATTGTGGAAGAAACAGACTCAGACAAGCAGAACTCATTCTCCAGGAAAGATTCTCCAGGGGGTTATGGCAGCTTTAGGAATACAGTGGGACCTCCAGAACCCCTGGCACCCCCACAGCTCAGGCTGGGTACAAAGAATGAATGGGGAAAGAAAGAAACACCTTTGGAAGCTGGGGATAGAAACCAAGATGCCATGGGGACGGCTTTTGCCATTGGCTTGGGCAAGAAGAAGGGCCACACCCAGGGCAGATATTCCATTATTTCCCCTTGCAATTGATCTCGGGAATCCTTACCTGGGAATTCTCCACCTAGTGCAGGGTGGAGATAAGGGATGCACATTTAAAGCAGTCCGTGGCCAGAATCCTGTCTCTGGTGCAATCTCTCCCCCAGGAAGCTGGGCTGGCACAGAGCCTGCCTTGGCACTTTGCTGTTGCCAACATCCAAGCAGGACATGGGCTCTGCCTAAGGAGTGCAAAGCAGCACCACTGGTGGCCAAGTGGCGTGGCCCATGCCAAGGGGCCCCGAGGCCAGAAACAGCCGCCAGCACAGCTGAACACGGGGGGACCCCTCAGCCTGGGCTCCAGGTCTCTGCAGCCCCAGAGATTTGCACTTCCCGCCTGCAGCAGGAGGATGGGAGGCCCCCCTGAGCCTGCACTGAAGGCAGCGCAGCAGCAGCCAGGGCTCCACAGCGGGGCAAGGCCCTGGGCCTGCCCACACCTCCTCTGCTGAAATCCTCGGCCTGGCCACCCTCCCTGGGCAGCTCCAGCCACCGGGGCCAGCCCTTGCTGCCACTGCTGCAGCTTCAGTGCTCGCTGGGCCTGCACTGCCACAGCTGCTGGGGAGACACCAGGACAATTCCACTCTGGCTCTCACTCACACTCACACACTGCCCTGCCTGCCAGTGCATCCATGGAAAATAGACCAGCTCACAGACTTGAACATTGTTAACCTTTGATTTCTCTACTCAGGCTTGCTTTGCCTTGGCCTTGGGGAAACAAATGTTAAAGGTTTTGTTAAGGGATGTTACACCACTCAGTGGAGATGAGTTTCACATCTCAACACACTGGGAATGGCCCAAAAGATACCCACAAAGATAACGACCAGCAGCAAAACATCAACCCCAGCAGCAAACAGCAACCAACACCTACCCCAGACACTGCCCCCGGCAGGGCTGCAGACACCTGGTCTGCAAAAGGCTGAGAAGGAAATCCAGCACTTCCCACCTCATTAACAGCAGAAGCAAAGAAATCCGGGTCCAAGAGGAAACCAAATACGAAAAACTACAGGACTTGAAACTATAGAACATCAAACCAGTGGATGTAGATTGCTTCAGACAGCACAAGTTTGGGAAAAACCGAGTAAAACCCATATGCAATGGAACAATTTTCTCGGGCTATGTGGGAATGGGATGACTTCTGTTGCACATCCTGGCCAGAATCAAGGAATGCCTTGATTCTAACACTAAAAAGAATAGTGAAGTTCTCCTTTTTCCTGAAGTTTCAGTGCAAAGTTTATAGCAACAGAGTATTTTTTTATTACTCATACTTCTATATAGCTGGTTATGTTTGGGTAAAGGATGTGAGAATGAGTTTTTTTTTCTGAGGGGGGGGAAGTAGAAAAAGCTGAATTACCTTGGGATTTTTTGTCTATGTTTGTGCGTAGCTGTAAAAGATACCAAAATTTTGATCTGGGTTTTTTGAAGTTCACCTTTAGGCTGCATCACTAGAAGAGATATAAAGGTGACCCCTAAACTCTTAAGCAGGCAGTCTGGACAGGAGCTTTAGAAATGCAAATTAACACCGCTGGGGCATAGAGGAGACAATGTACCTGGCTCTTCTTGCCTGGGGCAGGAATTGGCTGATCCCCTCTGCCCCTCACCCCGAGCTCTGCCTGCTTGCACAGATGGAATCTGCACAGATGAAAGCAGAGCCCATGCTGAGGATGTCTGACTCTGAAACAGAAAAGCTGAAGCTGCAAAGGGAAACAGCAAATGGAGAATGTTGGGAAAACTTCACTAAAATAAGGGGGGGGGATCATCCCTCTGCCCACTCCAACATCTGCTGCCTCTGTCTGTGCTGTACAGGCTGTATCAGAGCACTGGGGTTTTTGCTAGAAGAGGTTTAGGGAAATCAGTTGGAATTCAAGTATTTGATGATGGAATAAGAAAAAAACGGTCAATTGATGCAACCCTAGCTTGCGGGAGCACCCTAAAATGGGGAAAAGCATTGAAGGGCCACCAGAACAAATCCTACAACACCATGGACCAGCCCCTGGGAACCCAAACCAATTCATATCAGGAGGCAGAGAACCCATTTATCATTTCAATGGCATCATTTGATTACAAGCTGTCCTCAGAATAAGAACCAACCAGACAGCTCCAGCTCCTGACCTTCCTGCCGACCAAGCCACTGAAATGAGGAACACAACATTTCACCAGGGGATGGGATCAGATTATCTGTTAGCAGAAAAAACAGGAGTTTGTGGAAAACTAAATGGCTTAAACGGCTGCTGGTAAAGAAATTACAAGGGAAAAGTGCTGAAAAAGCTAACAAAGGAAATAGGAGAGCAGTTTATGTATTCCTCCAAACATGGAAAGGATGGGAATGGGACACCCTTTCGTGGCTACCCAGCACACCAGGGGTTAAAGGAATGCTGCTTCTCCTCTTCTGTGCTGCAGCAACTCTCATCTTTTTACCATGCTCCACACCTTGGCAGTGCAGCTCATCCAGCAGCTGAGCCAGGGCATGCAGGTGGCAGCCAGGCCTCCTGATCCACAAACGGCGACAAAAGGACAGGGAATGAGGGCACCGAGAATAATCCCAAAACCAAAGAGGACCCGGGAAGAACAAAACAGAGTCAAGGAGTGAATCTGCCTGGAGATAGGGCCGGGCACTTGTAGATAAGGAAGCAACGTGAGAAACCATCAGGTCCAATAAATGTTCCAAATCTACCCAGACAGCTGCTCAAAGTGCCGCTACATTCCCGAACTTCGAGGAGAAGAACAAAGACTTAACAGAGCCATGAATATCGGCTGTTCTACAAATGGAGGGTGCACATTAACGAGGACAGGCTCCAGGCGCATCGGGAAGTCGGAACCTTCCAAGGAACTCAGCCGGTGGGCAAAGGCAGAGGGAGATGCCGCTGGGAAAATGAGGATAAAAAGGAGGCTGCGGACTACAGCCACGGCAGAGAGCGCACGGCAAATGCCCCACGGCCTCTGCCCCTGCTCGGCAATAAAGTCACTTTGACAGGACTCCTCGCTCTCCCCCGGGCACACGAACCTCCGGCGACGGGAATTTCCCCGCCCGCTCCCGGCCGCGGGGCAGCCCCTCTGTCCTACCCACAGCAGCCGGGCCGAGCCAGCGCTGCTCCGGCAGCGGCTCCTGCCCGGCCCCGGCGGGAAGGAGACCGCGGGCAGCCGCTCCCGCAGCGCCCTCAGCCAGGGGCCGGCACGGGCCGGACACGGCACCGGCGAGCCGCCGGAGCCCCCTGCCGCCCCCTCCGCCCGCAGCCAGCCCCGAGCCCCCGCAGAGCCCAGCGCGGCTCCCACCTGCGCCGGGGCCGCCTCCGAGCTCCGCCGCCGCCGCCTCACCGCGCTCCGGCCGCTGCCGCCGCTGCCGGGCCCGCGGAGCCGCTCGGCCAATGGCGGCGCTGCGCGGCCACGGCCGCCCTCAGCCCGCCGCCGGGGCCGCGCCGCGCCCCGCTCCCACCAATCAGCGCGCCGCAACCGCGACTGACGGCACCGGCGGCCAATGGCAGCGAGCTCGGGGCGGGCTCTGCGCACGGCCCCGCCTCGCCCCGCGCTCTCGGCGCCCCCGGGCTGCGTGAGGGGAAAGCCGGAGATGAGGAACAGCCCCGGCACGGGCCCGGGCCGAGCCGGGATTGAGCTGCCCACACAAACAAACTTCTCCGCGCCTCCCGCCACGGCTTTCCCGGCCCTGCGCCTCCCGTGCCTCCGCCTCTTCGGGAAGCCCAGGAGCCTCACTTCCCCTGCCCCTCGTTAGCGCATCAGTGCTTCGCTTTGATTTCCCCCGAAAAGGGAAACCTGCCCGAAGCCCTGTGGGTGGGTGGGGCAGGGGAGAGATTTCTGGCAGAAAACTCCAAAGACTCGGAGCAGGAGAAGGAGAAGTCGGTGCAGAGCCTTAAATGCAGCTTTCCCCACGCCTCCCTGCTCCCAGCTGCACCTCCTCCCCCGGCAGGGCAGGAGACAGGGAATGGGGCCATGCTCAGCTCATCCCCCGGGGCTTCTCCCTCTGCTCAGGGACAGGAGTCGTTCCCTGCTGCACCCTGCGCTCTCTCCCGGCCGAGACTTCTCCAGGAACTTCTCGGAGCGGAGTCCATCCCCTGGGCACAGCCCCCTCCGAGTGCTGCAGCGTGGGTCACTGTGCCACGGGCTCAGTCCTGCCAGGACAGGCTGCTCCAGCGGGGCCCCTCTGCCCGCGGGCTCACAGCCTCCTCTCAGGCATCGCCGAGCTCCAGCCCGGCTCCTCCAGAGGCTGCAGGGGATCTCTGCATCCCCATGGACCTGCAGGGGATCTCTGCATCCCCATGGACCTGCAGGGGGATCTCTGCATCCCCGTGGACCCGCAGGGGATCTCTGCATCTCCATGGACCTGCAGGGAGATTTCCTCAGCCCCATTCTAATATATGTTATGGAATAATTCGTGCTTATATAAAATATGCATCAAGTCAGTTGTGCTTGTACAAAAAGATTCTTAAAGTTTTAAATGACCAGTGACTGCAGCCGGGGCTGGAGAAACCACAGTTGGCAGAGAAAGAAAGACCTAATTTACAAATGAAAAAAGGTAGCTCGGTGCAGAGATGGGCGCTTTCCGGGGACAATCCAGGAGACACCCAACGTTTAACCCCTGGTCTGCCGGGGAGCCGGAAAACCGTGTCTCATTCCCATCCTTTCCATGCTTGGACCCGTACATAAACTGCTTTCCTATTTCCTTTATTATCTTTTTCAACACTTTCCCCTTGTCATCTCTTTGCCAGCAGCAGTTTGAGTCATTTAGTTTTCCTCAAACTGCTTTTTTTCCTGCTAACAGATAATCTGATCCCATCCCCTGGTGAAATGTTGTGTTCCTCATTTCAGTGGCTTGGTCGGCAGGAAGGTCAGGAGCTGGAGCTGTCTGGTTGGTTCTCATTCCGAGGACAGTTTGTAATCTAATGATGCCATTGAAATGATAAATGGGTTCTCTGTCTCCTGATAGGAATTTGTGAAAAATGCCAATCACTTGGTTTTTAGAATTTTAAAATTTTTATAATAATAAAATGGTGGAAAAAATAGGAATAGAATTAGACTGATAAAAATTTAGAGTTAAGACAATTACAAGACAATAAAAAAGAAAGAATATCTGAGGTCCAGCTGCTCTCTGGTACTTAAGCCAAGAGGAATGTACCTTGTGAATAAAGGAATCACCCCTAAAACAATACACTGTTGCATATTCATATATCCTTCGTGGTTATGCATACATTATATTTGAAACAAAAAACTCTGTTGTATGTCAACTGTTTTCTTTAATCCCCACGGGGTCTTCGAGTCTGAGCAAGGCGTGAAGAAATCAGCTTCTTCTAATAAGAAAACCATAAATTGCTCTTCTCTGGAGAATTTGCGTGTTCCTTGAAGCGAGTATCTCATTCCTTAAACCCCCCGCCCCCCACACACATACATAGTTTCTTTTTTACTACTAAAGCTTCATTTTATCTACAAAGCTACATTTACCATACTGTTATATGTAGCAGATATAATTGGCGCCATTTCTAATATGATATATGTGACATTGAATATTTGTTGGATTTGTTAGAACACTCTAACACTCTACACGTTTGTATAAGGATTCCCCCCCCCACCCTCGCAGGTGAGACCGGGTGTATATTGGAAACTGATTTACAAGTAAGAAGGTGCGGCTCCCCAGGAGATGGGCCATGGCTGGGGAGATACAGGAACCCCGGTGCTGATCCTTGCCTGAAGGACCCGAGATGGATATCATGGAAATCCTTGGGCAGACACAGGTGAATGCAGCGTTCCCTCCCGTAAATTTCATCAAGGGATTCAACAAACTCCAGACACTGAATTGTTCTCCCTCATCACCAAAAAAGAAAATCTCATTAACATATAGACTCTTAATGGAAGAAAAGACTGATTGCTGAAATCTTGGCCTCAGGCAGAATTTTCCCTATAAAAACCGCTTGTGCCAGGATGGAGGTGTGTGGGCTTAGAGGAAAACCTCTGCTGAGGCTGACCTCTTCGTTGCACACCCAGGGCCGACCCCGGGCTCGGCTCTGTTCTTTCCTTGTGGCTGGCCTAGATAGAATTTGATTGCAAAATAAATATTTTATTTTTTCATATTAATTTGGCTGGACAAATTTTAATTTATAACAGTTGTAACACATAAAAGGAAGAATCCCCATTTCTTCCACCATCCCATGCTCAATACATTACCCCACTAGTTAGTTTTTAACATTGTTTTCCCATTTTTGGATTGGTATCTGGGTTGTTTTTTTCTAGGATGACCTCCCCGTTGTCATCTATTTTCAACAATCTGATATATTAAACTTTCCACAAACACCCCTTCATTAGCCAATAAATGGTCTAAAGCCAGCCTATTCTGGTACACTGCAGTTTTTGTTTGGCCTTTATGAATTTGTTATAAGTTGAGGCGAATAATTTGATTCAGCCTTTTAAGATCAATTAATAATTTTATTAATTACAGCAAGCGATAGCAAGCAAAACAGCGCTGGGTTCAGCTGGGAGCCTGGCTCCACCAAAAGCTGACAACCTTTCCTTCTCTTCAGTCCCTTTTTATCTTGCATGAGTGGGGGTGGTGAGTCTCGTTCCACCGTGGTTATCAGTCCCAAAAACAATGGATTTCACAAGTGGGGTGGTGTGTCTTCTTCCACTTCGGTTTATCAGTTTTCAGCAACAATGGGTTTCCACTGCGGTTATCAGTTCCAGCCAGTCCTGCAAAATCTTTCACAATCTTTGTTTGTGGTTACCAGTCAAGCCTGCAAATTCCATGTCCCGACTTCCCCCCCTTTTATCCTAATTTCATACTTTTGATGAACAAACAAGTCAATGCAGTTTCTCACAGTCTCCCATTTCATATTTTATCATTTTGTTCATCAAATCGTTTTATTTCTTGGTGGGCTAGAATCAAAGTCCCTTTTACTTCAGGTTCTCCAGGGAGAGTTTCATATTTGGGTTTGATTAGCATCAGGTGTGCTGCTTCCAATCTTCTTTTTACTATTTCAATTGCCTTGTTGAATATACATGGGCCAAATGTTATTCCTAACACTAATAATATTAAAGGACCCGCAATTGTAGATAGCAAGGTAGTTAACCAAGGGGAGTGATTAAACCAGGTCTCATACCAGCTCTGCTGGGCCTCCCTTTCCCTTTTCCTTTTCTCAAGTCCTGCTTCCAGTTTTGTCATAGTGTCTCGTACCACCCCAGTGTGATCTGCATACACACAACATTCTTCCCGGAGAGCCGCACACAGTCCTCCCTGTTGTAAGAATAGAAGATCTAGTCCTCTTCTATTCTGCAGAACTACTTCCGACAAGGACCTTACTGACTTTTCCAATGCTAATATTGATTGTTCTATACGTTCCAAATCTTCGTCTACAGCAATCCTCAGGGAATTAAACTCCTTTGTTTGTTTTACTAGGGAGGCTACTCCCGTACCGATACCTGCTCCCACTGCAAGCATTAAAACTGCCACTGTAAGTGCGGTCAAAGGCTCTCGTTTTTGTATGTGGTGTTCTGGGATGTTTTGTACATTATACATATATTCGTTGGGGTGATAGATAATTTTGGGAATCACAGCCACCTGTATACAATAGTTAGAGGTTTTGTTAAATATTTCTAAGGAAATACAGGGGGTGAATCCTCCTTTTGAGCAGATCCACTTGGTGTTTTTAGCAGGAACTAGCCATTTAGCTGGAGTATCTTCCCATTTAGCTTTAGTAACAGTCTCACATAAATATTCCAGGTGTGTGGGTACTCTGCCAATACATCGTCCCCTCCCTGTTATTGAAGCCAAAGTCATTCCTTTACCCCGGGAATCTTTCCAATTACATTGCGGGGGATTGCTACTATTAAGACGTCTCGCTTTTTCAGATATCCCTACAGCTTCGTAAAATGGAGGCCTAACATCAAAGCAGAGCCAACAGTGTTCTGTTAATTCTGGCTGAGTAGCATTTAAGACTTTATATACTCCCTCCATTAATTTCCAGAGAGTGTTAAACCGGGAATCCCCACTTGGCGCTGTTGTAGGAGTTGTAGTTTGGTTATCCGTTATCAGGTTCCTAGCTGTTAAATCCCCAACTATTACAGGATTAGGGCCCACTGCCTATGTGTCTGCTGGTACAGGCCCTTTCTTTATGGTAAATACGCTCCCTCTGTCTTTTCCAGGTTCCCAATACCGAAAGCCCCATGATCTTCCCACCATCCATCCTGGGTCTGTGGGCTCAGTTATGTTTAAATGTACAAATTGGCAACTCCCTTTCCACCCGCCCAAGAAGGCGCCACTAGAATCCTTTTGTGGAGGGGTACACCCATAGGGTCCCCATGATACTTTAAGAAATTTATCTCCTGCTGCTTGCCAGTCTGAGGCTATTGTTTCACACCCCCAGTACCCACAGAAATATTCTCCAGGGTAATTGCAATACCCCTTTCCTGGGTTCGATGCTGGACACATGTAAAATCCTGCGGTATTAAAACAGGGCTCTACAGGGGCTAGTTCACATAACTGTGGGGTAAAAATAGGGGGTTTGGATGTTATCTGACTCCGAATTACCCTGCCATCTATTCCGGTTAGCGTCCACTTAAAGGGCTGGTGCAGGACCGGGGAACTCTCCCCCTTATGTATGATATAAAGCATTAAAATACTTATAATTTGCCAATAAGGGTGGGGTCCTGACCTTGTTTTTGTGGCATGATATTCTGTTTTCCCTTTTTGGGTTTGTTGCCTTTCTGGTGTTTCAGAGGAAATTAGACCGGTCGTCTGGGGGAGCCTAGTACTCAGTTGGCAATAGTTGGAGCATTTCAGCATTATTCCATTGCGGGGGGACCTGGCTTTTTCCCCTCTGCCTCGCTCGCCGACCCGGTTGCTTCGAGCCGCGAGGTAAATTATCTTCTCGGCAGCAGCGGTACTTGCCTAGGCGTCCCTTCCCCTGCTCCCGCCTAACTTTGTACTGTTCCCTATTTTTATCTTTGACCGGGGGTGGGTGGCATGGGACCCCCTTTAGTTCCCTCTGACAACACCTTTTTAGAATTTGGGCAACAAATGGAGTGGGTTCGTTAGTATGGAAACAAAAGTTTCCTGATGCACTCCTTTGGTGTGTATATATATATATATATATATATATATATATAAAGTTTTTCTTTTTTTGTTTTTTTTTTTACCAGTCCTCAGACTCCAAACAAATCTACTGATTTTTCAATTTTCTTGATTTTACCACAATTTCTGTTCAGACCCCAGTTGGTGGCTTCCCCCCTTGGCAATGGACCTGCCACCGTTCTTGGCAAATTTTACATGTAAAGAACTTAAAAGGACAACAATCACAATTTACCTTATTACAAATTATTAAATAATCGTTAAAATAATTACTAACACATACAAAAGGATAATAATTATAATTTACCTTATTATAAACTACTAAATAATTACTAATAAGTAGGTAATTATATCCCTTTTTGTTCTCTTTTGCGATCGACTTAAATGATGTACACAGAGTTCATAGATTTTTCTTAATGGTAACCTTCAAATTCCCAGGCTGGCTGTCTACCTTCCACTGGTCATCCGTGGTGGCTGGACTTTTAACTCGACTGGCATGCGTCCACTCTTTTTCGGCCATCCGTATTGCAGTTTTTGTAGTCTTCTTTTCTTCTCAAATTTTACTAAAAGTATGAACTACTTTATGGGCATATTTAGAATTAGTAAAAATAGTCCCACTTTTTCCTTTCAATAAATTTAGAGCTTTAAGCACAGCATATAATTTGCATGCTTGGGCCGACCAGCTGGGGCTAAGGGGACTAGATTCTACTGTCTTAAATGTTTTTCTCATCTATTATAGCATACCCGGATTTTTTTTTTGTTTTTTTTTTTTCTCAGAACTTGAGAGAACTTGTCCACATATAATTGAGTCCCTTCTTTTAGTTTTTCTTCCTCAAGATCTGGCCTTATTTTTGTTTGTTCTTTTATTTGTTGGAGGTAATAATGTGTTAGTTCTGTAATTGGTTCTTTATATAAAAAAAACTGGGCTGGGTTTTTCAGGCCCATTGTTTCTTAACTTAGGAGAGGAGACTAGGATGCCTTCATACTTTAGGAATCTGGCATCCGTTATCTATTTGTCGGCCTGCTGTTGCAAAACTCCATGAATGTTATAGGGAGATAAGGTTTTTAGCTCACTTCTAAAGGTTATCTTCCCAGCTTCCTCTACTAGGAGAGCAGTGGCCACTATCGCCTGTAAGCCTGGTTTTTTGTTTTTTTTTTTTTTGTAAAGCCTTTCTATTTCTGGTTTCAGTCCTTGCCTCCCCTCCTTAGATATAGGATATTGTCTAATTCTGACAGGTATCTCCGGGTTCCTAATAGTTACTTCAAAGGGTTTAATACTTAATTTTCCTATACTTTCAGGGGTGTACCAAACTTCTGGATTAATCTTTTTCTCATCTTCAGCCTGGAGAGGACACAATTTTACTGTCAGTTCTCCCTTATTAATCTCTATCCCTGTTTCTAATTCAATCATTAAATCCCTTCCCTGTAAATTATAATCTGCTTCTGGTACTAATAAAAACGACCCAATTCTTAATTTGGAGTTACTTTTTAAGAGCACATCCTTGATTATAGGTACTCCAAAGGGTTCCCCTTTGGCTCCAATCACCTGTATTATTTCAGATGAAATCTTACACCCTTGGGGAAGGGTCTGGACGGTCGATCTTTCCGTCCCTGAGTCCACAAGGAACTCATATTCTTGCTGCTGGGGACTTTTTTTTTTTTTTTAATTTTACCAAGGGCTTTGTTCTTTCTCTTGTCCCCAGCAGATAGAGCCCCTGACACCTGTAATCTTCCTTAAACTGCTCTTCATCAGCCATCCTTTGTCAGTATTCCTGCTTCATATGTTCCTTTTCCCCACAATAAAAGCAAACAATTCTATCTCCTCCACCTTGTCTTCCTTCATGCACCTGTCGACCAGCTCCCCTCAAACCTCCTGGGTGACCACCACCCCTTCTCTGGGGAGATTGCCTCTGTCCTTCCCTTACAGCTGCTAACATAATCTTAGACTTCTTCTTGTAGTTCTCATCCTCCCTCCTAACATAAACCTTCTGGGCCTCCCACAGTAACTCATCCAGCCCCCTTGCTTGCCACCCTTCTAACTTTTCCAACTTCTTTCCAATATCCACCCACGAATTTACCACAAAATGAACTTTCAACAATGTGTCACCTTCAGGAGTGTTAGGGTCCACCCCTGAATATAACTGAAAGGCTTTTCTCAGCCTCTCCAACCACTCAGTTGGATCTTCATCCTTCTTTTGTTGTTCCTTGAATGCCTTTTGTACATTCTGTCCATGAGGGACAGCCTTCCTTATTCCCTGTATTATTATATTTCGCAAATCGCCCATATGGGTACGGTGTAACGGGTCTTGATTATTCCACTGGGGATTATGTAGGGGCCATTTAATATCTGCTAATGGTCCCTGTTGATGTTCATCATCCCAGATTCTCATGCTCGTTTCTCTAATCATTCTCCTTTCTTCTGCAGAAAACAAAATCCCTAACATGGATTGCATCTCCTCCCAAGTATAAATATTAGGTCCCAAAAATTGATCCAACCGCTCCGCCACCCCTAAAGGATCTTCTAACAAATGTCCCATTTCCTTTTTAGATTCCCTAACATCCCCTGAGTTTAATGGGACGGATATGTACCCTATTCCCAGAATCTGAGCAGGCTGTCCTGGTTGCGCAGCATTCGGGTTAGGCACCATTCCCATTCCATGCTCTCTAAGGGGAAATATACCCAATTCTTGCTTTCCCTTTTGTTGGGTCTGGCTTCGGGTTACTCGCCGAGAACCCTCAGGGATATTTTCCTCCAACCTTTCACCTTCCGGTCCCTCATCCTCCGATAATTCTTGGGTGGGTGCCGAGGGACCCGGGTGGTCGATTAGCGAAGGTTCCGGGAGGGGGGGGTCTAAAAGCTGTGGCGGTGGAGGTGGCAATGGAAGAGGTGGGGGTGGTGGTGGTATGTATGGAGGGGGAATGCCTGGAGGTAATTAAATTTCTTTTGACCTCTTTTTCTTCCTCTCGGTATTGAGAGCAAATAATTTTGCTCTTGTTTCTCCTCTTATCCAGAGGGCTGCATATTCACTTTCTTCTAGATTAAAGGGTTCTTTTGAATTAACGTAAATATTTAGGGCCTGACAGATCCAATCCTCAGAAGACCCAAATACTGGCCAATATAACTGATCCCCTCTTATTTGTTTTCCCCCCCAAACTTCCATGCAGTAATGAGCCATTTTTACTTTACCTTTTCCATTCCTAGAAGGAAAGGCATTCCAATATTTAATCATTAAGCCTAATGGACTATCCTCTGAAATATGGGGAAGTTTTACGGGGATTCCCCCACCCATGGGTTCAGCAGGCTTGCTTTTCCTCTGACCCATCTTCTGGAGTGCCTTCTCTCACACACACACTTGCTTCCCTCAATTCGTGGCCCAGTCCGTCGCCAGATATGGGAACCACACTACTATGAGGTCCGCACTTGCTTGGGCAGTCCGAGCTGCCGGCTCCCCTCTCATACATCACACTCATCACACTCCAGGATCCCCACCCCCGACCAGGCGGTCCCGTTCTCCCAGAACAGGCCTCCTCCGGACACCAGGTCCTTCGGAAAATACTTACACCATCCGGTGTCTTCGCCTGGGGCTTCGTGCACAAAGATTAAGGGGGTAGCCGGCAGTTCCTTGCTTGCTATCGGATTTTAGGTTCATCGGTCGGAGTCCGGGGAGGAGTGTCCCCGTAAGGCCACTGTTAAAGCAAAGGCAGTGGGGCGCCTCCTCAGGAGACCTCCTCTCTGGGTGTTCCGATCTGAGTCACGGCACCAAATCTGTTATAAGTTGAGGCGAATAATTTGATTCAGCCTTTTAAGATCAATTAATAATTTTATTAATTACAGCAAGCGATAGCAAGCAAAACAGCGCTGGGTTCAGCTGGGAGCCTGGCTCCACCAAAAGCTGACAACCTTTCCTTCTCTTCAGTCCCTTTTTATCTTGCATGAGTGGGGGTGGTGAGTCTCGTTCCACCGTGGTTATCAGTCCCAAAAACAATGGATTTCACAAGTGGGGTGGTGTGTCTTCTTCCACTTTGGTTTATCAGTTTTCAGCAACAATGGGTTTCCACTGCGGTTATCAGTTCCAGCCAGTCCTGCAAAATCTTTCACAATCTTTGTTTGTGGTTACCAGTCAAGCCTGCAAATTCCATGTCCCGACTTCCCCCCCTTTTATCCTAATTTCATACTTTTGATGAACAAACAAGTCAATGCAGTTTCTCACAATTTGATATTAATTCCAGTGCCTGAGCAGCTTTGTTATCTCCTCTATAACAGCATGGAGGCCTATAATATGACGCAGTATACAATTTGGAGTCAATACAGAGCTAGATTGCTGTGCTGGTTTCACCTTTTTGTTTATTAATTGTCTTTATACCAAATCTTGGACTATATCTCTAAGATCAAATGTAAAGCAAATCCATCTCTCTCCTTTCAGACATTCGATGCCCCATCTATTATCACATTTTCCTAATTTCCTTGTAATCCAATATTTTTCCCCATTTTGCCTGCAGGTACTCAATTTGGGTGAGTCTGTGGCTGTTGACATGGGTGTGTGTAACAAAAAGGAACTTTGGTTTCTTTGCATGTAACACTTTCTGTAACATTTGTGACACGATCTTGCTGCTATCTCAGAAGGGAAAAGACAACAAATGGGAGACAGAAACAGGAATGACAGAGGTCTGGCATGGCTTATACCCCCACCTCCCCTGCCTGTGGGGTTGCTGCCCACAGCAGGTACGTGTGATCTTCTCGCTGGTGAGTACAGTGCTCAATCCAGGCTTGCCCTCTGTTTCCCTTGTCACTCCTTTTTACTGATATTTTTAGGCAAGTCCTTTTTGACACTCCTTAACTGTGGTTTCCCATTGTTCCTCAGGTATCTCTCAGTCAACAGGCACTAATAATTCCCATCCACAAAACAGAGTTATTACTTCAGTTGTTTTGAGTTCTATCTGTATTGGGAATTGATTCAGTACTGATACGTCTTGCAACAAGAACATAGATTTTGTGAGATACAACACCAATTATTCCCATAATTTGAACATTCACTTGTAACCCAGCTGGCATGTCCAGTATTGGGATGAATCAAATAAAGTATACAGTATAGCACTGATGGCAATTTCCTTTCTTCCCTGTACAAGTCACAGGCTAAGGCCAGACTATAAGAACTCTTTGACTCAAACACTCCCGATCCTCCTGTTTGAAGTGGCAGTGTTCCTCTTCCAAGAAGGTGTCGGAGGCGTCTCAGGGCTTATTCAGGCAGGGCTTAGAACCAGTGATGCAAACTTTGCCTTATTTCTCAGTTAGGTGTTATTCTTTGTACCTGCCTTGGATCATTTGGGTCTTCCCAAACCATTACCACCCAGTCCTGGTTGAAAGTCAATTTGGTGTCACCAGTTTAGATGTGATAGTCCATTCCTCACGTTTCTTCACAAGTCCTCTGCCTCTGTTTCCCACTTTCTCTAACAACCTGAATACCACCTTCTTTCAACTACTCAAAAAGTCCTTTCTCTCACAATACCATTCAACACAATCCACCTCCCTCCAAGGAGATAAAGTAAAGCTCAAAATAAACAATCTACATTATATGCACTTCCATTAATCTACATTTACTCACTTTTATTTTTCACTCACTCTCACATACAACAAGAAGATACCTTTTACTTTCAAACAGTCTACATTACATATCTACACCCTGAGTGCTCATGGAATGTTAATCCATCAACCCAGCATGTTTAATCCTGGATGTCTCTCAACCCAGCAGAATTTTAGGTGTTAATGTTACTGTTGTCCAACCCCAGATCCCCGTGGGCATATCTTAAATCTTGCAACCCTGGGTGCTCTTGGAATGCAAATCCCTCAACCCAGCAGGTTTAATCCTGGATGCTCTTGGGCATGCTTATCCCTCAATCCAGCAGAATTTTTTAGGGCCCTGTTATAAATTGTTACACGACAATTTGAAGTGTCTTAATTCAATAAAGAAATTTTATTTAAAATAGCAAGCGAGTAAGGCAGGCAAAGCACAGCGCTGGGCGGCCGGGAGTCTCCTTCTCCACCAACGGCGCGCAAAAATGTTCTGTCCCAACCTTCCTTTTATTCCCCCCCTTCTCCTTGCAGGCGTGACTCTCCAGATGTAGTCTGAGTCTGGTCGTTGTGATAGTTTCTAAGTCTCTTCTTTTGAGATACAGCAAGCAGACCAGATACACACACCCAGGACTTTAATCTCAACCTCCTTATCACCTTGTAAGCAAATAAGCATTTCAAAGACACACCAGTACATTCTTATGCAAACCAAGGTAAGCAAGCATACCACAGTGAACAAATGATCTTCTACTTATCTCAATTCCCCCCTTTTTCTTGTTCATCTTTATTTTGTTCACTGAATCTTTGTAACTCTTGGTGACTTAGTATTAGGGTCTCATCTACATCGTGTATGGGTTCATATTTTGCCCTAATGAGCATTAAATGTGCTGCCTCTAAGCGTCCCTTCACTATTTCTATTGCCTTATTGAAGATGCATGGCCCAAAGGTCAGTCCCAATATTATCAATATCAGAGGTCCTGCAAGGGTGGATAACAAGGTAGTTAACCAAGGAGATTGATTGAACCATGATTCATACCAACTTTGCTGTGCCTCTCTTTCCCTCTTTCTCTGCTCTAATCTTCTCCTTAATTCTGCCATGGTGTCTGTAACAACTCCAGTATGATCAGCGTATGCACAGCATTCCTCCTTCAGGGCTACACACAATCCCCCTTGTTGTAATAATAGCAAGTCTAAACCCCTTCTGTTCTGCAACACCACCTCAGATAGGGACCGTAATGATTTTACTAATCCATCGATGGCCTGCTCAATTTTACTCAGATCTTTATCTACTGAAATTCTTAATGCTTTAAATTCCTTTTGTTGATTTACTAGGGATGCCACCCCAGTTCCAGCTCCTTATAACTCGTGAATCCTCCCATCTTCCTAAAGTCCACTTGAAAGGTTCATGAGTTGTTACTTCCGCAGTATTACAAGATATACAAAGGAAAATCACAAGCAGTAAGCAAATGGCATGTGGGGTCTGGTTTCTCACACTGCAACAATTATACACTTGTGACTTCTTTCCCTCTATTAGCTGGTTATCACCAAAATACCCTTGAGCCCAAAAACTATTTCTGCCTTTGTTACTCCCAGTCCCGGGGTAGTTCCGCAAATATTGCTTGCGTATTCCATCCTGAGGACTCCTTCCTCCACAGCTGTTTACTCCTCTGCCTCGCCCGTCGACTCGGGTGCTTCGAGCCACAGGGTGTACCATCTTCTCGGCAGCAAGAGTATTCTTCAGGAGGGGATTTATGCCCTCTAGTGCCTTGCCGCATGCAATAAGAACGCCAATTCTGATCTTTTACCTCCGGTGCGGTACAACTGACCCCTTTTAGGTCTTTCCTACAAAGGCCTTCTATGATCTCTGCCACAAATGGGCTCGGCTCGTTTGTATGGTAGCAGTAATAGTCTGGGTGAATGCCCTTTGAGAAAATTTCCCACCACTCTTTAGATTCCAATCGGATTTCCCCTCTAGTCACTTTACAGGTCAGTACCCAAGCTGTAATCTCTCTTTGTACGTTCCAACAGGAATTGCAAGTTCCTCGTGGAGGATACCCTCTGTTGCAATGTGACCACCACCGTTCCCCACACACCTTACAGATATAGCATACAAAAGGATAGCAATTACAATTTTGATTTTTACACTTTACTCTAACACTTGAATTACTAATTAGTCCACTATCTAAGTAATATAAGTCTGATGTGTATTCAATCTGATAAGAGTCCATTAGTTTCTCTGTAACTTCAATTTCAGGTTCCCGGGAGGACTGGTTACTTGCCACACAGTGTTGTTAACTGGTCCTTTTACTCGACTGGCATGTGTCCATCCTCTTTCTGCAGTCCAAATTGCAGTTTCTGTAGTGAGTAACACAAGATAAGGACCTTCCCATTGTGGGGTTAGTGTAGATTCTTTCCAGGATTTTATTAACACATAGTCTCCTGGGTGCATTTTATGTATTTTTAAATCTAAAGGGGGTCTTTGCGTAATGATTCCTTTTTCCCAAAGTTCATTGCGGCGTTTTATTAAGGCAATAATATATGAGGTTATTTTATAGTCCTTCAACCGGGGGTGGTCTCGGGGTTCCTCCAAATCATATGGCATCCCGTATAGCATTTCAAAAGAGGAAATCCCAACATCTGCTCTGGGTCTTGTTCTTATGTACAATAGGGCTAAAGGGAGACACTTGACCCATGTCAATTTTGTTTCTATTATTAATTTGGTTAATTGCTTTTTTAGTTCCCCATTCATTCTTTCCACTCTTCCCGAACTTTGGGGATGCCATGGGGTATGGTATTCCCACTTAATTCCCAGAGTATGTGAGATATCAGTTATTTTGGACACAAAGTGGGGTCCCCTATCAGAATCTATTGTTTCTACTATCCCATATCTAGGGATTATTTCTTCTAATAATATTCTGACCACTGTCTGAGCAGTAGTCCGAGTAGTGGGGTAAGCCTCTACAAAATGGGTGAGATGATCTACTATTACTAACAAATATTTATATCTACCCACTTTAGGCATTTCAGTGAGGTCTATTTGTATTTTGGCAAAAGGCCTGTGAGCTAATTCCCTTCCTCCCATTCAAATGCAAAATAATCCCTACTTTTCTCATCCAGGGGGCATGCCCAAAAGGCATCCTTTAGATCAATAACACTATACCATCGATTTTCAGGTCCCAGACGGCTCAACAAAGTATATGGATTTGCAACTACTGGAAACCGGGCCAAAGTCCTCTTATTTATTTCTCTTAAATCGTGCACCAATCTGTAGGACCCATCTGACTTTTTTTACAGGCAGGATGGGAGTATTGAAGGGAGACATACAGGGCTCTAAAAGCCCTTTTTCCAATAACCTATCTATTTCAGGTTTTAGTCCTAATTTTTCCTCCCTAGGGATAGGGTATTGTTTTATTCTTACGGGTTTGCCAGGATTACTTATTTCCACTGAGAAAGGCTTAATCTGCAATTTCCCCACCGTTTCTGGGGTATACCACACCTCAGGATTAATTTTCTTTTCATCCTCCACCCTTAAAGGGCAGAGCTTTATCTGTAATTCTTTATTTACAATTTCTAAATTAATACCCAATTCTATTATCAGATCTCTCCCTAATAAATTGTAATCTGCTTCAGGTACCAGTAGTAAAGAACCTATACCAAATTTGGAATCAGTTTCTACCATCACATCCTTGATAACAGATACCTCAAAGGGCTCTCCTGCGGTGGTGTGTTTTTATTTTATTTGATATTTGTTCAGTGTCTGTTCACCCCCCAACCCCCCAATCTCCTCCTCTCCCCAACTGTCAATCTTCCCAAGCTCTTCCCTAACCCACTCCCCTCCAAGTTGTCAATCCTCCCTTTCCCTGCCCCTTTCCCCAGAACATTCCCTGTCATTCCTCTCGGCCTCCTCCCCTACTTCCAGACCATTCCCTGTCTATTTAGTGAGGCTCAACACCCTATTGGTTACTTTGTGTTACTCCCCTCCCCTGTTTCCCCTGATTGGTTTGTGCTATGTTAGTCCTGCCTTAAACTCCTCCCCAGCCCTACCCTCATTGGTTGTTGTTCCTACTCCCCTCCTCTTGAGTTCTGTATAAAACCTTTGTTCACCCTCTCCATAAGGTCTTGGGGCTCACTGAATAAATCCATCTTGTTCACCCCCAAGTCCCATGTCGCCTTCCTCTGTTCCTGCGCCACCGACTGGGACAGCAGAGCACCCCGGGGGGAGCGGCCGCCCCTTCTCTTCCCTCTCGCCGCCCAGCACGCCACCGCTCGGGGTATCACGGCGAGGGGGGGCGCATGCCGCGCCGCGACAAATGGTAGCAGAGGATGGTTCCCTCCTTCGTCTTCTAGAAGAAACGGGCAAATTCGTGGGGGCGCCCGCCTCACAGGAGAAGAAGGAGGGAAGAAGAACATCTGCGGCCGTGAGAGCTCTGCCCGGTGCTAAGAGGAGCCGGACGCCGAGCGGAGAAGATTGAGGCTCCGGGACCCTCTTGCGCCCTTGTCATCGTGCTCTCTACCCTGCCTGGGAGCAGCCACGGCCGGGCTGCAAATTTTTTTGGCGGGTAGACTTACCTAAGGGCGAAGAGGGGCGGTCTGGCAGTGGCTCGGGGGAGCCCGAAGAAGGGCTGACCGAGAAGGGGTTCCTCGGTCAGCATTGGCAGTGAGACCACCAGAGGCCGATAGTGGCCGAAACCAGGGCTTCGGGGACGAGTCCTGGTTTAACGGGAACACCCAGGCCTCCGGAAGGGCCAGACCGAGAGGGAACACCTCCAGTTCGAGGGCGATTCTTCCATCAGATCAAGAAAAAGATTCAAGTCATCACCGCCCGGGCCCAGAAGGTAAGGTGGGCTATACGGGGTTGGGGTCGCCCCGACGGGTGGCTGGGTCTGCCACTTTTCTTTTCGTGTTTTAACCCCCGTCTGCGCCCAGACAGGGGCTGTAGCCTTGCATGTCCCTGGCAGGCGGGTGGGTTTTCTTTTTCTGGGGGGGGGCTACCTTTGAGTAGTACTTTTCCCCTAGTCTTCTGTGGGGACCCATATTTGATCGCTTTTTCTTTTTCTTGAGAGGGTGTTTTTTCTATCCTCCCCTCCCCATGCTGGGCTGGACGGAGGGGGTAGAGAAAAAACACCAATAAGGAACAGTTAAGAGGGCAACATGTTAATTATGGGAGGGTTATTAAAAGAGGCTCTTTATATCCACCTGAGTCGGGCCCCCCTCCTGTAAATTTCCCTTTGCTTCTGTGAAGCTCCCCATACCCTCATCCCCTCGGACTTTCCTAAACCTTTTCCCTATCCTCCCTTGGGGATGGCTATGGCCAAGCCGCCCCAAGTGCCCTGCCGGACACTGCTCAAACTAAGGGCAGTGTACCTGGCACCCCCTGCCAAGATGGCGCTGGCCACGCTGCTTGGAACCTGCTTTCCCGCCTTGACCCTTCTTTTCCGCCCCTAGTTTCCCGCCAGTCCCATCCCTTCCCCAATGGCCCTGCACCGTCCCTGCACGAGGCCAGTTCCTATTGGGGGAGGCGGGGTTGGACATTCCCCTCCTTCTTCGGGCTCGTCCTCTGAGGGGAAGGTCGGGAGGGATCTTCCTCCAAGGACAAAGAGCCGAAACCCGGGACTGAGGATCCGCCATTTTGTCTTCCCCCTAAAATGGCGGCATCCCTGTCCACCCTTTACCGATTCCCCTACTAATCATGGCAATCACTAATTAAGTGATTGTCTGATTTCCCCAACCTATTCCTTAATGTACCCTACCCAATGTTCCTTTTTATTTAACTACAAAATCTTCCTTTTACTTCTAATTATTTTTCGAATAATTTACTTGTTAAGTTATATTTTATAGAAAGAAAGGCTGCATTTGTGATCATCATTGCTACAAGGATCATGTAGCTGCTGCGCTACTTTAGGCTTGCTGCATTGCTGCGAGGTTTAAAATTTATTAGTTATATTTAGTTGATCTTTTAATATAGATTATTCAAATTATCTTATTTAGTTGTTTTTGTTGGAATCATTTGAATAATATAGTTTTATATTAAATCTACATCTTAATTGTTTTCAGTTTATCAATTACTTTATTTGATTGTGTTATTAGACAAAAAATTGTCCAAATTAATTATTTAATTCCAATAATTCTATTTAATCATTCTATTTAAGTTGGATAGTAGTGATTTCAATCACTCTAATTCCATTATTTAGTTTAAATTCTGTTAATTATTTCCTTCTATTTCAATCACCTGATTTTTAATTATTCTTGGTAAATCTGATTTCAATTCTATTTGATTGTTTCTTAGATTTATTCATTTTAATTATTTTAACGCATTATTTATCTTTATTATCATTGTTTGTTACAATTGTTTCTTTATTACAATTATGTAATTTTAATTCCAATTAATTTAATTATAATTGTTTTATTCAAATTCAAATATTTTATTTCAATTGTTTTATTGCAGTTGTTTCAATTAGATTCCAATATTTATTTCTGCTTGTTTTCAATCACTTAACCATCCCATCTAATATTATTTACATTATTTTAGATTGCTACTCAGAGCAGCAAAACAGAAAGTTTTGAGTAGTTTTGTGTCTGATGTAAGAACAATTTGGCCAGACAAAGTTGCAGGCCATTCCCTCAACCTGAGCCAAGCAGCAGCAGTTCCAGCACCACCAGTTCCAGCTCCTCTACACAGCCACCCATCTCCAACTGGCTCAACAGCAGCAGCAACAAGCCCAGCCTCCACGGCGGCAGGCTCTCTCAAAGCCACCAACAGGCACAGATAAGATTACGGGAGAGTGGCTCGAGTATTGGAGCGGCTGTTTTTCAGAAGATGGACTTTATTCTGTCAGGTTTACTGCTGATTACAAATACCTGATTGTAGCTCAGCTGAATATCAACCGGTTGGCAATCTTGGCAGCACCTCCAGTTGGCTCCATTGGGGACTGTGCCGTAGTCCACAGTGTCCAGCTGGCTGATGAAATCAAGCCACATCTTGTGGATGTAGACATGAGGAGTGAAGCAGTTTATGTCGCAGAGATTGGATCCCAGCAAGTACAAAAATACGTACCCTTGAGCTGATGATTTCACACAAATGCCATGGCACAAAGCTGTGAGACATTTAAGACCTATGACCACATTTCCTTGAATTCTTTATAGCTTGTGTTTTCTTAGACAGAACTGCATAAGTGCTCCCAGAACTCTGAAGATAAGACTCTGTCCTAGCTGTTCTGGAGTTCTGAAGAAATACTTGGTCTTGAACTCTTACTCCTTTAAGTAATGATATGATATTAATTTGTTGTGATTGTGAAATGATAAGCATTTTAATTCTATTATATAAAAGTTTACAAACACAACTGTTCATCTTAAGTACATGGAGTCAATAGCGCTTCTTAGCCTGTGTGTTGCCAAATGGTCAGAAATGTCTGAAAGAAGTTTTATAAATTATTTCCTGGGAGAAGAGCACTCCATTTCAATGTTTCCTCACTTTGATTTCCGAATGGTCGTGCTAATACTGTCCAACAGAGAATATAAGAATGTGTCACAATGTTAAATCAGATGCTGCTGGATGTTTGTGTCAGTACTGGCATCTGCCTTAGGTGTTTACACTTTAAACTAAATTAAAATTATCTGCACAGCAGCCAAGAATTAATTCTTAACTAAATTGGGTTTTAACCTTATTTGATTTATATCAACATGAGTTTTCAGTTCCATAAGATTTCATAGTGGAACATATTGAGGTTCAAGTCATGTAAGTTCTTCCAGAAAAACAAATTACAATTTGCTAGAAAAGTCTTAATCGGCAGTAGGGACTGGGAGACATATGATTTTTTTCTGAGTTAATTGAAGCTCTGTCATTTAACAGCAAAGCATCTGTTTTAATTTATTTCCAGAACTCAGATTTCATCAACTTCATTAATGTGTAGAGTTAAGTTTTTTACACTATATTATAGCAGATGTCTCTAAGCTTTGTCCTAAAGTACTTCAAAATTTTTATTTCATGTGGTCCATTTACTTTTGTATTATATATCAAAAACAATTTTGTATATTTTATATTAAGTAATCCTGTAATCGTAATTAGTTTATATTTTTCTGATAGTTTTCAACTTATGTCCATTTAGTAATTTGTAATTTTACCATATGATTTTACTGTATCTTGAATATGAAGTTTGTATTATTTATATGATGTATTGATATGTTTAAACACCAAAACTCTCCTTCCTTTTGTAAAAAGAAAGGGGGAGATGCGGTGGTGTGTTTTTATTTTATTTGATATTTGTTCAGTGTCTGTTCACCCCCCAACCCCCCAATCTCCTCCTCTCCCCAACTGTCAATCTTCCCAAGCTCTTCCCTAACCCACTCCCCTCCAAGTTGTCAATCCTCCCTTTCCCTGCCCCTTTCCCCAGAACATTCCCTGTCATTCCTCTCGGCCTCCTCCCCTACTTCCAGACCATTCCCTGTCTATTTAGTGAGGCTCAACACCCTATTGGTTACTTTGTGTTACTCCCCTCCCCTGTTTCCCCTGATTGGTTTGTGCTATGTTAGTCCTGCCTTAAACTCCTCCCCAGCCCTACCCTCATTGGTTGTTGTTCCTACTCCCCTCCTCTTGAGTTCTGTATAAAACCTTTGTTCACCCTCTCCATAAGGTCTTGGGGCTCACTGAATAAATCCATCTTGTTCACCCCCAAGTCCCATGTCGCCTTCCTCTGTTCCTGCGCCACCGACTGGGACAGCAGAGCACCCCGGGGGGAGCGGCCGCCCCTTCTCTTCCCTCTCGCCGCCCAGCACGCCACCGCTCGGGGTATCACGGCGAGGGGGGGCGCATGCCGCGCCGCGACACTCTCCTTTTGCCCCAATTACATGTACAGTGTCAGATGACTTTTTACATCCAAGCGGCAAGGCTTGCACCGTGGATCTTTCAGCCCCGGTATCCACTAAAAATTCCATCTCTTGTTGTTGGGGTCCCACTTTAAGCTTTACCAAGGGCTCCTTATGATGTTTCTTCCCCAACAAATAGAGCCCTTGACACCCCTAATCTTCCTTAAAGGCCTTCTCATCCGCTATCCATTGTCTGCATCCCCTCTTCATATGTCCCTTCTTTCCACAGTAGAAGCAGACAATTTCACGACCTCTTCCTTTTCCTTCCCTAGAAATATAACTCTGCTCCCGATTCTCCCTTTGTTCTACATTCCTTGCACGGGAATTAGGGTTAGGCCCTTCCCGCACAACTGCAGCCATAATCCTCCTTGTTTTTCTTGTTCTCTTCCCTGGCTGATAAGGCAAATAGTTTTGTCCTTGTCTCCCCAACTGTCCACAGGGAAGCATATTTGCTCTCTTCTGAATCAAAGGCTTCCTTTGAGTTAACATATATATTTAGAGCCTGACAAATCCAATCCTCAAGGGACCCGAATACCGGCCAATACAAATGGTCTCCCCTAATTTGTTTCCCCCCCCACACTTCCATACAATAATGTATCATTTTAACTTTGTCTTTCCCTTTTCTAGATGGGAAAGCATCCCAATTAATTATCATCAAACCCAAGGGGCTATCCCTGGGAATCTGGGGAAGCTTAGCATGGGTCCCCTCTCCTATGGGACCAGAGGGCTTGCTTTTCCTCTGTCCCATCTTCCGGAGTGCACTCAATTTCTCACACACGTGCTCCCCTGGTTCGTGGCCAAGCCCCTCGCGGGGAATGGAAAACGCACTAATACAGAGTCCGCACTCACTTGGTCTCTACGAGACCTCTCACACACAGCACTCCGGGAAAACCACCCCAAACCGAGCGGGAAACCGGCCTATACTCACGCGTCCTGCGTCTTCCCACTCTGAGCTCATCCCTCACCTTAATGGGGAGCTGCCCTCAGAGTTGCTATGTATCACTTTGATGGTTCTCCTGTTGGGTGTATTTTGGAGCAGCTGTTATCTGTGGCTTTTTATGGTGATCCTGTGGAAAGCAGCCATTTACCTGCTATGATGAACTCAAAACTAATACTAACTCTTCATTCCCTTTGGTTTTATTTGGGGTTTTTTTAGTCTCTTTGTTTGATTGGTTTGCATGGGTTCGTTTGTTTCTAGGTTTTGTCTGTTTTGGTTTGAGTCTTTTGTTTGCTTTTTCATAAGACTCAGGTGAAGTTGGCATAGCCAAAGTCAAGAGAATGTACACCAGGCTTGACTTTCCAGAAATTACTTTTGGCTGTGTTTAACTGCATTCTCCAGGCTCAGGATGACCAGTACATTTGCAGGATTTGCTCTGCAACATCAGCTTGCCCAGACTCTGCTCGGTGATTCACAAATGGAGAAGACAATGGATATTGTGCCAAGCTTCCTTTCAAACAGCCAAAACTGCAACGGCATGAGAGAAAAAAAGAAAAAAACAGAGACTATATTCACCAATTAGAGCAGAAGCAGTGTCCCACCATCTTGCCCTCCACTCTTATTAATTTTGTACATTGAGAGGCAAACCTGGGCCTCAAGCTTCTGTCTCTCAGTTCCTGATGCCATTTGACTCCAGCCTGGACTCCCCCTGATCACACTGCCTGCTTTCCACATGGGGCTGGGGATGCTCAGCCTGGAAAGAGGAGACCCTGGGGAGGCCTCACTGCAGCTCTGCAGGACTGCAAGGGTGCCACAAGAAAGATTGGGACAGGGTGTTCCACAGGGCCTGTGGCAACAGGACAAGGGGGGACGGCTTTCAGCTGCAGGAGGCTGATTGAAGTTGGATCTGAGGAAGCTGCTCTCTTCCACTGAGGGTGCTGAGGCACTGGCCCAGGCTGTGGATGCTCCATCCTTGGGAACAGGGCTCAGAGCGCCATGGTCTGGGGGAACGTTGCTAAGCATGGAACCAAAGGCTCTCTAGCTCAATGGTCATGTCACAATCCATGTCCCATCTGGAACTGCCAGCAGCCAGCAAGCAGCACAACACAACCGTTGGCCCTGGGCTCAGCACATGCTGCACGCTGCTCCTGCTGCTCCTGTCAGCCTTCTTGTTCCTGCCCCCGAGACCTCATCTCATCAGTCTCAAAAGCTGCCTAAGGCCTGGATTGTGTCATCCATCCCTGCAGGATGCTCACATTTGTCCTGAGGAAGGTACGGTGCCATTCCATGGAGGTGGATCCCCCCAGCTGCCCGGGTGTGGGCTGGAGTTCTGGGGGGATGGGGTGGGACAGGGACCCCACTCTGAGATTTTGCTACCTCTGCAGGCTGTTGCAGGTAGAGAAGACAAGATGGAGGTGGACAGACAGACTGATAGAGAGGAGAAGATGGAAGTGGAGGGAGAAAAGAGAGGAGAGGAAGAGATGGAGGTGGACACAATAATGGATACGGAGGAGGAGATGGAGGTGGATGGAGAACAGACTGGAGAGGAAGAGATGGAGGTTGATGAGGATGAGGAGATGGACGTGGAAATGGAAGAGTACACCAAGGAGATGGACATTGATGAGTAAGATGAAGAGGAGGCCATGGTCCTGGGATGAAGAGCGATGCCAGCAGCAGGACAGGCATGTGGTCCCCACAGGCACAGTGGGTTCCCTGCAGCCAGGCAGGGGCGGGATTGGGCTGGGTGGTCCCTGCTCAGGCACGTGGTACCCAGTGCCTTGGGTTCTGGTGGCCATGCCCAGCTTGTCCTGTTCTTGCTTTGGGCCACACAAGCCCCATGGCAGTGCCTGGGGCCCAGCCCCCAGACCCAGCCAGCCTCAGCTCTGGCAGCAGAGTCCCGCTGTGCCAGCCTGGGGGCACACAGTGGAGCCCTCTGTGCCTGACTGGAGTGACCATGGCACCTGCTTTTCTTCCCGGACTGATGGAGATCCTGGACTGAAATGGCACCCGTTTGTACATAGTTTTTAGAGTTTGTTCTTGTTTTTGGCATATAGGTTTTAGGGCTTCGTTTTGTCTTCTGTAAATACATTTCAAATATTGTTGTTAGATATGTTCTTAGGTATATACATTCTATAAATTGTTGTCATTACAAATATTCTTACAGAAGTAAATGTGTTCTGTGTTTTCATTGCTGTTCTTATGTAAATAAACAACCTTGGGTTTTCACACCCCAGTTCTCTTTCCATTTGCTTCTGGCACAGGCAGTATTGGCCAAGTTGTGTTTTCCACTTGCTCCCGGTTCCCAGGGCTGGAGGTTCATGGGGGAGCTGGCACAGCCACCCCAGCAGTGGTTGTCCCACTCAGAGGGTTCCGCTGACAGAGGTCACTGTCTCCTTGCTGTCTCTCTGGACACACTGGGGAGCTGCAGGGGCGAATCCCAGTGTGCCCTGTCCCATGGGATCCCATGTTGGGACTCAATGTCCCAGCCCGGGTGAGCACTGGTTGTGGCCCTGGGCTCAGCATGGCAGGCCTGGTGCTCACAGCAGTGCAGACTTCAAGCTGGCCATGCACAGCTCCGTGTTGCTCCCAAAAATATCACTGCTGCAGCACCTGGGGTTCCCCAGTGCTGGGCTTTTTATCCCCACTGCATGGAGGATCACATGGCAGGGCAAAGGATGGGATCCCATGTGGCCTCCAACCTGCCCTGATCCAGGCTGGGCACAGCCTGATGAAGGATGAGCACATCTCGCAGGGATATGGAAACCTCCCCTGAGAACCCAGTTCAGGCAGAGCCTGAGCTCTTTTGTGGCTCTGGGCAGGAAGATGCTCAGGATCTCCCAGAGAGGCTCAGCGGGCAGTAGGATTGTGCCTGGATCTCGCTCTGGACATGCCAGTGGCTCAAGTGAGAGCTGTGGGAATGATTTATAATGCACCGAGAGGGGCCACAGTCCTGCAAGGCTCTTACATCAGGAGCAAAGAGCAGCCTGCAGGGTGGGGAAGGCTGGAGCTGTAGCACTCTGTGCTCATCCCTCACCTTAATGGGGAGGTGCCCCCAGAGTTGCTATGTATCACTTTGATGGTTCTCCTGTTGGGTGTATTTTGGAGCAGCTGTTATCTGTGGCTTTTTATGGTGATGCTGTGGAAAGCAGCCATTTACCTGCCGTGATGAACTCAAAACTTGTCATGGTTTGACACTGGCACAATGCCAGTGCCCCCATGAAAATGTGATCCCTACCTTGAATGCTGTGATGTGGAATCTAGAATAGAGCAAAGCAGGCCCAAGCCTAATAACAGGAAAAAACTTTATTAAACTACCACTACAAAAGAAAAGAGAAAACTAAAGAAGGGAAAAAAAAACCACACAAAGATCCAAATGAAAACCTTGCAAAACATTCCTCCCCCCCACCACCCAACTCCAACAAACCACAGTGAGACACAATCTGGACCCCAATCAGGTTTCCACTCTTCAAACAACTGATACTCAGTCCATCGAGGGAACAGAGTCTCTCCTGTGCCACAGACCCCCCAAGAAACACAGCTTCACATCCTGTGTTTCCATGTCACACATGGCACCGCCCGGAGAAAAAGTTTGCCATGGTGACCCTTCTCCTTTCCATGCACAGTGCTCTCACCACCAATGCATGGATGGACAGACTGCTTTTAGGATTTTCCCTTTCAAGGATGCCCTGCCAAGAGGGGAGAAAACAACAGTTCAGTTTTTCATTGTTTGGGACCACAGTCCCCCCCCCATTTTCCCCTGGGGCCGAGGGCTCAAGAACAGAGATCTTCTTCTCTTCTCTTTTCCTTTCCAGGGCAAGGGGGCGCCACCACAAACCCCCCAACCTTTTCTCTGTTCACTCCACTTTTGTCTTTTTCTCAGCTGAAGCAGGTCTCTTGACTCACTGGCATCCTCCCAAAACACAGTCCCTCTTGAAGGAGAAGATTTGGTTCAGGTTGTGGCTAACATGGAAAAGTCGAGCCAAAAGCCACTCCTTGTCCCCCTCCCATCCAGAATTCCTCCTTCCAACATCCCATCCCAGGGTCCAAGGTGTCCCTCTTCCTCTCTTTCAAACCGAGGAGGGGAAAGGAAAATTCACAAAGCTTTCATTTCTCAAGGAAGGGTTAAAAGTCCGAACTCCCAGGATGGCTCGATGCCCGGACATTCAGCAACTCCCACACAACTGGGCACCTTGCAGCAGCTCCCCCCGCTCCTCCTTCCTTGCGGCTTTCTCTCTCCCTCTCAGGAGAGGAACTCTGGGGGGGGGAAATGGAGACATCCCAGATTTCTTCCACCCTTCCATCTGCAGGGGCCAGCCCGGTTCCAGTCCTTTCACCACCCTTGGGGCTTTCGGCCTACCTTTCTCAGGCCATGGGGGCTTCCCCTCCCCCACCCAGCTCGTGGCTGGGCGGGGGAAGGTCTGCACTGCACGCTGACCGGAACCAAAGAGAGCGAGTTCCCCTGGGAATTCTGCTTTCAACCCCTCTGTGTTCTCAGAGGCGTGTCTACTTTCAATTGGACAAGATCTAAATTGACCTCTTCCTTCCGGAAAAAATTATCTTTCCGTGTCAAACCACGACAAAACTAATATTAACTCTTCATTCCCTTTGGTTTTATTTGGGGTTTTTTTAGTCTCTTTGTTTGATTGGTTTGCATGGGTTTGTTTGTTTCTAGGTTTTGTCTGTTTTGGTTTGAGTCTTTTGTTTGCTTTTTCATAAGACTCAGGTGAAGTTGGCACAGCCAACGTCAAGAGAATGTACACCAGGCTTGACTTTCCAGAAATTACTTTTGGTTGGGTTTAACTGCATTCTCCAGGCTCAGGATGACCAGTACATTTGCAGGATTTGCTCTGCAACATCAGCTTGCCCAGACTCTGCTCGGTGATTCACAAATGGAGAAGACAATGGATATTGTGCCAAGCTTCCTTTCAAACAGCCAAAACTGCAACGGCATGAGAGAAAAAAAGAAAAAAAACAGAGACTATATTCACCAATTAGAGCAGAAGCAGTGTCCCACCATCTTGCCCTCCACTCTTATTAATTTTATACATTGAGAGGCAAACCTGGGCCTAAAGCTTCCGTCTCTCAGTTCCTGATGCCATTTGACTCCAGCCTGGACTCCCCCAGATCACACTGCCTGCTTTCCACGTGGGGCTGGGGATGCTCCGCCTGGAAAGAGGAGACCCTGGGGAGGCCTCACTGCAGCTCTGCAGGACTGCAAGGGTGCCACAAGAAAGATTGGGACAGGGTGTTCCACAGGGCCTGTGGCAACAGGACAAGGGGGGGACGGCTTTCAGCTGCAGGAGGCTGATTGAAGTTGGATCTGAGGAAGCTGCTCTCTTCCACTGAGGGTGCTGAGGCACTGGCCCAGGCTGTGGATGCTCCATCCTTGGGAACAGGGCTCTGAGCACCATGGTCTGGGGGAACGTTGCTAAGCATGGAACCAAAGGCTCTCTAGCTCAATGGTCATGTCACAATCCATGTCCCATCTGGAACTGCCAGCAGCCAGCAAGCAGCACAACACAACCGTTGGCCCTGGGCTCAGCACACGCTGCACGCTGCTCCTGCTGCTCCTCTCACCCTTCTTGTTCTAGCCCCTGAGACATCATCTCATCAGTCTCAAAAGCTGCCTAAGGCCTGGATTGTGTCATCCATCCCTGCAGGATGCTCACATTTGTCCTGAGGAAGGTACGGTGCCATTCCATGGAGGCGGATCCCCCCAGCTGCCCGAGTGTGGGCTGGAGTTCTGGGGGGATGGGGTGGGACAGGGACCCCACTCTGAGGTTTTGCTACCTCTGCAGGCTGTTGCAGGTAGAGAAGACAAGATGGAGGTGGACAGACAGACTGATAGAGAGGAGAAGATGGAAGTGGAGGGAGAAAAGAGAGGAGAGGAAGAGATGGAGGTGGACACAATAATGGATACGGAGGAGGAGATGGAGGTGGATGGAGAACAGACTGGAGAGGAAGAGATGGAGGTTGATGAGGATGAGGAGATGGACGTGGAAATGGAAGAGTACACCGAGGAGATGGACATTGATGAGGAAGATGAAGAGGAGGCCATGGTCCTGGGATGAAGAGCGATGCCAGCAGCAGGACAGGCATGTGGTCCCCACAGGCACAGTGGGTTCCCTGCAGCCAGGCTGGGGCGGGATTGGGCTGGGTGGTCCCTGCTCAGGCACGTGGTACCCAGTGCCTTGGGTTCTGCTGGCCATGCCCAGCCTGTCCTGTGCTTGCTTTGGGCCACACAAGCCCCATGGCAGTGCCTGGGGCCCAGCCCCCAGACCCAGCCAGCCTCAGCTCTGGCAGCAGAGTCCCGCTGTGCCAGCCTGGGGGCACACAGTGGAGCCCTCTGTGCCTGACTGGAGTGACCATGGCACCTGCTTTTCTTCCCGGACTGATGGAGATCCTGGACTGAAATGGCACCCGTTTGTACATAGTTTTTAGAGTTTGTTCTTGTTTTTGGCATATAGGTTTTAGGGCTTCGTTTTGTCTTCTGTAAATACATTTCAAATATTGTTGTTAGATATGTTCTTAGGTATATACATTCTATAAATTGTTGTTATTACAAATATTCTTACAGAAGTAAATGTGTTCTGTGTTTTCATTGCTGTTCTTATGTAAATAAACAACCTTGGGTTTTCACACCCCAGTTCTCTTTCCATTTGCTTCCGGCACAGGCAGTATTGGCCAAGTTGTGTTTTCCACTTGCTCCCGGTTCCCAGGGCTGGAGGTTCATGGGGGAGCTGGCACAGCCACCCCAGCAGTGGTTGTCCCACTCAGAGGGTCCCGCTGACAGAGGTCACTGTCTCCTTGCTGTCTCTCTGGACACACTGGGGAGCTGCAGGGGCGAATCCCAGCGTGCCCTGTCCCATGGGATCCCATGTTGGGACTCAATGTCCCAGCCCGGGTGAGCACTGGTTGTGGCCCTGGGCTCAGCATGGCAGGCCTGGTGCTCACAGCAGTGCAGACTTCAAGCTGGCCATGCACAGCTCCGTGTTGCTCCCAAAAATATCACTGCTGCAGCACCTGGGGTTCCCCAGTGCTCGGCTTTTTATCCCCACTGCATGGAGGATCACATGGCAAGGCAAAGGATGGATCCCATGTGGCATCCAACCTGCCCTGATCCAGGCTGGGCACAGCCTGATGAAGGATGAGCACATCTCGCAGGGATATGGAAACCTCCCCTGAGAACCCAGTTCAGGCAGAGCCTGAGCTCTTTTGTGGCTCTGGGCAGGAAGATGCTCAGGATCTCCCAGAGAGGCTCAGCGGGCAGTAGGATTGTGCCTGGATCTCGCTCTGGACATGCCAGTGGCTCAAGTGAGAGCTGTGGGAATGATTTATAATGCACCGAGAGGGGCCACAGTCCTGCAAGGCTCTTACATCAGGAGCAAAGAGCAGCCTGCAGGGTGGGGAAGGCTGGAGCTGTAGCACTCTGTGCTCATCCCTCACCTTAATGGGGAGGTGCCCCCAGAGTTGCTATGTATCACTTTGATGGTTCTCCTGTTGGGTGTATTTTGGAGCAGCTGTTATCTGTGGCTTTTTATGGTGATGCTGTGGAAAGCAGCCATTTACCTGCCGTGATGAACTCAAAACTTGTCATGGTTTGACACTGGCACAATGCCAGTGCCCCCATGAAAATGTGATCCCTACCTTGAATGCTGTGATGTGGAATCTAGAATAGAGCAAAGCAGGCCCAAGCCTAATAACAGGAAAAAACTTTATTAAACTACCACTACAAAAGAAAAGAGAAAACTAAAGAAGGGAAAAAAAAACCACACAAAGATCCAAATGAAAACCTTGCAAAACATTCCTCCCCCCCACCACCCAACTCCAACAAACCACAGTGAGACACAATCTGGACCCCAATCAGGTTTCCACTCTTCAAACAACTGATACTCAGTCCATCGAGGGAACAGAGTCTCTCCTGTGCCACAGACCCCCCAAGAAACACAGCTTCACATCCTGTGTTTCCATGTCACACATGGCACCGCCCGGAGAAAAAGTTTGCCATGGTGACCCTTCTCCTTTCCATGCACAGTGCTCTCACCACCAATGCATGGATGGACAGACTGCTTTTAGGATTTTCCCTTTCAAGGATGCCCTGCCAAGAGGGGAGAAAACAACAGTTCAGTTTTTCATTGTTTGGGACCACAGTCCCCCCCCCATTTTCCCCTGGGGCCGAGGGCTCAAGAACAGAGATCTTCTTCTCTTCTCTTTTCCTTTCCAGGGCAAGGGGGCGCCACCACAAACCCCCCAACCTTTTCTCTGTTCACTCCACTTTTGTCTTTTTCTCAGCTGAAGCAGGTCTCTTGACTCACTGGCATCCTCCCAAAACACAGTCCCTCTTGAAGGAGAAGATTTGGTTCAGGTTGTGGCTAACATGGAAAAGTCGAGCCAAAAGCCACTCCTTGTCCCCCTCCCATCCAGAATTCCTCCTTCCAACATCCCATCCCAGGGTCCAAGGTGTCCCTCTTCCTCTCTTTCAAACCGAGGAGGGGAAAGGAAAATTCACAAAGCTTTCATTTCTCAAGGAAGGGTTAAAAGTCCGAACTCCCAGGATGGCTCGATGCCCGGACATTCAGCAACTCCCACACAACTGGGCACCTTGCAGCAGCTCCCCCCGCTCCTCCTTCCTTGCGGCTTTCTCTCTCCCTCTCAGGAGAGGAACTCTGGGGGGGGGAAATGGAGACATCCCAGATTTCTTCCACCCTTCCATCTGCAGGGGCCAGCCCGGTTCCAGTCCTTTCACCACCCTTGGGGCTTTCGGCCTACCTTTCTCAGGCCATGGGGGCTTCCCCTCCCCCACCCAGCTCGTGGCTGGGCGGGGGAAGGTCTGCACTGCACGCTGACCGGAACCAAAGAGAGCGAGTTCCCCTGGGAATTCTGCTTTCAACCCCTCTGTGTTCTCAGAGGCGTGTCTACTTTCAATTGGACAAGATCTAAATTGACCTCTTCCTTCCGGAAAAAATTATCTTTCCGTGTCAAACCACGACAAAACTAATATTAACTCTTCATTCCCTTTGGTTTTATTTGGGGTTTTTTTAGTCTCTTTGTTTGATTGGTTTGCATGGGTTTGTTTGTTTCTAGGTTTTGTCTGTTTTGGTTTGAGTCTTTTGTTTGCTTTTTCATAAGACTCAGGTGAAGTTGGCACAGCCAACGTCAAGAGAATGTACACCAGGCTTGACTTTCCAGAAATTACTTTTGGTTGGGTTTAACTGCATTCTCCAGGCTCAGGATGACCAGTACATTTGCAGGATTTGCTCTGCAACATCAGCTTGCCCAGACTCTGCTCGGTGATTCACAAATGGAGAAGACAATGGATATTGTGCCAAGCTTCCTTTCAAACAGCCAAAACTGCAACGGCATGAGAGAAAAAAAGAAAAAAAACAGAGACTATATTCACCAATTAGAGCAGAAGCAGTGTCCCACCATCTTGCCCTCCACTCTTATTAATTTTATACATTGAGAGGCAAACCTGGGCCTAAAGCTTCCGTCTCTCAGTTCCTGATGCCATTTGACTCCAGCCTGGACTCCCCCAGATCACACTGCCTGCTTTCCACGTGGGGCTGGGGATGCTCCGCCTGGAAAGAGGAGACCCTGGGGAGGCCTCACTGCAGCTCTGCAGGACTGCAAGGGTGCCACAAGAAAGATTGGGACAGGGTGTTCCACAGGGCCTGTGGCAACAGGACAAGGGGGGGACGGCTTTCAGCTGCAGGAGGCTGATTGAAGTTGGATCTGAGGAAGCTGCTCTCTTCCACTGAGGGTGCTGAGGCACTGGCCCAGGCTGTGGATGCTCCATCCTTGGGAACAGGGCTCTGAGCACCATGGTCTGGGGGAACGTTGCTAAGCATGGAACCAAAGGCTCTCTAGCTCAATGGTCATGTCACAATCCATGTCCCATCTGGAACTGCCAGCAGCCAGCAAGCAGCACAACACAACCGTTGGCCCTGGGCTCAGCACACGCTGCACGCTGCTCCTGCTGCTCCTCTCACCCTTCTTGTTCTAGCCCCTGAGACATCATCTCATCAGTCTCAAAAGCTGCCTAAGGCCTGGATTGTGTCATCCATCCCTGCAGGATGCTCACATTTGTCCTGAGGAAGGTACGGTGCCATTCCATGGAGGCGGATCCCCCCAGCTGCCCGAGTGTGGGCTGGAGTTCTGGGGGGATGGGGTGGGACAGGGACCCCACTCTGAGGTTTTGCTACCTCTGCAGGCTGTTGCAGGTAGAGAAGACAAGATGGAGGTGGACAGACAGACTGATAGAGAGGAGAAGATGGAAGTGGAGGGAGAAAAGAGAGGAGAGGAAGAGATGGAGGTGGACACAATAATGGATACGGAGGAGGAGATGGAGGTGGATGGAGAACAGACTGGAGAGGAAGAGATGGAGGTTGATGAGGATGAGGAGATGGACGTGGAAATGGAAGAGTACACCGAGGAGATGGACATTGATGAGGAAGATGAAGAGGAGGCCATGGTCCTGGGATGAAGAGCGATGCCAGCAGCAGGACAGGCATGTGGTCCCCACAGGCACAGTGGGTTCCCTGCAGCCAGGCTGGGGCGGGATTGGGCTGGGTGGTCCCTGCTCAGGCACGTGGTACCCAGTGCCTTGGGTTCTGCTGGCCATGCCCAGCCTGTCCTGTGCTTGCTTTGGGCCACACAAGCCCCATGGCAGTGCCTGGGGCCCAGCCCCCAGACCCAGCCAGCCTCAGCTCTGGCAGCAGAGTCCCGCTGTGCCAGCCTGGGGGCACACAGTGGAGCCCTCTGTGCCTGACTGGAGTGACCATGGCACCTGCTTTTCTTCCCGGACTGATGGAGATCCTGGACTGAAATGGCACCCGTTTGTACATAGTTTTTAGAGTTTGTTCTTGTTTTTGGCATATAGGTTTTAGGGCTTCGTTTTGTCTTCTGTAAATACATTTCAAATATTGTTGTTAGATATGTTCTTAGGTATATACATTCTATAAATTGTTGTTATTACAAATATTCTTACAGAAGTAAATGTGTTCTGTGTTTTCATTGCTGTTCTTATGTAAATAAACAACCTTGGGTTTTCACACCCCAGTTCTCTTTCCATTTGCTTCCGGCACAGGCAGTATTGGCCAAGTTGTGTTTTCCACTTGCTCCCGGTTCCCAGGGCTGGAGGTTCATGGGGGAGCTGGCACAGCCACCCCAGCAGTGGTTGTCCCACTCAGAGGGTTCCGCTGACAGAGGTCACTGTCTCCTTGCTGTCTCTCTGGACACACTGGGGAGCTGCAGGGGCGAATCCCAGTGTGCCCTGTCCCATGGGATCCCATGTTGGGACTCAATGTCCCAGCCCGGGTGAGCACTGGTTGTGGCCCTGGGCTCAGCATGGCAGGCCTGGTGCTCACAGCAGTGCAGACTTCAAGCTGGCCATGCACAGCTCCGTGTTGCTCCCAAAAATATCACTGCTGCAGCACCTGGGGTTCCCCAGTGCTCGGCTTTTTATCCCCACTGCATGGAGGATCACATGGCAAGGCAAAGGATGGATCCCATGTGGCATCCAACCTGCCCTGATCCAGGCTGGGCACAGCCTGATGAAGGATGAGCACATCTCGCAGGGATATGGAAACCTCCCCTGAGAACCCAGTTCAGGCAGAGCCTGAGCTCTTTTGTGGCTCTGGGCAGGAAGATGCTCAGGATCTCCCAGAGAGGCTCAGCGGGCAGTAGGATTGTGCCTGGATCTCGCTCTGGACATGCCAGTGGCTCAAGTGAGAGCTGTGGGAATGATTTATAATGCACCGAGAGGGGCCACAGTCCTGCAAGGCTCTTACATCAGGAGCAAAGAGCAGCCTGCAGGGTGGGGAAGGCTGGAGCTGTAGCACTCTGTGCTCATCCCTCACCTTAATGGGGAGGTGCCCCCAGAGTTGCTATGTATCACTTTGATGGTTCTCCTGTTGGGTGTATTTTGGAGCAGCTGTTATCTGTGGCTTTTTATGGTGATGCTGTGGAAAGCAGCCATTTACCTGCCGTGATGAACTCAAAACTTGTCATGGTTTGACACTGGCACAATGCCAGTGCCCCCATGAAAATGTGATCCCTACCTTGAATGCTGTGATGTGGAATCTAGAATAGAGCAAAGCAGGCCCAAGCCTAATAACAGGAAAAAACTTTATTAAACTACCACTACAAAAGAAAAGAGAAAACTAAAGAAGGGAAAAAAAAACCACACAAAGATCCAAATGAAAACCTTGCAAAACATTCCTCCCCCCCACCACCCAACTCCAACAAACCACAGTGAGACACAATCTGGACCCCAATCAGGTTTCCACTCTTCAAACAACTGATACTCAGTCCATCGAGGGAACAGAGTCTCTCCTGTGCCACAGACCCCCCAAGAAACACAGCTTCACATCCTGTGTTTCCATGTCACACATGGCACCGCCCGGAGAAAAAGTTTGCCATGGTGACCCTTCTCCTTTCCATGCACAGTGCTCTCACCACCAATGCATGGATGGACAGACTGCTTTTAGGATTTTCCCTTTCAAGGATGCCCTGCCAAGAGGGGAGAAAACAACAGTTCAGTTTTTCATTGTTTGGGACCACAGTCCCCCCCCCATTTTCCCCTGGGGCCGAGGGCTCAAGAACAGAGATCTTCTTCTCTTCTCTTTTCCTTTCCAGGGCAAGGGGGCGCCACCACAAACCCCCCAACCTTTTCTCTGTTCACTCCACTTTTGTCTTTTTCTCAGCTGAAGCAGGTCTCTTGACTCACTGGCATCCTCCCAAAACACAGTCCCTCTTGAAGGAGAAGATTTGGTTCAGGTTGTGGCTAACATGGAAAAGTCGAGCCAAAAGCCACTCCTTGTCCCCCTCCCATCCAGAATTCCTCCTTCCAACATCCCATCCCAGGGTCCAAGGTGTCCCTCTTCCTCTCTTTCAAACCGAGGAGGGGAAAGGAAAATTCACAAAGCTTTCATTTCTCAAGGAAGGGTTAAAAGTCCGAACTCCCAGGATGGCTCGATGCCCGGACATTCAGCAACTCCCACACAACTGGGCACCTTGCAGCAGCTCCCCCCGCTCCTCCTTCCTTGCGGCTTTCTCTCTCCCTCTCAGGAGAGGAACTCTGGGGGGGGGAAATGGAGACATCCCAGATTTCTTCCACCCTTCCATCTGCAGGGGCCAGCCCGGTTCCAGTCCTTTCACCACCCTTGGGGCTTTCGGCCTACCTTTCTCAGGCCATGGGGGCTTCCCCTCCCCCACCCAGCTCGTGGCTGGGCGGGGGAAGGTCTGCACTGCACGCTGACCGGAACCAAAGAGAGCGAGTTCCCCTGGGAATTCTGCTTTCAACCCCTCTGTGTTCTCAGAGGCGTGTCTACTTTCAATTGGACAAGATCTAAATTGACCTCTTCCTTCCGGAAAAAATTATCTTTCCGTGTCAAACCACGACAAAACTAATATTAACTCTTCATTCCCTTTGGTTTTATTTGGGGTTTTTTTAGTCTCTTTGTTTGATTGGTTTGCATGGGTTTGTTTGTTTCTAGGTTTTGTCTGTTTTGGTTTGAGTCTTTTGTTTGCTTTTTCATAAGACTCAGGTGAAGTTGGCACAGCCAACGTCAAGAGAATGTACACCAGGCTTGACTTTCCAGAAATTACTTTTGGTTGGGTTTAACTGCATTCTCCAGGCTCAGGATGACCAGTACATTTGCAGGATTTGCTCTGCAACATCAGCTTGCCCAGACTCTGCTCGGTGATTCACAAATGGAGAAGACAATGGATATTGTGCCAAGCTTCCTTTCAAACAGCCAAAACTGCAACGGCATGAGAGAAAAAAAGAAAAAAACAGAGACTATATTCACCAATTAGAGCAGAAGCAGTGTCCCACCATCTTGCCCTCCACTCTTATTAATTTTGTACATTGAGAGGCAAACCTGGGCCTAAAGCTTCCGTCTCTCAGTTCCTGATGCCATTTGACTCCAGCCTGGACTCCCCCAGATCACACTGCCTGCTTTCCACGTGGGGCTGGGGATGCTCCGCCTGGAAAGAGGAGACCCTGGGGAGGCCTCACTGCAGCTCTGCAGGACTGCAAGGGTGCCACAAGAAAGATTGGGACAGGGTGTTCCACAGGGCCTGTGGCAACAGGACAAGGGGGGGACGGCTTTCAGCTGCAGGAGGCTGATTGAAGTTGGATCTGAGGAAGCTGCTCTCTTCCACTGAGGGTGCTGAGGCACTGGCCCAGGCTGTGGATGCTCCATCCTTGGGAACAGGGCTCTGAGCACCATGGTCTGGGGGAACGTTGCTAAGCATGGAACCAAAGGCTCTCTAGCTCAATGGTCATGTCACAATCCATGTCCCATCTGGAACTGCCAGCAGCCAGCAAGCAGCACAACACAACCGTTGGCCCTGGGCTCAGCACACGCTGCACGCTGCTCCTGCTGCTCCTCTCACCCTTCTTGTTCTAGCCCCTGAGACATCATCTCATCAGTCTCAAAAGCTGCCTAAGGCCTGGATTGTGTCATCCATCCCTGCAGGATGCTCACATTTGTCCTGAGGAAGGTACGGTGCCATTCCATGGAGGCGGATCCCCCCAGCTGCCCGAGTGTGGGCTGGAGTTCTGGGGGGATGGGGTGGGACAGGGACCCCACTCTGAGGTTTTGCTACCTCTGCAGGCTGTTGCAGGTAGAGAAGACAAGATGGAGGTGGACAGACAGACTGATAGAGAGGAGAAGATGGAAGTGGAGGGAGAAAAGAGAGGAGAGGAAGAGATGGAGGTGGACACAATAATGGATACGGAGGAGGAGATGGAGGTGGATGGAGAACAGACTGGAGAGGAAGAGATGGAGGTTGATGAGGATGAGGAGATGGACGTGGAAATGGAAGAGTACACCGAGGAGATGGACATTGATGAGTAAGATGAAGAGGAGGCCATGGTCCTGGGATGAAGAGCGATGCCAGCAGCAGGACAGGCATGTGGTCCCCACAGGCACAGTGGGTTCCCTGCAGCCAGGCTGGGGCGGGATTGGGCTGGGTGGTCCCTGCTCAGGCACGTGGTACCCAGTGCCTTGGGTTCTGCTGGCCATGCCCAGCCTGTCCTGTGCTTGCTTTGGGCCACACAAGCCCCATGGCAGTGCCTGGGGCCCAGCCCCCAGACCCAGCCAGCCTCAGCTCTGGCAGCAGAGTCCCAGTGTGCCAGCCTGGGGACACACGGTAGAGCCCTCTGTGCCTGACTGGAGTGACCATGGCACCTGCTTTTCTTCCCGGACTGATGGAGATCCTGGACTGAAATGGCACCCGTTTGTACATAGTTTTTAGAGTTTGTTCTTGTTTTTGGCATATAGGTTTTAGGGCTTCGTTTTGTCTTCTGTAAATACATTTCAAATATTGTTGTTAGATATGTTCTTAGGTATATACATTCTATAAATTGTTGTCATTACAAATATTCTTACAGAAGTAAATGTGTTCTGTGTTTTCATTGCTGTTCTTATGTAAATAAACAACCTTGGGTTTTCACACCCCAGTTCTCTTTCCATTTGCTTCCGGCACAGGCAGTATTGGCCAAGTTGTGTTTTCCACTTGCTCCCGGTTCCCAGGGCTGGAGGTTCATGGGGGAGCTGGCACAGCCACCCCAGCAGTGGTTGTCCCACTCAGAGGGTTCCGCTGACAGAGGTCACTGTCTCCTTGCTGTCTCTCTGGACACACTGGGGAGCTGCAGGGGCGAATCCCAGTGTGCCCTGTCCCATGGGATCCCATGTTGGGACTCAATGTCCCAGCCCGGGTGAGCACTGGTTGTGGCCCTGGGCTCAGCATGGCAGGCCTGGTGCTCACAGCAGTGCAGACTTCAAGCTGGCCATGCACAGCTCCGTGTTTCTCCCAAAAATATCACTGCTGCAGCACCTGGGGTTCCCCAGTGCTCGGCTTTTTATCCCCACTGCATGGAGGATCACATGGCAAGGCAAAGGATGGATCCCATGTGGCATCCAACCTGCCCTGATCCAGGCTGGGCACAGCCTGATGAAGGATGAGCACATCTCGCAGGGATATGGAAACCTCCCCTGAGAACCCAGTTCAGGCAGAGCCTGAGCTCTTTTGTGGCTCTGGGCAGGAAGATGCTCAGGATCTCCCAGAGAGGCTCAGCGGGCAGTAGGATTGTGCCTGGATCTCGCTCTGGACATGCCAGTGGCTCAAGTGAGAGCTGTGGGAATGATTTATAATGCACCGAGAGGGGCCACAGTCCTGCAAGGCTCTTACATCAGGAGCAAAGAGCAGCCTGCAGGGTGGGGAAGGCTGGAGCTGTAGCACTCTGTGCTCATCCCTCACCTTAATGGGGAGGTGCCCCCAGAGTTGCTATGTATCACTTTGATGGTTCTCCTGTTGGGTGTATTTTGGAGCAGCTGTTATCTGTGGCTTTTTATGGTGATGCTGTGGAAAGCAGCCATTTACCTGCCGTGATGAACTCAAAACTTGTCATGGTTTGACACTGGCACAATGCCAGTGCCCCCATGAAAATGTGATCCCTACCTTGAATGCTGTGATGTGGAATCTAGAATAGAGCAAAGCAGGCCCAAGCCTAATAACAGGAAAAAACTTTATTAAACTACCACTACAAAAGAAAAGAGAAAACTAAAGAAGGGAAAAAAAAACCACACAAAGATCCAAATGAAAACCTTGCAAAACATTCCTCCCCCCCACCACCCAACTCCAACAAACCACAGTGAGACACAATCTGGACCCCAATCAGGTTTCCACTCTTCAAACAACTGATACTCAGTCCATCGAGGGAACAGAGTCTCTCCTGTGCCACAGACCCCCCCAAGAAACACAGCTTCACATCCTGTGTTTCCATGTCACACATGGCACCGCCCGGAGAAAAAGTTTGCCATGGTGACCCTTCTCCTTTCCATGCACAGTGCTCTCACCACCAATGCATGGATGGACAGACTGCTTTTAGGATTTTCCCTTTCAAGGATGCCCTGCCAAGAGGGGAGAAAACAACAGTTCAGTTTTTCATTGTTTGGGACCACAGTCCCCCCCCCATTTTCCCCTGGGGCCGAGGGCTCAAGAACAGAGATCTTCTTCTCTTCTCTTTTCCTTTCCAGGGCAAGGGGGCGCCACCACAAACCCCCCAACCTTTTCTCTGTTCACTCCACTTTTGTCTTTTTCTCAGCTGAAGCAGGTCTCTTGACTCACTGGCATCCTCCCAAAACACAGTCCCTCTTGAAGGAGAAGATTTGGTTCAGGTTGTGGCTAACATGGAAAAGTCGAGCCAAAAGCCACTCCTTGTCCCCCTCCCATCCAGAATTCCTCCTTCCAACATCCCATCCCAGGGTCCAAGGTGTCCCTCTTCCTCTCTTTCAAACCGAGGAGGGGAAAGGAAAATTCACAAAGCTTTCATTTCTCAAGGAAGGGTTAAAAGTCCGAACTCCCAGGATGGCTCGATGCCCGGACATTCAGCAACTCCCACACAACTGGGCACCTTGCAGCAGCTCCCCCCGCTCCTCCTTCCTTGCGGCTTTCTCTCTCCCTCTCAGGAGAGGAACTCTGGGGGGGGGAAATGGAGACATCCCAGATTTCTTCCACCCTTCCATCTGCAGGGGCCAGCCCGGTTCCAGTCCTTTCACCACCCTTGGGGCTTTCGGCCTACCTTTCTCAGGCCATGGGGGCTTCCCCTCCCCCACCCAGCTCGTGGCTGGGCGGGGGAAGGTCTGCACTGCACGCTGACCGGAACCAAAGAGAGCGAGTTCCCCTGGGAATTCTGCTTTCAACCCCTCTGTGTTCTCAGAGGCGTGTCTACTTTCAATTGGACAAGATCTAAATTGACCTCTTCCTTCCGGAAAAAATTATCTTTCCGTGTCAAACCACGACAAAACTAATATTAACTCTTCATTCCCTTTGGTTTTATTTGGGGTTTTTTTAGTCTCTTTGTTTGATTGGTTTGCATGGGTTTGTTTGTTTCTAGGTTTTGTCTGTTTTGGTTTGAGTCTTTTGTTTGCTTTTTCATAAGACTCAGGTGAAGTTGGCACAGCCAACGTCAAGAGAATGTACACCAGGCTTGACTTTCCAGAAATTACTTTTGGTTGGGTTTAACTGCATTCTCCAGGCTCAGGATGACCAGTACATTTGCAGGATTTGCTCTGCAACATCAGCTTGCCCAGACTCTGCTCGGTGATTCACAAATGGAGAAGACAATGGATATTGTGCCAAGCTTCCTTTCAAACAGCCAAAACTGCAACGGCATGAGAGAAAAAAAGAAAAAAAACAGAGACTATATTCACCAATTAGAGCAGAAGCAGTGTCCCACCATCTTGCCCTCCACTCTTATTAATTTTATACATTGAGAGGCAAACCTGGGCCTAAAGCTTCCGTCTCTCAGTTCCTGATGCCATTTGACTCCAGCCTGGACTCCCCCAGATCACACTGCCTGCTTTCCACGTGGGGCTGGGGATGCTCAGCCTGGAAAGAGGAGACCCTGGGGAGGCCTCACTGCAGCTCTGCAGGACTGCAAGGGTGCCACAAGAAAGATTGGGACAGGGTGTTGCACAGGGCGTGTGGCAACAGGACAAGGGGGGACGGCTTTCAGCTGCAGGAGGCTGATTGAAGTTGGATCTGAGGAAGCTGCTCTCTTCCACTGAGGGTGCTGAGGCACTGGCCCAGGCTGTGGATGCTCCATCCTTGGGAACAGGGCTCTGAGCACCATGGTCTGGGGGAACGTTGCTAAGCATGGAACCAAAGGCTCTCTAGCTCAATGGTCATGTCACAATCCATGTCCCATCTGGAACTGCCAGCAGCCAGCAAGCAGCACAACACAACCGTTGGCCCTGGGCTCAGCACACGCTGCACGCTGCTCCTGCTGCTCCTCTCACCCTTCTTGTTCTAGCCCCTGAGACATCATCTCATCAGTCTCAAAAGCTGCCTAAGGCCTGGATTGTGTCATCCATCCCTGCAGGATGCTCACATTTGTCCTGAGGAAGGTACGGTGCCATTCCATGGAGGCGGATCCCCCCAGCTGCCCGAGTGTGGGCTGGAGTTCTGGGGGGATGGGGTGGGACAGGGACCCCACTCTGAGGTTTTGCTACCTCTGCAGGCTGTTGCAGGTAGAGAAGACAAGATGGAGGTGGACAGACAGAGTGATAGAGAGGAGAAGATGGAAGTGGAGGGAGAAAAGAGAGGAGAGGAAGAGATGGAGGTGGACACAATAATGGATACGGAGGAGGAGATGGAGGTGGATGGAGAACAGACTGGAGAGGAAGAGATGGAGGTTGATGAGGATGAGGAGATGGACGTGGAAATGGAAGAGTACACCGAGGAGATGGACATTGATGAGGAAGATGAAGAGGAGGCCATGGTCCTGGGATGAAGAGCGATGCCAGCAGCAGGACAGGCATGTGGTCCCCACAGGCACAGTGGGTTCCCTGCAGCCAGGCTGGGGCGGGATTGGGCTGGGTGGTCCCTGCTCAGGCACGTGGTACCCAGTGCCTTGGGTTCTGCTGGCCATGCCCAGCCTGTCCTGTGCTTGCTTTGGGCCACACAAGCCCCATGGCAGTGCCTGGGGCCCAGCCCCCAGACCCAGCCAGCCTCAGCTCTGGCAGCAGAGTCCCAGTGTGCCAGCCTGGGGACACACGGTAGAGCCCTCTGTGCCTGACTGGAGTGACCATGGCACCTGCTTTTCTTCCTGGACTGATGGAGATCCTGGACTGAAATGGCACCCTTTTGTACATAGTTTTTAGAGTTTGTTCTTGTTTTTGGCATATAGGTTTTAGGGCTTCGTTTTGTCTTCTGTAAATACATTTCAAATATTGTTGTTAGATATGTTCTTAGGTATATACATTCTATAAATTGTTGTCATTACAAATATTCTTACAGAAGTAAATGTGTTCTGTGTTTTCATTGCTGTTCTTATGTAAATAAACAACCTTGGGTTTTCACACCCCAGTTCTCTTTCCATTTGCTTCCGGCACAGGCAGTATTGGCCAAGTTGTGTTTTCCACTTGCTCCCGGTTCCCAGGGCTGGAGGTTCATGGGGGAGCTGGCACAGCCACCCCAGCAGTGGTTGTCCCACTCAGAGGGTTCCGCTGACAGAGGTCACTGTCTCCTTGCTGTCTCTCTGGACACACTGGGGAGCTGCAGGGGCGAATCCCAGTGTGCCCTGTCCCATGGGATCCCATGTTGGGACTCAATGTCCCAGCCCGGGTGAGCACTGGTTGTGGCCCTGGGCTCAGCATGGCAGGCCTGGTGCTCACAGCAGTGCAGACTTCAAGCTGGCCATGCACAGCTCCGTGTTGCTCCCAAAAATATCACTGCTGCAGCACCTGGGGTTCCCCAGTGCTCGGCTTTTTATCCCCACTGCATGGAGGATCACATGGCAAGGCAAAGGATGGATCCCATGTGGCATCCAACCTGCCCTGATCCAGGCTGGGCACAGCCTGATGAAGGATGAGCACATCTCGCAGGGATATGGAAACCTCCCCTGAGAACCCAGTTCAGGCAGAGCCTGAGCTCTTTTGTGGCTCTGGGCAGGAAGATGCTCAGGATCTCCCAGAGAGGCTCAGCGGGCAGTAGGATTGTGCCTGGATCTCGCTCTGGACATGCCAGTGGCTCAAGTGAGAGCTGTGGGAATGATTTATAATGCACCGAGAGGGGCCACAGTCCTGCAAGGCTCTTACATCAGGAGCAAAGAGCAGCCTGCAGGGTGGGGAAGGCTGGAGCTGTAGCACTCTGTGCTCATCCCTCACCTTAATGGGGAGGTGCCCCCAGAGTTGCTATGTATCACTTTGATGGTTCTCCTGTTGGGTGTATTTTGGAGCAGCTGTTATCTGTGGCTTTTTATGGTGATGCTGTGGAAAGCAGCCATTTACCTGCCGTGATGAACTCAAAACTTGTCATGGTTTGACACTGGCACAATGCCAGTGCCCCCATGAAAATGTGATCCCTACCTTGAATGCTGTGATGTGGAATCTAGAATAGAGCAAAGCAGGCCCAAGCCTAATAACAGGAAAAAACTTTATTAAACTACCACTACAAAAGAAAAGAGAAAACTAAAGAAGGGAAAAAAAAACCACACAAAGATCCAAATGAAAACCTTGCAAAACATTCCTCCCCCCCACCACCCAACTCCAACAAACCACAGTGAGACACAATCTGGACCCCAATGAGGTTTCCACTCTTCAAACAACTGATACTCAGTCCATCGAGGGAACAGAGTCTCTCCTGTGCCACAGACCCCCCCAAGAAACACAGCTTCACATCCTGTGTTTCCATGTCACACATGGCACCGCCCGGAGAAAAAGTTTGCCATGGTGACCCTTCTCCTTTCCATGCACAGTGCTCTCACCACCAATGCATGGATGGACAGACTGCTTTTAGGATTTTCCCTTTCAAGGATGCCCTGCCAAGAGGGGAGAAAACAACAGTTCAGTTTTTCATTGTTTGGGACCACAGTCCCCCCCCCATTTTCCCCTGGGGCCGAGGGCTCAAGAACAGAGATCTTCTTCTCTTCTCTTTTCCTTTCCAGGGCAAGGGGGCGCCACCACAAACCCCCCAACCTTTTCTCTGTTCACTCCACTTTTGTCTTTTTCTCAGCTGAAGCAGGTCTCTTGACTCACTGGCATCCTCCCAAAACACAGTCCCTCTTGAAGGAGAAGATTTGGTTCAGGTTGTGGCTAACATGGAAAAGTCGAGCCAAAAGCCACTCCTTGTCCCCCTCCCATCCAGAATTCCTCCTTCCAACATCCCATCCCAGGGTCCAAGGTGTCCCTCTTCCTCTCTTTCAAACCGAGGAGGGGAAAGGAAAATTCACAAAGCTTTCATTTCTCAAGGAAGGGTTAAAAGTCCGAACTCCCAGGATGGCTCGATGCCCGGACATTCAGCAACTCCCACACAACTGGGCACCTTGCAGCAGCTCCCCCCGCTCCTCCTTCCTTGCGGCTTTCTCTCTCCCTCTCAGGAGAGGAACTCTGGGGGGGGGAAATGGAGACATCCCAGATTTCTTCCACCCTTCCATCTGCAGGGGCCAGCCCGGTTCCAGTCCTTTCACCACCCTTGGGGCTTTCGGCCTACCTTTCTCAGGCCATGGGGGCTTCCCCTCCCCCACCCAGCTCGTGGCTGGGCGGGGGAAGGTCTGCACTGCACGCTGACCGGAACCAAAGAGAGCGAGTTCCCCTGGGAATTCTGCTTTCAACCCCTCTGTGTTCTCAGAGGCGTGTCTACTTTCAATTGGACAAGATCTAAATTGACCTCTTCCTTCCGGAAAAAATTATCTTTCCGTGTCAAACCACGACAAAACTAATATTAACTCTTCATTCCCTTTGGTTTTATTTGGGGTTTTTTTAGTCTCTTTGTTTGATTGGTTTGCATGGGTTTGTTTGTTTCTAGGTTTTGTCTGTTTTGGTTTGAGACTTTGTTTGCTTTTTCATAAGACTCAGGTGAAGTTGGCATAGCCAAAGTCAAGAGAATGTACACCAGGCTTGACTTTCCAGAAATTACTTTTGGCTGGGTTTAACTGCATTCTCCAGGCTCAGGATGACCAGTACATTTGCAGGATTTGCTCTGCAACATCAGCTTGCCCTGACTCTGCTCGGTGATTCACAAATGGAGAAGACAATGGATATTGTGCCAAGCTTCCTTTCAAACAGCCAAAACTTCAACGGCATGAGAGAAAAAAAGAAAAAAAACAGAGACTATATTCACCAATTAGAGCAGAAGCAGTGTCCCACCATCTTGCCCTCCACTCTTATTAATTTTGTACACTGAGAGGCAAACCTGGGCCTAAAGCTTCCGTCTCTCAGTTCCTGATGCCATTTGACTCCAGCCTGGACTCCCCCAGATCACACTGCCTGCTTTCCACGTGGGGCTGGGGATGCTCAGCCTGGAAAGAGGAGACCCTGGGGAGGCCTCACTGCAGCTCTGCAGGACTGCAAGGGTGCCACAAGAAAGATTGGGACAGGGTGTTGCACAGGGCGTGTGGCAACAGGACAAGGGGGGACGGCTTTCAGCTGCAGGAGGCTGATTGAAGTTGGATCTGAGGAAGCTGCTCTCTTCCACTGAGGGTGCTGAGGCACTGGCCCAGGCTGTGGATGCTCCATCCTTGGGAACAGGGCTCTGAGCACCATGGTCTGGGGGAACGTTGCTAAGCATGGAACCAAAGGCTCTCTAGCTCAATGGTCATGTCACAATCCATGTCCCATCTGGAACTGCCAGCAGCCAGCAAGCAGCACAACACAACCGTTGGCCCTGGGCTCAGCACACGCTGCACGCTGCTCCTGCTGCTCCTCTCACCCTTCTTGTTCTAGCCCCTGAGACATCATCTCATCAGTCTCAAAAGCTGCCTAAGGCCTGGATTGTGTCATCCATCCCTGCAGGATGCTCACATTTGTCCTGAGGAAGGTACGGTGCCATTCCATGGAGGCGGATCCCCCCAGCTGCCCGAGTGTGGGCTGGAGTTCTGGGGGGATGGGGTGGGACAGGGACCCCACTCTGAGGTTTTGCTACCTCTGCAGGCTGTTGCAGGTAGAGAAGACAAGATGGACGTGGACAGACAGAGTGATAGAGAGGAGAAGATGGAAGTGGAGGGAGAAAAGAGAGGAGAGGAAGAGATGGAGGTGGACACAATAATGGATACGGAGGAGGAGATGGAGGTGGATGGAGAACAGACTGGAGAGGAAGAGATGGAGGTTGATGAGGATGAGGAGATGGACGTGGAAATGGAAGAGTACACCGAGGAGATGGACATTGATGAGGAAGATGAAGAGGAGGCCATGGTCCTGGGATGAAGAGCGATGCCAGCAGCAGGACAGGCATGTGGTCCCCACAGGCACAGTGGGTTCCCTGCAGCCAGGCTGGGGCGGGATTGGGCTGGGTGGTCCCTGCTCAGGCACGTGGTACCCAGTGCCTTGGGTTCTGCTGGCCATGCCCAGCCTGTCCTGTGCTTGCTTTGGGCCACACAAGCCCCATGGCAGTGCCTGGGGCCCAGCCCCCAGACCCAGCCAGCCTCAGCTCTGGCAGCAGAGTCCCAGTGTGCCAGCCTGGGGACACACGGTAGAGCCCTCTGTGCCTGACTGGAGTGACCATGGCACCTGCTTTTCTTCCTGGACTGATGGAGATCCTGGACTGAAATGGCACCCTTTTGTACATAGTTTTTAGAGTTTGTTTTTGTTTTTGGCATATAGGTTTTAGGGCTTCGTTTTGTCTTCTGTAAATACATTTCAAATATTGTTGTTAGATATGTTCTTAGGTATATACATTCTATAAATTGTTGTTATTACAAATATTCTTACAAAAGTAAATGTGTTCTGTGTTTTCATTGCTGTTCTTATGTAAATAAACAACCTTGGGTTTTCACACCCCAGTTCTCTTTCCATTTGCTTCCGGCACAGGCAGTATTAGCAAAGTTGTGTTTTCCACTTGCCCCCGGTTCCCAGGGCTGGAGGTTCATGGGGGAGCTTGCACAGGCACCCCAGCAGTGGTTGTCCCACTCAGAGGGTTCCGCTGACAGAGGTCACTGTCTCCTTGCTGTCTCTCTGGACACACTGGGGAGCTGCAGGGGCGAATCCCAGTGTGCCCTGTCCCATGGGATCCCATGTTGGGACTCAATGTCCCAGCCCGGGTGAGCACTGGTTGTGGCCCTGGGCTCAGTATGGCAGGCCTGGCGCTCACAGCAGTGCAGACTTCAAGCTGGCCATGCACAGCTCCGTGTTTCTCCCAAAAATATCACTGCTGGAGCACCTGGGGTTCCCCAGTGCTGGGCTTTTTATCTCCACTGCATGGAGGATCACATGGCAGGGCAAAGGATGGATCCCATGTGGCATCCAACCTGCCCTGATCCAGGCTGGGCACAGCCTGATGAAGGATGAGCACATCTCGCAGGGATATGGAAACCTCCCCTGAGAACCCAGTTCAGGCAGAGCCTGAGCTCTTTTGTGGCTCTGGGCAGGAAGATGCTCAGGATCTCCCAGAGAGGCTCAGCGGGCAGTAGGATTGTGCCTGGATCTCGCTCTGGACATGCCAGTGGCTCAAGTGAGAGCTGTGGGAATGATTTATAATGCACCGAGAGGGGCCACAGTCCTGCAAGGCTCTTACATCAGGAGCAAAGAGCAGCCTGCAGGGTGGGGAAGGCTGGAGCTGTAGCACTCTGTGCTCATCCCTCACCTTAATGGGGAGGTGCCCCCAGAGTTGCTATGTATCACTTTGATGGTTCTCCTGTTGGGTGTATTTTGGAGCAGCTGTTATCTGTGGCTTTTTATGGTGATGCTGTGGAAAGCAGCCATTTACCTGCCGTGATGAACTCAAAACTTGTCATGGTTTGACACTGGCACAATGCCAGTGCCCCCATGAAAATGTGATCCCTACCTTGAATGCTGTGATGTGGAATCTAGAATAGAGCAAAGCAGGCCCAAGCCTAATAACAGGAAAAAACTTTATTAAACTACCACTACAAAAGAAAAGAGAAAACTAAAGAAGGGAAAAAAAAACCACACAAAGATCCAAATGAAAACCTTGCAAAACATTCCTCCCCCCCACCACCCAACTCCAACAAACCACAGTGAGAACAATCTGGACCCCAATCAGGTTTCCACTCTTCAAACAACTGATACTCAGTCCATCGAGGGAACAGAGTCTCTCCTGTGCCACAGACCCCCCCAAGAAACACAGCTTCACATCCTGTGTTTCCATGTCACACATGGCACCGCCCGGAGAAAAAGTTTGCCATGGTGACACTTCTCCTTTCCATGCACAGTGCTCTCACCACCAATGCATGGATGGACAGACTGCTTTTAGGATTTTCCCTTTCAAGGATGCCCTGCCAAGAGGGGAGAAAACAACAGTTCAGTTTTTCATTGTTTGGGACCACAGTCCCCCCCCCATTTTCCCCTGGGGCCGAGGGCTCAAGAACAGAGATCTTCTTCTCTTCTCTTTTCCTTTCCAGGGCAAGGGGGCGCCACCACAAACCCCCCAACCTTTTCTCTGTTCACTCCACTTTTGTCTTTTTCTCAGCTGAAGCAGGTCTCTTGACTCACTGGCATCCTCCCAAAACACAGTCCCTCTTGAAGGAGAAGATTTGGTTCAGGTTGTGGCTAACATGGAAAAGTCGAGCCAAAAGCCACTCCTTGTCCCCCTCCCATCCAGAATTCCTCCTTCCAACATCCCATCCCAGGGTCCAAGGTGTCCCTCTTCCTCTCTTTCAAACCGAGGAGGGGAAAGGAAAATTCACAAAGCTTTCATTTCTCAAGGAAGGGTTAAAAGTCCGAACTCCCAGGATGGCTCGATGCCCGGACATTCAGCAACTCCCACACAACTGGGCACCTTGCAGCAGCTCCCCCCGCTCCTCCTTCCTTGCGGCTTTCTCTCTCCCTCTCAGGAGAGGAACTCTGGGGGGGGGAAATGGAGACATCCCAGATTTCTTCCACCCTTCCATCTGCAGGGGCCAGCCCGGTTCCAGTCCTTTCACCACCCTTGGGGCTTTCGGCCTACCTTTCTCAGGCCATGGGGGCTTCCCCTCCCCCACCCAGCTCGTGGCTGGGCGGGGGAAGGTCTGCACTGCACGCTGACCGGAACCAAAGAGAGCGAGTTCCCCTGGGAATTCTGCTTTCAACCCCTCTGTGTTCTCAGAGGCGTGTCTACTTTCAATTGGACAAGATCTAAATTGACCTCTTCCTTCCGGAAAAAATTATCTTTCCGTGTCAAACCACGACAAAACTAATATTAACTCTTCATTCCCTTTGGTTTTATTTGGGGTTTTTTTAGTCTCTTTGTTTGATTGGTTTGCATGGGTTTGTTTGTTTCTAGGTTTTGTCTGTTTTGGTTTGAGTCTTTTGTTTGCTTTTTCATAAGACTCAGGTGAAGTTGGCACAGCCAACGTCAAGAGAATGTACACCAGGCTTGACTTTCCAGAAATTACTTTTGGTTGGGTTTAACTGCATTCTCCAGGCTCAGGATGACCAGTACATTTGCAGGATTTGCTCTGCAACATCAGCTTGCCCAGACTCTGCTCGGTGATTCACAAATGGAGAAGACAATGGATATTGTGCCAAGCTTCCTTTCAAACAGCCAAAACTGCAACGGCATGAGAGAAAAAAAGAAAAAAAACAGAGACTATATTCACCAATTAGAGCAGAAGCAGTGTCCCACCATCTTGCCCTCCACTCTTATTAATTTTATACATTGAGAGGCAAACCTGGGCCTAAAGCTTCCGTCTCTCAGTTCCTGATGCCATTTGACTCCAGCCTGGACTCCCCCAGATCACACTGCCTGCTTTCCACGTGGGGCTGGGGATGCTCCGCCTGGAAAGAGGAGACCCTGGGGAGGCCTCACTGCAGCTCTGCAGGACTGCAAGGGTGCCACAAGAAAGATTGGGACAGGGTGTTCCACAGGGCCTGTGGCAACAGGACAAGGGGGGGACGGCTTTCAGCTGCAGGAGGCTGATTGAAGTTGGATCTGAGGAAGCTGCTCTCTTCCACTGAGGGTGCTGAGGCACTGGCCCAGGCTGTGGATGCTCCATCCTTGGGAACAGGGCTCTGAGCACCATGGTCTGGGGGAACGTTGCTAAGCATGGAACCAAAGGCTCTCTAGCTCAATGGTCATGTCACAATCCATGTACCATCTGGAACTGCCAGCAGCCAGCAAGCAGCACAACACAACCGTTGGCCCTGGGCTCAGCACACGCTGCACGCTGCTCCTGCTGCTCCTCTCACCCTTCTTGTTCTAGCCCCTGAGACATCATCTCATCAGTCTCAAAAGCTGCCTAAGGCCTGGATTGTGTCATCCATCCCTGCAGGATGCTCACATTTGTCCTGAGGAAGGTACGGTGCCATTCCATGGAGGCGGATCCCCCCAGCTGCCCGAGTGTGGGCTGGAGTTCTGGGGGGATGGGGTGGGACAGGGACCCCACTCTGAGGTTTTGCTACCTCTGCAGGCTGTTGCAGGTAGAGAAGACAAGATGGAGGTGGACAGACAGAGTGATAGAGAGGAGAAGATGGAAGTGGAGGGAGAAAAGAGAGGAGAGGAAGAGATGGAGGTGGACACAATAATGGATACGGAGGAGGAGATGGAGGTGGATGGAGAACAGACTGGAGAGGAAGAGATGGAGGTTGATGAGGATGAGGAGATGGACGTGGAAATGGAAGAGTACACCGAGGAGATGGACATTGATGAGGAAGATGAAGAGGAGGCCATGGTCCTGGGATGAAGAGCGATGCCAGCAGCAGGACAGGCATGTGGTCCCCACAGGCACAGTGGGTTCCCTGCAGCCAGGCTGGGGCGGGATTGGGCTGGGTGGTCCCTGCTCAGGCACGTGGTACCCAGTGCCTTGGGTTCTGCTGGCCATGCCCAGCCTGTCCTGTGCTTGCTTTGGGCCACACAAGCCCCATGGCAGTGCCTGGGGCCCAGCCCCCAGACCCAGCCAGCCTCAGCTCTGGCAGCAGAGTCCCAGTGTGCCAGCCTGGGGACACACGGTAGAGCCCTCTGTGCCTGACTGGAGTGACCATGGCACCTGCTTTTCTTCCTGGACTGATGGAGATCCTGGACTGAAATGGCACCCTTTTGTACATAGTTTTTAGAGTTTGTTCTTGTTTTTGGCATATAGGTTTTAGGGCTTCGTTTTGTCTTCTGTAAATACATTTCAAATATTGTTGTTAGATATGTTCTTAGGTATATACATTCTATAAATTGTTGTCATTACAAATATTCTTACAGAAGTAAATGTGTTCTGTGTTTTCATTGCTGTTCTTATGTAAATAAACAACCTTGGGTTTTCACACCCCAGTTCTCTTTCCATTTGCTTCCGGCACAGGCAGTATTGGCCAAGTTGTGTTTTCCACTTGCTCCCGGTTCCCAGGGCTGGAGGTTCATGGGGGAGCTGGCACAGCCACCCCAGCAGTGGTTGTCCCACTCAGAGGGTTCCGCTGACAGAGGTCACTGTCTCCTTGCTGTCTCTCTGGACACACTGGGGAGCTGCAGGGGCGAATCCCAGCGTGCCCTGTCCCATGGGATCCCATGTTGGGACTCAATGTCCCAGCCCGGGTGAGCACTGGTTGTGGCCCTGGGCTCAGCATGGCAGGCCTGGTGCTCACAGCAGTGCAGACTTCAAGCTGGCCATGCACAGCTCCGTGTTGCTCCCAAAAATATCACTGCTGCAGCACCTGGGGTTCCCCAGTGCTCGGCTTTTTATCCCCACTGCATGGAGGATCACATGGCAAGGCAAAGGATGGATCCCATGTGGCATCCAACCTGCCCTGATCCAGGCTGGGCACAGCCTGATGAAGGATGAGCACATCTCGCAGGGATATGGAAACCTCCCCTGAGAACCCAGTTCAGGCAGAGCCTGAGCTCTTTTGTGGCTCTGGGCAGGAAGATGCTCAGGATCTCCCAGAGAGGCTCAGCGGGCAGTAGGATTGTGCCTGGATCTCGCTCTGGACATGCCAGTGGCTCAAGTGAGAGCTGTGGGAATGATTTATAATGCACCGAGAGGGGCCACAGTCCTGCAAGGCTCTTACATCAGGAGCAAAGAGCAGCCTGCAGGGTGGGGAAGGCTGGAGCTGTAGCACTCTGTGCTCATCCCTCACCTTAATGGGGAGGTGCCCCCAGAGTTGCTATGTATCACTTTGATGGTTCTCCTGTTGGGTGTATTTTGGAGCAGCTGTTATCTGTGGCTTTTTATGGTGATGCTGTGGAAAGCAGCCATTTACCTGCCGTGATGAACTCAAAACTTGTCATGGTTTGACACTGGCACAATGCCAGTGCCCCCATGAAAATGTGATCCCTACCTTGAATGCTGTGATGTGGAATCTAGAATAGAGCAAAGCAGGCCCAAGCCTAATAACAGGAAAAAACTTTATTAAACTACCACTACAAAAGAAAAGAGAAAACTAAAGAAGGGAAAAAAAAACCACACAAAGATCCAAATGAAAACCTTGCAAAACATTCCTCCCCCCACCACCCAACTCCAACAAACCACAGTGAGACACAATCTGGACCCCAATCAGGTTTCCACTCTTCAAACAACTGATACTCAGTCCATCGAGGGAACAGAGTCTCTCCTGTGCCACAGACCCCCCCAAGAAACACAGCTTCACATCCTGTGTTTCCATGTCACACATGGCACCGCCCGGAGAAAAAGTTTGCCATGGTGACCCTTCTCCTTTCCATGCACAGTGCTCTCACCACCAATGCATGGATGGACAGACTGCTTTTAGGATTTTCCCTTTCAAGGATGCCCTGCCAAGAGGGGAGAAAACAACAGTTCAGTTTTTCATTGTTTGGGACCACAGTCCCCCCCCCATTTTCCCCTGGGGCCGAGGGCTCAAGAACAGAGATCTTCTTCTCTTCTCTTTTCCTTTCCAGGGCAAGGGGGCGCCACCACAAACCCCCCAACCTTTTCTCTGTTCACTCCACTTTTGTCTTTTTCTCAGCTGAAGCAGGTCTCTTGACTCACTGGCATCCTCCCAAAACACAGTCCCTCTTGAAGGAGAAGATTTGGTTCAGGTTGTGGCTAACATGGAAAAGTCGAGCCAAAAGCCACTCCTTGTCCCCCTCCCATCCAGAATTCCTCCTTCCAACATCCCATCCCAGGGTCCAAGGTGTCCCTCTTCCTCTCTTTCAAACCGAGGAGGGGAAAGGAAAATTCACAAAGCTTTCATTTCTCAAGGAAGGGTTAAAAGTCCGAACTCCCAGGATGGCTCGATGCCCGGACATTCAGCAACTCCCACACAACTGGGCACCTTGCAGCAGCTCCCCCCGCTCCTCCTTCCTTGCGGCTTTCTCTCTCCCTCTCAGGAGAGGAACTCTGGGGGGGGGAAATGGAGACATCCCAGATTTCTTCCACCCTTCCATCTGCAGGGGCCAGCCCGGTTCCAGTCCTTTCACCACCCTTGGGGCTTTCGGCCTACCTTTCTCAGGCCATGGGGGCTTCCCCTCCCCCACCCAGCTCGTGGCTGGGCGGGGGAAGGTCTGCACTGCACGCTGACCGGAACCAAAGAGAGCGAGTTCCCCTGGGAATTCTGCTTTCAACCCCTCTGTGTTCTCAGAGGCGTGTCTACTTTCAATTGGACAAGATCTAAATTGACCTCTTCCTTCCGGAAAAAATTATCTTTCCGTGTCAAACCACGACAAAACTAATATTAACTCTTCATTCCCTTTGGTTTTATTTGGGGTTTTTTTAGTCTCTTTGTTTGATTGGTTTGCATGGGTTTGTTTGTTTCTAGGTTTTGTCTGTTTTGGTTTGAGTCTTTTGTTTGCTTTTTCATAAGACTCAGGTGAAGTTGGCACAGCCAACGTCAAGAGAATGTACACCAGGCTTGACTTTCCAGAAATTACTTTTGGTTGGGTTTAACTGCATTCTCCAGGCTCAGGATGACCAGTACATTTGCAGGATTTGCTCTGCAACATCAGCTTGCCCAGACTCTGCTCGGTGATTCACAAATGGAGAAGACAATGGATATTGTGCCAAGCTTCCTTTCAAACAGCCAAAACTGCAACGGCATGAGAGAAAAAAAGAAAAAAAACAGAGACTATATTCACCAATTAGAGCAGAAGCAGTGTCCCACCATCTTGCCCTCCACTCTTATTAATTTTATACATTGAGAGGCAAACCTGGGCCTAAAGCTTCCGTCTCTCAGTTCCTGATGCCATTTGACTCCAGCCTGGACTCCCCCAGATCACACTGCCTGCTTTCCACGTGGGGCTGGGGATGCTCAGCCTGGAAAGAGGAGACCCTGGGGAGGCCTCACTGCAGCTCTGCAGGACTGCAAGGGTGCCACAAGAAAGATTGGGACAGGGTGTTGCACAGGGCGTGTGGCAACAGGACAAGGGGGGACGGCTTTCAGCTGCAGGAGGCTGATTGAAGTTGGATCTGAGGAAGCTGCTCTCTTCCACTGAGGGTGCTGAGGCACTGGCCCAGGCTGTGGATGCTCCATCCTTGGGAACAGGGCTCTGAGCACCATGGTCTGGGGGAACGTTGCTAAGCATGGAACCAAAGGCTCTCTAGCTCAATGGTCATGTCACAATCCATGTCCCATCTGGAACTGCCAGCAGCCAGCAAGCAGCACAACACAACCGTTGGCCCTGGGCTCAGCACACGCTGCACGCTGCTCCTGCTGCTCCTCTCACCCTTCTTGTTCTAGCCCCTGAGACATCATCTCATCAGTCTCAAAAGCTGCCTAAGGCCTGGATTGTGTCATCCATCCCTGCAGGATGCTCACATTTGTCCTGAGGAAGGTACGGTGCCATTCCATGGAGGCGGATCCCCCCAGCTGCCCGAGTGTGGGCTGGAGTTCTGGGGGGATGGGGTGGGACAGGGACCCCACTCTGAGGTTTTGCTACCTCTGCAGGCTGTTGCAGGTAGAGAAGACAAGATGGACGTGGACAGACAGAGTGATAGAGAGGAGAAGATGGAAGTGGAGGGAGAAAAGAGAGGAGAGGAAGAGATGGAGGTGGACACAATAATGGATACGGAGGAGGAGATGGAGGTGGATGGAGAACAGACTGGAGAGGAAGAGATGGAGGTTGATGAGGATGAGGAGATGGACGTGGAAATGGAAGAGTACACCGAGGAGATGGACATTGATGAGGAAGATGAAGAGGAGGCCATGGTCCTGGGATGAAGAGCGATGCCAGCAGCAGGACAGGCATGTGGTCCCCACAGGCACAGTGGGTTCCCTGCAGCCAGGCTGGGGCGGGATTGGGCTGGGTGGTCCCTGCTCAGGCACGTGGTACCCAGTGCCTTGGGTTCTGCTGGCCATGCCCAGCCTGTCCTGTGCTTGCTTTGGGCCACACAAGCCCCATGGCAGTGCCTGGGGCCCAGCCCCCAGACCCAGCCAGCCTCAGCTCTGGCAGCAGAGTCCCAGTGTGCCAGCCTGGGGACACACGGTAGAGCCCTCTGTGCCTGACTGGAGTGACCATGGCACCTGCTTTTCTTCCTGGACTGATGGAGATCCTGGACTGAAATGGCACCCTTTTGTACATAGTTTTTAGAGTTTGTTCTTGTTTTTGGCATATAGGTTTTAGGGCTTCGTTTTGTCTTCTGTAAATACATTTCAAATATTGTTGTTAGATATGTTCTTAGGTATATACATTCTATAAATTGTTGTTATTACAAATATTCTTACAAAAGTAAATGTGTTCTGTGTTTTCATTGCTGTTCTTATGTAAATAAACAACCTTGGGTTTTCACACCCCAGTTCTCTTTCCATTTGCTTCCGGCACAGGCAGTATTAGCAAAGTTGTGTTTTCCACTTGCCCCCGGTTCCCAGGGCTGGAGGTTCATGGGGGAGCTTGCACAGGCACCCCAGCAGTGGTTGTCCCACTCAGAGGGTTCCGCTGACAGAGGTCACTGTCTCCTTGCTGTCTCTCTGGACACACTGGGGAGCTGCAGGGGCGAATCCCAGTGTGCCCTGTCCCATGGGATCCCATGTTGGGACTCAATGTCCCAGCCCGGGTGAGCACTGGTTGTGGCCCTGGGCTCAGTATGGCAGGCCTGGCGCTCACAGCAGTGCAGACTTCAAGCTGGCCATGCACAGCTCCGTGTTTCTCCCAAAAATATCACTGCTGGAGCACCTGGGGTTCCCCAGTGCTGGGCTTTTTATCTCCACTGCATGGAGGATCACATGGCAGGGCAAAGGATGGATCCCATGTGGCATCCAACCTGCCCTGATCCAGGCTGGGCACAGCCTGATGAAGGATGAGCACATCTCGCAGGGATATGGAAACCTCCCCTGAGAACCCAGTTCAGGCAGAGCCTGAGCTCTTTTGTGGCTCTGGGCAGGAAAATGCTCAGGATCTCCCAGAGAGGCTCAGCGGGCAGTAGGATTGTGCCTGGATCTCGCTCTGGACATGCCAGTGGCTCAAGTGAGACCTGTGGGAATGATTTATAATGCACCGAGAGGGGCCACAGTCCTGCAAGGCTCTTACATCAGGAGCAAAGAGCAGCCTGCAGGGTGGGGAAGGCTGGAGCTGTACCACTCTGTGCTCATCCCTCACCTTAATGGGGAGCTGCCCCCAGAGTTGCTATGTGTTACTTTGATGGTTCTCCTGTTGGGTGTATCTTGGAGCAGCTGTTATCTGTGGCTTTTTATGGTGATCCTGTGGAAAGCAGCCATTTACCTGCGGTGATGAACTCAAAACTAATACTAACTCTTCATTCCCTTTGGTTTTATTTGGTGTTTTTTTAGTCTCTTTGTTTGATTGGTTTGCATGGGTTTGTTTGTTTCTAGGTTTTGTCTGTTTTGGTTTGAGTCTTTTGTTTGCTTTTTCATAAGACTCAGGTGAAGTTGGCATAGCCAAAGTCAAGAGAATGTACACCAGGCTTGACTTTCCAGAAATTACTTTTGGCTGGGTTTAACTGCATTCTCCAGGCTCAGGATGACCAGTACATTTGCAGGATTTGCTCTGCAACATCAGCTTGCCCAGACTGTGCTCGGTGATTCACAAATGGAGAAGACAATGGATATTGTGCCAAGCTTCCTTTCAAACAGCCAAAACTGCAACGGCATGAGAGAAAAAAAGAAAAAAACCAGAGACTATATTCACCAATTAGAGCAGAAGCAGTGTCCCACCATCTTGCCCTCCACTCTTATTAATTTTGTACATTGAGAGGCAAACCTGGGCCTAAAGCTTCTGTCTCTCAGTTCCTGATGCCATTTGACTCCAGCCTGGACTCCCCCAGATCACACTGCCTGCTTTCCACGTGGGGCTGGGGATGCTCAGCCTGGAAAGAGGAGACCCTGGGGAGGCCTCACTGCAGCTCTGCAGGACTGCAAGGGTGCCACAAGAAAGATTGGGACAGGGTGTTCCACAGGGCCTGTGGCAACAGGACAAGGGGGGACGGCTTTCAGCTGCAGGAGGCTGATTGAAGTTGGATCTGAGGAAGCTGCTCTCTTCCACTGAGGGTGCTGAGGCACTGGCCCAGGCTGTGGATGCTCCATCCTTGGGAACAGGGCTCTGAGCGCCATGGTCTGGGGGAACGTTGCTAAGCATGGAACCAAAGGCTCTCTAGCTCAATGGTCATGTCACAATCCATGTCCCATCTGGAACTGCCAGCAGCCAGCAAGCAGCACAACACAACCGCTGGCCCTGGGCTCAGCACACGCTGCACGCTGCTCCTGCTGCTCCTGTCACCCTTCTTGTTCCTGTCCCCGAGACCTCATCTCATCAGTCTCAAAAGCTGCCTAAGGCCTGGATTGTGTCATCCATCCCTGCAGGATGCTCACATTTGTCCTGAGGAAGGTACGGTGCCATTCCATGGAGGCGGATCCCCCCAGCTGCCCGGGTATGGGCTGGAGTTCTGGGGGCATGGGGTGGGACAGGGACCCCACTCTGAGGTTTTGCTACCTCTGCAGGCTGTTGTAGGTAGAGAAGATGGAGGTGGACAGACAGAGTGATAGAGAGGAGAATATGGAAGTGGAGGGAGAAAAGAGAGGAGAGGAAGAGATGGAGGTGGACACAATAATGGATACGGAGGAGGAGATGGAGGTGGATGGAGAACAGACTGGAGAGGAAGAGATGGAGGTTGATGAGGATGAGGAGATGGACGTGGAAATGGAAGAGTGAAGAGAGCCTGACAGAGGAATGGTTGAACAACAAGGGACATGATACTGTAAAATTAATCCAAATAGGGAGGGCTACGTGACTGCTTCAACGTTCGCGTGGCCCTGAAGAGTAGATGGTGTGCAGAAAGCAGGATATTGAAACTGCTTGGTATTTAGAAGTAGATAGAGAAGAACAAAGGGGGTACTAAGCTGTTCTAACTGCAAGGCCAGCCGGACAGGCATGTATCGATCATAAAGATACTTTTAAGATAATAGTACAAGTCACATAGCAACCAATCATGAGCTTGGCTTTTGCAATATGTATGAGCTAATTAACGAATATATATAAACTGTGTAATCTGTTACAATAAACTGAGACTTGATGATCATGATATCATGAGTCTTGTCTCCCGCGGCATTCCCTCTAACAACTGGCCCCCGAAAGCAGGGACCTGATCCGAGCCTAAGGCGAGAGAGGTGCTACGTTGGAGTTCGGGTCCTGCAGCTGGAAGGACGGCGAAAATAAAGAGAAGAGGCGAAACGCTCTGCTCTGCGCCCTGAGTGACTGTAGAAGCGGGCTCAGCCGATACGTGCTGCCGAAGCCTGAAGGAGCCAGCAACGGTACCGACGTAATCATGGAAAGGCAAGCAGCATATGATTTATTTAGTGCTTCTCTTAGAAAAAGGCAGATTAGGGGGATTGACTTAGATAAGGATCTCCCTTCGCTATTGCATCATGCTGAGTCTTACGGCTTTTTCGTTAACCCCCATAGTGTTCATGAACTTTCCGAATGGAGGAAATATGGGGATAAGTTGGTGGAGTTAGTGTTAGATGAGGATAAAACGGGTAAGAAGATGGGAAAGCTTTGGCGGGTAGTTCATAGTGAATTGCTAATGTGTCAGGCAGAAAAGAAGGCGGTGGAAGGGATACGGACGGCCGGGGAGAAAAATAAGGAATATGAACCCTCGCTTTCTTCTAGTGAGCCTAACCCTCCGGTCCTTACAAATTTCCCTGTCCCCATCTCTGCTCCTGAAATGCCTGCACCGCCCACAGATACTCGTGGCATTGAGGTGCTGCCATCAGCTCCCCCTCTACCCCCACCATCGCGTCCCCCTCCGGTAATTCAAAATGTTACCGTAGCACCCTCCTCGCGGCATCCGCCGTCTCCCGGCCAGGCGCCTGTCCCTAGGGCAGATTCTGACCTCGTGGAGGCCATGGCTAAGGGACGACGTGAGTTATGGGCTGCTATTGCACAGGAGGGCATGCAGACGGGGGACGCTGAGCTCTTCACGGCAGCACAGGAAACCCTTGCGTTTCCGGTGATATTTTCGCCGAATGGCGACGGGGGGTACACTGCGCAGGTCCAGAGCATGGACTGGAAACTGTTGACACAGCTGCGCGCTACTGTGGGGAGCTATGGTATCGCCAGTGAGCCTGCCAAGCAAATGCTTGATTTTATTTTTAATGCTCACACTTTATTGCCTTCCAATGTTAGGGGAATGGCCAAATTGATCTTCACGCCGCATCAACGCTTACTTTTTGAGGCACGCTGGAGAGAGGAAGCGGAGAGAAGTGCCAATTTACCAAGGGCTCAGGGGGATCCTTTGGCAGGGCTTACTGTAGCCGAACTCATGGGACAGGGTAATCATGTACGCTTAGAACAACAGGCGGCACTAGGACCTGACAAATTAAGAGAAGCCACAGTGGTGGCAAGAAGAGCCATAGACAAAGTCAAGACCCCGGGTGGAATTCCAATATATATGGGGATTAAACAAGGCAGGGAGGAGCCTCTTGGCACATTCGTAGATAAAATAATGGAGGCGTTGTCCAAAGCAGGGGTGGCTGATCATATGCAGGATGCCCTACTTAAGCAGTGCATACTCCAGAATAGCAATCCCACAACTAGAAATTTGATTACTTCTATCCCTGGGGATTGGACTGTCCAAGCATTGCTAGAAAAGGCTGCTTCAGTACCAGTTGGAACTCAGGCACTATTGGTTAATGCTTTGCAAGAGATAGGACAGGGATTACGAGAACAGGCAAGCTCTCAAAATCAGGTTTTAGCAGCCCTTGCTCCCCTTCAGGCTACGGCTGGGCGCCCCCATTCTAATACTACTGGGGGGGCACGTGTAAAATGCTACCGCTGTGGAAACTTAGGTCACACTCAAAGGGAATGTGGAGCAACAGGAGTCTGGTGTGGCAGATGCCAATCAAACACCCACAACTCTAACGCATGCAAAAAGAAGCAGGGAAACTTCAGGAGCAGCGCGATCAGCGGCCGCGCCGGGACACAAATAGCAGCTGCAGAAATGAAGCCACTCAGCAATTCCAGCCTGCCACCTGCGGGAGCCTCGGCCTGGACTTGGCAGCCGCAGTAGACACTGATCTCCTAACTTCAAGACCACATAAAATTCCAACTGGAATCCATGGCCCCTTGCGAATACACGGACAAGCTATGGGAGGACTCATTATTGGCCGCTCTTCAGCCTCTATTTTAGGCCTCTTTGTGGAACCAGGGATCATCGATGCCGACTGCTGCGGCGAAATCATGATCATTGCTCATACGCCATATCCCCCTGTGACAGTACCAAAAGGTCAAAGGATTGCTCAGTTAATCCCACTGCCACAAATGACCAAAGGATTGGAACCTATATCCCAAGTCCCCAGGACTCCAGAGGGATTTGGCTCAACAGGAGGTCTCGCATTGCTTACCTTGGATCTCAACACCCGCCCCAGGAAATCCTGTCGCTTGATCCATCAGGGACACAGCATTGTGCTTAAAGGACTTCTGGATACGGGCGCAGATACCAGCATTATTGACCCAGGTCATTGGCCTGCGTCTTGGCCCACCCAGCCCACAGCAACCACGGTGAGCGGCATTGGCGGAATGACACTCGCAAGCCGCACCCCAGTGCTGACTGTTGAAATTGAAGGGAGACAGGCGTCTGCAGCGCTCTCTATAACAACCTTACCACCTGCTGTTCAATGCTTGATTGGCCGTGATGTTCTGGCCCAGTTGGGCCTCGTCCTTACCAACGATCATTCTTTTCAGTGACGGCCATTGCTTGGATCTTCCCGCTACCACTTACATGGACTACTAACGAGCCTGTGGTAGTTAAGCAATGGCCTTTGAAACGGGAAAGTCTGGAGCAGGCACATTTGTTGGTTGATGAACAATACAAGCAGGGACATCTTAGACCATCCACAAGCCCTTGGAACACTCCGATCTTTGTTATCAAGAAAAAGTCGGGCAATTACCGGCTCTTGCATGATCTCAGAGCAGTAAATGATCAGATGGAACCTATGGGAGCACTGCAACCGGGGATGCCGAATCCTGCTATGTTACCACAAGAATGGCCCATTTTAGTTATAGATTTGAAAGACTGCTTTTTTACTATTGCTCTGCACCCTGCAGATACTAAAAGGTTTGCCTTTACTCTCCCTGCCCTCAATCATGGCGAGCCAGCCAGGAGATTTGAATGGACGGTTTTGCCACAAGGAATGCGTAATTCGCCTACAATTTGTCAGCTATATGTGGATGCAGCACTTCAGCCACTGCGACAACGCATGCCCGATACCATCATCTATCACTACATGGATGATATTCTGTTCGCACAAGCAACCCCCTTTTTAGACTCTCAAATCCATTATATCCTGCATACCTTAGAGAAGTCTTCTCTCGTCATTGCAGCCAACAAAATTCAATTTTCTGCTCCATGGAAATACTTGGGATGGACGATCACTCAACAGCGAATTACACCACAGAAGCTATCTATCCAGTCATCAGTCAACACCTTGCATGAAGCGCAAAGGCTTTTGGGCGACCTACAATGGCTCAAGCCAGTTACTGGAATTCCTAATACTCTTTTAGATAAACTGCGCCCACTCCTCAAAGGAACCGATCCCTGCACTCCAGTTCATCTGACGTCAGATCAACGTCGTGCTTTACACGACATTACACACTGCATCTCTACTGGTTTTGTGAGACGTCTTGATCCTGATCTTCCTTTCCATTTGACCATTTGGAACACTGAGGACCACCTATTAGGGGCTGTCACCCAGCATGAAAAGAAAACGGGGGAGACGGTGGTGCTAGAATGGATCTCACCCCCATTACAGCAAAAAAGAACAGTAACCTCCAAGGTCGACAGCCTGGCAACACTTATCAAGAAGGGACGTACTCGTATTTTAGAGATAAGTGGTTCAGAACCAGTAAAAATCAATATACCCATGGAAAAACCCACTTTGGACTGGTACCTTCTAAACTCTGCACCCCTTGCCGAAGCATTGCTTTCATCTGCAGCTACTGTTAGTACAGGACCCCTTACACCCAAACAATTACAATGGGTAGGAAAATGGACATGGATACAGAAACCCCTCAGAAAGGAGAAGCCTATCTCAAATGCCATTACAGATTTCACAGACGCAGGCCGCAAATCACGCAGAGCGGCTGTGGTCTGGAAGACAGAACAACAATGGCATTACCAGATACTGGAGGCAACATTTCAGGACAACTTACAGACATTGGAGTTAAGGGCAGTTATTTGGGCAGTGTCTCACTTGTTGGGGCCGCTGAACGTTGTTTCTGACTCACTCTATGTCGTAGGAGTGGCATCAAGGATTGAAGATGCCGCCATCAAGGAGGTCCAAAATCAGCGCCTTTACGAGCTCTTTCTTCAATTAAAGCGCACCTTAAGGAACAGAAGGGAGGCATATTCTATCATACATGTCTGCAGCCACAAATGGAATGAAGGACTGGGAGCAGGCAATGCCAGAGCCGACAAATTAGTGTCAGTGTCAATTGCTCATCAAGTAGGACTTCCACTGCAAACAATGGCCCGAGAGAACCATGCTATCTTTCATCAGAATGCCAAAGGCCTATCACAGGAGTTCCGTATTCCACTACAAGAAGCTAGAGCTATTGTTAAGGCTTGCCCCATATGTAGCCATCACAACAGAGGAGTGGGCCTGGGAATAGGAGTAAATCCGCGAGGCCTGCAAGCTAATGAACTTTGGCAGATGGATGTCACCCATGTACCTAGTTTTGGTCGCTTGAAGTACGTCCATGTGAATATTGATACTTACAGCCATTACATATGGGCTACTGCTCAGACAGGAGAACGGGCCCTTCATGTGGAGCGACATCTCAGCAGCTGTATCGCGGTTATGGGAGTGCCTCAGACGATCAAGACTGATAATGGCCCTGCTTATTGCAGTAAACGTGTTGCCCGCTTTATGCAAACATGGAACATCACACACGTTACAGGGATTGCAAACTCCCCTACTGGACAGGCAATAGTAGAGAGAACCAATGGAACTCTTAAACAATATCTGGAAAAATACATTGATACAGTCAGCGTGCAGGATAGGTTATTGAAATGCCTGTTTGTGCTTAATCACTTATGTATTTTTGGAGATGGGGGGTTACCCGCAGCAATTACTCATTTTGCCTCTAAAGCCCCTACCCCTCCGCAAATGGTAGTCAGGTATAGAGATCCAAAAACAGGGATTTGGCAAGGTCCAGCCAAAGTATTATACTGGGGCAGGGGCTATCTGTGTGTTTCTACACCAACAGGTACTGTGTGGGTCCCAGCTAAGTGGGTGCGGCCCACCAATGACCAGCCCGGAGCAGAGGAGGAGGCAGCGCCTACAGAGGACAATCTCCAGGATCCTGTATGATCTAGAAGAAGAGTTTCAGACTAAGTTCCTGTTTGACTTGCAGAGAGAAGTTGAAGACTGCCTCTTGCCTCATTTAGCTAGAGACTTTGACCGCTTTTGTCCGCTTGCTTGCTTGACTTGCAATAGTTATGACCACCAATCTTGGGTAAAAATATATTGTGGAGGGTGCTCTCATCGTTGGTGGATTCATCAGCACCACCTTACCTCTGCATTCTGGTGTCTTACCTGTCAGCGCCAGTGGAGCTTTGACTCACCACAGCGCGCTTTAACACGACTAACAGGTCAGCCTATCAGGGAGAGCCTGAGATTAATAGAAAATACAGAAGACCTGGAATTAAGAAGGCTAGCTTGGAGGGTACAGCACTTAGTAGAGAAAATTCTAGGTGTTAAAAGGACAGGGATTATAGATTCCTGTTGTCAGAATGGTATCGGCATCCCCATTCAGTGGCAAGTTGACCCAGAGGAATGGGACACGCAGTGTAGGAGGTTTCGTCGTCGCAGCCGTGCTGCTAAGTGTGCAGGCATACGTCCCACCTCAACCTAAAACAAATGTATGGGTCACAATGGCAAATCTAACAGGGCAAGAGTCCATCTGTCTTGCTTTATCTTCCCCAGGCAATCCGTTTTCCACCTGCCTAGTCGGTCTACCATTGGATACATGGCCATGTCCTACACGTGTTCCAACTTGTGATAATTTAAATTTGAATACTACTGTAGATAATTGGGACAGGTGGGTGCCCTACTTACCGATCGCCCCGGCAGAACCCCAGGAGCTAGAGCTACTGGGGGCAGTTGGCATGGATTGCTGTTTGTACTTTAACTGGACAAGCAAGCAACAGAGAATCAATGAGTCTGCAATTGTCGTTAATTCCACTTTGCCAATTTACAGAAACAGTAGTATCTGGTGTCAGTACACGGCCAAAAAGGTTTCAAAGTCAACAAATAATCCGCTTTCTTTGCCCCGAGGAATATTCTTTATTTGTGGTGACAGAGCTTGGGCTGGCATACCTTCCAAAATAAAGGGAGGCCCTTGTTCGTTAGGAAGATTGTCATTGCTGACACCCAACACATCAATGATATTAGACATGGCTCGGCGTCATCATGGCAGCAGATTGTGATGCAGTGTACATAACTTTGCCAGTAACTGTCAAGATAATGTTAGATTTTGGTCCCCTGAGGTGATTATTGCTGCCTCTTTCCTAGCGCCTGGTGTTGCCTCAGCAGGAGCATTAGCTCAACTCAACAAGCTGGGATGCTGGCTAGCTAAACAGACGAATGCTACATCGAAGGCCTTAAGTGACATGCTTTTGGACGTAGACTGAGTAAGACATGCCACACTGCAGAATAGGGCGGCTATAGATTTCCTATTGCTAGCCCAAGGTCATGGTTGTGAGGAATTTGAAGGAATGTGCTGCATGAACTTATCTGATCACTCTACATCTATCCATAAGCAAATACGAAAATTGACCGAGCTAACTCAACAGTTGAAGGTGGAGGACGGATTGGGCTTGGAAGGCTGGTTGAAAGGATTGGGGATCGGACCATGGTTGAGGGACATCATCAAATATGGCATAATAGTTCTAAGCATAATTGTGATACTTTTGCTTGTTTTGCCCTGTGTGTTTACTTGCTTACAAGGCTTGATGCAGCAGCTTTTGCAGAAAATGTTGAATGCACACCTTCTTGTCCAAAAGGAAAACGGGGGAGATGAAGAGAGCCTGACAGAGGAATGGTTGAACGACAAGGGACATGATACTGTAAAATTAATCCAAATAGGGAGGGCTACGTGACTGCTGCAAAGTTCGCATGGCCCTGAAGAATAGATGATGAGCAGAAAGCAGGATATTGAAATTGCTTAGTATGTAGAAGTAGATAGAGAAGAACAAAGGGGGTACTAAGCTGTTCTAACTGCAAGGCCAGCTGGACAGGCATGTATCGAACATAAAGATACTTTTAAGATAATAGTACAAGTCACATAGCAACCAATCATGAGATGGACATTGATGAGGAAGATGAAGAGGAGGCCATGGTCCTGGGATGAAGAGCGATGCCAGCAGCAGGACAGGCATGTGGTCCCCACAGGCACAGTGGGTTCCCTGCAGCCAGGCTGGGGCGGGATTGGGCTGGGTGGTCCCTGCTCAGGCACATGGTACCCAGTGCCTTGGGTTCTGCTGGCCATGCCCAGCCTGTCCTGTGCTTGCTTTGGGCCACACAAGCCCCATGGCAGTGCCTGGGGCCCAGCCCCCAGACCCAGCCAGCCTCAGCTCTGGCAGCAGAGTCCCAGTGTGCCAGCCTGGGGACACACGGAAGAGCCCTCTGTGCCTGACTGGAGTGACCATGGCACCTGCTTTTCTTCCCGGACTGATGGAGATCCTGGACTGAAATGGCACCCTTTTGTACATAGCTTTTAGAGTTTGTTCTTGTTTTTGGCATATAGGTTTTAGGGCTTCGTTTTGTCTTCTGTAAATACATTTCAAATATTGTTGTTAGATATGTTCTTAGGTATATACATTCTAGAAATTGTTGTTATTACAAATATTCTTACAAAAGTAAATGTGTTTTCATTGATGTTCTTATGTAAATAAACAACCTTGGGTTTTCACACCCCAGTTCTCTTTCCATTTGCTTCCGGCACAGGCAGTATTGGCCAAGTTGTGTTTTCCACTTGCTCCCGGTTCCCAGGGCTGGAGGTTCATGGGGGAGCTGGCACAGCCACCCCAGCAGTGGTTGTCCCACTCAGAGGGTCCCGCTGACAGAGGTCACTGTCTCCTTGCTGTCTCTCTGGACACACTGGGGAGCTGCAGGGGCGAATCCCAGCGTGCCCTGTCCCATGGGATCCCATGTTGGGACTCAATATCCCAGCCCGGGTGAGCACTGGTTGTGGCCCTGGGCTCAGCATGGCAGGCCTGGTGCTCGCAGCAGTGCAGACTTCAAGCTGGCCATGCACAGCTCCGTGTTTCTCCCAAAACTATCACTGCTGCAGCACCTGGGGTTCCCCAGTGCTGGGCTTTTTATCCCCACTGCATGGAGGATCACATGGCAGGGCAAAGGATGGATCCCACGTGGCATCCAACCTGCCTTGATCCAGGCTGGGCACAGCCTGATGAAGGATGAGCACATCTCGCAGGGATATGGAAACCTCCCCTGAGAACCCAGTTCAGGCAGAGCCTGAGCTCTTTTGTGGCTCTGGGCAGGAAGATGCTCAGGATCTCCCAGAGGGGCTCAGTGGGCAGTAGGATTGTGCCTGGATCTCGCTCTGGACATGCCAGTGGCTCAAGTGAGAGCTGTGGGAATGATTTATAATGCACCGAGAGGGGCCACAGTCCTGCAAGGCTCTTACATCAGGAGCAAAGAGCAGCCTGCAGGGTGGGGAAGGCTGGAGCTGTAGCACTCTGTGCTCATCCCTCACCTTAATGGGGAGCTGCCCCCAGAGTTGCTATGTATCACTTTGATGGTTCTCCTGTTGGGTGTATTTTGGAGCAGCTGTTATCTGTGGCTTTTTATGGTGATCCTGTGGAAAGCAGCCATTTACCTGCTGTGATGAACTCAAAACTAATACTAACTCTTCATTCCCTTTGGTTTTCTTTGGGGTTTTTTTAGTCTCTTTGTTTGATTGGTTTGCATGGGTTGGTTTGTTTCTAGGTTTTGTCTGTTTTGGTTTGAGTCTTTTGTTTGCTTTTTCATAAGACTCAGGTGAAGTTGGCATAGCCAAAGTCAAGAGAATGTACACCAGGCTTGACTTTCCAGAAATTACTTTTGGCTGGGTTTAACTGCATTCTCCAGGCTCAGGATGACCAGTACATTTGCAGGATTTGCTCTGCAACATCAGCTTGCCCAGACTCTGCTCGGTGATTCACAAATGGAGAAGACAATGGATATTGTGCCAAGCTTCCTTTCAAACAGCGAAAACTGCAAGAGCATGAGAGAAAAAAAGAAAAAAACAGAGACTATATTCACCAATTAGAGCAGAAGCTGCGTCCCACCATCTCGACCTCCACTCTTATTAATTTTGTACATTGAGAGGCAATCCTGGGCCTAAAGCTTCCGTCTCTCAGTTCCTGAAGCCATTTGACTCCAGCTTGGACTTCCCCAGATCACACTGCCTGCTTTCCACGTGGGGCTGGGGATGCTCAGCCTGGAAAGAGGAGACCCTGGGGAGGCCTCACTGCAGCTCTGCAGGACTGCAAGGGTGCCACAAGAAAGATTGGGACAGGGTGTTCCACAGGGCCTGTGGCAACAGGACAAGGGGGGACGGCTTTCAGCTGCAGGAGGCTGATTGAAGTTGGATCTGAGGAAGCTGCTCTCTTCCACTGAGGGTGCTGAGGCACTGGCCCAGGCTGTGGATGCTCCATCCTTGGGAACAGGGCTCTGAGCACCATGGTCTGGGGGAACGTTACTAAGCATGGAACCAAAGGCTCTCTAGCTCAGTGGTCATGTCACAATCCATGTCCCATCTGGAACTGCCAGCAGCCAGCAAGCAGCACAACACAGCCGTTGGCCCTGGGCTCAGCACACGCTGCACGCTGCTCCTGCTGCTCCTGTCACCCTTCTTGTTCCTGCCCCCAAGACCTCATCTCATCAGTCTCAAAAGCTGCCTAAGGCCTGGATTGTGTCATCCATCCCTGCAGGATGCTCACATTTGTCCTGAGGAAGGTACGGTGCCATTCCATGAAGGTGGATCCCCCCAGCTGCTTGGGTGTGGGCTGGAGTTCTGGGGGGATGGGGTGGGACAGGGACCCCACTCTGAGGTTTTGCTACCTCTGCAGGCTGTTGCAGGTAGAGAAGACAAAATGGAGGTGGACAGACAGACTGATAGAGAGGAGAAGATGGAAGTGGAGGGAGAAAAGAGAGGAGAGGAAGAGATGGAGGTGGACACAATAATGGATACGGAGGAGGAGATGGAGGTGGATGGAGAACAGACTGGAGAGGAAGAGATGGAGGTTGATGAGGATGAGGAGATGGACGTGGAAATGGAAGAGTACACCGAGGAGATGGACATTGATGAGGAAGATGAAGAGGAGGCCATGGTCCTGGGATGAAGAGCGATGCCAGCAGCAGGACAGGCATGTGGTCCCCACAGGCACAGTGGGTTCCCTGCAGCCAGGCTGGGGCGGGATTGGGCTGGGTGGTCCCTGCTCAGGCACGTGGTACCCAGTGCCTTGGGTTCTGGTGGCCACGCCCAGCCTGTCCTGTTCTTGCTTTGGGCCACACAAGCCCCATGGCAGTGCCTGGGGCCCAGCCCCCAGACCCAGCCAGCCTCAGCTCTGGCAGCAGAGTCCCAGTGTGCCAGCCTGGGGACACACGGAAGAGCCCTCTGTGCCTGACTGGAGTGACCATGGCACCTGCTTTTCTTCCCGGACTGATGGAGATCCTGGACTGAAATGGCACCCTTTTGTACATAGTTTTTAGAGTTTGTTCTTGTTTTTGCCATATAGGTTTTAGGGCTTCGTTTTGTCTTCTGTAAATACATTTCAAATATTGTTGTTAGATATGTTCTTAGGTATATACATTCTAGAAATTGTTGTTATTACAAATATTCTTACAAAAGTAAATGTGTTCTGTGTTTTCATTGCTGTTCTTATGTAAATAAACAACCTTGGGTTTTCACACCCCAGTTCTCTTTCCATTTGCTTCCGGCACAGGCAGTATTGGCCAAGTTGTGTTTTCCACTTGCTCCCGGTTCCCAGGGCTGGAGGTTCATGGGGGAGCTGGCACAGCCACCCCAGCAGTGGTTGTCCCACTCAGAGGGCCCCGCTGACAGAGGTCACTGTCTCCTTGCTGTCTCTCTGGACACACTGGGGAGCTGCAGGGGCGAATCCCAGCGTGCCCTGTCCCATGGGATCCCATGTTGGGACTCAATATCCCAGCCCGGGTGAGCACTGGTTGTGGCCCTGGGCTCAGCATGGCAGGCCTGGTGCTCACAGCAGTGCAGACTTCAAGCTGGCCATGCACAGCTCCGTGTTTCTCCCAAAACTATCACTGCTGCAGCACCTGGGGTTCCCCAGTGCTGGGCTTTTTATCCCCACTGCATGGAGGATCACATGGCAGGGCAAAGGATGGATCCCACGTGGCATCCAACCTGCCTTGATCCAGGCTGGGCACAGCCTGATGAAGGATGAGCACATCTCGCAGGGATATGGAAACCTCCCCTGACAACCCAGTTCAGGCAGAGCCTGAGCTCTTTTGTGGCTCTGGGCAGGAAGATGCTCAGGATCTCCCAGAGAGGCTCAGTGGGCAGTAGGATTGTGCCTGGATCTCGCTCTGGACATGCCAGTGGCTCAAGTGAGAGCTGTGGGAATGATTTATAATGCACCGAGAGGGGCCACAGTCCTGCAAGGCTCTTACATCAGGAGCAAAGAGCAGCCTGCAGGGTGGGGAAGGCTGGAGCTGTAGCACTCTGTGCTCATCCCTCACCTTAATGGGGAGCTGCCCCCAGAGTTGCTATGTATCACTTTGATGGTTCTCCTGTTGGGTGTATTTTGGAGCAGCTGTTATCTGTGGCTTTTTATGGTGATCCTGTGGAAAGCAGCCATTTACCTGCTGTGATGAACTCAAAACTAATACTAACTCTTCATTCCCTTTGGTTTTCTTTGGGGTTTTTTTAGTCTCTTTGTTTGATTGGTTTGCATGGGTTGGTTTGTTTCTAGGTTTTGTCTGTTTTGGTTTGAGTCTTTTGTTTGCTTTTTCATAAGACTCAGGTGAAGTTGGCATAGCCAAAGTCAAGAGAATGTACACCAGGCTTGACTTTCCAGAAATTACTTTTGGCTGGGTTTAACTGCATTCTCCAGGCTCAGGATGACCAGTACATTTGCAGGATTTGCTCTGCAACATCAGCTTGCCCAGACTCTGCTCGGTGATTCACAAATGGAGAAGACAATGGATATTGTGCCAAGCTTCCTTTCAAACAGCGAAAACTGCAAGAGCATGAGAGAAAAAAAGAAAAAAACAGAGACTATATTCACCAATTAGAGCAGAAGCTGCGTCCCACCATCTCACCCTCCACTCTTATTAATTTTGTACATTGAGAGGCAATCCTGGGCCTAAAGCTTCCGTCTCTCAGTTCCTGATGCCATTTGACTCCAGCTTGGACTTCCCCAGATCACACTGCCTGCTTTCCACGTGGGGCTGGGGATGCTCAGCCTGGAAAGAGGAGACCCTGGGGAGGCCTCACTGCAGCTCTGCAGGACTGCAAGGGTGCCACAAGAAAGATTGGGACAGGGTGTTCCACAGGGCCTGTGGCAACAGGACAAGGGGGGACGGCTTTCAGCTGCAGGAGGCTGATTGAAGTTGGATCTGAGGAAGCTGCTCTCTTCCACTGAGGGTGCTGAGGCACTGGCCCAGGCTGTGGATGCTCCATCCTTGGGAACAGGGCTCTGAGCACCATGGTCTGGGGGAACGTTACTAAGCATGGAACCAAAGGCTCTCTAGCTCAGTGGTCATGTCACAATCCATGTCCCATCTGGAACTGCCAGCAGCCAGCAAGCAGCACAACACAGCCGTTGGCCCTGGGCTCAGCACACGCTGCACGCTGCTGCTGCTGCTCCTGTCACCCTTCTTGTTCCTGCCCCCAAGACCTCATCTCATCAGTCTCAAAAGCTGCCTAAGGCCTGGATTGTGTCATCCATCCCTGCAGGATGCTCACATTTGTCCTGAGGAAGGTACGGTGCCATTCCATGAAGGTGGATCCCCCCAGCTGCTTGGGTGTGGGCTGGAGTTCTGGGGGGATGGGGTGGGACAGGGACCCCACTCTGAGGTTTTGCTACCTCTGCAGGCTGTTGCAGGTAGAGAAGACAAAATGGAGGTGGACAGACAGACTGATAGAGAGGAGAAGATGGAAGTGGAGGGAGAAAAGAGAGGAGAGGAAGAGATGGAGGTGGACACAATAATGGATACGGAGGAGGAGATGGAGGTGGATGGAGAACAGACTGGAGAGGAAGAGATGGAGGTTGATGAGGATGAGGAGATGGACGTGGAAATGGAAGAGTACACCGAGGAGATGGACATTGATGAGGAAGATGAAGAGGAGGCCATGGTCCTGGGATGAAGAGCGATGCCAGCAGCAGGACAGGCATGTGGTCCCCACAGGCACAGTGGGTTCCCTGCAGCCAGGCTGGGGCGGGATTGGGCTGGGTGGTCCCTGCTCAGGCACATGGTACCCAGTGCCTTGGGTTCTGGTGGCCACGCCCAGCCTGTCCTGTTCTTGCTTTGGGCCACACAAGCCCCATGGCAGTGCCTGGGGCCCAGCCCCCAGACCCAGCCAGCCTCAGCTCTGGCAGCAGAGTCCCAGTGTGCCAGCCTGGGGACACACGGAAGAGCCCTCTGTGCCTGACTGGAGTGACCATGGCACCTGCTTTTCTTCCCGGACTGATGGAGATCCTGGACTGAAATGGCACCCTTTTGTACATAGTTTTTAGAGTTTGTTCTTGTTTTTGCCATATAGGTTTTAGGGCTTCGTTTTGTCTTCTGTAAATACATTTCAAATATTGTTGTTAGATATGTTCTTAGGTATATACATTCTAGAAATTGTTGTTATTACAAATATTCTTACAAAAGTAAATGTGTTCTGTGTTTTCATTGCTGTTCTTATGTAAATAAACAACCTTGGGTTTTCACACCCCAGTTCTCTTTCCATTTGCTTCCGGCACAGGCAGTATTGGCCAAGTTGTGTTTTCCACTTGCTCCCGGTTCCCAGGGCTGGAGGTTCATGGGGGAGCTGGCACAGCCACCCCAGCAGTGGTTGTCCCACTCAGAGGGCCCCGCTGACAGAGGTCACTGTCTCCTTGCTGTCTCTCTGGACACACTGGGGAGCTGCAGGGGCGAATCCCAGCGTGCCCTGTCCCATGGGATCCCATGTTGGGACTCAATATCCCAGCCCGGGTGAGCACTGGTTGTGGCCCTGGGCTCAGCATGGCAGGCCTGGTGCTCACAGCAGTGCAGACTTCAAGCTGGCCATGCACAGCTCCGTGTTTCTCCCAAAACTATCACTGCTGCAGCACCTGGGGTTCCCCAGTGCTGGGCTTTTTATCCCCACTGCATGGAGGATCACATGGCAGGGCAAAGGATGGATCCCACGTGGCATCCAACCTGCCTTGATCCAGGCTGGGCACAGCCTGATGAAGGATGAGCACATCTCGCAGGGATATGGAAACCTCCCCTGACAACCCAGTTCAGGCAGAGCCTGAGCTCTTTTGTGGCTCTGGGCAGGAAGATGCTCAGGATCTCCCAGAGAGGCTCAGTGGGCAGTAGGATTGTGCCTGGATCTCGCTCTGGACATGCCAGTGGCTCAAGTGAGAGCTGTGGGAATGATTTATAATGCACCGAGAGGGGCCACAGTCCTGCAAGGCTCTTACATCAGGAGCAAAGAGCAGCCTGCAGGGTGGGGAAGGCTGGAGCTGTAGCACTCTGTGCTCATCCCTCACCTTAATGGGGAGCTGCCCCCAGAGTTGCTATGTATCACTTTGATGGTTCTCCTGTTGGGTGTATTTTGGAGCAGCTGTTATCTGTGGCTTTTTATGGTGATCCTGTGGAAAGCAGCCATTTACCTGCTGTGATGAACTCAAAACTAATACTAACTCTTCGTTCCCTTTGGTTTTATTTGGGGTTTTTTTAGTCTCTTTGTTTGATTGGTTTGCATGGGTTTGTTTGTCTCTAGGTTTTGTCTGTTTTGGTTTGAGTCTTTTGTTTGCTTTTTCATAAGACTCAGGTGAAGTTGGCATAGCCAAAGTCAAGAGAATGTACACCAGGCTTGACTTTCCAGAAATTACTTTTGGCTGGGTTTAACTGCATTCTCCAGGCTCAGGATGACCAGTACATTTGCAGGATTTGCTCTGCAACATCAGCTTGCCCAGACTCTGCTCGGTGATTCACAAATGGAGAAGACAATGGATATTGTGCCAAGCTTCCTTTCAAACAGCCAAAACTGCAAGGGCATGAGAGAAAAAAAGAAAAAAACAGAGACTATATTCACCAATTAGAGCAGAAGCTGCGTCCCACCATCTTGCCCTCCACTCTTATTAATTTTGTACATTGAGAGGCAAACCTGGGCCTAAAGCTTCCGTCTCTCAGTTCCTGATGCCATTTGACTCCAGCCTGGACTCCCCCAGATCACACTGCCTGCTTTCCACGTGGGGCTGGGGATGCTCAGCCTGGAAAGAGGAGACCCTGGGGAGGCCTCACTGCAGCTCTGCAGGACTGCAAGGGTGCCACAAGAAAGATTGGGACAGGGTGTTCCACAGGGCCTGTGGCAACAGGACAAGGGGGGACGGCTTTCAGCTGGAGGAGGCTGATTGAAGTTGGATCTGAGGAAGCTGCTCTCTTCCACTGAGGGTGCTGAGGCACTGGCCCAGGCTGTGGATGCTCCATCCTTGGGAACAGGGCTCTGAGCACCATAGTCTGGGGGAACGTTACTAAGCATGGAACCAAAGGCTCTCTAGCTCAGTGGTCATGTCACAATCCATGTCCCATCTGGAACTGCCAGCAGCCAGCAAGCAGCACAACACAGCCGTTGGCCCTGGGCTCAGCACACGCTGCACGCTGCTCCTGCTGCTCCTGTCACCCTTCTTGTTCCTGCCCCCAAGACCTCATCTCATCAGTCTCAAAAGCTGCCTAAGGCCTGGATTGTGTCATCCATCCCTGCAGGATGCTCACATTTGTCCTGAGGAAGGTACGGTGCCATTCCATGAAGGTGGATCCCCCCAGCTGCTTGGGTGTGGGCTGGAGTTCTGGGAGGATGGGGTGGGACAGGGACCCCACTCTGAGGTTTTGCTACCTCTGCAGGCTGTTGCAGGTAGAGAAGACAAAATGGAGGTGGACAGACAGACTGATAGAGAGGAGAAGATGGAAGTGGAGGGAGAAAAGAGAGGAGAGGAAGAGATGGAGGTGGACACAATAATGGATACGGAGGAGGAGATGGAGGTGGATGGAGAACAGACTGGAGAGGAAGAGATGGAGGTTGATGAGGATGAGGAGATGGACGTGGAAATGGAAGAGTACACCGAGGAGATGGACATTGATGAGGAAGATGAAGAGGAGGCCATGGTCCTGGGATGAAGAGCGATGCCAGCAGCAGGACAGGCATGTGGTCCCCACAGGCACAGTGGGTTCCCTGCAGCCAGGCTGGGGCGGGATTGGGCTGGGTGGTCCCTGCTCAGGCACGTGGTACCCAGTGCCTTGGGTTCTGGTGGCCATGCCCAGCCTGTCCTGTTCTTGCTTTGGGCCACACAAGCCCCATGGCAGTGCCTGGGGCCCAGCCCCCAGACCCAGCCAGCCTCAGCTCTGGCAGCAGAGTCCCAGTGTGCCAGCCTGGAGACACACGGTAGAGCCCTCTGTGCCTGACTGGAGTGACCATGGCACCTGCTTTTCTTCCCGGACTGATGGAGATCCTGGACTGAAATGGCACCCTTTTGTACATAGTTTTTAGAGTTTGTTCTTGTTTTTGCCATATAGGTTTTAGGGCTTCGTTTTGTCTTCTGTAAATACATTTCAAATATTGTTGTTAGATATGTTCTTAGGTATATACATTCTAGAAATTGTTGTTATTACAAATATTCTTACAAAAGTAAATGTGTTCTGTGTTTTCATTGCTGTTCTTATGTAAATAAACAACCTTGGGTTTTCACACCCCAGTTCTCTTTCCATTTGCTTGTGGCACAGGCAGTATTGGCCAAGTTGTGGTTTCCACTTGCTCCCGGTTCCCAGGGCTGGAGGTTCATGGGGGAGCTGGCACAGCCACCCCAGCAGTGGTTGTCCCACTCAGAGGATCCTGCTGACAGAGGTCACTGTCTCCTTGCTGTCTCTCTGGACACACTGGGGAGCTGCAGGGGCGAATCCCAGCGTGCCCTGTCCCATGGGATCCCATGTTGGGACTCAATGTCCCAGCCGGGTGAGCACTGGTTGTGGCCCTGGGCTCAGCATGGCAGGCCTGGTGCTCAGAGCAGTGCAGACTTCAAGCTGGCCATGCACAGCTCCGTGTTTCTCCTGAAAATATCACTGCTGCAGCACCTGGGGTTCCCCAGTGCTGGGCTTTTTATCCCCACTGCATGGAGGATCACATGGCAGGGCAAAGGATGGATCCCATGTGGCATCCAACCTGCCCTGATCCAGGCTGGGCACAGCCTGATGAAGGATGAGCACATCTCGCAGGGATATGGAAACCTCCCCTGACAACCCAGTTCAGGCAGAGCCTGAGCTCTTTTGTGGCTCTGGGCAGGAAGATGCTCAGGATCTCCCAGAGAGGCTCAGCGGGCAGTAGGATTGTGCCTGCATCTCGCTCTGGACATGCCAGTGGCTCAAGTGAGACCTGTGGGAATGATTTATAATGCACCGAGAGGGGCCACAGTCCTGCAAGGCTCTTACATCAGGAGCAAAGAGCAGCCTGCAGGGTGGGGAAGGCTGGAGCTGTAGCACTGTGTGCTCATCCCTCACCTTAATGGGGAGCTGCCCCCAGAGTTGCTATGTATCACTTTGATGGTTCTCCTGTTGGGTGTATTTTGGAGCAGCTGTTATCTGTGGCTTTTTATGGTGATCCTGTGGAAAGCAGCCATTTACCTGCTGTGATGAACTCAAAACTAATACTAACTCTTCATTCCCTTTGGTTTTCTTTGGGGTTTTTTTAGTCTCTTTGTTTGATTGGTTTGCATGGGTTTGTTTGTTTCTAGGTTTTGTCTGTTTTGGTTTGAGTCTTTTGTTTGCTTTTTCATAAGACTCAGGTGAAGTTGGCATAGCCAAAGTCAAGAGAATGTACACCAGGCTTGACTTTCCAGAAATTACTTTTGGCTGGGTTTAACTGCATTCTCCAGGCTCAGGATGACCAGTACATTTGCAGGATTTGCTCTGCAACATCAGCTTGCCCAGACTCTGCTCGGTGATTCACAAATGGAGAAGACAATGGATATTGTGCCAAGCTTCCTTTCAAACAGCCAAAACTGCAAGGGCATGAGAGAAAAAAAGAAAAAAACAGAGACTATATTCACCAATTAGAGCAGAAGCTGCGTCCCACCATCTTGCCCTCCACTCTTATTAATTTTGCACATTGAGAGGCAATCCTGGGCCTAAAGCTTCCGTCTCTCAGTTCCTGATGCCATTTGACTCCAGCCTGGACTCCCCCAGATCACACTGCCTGCTTTCCACGTGGGGCTGGGGATGCTCAGCCTGGAAAGAGGAGACCCTGGGGAGGCCTCACTGCAGCTCTGCAGGACTGCAAGGGTGCCACAAGAAAGATTGGGACAGGGTGTTCCACAGGGCCTGTGGCAACAGGACAAGGGGGGACGGCTTTCAGCTGCAGGAGGCTGATTGAAGTTGGATCTGAGGAAGCTGCTCTCTTCCACTGAGGGTGCTGAGGCACTGGCCCAGGCTGTGGATGCTCCATCCTTGGGAACAGGGCTCAGAGCGCCATGGTCTGGGGGAACGTTGCTAAGCATGGAACCAAAGGCTCTCTAGCTCAATGGTCATGTCACAATCCATGTCCCATCTGGAACTGCCAGCAGCCAGCAAGCAGCACAACACGACTGTTGTCCCTGGGCTCAGCACACGCTGCACGCTGCTCCTGCTGCTCCTGTCACCCTTCTTGTTCCTGCCCCCAAGACCTCATCTCATCAGTCTCAAAAGCTGCCTAAGGCCTGGATTGTGTCATCCATCCCTGCAGGATGCTCACATTTGTCCTGAGGAAGGTACGGTGCCATTCCATGAAGGTGAATCCCCCCAGCTGCCCGGGTGTGGGCTGGAGTTCTGGGGGGATGGGGTGGGACAGGGACCCCACTCTGAGGTTTTGCTACCTCTGCAGGCTGTTGCAGGCAGAGAAGACAAAATGGAGGTGGACAGACAGACTGATAGAGAGGAGAAGATGGAAGTGGAGGGAGAAAAGAGAGGAGAGGAAGAGATGGAGGTGGACACAATAATGGATACGGAGGAGGAGATGGAGGTGGATGGAGAACAGACTGGAGAGGAAGAGATGGAGGTTGATGAGGATGAGGAGATGGACGTGGAAATGGAAGAGTACACCGAGGAGATGGACATTGATGAGGAAGATGAAGAGGAGGCCATGGTCCTGGGATGAAGAGCGATGCCAGCAGCACGAGAGGCATGTGGTCCCCACAGGCACAGTGGATTCCCTGCAGCCAGGCTGGGGCGGGATTGGGCTGGGTGGTCCCTGCTCAGGCACGTGATACCCAGTGCCTTGGGTTCTGCTGGCCATGCCCAGCCTGTCCTGTTCTTGCTTTGGGCCACACAAGCCCCATGGCAGTGCCTGGGGCCCAGCCCCCAGACCCAGCCAGCCTCAGCTCTGGCAGCAGAGTCCCAGTGTGCCAGCCTGGGGACACACGGAAGAGCCCTCTGTGCCTGACTGGAGTGACCATGGCACCTGCTTTTCTTCCCGGACTGATGGAGATCCTGGACTCAAATGGCACCCTTTTGTACATAGTTTTTAGAGTTTGTTCTTGTTTTTGCCATATAGGTTTTAGGGCTTTGTTTTGTCTTCTGTAAATACATTTCAAATATTGTTGTTAGATATGTTCTTAGGTATATACATTCTAGAAATTGTTGTTATTACAAATATTCTTACAAAAGTAAATGTGTTCTGTGTTTTCATTGCTGTTCTTATGTAAATAAACAACCTTGGGTTTTCACACCCCAGTTCTCTTTCCATTTGCTTCCGGCACAGGCAGTATTGGCCAAGTTGTGGTTTCCACTTGCTCCCGGTTCCCAGGGCTGGAGGTTCATGGGGGAGCTGGCACAGCCACCCCAGCAGTGGTTGTCCCACTCAGAGGACCCCGCTGACAGAGGTCACTGTCTCCTTGCTGTCTCTCTGGACACACTGGGGAGCTGCAGGGGCGAATCCCAGCGTGCCCTGTCCCATGGGATCCCATGTTGGGACTCAATGTCCCAACCCGGGTGAGCACTGGTTGTGGCCCTGGGCTCAGCATGGCAGGCCTGGTGCTCAGAGCAGTGCAGACTTCAAGCTGGCCATGCACAGCTCCGTGTTTCTCCCAAAACTATCACTGCTGCAGCACCTGGGGTTCCCCAGTGCTGGGCTTTTTATCCCCACTGCATGGAGGATCACATGGCAGGGCAAAGGATGGATCCCATGTGGCATCCAACCTGCCCTGATCCAGGCTGGGCACAGCCTGATGAAGGATGAGCACATCTCGCAGGGATATGGAAACCTCCCCTGAGAACCCAGTTCAGGCAGAGCCTGAGCTCTTTTGTGGCTCTGGGCAGGAAGATGCTCAGGATCTCCCAGAGAGGCTCAGCGGGCAGTAGGATTGTGCCTGGATCTCGCTCTGGACATGCCAGTGGCTCAAGTGAGAGCTGTGGGAATGATTTATAATGCACCGAGAGGGGCCACAGTCCTGCAAGGCTCTTACATCAGGAGCAAAGAGCAGCCTGCAGGGTGGGGAAGGCTGGAGCTGTAGCACTGTGTTCTCATCCCTCACCTCAATGGGGAGCTGCCCCCAGAGTTGCTATGTATCACTTTGATGGTTCTCCTGTTGGGTGTATTTTGGAGCAGCTGTTATCTGTGGCTTTTTATGGTGATCCTGTGGAAAGCAGCCATTTACCTGCTGTGATGAACTCAAAACTAATACTAACTCTTCATTCCCTTTGGTTTTATTTGGGGTTTTTTTAGTCTCTTTGTTTGATTGGTTTGCATGGGTTTGTTTGTCTCTAGGTTTTGTCTGTTTTGGTTTGAGTCTTTTGTTTGCTTTTTCATAAGACTCAGGTGAAGTTGGCATAGCCAAAGTCAAGAGAATGTACACCAGGCTTGACTTTCCAGAAATTACTTTTGGCTGGGTTTAACTGCATTCTCCAGGCTCAGGATGACCAGTCCATTTGCAGGATTTGCTCTGCAACATCAGCTTGCCCAGACTCTGCTCGGTGATTCACAAATGGAGAAGACAATGGATATTGTGCCAAGCTTCCTTTCAAACAGCCAAAACTGCAAGAGCATGAGAGAAAAAAAGAAAAAAACAGAGACTATATTCACCAATTAGAGCAGAAGCTGCGTCCCACCATCTTGCCCTCCACTCTTATTAATTTTGTACATTTAGAGGCAATCCTGGGCCTAAAGCTTCCGTCTCTCAGTTCCTGATGCCATTTGACTCCAGCCTGGACTCCCCCAGATCACACTGCCTGCTTTCCACGTGGGGCTGGGGATGCTCAGCCTGGAAAGAGGAGACCCTGGGGAGGCCTCACTGCAGCTCTGCAGGACTGCAAGGGTGCCACAAGAAAGATTGGGACAGGGTGTTCCACAGGGCCTGTGGCAACAGGACAAGGGGGGACGGCTTTCAGCTGGAGGAGGCTGATTGAAGTTGGATCTGAGGAAGCTGCTCTCTTCCACTGAGGGTGCTGAGGCACTGGCCCAGGCTGTGGATGCTCCATCCTTGGGAACAGGGCTCAGAGCGCCATGGTCTGGGGGAACGTTGCTAAGCATGGAACCAAAGGCTCTCTAGCTCAATGGTCATGTCACAATCCATGTCCCATCTGGAACTGCCAGCAGCCAGCAAGCAGCACAACACGACCGTTGTCCCTGGGCTCAGCACACGCTGCACGCTGCTCCTGCTGCTCCTGTCACCCTTCTTGTTCCTGCCCCCAAGATCTCATCTCATCAGTCTCAAAAGCTGCCTAAGGCCTGGATTGTGTCATCCATCCCTGCAGGATGCTCACATTTGTCCTGAGGAAGGTACGGTGCCATTCCATGAAGGTGAATCCCCCCAGCTGCCCGGGTGTGGGCTGGAGTTCTGGGGGGATGGGGTGGGACAGGGACCCCACTCTGAGGTTTTGCTACCTCTGCAGGCTGTTGCAGGCAGAGAAGACAAAATGGAGGTGGACAGACAGACTGATAGAGAGGAGAAGATGGAAGTGGAGGGAGAAAAGAGAGGAGAGGAAGAGATGGAGGTGGACACAATAATGGATACGGAGGAGGAGATGGAGGTGGATGGAGAACAGACTGGAGAGGAAGAGATGGAGGTTGATGAGGATGAGGAGATGGACGTGGAAATGGAAGAGTACACCGAGGAGATGGACATTGATGAGGAAGATGAAGAGGAGGCCATGGTCCTGGGATGAAGAGCGATGCCAGCAGCAGGACAGGCATGTGGTCCCCACAGGCACAGTGGATTCCCTGCAGCCAGGCTGGGGCGGGATTGGGCTGGGTGGTCCCTGCTCAGGCACGTGGTACCCAGTGCCTTGGGTTCTGGTGGCCATGCCCAGCCTGTCCTGTTCTTGCTTTGGGCCACACAAGCCCCATGGCAGTGCCTGGGGCCCAGCCCCCAGACCCAGCCAGCCTCAGCTCTGGCAGCAGAGTCCCGCTGTGCCAGCCTGGGGACACACGGTAGAGCCCTCTGTGCCTGACTGGAGTGACCATGGCACCTGCTTTTCTTCCCGGACTGATGGAGATCCTGGACTCAAATGGCACCCTTTTGTACATAGTTTTTAGAGTTTGTTCTTGTTTTTGCCATATAGGTTTTAGGGCTTCGTTTTGTCTTCTGTAAATACATTTCAAATATTGTTGTTAGATATGTTCTTAGGTATATACATTCTAGAAATTGTTGTTATTACAAATATTCTTACAAAAGTAAATGTGTTCTGTGTTTTCATTGCTGTTCTTATGTAAATAAACAACCTTGGGTTTTCACACCCCAGTTCTCTTTCCATTTGCTTGTGGCACAGGCAGTATTGGCCAAGTTGTGGTTTCCACTTGCTCCCGGTTCCCAGGGCTGGAGGTTCATGGGGGAGCTGGCACAGCCACCCCAGCAGTGGTTGTCCCACTCAGAGGGCCCCGCTGACAGAGGTCACTGTCTCCTTGCTGTCTCTCTGGACACACTGGGGAGCTGCAGGGGCGAATCCCAGCGTGCCCTGTCCCATGGGATCCCATGTTGGGACTCAATGTCCCAGCCCGGGTGAGCACTTGTTGTGGCTCTGGGCTCAGCATGGCAGGCCTGGTGCTCAGAGCAGTGCAGACTTCAAGCTGGCCATGCACAGCTCCGTGTTTCTCCCAAAACTATCCCTGCTGCAGCACCTGGGGTTCCCCAGTGCTGGGCTTTTTATCCCCACTGCATGGAGGATCACATGGCAAGGCAAAGGATGGATCCCACGTGGCATCCAACCTGCCTTGATCCAGGCTGGGCACAGCCTGATGAAGGATGAGCACATCTCGCAGGGATATGGAAACCTCCCCTGACAACCCAGTTCAGGCAGAGCCTGAGCTCTTTTGTGGCTCTGGGCAGGAAGATGCTCAGGATCTCCCAGAGAGGCTCAGCGGGCAGTAGGATTGTGCCTGGATCTCGCTCTGGACATGCCAGTGGCTCAAGTGAGAGCTGTGAGAATGATTTATAATGCACCGAGAGGGGCCACAGTCCTGCAAGGCTCTTACATCAGGAGCAAAGAGCAGCCTGCAGGGTGGGGAAGGCTGGAGCTGTACCACTCTGTGCTCATCCCTCACCTTAATGGGGAGCTGCCCCCAGAGTTGCTATGTATCACTTTGATGGTTCTCCTGTTGGGTGTATTTTGGAGCAGCTGTTATCTGTGGCTTTTTATGGTGATCCTGTGGAAAGCAGCCATTTACCTGCTGTGATGAACTCAAAACTAATACTAACTCTTCATTCCCTTTGGTTTTCTTTGGGGTTTTTTTAGTCTCTTTGTTTGATTGGTTTGCATGGGTTTGTTTGTTTCTAGGTTTTGTCTGTTTTGGTTTGAGTCTTTTGTTTGCTTTTTCATAAGACTCAGGTGAAGTTGGCATAGCCAAAGTCAAGAGAATGTACACCAGGCTTGACTTTCCAGAAATTACTTTTGGCTGGGTTTAACTGCATTCTCCAGGCTCAGGATGACCAGTCCATTTGCAGGATTTGCTCTGCAACATCAGCTTGCCCAGACTCTGCTCGGTGATTCACAAATGGAGAAGACAATGGATATTGTGCCAAGCTTCCTTTCAAACAGCCAAAACTGCAACGGCATGAGAGAAAAAAAAGAAAAAAACAGAGACTATATTCACCAATTAGAGCAGAAGCAGTGTCCCACCATCTTGCCCTCCACTCTTATTAATTTTGTACATTGAGAGGCAATCCTGGGCCTAAAGCTTCCGTCTCTCAGTTCCTGATGCCATTTGACTCCAGCCTGGACTCCCCCTGATCACACTGCCTGCTTTCCACGTGGGGCTGGGGATGCTCAGCCTGGAAAGAGGAGACCCTGGGGAGGCCTCACTGCAGCTCTGCAGGACTGCAAGGGTGCCACAAGAAAGATTGGGACAGGGTGTTCCACAGGGCCTGTGGCAACAGGACAAGGGGGGACGGCTTTCAGCTGCAGGAGGCTGATTGAAGTTGGATCTGAGGAAGCTGCTCTCTTCCACTGAGGGTGCTGAGGCACTGGCCCAGGCTGTGGATGCTCCATCCTTGGGAACAGGGCTCTGAGCACCATGGTCTGGGGGAACGTTGCTAAGCATGGAACCAAAGGCTCTCTAGCTCAGTGGTCATGTCACAATCCATGTCCCATCTGGAACTGCCAGCAGCCAGCAAGCAGCACAACACGACCGTTGGCCCTGGGCTCAGCACACGCTGCACGCTGCTGCTGCTGCTCCTGTCAGCCTTCTTGTTCCTGCCCCCGAGACCTCATCTCATCAGTCTCAAAAGCTGCCTAAGGCCTGGATTGTGTCATCCATCCCTGCAGGATGCTCACATTTGTCCTGAGGAAGGTACGGTGCCATTCCATGAAGGTGGATCCCCCCAGCTGCTTGGGTGTGGGCTGGAGTTCTGGGGGGATAGGGTGGGACAGGGACCCCACTCTGAGGTTTTGCTACCTCTGCAGGCTGTTGCAGGCAGAGAAGACAAAATGGAGGTGGACAGACAGACTGATAGAGAGGAGAAGATGGAAGTGGAGGGAGAAAAGAGAGGAGAGGAAGAGATGGAGGTGGACACAATAATGGATACGGAGGAGGAGATGGAGGTGGATGGAGAACAGACTGGAGAGGAAGAGATGGAGGATGATGAGGATGAGCAGATGGACTTGGAAATGGAAGAGTACACCGAGGAGATGGACATTGATGAGGAAGATGAAGAGGAGGCCATGGTCCTGGGATGAAGAGCGATGCCAGCAGCAGGACAGGCATGTGGTCCCCACAGGCACAGTGGGTTCCCTGCAGCCAGGCTGGGGCGGGATTGGGCTGGGTGGTCCCTGCTCAGGCACGTGGTACCCAGTGCCTTGGGTTCTGGTGGCCATGCCCAGCCTGTCCTGTTCTTGCTTTGGGCCACACAAGCCCCATGGCAGTGCCTGGGGCCCAGGCCCCAGACCCAGCCAGCCTCAGCTCTGGCAGCAGAGTCCCAGTGTGCCAGCCTGGGGACACACGGAAGAGCCCTCTGTGCCTGACTGGAGTGACCATGGCACCTGCTTTTCTTCCCGGACTGATGGAGATCCTGGACTGAAATGGCACCCTTTTGTACATAGTTTTTAGAGTTTGTTCTTGTTTTTGCCATATAGGTTTTAGGGCTTCGTTTTGTCTTCTGTAAATACATTTCAAATATTGTTGTTAGATATGTTCTTAGGTATATACATTCTATAAATTGTTGTTATTACAAATATTCTTACAAAAGTAAATGTGTTCTGTGTTTTCATTGCTGTTCTTATGTAAATAAACAACCTTGGGTTTTCACACCCCAGTTCTCTTTCCATTTGCTTCTGGCACAGGCAGTATTGGCCAAGTTGTGGTTTCCACTTGCTGCTGGTTCTCAGGGCTGGAGGTTCATGGGGGAGCTGGCACAGCCACCCCAGCAGTGGTTGTCCCACTCAGCGGGTCCTGCTGACAGAGGTCACTGTCTCCTTGCTGTCTCTCTGGACACACTGGGGAGCTGCAGGGGCAAATCCCAGCATGCCCTGTCCCATGGGATCCCATGTTGGGACTCAATGTCCCAGCTCGGGTGAGCACTGGTTGTGGCCCTGGGCTCAGCATGGCGGGCCTGGTGCTCACAGCAGTGCAGACTTCAAGCTGGCCATGCACAGCTCCGTGTTTCTCCCAAAATTATCACTGCTGCAGCACCTGGGGTTCCCCAGTGCTGGGCTTTTTATCCCCACTGCATGGAGGATCACATGGCAGGGCAAAGGATGGATCCCATGTGGCATCCAACCTGCCCTGATCCAGGCTGGGCACAGCCTGATGAAGGATGAGCACATCTCGCAGGGATATGGAAACCTCCCCTGACAACCCAGTTCAGGCAGAGCCTGAGCTCTTTTGTGGCTCTGGGCAGGAAGATGCTCAGGATCTCCCAGAGAGGCTCAGCGGGCAGTAGGATTGTGCCTGCATCTCGCTCTGGACATGCCAGTGGCTCAAGTGAGAGCTGTGGGAATGATTTATAATGCACCGAGAGGGGCCACAGTCCTGCAAGGCTCTTACATCAGGAGCAAAGAGCAGCCTGCAGGGTGGGGAAGGCTGGAGCTGTAGCACTGTGTGCTCATCCCTCACCTTAATGGGGAGCTGCCCCCAGAGTTGCTATGTATCACTTTGATGGTTCTCCTGTTGGGTGTATTTTGGAGCAGCTGTTATCTGTGGCTTTTTATGGTGATCCTGTGGAAAGCAGCCATTTACCTGCTGTGATGAACTCAAAACTAATACTAACTCTTCATTCCCTTTGGTTTTATTTGGGGTTTTTTTAGTCTCTTTATTTGATTGGTTTGCATGGGTTTGTTTGTTTCTAGGTTTTGTCTGTTTTGGTTTGAGTCTTTTGTTTGCTTTTTCATAAGACTCAGGTGAAGTTGGCATAGCCAAAGTCAAGAGAATGTACACCAGGCTTGACTTTCCAGAAATTACTTTTGGCTGGGTTTAACTGCATTCTCCAGGCTCAGGATGACCAGTACATTTGCAGGATTTGCTCTGCAACATCAGCTTGCCCAGACTCTGCTCGGTGATTCACAAATGGAGAAGACAATGGATATTGTGCCAAGCTTCCTTTCAAACAGCCAAAACTGCAAGGGCATGAGAGAAAAAAAGAAAAAAACAGAGACTATATTCACCAATTAGAGCAGAAGCAGTGTCCCACCATCTTGCCCTCCACTCTTATTAATTTTGTACATTGAGAGGCAAACCTGGGCCTAAAGCTTCCGTCTCTCAGTTCCTGATGCCATTTGACTCCAGCCTGGACTCCCCCTGATCACACTGCCTGCTTTCCACGTGGGGCTGGGGATGCTCAGCCTGGAAAGAGGAGACCCTGGGGAGGCCTCACTGCAGCTCTGCAGGACTGCAAGGGTGCCACAAGAAAGATTGGGACAGGGTGTTCCACAGGGCCTGTGGCAACAGGACAAGGGGGGACGGCTTTCAGCTGCAGGAGGCTGATTGAAGTTGGATCTGAGGAAGCTGCTCTCTTCCACTGAGGGTGCTGAGGCACTGGCCCAGGCTGTGGATGCTCCATCCTTGGGAACAGGGCTCTGAGCACCATGGTCTGGGGGAACGTTGCTAAGCATGGAACCAAAGGCTCTCTAGCTCAATGGTCATGTCACAATCCATGTCCCATCTGGAACTGCCAGCAGCCAGCAAGCAGCACAACACGACCGTTGTCCCTGGGCTCAGCACACGCTGCACGCTGCTCCTGCTGCTCCTGTCAGCCTTCTTGTTCCTGCCCCCGAGACCTCATCTCATCAGTCTCAAAAGCTGCCTAAGGCCTGGATTGTGTCATCCATCCCTGCAGGATGCTCACATTTGTCCTGAGGAAGGTACGGTGCCATTCCATGGAGGCGGATCCCCCCAGCTGCCCGGGTGTGAGCTGGAGTTTTGGGGGGATGGGGTGGGACAGGGACCCCACTCTGAGGTCTTGCTACCTCTGCAGGCTGTTGCAGGTAGAGAAGACAAGATGGAGGTGGACAGACAGACTGATAGAGAGGAGAAGATGGAAGTGGAGGGAGAAAAGAGAGGAGAGGAAGAGATGGAGGTGGACACAATAATGGATACGGAGGAGGAGATGGAGGTGGATGGAGAACAGACTAGAGAGGAAGAGATGGAGGTTGATGAGGATGAGGAGATGGACGTGGAAACGGAAGAGTACACCGAGGAGATGGACATTGATGAGGAAAATGAAGAGGAGGCCATGGTCCTGGGATGAAGAGCAATGCCAGCAGCAGGACAGGCATGTGGTCCCCAGAGGCACAGTGGGTTCCCTGCAGCCAGGCTGGGGCGGGATTGGGCTGGCTGGTCCATGCTCAGGCACGTGGTACCCAGTGCCTTGGGTTCTGGTGGCCATGCCCAGCCTGTCCTGTTCTTGCTTTGGGCCACACAAGCCCCATGGCAGTGCCTGGGGCCCAGCCCCCAGACCCAGCCAGCCTCAGCTCTGGCAGCAGAGTCCCGCTGTGCCAGCCTGGGGACACACGGTAGAGCCCTCTGTGCCTGACTGGAGTGACCATGGCACCTGCTTTTCTTCCCGGACTGATGGAGATCCTGGACTGAAATGGCACCCTTTTGTACATAGGTTTTTGAGTTTGTTCTTGTTTTTGCCATATAGGTTTTAGGGCTTCGTTTTGTCTTCTGTAAATACATTTCAAATATTGTTGTTAGATATGTTCTTAGGTATATGCATTCTATAAATTGTTGTTATTACAAATATTCTTACAAAAGTAAATGTGTTCTGTGTTTTCATTGCTGTTCTTATGTAAATAAACAACCTTGGGTTTTCACACCCCAGTTCTCTTTCCATTTCCTTCCGGCACAGGCAGTATTGGCCAAGTTGTGTTTTCCACTTGCTCCCGGTTCCCAGGGCTGGAGGTTCATGGGGGAGCTGGCACAGCCACCCAAGCAGTGGTTGTCCCACTCAGAGGGCCCCGCTGACAGAGGTCACTGTCTCCTTGCTGTCTCTCTGGACACACTGGGGAGCTGCAGGGGCGAATCCCAGCGTGCCCTGTCCCATGGGATCCCATGTTGGGACTCAATGTCCCAGCCCGGGTGAGCACTGGTTGTGGCCCTGGGCTCAGCATGGCAGGCCTGGTGCTCACAGCAGTGCAGACTTCAAGCTGGCCATGCACAGCTCCGTGTTTCTCCTGAAAATATCACTGCTGCAGCACCTGGGGTTCCCCAGTGCTGGGCTTTTTATCCCCACTGCATGGAGGATCACATGGCAGGGCAAAGGATGGATCCCATGTGGCATCCAACCTGCCCTGATCCAGGCTGGGCACAGCCTGATGAAGGATGAGCACATCTCGCAGGGATATGGAAACCTCCCCTGACAACCCAGTTCAGGCAGAGCCTGAGCTCTTTTGTGGCTCTGGGCAGGAAGATGCTCAGGATCTCCCAGAGAGGCTCAGCGGGCAGTAGGATTGTGCCTGGATCTCGCTCTGGACATGCCAGTGGCTCAAGTGAGAGCTGTGGGAATGATTTATAATGCACCGAGAGGGGCCACAGTCCTGCAAGGCTCTTACATCAGGAGCAAAGAGCAGCCTGCAGGGTGGGGAAGGCTGGAGCTGTAGCACTGTGTGCTCATCCCTCACCTTAATGGGGAGCTGCCCCCAGAGTTGCTATGTATCACTTTGATGGTTCTCCTGTTGGGTGTATTTTGGAGCAGCTGTTATCTGTGGCTTTTTATGGTGATCCTGTGGAAAGCAGCCATTTACCTGCTGTGATGAACTCAAAACTAATACTAACTCTTCATTCCCTTTGGTTTTATTTGGGGTTTTTTTAGTCTCTTTGTTTGATTGGTTTGCATGGGTTTGTTTGTTTCTAGGTTTTGTCTGTTTTGGTTTGAGTCTTTTGTTTGCTTTTTCATAAGACTCAGGTGAAGTTGGCATAGCCAAAGTCAAGAGAATGTACACCAGGCTTGACTTTCCAGAAATTACTTTTGGCTGGGTTTAACTGCATTCTCCAGGCTCAGGATGACCAGTACATTTGCAGGATTTGCTCTGCAACATCAGCTTGCCCAGACTCTGCTCGGTGATTCACAAATGGAGAAGACAATGGATATTGTGCCAAGCTTCCTTTCAAACAGCCAAAACTGCAAGGGCATGAGAGAAAAAAAGAAAAAAACAGAGACTATATTCACCAATTAGAGCAGAAGCAGTGTCCCACCATCTTGCCCTCCACTCTTATTAATTTTGTACATTGAGAGGCAAACCTGGGCCTAAAGCTTCCGTCTCTCAGTTCCTGATGCCATTTGACTCCAGCCTGGACTCCCCCAGATCACACTGCCTGCTTTCCACGTGGGGCTGGGGATGCTCAGCCTGGAAAGAGGAGACCCTGGGGAGGCCTCACTGCAGCTCTGCAGGACTGCAAGGGTGCCACAAGAAAGATTGGGACAGGGTGTTCCACAGGGCCTGTGGCAACAGGACAAGGGGGGACGGCTTTCAGCTGGAGGAGGCTGATTGAAGTTGGATCTGAGGAAGCTGCTCTCTTCCACTGAGGGTGCTGAGGCACTGGCCCAGGCTGTGGATGCTCCATCCTTGGGAACAGGGCTCTGAGCACCATGGTCTGGGGGAACGTTGCTAAGCATGGAACCAAAGGCTCTCTAGCTCAATGGTCATGTCACAATCCATGTCCCATCTGGAACTGCCAGCAGCCAGCAAGCAGCACAACACGACCGTTGTCCCTGGGCTCAGCACACGCTGCACGCTGCTCCTGCTGCTCCTGTCAGCCTTCTTGTTCCTGCCCCCGAGACCTCATCTCATCAGTCTCAAAAGCTGCCTAAGGCCTGGATTGTGTCATCCATCCCTGCAGGATGCTCACATTTGTCCTGAGGAAGGTACGGTGCCATTCCATGGAGGCGGATCCCCCCAGCTTCCCGGGTGTGGGCTGGAGTTTTGGGGGGATGGGGTGGGACAGGGACCCCACTCTGAGGTTTTGCTACCTCTGCAGGCTGTTGCAGGTAGAGAAGACCAGATGGAGGTGGACAGACAGACTGATAGAGAGGAGAAGATGGAAGTGGAGGGAGAAAAGAGAGGAGAGGAAGAGATGGAGGTGGACACAATAATGGATACGGAGGAGGAGATGGAGGTGGATGGAGAACAGACTAGAGAGGAAGAGATGGAGGTTGATGAGGATGAGGAGATGGACGTGGAAACGGAAGAGTACACCGAGGAGATGGACATTGATGAGGAAAATGAAGAGGAGGCCATGGTCCTGGGATGAAGAGCAATGCCAGCAGCACGAGAGGCATGTGGTCCCCACAGGCACAGTGGGTTCCCTGCAGCCAGGCTGGGGCAGGATTGGGCTGGGTGGTCCCTGCTCAGGCACGTGGTACCCAGTGCCTTGGGTTCTGCTGGCCATGCCCAGCCTGTCCTGTTCTTGCTTTGGGCCACACAAGCCCCATGGCAGTGCCTGGGGCCCAGCCCCCAGACCCAGCCAGCCTCAGCTCTGGCAGCAGAGTCCCAGTGTGCCAGCCTGGGGACACACGGAAGAGCTCTCTGTGCCTGACTGGAGTGACCATGGCACCTGCTTTTCTTCCCGGACTGATGGAGATCCTGGACTCAAATGGCACCCTTTTGTACATAGTTTTTAGAGTTTGTTCTTGTTTTTGCCATATAGGTTTTAGGGCTTTGTTTTGTCTTCTGTAAATACATTTCAAATATTGTTGTTAGATATGTTCTTAGGTATATACATTCTATAAATTGTTGTTATTACAAATATTCTTACAAAAGTAAATGTGTTCTGTCTTTTCATTGCTGTTCTTATGTAAATAAACAACCTTGGGTTTTCACACCCCAGTTCTCTTTCCATTTCCTTCCGGCACAGGCAGTATTGGCCAAGTTGTGTTTTCCACTTGCTCCCGGTTCCCAGGGCTGGAGGTTCATGGGGGAGGTGGCACAGCCACCCCAGCAGTGGTTGTCCCACTCAGAGGGTCCCGCTGACAGAGGTCACTGTCTCCTTGCTGTCTCTCTGGACACACTGGGGAGCTGCAGGGGCGAATCCCAGCGTGCCCTGTCCCATGGGATCCCATGTTGGGACTCAATGTCCCAGCCCGGGTGAGCACTGGTTGTGGCCCTGGGCTCAGCATGGCAGGCCTGGTGCTCACAGCAGTGCAGACTTCAAGCTGGCCATGCACAGCTCCGTGTTTCTCCTGAAAATATCACTGCTGCAGCACCTGGGGTTCCCCAGTGCTGGGCTTTTTATCCCCACTGCATGGAGGATCACATGGCAGGGCAAAGGATGGATCCCATGTGGCATCCAACCTGCCCTGATCCAGGCTGGGCACAGCCTGATGAAGGATGAGCACATCTCGCAGGGATATGGAAACCTCCCCTGAGAACCCAGTTCAGGCAGAGCCTGAGCTCTTTTGTGGCTCTGGGCAGGAAGATGCTCAGGATCTCCCAGAGAGGCTCAGCGGGCAGTAGGATTGTGCCTGGATCTCGCTCTGGACATGCCAGTGGCTCAAGTGAGAGCTGTGGGAATGATTTATAATGCACCGAGAGGGGCCACAGTCCTGCAAGGCTCTTACATCAGGAGCAAAGAGCAGCCTGCAGGGTGGGGAAGGCTGGAGCTGTAGCACTGTGTGCTCATCCCTCACCTTAATGGGGAGCTGCCCCCAGAGTTGCTATGTATCACTTTGATGGTTCTCCTGTTGGGTGTATTTTGGAGCAGCTGTTATCTGTGGCTTTTTATGGTGATCCTGTGGAAAGCAGCCATTTACCTGCTGTGATGAACTCAAAACTAATACTAACTCTTCATTCCCTTTGGTTTTCTTTGGGGTTTTTTTAGTCTCTTTGTTTGATTGGTTTGCATGGGTTTGTTTGTTTCTAGGTTTTGTCTGTTTTGGTTTGAGTCTTTTGTTTGCTTTTTCATAAGACTCAGGTGAAGTTGGCATAGCCAAAGTCAAGAGAATGTACACCAGGCTTGACTTTCCAGAAATTACTTTTGGCTGGGTTTAACTGCATTCTCCAGGCTCAGGATGACCAGTCCATTTGCAGGATTTGCTCTGCAACATCAGCTTGCCCAGACTCTGCTCGGTGATTCACAAATGGAGAAGACAATGGATATTGTGCCAAGCTTCCTTTCAAACAGCCAAAACTGCAACGGCATGAGAGAAAAAAAGAAAAAAAAACAGAGACTATATTCACCAATTAGAGCAGAAGCAGTGTCCCACCATCTTGCCCTCCACTCTTATTAATTTTGTACATTGAGTGGTAAACCTGGGCCTAAAGCTTCCGTCTCTCAGTTCCTGATGCCATTTGACTCCAGCCTGGACTCCCCCAGATCACACTGCCTGCTTTCCACGTGGGGCTGGGGATGCTCAGCCTGGAAAGAGGAGACCCTGGGGAGGCCTCACTGCAGCTCTGCAGGACTGCAAGGGTGCCACAAGAAAGATTGGGACAGGGTGTTCCACAGGGCCTGTGGCAACAGGACAAGGGGGGACGGCTTTCAGCTGGAGGAGGCTGATTGAAGTTGGATCTGAGGAAGCTGCTCTCTTCCACTGAGGGTGCTGAGGCACTGGCCCAGGCTGTGGATGCTCCATCCTTGGGAACAGGGCTCTGAGCACCATGGTCTGGGGGAACGTTGCTAAGCATGGAACCAAAGGCTCTCTAGCTCAGTGGTCATGTCACAATCCATGTCCCATCTGGAACTGCCAGCAGCCAGCAAGCAGCACAACACGACCGTTGGCCCTGGGCTCAGCACACGCTGCACGCTGCTCCTGCTGCTCCTGTCACCCTTCTTGTTCCTGTCCCCGAGACCTCATCTCATCGGTCTCAAAAGCTGCCTAAGGCCTGGATTGTGTCATCCATCCCTGCAGGATGCTCACATTTGTCCTGAGGAAGGTACGGTGCCATTCCATGAAGGTGGACTACCCCAGCTGCCCGGGTGTGGGCTGGAGTTCTGGGGGGATGGGGTGGGACAGGGACCCCACTCTGAGGTTTTGCTACCTGTGCAGGCTGTTGCAGGTAGAGAAGACAAGATGGAGGTGGACAGACAGACTGATAGAGAGGAGAAGATGGAAGTGGAGGGAGAAAAGAGAGGAGAGGAAGAGATGGAGGTGGACACAATAATGGATACGGAGGAGGAGATGGAGGTGGATGGAGAACAGACTGGAGAGGAAGAGATGGAGGTTGATGAGGATGAGGAGATGGACGTGGAAATGGAAGAGTACACCGAGGAGATGGACATTGATGAGGAAGATGAAGAGGAGGCCATGGTCCTGGGATGAAGAGCGATGCCAGCAGCACGACAGGCATGTGGTCCCCACAGGCACAGTGGGTTCCCTGCAGCCAGGCTGGGGCGGGATTGGGCTGGGTGGTCCCTGCTCAGGCACGTGGTACCCAGTGCCTTGGGTTCTGCTGGCCATGCCAAGCCTGTCCTGTTCTTGCTTTGGGCCACACAAGCCCCATGGCAGTGCCTGGGGCCCAGCCCCCAGACCCAGCCAGCCTCAGCTCTGGCAGCAGAGTCCCACTGTGCCAGCCTGGGGACACACGGTAGAGCCCTCTGTGCCTGACTGGAGTGACCATGGCACCTGCTTTTCTTCCCGGACTGATGGAGATCCTGGACTCAAATGGCACCCTTTTGTACATAGTGTTAAGAATTAGTTCTTATTTTTGAGATATAGGTTTTAGGGCTTCGTTTTGTCTTCTGTAAATACATTTCAAATATTGTTGTTAGATATGTTCTTAGGTTTATACATTCTATAAATTGTTGTTATTACAAATATTCTTACAAAAGTAAATGTGTTCTGTGTTTTCATTGCTGTTCTTATGTAAATAAACAACCTTGGGTTTTCACACCCCAGTTCTCTTTCCATTTGCTTCCGGCACAGGCAGTATTGGCCAAGTTGTGTTTTCCACTTGCTCCCGGTTCCCAGGGCTGGAGGTTCATGGGGGAGCTGGCACAGCCACCCCAGCAGTGGTTGTCCCACTCAGAGGGTCCCGCTGACAGAGGTCACTGTCTCCTTGCTGTCTCTCTGGACACACTGGGGAGCTGCAGGGGCGAATCCCAGCGTGCCCTGTCCCATGGGATCCCATGTTGGGACTCAATGTCCCAGCCCGGGTGAGCACTGGTTGTGGCCCTGGGCTCAGCATGGCAGGCCTGGTGCTCGCAGCAGTGCAGACTTCAAGCTGGCCATGCACAGCTCCGTGTTTCTCCCAAAACTATCACTGCTGCAGCACCTGGGGTTCCCCAGTGCTGGGCTTTTTATCCCCACTGCATGGAGGATCACATGGCAGGGCAAAGGATGGATCCCATGTGGCATCCAACCTGCCCTGATCCAGGCTGGGCACAGCCTGATGAAGGATGAGCACATCTCGCAGTGATATGCAAACCTCCCCTGAAAACCCAGTTCAGGCAGAGCCTGAGCTCTTTTGTGGCTCTGGGCAGGAAGATGCTCAGGATCTCCCAGAGAGGCTCAGCGGGCAGTAGGATTGTGCCTGGATCTCGCTCTGGACATGCCAGTGGCTCAAGTGAGAGCTGTGGGAATGATTTATAATGCACCGAGAGGGGCCACAGTCCTGCAAGGCTCTTACATCAGGAGCAAAGAGCAGCCTGCAGGGTGGGGAAGGCTGGAGCTGTAGCACTGTGTGCTCATCCCTCACCTTAATGGGGAGCTGCCCCCAGAGTTGCTATGTATCACTTTGATGGTTCTCCTGTTGGGTGTATTTTGGAGCAGCTGTTATCTGTGGCTTTTTATGGTGATCCTGTGGAAAGCAGCCATTTACCTGCTGTGATGAACTCAAAACTAATACTAACTCTTCATTCCCCTTGGTTTTATTTGGGGTTTTTTTAGTCTCTTTGTTTGATTGGTTTGCATGGGTTCGTTTGTTTCTAGGTTTTGTCTGTTTTGGTTTGAGTCTTTTGTTTGCTTTTTCATAAGACTCAGGTGAAGTTGGCATAGCCAAAGTCAAGAGAATGTACACCAGGCTTGACTTTCCAGAAATTACTTTTGGCTGGGTTTAACTGCATTCTCCAGGCTCAGGATGACCAGTACATTTGCAGGATTTGCTCTGCAACATCAGCTTGCCCAGACTCTGCTCGGTGATTCACAAATGGAGAAGACAATGGATATTGTGCCAAGCTTCCTTTCAAACAGCCAAAACTGCAACGGCATGAGAGAAAAAAAGAAAAAAAACAGAGACTATATTCACCAATTAGAGCAGAAGCAGTGTCCCACCATCTTGCCCTCCACTCTTATTAATTTTGTACATTGAGAGGCAAACCTGGGCCTAAAGCTTCCGTCTCTCAGTTCCTGATGCCATTTGACTCCAGCCTGGACTCCCCCAGATCACACTGCCTGCTTTCCACGTGGGGCTGGGGATGCTCAGCCTGGAAAGAGGAGACCCTGGGGAGGCCTCACTGCAGCTCTGCAGGACTGCAAGGGTGCCACAAGAAAGATTGGGACAGGGTGTTCCACAGGGCGTGTGGCAACAGGACAAGGGGGGACGGCTTTCAGCTGCAGGAGGCTGATTGAAGTTGGATCTGAGGAAGCTGCTCTCTTCCACTGAGGGTGCTGAGGCACTGGCCCAGGCTGTGGATGCTCCATCCTTGGGAACAGGGCTCAGAGCACCATGGTCTGGGGGAACGTTGCTAAGCATGGAACCAAAGGCTCTCTAGCTCAGTGGTCATGTCACAATCCATGTCCCATCTGGAACTGCCAGCAGCCAGCAAGCAGCACAACACGACCGTTGGCCCTGGGCTCAGCACACGCTGCACGCTGCTCCTGCTGCTCCTGTCACCCTTCTTGTTCCTGTCCCCGAGACCTCATCTCATCGGTCTCAAAAGCTGCCTAAGGCCTGGATTGTGTCATCCATCCCTGCAGGATGCTCACATTTGTCCTGAGGAAGGTACGGTGCCATTCCATGAAGGTGGATCCCCCCAGCTGCCCGGGTGTGGGCTGAAGTTCTGGGGGGATGGGGTGGGACAGGGACCCCACTCTGAGGTTTTGCTACCTGTGCAGGCTGTTGCAGGTAGAGAAGACAAGATGGAGGTGGACAGACAGACTGATAGAGAGGAGAAGATGGAAGTGGAGGGAGAAAAGAGAGGAGAGGAAGAGATGGAGGTGGACACAATAATGGATACGGAGGAGGAGATGGAGGTGGATGGAGAACAGACTGGAGAGGAAGAGATGGAGGTTGATGAGGATGAGGAGATGGACGTGGAAATGGAAGAGTACACCGAGGAGATGGACATTGATGAGGAAGATGAAGAGGAGGCCATGGTCCTGGGATGAAGAGCAATGCCAGCAGCAGGACAGGCATGTGGTCCCCACAGGCACAGTGGGTTCCCTGCAGCCAGGCTGGGGTTGGATTGGGCTGGGTGGTCCCTGCTCAGGCACGTGGTACCCAGTGCCTTGGGTTCTGGTGGCCATGCCCAGCCTGTCCTGTGCTTGCTTTGGGCCACACAGGCCCCATGGCAGTGCCTGGGGCCCAGCCCCCAGACCCAGCCAGCCTCAGCTCTGGCAGCAGAGTCCCAGTGTGCCAGCCTGGGGACACACGGAAGAGCTCTCTGTGCCTGACTGGAGTGACCACAGCACCTGCTTTTCTTCCCGGACTGATGGAGATCCTGGACTCAAATGGCACCCTTTTGTACATAGTTTTTAGAGTTTGTTCTTGTTTTTGCCATATAGGTTTTAGGGCTTCGTTTTGTCTTCTGTAAATACATTTCAAATACTGTTGTTAGATATTTTCTTACGTTTATACATTCTATAAATTGTTGTTATTACAAATATTCTTACAGAAGTAAATGTGTTCTGTGTTTTCATTGCTGTTCTTATGTAAATAAACAACCTTGGGTTTTCACACCCCAGTTCTCTTTCCATTTGCTTCCGGCACAGGCAGTATTGGCCAAGTTGTGTTTTCCACTTGCTCCCGGTTCCCAGGGCTGGAGGTTCATGGGGGAGCTGGCACAGCCACCCCAGCAGTGGTTGTCCCACTCAGAGGGTCCCGCTGACAGAGGTCACTGTCTCCTTGCTGTCTCTCTGGACACACTGGGGAGCTGCAGGGGCGAATCCCAGCGTGCCCTGTCCCATGGGATCCCATGCTGGGACTCAATGTCCCAGCCAGGGTGAGCACTGGTTGTGGCCCTGGGCTCAGCATGGCAGGCCTGGTGCTCGCAGCAGTGCAGACTTCAAGCTGGCCATGCACAGCTCCGTGTTTCTCCCAAAACTATCACTGCTGCAGCACCTGGGGTTCCCCAGTGCTGGGCTTTTTATTCCCACTGCCTGGAGGATCACATGGCAGGGCAAAGGATGGATCCCATGTGGCATCCAACCTGCCCTGATCCAGGCTGGGCACAGCCTGATGAAGGATGAGCACATCTCGCAGGGATATGGAAACCTCCCCTGAAAACCCAGTTCAGGCAGAGCCTGAGCTCTTTTGTGGCTCTGGGCAGGAAGATGCTCAGGATCTCCCAGAGAGGCTCAGCGGGCAGTAGGATTGTGCCTGGATCTCGCTCTGGACATGCCAGTGGCTCAAGTGAGAGCTGTGGGAATGATTTATAATGCACCGAGAGGGGCCACAGTCCTGCAAGGCTCTTACATCAGGAGCAAAGAGCAGCCTGCAGGGTGGGGAAGGCTGGAGCTGTAGCACTGTGTGCTCATCCCTCACCTTAATGGGGAGCTGCCCCCAGAGTTGCTATGTATCACTTTGATGGTTCTCCTGTTGGGTGTATTTTGGAGCAGCTGTTATCTGTGGCTTTTTATGGTGATCCTGTGGAAAGCAGCCATTTACCTGCTGTGATGAACTCAAAACTAATACTAACTCTTCATTCCCTTTGGTTTTATTTGGGGTTTTTTTAGTCTCTTTGTTTGATTGGTTTGCATGGGTTCGTTTGTTTCTAGGTTTTGTCTGTTTTGGTTTGAGTCTTTTGTTTGCTTTTTCATAAGACTCAGGTGAAGTTGGCATAGCCAAAGTCAAGAGAATGTACACCAGGCTTGACTTTCCAGAAATTACTTTTGGCTGGGTTTAACTGCATTCTCCAGGCTCAGGATGACCAGTACATTTGCAGGATTTGCTCTGCAACATCAGCTTGCCCAGACTCTGCTCGGTGATTCACAAATGGAGAAGACAATGGATATTGTGCCAAGCTTCCTTTCAAACAGCCAAAACTGCAACGGCATGAGAGAAAAAAAGAAAAAAAACAGAGACTATATTCACCAATTAGAGCAGAAGCAGTGTCCCACCATCTTGCCCTCCACTCTTATTAATTTTGTACATTGAGAGGCAAACCTGGGCCTAAAGCTTCCGTCTCTCAGTTCCTGATGCCATTTGACTCCAGCCTGGACTCCCCCAGATCACACTGCCTGCTTTCCACGTGGGGCTGGGGATGCTCAGCCTGGAAAGAGGAGACCCTGGGGAGGCCTCACTGCAGCTCTGCAGGACTGCAAGGGTGCCACAAGAAAGATTGGGACAGGGTGTTCCACAGGGCGTGTGGCAACAGGACAAGGGGGGACGGCTTTCAGCTGCAGGAGGCTGATTGAAGTTGGATCTGAGGAAGCTGCTCTCTTCCACTGAGGGTGCTGAGGCACTGGCCCAGGCTGTGGATGCTCCATCCTTGGGAACAGGGCTCTGAGCACCATGGTCTGGGCGAACGTTGCTAAGCATGGAACCAAAGGCTCTCTAGCTCAGTGGTCATGTCACAATCCATGTCCCATCTGGAACTGCCAGCAGCCAGCAAGCAGCACAACACAACCGTTGGCCCTGGGCTCAGCACACGCTGCACGCTGCTCCTGCTGCTCCTGTCACCCTTCTTGTTCCTGCCCCCGAGACCTCATCTCATCAGTCTCAAAAGCTGCCTAAGGCCTGGATTGTGTCATCCATCCCTGCAGGATGCTCACATTTGTCCTGAGGAAGGTACGGTGCCATTTCATGAAGGTGGATCCCCCCAGCTGCCCGGGTGTGGGCTGGAGTTCTGGGGGGATGGGGTGGGACAGGGACCCCACTCTGAGGTTTTGCTACCTCCGCAGGCTGTTGCAGGTAGAGAAGACAAGATGGAGGTGGACAGACAGACTGATAGAGAGGAGAAGATGGAAGTGGAGGGAGAAAAGAGAGGAGAGGAAGAGATGGAGGTGGACACAATAATGGATACGGAGGAGGAGATGGAGGTGGATGGAGAACAGACTGGAGAGGAAGAGATGGAGGTTGATGAGGATGAGGAGATGGACGTGGAAATGGAAGAGTACACCGAGGAGATGGACATTGATGAGGAAGATGAAGAGGAGGCCATGGTCCTGGGATGAAGAGCGATGCCAGCAGCACGACAGGCATGTGGTCCCCACAGGCACAGTGGGTTCCCTGCAGCCAGGCTGGGGCGGGATTGGGCTGGGTGGTCCCTGCTCAGGCACGTGGTACCCAGTGCCTTGGGTTCTGCTGGCCATGCCCAGCCTGTCCTGTTCTTGCTTTGGGCCACACAAGCCCCATGGCAGTGCCTGGGGCCCAGCCCCCAGACCCAGCCAGCCTCAGCTCTGGCAGCAGAGTCCCAGTGTGCCAGCCTGGGGACACACGGAAGAGCCCTCTGTGCCTGACTGGAGTGACCATGGCACCTGCTTGTCTTCCCGGACTGATGGAGATCCTGGACTGAAATGGCACCCTTTTGTACATAGTTTTTAGAGTTTGTTCTTGTTTTTGCCATATAGGTTTTAGGGCTTCGTTTTGTCTTCTGTAAATACATTTCAAATATTGTTGTTAGATATGTTCTTAGGTATATGCATTCTATAAATTGTTGTTATTACAAATATTCTTACAAAAGTAAATGTGTTCTGTGTTTTCATTGCTGTTCTTATGTAAATAAACAACCTTGGGTTTTCACACCCCAGTTCTCTTTCCATTTGCTTCCGGCACAGGCAGTATTGGCCAAGTTGTGTTTTCCACTTGCTCCCAGTTCCCAGGGCTGGAGGTTCATGGGGGAGCTGGCACAGCCACCCCAGCAGTGGTTGTCCCACTCAGAGGGTCCCGCTGACAGAGGTCACTGTCTCCTTGCTGTCTCTCTGGACACACTGGGGAGCTGCAGGGGCGAATCCCAGCGTGCCCTGTCCCATGGGATCCCATGTTGGGACTCAATGTCCCAGCCCGGGTGAGCACTGGTTGTGGCCCTGGGCTCAGCATGGCAGGCCTGGTGCTCAGAGCAGTGCAGACTTCAAGCTGGCCATGCACAGCTCCGTGTTTCTCCCAAAACTATCCCTGCTGCAGCACCTGGGGTTCCCCAGTGCTGGGCTTTTTATCCCCACTGCCTGGAGGATCACATGGCAGGGCAAAGGATGGATCCCATGTGGCATCCAACCTGCCCTGATCCAGGCTGGGCACAGCCTGATGAAGGATGAGCACATCTCGCAGGGATATGGAAACCTCCCCTGAAAACCCAGTTCAGGCAGAGCCTGAGCTCTTTTGTGGCTCTGGGCAGGAAGATGCTCAGGATCTCCCAGAGACGCTCAGTGGGCAGTAGGATTGTGCCTGGATCTCGCTCTGGACATGCCAGTGGCTCAAGTGAGAGCTGTGGGAATGATTTATAATGCACCGAGAGGGGCCACAGTCCTGCAAGGCTCTTACATCAGGAGCAAAGAGCAGCCTGCAGGGTGGGGAAGGCTGGAGCTGTAGCACTGTGTGCTCATCCCTCACCTTAATGGGGAGCTGCCCCCAGAGTTGCTATGTATCACTTTGATGGTTCTCCTGTTGGGTGTATTTTGGAGCAGCTGTTATCTGTGGCTTTTTATGGTGATCCTGTGGAAAGCAGCCATTTACCTGCTGTGATGAACTCAAAACTAATACTAACTCTTCATTCCCTTTGGTTTTATTTGGGGTTTTTTTAGTCTCTTTGTTTGATTGGTTTGCATGGGTTTGTTTGTTTTTAGGTTTTGTCTGTTTTGGTTTGAGTCTTTTGTTTGCTTTTTCATAAGACTCAGGTGAAGTTGGCATAGCCAAAGTCAAGAGAATGTACACCAGGCTTGACTTTCCAGAAATTACTTTTGGCTGGGTTTAACTGCATTCTCCAGGCTCAGGATGACCAGTACATTTGTAGGATTTGCTCTGCAACATCAGCTTGCCCAGACTCTGCTCGGTGATTCACAAATGGAGAAGACAATGGATATTGTGCCAAGCTTCCTTTCAAACAGCCAAAACTGCAACGGCATGAGAGAAAAAAAGAAAAAAAAACAGAGACTATATTCATCAATTAGAGCAGAATCATTGTCCCACCATCTTGCCCTCCACTCTTATTAATTTTGTACATTGAGAGGCAAACCTGGGCCTAAAGCTTCCGTCTCTCAGTTCCTGATGCCATTTGACTCCAGCCTGGACTACCCCAGATCACACTGCCTGCTTTCCACGTGGGGCTGGGGATGCTCAGCCTGGAAAGAGGAGACCCTGGGGAGGCCTCACTGCAGCTCTGCAGGACTGCAAGGGTGCCACAAGAAAGATTGGGACAGGGTGTTGCACAGGGCCTGTGGCAACAGGACAAGGGGGGACGGCTTTCAGCTGCAGGAGGCTGATTGAAGTTGGATCTGAGGAAGCTGCTCTCTTCCACTGAGGGTGCTGAGGCACTGGCCCAGGCTGTGGATGCTCCATCCTTGGGAACAGGGCTCTGAGCACCATGGTCTGGGCGAACGTTGCTAAGCATGGAACCAAAGGCTCTCTAGCTCAGTGGTCATGTCACAATCCATGTCCCATCTGGAACTGCCAGCAGCCAGCAAGCAGCACAACACAACCGTTGGCCCTGGGCTCAGCACACGCTGCACGCTGCTCCTGCTGCTCCTGTCACCCTTCTTGTTCCTGCCCCCGAGACCTCATCTCATCAGTCTCAAAAGCTGCCTAAGGCCTGGATTGTGTCATCCATCCCTGCAGGATGCTCACATTTGTCCTGAGGAAGGTACGGTGCCATTTCATGAAGGTGGATCCCCCCAGCTGCCCGGGTGTGGGCTGGAGTTCTGGGGGGATGGGGTGGGACAGGGACCCCACTCTGAGGTTTTGCTACCTCCGCAGGCTGTTGCAGGTAGAGAAGACAAGATGGAGGTGGACAGACAGACTGATAGAGAGGAGAAGATGGAAGTGGAGGGAGAAAAGAGAGGAGAGGAAGAGATGGAGGTGGACACAATAATGGATACGGAGGAGGAGATGGAGGTGGATGGAGAACAGACTGGAGAGGAAGAGATGGAGGTTGATGAGGATGAGGAGATGGACGTGGAAATGGAAGAGTACACCGAGGAGATGGACATTGATGAGGAAGATGAAGAGGAGGCCATGGTCCTGGGATGAAGAGCGATGCCAGCAGCACGACAGGCATGTGGTCCCCACAGGCACAGTGGGTTCCCTGCAGCCAGGCTGGGGCGGGATTGGGCTGGGTGGTCCCTGCTCAGGCACGTGGTACCCAGTGCCTTGGGTTCTGCTGGCCATGCCCAGCCTGTCCTGTTCTTGCTTTGGGCCACACAAGCCCCATGGCAGTGCCTGGGGCCCAGCCCCCAGACCCAGCCAGCCTCAGCTCTGGCAGCAGAGTCCCAGTGTGCCAGCCTGGGGACACACGGAAGAGCCCTCTGTGCCTGACTGGAGTGACCATGGCACCTGCTTGTCTTCCCGGACTGATGGAGATCCTGGACTCAAATGGCACCCTTTTGTACATAGTTTTTAGAGTTTGTTCTTGTTTTTGCCATATAGGTTTTAGGGCTTCGTTTTGTCTTCTGTAAATACATTTCAAATATTGTTGTTAGATATGTTCTTAGGTATATGCATTCTATAAATTGTTGTTATTACAAATATTCTTACAAAAGTAAATGTGTTCTGTGTTTTCATTGCTGTTCTTATGTAAATAAACAACCTTGGGTTTTCACACCCCAGTTCTCTTTCCATTTGCTTCCGGCACCGGCAGTATTGGCCAAGTTGTGTTTTCCACTTGCTCCCAGTTCCCAGGGCTGGAGGTTCATGGGGGAGCTGGCACAGCCACCCCGGCAGTGGTTGTCCCACTCAGAGGGTCCCGCTGACAGAGGTCACTGTCTCCTTGCTGTCTCTCTGGACACACTGGGGAGCTGCAGGGGCGAATCCCAGCGTGCCCTGTCCCATGGGATCCCATGTTGGGACTCAATGTCCCAGCCCGGGTGAGCACTGGTTGTGGCCCTGGGCTCAGCATGGCAGGCCTGGTGCTCAGAGCAGTGCAGACTTCAAGCTGGCCATGCACAGCTCCGTGTTTCTCCCAAAACTATCCCTGCTGCAGCACCTGGGGTTCCCCAGTGCTGGGCTTTTTATCCCCACTGCCTGGAGGATCACATGGCAGGGCAAAGGATGGATCCCATGTGGCATCCAACCTGCCCTGATCCAGGCTGGGCACAGCCTGATGAAGGATGAGCACATCTCGCAGGGATATGGAAACCTCCCCTGAAAACCCAGTTCAGGCAGAGCCTGAGCTCTTTTGTGGCTCTGGGCAGGAAGATGCTCAGGATCTCCCAGAGACGCTCAGTGGGCAGTAGGATTGTGCCTGGATCTCGCTCTGGACATGCCAGTGGCTCAAGTGAGAGCTGTGGGAATGATTTATAATGCACCGAGAGGGGCCACAGTCCTGCAAGGCTCTTACATCAGGAGCAAAGAGCAGCCTGCAGGGTGGGGAAGGCTGGAGCTGTAGCACTGTGTGCTCATCCCTCACCTTAATGGGGAGCTGCCCCCAGAGTTGCTATGTATCACTTTGATGGTTCTCCTGTTGGGTGTATTTTGGAGCAGCTGTTATCTGTGGCTTTTTATGGTGATCCTGTGGAAAGCAGCCATTTACCTGCTGTGATGAACTCAAAACTAATACTAACTCTTCATTCCCTTTGGTTTTATTTGGGGTTTTTTTAGTCTCTTTGTTTGATTGGTTTGCATGGGTTTGTTTGTTTTTAGGTTTTGTCTGTTTTGGTTTGAGTCTTTTGTTTGCTTTTTCATAAGACTCAGGTGAAGTTGGCATAGCCAAAGTCAAGAGAATGTACACCAGGCTTGACTTTCCAGAAATTACTTTTGGCTGGGTTTAACTGCATTCTCCAGGCTCAGGATGACCAGTACATTTGTAGGATTTGCTCTGCAACATCAGCTTGCCCAGACTCTGCTCGGTGATTCACAAATGGAGAAGACAATGGATATTGTGCCAAGCTTCCTTTCAAACAGCCAAAACTGCAACGGCATGAGAGAAAAAAAGAAAAAAAAACAGAGACTATATTCACCAATTAGAGCAGAAGCAGTGTCCCACCATCTTGCCCTCCACTCTTATTAATTTTGTACATTGAGAGGCAAACCTGGGCCTAAAGCTTCCGTCTCTCAGTTCCTGATGCCATTTGACTCCAGCCTGGACTCCCCCAGATCACACTGCCTGCTTTCCACGTGGGGCTGGGGATGCTCAGCCTGGAAAGAGGAGACCCTGGGGAGGCCTCACTGCAGCTCTGCAGGACTGCAAGGGTGCCACAAGAAAGATTGGGACAGGGTGTTCCACAGGGCGTGTGGCAACAGGACAAGGGGGGACGGCTTTCAGCTGCAGGAGGCTGATTGAAGTTGGATCTGAGGAAGCTGCTCTCTTCCACTGAGGGTGCTGAGGCACTGGCCCAGGCTGTGGATGCTCCATCCTTGGGAACAGGGCTCAGAGCACCATGGTCTGGGGGAACGTTGCTAAGCATGGAACCAAAGGCTCTCTAGCTCAGTGGTCATGTCACAATCCATGTCCCATCTGGAACTGCCAGCAGCCAGCAAGCAGCACAACACGACCGTTGGCCCTGGGCTCAGCACACGCTGCACGCTGCTCCTGCTGCTCCTGTCACCCTTCTTGTTCCTGTCCCCGAGACCTCATCTCATCAGTCTCAAAAGCTGCCTAAGGCCTGGATTGTGTCATCCATCCCTGCAGGATGCTCACATTTGTCCTGAGGAAGGTACGGTGCCATTCCATGGAGGTGGATCCCCCCAGCTGCCCGGGTGTGGGCTGGAGTTCTGGGGGCATGGGGTGGGACAGGGACCCCACTCTGAGGTTTTGCTACCTGTGCAGGCTGTTGCAGGTAGAGAAGACAAGATGGAGGTGGACAGACAGACTGATAGAGAGGAGAAGATGGAAGTGGAGGGAGAAAAGAGAGGAGATGAAGAGATGGAGGTGGACACAATAATGGATACGGAGGAGGAGATGGAGGTGGATGGAGAACAGACTGGAGAGGAAGAGATGGAGGTTGATGAGGATGAGGAGATGGACGTGGAAATGGAAGAGTACACCGAGGAGATGGACATTGATGAGGAAGATGAAGAGGAGGCCATGGTCCTGGGATGAAGAGCGATGCCAGCAGCACGACAGGCATGTGGTCCCCACAGGCACAGTGGGTTCCCTGCAGCCAGGCTGGGGCGGGATTGGGCTGGGTGGTCCCTGCTCAGGCACGTGGTACCCAGTGCCTTGGGTTCTGCTGGCCATGCCCAGCCTGTCCTGTTCTTGCTTTGGGCCACACAAGCCCCATGGCAGTGCCTGGGGCCCAGCCCCCAGACCCAGCCAGCCTCAGCTCTGGCAGCAGAGTCCCAGTGTGCCAGCCTGGGGACACACGGAAGAGCCCTCTGTGCCTGACTGGAGTGACCATGGCACCTGCTTGTCTTCCCGGACTGATGGAGATCCTGGACTGAAATGGCACCCTTTTGTACATAGTTTTTAGAGTTTGTTCTTGTTTTTGCCATATAGGTTTTAGGGCTTCGTTTTGTCTTCTGTAAATACATTTCAAATATTGTTGTTAGATATGTTCTTAGGTATATGCATTCTATAAATTGTTGTTATTACAAATATTCTTACAAAAGTAAATGTGTTCTGTGTTTTCATTGCTGTTCTTATGTAAATAAACAACCTTGGGTTTTCACACCCCAGTTCTCTTTCCATTTGCTTCCGGCACAGGCAGTATTGGCCAAGTTGTGTTTTCCACTTGCTCCCAGTTCCCAGGGCTGGAGGTTCATGGGGGAGCTGGCACAGCCACCCCAGCAGTGGTTGTCCCACTCAGAGGGTCCCGCTGACAGAGGTCACTGTCTCCTTGCTGTCTCTCTGGACACACTGGGGAGCTGCAGGGGCGAATCCCAGCGTGCCCTGTCCCATGGGATCCCATGTTGGGACTCAATGTCCCAGCCCGGGTGAGCACTGGTTGTGGCCCTGGGCTCAGCATGGCAGGCCTGGTGCTCAGAGCAGTGCAGACTTCAAGCTGGCCATGCACAGCTCCGTGTTTCTCCCAAAACTATCCCTGCTGCAGCACCTGGGGTTCCCCAGTGCTGGGCTTTTTATCCCCACTGCCTGGAGGATCACATGGCAGGGCAAAGGATGGATCCCATGTGGCATCCAACCTGCCCTGATCCAGGCTGGGCACAGCCTGATGAAGGATTTGCACATCTCGCAGGGATATGGAAACTTCCCCTGAAAACCCAGTTCAGGCAGAGCCTGAGCTCTTTTGTGGCTCTGGGCAGGAAGATGCTCAGGATCTCCCAGAGAGGCTCAGCGGGCAGTAGGATTGTGCCTGGATCTTGCTCTGGACATGCCAGTGGCTCAAGTGAGAGCTGTGGGAATGATTTATAATGCACCGAGAGGGGCCACAGTCCTGCAAGGCTCTTACATCAGGAGCAAAGAGCAGCCTGCAGGGTGGGGAAGGCTGGAGCTGTACCACTCTGTGTTCATCCCTCACCTTAATGGGGAGCTGCCCCCAGAGTTGCTATGTATCACTTTGATGGTTCTCCTGTTGGGTGTATTTTGGAGCAGCTGTTATCTGTGGCTTTTTATGGTGATCCTGTGGAAAGCAGCCATTTACCTGCTGTGATGAACTCAAAACTAATACTAACTCTTCATTCCCTTTGGTTTTATTTGGGGTTTTTTTAGTCTCTTTATTTGATTGGTTTGCATGGGTTTGTTTGTTTCTAGGTTTTGTCTGTTTTGGTTTGAGTCTTTTGTTTGCTTTTTCATAAGACTCAGGTGAAGTTGGCATAGCCAAAGTCAAGAGAATGTACACCAGGCTTGACTTTCCAGAAATTACTTTTGGCTGGGTTTAACTGCATTCTCCAGGCTCAGGATGACCAGTACATTTGCAGGATTTGCTCTGCAACATCAGCTTGCCCAGACTCTGCTCGGTGATTCACAAATGGAGAAGACAATGGATATTGTGCCAAGCTTCCTTTCAAACAGCCAAAACTGCAACGGCATGAGAGAAAAAAAGAAAAAAAACAGAGACTATATTCATCAATTAGAGCAGAATCATTGTCCCACCATCTTGCCCTCCACTCTTATTAATTTTGTACATTGAGAGGCAAACCTGGGCCTAAAGCTTCCGTCTCTCAGTTCCTGATGCCATTTGACTCCAGCCTGGACTACCCCAGATCACACTGCCTGCTTTCCACGTGGGGCTGGGGATGCTCAGCCTGGAAAGAGGAGACCCTGGGGAGGCCTCACCGCAGCTCTGCAGGACTGCAAGGGTGCCACAAGAAAGATTGGGACAGGGTGTTCCACAGGGCCTGTGGCAACAGGACAAGGGGGGACGGCTTTCAGCTGCAGGAGGCTGATTGAAGTTGGATCTGAGGAAGCTGCTCTCTTCCACTGAGGGTGCTGAGGCACTGGCCCAGGCTGTGGATGCTCCATCCTTGGGAACAGGGCTCTGAGCACCATGGTCTGGGCGAACGTTGCTAAGCATGGAACCAAAGGCTCTCTAGCTCAGTGGTCATGTCACAATCCATGTCCCATCTGGAACTGCCAGCAGCCAGCAAGCAGCACAACACAACCGTTGGCCCTGGGCTCAGCACACGCTGCACGCTGCTCCTGCTGCTCCTGTCACCCTTCTTGTTCCTGCCCCCGAGACCTCATCTCATCGGTCTCAAAAGCTGCCTAAGGCCTGGATTGTGTCATCCATCCCTGCAGGATGCTCACATTTGTCCTGAGGAAGGTACGGTGCCATTTCATGAAGGTGGATCCCCCCAGCTGCCCGGGTGTGGGCTGGAGTTCTGGGGGGATGGGGTGGGACAGGGACCCCACTCTGAGGTTTTGCTACCTCCGCAGGCTGTTGCAGGTAGAGAAGACAAGATGGAGGTGGACAGACAGACTGATAGAGAGGAGAAGATGGAAGTGGAGGGAGAAAAGAGAGGAGAGGAAGAGATGGAGGTGGACACAATAATGGATACGGAGGAGGAGATGGAGGTGGATGGAGAACAGACTGGAGAGGAAGAGATGGAGGTTGATGAGGATGAGGAGATGGACGTGGAAATGGAAGAGTACACCGAGGAGATGGACATTGATGAGGAAGATGAAGAGGAGGCCATGGTCCTGGGATGAAGAGCGATGCCAGCAGCACGACAGGCATGTGGTCCCCACAGGCACAGTGGGTTCCCTGCAGCCAGGCTGGGGCGGGATTGGGCTGGGTGGTCCCTGCTCAGGCACGTGGTACCCAGTGCCTTGGGTTCTGCTGGCCATGCCCAGCCTGTCCTGTTCTTGCTTTGGGCCACACAAGCCCCATGGCAGTGCCTGGGGCCCAGCCCCCAGACCCAGCCAGCCTCAGCTCTGGCAGCAGAGTCCCAGTGTGCCAGCCTGGGGACACACGGAAGAGCCCTCTGTGCCTGACTGGAGTGACCATGGCACCTGCTTGTCTTCCCGGACTGATGGAGATCCTGGACTCAAATGGCACCCTTTTGTACATAGTTTTTAGAGTTTGTTCTTGTTTTTGCCATATAGGTTTTAGGGCTTCGTTTTGTCTTCTGTAAATACATTTAAAATATTGTTGTTAGATATGTTCTTAGGTATATACATTCTATAAATTGTTGTTATTACAAATATTATTACAAAAGTAAATGTGTTCTGTGTTTTCATTGCTGTTCTTATGTAAATAAACAACCTTGGGTTTTCACACCCCAGTTCTCTTTCCATTTGCTTCCGGCACCGGCAGTATTGGCCAAGTTGTGTTTTCCACTTGCTCCCAGTTCCCAGGGCTGGAGGTTCATGGGGGAGCTGGCACAGCCACCCCAGCAGTGGTTGTCCCACTCAGAGGGCCCCGCTGACAGAGGTCACTGTCTCCTTGCTGTCTCTCTGGACACACTGGGGAGCTGCAGGGGCGAATCCCAGCGTGCCCTGTCCCATGGGATCCCATGTTGGGACTCAATGTCCCAGCCCGGGTGAGCACTGGTTGTGGCCCTGGGCTCAGCATGGCAGGCCTGGTGCTCAGAGCAGTGCAGACTTCAAGCTGGCCATGCACAGCTCCGTGTTTCTCCCAAAACTATCCCTGCTGCAGCACCTGGGGTTCCCCAGTGCTGGGCTTTTTATCCCCACTGCATGGAGGATCACATGGCAGGGCAAAGGATGGATCCCATGTGGCATCCAACCTGCCCTGATCCAGGCTGGGCACAGCCTGATGAAGGATGAGCACATCTCGCAGGGATATGGAAACCTCCCCTGAAAACCCAGTTCAGGCAGAGCCTGAGCTCTTTTGTGGCTCTGGGCAGGAAGATGCTCAGGATCTCCCAGAGAGGCTCAGTGGGCAGTAGGATTGTGCCTGGATCTCGCTCTGGACATGCCAGTGGCTCAAGTGAGAGCTGTGGGAATGATTTATAATGCACCGAGAGGGGCCACAGTCCTGCAAGGCTCTTACATCAGGAGCAAAGAGCAGCCTGCAGGGTGGGGAAGGCTGGAGCTGTAGCACTCTGTGCTCATCCCTCACCTTAATGGGGAGCTGTCCCCAGAGTTGCTATGTATTCCTTTGATGGTTCTCCTGTTGGGTGTATTTTGGAGCAGCTGTTATCTGTGGCTTTTTATGGTGATCCTGTGGAAAGCAGCCATTTACCTGCTGTGATGAACTCAAAACTAATACTAACTCTTCATTCCCTTTGGTTTTATTTGGGGTTTTTTTTAGTCTCTTTGTTTGATTGGTTTGCATGGGTTCGTTTGTTTCTAGGTTTTGTCTGTTTTGGTTTGAGTCTTTTGTTTGCTTTTTCATAAGACTCAGGTGAAGTTGGCATAGCCAAAGTCAAGAGAATGTACACCAGGCTTGACTTTCCAGAAATTACTTTTGGCTGGGTTTAACTGCATTCTCCAGGCTCAGGATGACCAGTACATTTGCAGGATTTGCTCTGCAACATCAGCTTGCCCAGACTCTGCTCGGTGATTCACAAATGGAGAAGACAATGGATATTGTACCAAGCTTCCTTTCAAACAGCCAAAACTGCAAGGGCATGAGAGAAAAAGAGAAAAAAAACAGAGACTATATTCACCAATTAGAGCAGAAGCAGTGTCCCACCATCTTGCCCTCCACTCTTATTAATTTTGTACATTGAGAGGCAAACCTGGGCCTAAAGCTTCCGTCTCTCAGTTCCTGATGCCATTTGACTCCAGCCTGGACTACCCCAGATCACACTGCCTGCTTTCCACGTGGGGCTGGGGATGCTCAGCCTGGAAAGAGGAGACCCTGGGGAGGCCTCACTGCAGCTCTGCAGGACTGCAAGGGTGCCACAAGAAAGATTGGGACAGGGTGTTCCACAGGGCCTGTGGCAACAGGACAAGGGGGGACGGCTTTCAGCTGCAGGAGGCTGATTGAAGTTGGATCTGAGGAAGCTGCTCTCTTCCACTGAGGGTGCTGAGGCACTGGCCCAGGCTGTGGATGCTCCATCCTTGGGAACAGGGCTCTGAGCACCATGGTCTGGGGGAACGTTGCTAAGCATGGAATCAAAGGCTCTCTAGCTCAGTGGTCATGTCCCAATCCATGTCCCATCTGGAACTGCCAGCAGCCAGCAAGCAGCACAACACGACCGTTGGCCCTGGGCTCAGCACACGCTGCACGCTGCTCCTGCTGCTCCTGTCACCCTTCTTGTTCCTGTCCCCGAGACCTCATCTCATCGGTCTCAAAATCTGCCTAAGGCCTGGATTGTGTCATCCATCCCTGCAGGATGCTCACATTTGTCCTGAGGAAGGTACGGTGCCATTCCATGAAGGTGGATTCCCCCAGCTGCCCGGGTGTGGGCTGAAGTTCTGGGGGGATGGGGTGGGACAGGGACCCCACTCTGAGGTTTTGCTACCTGTGCAGGCTGTTGCAGGTAGAGAAGACAAGATGGAGGTGGACAGACAGACTGATAGAGAGGAGAAGATGGAAGTGGAGGGAGAAAAGAGAGGAGAGGAAGAGATGGAGGTGGACACAATAATGGATACGGAGGAGGAGATGGAGGTGGATGGAGAACAGACTGGAGAGGAAGAGATGGAGGTTGATGAGGATGAGGAGATGGACGTGGAAATGGAAGAGTACACCGAGGAGATGGACATTGATGAGGAAGATGAAGAGGAGGCCATGGTCCTGGGATGAAGAGCGATGCCAGCAGCACGACAGGCATGTGGTCCCCACAGGCACAGTGGGTTCCCTGCAGCCAGGCTGGGGCGGGATTGGGCTGGGTGGTCCCTGCTCAGGCACGTGGTACCCAGTGCCTTGGGTTCTGGTGGCCATGCCCAGCCTGTCCTGTTCTTGCTTTGGGCCACACAAGCCCCATGGCAGTGCCTGGGGCCCAGCCCCCAGACCCAGCCAGCCTCAGCTCTGGCAGCAGAGTCCCACTGTGCCAGCCTGGGGACACACGGTAGAGCTCTCTGTGCCTGACTGGAGTGACCACGGCACCTGCTTGTCTTCCCGGACTGATGGAGATCCTGGACTCAAATGGCACCCTTTTGTACATAGTTTTTAGAGTTTGTTCTTGTTTTTGGCATATAGGTTTTAGGGCTTCGTTTTGTCTTCTGTAAATACATTTCAAATATTGTTGTTAGATATGTTCTTAGGTATATGCATTCTATAAATTGTTGTTATTACAAATATTCTTACAAAAGTAAATGCGTTCTGTGTTTTCATTGCTGTTCTTATGTAAATAAACAACCTTGGGTTTTCACACCCCAGTTCTCTTTCCATTTGCTTCCGGCACAGGCAGTATTGGCCAAGTTGTGTTTTCCACTTGCTCCCGGTTCCCAGGGCTGGAGGTTCATGGGGGAGCTGGCACAGCCACCCCAGCAGTGGTTGTCCCACTCAGAGGGCCCCGCTGACAGAGGTCACTGTCTCCTTGCTGTCTCTCTGGACACACTGGGGAGCTGCAGGGGCGAATCCCAGCGTGCCCTGTCCCATGGGATCCCATGTTGGGACTCAATGTCCCAGCCCGGGTGAGCACTTGTTGTGGCCCTGGGCTCAGCATGGCAGGCCTGGTGCTCGCAGCAGTGCAGACTTCAAGCTGGCCATGCACAGCTCCGTGTTTCTCCCAAAACTATCCCTGCTGCAGCACCTGGGGTTCCCCAGTGCTGGGCTTTTTATCCCCACTGCATGGAGGATCACATGGCAGGGCAAAGGATGGATCCCATGTGGCATCCAACCTGCCCTGATCCAGGCTGGGCACAGCCTGATGAAGGATGAGCACATCTCGCAGTGATATGCAAACCTCCCCTGAAAACCCAGTTCAGGCAGAGCCTGAGCTCTTTTGTGGCTCTGGGCAGGAAGATGCTCAGGATCTCCCAGAGAGGCTCAGTGGGCAGTAGGATTGTGCCTGGATCTCGCTCTGGACATGCCAGTGGCTCAAGTGAGAGCTGTGGGAATGATTTATAATGCACCGAGAGGGGCCACAGTCCTGCAAGGCTCTTACATCAGGAGCAAAGAGCAGCCTGCAGGGTGGGGAAGGCTGGAGCTGTAGCACTGTGTGCTCATCCCTCACCTTAATGGGGAGCTGCCCCCAGAGTTGCTATGTATCACTTTGATGGTTCTCCTGTTGGGTGTATTTTGGAGCAGCTGTTATCTGTGGCTTTTTATGGTGATCCTGTGGAAAGCAGCCATTTACCTGCTGTGATGAACTCAAAACTAATACTAACTCTTCATTCCCCTTGGTTTTATTTGGGGTTTTTTTAGTCTCTTTGTTTGATTGGTTTGCATGGGTTTGTTTGTTTCTAGGTTTTGTCTGTTTTGGTTTGAGTCTTTTGTTTGCTTTTTCATAAGACTCAGGTGAAGTTGGCATAGCCAAAGTCAAGAGAATGTACACCAGGCTTGACTTTCCAGAAATTACTTTTGGCTGGGTTTAACTGCATTCTCCAGGCTCAGGATGACCAGTACATTTGCAGGATTTGCTCTGCAACATCAGCTTGCCCAGACTCTGCTTGGTGATTCACAAATGGAGAAGACAATGGATATTGTACCAAGCTTCCTTTCAAACAGCCAAAACTGCAAGGGCATGAGAGAAAAGAAGAAAAAAACAGAGACTATATGCACCAATTAGAGCAGAAGCAGTGTCCCACCATCTTGCCCTCCACTCTTATTAATTTTGTACATTGAGAGGCAAACCTGGGCCTAAAGCTTCCGTCTCTCAGTTCCTGATGCCATTTGACTCCAGCCTGGACTCCCCCAGATCACACTGCCTGCTTTCCACGTGGGGCTGGGGATGCTCAGCCTGGAAAGAGGAGACCCTGGGGAGGCCTCACCGCAGCTCTGCAGGACTGCAAGGGTGCCACAAGAAAGATTGGGACAGGGTGTTCCACAGGGCCTGTGGCAACAGGACAAGGGGGGACGGCTTTCAGCTGCAGGAGGCTGATTGAAGTTGGATCTGAGGAAGCTGCTCTCTTCCACTGAGGGTGCTGAGGCACTGGCCCAGGCTGTGGATGCTCCATCCTTGGGAACAGGGCTCTGAGCACCATGGTCTGGGGGAACGTTGCTAAGCATGGAACCAAAGGCTCTCTAGCTCAGTGGTCATGTCCCAATCCATGTCCCATCTGGAACTGCCAGTAGCCAGCAAGCAGCACAACACAACCGTTGGCCCTGGGCTCAGCACACGCTGCACGCTGCTCCTGCTGCTCCTGTCACCCTTCTTGTTCCTGCCCCCGAGACCTCATCTCATCAGTCTCAAAAGCTGCCTAAGGCCTGGATTGTGTCATCCATCCCTGCAGGATGCTCACATTTGTCCTGAGGAAGGTACGGTGCCATTCCATGGAGGTGGATCCCCCCAGCTGCCCGGGTGTGGGCTGGAGTTCTGGGGGGATGGGGTGGGACAGGGACCCCACTCTGAGGTTTTGCTACCTGTGCAGGCTGTTGCAGGTAGAGAAGACAAGATGGAGGTGGACAGACAGACTGATAGAGAGGAGAAGATGGAAGTGGAGGGAGAAAAGAGAGGAGAGGAAGAGATGGAGGTGGACACAATAATGGATACGGAGGAGGAGATGGAGGTGGATGGAGAACAGACTGGAGAGGAAGAGATGGAGGTTGATGAGGATGAGGAGATGGACGTGGAAATGGAAGAGTACACCGAGGAGATGGACATTGATGAGGAAGATGAAGAGGAGGCCATGGTCCTGGGATGAAGAGCAATGCCAGCAGCAGGACAGGCATGTGGTCCCCACAGGCACAGTGGGTTCCCTGCAGCCAGGCTGGGGCAGGATTGGGCTGGGTGGTCCCTGCTCAGGCACGTGGTACCCAGTGCCTTGGGTTCTGCTGGCCATGCCCAGCCTGTCCTGTTCTTGCTTTGGGCCACAAACAAGCCCCATGGCAGTGCCTGGGGCCCAGCCCCCAGACCCAGCCAGCCTCAGCTCTGGCAGCAGAGTCCCAGTGTGCCAGCCTGGGGACACACGGAAGAGCTCTCTGTGCCTGACTGGAGTGACCATGGCACCTGCTTTTCTTCCCGGACTGATGGAGATCCTGGACTCAAATGGCACCCTTTTGTACATAGTTTTTAGAGTTTGTTCTTGTTTTTGCCATATAGGTTTTAGGGCTTCGTTTTGTCTTCTGTAAATACATTTCAAATATTGTTGTTAGATATGTTCTTAGGTATATACATTCTATAAATTGTTGTTATTACAAATATTCTTACAAAAGTAAATGTGTTCTGTGTTTTCATTGCTGTTCTTATGTAAATAAACAACCTTGGGTTTTCACACCCCAGTTCTCTTTCCATTTGCTTCTGGCACAGGCAGTATTGGCCAAGTTGTGTTTTCCACTTGCTGCCGGTTCCCAGGGCTGGAGGTTCATGGGGGAGCTGGCACAGCCACCCCAGCAGTGGTTGTCCCACTCAGAGGGCCCCGCTGACAGAGGTCACTGTCTCCTTGCTGTCTCTCTGGACACACTGGGGAGCTGCAGGGGCGAATCCCAGCGTGCCCTGTCCCATGGGATCCCATGTTGGGACTCAATGTCCCAGCCCGGGTGAGCACTGGTTGTGGCCCTGGGCTCAGCATGGCAGCCTGGTGCTCACAGCAGTGCAGACTTCAAGCTGGCCATGCACAGCTCCGTGTTTCTCCCAAAACTATCACTGCTGCAGCACCTGGGGTTCCCCAGTGCTGGGCTTTTTATCCCCACTGCATGGAGGATCACATGGCAGGGCAAAGGATGGATCCTATGTGGCATCCAACCTGCCCTGATCTAGGCTGGGCACAGCCTGATGAAGGATGAGCACATCTCGCAGGGATATGGAAACCTCCCCTGACAACCCAGTTCAGGCAGAGCCTGAGCTCTTTTGTGGCTCTGGGCAGGAAGATGCTCAGGATCTCCCAGAGAGGCTCAGCGGGCAGTAGGATTGTGCCTGGATCTCGCTCTGGACATGCCAGTGGCTCAAGTGAGAGCTGTGGGAATGATTTATAATGCACCGAGAGGGGCCACAGTCCTGCAAGGCTCTTACATCAGGAGCAAAGAGCAGCCTGCAGGGTGGGGAAGGCTGGAGCTGTAGCACTGTGTGCTCATCCCTCACCTTAATGGGGAGCTGCCCCCAGAGTTGCTATGTATCACTTTGATGGTTCTCCTGTTGGGTGTATTTTGGAGCAGCTGTTATCTGTGGCTTTTTATGGTGATCCTGTGGAAAGCAGCCATTTACCTGCTGTGATGAACTCAAAACTAATACTAACTCTTCATTCCCTTTGGTTTTATTTGGGGTTTTTTTAGTCTCTTTGTTTGATTGGTTTGCATGGGTTTGTTTGTTTCTAGGTTTTGTCTGTTTTGGTTTGAGTCTTTTGTTTGCTTTTTCATAAGACTCAGGTGAAGTTGGCATAGCCAAAGTCAAGAGAAGGTACACCAGGCTTGACTTTCCAGAAATTACTTTTGGCTGGGTTTAACTGCATTCTCCAGGCTCAGGATGACCAGTACATTTGCAGGATTTGCTCTGCAACATCAGCTTGCCCAGACTCTGCTCGGTGATTCACAAATGGAGAAGACAATGGATATTGTGCCAAGCTTCCTTTCAAACAGCCAAAACTGCAAGGGCATGAGAGAAAAAAAGAAAAAAACAGAGACTATATTCACCGATTAGAGCAGAAGCAGTGTCCCACCATCTTGCCCTCCACTCTTACTAATTTTGTACATTGAGAGGCAAACCTGGGCCTAAAGCTTCCGTCTCTCAGTTCCTGATGCCATTTGACTCCAGCCTGGACTCCCCCAGATCACACTGCCTGCTTTCCACGTGGGGCTGGGGATGCTCAGCCTGGAAAGAGGAGACCCTGGGGAGGCCTCACTGCAGCTCTGCAGGACTGCAAGGGTGCCACAAGAAAGATTGGGACAGGGTGTTCCAGAGGGCCTGTGGCAACAGAACAAGGGGGGACGGCTTTCAGCTGCAGGAGGCTGATTGAAGTTGGATCTGAGGAAGCTGCTCTCTTCCACTGAGGGTGCTGAGGCACTGGCCCAGGCTGTGGATGCTCCATCCTTGGGAACAGGGCTCTGAGCACCATGGTCTGGGGGAACGTTGCTAAGCATGGAACCAAAGGCTCTCTAGCTCAGTGGTCATGTCCCAATCCATGTCCCATCTGGAACTGCCAGCAGCCAGCAAGCAGCACAACACGACCGTTGGCCCTGGGCTCAGCACACGCTGCACGCTGCTCCTGCTGCTCCTGTCACCCTTCTTGTTCCTGCCCCCGAGACCTCATCTCATCAGTCTCAAAAGCTGCCTAAGGCCTGGATTGTGTCATCCATCCCTGCAGGATGCTCACATTTGTCCTGAGGAAGGTACGGTGCCATTCCATGGAGGTGGATCCCCCCAGCTGCCCGGGTGTGTGCTGGAGTTCTGGGGGGATGGGGTGGGACAGGGACCCCACTCTGAGGTTTTGCTACCTCTGCAGGCTGTTGCAGGTAGAGAAGACAAGATGGAGGTGGACAGACAGACTGATAGAGAGGAGAAGATGGAAGTGGAGGGAGAAAAGAGAGGAGAGGAAGAGATGGAGGTGGACACAATAATGGATACGGAGGAGGAGATGGAGGTGGATGGAGAACAGACTGGAGAGGAAGAGATGGAGGTTGATGAGGATGAGGAGATGGACGTGGAAATGGAAGAGTACACCGAGGAGATGGACATTGATGAGGAAGATGAAGAGGAGGCCATGGTCCTGGGATGAAGAGCGATGCCAGCAGCACGACAGGCATGTGGTCCCCACAGGCACAGTGGGTTCCCTGCAGCCAGGCTGGGGCGGGATTGGGCTGGGTGGTCCCTGCTCAGGCACGTGGTACCCAGTGCCTTGGGTTCTGCTGGCCATGCCCAGCCTGTCCTGTTCTTGCTTTGGGCCACACAAGCCCCATGGCAGTGCCTGGGGCCCAGCCCCCAGACCCAGCCAGCCTCAGCTCTGGCAGCAGAGTCCCAGTGTGCCAGCCTGGGGACACACGGAAGAGCCCTCTGTGCCTGACTGGAGTGACCATGGCACCTGCTTGTCTTCCCGGACTGATGGAGATCCTGGACTCAAATGGCACCCTTTTGTACATAGTTTTTAGAGTTTGTTCTTGTTTTTGCCATATAGGTTTTAGGGCTTCGTTTTGTCTTCTGTAAATACATTTCAAATATTGTTGTTAGATATGTTCTTAGGTATATACGTTCTATAAATTGTTGTTATTACAAATATTCTTACAAAAGTAAATGCGTTCTGTGTTTTCATTGCTGTTCTTATGTAAATAAACAACCTTGGGTTTTCACACCCCAGTTCTCTTTCCATTTGCTTCCGGCACAGGCAGTATTGGCCAAGTTGTGTTTTCCACTTGCTCCCGGATCCCAGGGCTGGAGGTTCATGGGGGAGCTGGCACAGCCACCCCGGCAGTGGTTGTCCCACTCAGAGGGTCCCGCTGACAGAGGTCACTGTCTCCTTGCTGTCTCTCTGGACACACTGGGGAGCTGCAGGGGCGAATCCCAGCGTGCCCTGTCCCATGGGATCCCATGTTGGGACTCAATGTCCCAGCCCGGGTGAGCACTGGTTGTGGCCCTGGGCTCAGCATGGCAGGCCTGGTGCTCAGAGCAGTGCAGACTTCAAGCTGGCCATGCACAGCTCCGTGTTTCTCCCAAAACTATCCCTGCTGCAGCACCTGGGGTTCCCCAGTGCTGGGCTTTTTATCCCCACTGCATGGAGGATCACATGGCAGGGCAAAGGATGGATCCCATGTGGCATCCAACCTGCCCTGATCCAGGCTGGGCACAGCCTGATGAAGGATGAGCACATCTCGCAGGGATATGGAAACCTCCCCTGAAAACCCAGTTCAGGCAGAGCCTGAGCTCTTTTGTGGCTCTGGGCAGGAAGATGCTCAGGATCTCCCAGAGAGGCTCAGTGGGCAGTAGGATTGTGCCTGGATCTCGCTCTGGACATGCCAGTGGCTCAAGTGAGAGCTGTGGGAATGATTTATAATGCACCGAGAGGGGCCACAGTCCTGCAAGGCTCTTACATCAGGAGCAAAGAGCAGCCTGCAGGGTGGGGAAGGCTGGAGCTGTAGCACTGTGTGCTCATCCCTCACCTTAATGGGGAGCTGCCCCCAGAGTTGCTATGTATTACTTTGATGGTTCTCCTCTTGGGTGTATTTTGGAGCAGCTGTTATCTGTGGCTTTTTATGGTGATCCTGTGGAAAGCAGCCATTTACCTGCTGTGATGAACTCAAAACTAATACTAACTCTTCATTCCCTTTGGTTTTATTTGGGGTTTTTTTAGTCTCTTTGTTTGATTGGTTTGCATGGGTTTGTTTGTTTCTAGGTTTTGTCTGTTTTGGTTTGAGTCTTTTGTTTGCTTTTTCATAAGACTCAGGTGAAGTTGGCATAGCCAAAGTCAAGAGAATGTACACCAGGCTTGACTTTCCAGAAATTACTTTTGGCTGGGTTTAACTGCATTCTCCAGGCTCAGGATGACCAGTACATTTGCAGGATTTGCTCTGCAACATCAGCTTGCCCAGACTCTGCTCGGTGATTCACAAATGGAGAAGACAATGGATATTGTGCCAAGCTTCCTTTCAAACAGCCAAAACTGCAAGGGCAGGAGAGAAAAAAAGAAAAAAACAGAGACTATATTCACCAATTAGAGCAGAAGCAGTGTCCCACCATCTTGCCCTCCACTCTTACTAATTTTGTACATTGAGAGGCAAACCTGGGCCTAAAGCTTCCGTCTCTCAGTTCCTGATGCCATTTGACTCCAGCCTGGACTCCCCCAGATCACACTGCCTGCTTTCCACGTGGGGCTGGGGATGCTCAGCCTGGAAAGAGGAGACCCTGGGGAGGCCTCACTGCAGCTCTGCAGGACTGCAAGGGTGCCACAAGAAAGATTGGGACAGGGTGTTCCACAGGGCCTGTGGCAACAGGACAAGGGGGGACGGCTTTCAGCTGCAGGAGGCTGATTGAAGTTGGATCTGAGGAAGCTGCTCTCTTCCACTGAGGGTGCTGAGGCACTGGCCCAGGCTGTGGATGCTCCATCCTTGGGAACAGGGCTCTGAGCACCATGGTCTGGGGGAACGTTGCTAAGCATGGAACCAAAGGCTCTCTAGCTCAGTGGTCATGTCCCAATCCATGTCCCATCTGGAACTGCCAGCAGCCAGCAAGCAGCACAACACGACCGTTGGCCCTGGGCTCAGCACACGCTGCACGCTGCTCCTGCTGCTCCTGTCACCCTTCTTGTTCCTGTCCCCGAGACCTCATCTCATCGGTCTCAAAATCTGCCTAAGGCCTGGATTGTGTCATCCATCCCTGCAGGATGCTCACATTTGTCCTGAGGAAGGTACGGTGCCATTCCATGAAGGTGGATTCCCCCAGCTGCCCGGGTGTGGGCTGAAGTTCTGGGGGGATGGGGTGGGACAGGGACCCCACTCTGAGGTTTTGCTACCTGTGCAGGCTGTTGCAGGTAGAGAAGACAAGATGGAGGTGGACAGACAGACTGATAGAGAGGAGAAGATGGAAGTGGAGGGAGAAAAGAGAGGAGAGGAAGAGATGGAGGTGGACACAATAATGGATACGGAGGAGGAGATGGAGGTGGATGGAGAACAGACTGGAGAGGAAGAGATGGAGGTTGATGAGGATGAGGAGATGGACGTGGAAATGGAAGAGTACACCGAGGAGATGGACATTGATGAGGAAGATGAAGAGGAGGCCATGGTCCTGGGATGAAGAGCGATGCCAGCAGCAGGACAGGCATGTGGTCCCCACAGGCACAGTGGGTTCCCTGCAGCCAGGCTGGGGCGGGATTGGGCTGGGTGGTCCCTGCTCAGGCATGTGGTACCCAGTGCCTTGGGTTCTGGTGGCCATGCCCAGCCTGTCCTATTCTTGCTTTGGGCCACACAAGCCCCATGGCAGTGCCTGGGGCCCAGCCCCCAGACCCAGCCAGCCTCAGCTCTGGCAGCAGAGTCCCACTGTGCCAGCCTGGGGACACACGGTAGAGCTCTCTGTGCCTGACTGGAGTGACCACGGCACCTGCTTTTCTTCCCGGACTGATGGAGATCCTGGACTGAAATGGCACCCTTTTGTACATAGTTTTTAGAGTTTGTTCTTGTTTTTGCCATATAGGTTTTAGGGCTTCGTTTTGTCTTCTGTAAATACATTTCAAATATTGTTGTTAGATATGTTCTTAGGTATATGCATTCTATAAATTGTTGTTATTACAAATATTCTTACAAAAGTAAATGTGTTCTGTGTTTTCATTGCTGTTCTTATGTAAATAAACAACCTTGGGTTGTCACACCCCAGTTCTCTTTCCATTTGCTTCCGGCACAGGCAGTATTGGCCAAGTTGTGTTTTCCACTTGCTCCCGGTTCCCAGGGCTGGAGGTTCATGGGGGAGCTGGCACAGCCACCCCAGCAGTGGTTGTCCCACTCAGAGGGCCCCGCTGACAGAGGTCACTGTCTCCTTGCTGTCTCTCTGGACACACTGGGGAGCTGCAGGGGCGAATCCCAGCGTGCCCTGTCCCATGGGATCCCATGTTGGGACTCAATGTCCCAGCCCGGGTGAGCACTTGTTGTGGCCCTGGGCTCAGCATGGCAGGCCTGGTGCTCGCAGCAGTGCAGACTTCAAGCTGGCCATGCACAGCTCCGTGTTTCTCCCAAAACTATCACTGCTGCAGCACCTGGGGTTCCCCAGTGCTGGGCTTTTTATCCCCACTGCATGGAGGATCACATGGCAGGGCAAAGGATGGATCCCATGTGGCATCCAACCTGCCCTGATCCAGGCTGGGCACAGCCTGATGAAGGATGAGCACATCTCGCAGTGATATGCAAACCTCCCCTGACAACCCAGTTCAGGCAGAGCCTGAGCTCTTTTGTGGCTCTGGGCAGGAAGATGCTCAGGATCTCCCAGAGAGGCTCAGCGGGCAGTAGGATTGTGCCTGGATCTCGCTCTGGACATGCCAGTGGCTCAAGTGAGAGCTGTGGGAATGATTTATAATGCACCGAGAGGGGCCACAGTCCTGCAAGGCTCTTACATCAGGAGCAAAGAGCAGCCTGCAGGGTGGGGAAGGCTGGAGCTGTAGCACTGTGTGCTCATCCCTCACCTTAATGGGGAGCTGCCCCCAGAGTTGCTATGTATCACTTTGATGGTTCTCCTGTTGGGTGCATTTTGGAGCAGCTGTTATCTGTGGCTTTTTATGGTGATCCTGTGGAAAGCAGCCATTTACCTGCTGTGATGAACTCAAAACTAATACTAACTCTTCATTCCCCTTGGTTTTATTTGGGGTTTTTTTAGTCTCTTTGTTTGATTGGTTTGCATGGGTTTGTTTGTTTCTAGGTTTTGTCTGTTTTGGTTTGAGTCTTTTGTTTGCTTTTTCATAAGACTCAGGTGAAGTTGGCATAGCCAAAGTCAAGAGAATGTACACCAGGCTTGACTTTCCAGAAATTACTTTTGGCTGGGTTTAACTGCATTCTCCAGGCTCAGGATGACCAGTACATTTGCAGGATTTGCTCTGCAACATCAGCTTGCCCAGACTCTGCTTGGTGATTCACAAATGGAGAAGACAATGGATATTGTACCAAGCTTCCTTTCAAACAGCCAAAACTGCAAGGGCATGAGAGAAAAGAAGAAAAAAACAGAGACTATATTCACCGATTAGAGCAGAAGCAGTGTCCCACCATCTTGCCCTCCACTCTTATTAATTTTGTACATTGAGAGGCAAACCTGGGCCTAAAGCTTCCGTCTCTCAGTTCCTGATGCCATTTGACTCCAGCCTGGACTCCCCCAGATCACACAGCCTGCTTTCCACGTGGGGCTGGGGATGCTCAGCCTGGAAAGAGGAGACCCTGGGGAGGCCTCACTGCAGCTCTGCAGGACTGCAAGGGTGCCACAAGAAAGATTGGGACAGGGTGTTGCACAGGGCCTGTGGCAACAGGACGAGGGGGGACGGCTTTCAGCTGCAGGAGGCTGATTGAAGTTGGATCTGAGGAAGCTGCTCTCTTCCACTGAGGGTGCTGAGGCACTGGCCCAGGCTGTGGATGCTCCATCCTTGGGAACAGGGCTCTGAGCACCATGGTCTGGGGGAACGTTTCTAAGCATGGAACCAAAGGCTCTCTAGCTCAGTGGTCATGTCCCAATCCATGTCCCATCTGGAACTGCCAGCAGCCAGCAAGCAGCACAACACAACCGTTGGCCCTGGGCTCAGCACACGCTGCACGCTGCTGCTGCTGCTCCTGTCAGCCTTCTTGTTCCTGTCCCCGAGACCTCATCTCATCGGTCTCAAAAGCTGCCTAAGGCCTGGATTGTGTCATCCATCCCTGCAGGATGCTCACATTTGTCCTGAGGAAGGTACGGTGCCATTCCATGGAGGTGGATCCCCCCAGCTGCCCGGGTGTGTGCTGGAGTTCTGGGGGGATGGGGTGGGACAGGGACCCCACTCTGAGGTTTTGCTACCTCTGCAGGCTGTTGCAGGTAGAGAAGACAAGATGGAGGTGGACAGACAGACTGATAGAGAGGAGAAGATGGAAGTGGAGGGAGAAAAGAGAGGAGAGGAAGAGATGGAGGTGGACACAATAATGGATACGGAGGAGGAGATGGAGGTGGATGGAGAACAGACTGGAGAGGAAGAGATGGAGGTTGATGAGGATGAGGAGATGGACGTGGAAATGGAAGAGTACACCGAGGAGATGGACATTGATGAGGAAGATGAAGAGGAGGCCATGGTCCTGGGATGAAGAGCGATGCCAGCAGCACGACAGGCATGTGGTCCCCACAGGCACAGTGGGTTCCCTGCAGCCAGGCTGGGGCGGGATTGGGCTGGGTGGTCCCTGCTCAGGCACGTGGTACCCAGTGCCTTGGGTTCTGCTGGCCATGCCCAGCCTGTCCTGTTCTTGCTTTGGGCCACACAAGCCCCATGGCAGTGCCTGGGGCCCAGCCCCCAGACCCAGCCAGCCTCAGCTCTGGCAGCAGAGTCCCAGTGTGCCAGCCTGGGGACACACGGAAGAGCCCTCTGTGCCTGACTGGAGTGACCATGGCACCTGCTTGTCTTCCCGGACTGATGGAGATCCTGGACTCAAATGGCACCCTTTTGTACATAGTTTTTAGAGTTTGTTCTTGTTTTTGCCATATAGGTTTTAGGGCTTCGTTTTGTCTTCTGTAAATACATTTCAAATATTGTTGTTAGATATGTTCTTAGGTATATACGTTCTATAAATTGTTGTTATTACAAATATTCTTACAAAAGTAAATGCGTTCTGTGTTTTCATTGCTGTTCTTATGTAAATAAACAACCTTGGGTTTTCACACCCCAGTTCTCTTTCCATTTGCTTCCGGCACAGGCAGTATTGGCCAAGTTGTGTTTTCCACTTGCTCCCGGATCCCAGGGCTGGAGGTTCATGGGGGAGCTGGCACAGCCACCCCGGCAGTGGTTGTCCCACTCAGAGGGTCCCGCTGACAGAGGTCACTGTCTCCTTGCTGTCTCTCTGGACACACTGGGGAGCTGCAGGGGCGAATCCCAGCGTGCCCTGTCCCATGGGATCCCATGTTGGGACTCAATGTCCCAGCCCGGGTGAGCACTGGTTGTGGCCCTGGGCTCAGCATGGCAGGCCTGGTGCTCAGAGCAGTGCAGACTTCAAGCTGGCCATGCACAGCTCCGTGTTTCTCCCAAAACTATCCCTGCTGCAGCACCTGGGGTTCCCCAGTGCTGGGCTTTTTATCCCCACTGCATGGAGGATCACATGGCAGGGCAAAGGATGGATCCCATGTGGCATCCAACCTGCCCTGATCCAGGCTGGGCACAGCCTGATGAAGGATGAGCACATCTCGCAGGGATATGGAAACCTCCCCTGAAAACCCAGTTCAGGCAGAGCCTGAGCTCTTTTGTGGCTCTGGGCAGGAAGATGCTCAGGATCTCCCAGAGAGGCTCAGTGGGCAGTAGGATTGTGCCTGGATCTCGCTCTGGACATGCCAGTGGCTCAAGTGAGAGCTGTGGGAATGATTTATAATGCACCGAGAGGGGCCACAGTCCTGCAAGGCTCTTACATCAGGAGCAAAGAGCAGCCTGCAGGGTGGGGAAGGCTGGAGCTGTAGCACTGTGTGCTCATCCCTCACCTTAATGGGGAGCTGCCCCCAGAGTTGCTATGTATTACTTTGATGGTTCTCCTCTTGGGTGTATTTTGGAGCAGCTGTTATCTGTGGCTTTTTATGGTGATCCTGTGGAAAGCAGCCATTTACCTGCTGTGATGAACTCAAAACTAATACTAACTCTTCATTCCCTTTGGTTTTATTTGGGGTTTTTTTAGTCTCTTTGTTTGATTGGTTTGCATGGGTTTGTTTGTTTCTAGGTTTTGTCTGTTTTGGTTTGAGTCTTTTGTTTGCTTTTTCATAAGACTCAGGTGAAGTTGGCATAGCCAAAGTCAAGAGAATGTACACCAGGCTTGACTTTCCAGAAATTACTTTTGGCTGGGTTTAACTGCATTCTCCAGGCTCAGGATGACCAGTACATTTGCAGGATTTGCTCTGCAACATCAGCTTGCCCAGACTCTGCTCGGTGATTCACAAATGGAGAAGACAATGGATATTGTGCCAAGCTTCCTTTCAAACAGCCAAAACTGCAAGGGCAGGAGAGAAAAAAAGAAAAAAACAGAGACTATATTCACCAATTAGAGCAGAAGCAGTGTCCCACCATCTTGCCCTCCACTCTTACTAATTTTGTACATTGAGAGGCAAACCTGGGCCTAAAGCTTCCGTCTCTCAGTTCCTGATGCCATTTGACTCCAGCCTGGACTCCCCCAGATCACACTGCCTGCTTTCCACGTGGGGCTGGGGATGCTCAGCCTGGAAAGAGGAGACCCTGGGGAGGCCTCACTGCAGCTCTGCAGGACTGCAAGGGTGCCACAAGAAAGATTGGGACAGGGTGTTCCACAGGGCCTGTGGCAACAGAACAAGGGGGGACGGCTTTCAGCTGCAGGAGGCTGATTGAAGTTGGATCTGAGGAAGCTGCTCTCTTCCACTGAGGGTGCTGAGGCACTGGCCCAGGCTGTGGATGCTCCATCCTTGGGAACAGGGCTCTGAGCACCATGGTCTGGGGGAACGTTGCTAAGCATGGAACCAAAGGCTCTCTAGCTCAGTGGTCATGTCACAATCCATGTCCCATCTGGAACTGCCAGCAGCCAGCAAGCAGCACAACACGACCGTTGGCCCTGGGCTCAGCACACGCTGCACGCTGCTCCTGCTGCTCCTGTCACCCTTCTTGTTCCTGCCCCCGAGACCTCATCTCATCAGTCTCAAAAGCTGCCTAAGGCCTGGATTGTGTCATCCATCCCTGCAGGATGCTCACATTTGTCCTGAGGAAGGTACGGTGCCATTCCATGGAGGTGGATCCCCCCAGCTGCCCGAGTGTGGGCTGGAGTTCTGGGAAGATGGGGTGGGACAGGGACCCCACTCTGAGGTTTTGCTACCTGTGCAGGCTGTTGCAGGTAGAGAAGACAAGATGGAGGTGGACAGACAGACTGATAGAGAGGAGAAGATGGAAGTGGAGGGAGAAAAGAGAGGAGAGGAAGAGATGGAGGTGGACACAATAATGGATACGGAGGAGGAGATGGAGGTGGATGGAGAACAGACTGGAGAGGAAGAGATGGAGGTTGATGAGGATGAGGAGATGGACGTGGAAATGGAAGAGTACACCGAGGAGATGGACATTGATGAGGAAGATGAAGAGGAGGCCATGGTCCTGGGATGAAGAGCGATGCCAGCAGCAGGACAGGCATGTGGTCCCCACAGGCACAGTGGGTTCCCTGCAGCCAGGCTGTGGCGGGATTGGGCTGGGTGGTCCCTGCTCAGGCATGTGGTACCCAGTGCCTTGGGTTCTGGTGGCCATGCCCAGCCTGTCCTATTCTTGCTTTGGGCCACACAAGCCCCATGGCAGTGCCTGGGGCCCAGCCCCCAGACCCAGCCAGCCTCAGCTCTGGCAGCAGAGTCCCACTGTGCCAGCCTGGGGTCACACGGTAGAGCTCTCTGTGCCTGACTGGAGTGACCACGGCACCTGCTTTTCTTCCCGGACTGATGGAGATCCTGGACTCAAATGGCACCCTTTTGTACATAGTTTTTAGAGTTTGTTCTTGTTTTTGCCATATAGGTTTTAGGGCTTCGTTTTGTCTTCTGTAAATACATTTCAAATATTGTTGTTAGATATGTTCTTAGGTACATGCATTCTATAAATTGTTGTTATTACAAATATTCTTACAAAAGTAAATGTGTTCTGTGTTTTCATTGCTGTTCTTATGTAAATAAACAACCTTGGGTTGTCACACCCCAGTTCTCTTTCCATTTGCTTCCGGCACAGGCAGTATTGGCCAAGTTGTGTTTTCCACTTCCTCCCGGTTCCCAGGGCTGGAGGTTCATGGGGGAGCTGGCACAGCCACCCCAGCAGTGGTTGTCCCACTCAGAGGGCCCCGCTGACAGAGGTCACTGTCTCCTTGCTGTCTCTCTGGACACACTGGGGAGCTGCAGGGGCGAATCCCAGCGTGCCCTGTCCCATGGGATCCCATGTTGGGACTCAATGTCCCAGCCCGGGTGAGCACTTGTTGTGGCCCTGGGCTCAGCATGGCAGGCCTGGTGCTCGCAGCAGTGCAGACTTCAAGCTGGCCATGCACAGCTCCGTGTTTCTCCCAAAACTATCACTGCTGCAGCACCTGGGGTTCCCCAGTGCTGGGCTTTTTATCCCCACTGCATGGAGGATCACATGGCAGGGCAAAGGATGGATCCCATGTGGCATCCAACCTGCCCTGATCCAGGCTGGGCACAGCCTGATGAAGGATGAGCACATCTCGCAGTGATATGCAAACCTCCCCTGACAACCCAGTTCAGGCAGAGCCTGAGCTCTTTTGTGGCTCTGGGCAGGAAGATGCTCAGGATCTCCCAGAGAGGCTCAGCGGGCAGTAGGATTGTGCCTGGATCTCGCTCTGGACATGCCAGTGGCTCAAGTGAGAGCTGTGGGAATGATTTATAATGCACCGAGAGGGGCCACAGTCCTGCAAGGCTCTTACATCAGGAGCAAAGAGCAGCCTGCAGGGTGGGGAAGGCTGGAGCTGTACCACTCTGTGCTCATCCCTCACCTTAATGGGGAGCTGCCCCCAGAGTTGCTATGTATCACTTTGATGGTTCTCCTGTTGGGTGCATTTTGGAACAGCTGTTATCTGTGGCTTTTTATGGTGATCCTGTGGAAAGCAGCCATTTACCTGCTGTGATGAACTCAAAACTAATACTAACTCTTCATTCCCCTTGGTTTTATTTGGGGTTTTTTTAGTCTCTTTGTTTGATTGGTTTGCATGGGTTTGTTTGTTTGTAGGTTTTGTCTGTTTTGGTTTGAGTCTTTTGTTTGCTTTTTCATAAGACTCAGGTGAAGTTGGCATAGCCAAAGTCAAGAGAATGTACACCAGGCTTGACTTTCCAGAAATTACTTTTGGCTGGGTTTAACTGCATTCTCCAGGCTCAGGATGACCAGTACATTTGCAGGATTTGCTCTGCAACATCAGCTTGCCCAGACTCTGCTCGGTGATTCACAAATGGAGAAGACAATGGATATTGTGCCAAGCTTCCTTTCAAACAGCCAAAACTGCAAGGGCATGAGAGAAAAAAAGAAAAAAAAACAGAGACTATATTCACCAATTAGAGCAGAAGCAGTGTCCCACCATCTTGCCCTCCACTCTTATTAATTTTGTACATTGAGAGGCAAACCTGGGCCTAAAGCTTCCGTCTCTCAGTTCCTGATGCCATTTGACTCCAGCCTGGACTCCCCCAGATCACACTGCCTGCTTTCCACGTGGGGCTGGGGATGCTCAGCCTGGAAAGAGGAGACCCTGGGGAGGCCTCACTGCAGCTCTGCAGGACTGCAAGGGTGCCACAAGAAAGATTGGGACAGGGTGTTCCACAGGGCCTGTGGCAACAGGACAAGCGGGGACGGCTTTCAGCTGCAGGAGGCTGATTGAAGTTGGATCTGAGGAAGCTGCTCTCTTCCACTGAGGGTGCTGAGGCACTGGCCCAGGCTGTGGATGCTCCATCCTTGGGAACAGGGCTCTGAGCACCATGGTCTGGGGGAACGTTGCTAAGCATGGAACCAAAGGCTCTCTAGCTCAGTGGTCATGTCACAATCCATGTCCCATCTGGAACTGCCAGCAGCCAGCAAGCAGCACAACACGACCGTTGGCCCTGGGCTCAGCACACGCTGCACGCTGCTGCTGCTGCTCCTGTCACCCTTCTTGTTCCTGTCCCCGAGACCTCATCTCATCAGTCTGAAAAGCTGCCTAAGGCCTGGATTGTGTCATCCATCCCTGCAGGATGCTCACATTTGTCCTGAGGAAGGTATGGTGCCATTCCATGGAGGTGGATCCCCCCAGCTGCCCGGGTGTGGGCTGGAGTTCTGGGGGCATGGGGTGGGACAGGGACCCCACTCTGAGGTTTTGCTACCTGTGCAGGCTGTTGCAGGTAGAGAAGACAAGATGGAGGTGGACAGACAGACTGATAGAGAGGAGAAGATGGAAGTGGAGGGAGAAAAGAGAGGAGAGGAAGAGATGGAGGTGGACACAATAATGGATACGGAGGAGGAGATGGAGGTGGATGGAGAACAGACTGGAGAGGAAGAGATGGAGGTTGATGAGGATGAGGAGATGGACGTGGAAATGGAAGAGTACACCGAGGAGATGGACATTGATGAGGAAGATGAAGAGGAGGCCATGGTCCTGGGATGAAGAGCGATGCCAGCAGCACGACAGGCATGTGGTCCCCACAGGCACAGTGGGTTCCCTGCAGCCAGGCTGGGGCGGGATTGGGCTGGGTGGTCCCTGCTCAGGCACGTGGTACCCAGTGCCTTGGGTTCTGCTGGCCATGCCCAGCCTGTCCTGTTCTTGCTTTGGGCCACACAAGCCCCATGGCAGTGCCTGGGGCCCAGCCCCCAGACCCAGCAAGCCTCAGCTCTGGCAGCAGAGTCCCAGTGTGCCAGCCTGGGGACACACGGAAGAGCCCTCTGTGCCTGACTGGAGTGACCATGGCACCTGCTTGTCTTCCCGGACTGATGGAGATCCTGGACTCAAATGGCACCCTTTTGTACATAGTTTTTAGAGTTTGTTCTTGTTTTTGCCATATAGGTTTTAGGGCTTCGTTTTGTCTTCTGTAAATACATTTCAAATATTGTTGTTAGATATGTTCTTAGGTATATGCATTCTATAAATTGTTGTTATTACAAATATTCTTACAAAAGTAAATGTGTTCTGTGTTTTCATTGCTGTTCTTATGTAAATAAACAACCTTGGGTTTTCACACCCCAGTTCTCTTTCCATTTGCTTCTGGCACAGGCAGTATTGGCCAAGTTGTGTTTTCCACTTGCTCCCGGTTCCCAGGGCTGGACGTTCACGGGGGAGCTGGCACAGCCACCCCAGCAGTGGTTGTCCCACTCAGAGGGCCCCGCTGACAGAGGTCACTGTCTCCTTGCTGTCTCTCTGGACACACTGGGGAGCTGCAGGGGCGAATCCCAGCGTGCCCTGTCCCATGGGATCCCATGTTGGGACTCAATGTCCCAGCCCGGGTGAGCACTGGTTGTGGCCCTGGGCTCAGCATGGCAGGCCTGGTGCTCAGAGCAGTGCAGACTTCAAGCTGGCCATGCACAGCTCCGTGTTTCTCCCAAAACTATCACTGCTGCAGCACCTGGGGTTCCCCAGTGCTGGGCTTTTTATCCCCACTGCATGGAGGATCACATGGCAGGGCAAAGGATGGATCCCATGTGGCATCCAACCTGCCCTGATCCAGGCTGGGCACAGCCTGATGAAGGATGAGCACATCTCGCAGGGATATGGAAACCTCCCCTGACAACCCAGTTCAGGCAGAGCCTGAGCTCTTTTGTGGCTCTGGGCAGGAAGATGCTCAGGATCTCCCAGAGAGGCTCAGTGGGCAGTAGGATTGTGCCTGGATCTCGCTCTGGACATGCCAGTGGCTCAAGTGAGAGCTGTGGGAATGATTTATAATGCACCGAGAGGGGCCACAGTCCTGCAAGGCTCTTACATCAGGAGCAAAGAGCAGCCTGCAGGGTGGGGAAGGCTGGAGCTGTAGCACTGTGTGCTCATCCCTCACCTTAATGGGGAGCTGCCCCCAGAGTTGCTATGTATCACTTTGATGGTTCTCCTGTTGGGTGTATTTTGGAGCAGCTGTTATCTGTGGCTTTTTATGGTGATCCTGTGGAAAGCAGCCATTTACCTGCTGTGATGAACTCAAAACTAATACTAACTCTTCATTCCCTTTGGTTTTATTTGGGGTTTTTTTAGTCTCTTTGTTTGATTGGTTTGCATGGGTTTGTTTGTTTCTAGGTTTTGTCTGTTTTGGTTTGAGTCTTTTGTTTGCTTTTTCATAAGACTCAGGTGAAGTTGGCATAGCCAAAGTCAAGAGAATGTACACCAGGCTTGACTTTCCAGAAATTACTTTTGGCTGGGTTTAACTGCATTCTCCAGGCTCAGGATGACCAGTACATTTGCAGGATTTGCTCTGCAACATCAGCTTGCCCAGACTCTGCTCGGTGATTCACAAATGGAGAAGACAATGGATATTGTACCAAGCTTCCTTTCAAACAGCCAAAACTGCAAGGGCATGAGAGAAAAAAAGAAAAAAACAGAGACTATATTCACCAATTAGAGCAGAAGCAGTGTCCCACCATCTTGCCCTCCACTCTTATTAATTTTGTACATTGAGAGGCAAACCTGGGCCTAAAGCTTCCGTCTCTCAGTTCCTGATGCCATTTGACTCCAGCCTGGACTCCCCCAGATCACACTGCCTGCTTTCCACGTGGGGCTGGGGATGCTCAGCCTGGAAAGAGGAGACCCTGGGGAGGCCTCACTGCAGCTCTGCAGGACTGCAAGGGTGCCACAAGAAAGATTGGGACAGGGTGTTGCACAGGGCCTGTGGCAACAGGACAAGGGGGGACGGCTTTCAGCTGCAGGAGGCTGATTGAAGTTGGATCTGAGGAAGCTGCTCTCTTCCACTGAGGGTGCTGAGGCACTGGCCCAGGCTGTGGATGCTCCATCCTTGGGAACAGGGCTCTGAGCACCATGGTCTGGGGGAACGTTTCTAAGCATGGAACCAAAGGCTCTCTAGCTCAGTGGTCATGTCCCAATCCATGTCCCATCTGGAACTGCCAGCAGCCAGCAAGCAGCACAACACAACCGTTGGCCCTGGGCTCAGCACACGCTGCACGCTGCTGCTGCTGCTCCTGTCAGCCTTCTTGTTCCTGTCCCCGAGACCTCATCTCATCGGTCTCAAAAGCTGCCTAAGGCCTGGATTGTGTCATCCATCCCTGCAGGATGCTCACATTTGTCCTGAGGAAGGTACGGTGCCATTCCATGGAGGTGGATCCCCCCAGCTGCCCGGGTGTGGGCTGGAGTTCTGGGGGGATGGGGTGGGACAGGGACCCCACTCTGAGGTTTTGCTACCTCTGCAGGCTGTTGCAGGTAGAGAAGACAAGATGGAGGTGGACAGACAGACTGATAGAGAGGAGAAGATGGAAGTGGAGGGAGAAAAGAGAGGAGAGGAAGAGATGGAGGTGGACACAATAATGGATACGGAGGAGGAGATGGAGGTGGATGGAGAACAGACTGGAGAGGAAGAGATGGAGGTTGATGAGGATGAGGAGATGGACGTGGAAATGGAAGAGTACACCGAGGAGATGGACATTGATGAGGAAGATGAAGAGGAGGCCATGGTCCTGGGATGAAGAGCGATGCCAGCAGCACGACAGGCATGTGGTCCCCACAGGCACAGTGGGTTCCCTGCAGCCAGGCTGGGGCGGGATTGGGCTGGGTGGTCCCTGCTCAGGCACGTGGTACCCAGTGCCTTGGGTTCTGCTGGCCATGCCCAGCCTGTCCTGTTCTTGCTTTGGGCCACACAAGCCCCATGGCAGTGCTTGGGGCCCAGCCCCCAGACCCAGCCAGCCTCAGCTCTGGCAGCAGAGTCCCAGTGTGCCAGCCTGGGGACACACGGAAGAGCCCTCTGTGCCTGACTGGAGTGACCATGGCACCTGCTTGTCTTCCCGGACTGATGGAGATCCTGGACTCAAATGGCACCCTTTTGTACATAGTTTTTAGAGTTTGTTCTTGTTTTTGCCATATAGGTTTTAGGGCTTCGTTTTGTCTTCTGTAAATACATTTCAAATATTGTTGTTAGATATGTTCTTAGGTATATACGTTCTATAAATTGTTGTTATTACAAATATTCTTACAAAAGTAAATGCGTTCTGTGTTTTCATTGCTGTTCTTATGTAAATAAACAACCTTGGGTTTTCACACCCCAGTTCTCTTTCCATTTGCTTCTGGCACAGGCAGTATTGGCCAAGTTGTGTTTTCCACTTGCTCCCGGATCCCAGGGCTGGAGGTTCATGGGGGAGCTGGCACAGCCACCCCGGCAGTGGTTGTCCCACTCAGAGGGTCCCGCTGACAGAGGTCACTGTCTCCTTGCTGTCTCTCTGGACACACTGGGGAGCTGCAGGGGCGAATCCCAGCGTGCCCTGTCCCATGGGATCCCATGTTGGGACTCAATGTCCCAGCCCGGGTGAGCACTGGTTGTGGCCCTGGGCTCAGCATGGCAGGCCTGGTGCTCAGAGCAGTGCAGACTTCAAGCTGGCCATGCACAGCTCCGTGTTTCTCCCAAAACTATCCCTGCTGCAGCACCTGGGGTTCCCCAGTGCTGGGCTTTTTATCCCCACTGCATGGAGGATCACATGGCAGGGCAAAGGATGGATCCCATGTGGCATCCAACCTGCCCTGATCCAGGCTGGGCACAGCCTGATGAAGGATGAGCACATCTCGCAGGGATATGGAAACCTCCCCTGAAAACCCAGTTCAGGCAGAGCCTGAGCTCTTTTGTGGCTCTGGGCAGGAAGATGCTCAGGATCTCCCAGAGAGGCTCAGTGGGCAGTAGGATTGTGCCTGGATCTCGCTCTGGACATGCCAGTGGCTCAAGTGAGAGCTGTGGGAATGATTTATAATGCACCGAGAGGGGCCACAGTCCTGCAAGGCTCTTACATCAGGAGCAAAGAGCAGCCTGCAGGGTGGGGAAGGCTGGAGCTGTAGCACTGTGTGCTCATCCCTCACCTTAATGGGGAGCTGCCCCCAGAGTTGCTATGTATTCCTTTGATGGTTCTCCTCTTGGGTGTATTTTGGAGCAGCTGTTATCTGTGGCTTTTTATGGTGATCCTGTGGAAAGCAGCCATTTACCTGCTGTGATGAACTCAAAACTAATACTAACTCTTCATTCCCTTTGGTTTTATTTGGGGTTTTTTTAGTCTCTTTGTTTGATTGGTTTGCATGGGTTTGTTTGTTTCTAGGTTTTGTCTGTTTTGGTTTGAGTCTTTTGTTTGCTTTTTCATAAGACTCAGGTGAAGTTGGCATAGCCAAAGTCAAGAGAATGTACACCAGGCTTGACTTTCCAGAAATTACTTTTGGCTGGGTTTAACTGCATTCTCCAGGCTCAGGATGACCAGTACATTTGTAGGATTTGCTCTGCAACATCAGCTTGCCCAGACTCTGCTCGGTGATTCACAAATGGAGAAGACAATGGATATTGTGCCAAGCTTCCTTTCAAACAGCCAAAACTGCAACGGCATGAGAGAAAAAAAGAAAAAAAAACAGAGACTATATTCACCAATTAGAGCAGAAGCAGTGTCCCACCATCTTGCCCTCCACTCTTATTAATTTTGTACATTGAGAGGCAAACCTGGGCCTAAAGCTTCCGTCTCTCAGTTCCTGATGCCATTTGACTCCAGCCTGGACTCCCCCAGATCACACTGCCTGCTTTCCACGTGGGGCTGGGGATGCTCAGCCTGGAAAGAGGAGACCCTGGGGAGGCCTCACTGCAGCTCTGCAGGACTGCAAGGGTGCCACAAGAAAGATTGGGACAGGGTGTTCCACAGGGCCTGTGGCAACAGGACAAGGGGGGACGGCTTTCAGCTGCAGGAGGCTGATTGAAGTTGGATCTGAGGAAGCTGCTCTCTTCCACTGAGGGTGCTGAGGGACTGGCCCAGGCTGTGGATGCTCCATCCTTGGGAACAGGGCTCTGAGCACCATGGTCTGGGGGAACGTTGCTAAGCATGGAACCAAAGGCTCTCTAGATCAGTGGTCATGTCACAATCCATGTCCCATCTGGAACTGCCAGCAGCCAGCAAGCAGCACAACACAACCGTTGGCCCTGGGCTCAGCACACGCTGCACGCTGCTCCTGCTGCTCCTGTCACCCTTCTTGTTCCTGCCCCCGAGACCTCATCTCATCAGTCTCAAAAGCTGCCTAAGGCCTGGATTGTGTCATCCATCCCTGCAGGATGCTCACATTTGTCCTGAGGAAGGTACGGTGCCATTTCATGAAGGTGGATCCCCCCAGCTGCCCGGGTGTGGGCTGGAGTTCTGGGGGGATGGGGTGGGACAGGGACCCCACTCTGAGGTTTTGCTACCTCTGCAGGCTGTTGCAGGTAGAGAAGACAAGATGGAGGTGGACAGACAGACTGATAGAGAGGAGAAGATGGAAGTGGAGGGAGAAAAGAGAGGAGAGGAAGAGATGGAGGTGGACACAATAATGGATACGGAGGAGGAGATGGAGGTGGATGGAGAACAGACTGGAGAGGAAGAGATGGAGGTTGATGAGGATGAGGAGATGGACGTGGAAATGGAAGAGTACACCGAGGAGATGGACATTGATGAGGAAGATGAAGAGGAGGCCATGGTCCTGGGATGAAGAGCGATGCCAGCAGCACGACAGGCATGTGGTCCCCACAGGCACAGTGGGTTCCCTGCAGCCAGGCTGGGGCGGGATTGGGCTGGGTGGTCCCTGCTCAGGCACGTGGTACCCAGTGCCTTGGGTTCTGGTGGCCATGCCCAGCCTGTCCTGTCCTTGCTTTGGGCCACACAAGCCCCATGGCAGTGCCTGGGGCCCAGACCCCAGACCCAGCCAGGCTCAGCTCTGGCAGCAGAGTCCCAGTGTGCCAGCCTGGGGACACACGGAAGAGCCCTCTGTGCCTGACTGGAGTGACCATGGCACCTGCTTTTCTTCCCGGACTGATGGAGATCCTGGACCCAAATGGCACCCTTTTGTACATAGTTTTTAGAGTTTGTTCTTGTTTTTGCCATATAGGTTTTAGGGCTTCGTTTTGTCTTCTGTAAATACATTTCAAATATTGTTGTTAGATATGTTCTTAGGTATATACATTCTATAAATTGTTGTTATTACAAATATTCTTACAAAAGTAAATGTGTTCTGTGTTTTCATTGCTGTTCTTATGTAAATAAACAACCTTGGGTTTTCACACCCCAGTTCTCTTTCCATTTGCTTCCGGCACCGGCAGTATTGGCCAAGTTGTGTTTTCCACTTGCTCCCAGTTCCCAGGGCTGGAGGTTCATGGGGGAGCTGGCACAGCCACCCCAGCAGTGGTTGTCCCACTCAGAGGGTTCCGCTGACAGAGGTCACTGTCTCCTTGCTGTCTCTCTGGACACACTGGGGAGCTGCAGGGGCGAATCCCAGCGTGCCCTGTCCCATGGGATCCCATGTTGGGACTCAATGTCCCAGCCCGGGTGAGCACTGGTTGTGGCCCTGGGCTCAGCATGGCAGGCCTGGTGCTCACAGCAGTGCAGACTTCAAGCTGGCCATGCACAGCTCCGTGTTTCTCCTGAAAATATCACTGCTGCAGCACCTGGGGTTCCCCAGTGCTGGGCTTTTTATCCCCACTGCATGGAGGATCACATGGCAGGGCAAAGGATGGATCCCATGTGGCATCCAACCTGCCCTGATCTAGGCTGGGCACAGCCTGATGAAGGATGAGCACATCTCGCAGGGATATGGAAACCTCCCCTGAAAACCCAGTTCAGGCAGAGCCTGAGCTCTTTTGTGGCTCTGGGCAGGAAGATGCTCAGGATCTCCCAGAGAGGCTCAGCGGGCAGTAGGATTGTGCCTGGATCTCGCTCTGGACATGCCAGTGGCTCAAGTGAGAGCTGTGGGAATGATTTATAATGCACCGAGAGGGGCCACAGTCCTGCAAGGCTCTTACATCAGGAGCAAAGAGCAGCCTGCAGGGTGGGGAAGGCTGGAGCTGTAGCACTGTGTGCTCATCCCTCACCTTAATGGGGAGCTGCCCCCAGAGTTGCTATGTATCACTTTGATGGTTCTCCTGTTGGGTGTATTTTGGAGCAGCTGTTATCTGTGGCTTTTTATGGTGACCCTGTGGAAAGCAGCCATTTACCTGCTGTGATGAACTCAAAACTAATACTAACTCTTCATTCCCTTTGGTTTTATTTGGGTTTTTTTTTAGTCTCTTTGTTTGATTGGTTTGCATGGGTTCGTTTGTTTGTAGGTTTTGTCTGTTTTGGTTTGAGTCTTTTGTTTGCTTTTTCATAAGACTCAGGTGAAGTTGGCATAGCCAAAGTCAAGAGAATGTACACCAGGCTTGACTTTCCAGAAATTACTTTTGGCTGGGTTTAACTGCATTCTCCAGGCTCAGGATGACCAGTACATTTGCAGGATTTGCTCTGCAACATCAGCTTGCCCAAACTCTGCTCGGTGATTCACAAATGGAGAAGACAATGGATATTGTGCCAAGCTTCCTTTCAAACAGCCAAAACTGCAAGGGCAGGAGAGAAAAAAAGAAAAAAACAGAGACTATATTCACCAATTAGAGCAGAAGCAGTGTCCCACCATCTTGCCCTCCACTCTTATTAATTTTGTACATTGAGAGGCAAACCTGGGCCTAAAGCTTCCGTCTCTCAGTTCCTGATGCCATTTGACTCCAGCCTGGACTCCCCCAGATCACACTGCCTGCTTTCCACGTGGGGCTGGGGATGCTCAGCCTGGAAAGAGGAGACCCTGGGGAGGCCTCACTGCAGCTCTGCAGGACTGCAAGGGTGCCACAAGAAAGATTGGGACAGGGTGTTGCACAGGGCCTGTGGCAACAGGACAAGGGGGGACGGCTTTCAGCTGCAGGAGGCTGATTGAAGTTGGATCTGAGGAAGCTGCTCTCTTCCACTGAGGGTGCTGAGGCACTGGCCCAGGCTGTGGATGCTCCATCCTTGGGAACAGGGCTCTGAGCACCATGGTCTGGGGGAACGTTGCTAAGCATGGAACCAAAGGCTCTCTAGCTCAATGGTCATGTCACAATCCATGTCCCATCTGGAACTGCCAGCAGCCAGCAAGCAGCACAACACGACCGTTGGCCCTGGGCTCAGCACACGCTGCACGCTGCTCCTGCTGCTCCTGTCACCCTTCTTGTTCCTGCCCCCGAGACCTCATCTCATCAGTCTCAAAAGCTGCCTAAGGCCTGGATTGTGTCATCCATCCCTGCAGGATGCTCACATTTGTCCTGAGGAAGGTACGGTGCCATTCCATGGAGGTGGATCCCCCCAGCTGCCCGGGTGTGGGCTGGAGTTCTGGGGAGATGGGGTGGGACAGGGACCCCACTCTGAGGTTTTGCTACCTCTGCAGGCTGTTGCAGGTAGAGAAGACAAGATGGAGGTGGACAGACAGACTGATAGAGAGGAGAAGATGGAAGTGGAGGGAGAAAAGAGAGGAGAGGAAGAGATGGAGGTGGACACAATAATGGATACGGAGGAGGAGATGGAGGTGGATGGAGAACAGACTGGAGAGGAAGAGATGGAGGTTGATGAGGATGAGGAGATGGACGTGGAAATGGAAGAGTACACCGAGGAGATGGACATTGATGAGGAAGATGAAGAGGAGGCCATGGTCCTGGGATGAAGAGCGATGCCAGCAGCACGACAGGCATGTGGTCCCCACAGGCACAGTGGGTTCCCTGCAGCCAGGCAGGGGCGGGATTGGGCTGGGTGGTCCCTGCTCAGGCACGTGGTACCCAGTGCCTTGGGTTCTGCTGGCCATGCCCAGCCTGTCCTGTCCTTGCTTTGGGCCACACAAGCCCCATGGCAGTGCCTGGGGCCCAGCCCCCAGACCCAGCCAGCCTCAGCTCTGGCAGCAGAGTCCCAGTGTGCCAGCCTGGGGACACACGGAAGAGCCCTCTGTGCCTGACTGGAGTGACCATGGCACCTGCTTTTCTTCCCGGACTGATGGAGATCCTGGACCCAAATGGCACCCTTTTGTACATAGTTTTTAGAGTTTGTTCTTGTTTTTGCCATATAGGTTTTAGGGCTTCGTTTTGTCTTCTGTAAATACATTTCAAATATTGTTGTTAGATATGTTCTTAGGTATATACATTCTATAAATTGTTGTTATTACAAATATTCTTACAAAAGTAAATGTGTTCTGTGTTTTCATTGCTGTTCTTATGTAAATAAACAACCTTGGGTTTTCACACCCCAGTTCTCTTTCCATTTGCTTCCGGCACCGGCAGTATTGGCCAAGTTGTGTTTTCCACTTGCTCCCAGTTCCCAGGGCTGGAGGTTCATGGGGGAGCTGGCACAGCCACCCCAGCAGTGGTTGTCCCACTCAGAGGGTCCCGCTGACAGAGGTCACTGTCTCCTTGCTGTCTCTCTGGACACACTGGGGAGCTGCAGGGGCGAATCCCAGCGTGCCCTGTCCCATGGGATCCCATGTTGGGACTCAATGTCCCAGCCCGGGTGAGCACTGGTTGTGGCCCTGGGCTCAGCATGGCAGGCCTGGTGCTCAGAGCAGTGCAGACTTCAAGCTGGCCATGCACAGCTCCGTGTTTCTCCCAAAACTATCCCTGCTGCAGCACCTGGGGTTCCCCAGTGCTGGGCTTTTTATCCCCACTGCATGGAGGATCACATGGCAGGGCAAAGGATGGATCCCATGTGGCATCCAACCTGCCCTGATCTAGGCTGGGCACAGCCTGATGAAGGATGAGCACATCTCGCAGGGATATGGAAACCTCCCCTGAACACCCAGTTCAGGCAGAGCCTGAGCTCTTTTGTGGCTCTGGGCAGGAAGATGCTCAGGATCTCCCAGAGAGGCTCAGTGGGCAGTAGGATTGTGCCTGCATCTCGCTCTGGACATGCCAGTGGCTCAAGTGACAGCTGTGGGAATGATTTATAATGCACCGAGAGGGGCCACAGTCCTGCAAGGCTCTTACATCAGGAGCAAAGAGCAGCCTGCAGGGTGGGGAAGGCTGGAGCTGTACCACTCTGTGCTCATCCCTCACCTTAATGGGGAGCTGCCCCCAGAGTTGCTATGTATCACTTTGATGGTTCTCCTGTTGGGTGTATTTTGGAGCAGCTGTTTTCTGTGGCTTTTTATGGTGACCCTGTGGAAAGCAGCCATTTACCTGCTGTGATGAACTCAAAACTAATACTAACTCTTCATTCCCTTTGGTTTTATTTGGGTTTTTTTTTAGTCTCTTTGTTTGATTGGTTTGCATGGGTTCGTTTGTTTGTAGGTTTTGTCTGTTTTGGTTTGAGTCTTTTGTTTGCTTTTTCATAAGACTCAGGTGAAGTTGGCATAGCCAAAGTCAAGAGAATGTACACCAGGCTTGACTTTCCAGAAATTACTTTTGGCTGGGTTTAACTGCATTCTCCAGGCTCAGGATGACCAGTACATTTGCAGGATTTGCTCTGCAACATCAGCTAGCCCAAACTCTGCTCGGTGATTCACAAATGGAGAAGACAATGGATATTGTGCCAAGCTTCCTTTCAAACAGCCAAAACTGCAACGGCATGAGAGAAAAAAAGAAAAAAAACAGAGACTATATTCACCAATTAGAGCAGAAGCAGTGTCCCACCATCTTGCCCTCCACTCTTATTAATTTTGTACATTGAGAGGCAAACCTGGGCCTAAAGCTTCCGTCTCTCAGTTCCTGATGCCATTTGACTCCAGCCTGGACTCCCCCAGATCACACTGCCTGCTTTCCACGTGGGGCTGGGGATGCTCAGCCTGGAAAGAGGAGACCCTGGGGAGGCCTCACTGCAGCTCTGCAGGACTGCAAGGGTGCCACAAGAAAGATTGGGACAGGGTGTTGCACAGGGCCTGTGGCAACAGGACAAGGGGGGACGGCTTTCAGCTGCAGGAGGCTGATTGAAGTTGGATCTGAGGAAGCTGCTCTCTTCCACTGAGGGTGCTGAGGCACTGGCCCAGGCTGTGGATGCTCCATCCTTGGGAACAGGGCTCTGAGCACCATGGTCTGGGGGAACGTTGCTAAGCATGGAACCAAAGGCTCTCTAGCTCAGTGGTCATGTCACAATCCATGTCCCATCTGGAACTGCCAGCAGCCAGCAAGCAGCACAACACAACCGCTGGCCCTGGGCTCAGCACACGCTGCACGCTGCTCCTGCTGCTCCTGTCACCCTTCTTGTTCCTGCCCCCGAGACCTCATCTCATCAGTCTCAAAAGCTGCCTAAGGCCTGGATTGTGTCATCCATCCCTGCAGGATGCTCACATTTGTCCTGAGGAAGGTACGGTGCCATTCCATGGAGGTGGATCCCCCTAGCTGCCCGGGTGTGGGCTGGAGTTCTGGGGGGATGGGGTGGGACAGGGACCCCACTCTGAGGTTTTGCTACCTCTGCAGGCTGTTGCAGGTAGAGAAGACAAGATGGAGGTGGACAGACAGACTGATAGAGAGGAGAAGATGGAAGTGGAGGGAGAAAAGAGAGGAGAGGAAGAGATTGCGGTGGACACAATAATGGATACGGAGGAGGAGATGGAGGTGGATGGAGAACAGACTGGAGAGGAAGAGATGGAGGTTGATGAGGATGAGGAGATGGACGTGGAAATGGAAGAGTACACCGAGGAGATGGACATTGATGAGGAAGATGAAGAGGAGGCCATGGTCCTGGGATGAAGGGCGATGCCAGCAGCAGGACAGGCATGTGGTCCCCACAGGCACAGTGGGTTCCCTGCAGCCAGGCTGGGGCGGGACTGGGCTGGGTGGTCCCTGCTCAGGCACGTGGTACCCAGTGCCTTGGGTTCTGCTGGCCATGCCCAGCCTGTCCTGTGCTTGCTTTGGGCCACACAAGCCCCATGGCAGTGCCTGGGGCCCAGCCCCCAGACCCAGCCAGCCTCAGCTCTGGCAGCAGAGTCCCAGTGTGCCAGCCTGGGGACACACAGAAGAGCCCTCTGTGCCTGACTGGAGTGACCATGGCACCTGCTTTTCTTCCCGGACTGATGGAGATCCTGGACTCAAATGGCACCCTTTTGTACATAGTTTTTAGAGTTTGTTCTTGTTTTTGCCATATAGGTTTTAGGGCTTCGTTTTGTCTTCTGTAAATACATTTCAAATATTGTTGTTAGATATGTTCTTAGGTATATACATTCTATAAATTGTTGTTATTACAAATATTCTTACAAAAGTAAATGTGTTCTGTGTTTTCATTGCTGTTCTTATGTAAATAAACAACCTTGGGTTTTCACACCCCAGTTCTCTTTCCATTTGCTTCCGGCACCGGCAGTATTGGCCAAGTTGTGTTTTCCACTTGCTCCCAGTTCCCAGGGCTGGAGGTTCATGGGGGAGCTGGCACAGCCACCCCAGCAGTGGTTGTCCCACTCAGAGGGTCCCGCTGACAGAGGTCACTGTCTCTTTGCTGTCTCTCTGGACACACTGGGGAGCTGCAGGGGCGAATCCCAGCGTGCCCTGTCCCATGGGATCCCATGTTGGGACTCAATGTCCCAGCCCGGGTGAGCACTGGTTGTGGCCCTGGGCTCAGCATGGCAGGCCTGGTGCTCAGAGCAGTGCAGACTTCAAGCTGGCCATGCACAGCTCCGTGTTTCTCCCAAAACTATCCCTGCTGCAGCACCTGGGGTTCCCCAGTGCTGGGCTTTTTATCCCCACTGCATGGAGGATCACATGGCAGGGCAAAGGATGGATCCCATGTGGCATCCAACCAGCCCTGATCTAGGCTGGGCACAGCCTGATGAAGGATGAGCACATCTCGCAGGGATATGGAAACCTCCCCTGAACACCCAGTTCAGGCAGAGCCTGAGCTCTTTTGTGGCTCTGGGCAGGAAGATGCTCAGGATCTCCCAGAGAGGCTCAGCGGGCAGTAGGATTGTGCCTGGATCTCGCTCTGGACATGCCAGTGGCTCAAGTGAGAGCTGTGGGAATGATTTATAATGCACCGAGAGGGGCCACAGTCCTGCAAGGCTCTTACATCAGGAGCAAAGAGCAGCCTGCAGGGTGGGGAAGGCTGGAGCTGTACCACTCTGTGCTCATCCCTCACCTTAATGGGGAGCTGCCCCCAGAGTTGCTATGTATCACTTTGATGGTTCTCCTGTTGGGTGTATTTTGGAGCAGCTGTTATCTGTGGCTTTTTATGGTGACCCTGTGGAAAGCAGCCATTTACCTGCTGTGATGAACTCAAAACTAATACTAACTCTTCATTCCCTTTGGTTTTATTTGGGTTTTTTTTTAGTCTCTTTGTTTGATTGGTTTGCATGGGTTCGTTTGTTTGTAGGTTTTGTCTGTTTTGGTTTGAGTCTTTTGTTTGCTTTTTCATAAGACTCAGGTGAAGTTGGCATAGCCAAAGTCAAGAGAATGTACACCAGGCTTGACTTTCCAGAAATTACTTTTGGCTGGGTTTAACTGCATTCTCCAGGCTCAGGATGACCAGTACATTTGCAGGATTTGCTCTGCAACATCAGCTTGCCCAAACTCTGCTCGGTGATTCACAAATGGAGAAGACAATGGATATTGTGCCAAGCTTCCTTTCAAACAGCCAAAACTGCAACGGCATGAGAGAAAAAAAGAAAAAAAACAGAGACTATATTCACCAATTAGAGCAGAAGCAGTGTCCCACCATCTTGCCCTCCACTCTTATTAATTTTGTACATTGAGAGGCAAACCTGGGCCTAAAGCTTCCGTCTCTCAGTTCCTGATGCCATTTGACTCCAGCCTGGACTCCCCCAGATCACACTGCCTGCTTTCCACGTGGGGCTGGGGATGCTCAGCCTGGAAAGAGGAGACCCTGGGGAGGCCTCACTGCAGCTCTGCAGGACTGCAAGGGTGCCACAAGAAAGATTGGGACAGGGTGTTGCACAGGGCCTGTGGCAACAGGACAAGGGGGGACGGCTTTCAGCTGCAGGAGGCTGATTGAAGTTGGATCTGAGGAAGCTGCTCTCTTCCACTGAGGGTGCTGAGGCACTGGCCCAGGCTGTGGATGCTCCATCCTTGGGAACAGGGCTCTGAGCACCATGGTCTGGGGGAACGTTGCTAAGCATGGAACCAAAGGCTCTCTAGCTCAGTGGTCATGTCACAATCCATGTCCCATCTGGAACTGCCAGCAGCCAGCAAGCAGCACAACACAACCGCTGGCCCTGGGCTCAGCACACGCTGCACGCTGCTCCTGCTGCTCCTGTCACCCTTCTTGTTCCTGCCCCCGAGACCTCATCTCATCAGTCTCAAAAGCTGCCTAAGGCCTGGATTGTGTCATCCATCCCTGCAGGATGCTCACATTTGTCCTGAGGAAGGTACGGTGCCATTCCATGGAGGTGGATCCCCCCAGCTGCCCGGGTGTGGGCTGGAGTTCTGGGGGCATGGGGTGGGACAGGGACCCCACTCTGAGGTTTTGCTACCTCTGCAGGCTGTTGCAGGTAGAGAAGACAAGATGGAGGTGGACAGACAGACTGATAGAGAGGAGAAGATGGAAGTGGAGGGAGAAAAGAGAGGAGAGGAAGAGATGGAGGTGGACACAATAATGGATACGGAGGAGGAGATGGAGGTGGATGGAGAACAGACTGGAGAGGAAGAGATGGAGGTTGATGAGGATGAGGAGATGGACGTGGAAATGGAAGAGTACACCGAGGAGATGGACATTGATGAGGAAGATGAAGAGGAGGCCATGGTCCTGGGATGAAGAGCAATGCCAGCAGCAGGACAGGCATGTGGTCCCCACAGGCACAGTGGGTTCCCTGCAGCCAGGCTGGGGCGGGATTCGGCTGGGTGGTCCCTGCTCAGGCACGTGGTACCCAGTGCCTTGGGTTCTGCTGGCCATGCCCAGCCTGTCCTGTCCTTGCTTTGGGCCACACAAGCCCCATGGCAGTGCCTGGGGCCCAGCCCCCAGACCCAGCCAGCCTCAGCTCTGGCAGCAGAGTCCCAGTGTGCCAGCCTGGGGACACACGGAAGAGCCCTCTGTGCCTGACTGGAGTGACCATGGCACCTGCTTTTCTTCCCGGACTGATGGAGATCCTGGACTGAAATGGCACCCTTTTGTACATAGGTTTTAGAGTTTGTTCTTGTTTTTGCCATATAGGTTTTAGGGCTTCGTTTTGTCTTCTGTAAATACATTTCAAATATTGTTGTTAGATATGTTCTTAGGTATATACATTCTATAAATTGTTGTTATTACAAATATTCTTACAAAAGTAAATGTGTTCTGTGTTTTCATTGCTGTTCTTATGTAAATAAACAACCTTGGGTTTTCACACCCCAGTTCTCTTTCCATTTGCTTCCGGCACCGGCAGTATTGGCCAAGTTGTGTTTTCCACTTGCTCCCAGTTCCCAGGGCTGGAGGTTCATGGGGGAGCTGGCACAGCCACCCCAGCAGTGGTTGTCCCACTCAGAGGGTCCCGCTGACAGAGGTCACTGTCTCCTTGCTGTCTCTCTGGACACACTGGGGAGCTGCAGGGGCGAATCCCAGCGTGCCCTGTCCCATGGGATCCCATGTTGGGACTCAATGTCCCAGCCCGGGTGAGCACTGGTTGTGGCCCTGGGCTCAGCATGGCAGGCCTGGTGCTCGCAGCAGTGCAGACTTCAAGCTGGCCATGCACAGCTCCGTGTTTCTCCCAAAACTATCACTGCTGCAGCACCTGGGGTTCCCCAGTGCTGGGCTTTTTATCCCCACTGCATGGAGGATCACATGGCAGGGCAAAGGATGGATCCCATGTGGCATCCAACCTGCCCTGATCCAGGCTGGGCACAGCCTGATGAAGGATGAGCACATCTCGCAGGGATATGGAAACCTCCCCTGACAACCCAGTTCAGGCAGAGCCTGAGCTCTTTTGTGGCTCTGGGCAGGAAGATGCTCAGGATCTCCCAGAGAGGCTCAGCGGGCAGTAGGATTGTGCCTGGATCTCGCTCTGGACATGCCAGTGGCTCAAGTGAGAGCTGTGGGAATGATTTATAATGCACCGAGAGGGGCCACAGTCCTGCAAGGCTCTTACATCAGGAGCAAAGAGCAGCCTGCAGGGTGGGGAAGGCTGGAGCTGTAGCACTGTGTGCTCATCCCTCACTTTAATGGGGAGCTGCCCCCAGAGTTGCTATGTATCACTTTGATGGTTCTCCTGTTGGGTGTATTTTGGAGCAGCTGTTATCTGTGGCTTTTTATGGTGATCCTGTGGAAAGCAGCCATTTACCTGCTGTGATGAACTCAAAACTAATACTAACTCTTCATTCCCTTTGGTTTTATTTGGGGTTTTTTTAGTCTCTTTGTTTGATTGGTTTGCATGGGTTTGTTTGTTTCTAGGTTTTGTCTGTTTTGGTTTGAGTCTTTTGTTTGCTTTTTCATAAGACTCAGGTGAAGTTGGCATAGCCAAAGTCAAGAGAATGTACACCAGGCTTGACTTTCCAGAAATTACTTTTGGCTGGGTTTAACTGCATTCTCCAGCCTCAGGATGACGAGTACATTTGCAGGATTTGCTCTGCAACATCAGCTTGCCCAGACTCTGCTCGGTGATTCACAAATGGAGAAGACAATGGATATTGTGCCAAGCTTCCTTTCAAACAGCCAAAACTGCAACGGCATGAGAGAAAAAAAGAAAAAAAACAGAGACTATATTCACCAATTAGAGCAGAAGCAGTGTCCCACCATCTTGCCCTCCACTCTTATTAATTTTGTACATTGAGAGGCAAACCTGGGCCTAAAGCTTCCGTCTCTCAGTTCCTGATGCCATTTGACTCCAGCCTGGACTCCCCCAGATCACACTGCCTGCTTTCCACGTGGGGCTGGGGATGCTCAGCCTGGAAAGAGGAGACCCTGGGGAGGCCTCACCGCAGCTCTGCAGGACTGCAAGGGTGCCACAAGAAAGATTGGGACAGGGTATTCCACAGGGCCTGTGGCAACAGGACAAGGGGGGACGGCTTTCAGCTGCAGGAGGCTGATTGAAGTTGGATCTGAGGAAGCTGCTCTCTTCCACTGAGGGTGCTGAGGCACTTGCCCAGGCTGTGGATGCTCCATCCTTGGGAACAGGGCTCTGAGCACCATGATCTGGGGGAACGTTGCTAAGCATGGAACCAAAGGCTCTCTAGCTCAGTGGTCATGTCCCAATCCATGTCCCATCTGGAACTGCCAGCAGCCAGCAAGCAGCACAACACGACCGTTGGCCCTGGGCTCAGCACACGCTGCACGCTGCTCCTGCTGCTCCTGTCAGCCTTCTTGTTCCTGCCCCCGAGACCTCATCTCATCAGTCTCAAAAGCTGCCTAAGGCCTGGATTGTGTCATCCATCCCTGCAGGATGCTCACATTTGTCCTGAGGAAGGTACGGTGCCATTCCATGAAGGTGGATCCCCCCAGCTGCCCGGGTGTGGGCTGGAGTTCTGGGGGGATGGGGTGGGACAGGGACCCCACTCTGAGGTTTTGCTACCTCTGCAGGCTGTTGCAGGTAGAGAAGACAAGATGGAGGTGGACAGACAGACTGATAGAGAGGAGAAGATGGAAGTGGAGGGAGAAAAGAGAGGAGAGGAAGAGATGGAGGTGGACACAATAATGGATACGGAGGAGGAGATGGAGGTGGATGGAGAACAGACTGGAGAGGAAGAGATGGAGGTTGATGAGGATGAGGAGATGGACGTGGAAATGGAAGAGTACACCGAGGAGATGGACATTGATGAGGAAGATGAAGAGGAGGCCATGGTCCTGGGATGAAGAGCAATGCCAGCAGCACGACAGGCATGTGGTCCCCACAGGCACAGTGGGTTCCCTTCAGCCAGGCTGGGGCGGGATTTGGCTGGGTGGTCCCTGCTCAGGCACGTGGTACCCAGTGCCTTGGGTTCTGCTGGCCATGCCCAGCCTGTCCTGTTCTTGCTTTGGGCCACACAAGCCCCATGGCAGTGCCTGGGGCCCAGGCCCCAGACCCAGCCAGCCTCAGCTCTGGCAGCAGAGTCCCAGTGTGCCAGCCTGGGGACACACGGTAGAGCCCTCTGTGCGTGACTGGAGTGACCATGGCACCTGCTTTTCTTCCCGAAATGATGGAGATCCTGGACTGAAATGGCACCCGTTTTGTACATAGTTTTTAGAGTTTGTTCTTGTTTTTGGCATATAGGTTTTAGGGCTTCGTTTTGTCTTCTGTAAATACATTTCAAATATTGTTGTTAGATATGTTCTTAGGTATATACATTCTATAAATTGTTGTTATTTCAAATATTCTTACAAAAGTAAATGTGTTCTGTGTTTTCATTGCTGTTCTTATGTAAATAAACAACCTTGGGTTTTCACACCCCAGTTCTCTTTCCATTTGCTTCCAGCACAGGCAGTATTGGCCAAGTTGTGTTTTCCACTTGCTCCCGGTTCCCAGGGCTGGGGGTTCATGGGGGAGCTGGCACAGCCACCCCAGCAGTGGTTGTCCCACTCAGAGGGTTCCGCTGACAGAGGTCACTGTCTCCTTGCTGTCTCTCTGGACACACTGGGGAGCTGCAGGGGCGAATCCCAGCGTGCCCTGTCCCATGGGATCCCATGTTGGGACTCAATGTCCCAGCCCGGGTGAGCACTGGTTGTGGCCCTGGGCTCAGCATGGCAGGCCTGGTGCTCACAGCAGTGCAGACTTCAAGCTGGCCATGCACAGCTCCGTGTTTCTCCCAAAACTATCACTGCTGCAGCACCTGGGGTTCCCCAGTGCTGGGCTTTTTATCCCCACTGCATGGAGGATCACATGGCAGGGCAAAGGATGGATCCCATGTGGCATCCAACCTGCCCTGATCCAGGCTGGGCACAGCCTGATGAAGGATGAGCACATCTCGCAGGGATATGGAAACCTCCCCTGACAACCCAGTTCAGGCAGAACCTGAGCTCTTTTGTGGCTCTGGGCAGGAAGATGCTCAGGATCTCCCAGAGAGGCTCAGCGGGCAGTAGGATTGTGCCTGGATCTCGCTCTGGACATGCCAGTGGCTCAAGTGAGAGCTGTGGGAATGATTTATAATGCACCGAGAGGGGCCACAGTCCTGCAAGGCTCTTACATCAGGAGCAAAGAGCAGCCTGCAGGGTGGGGAAGGCTGGAGCTGTAGCACTGTGTGCTCATCCCTCACCTTAATGGGGAGCTGCCCCCAGAGTTGCTATGTATTACTTTGATGGTTCTCCTCTTGGGTGTATTTTGGAGCAGCTGTTATCTGTGGCTTTTTATGGTGATCCTGTGGAAAGCAGCCATTTACCTGCTGTGATGAACTCAAAACTAATACTAACTCTTCATTCCCTTTGGTTTTATTTGGGGTTTTTTTAGTCTCTTTGTTTGATTGGTTTGCATGGGTTTGTTTGTTTCTAGGTTTTGTCTGTTTTGGTTTGAGTCTTTTGTTTGCTTTTTCATAAGACTCAGGTGAAGTTGGCATAGCCAAAGTCAAGAGAATGTACACCAGGCTTGACTTTCCAGAAATTACTTTTGGCTGGGTTTAACTGCATTCTCCAGCCTCAGGATGACGAGTACATTTGCAGGATTTGCTCTGCAACATCAGCTTGCCCAGACTCTGCTCGGTGATTCACAAATGGAGAAGACAATGGATATTGTGCCAAGCTTCCTTTCAAACAGCCAAAACTGCAACGGCATGAGAGAAAAAAAGAAAAAAAACAGAGACTATATTCACCAATTAGAGCAGAAGCAGTGTCCCACCATCTTGCCCTCCACTCTTATTAATTTTGTACATTGAGAGGCAAACCTGGGCCTAAAGCTTCCGTCTCTCATTTCCTGATGCCATTTGACTCCAGCCTGGACTCCCCCAGATCACACTGCCTGCTTTCCACGTGGGGCTGGGGATGCTCAGCCTGGAAAGAGGAGACCCTGGGGAGGCCTCACCGCAGCTCTGCAGGACTGCAAGGGTGCCACAAGAAAGATTGGGACAGGGTATTCCACAGGGCCTGTGGCAACAGGACAAGGGGGGACGGCTTTCAGCTGCAGGAGGCTGATTGAAGTTGGATCTGAGGAAGCTGCTCTCTTCCACTGAGGGTGCTGAGGCACTTGCCCAGGCTGTGGATGCTCCATCCTTGGGAACAGGGCTCTGAGCACCATGATCTGGGGGAACGTTGCTAAGCATGGAACCAAAGGCTCTCTAGCTCAGTGGTCATGTCCCAATCCATGTCCCATCTGGAACTGCCAGCAGCCAGCAAGCAGCACAACACGACCGTTGGCCCTGGGCTCAGCACACGCTGCACGCTGCTCCTGCTGCTCCTGTCAGCCTTCTTGTTCCTGCCCCCGAGACCTCATCTCATCAGTCTCAAAAGCTGCCTAAGGCCTGGATTGTGTCATCCATCCCTGCAGGATGCTCACATTTGTCCTGAGGAAGGTACGGTGCCATTCCATGAAGGTGGATCCCCCCAGCTGCCCGGGTGTGGGCTGGAGTTCTGGGGGGATGGGGTGGGACAGGGACCCCACTCTGAGGTTTTGCTACCTGTGCAGGCTGTTGCAGGTAGAGAAGACAAGATGGAGGTGGACAGACAGACTGATAGAGAGGAGAAGATGGAAGTGGAGGGAGAAAAGAGAGGAGAGGAAGAGATGGAGGTGGACACAATAATGGATACGGAGGAGGAGATGGAGGTGGATGGAGAACAGACTGGAGAGGAAGAGATGGAGGTTGATGAGGATGAGGAGATGGACGTGGAAATGGAAGAGTACACCGAGGAGATGGACATTGATGAGGAAGATGAAGAGGAGGCCATGGTCCTGGGATGAAGAGCAATGCCAGCAGCACGACAGGCATGTGGTCCCCACAGGCACAGTGGGTTCCCTTCAGCCAGGCTGGGGCGGGATTGGGCTGGGTGGTCCCTGCTCAGGCACGTGGTACCCAGTGCCTTGGGTTCTGCTGGCCATGCCCAGCCTGTCCTGTTCTTGCTTTGGGCCACACAAGCCCCATGGCAGTGCCTGGGGCCCAGGCCCCAGACCCAGCCAGCCTCAGCTCTGGCAGCAGAGTCCCAGTGTGCCAGCCTGGGGACACACGGTAGAGCCCTCTGTGCGTGACTGGGGTGACCATGGCACCTGCTTTTCTTCCCGAAATGATGGAGATCCTGGACTGAAATGGCACCCGTTTTGTACATAGTTTTTAGAGTTTGTTCTTGTTTTTGGCATATAGGTTTTAGGGCTTCGTTTTGTCTTCTGTAAATACATTTCAAATATTGTTGTTAGATATGTTCTTAGGTATATACATTCTATAAATTGTTGTTATTTCAAATATTCTTACAAAAGTAAATGTGTTCTGTGTTTTCATTGCTGTTCTTATGTAAATAAACAACCTTGGGTTTTCACACCCCAGTTCTCTTTCCATTTGCTTCCAGCACAGGCAGTATTGGCCAAGTTGTGTTTTCCACTTGCTCCCGGTTCCCAGGGCTGGGGGTTCATGGGGGAGCTGGCACAGCCACCCCAGCAGTGGTTGTCCCACTCAGAGGGTTCCGCTGACAGAGGTCACTGTCTCCTTGCTGTCTCTCTGGACACACTGGGGAGCTGCAGGGGCGAATCCCAGCGTGCCCTGTCCCATGGGATCCCATGTTGGGACTCAATGTCCCAGCCCGGGTGAGCACTGGTTGTGGCCCTGGGCTCAGCATGGCAGGCCTGGTGCTCACAGCAGTGCAGACTTCAAGCTGGCCATGCACAGCTCCGTGTTTCTCCCAAAACTATCACTGCTGCAGCACCTGGGGTTCCCCAGTGCTGGGCTTTTTATCCCCACTGCATGGAGGATCACATGGCAGGGCAAAGGATGGATCCCATGTGGCATCCAACCTGCCCTGATCCAGGCTGGGCACAGCCTGATGAAGGATGAGCACATCTCGCAGGGATATGGAAACCTCCCCTGACAACCCAGTTCAGGCAGAACCTGAGCTCTTTTGTGGCTCTGGGCAGGAAGATGCTCAGGATCTCCCAGAGAGGCTCAGCGGGCAGTAGGATTGTGCCTGGATCTCGCTCTGGACATGCCAGTGGCTCAAGTGAGAGCTGTGGGAATGATTTATAATGCACCGAGAGGGGCCACAGTCCTGCAAGGCTCTTACATCAGGAGCAAAGAGCAGCCTGCAGGGTGGGGAAGGCTGGAGCTGTAGCACTGTGTGCTCATCCCTCACCTTAATGGGGAGCTGCCCCCAGAGTTGCTATGTATTACTTTGATGGTTCTCCTCTTGGGTGTATTTTGGAGCAGCTGTTATCTGTGGCTTTTTATGGTGATCCTGTGGAAAGCAGCCATTTACCTGCTGTGATGAACTCAAAACTAATACTAACTCTTCATTCCCTTTGGTTTTATTTGGGGTTTTTTTAGTCTCTTTGTTTGATTGGTTTGCATGGGTTTGTTTGTTTCTAGGTTTTGTCTGTTTTGGTTTGAGTCTTTTGTTTGCTTTTTCATAAGACTCAGGTGAAGTTGGCATAGCCAAAGTCAAGAGAATGTACACCAGGCTTGACTTTCCAGAAATTACTTTTGGCTGGGTTTAACTGCATTCTCCAGCCTCAGGATGACGAGTACATTTGCAGGATTTGCTCTGCAACATCAGCTTGCCCAGACTCTGCTCGGTGATTCACAAATGGAGAAGACAATGGATATTGTGCCAAGCTTCCTTTCAAACAGCCAAAACTGCAACGGCATGAGAGAAAAAAAGAAAAAAAACAGAGACTATATTCACCAATTAGAGCAGAAGCAGTGTCCCACCATCTTGCCCTCCACTCTTATTAATTTTGTACATTGAGAGGCAAACCTGGGCCTAAAGCTTCCGTCTCTCATTTCCTGATGCCATTTGACTCCAGCCTGGACTCCCCCAGATCACACTGCCTGCTTTCCACGTGGGGCTGGGGATGCTCAGCCTGGAAAGAGGAGACCCTGGGGAGGCCTCACCGCAGCTCTGCAGGACTGCAAGGGTGCCACAAGAAAGATTGGGACAGGCTATTCCACAGGGCCTGTGGCAACAGGACAAGGGGGGACGGCTTTCAGCTGCAGGAGGCTGATTGAAGTTGGATCTGAGGAAGCTGCTCTCTTCCACTGAGGGTGCTGAGGCACTTGCCCAGGCTGTGGATGCTCCATCCTTGGGAACAGGGCTCTGAGCACCATGGTCTGGGGGAACGTTGCTAAGCATGGAACCAAAGGCTCTCTAGCTCAGTGGTCATGTCCCAATCCATGTCCCATCTGGAACTGCCAGCAGCCAGCAAGCAGCACAACACAACCATTGGCCCTGGGCTCAGCACACGCTGCACGCTGCTCCTGCTGCTCCTGTCAGCCTTCTTGTTCCTGCCCCCGAGACCTCATCTCATCAGTCTCAAAAGCTGCCTAAGGCCTGGATTGTGTCATCCATCCCTGCAGGATGCTCACATTTGTCCTGAGGAAGGTACGGTGCCATTCCATGGAGGTGGATCCCCCAGCTGCCCGGGTGTGGGCTGGAGTTCTGGGGGGATGGGGTGGGACAGGGACCCCACTCTGAGGTTTTGCTACCTCTGCAGGCTGTTGCAGGTAGAGAAGACAAGATGGAGGTGGACAGACAGACTGATAGAGAGGAGAAGATGGAAGTGGAGGGAGAAAAGAGAGGAGAGGAAGAGATGGAGGTGGACACAATAATGGATACGAAGGAGGAGATGGAGGTGGATGGAGAACAGACTGGAGAGGAAGAGATGGAGGTTGATGAGGATGAGGAGATGGACGTGGAAATGGAAGAGTACACCGAGGAGATGGACATTGATGAGGAAGATGAAGAGGAGGCCATGGTCCTGGGATGAAGAGCAATGCCAGCAGCACGACAGGCATGTGGTCCCCACAGGCACAGTGGGTTCCCTGCAGCCAGGCTGGGGCGGGATTGGGCTGGGTGGTCCCTGCTCAGGCACGTGGTACCCAGTGCCTTGGGTTCTGCTGGCCATGCCCAGCCTGTCCTGTTCTTGCTTTGGGCCACACAAGCCCCATGGCAGTGCCTGGGGCCCAGCCCCCAGACCCAGCCAGCCTCAGCTCTGGCAGCAGAGTCCCAGTGTGCCAGCCTGGGGACACACGGAAGAGCTCTCTGTGCCTGACTGGAGTGACCATGGCACCTGCTTTTCTTCCCGGACTGATGGAGATCCTGGACTGAAATGGCACCCTTTTGTACATAGTTTTTAGAGTTTGTTCTTGTTTTTTCCATATAGGTTTTAAGGCTTCGTTTTGTCTTCTGTAAATACATTTCAAATATTGTTGTTAGATATGTTCTTAGGTATATACATTCTATAAATTGTTGTTATTACAAATATTCTTACAAAAGTAAATGTGTTCTGTGTTTTCATTGCTGTTCTTATGTAAATAAACAACCTTGAGTTTTCACACCCCAGTTCTCTTTCCATTTGCTTCCGGCACAGGCAGTATTGGCCAAGTTGTGTTTTCCACTTCCTCCCGGTTCCCAGGGCTGGAGGTTCATGGGGGAGCTGGCACAGCCACCCCAGCAGTGGTTGTCCCACTCAGAGGGTCCCGCTGACAGAGGTCACTGTCTCCTTGCTGTTTCTCTGGACACACTGGGGAGCTGCAGGGGCGAATCCCAGCGTGCCCTGTCCCATGGGATCCCATGCTGGGACTCAATGTCCCAGCCCGGGTGAGCACTGGTTGTGGCCCTGGGCTCAGCATGGCAGGCCTGGTGCTCACAGCAGTGCAGACTTCAAGCTGGCCATGCACAGCTCCGTGTTTCTCCCAAAACTATCACTGCTGCAGCACCTGGGGTTCCCCAGTGCTGGGCTTTTTATCCCCACTGCATGGAGGATCACATGGCAGGGCAAAGGATGGATCCCATGTGGCATCCAACCTGCCCTGATCCAGGCTGGGCACAGCCTGATGAAGGATGAGCACATCTCGCAGGGATATGGAAACCTCCCCTGACAACCCAGTTCAGGCAGAACCTGAGCTCATTTGTGGCTCTGGGCAGGAAGATGCTCAGGATCTCCCAGAGAGGCTCAGCGGGCAGTAGGATTGTGCCTGGATCTCGCTCTGGACATGCCAGTGGCTCAAGTGAGAGCTGTGGGAATGATTTATAATGCACCGAGAGGGGCCACAGTCCTGCAAGGCTCTTACATCAGGAGCAAAGAGCAGCCTGCAGGGTGGGGAAGGCTGGAGCTGTAGCACTGTGTGCTCATCCCTCACCTTAATGGGGAGCTGCCCCCAGAGTTGCTATGTATTACTTTGATGGTTCTCCTGTTGGGTGTATTTTGGAGCAGCTGTTATCTGTGGCTTTTTATGGTGATCCTGTGGAAAGCAGCCATTTACCTGCTGTGATGAACTCAAAACTAATACTAACTCTTCATTCCCTTTGGTTTTATTTGGGGTTTTTTTAGTCTCTTTGTTTGATTGGTTTGCATGGGTTTGTTTGTTTCTAGGTTTTGTCTGTTTTGGTTTGAGTCTTTTGTTTGCTTTTTCATAAGACTCAGGTGAAGTTGGCATAGCCAAAGTCAAGAGAATGTACACCAGGCTTGACTTTCCAGAAATTACTTTTGGCTGGGTTTAACTGCATTCTCCAGCCTCAGGATGACGAGTACATTTGCAGGATTTGCTCTGCAACATCAGCTTGCCCAGACTCTGCTCGGTGATTCACAAATGGAGAAGACAATGGATATTGTGCCAAGCTTCCTTTCAAACAGCCAAAACTGCAACGGCATGAGAGAAAAAAAGAAAAAAAACAGAGACTATATTCACCAATTAGAGCAGAAGCAGTGTCCCACCATCTTGCCCTCCACTCTTATTAATTTTGTACATTGAGAGGCAAACCTGGGCCTAAAGCTTCCGTCTCTCATTTCCTGATGCCATTTGACTCCAGCCTGGACTCCCCCAGATCACACTGCCTGCTTTCCACGTGGGGCTGGGGATGCTCAGCCTGGAAAGAGGAGACCCTGGGGAGGCCTCACCGCAGCTCTGCAGGACTGCAAGGGTGCCACAAGAAAGATTGGGACAGGGTATTCCACAGGGCCTGTGGCAACAGGACAAGGGGGGACGGCTTTCAGCTGCAGGAGGCTGATTGAAGTTGGACCTGAGGAAGCTACTCTCTTCCACTGAGGGTGCTGAGGCACTGGCCCAGGCTGTGGATGCTCCATCCTTGGGAACAGGGCTCTGAGCACCATGGTCTGGGGGAACGTTGCTAAGCATGGAACCAAAGGCTCTCTAGCTCAGTGGTCATGTCACAATCCATGTCCCATCTGGAACTGCCAGCAGCCAGCAAGCAGCACAACACGACCGTTGGCCCTGGGCTCAGCACACGCTGCACGCTGCTCCTGCTGCTCCTGTCACCCTTCTTGTTCCTGTCCCCGAGACCTCATCTCATCAGTCTCAAAAGCTGCCTAAGGCCTGGATTGTGTCATCCATCCCTGCAGGATGCTCACATTTGTCCTGAGGAAGGTACGGTGCCATTCCATGGAGGTGGATCCCCCAGCTGCCCGGGTGTGGGCTGGAGTTCTGGGGGGATGGGGTGGGACAGGGACCCCACTCTGAGGTTTTGCTACCTCTGCAGGCTGTTGCAGGGAGAGAAGACAAGATGGAGGTGGACAGACAGACTGATAGAGAGGAGAAGATGGAAGTGGAGGGAGAAAAGAGAGGAGAGGAAGAGATGGAGGTGGACACAATAATGGATACGAAGGAGGAGATGGAGGTGGATGGAGAACAGACTGGAGAGGAAGAGATGGAGGTTGATGAGGATGAGGAGATGGACGTGGAAATGGAAGAGTACACCGAGGAGATGGACATTGATGAGGAAGATGAAGAGGAGGCCATGGTCCTGGGATGAAGAGCAATGCCAGCAGCACGACAGGCATGTGGTCCCCACAGGCACAGTGGGTTCCCTGCAGCCAGGCTGGGGCGGGATTGGGCTGGGTGGTCCCTGCTCAGGCACGTGGTACCCAGTGCCTTGGGTTCTGCTGGCCATGCCCAGCCTGTCCTGTTCTTGCTTTGGGCCACACAAGCCCCATGGCAGTGCCTGGGGCCCAGCCCCCAGACCCAGCCAGCCTCAGCTCTGGCAGCAGAGTCCCAGTGTGCCAGCCTGGGGACACACGGAAGAGCCCTCTGTGCCTGACTGGAGTGACCATGGCACCTGCTTTTCTTCCCGGACTGATGGAGATCCTGGACTGAAATGGCACCCTTTTGTACATAGTTTTTAGAGTTTGTTCTTGTTTTTTCCATATAGGTTTTAAGGCTTCGTTTTGTCTTCTGTAAATACATTTCAAATATTGTTGTTAGATATGTTCTTAGGTATATACATTCTATAAATTGTTGTTATTACAAATATTCTTACAAAAGTAAATGTGTTCTGTGTTTTCATTGCTGTTCTTATGTAAATAAACAACCTTGAGTTTTCACACCCCAGTTCTCTTTCCATTTGCTTCCGGCACAGGCAGTATTGGCCAAGTTGTGTTTTCCACTTCCTCCCGGTTCCCAGGGCTGGAGGTTCATGGGGGAGCTGGCACAGCCACCCCAGCAGTGGTTGTCCCACTCAGAGGGTCCCGCTGACAGAGGTCACTGTCTCCTTGCTGTCTCTCTGGACACACTGGGGAGCTGCAGGGGCGAATCCCAGCGTGCCCTGTCCCATGGGATCCCATGCTGGGACTCAATGTCCCAGCCCGGGTGAGCACTGGTTGTGGCCCTGGGCTCAGCATGGCAGGCCTGGTGCTCACAGCAGTGCAGACTTCAAGCTGGCCATGCACAGCTCCGTGTTTCTCCCAAAACTATCACTGCTGCAGCACCTGGGGTTCCCCAGTGCTGGGCTTTTTATCCCCACTGCATGGAGGATCACATGGCAGGGCAAAGGATGGGTCCCATGTGGCATCCAACCTGCCCTGATCCAGGCTGGGCACAGCCTGATGAAGGATGAGCACATCTCGCAGGGATATGGAAACCTCCCCTGACAACCCAGTTCAGGCAGATCCTGAGCTCATTTGTGGCTCTGGACAGGAAGAAGCTCAGGATCTCCCAGAGAGGCTCAGCGGGCAGTAGGATTGTGCCTGGATCTCGCTCTGGACATGCCAGTGGCTCAAGTGAGAGCTGTGGGAATGATTTATAATGCACCGAGAGGGGCCACAGTCCTGCAAGGCTCTTACATCAGGAGCAAAGAGCAGCCTGCAGGGTGGGGAAGGCTGGAGCTGTAGCACTGTGTGCTCATCCCTCACCTTAATGGGGAGCTGCCCCCAGAGTTGCTATGTATCACTTTGATGGTTCTCCTGTTGGGTGTATTTTGGAGCAGCTGTTATCTGTGGCTTTTTATGGTGATCCTGTGGAAAGCAGCCATTTACCTGCTGTGATGAACTCAAAACTAATACTAACTCTTCATTCCCTTTGGTTTTATTTGGGGTTTTTTTAGTCTCTTTGTTTGATTGGTTTGCATGGGTTTGTTTGTTTCTAGGTTTTGTCTGTTTTGGTTTGAGTCTTTTGTTTGCTTTTTCATAAGACTCAGGTGAAGTTGGCATAGCCAAAGTCAAGAGAATGTACACCAGGCTTGACTTTCCAGAAATTACTTTTGGCTGGGTTTAACTGCATTCTCCAGCCTCAGGATGACGAGTACATTTGCAGGATTTGCTCTGCAACATCAGCTTGCCCAGACTCTGCTCGGTGATTCACAAATGGAGAAGACAATGGATATTGTGCCAAGCTTCCTTTCAAACAGCCAAAACTGCAACGGCATGAGAGAAAAAAAGAAAAAAAACAGAGACTATATTCACCAATTAGAGCAGAAGCAGTGTCCCACCATCTTGCCCTCCACTCTTATTAATTTTGTACATTGAGAGGCAAACCTGGGCCTAAAGCTTCCGTCTCTCATTTCCTGATGCCATTTGACTCCAGCCTGGACTCCCCCAGATCACACTGCCTGCTTTCCACGTGGGGCTGGGGATGCTCAGCCTGGAAAGAGGAGACCCTGGGGAGGCCTCACCGCAGCTCTGCAGGACTGCAAGGGTGCCACAAGAAAGATTGGGACAGGGTATTCCACAGGGCCTGTGGCAACAGGACAAGGGGGGACGGCTTTCAGCTGCAGGAGGCTGATTGAAGTTGGACCTGAGGAAGCTACTCTCTTCCACTGAGGATGCTGAGGCACTGGCCCAGGCTGTGGATGCTCCATCCTTGGGAACAGGGCTCTGAGCACCATGGTCTGGGGGAACGTTGCTAAGCATGGAACCAAAGGCTCTCTAGCTCAGTGGTCATGTCACAATCCATGTCCCATCTGGAACTGCCAGCAGCCAGCAAGCAGCACAACACGACCGTTGGCCCTGGGCTCAGCACACGCTGCACGCTGCTCCTGCTGCTCCTGTCACCCTTCTTGTTCCTGTCCCCGAGACCTCATCTCATCAGTCTCAAAAGCTGCCTAAGGCCTGGATTGTGTCATCCATCCCTGCAGGATGCTCACATTTGTCCTGAGGAAGGTACGGTGCCATTCCATGGAGGTGGATCCCCCAGCTGCCCGGGTGTGGGCTGGAGTTCTGGGGGGATGGGGTGGGACAGGGACCCCACTCTGAGGTTTTGCTACCTCTGCAGGCTGTTGCAGGTAGAGAAGACAAGATGGAGGTGGACAGACAGACTGATAGAGAGGAGAAGATGGAAGTGGAGGGAGAAAAGAGAGGAGAGGAAGAGATGGAGGTGGACACAATAATGGATACGAAGGAGGAGATGGAGGTGGATGGAGAACAGACTGGAGAGGAAGAGATGGAGGTTGATGAGGATGAGGAGATGGACGTGGAAATGGAAGAGTACACCGAGGAGATGGACATTGATGAGGAAGATGAAGAGGAGGCCATGGTCCTGGGATGAAGAGCAATGCCAGCAGCACGACAGGCATGTGGTCCCCACAGGCACAGTGGGTTCCCTGCAGCCAGGCTGGGGCGGGATTGGGCTGGGTGGTCCCTGCTCAGGCACGTGGTACCCAGTGCCTTGGGTTCTGCTGGCCATGCCCAGCCTGTCCTGTTCTTGCTTTGGGCCACACAAGCCCCATGGCAGTGCCTGGGGCCCAGCCCCCAGACGCAGCCAGCCTCAGCTCTGGCAGCAGAGTCCCAGTGTGCCAGCCTGGGGACACACGGAAGAGCTCTCTGTGCCTGACTGGAGTGACCATGGCACCTGCTTTTCTTCCCGGACTGATGGAGATCCTGGACTGAAATGGCACCCTTTTGTACATAGTTTTTAGAGTTTGTTCTTGTTTTTTCCATATAGGTTTTAAGGCTTCGTTTTGTCTTCTGTAAATACATTTCAAATATTGTTGTTAGATATGTTCTTAGGTATATACATTCTATAAATTGTTGTTATTACAAATATTCTTACAAAAGTAAATGTGTTCTGTGTTTTCATTGCTGTTCTTATGTAAATAAACAACCTTGAGTTTTCACACCCCAGTTCTCTTTCCATTTGCTTCCGGCACAGGCAGTATTGGCCAAGTTGTGTTTTCCACTTCCTCCCGGTTCCCAGGGCTGGAGGTTCATGGGGGAGCTGGCACAGCCACCCCAGCAGTGGTTGTCCCACTCAGAGGGTCCTGCTGACAGAGGTCACTGTCTCCTTGCTGTCTCTCTGGACACACTGGGGAGCTGCAGGGGCGAATCCCAGCGTGCCCTGTCCCATGGGATCCCATGCTGGGACTCAATGTCCCAGCCCGGGTGAGCACTGGTTGTGGCCCTGGGCTCAGCATGGCAGGCCTGGTGCTCACAGCAGTGCAGACTTCAAGCTGGCCATGCACAGCTCCGTGTTTCTCCCAAAACTATCACTGCTGCAGCACCTGGGGTTCCCCAGTGCTGGGCTTTTTATCCCCACTGCATGGAGGATCACATGGCAGGGCAAAGGATGGATCCCATGTGGCATCCAACCTGCCCTGATCCAGGCTGGGCACAGCCTGATGAAGGATGAGCACATCTCGCAGGGATATGGAAACCTCCCCTGACAACCCAGTTCAGGCAGATCCTGAGCTCATTTGTGGCTCTGGACAGGAAGAAGCTCAGGATCTCCCAGAGAGGCTCAGCGGGCAGTAGGATTGTGCCTGGATCTCGCTCTGGACATGCCAGTGGCTCAAGTGAGAGCTGTGGGAATGATTTATAATGCACCGAGAGGGGCCACAGTCCTGCAAGGCTCTTACATCAGGAGCAAAGAGCAGCCTGCAGGGTGGGGAAGGCTGGAGCTGTAGCACTGTGTGCTCATCCCTCACCTTAATGGGGAGCTGCCCCCAGAGTTGCTATGTATCACTTTGATGGTTCTCCTGTTGGGTGTATTTTGGAGCAGCTGTTATCTGTGGCTTTTTATGGTGATCCTGTGGAAAGCAGCCATTTACCTGCTGTGATGAACTCAAAACTAATACTAACTCTTCATTCCCTTTGGTTTTATTTGGGGTTTTTTTAGTCTCTTTGTTTGATTGGTTTGCATGGGTTTGTTTGTTTCTAGGTTTTGTCTGTTTTGGTTTGAGTCTTTTGTTTGCTTTTTCATAAGACTCAGGTGAAGTTGGCATAGCCAAAGTCAAGAGAATGTACACCAGGCTTGACTTTCCAGAAATTACTTTTGGCTGGGTTTAACTGCATTCTCCAGCCTCAGGATGACGAGTACATTTGCAGGATTTGCTCTGCAACATCAGCTTGCCCAGACTCTGCTCGGTGATTCACAAATGGAGAAGACAATGGATATTGTGCCAAGCTTCCTTTCAAACAGCCAAAACTGCAACGGCATGAGAGAAAAAAAGAAAAAAAACAGAGACTATATTCACCAATTAGAGCAGAAGCAGTGTCCCACCATCTTGCCCTCCACTCTTATTAATTTTGTACATTGAGAGGCAAACCTGGGCCTAAAGCTTCCGTCTCTCATTTCCTGATGCCATTTGACTCCAGCCTGGACTCCCCCAGATCACACTGCCTGCTTTCCACGTGGGGCTGGGGATGCTCAGCCTGGAAAGAGGAGACCCTGGGGAGGCCTCACCGCAGCTCTGCAGGACTGCAAGGGTGCCACAAGAAAGATTGGGACAGGGTATTCCACAGGGCCTGTGGCAACAGGACAAGGGGGGACGGCTTTCAGCTGCAGGAGGCTGATTGAAGTTGGACCTGAGGAAGCTACTCTCTTCCACTGAGGGTGCTGAGGCACTGGCCCAGGCTGTGGATGCTCCATCCTTGGGAACAGGGCTCTGAGCACCATGGTCTGGGGGAACGTTGCTAAGCATGGAACCAAAGGCTCTCTAGCTCAGTGGTCATGTCCCAATCCATGTCCCATCTGGAACTGCCAGCAGCCAGCAAGCAGCACAACACAACCGTTGGCCCTGGGCTCAGCACACGCTGCACGCTGCTCCTGCTGCTCCTGTCAGCCTTCTTGTTCCTGCCCCCGAGACCTCATCTCATCAGTCTCAAAAGCTGCCTAAGGCCTGGATTGTGTCATCCATCCCTGCAGGATGCTCACATTTGTCCTGAGGAAGGTACGGTGCCATTCCATGAAGGTGGATCCCCCCAGCTGCCCGGGTGTGGGCTGGAGTTCTGGGGGCATGGGGTGGGACAGGGACCCCACTCTGAGGTTTTGCTACCTCTGCAGGCTGTTGCAGGTAGAGAAGACAAGATGGAGGTGGACAGACAGACTGATAGAGAGGAGAAGATGGAAGTGGAGGGAGAAAAGAGAGGAGAGGAAGAGATGGAGGTGGACACAATAATGGATACGGAGGAGGAGATGGAGGTGGATGGAGAACAGACTGGAGAGGAAGAAATGGAGGTTGATGAGGATGAGGAGATGGACGTGGAAATGGAAGAGTACACCGAGGAGATGGACATTGATGAGGAAGATGAAGAGGAGGCCATGGTCCTGGGATGAAGAGCAATGCCAGCAGCACGACAGGCATGTGGTCCCCACAGGCACAGTGGGTTCCCTGCAGCCAGGCTGGGGCGGGATTGGGCTGGGTGGTCCCTGCTCAGGCACGTGGTACCCAGTGCCTTGGGTTCTGCTGGCCATGCCCAGCCTGTCCTGTTCTTGCTTTGGGCCACACAAGCCCCATGGCAGTGCCTGGGGCCCAGGCCCCAGACCCAGCCAGCCTCAGCTCTGGCAGCAGAGTCCCAGTGTGCCAGCCTGGGGACACACGGTAGAGCCCTCTGTGCGTGACTGGAGTGACCATGGCACCTGCTTTTCTTCCCGAAATGATGGAGATCCTGGACTGAAATGGCACCCGTTTTGTACATAGTTTTTAGAGTTTGTTCTTGTTTTTGCCATATAGGTTTTAGGGCTTCGTTTTGTCTTCTGTAAATACATTTCAAATATTGTTGTTAGATATGTTCTTAGGTATATACATTCTATAAATTGTTGTTATTACAAATATTCTTACAAAAGTAAATGTGTTCTGTGTTTTCATTGCTGTTCTTATGTAAATAAACAACCTTGGGTTTTCACACCCCAGTTCTCTTTCCATTTGCTTCCAGCACAGGCAGTATTGGCCAAGTTGTGTTTTCCACTTGCTCCCGGTTCCCAGGGCTGGGGGTTCATGGGGGAGCTGGCACAGCCACCCCAGCAGTGGTTGTCCCACTCAGAGGGTCCCGCTGACAGAGGTCACTGTCTCCTTGCTGTCTCTCTGGACACACTGGGGAGCTGCAGGGGCGAATCCCAGCGTGCCCTGTCCCATGGGATCCCATGTTGGGACTCAATGTCCCAGCCCGGGTGAGCACTGGTTGTGGCCCTGGTCTCAGCATGGCAGGCCTGGTGCTCACAGCAGTGCAGACTTCAAGCTGGCCATGCACAGCTCCATGTTTCTCCCAAAACTATCACTGCTGCAGCACCTGGGGTTCCCCAGTGCTGGGCTTTTTATCCCCACTGCATGGAGGATCACATGGCAGGGCAAAGGATGGGATCCCATGTGGCATCCAACCTGCCCTGATCCAGGCTGGGCACAGCCTGATGAAGGATGAGCACATCTCGCAGGGATATGGAAACCTCCCCTGACAACCCAGTTCAGGCAGAGCCTGAGCTCTTTTGTGGCTCTGGGCAGGAAGATGCTCAGGATCTCCCAGAGAGGCTCAGCGGGCAGTAGGATTGTGCCTGGATCTCGCTCTGGACATGCCAGTGGCTCAAGTGAGAGCTGTGGGAATGATTTATAATGCACCGAGAGGGGCCACAGTCCTGCAAGGCTCTTACATCAGGAGCAAAGAGCAGCCTGCAGGGTGGGGAAGGCTGGAGCTGTAGCACTGTGTGCTCATCCCTCACCTTAATGGGGAGCTGCCCCCAGAGTTGCTATGTATCACTTTGATGGTTCTCCTGTTGGGTGTATTTTGGAGCAGCTGTTATCTGTGGCTTTTTATGGTGATCCTGTGGAAAGCAGCCATTTACCTGCTGTGATGAACTCAAAACTAATACTAACTCTTCATTCCCTTTGGTTTTATTTGGGGTTTTTTTAGTCTCTTTGTTTGATTGGTTTGCATGGGTTTGTTTGTTTCTAGGTTTTGTCTGTTTTGGTTTGAGTCTTTTGTTTGCTTTTTCATAAGACTCAGGTGAAGTTGGCATAGCCAAAGTCAAGAGAATGTACACCAGGCTTGACTTTCCAGAAATTACTTTTGACTGGGTTTAACTGCATTCTCCAGGCTCAGGATGACCAGTACATTTGCAGGATTTGCTCTGCAACATCAGCTTGCCCAGACTCTGCTCGGTGATTCGCAAATGGAGAAGACAATGGATATTGTGCCAAGCTTCCTTTCAAACAGCCAAAACTGCAACGGCATGAGAGAAAAAAAGAAAAAAAACAGAGACTATATTCACCAATTAGAGCAGAAGCAGTGTCCCACCATCTTGCCCTCCACTCTTATTAATTTTGTACATTGAGAGGCAAACCTGGGCCTAAAGCTTCCGTCTCTCAGTTCCTGATGCCATTTGACTCCAGCCTGGACTCCCCCAGATCACACTGCCTGCTTTCCACGTGGGGCTGGGGATGCTCAGCCTGGAAAGAGGAGACCCTGGGGAGGCCTCACTGCAGCTCTGCAGGACTGCAAGGGTGCCACAAGAAAGATTGGGACAGGGTGTTCCACAGGGCCTGTGGCAACAGGACAAGGGGGGACGGCTTTCAGCTGCAGGAGGCTGATTGAAGTTGGATCTGAGGAAGCTGCTCTCTTCCACCGAGGGTGTTGAGGCACTGGCCCAGGCTGTGGATGTTCCATCCTTGGGAACAGGGCTCTGAGCACCATGGTCTGGGGGAACGTTGCTAAGCATGGAACCAAAGGCTCTCTAGCTCAGTGGTCATGTCACAATCCATGTCCCATCTGGAACTGCCAGCAGCCAGCAAGCAGCACAACACGACCGTTGGCCCTGGGCTCAGCACACGCTGCACGCTGCTCCTGCTGCTCCTGTCACCCTTCTTGTTCCTGTCCCCGAGACCTCATCTCATCAGTCTCAAAAGCTGCCTAAGGCCTGGATTGTGTCATCCATCCCTGCAGGATGCTCACATTTGTCCTGAGGAAGGTACGGTGCCATTCCATGGAGGTGGATCCCCCAGCTGCCCGGGTGTGGGCTGGAGTTCTGGGGGGATGGGGTGGGACAGGGACCCCACTCTGAGGTTTTGCTACCTCTGCAGGCTGTTGCAGGTAGAGAAGACAAGATGGAGGTGGACAGACAGACTGATAGAGAGGAGAAGATGGAAGTGGAGGGAGAAAAGAGAGGAGAGGAAGAGATGGAGGTGGACACAATAATGGATACGAAGGAGGAGATGGAGGTGGATGGAGAACAGACTGGAGAGGAAGAGATGGAGGTTGATGAGGATGAGGAGATGGACGTGGAAATGGAAGAGTACACCGAGGAGATGGACATTGATGAGGAAGATGAAGAGGAGGCCATGGTCCTGGGATGAAGAGCAATGCCAGCAGCACGACAGGCATGTGGTCCCCACAGGCACAGTGGGTTCCCTGCAGCCAGGCTGGGGCGGGATTGGGCTGGGTGGTCCCTGCTCAGGCACGTGGTACCCAGTGCCTTGGGTTCTGCTGGCCATGCCCAGCCTGTCCTGTTCTTGCTTTGGGCCACACAAGCCCCATGGCAGTGCCTGGGGCCCAGCCCCCAGACCCAGCCAGCCTCAGCTCTGGCAGCAGAGTCCCAGTGTGCCAGCCTGGGGACACACGGAAGAGCTCTCTGTGCCTGACTGGAGTGACCATGGCACCTGCTTTTCTTCCCGGACTGATGGAGATCCTGGACTGAAATGGCACCCTTTTGTACATAGTTTTTAGAGTTTGTTCTTGTTTTTTCCATATAGGTTTTAAGGCTTCGTTTTGTCTTCTGTAAATACATTTCAAATATTGTTGTTAGATATGTTCTTAGGTATATACATTCTATAAATTGTTGTTATTACAAATATTCTTACAAAAGTAAATGTGTTCTGTGTTTTCATTGCTGTTCTTATGTAAATAAACAACCTTGAGTTTTCACACCCCAGTTCTCTTTCCATTTGCTTCCGGCACAGGCAGTATTGGCCAAGTTGTGTTTTCCACTTCCTCCCGGTTCCCAGGGCTGGAGGTTCATGGGGGAGCTGGCACAGCCACCCCAGCAGTGGTTGTCCCACTCAGAGGGTCCCGCTGACAGAGGTCACTGTCTCCTTGCTGTCTCTCTGGACACACTGGGGAGCTGCAGGGGCGAATCCCAGCGTGCCCTGTCCCATGGGATCCCATGTTGGGACTCAATGTCCCAGCCCGGGTGAGCACTGGTTGTGGCCCTGGGCTCAGCATGGCAGGCCTGGTGCTCGCAGCAGTGCAGACTTCAAGCTGGCCATGCACAGCTCCGTGTTTCTCCCAAAACTATCCCTGCTGCAGCACCTGGGGTTCCCCAGTGCTGGGCTTTTTATCCCCACTGCATGGAGGATCACATGGCAGGGCAAAGGATGGATCCCATGTGGCATCCAACCTGCCCTGATCCAGGCTGGGCACAGCCTGATGAAGGATGAGCACATCTCGCAGGGATATGGAAACCTCCCCTGAAAACCCAGTTCAGGCAGAGCCTGAGCTCTTTTGTGGCTCTGGGCAGGAAGATGCTCAGGATCTCCCAGAGAGGCTCAGCGGGCAGTAGGATTGTGCCTGGATCTCGCTCTGGACATGCCAGTGGCTCAAGTGAGAGCTGTGGGAATGATTTATAATGCACCGAGAGGGGCCACAGTCCTGCAAGGCTCTTACATCAGGAGCAAAGAGCAGCCTGCAGGGTGGGGAAGGCTGGAGCTGTAGCACTGTGTGCTCATCCCTCACCTTAATGGGGAGCTGCCCCCAGAGTTGCTATGTATCACTTTGATGGTTCTCCTGTTGGGTGTATTTTGGAGCAGCTGTTATCTGTGGCTTTTTATGGTGATCCTGTGGAAAGCAGCCATTTACCTGCTGTGATGAACTCAAAACTAATACTAACTCTTCATTCCCTTTGGTTTTATTTGGGGTTTTTTTAGTCTCTTTGATTGGTTTGCATGGGTTTGTTTGTTTCTAGGTTTTGTCTGTTTTGGTTTGAGTCTTTTGTTTGCTTTTTCATAAGACTCAGGTGAAGTTGGCATAGCCAAAGTCAAGAGAATGTACACCAGGCTTGACTTTCCAGAAATTACTTTTGGCTGGGTTTAACTGCATTCTCCAGCCTCAGGATGACGAGTACATTTGCAGGATTTGCTCTGCAACATCAGCTTGCCCAGACTCTGCTCGGTGATTCACAAATGGAGAAGACAATGGATATTGTGCCAAGCTTCCTTTCAAACAGCCAAAACTGCAACGGCATGAGAGAAAAAAAGAAAAAAAACAGAGACTATATTCACCAATTAGAGCAGAAGCAGTGTCCCACCATCTTGCCCTCCACTCTTATTAATTTTGTACATTGAGAGGCAAACCTGGGCCTAAAGCTTCCGTCTCTCAGTTCCTGATGCCATTTGACTCCAGCCTGGACTCCCCCAGATCACACAGCCTGCTTTCCATGTGGGGCTGGGGATGCTCAGCCTGGAAAGAGGAGACCCTGGGGAGGCCTCACTGCAGCTCTGCAGGACTGCAAGGGTGCCACAAGAAAGATTGGGACAGGGTGTTCCACAGGGCCTGTGGCAACAGGACAAGGGGGGATGGCTTTCAGCTGCAGGAGGCTGATTGAAGTTGGATCTGAGGAAGCTGCTCTCTTCCACTGAGGGTGCTGAGGCACTGGCCCAGGCTGTGGATGCTCCATCCTTGGGAACAGGGCTCTGAGCACCATGGTCTGGGGGAACGTTGCTAAGCATGGAACCAAAGGCTCTCTAGCTCAGTGGTCATGTCACAATGCATGTCCCATCTGGAACTGCCAGCAGCCAGCAAGCAGCACAACACGACCGCTGGCCCTGGGCTCAGCACACGCTGCACGCTGCTACTGCTGCTCCTGTCAGCCTTCTTGTTTCTGCCCCCGAGACCTCATCTCATCAGTCTCAAAAGCTGCCTAAGGCCTGGATTGTGTCATCCATCCCTGCAGGATGCTCACATTTGTCCTGAGGAAGGTACGGTGCCATTCCATGGAGGTGGATCCCCCCAGCTGCCCGGGTGTGGGCTGGAGTTCTGGGGGCATGGGGTGGGACAGGGACCCCACTCTGAGGTTTTGCTACCTCTGCAGGCTGTTGCAGGTAGAGAAGACAAGATGGAGGTGGACAGACAGACTGATAGAGAGGAGAAGATGGAAGTGGAGGGAGAAAAGAGAGGAGAGGAAGAGATGGAGGTGGACACAATAATGGATACGAAGGAGGAGATGGAGGTGGATGGAGAACAGACTGGAGAGGAAGAGATGGAGGTTGATGAGGATGAGGAGATGGACGTGGAAATGGAAGAGTACACCGAGGAGATGGACATTGATGAGGAAGATGAAGAGGAGGCCATGGTCCTGGGATGAAGAGCGATGCCAGCAGCACGACAGGCATGTGGTCCCCACAGGCACAGTGGGTTCCCTGCAGCCAGGCTGGGGCGGGATTGGGCTGGGTGGTCCCTGCTCAGGCACGTGGTACCCAGTGCCTTGGGTTCTGCTGGCCATGCCCAGCCTGTCCTGTTCTTGCTTTGGGCCACACAAGCCCCATGGCAGTGCCTGGGGCCCAGCCCCCAGACCCAGCCAGCCTCAGATCTGGCAGCAGAGTCCCAGTGTGCCAGCCTGGGGACACACGGAAGAGCTCTCTGTGCCTGACTGGAGTGACCATGGCACCTGCTTTTCTTCCCGGACTGATGGAGATCCTGGACTGAAATGGCACCCTTTTGTACATAGTTTTTAGAGTTTGTTCTTGTTTTTGCCATATAGGTTTTAGGGCTTCGTTTTGTCTTCTGTAAATACATTTCAAATATTGTTGTTAGATATGTTCTTAGGTATATACATTCTATAAATTGTTGTTATTACAAATATTCTTACAAAAGTAAATGTGTTCTGTGTTTTCATTGCTGTTCTTATGTAAATAAACAACCTTGGGTTTTCACACCCCAGTTCTCTTTCCATTTGCTTCTGGCACAGGCAGTATTGGCCAAGTTGTGTTTTCCACTTGCTCCCGGTTCCCAGGGCTGGAGGTTCATGGGGGAGCTGGCACAGCCACCCCAGCAGTGGTTGTCCCACTCAGAGGGTCCCGCTGACAGAGGTCACTGTCTCCTTGCTGTCTCTCTGGACACACTGGGGAGCTGCAGGGGCGAATCCCAGCGTGCCCTGTCCCATGGGATCCCATGTTGGGACTCAATGTCCCAGCCCGGGTGAGCACTGGTTGTGGCCCTGGGCTCAGCATGGCAGGCCTGGTGCTCGCAGCAGTGCAGACTTCAAGCTGGCCATGCATAGCTCCGTGTTGCCCCCAAAAATATCACTGCTGCAGCACCTGGGGTTCCCCAGTGCTGGGCTTTTTATCCCCACTGCATGGAGGATCATATGGCAGGGCAAAGGATGGATCCCATGTGGCATCCAACCTGCCCTGATCCAGGCTGGGCACAGCCTGATGAAGGATGAGCACATCTCGCAGGGATATGGAAACCTCCCCTGAAAACCCAGTTCAGGCAGAGCCTGAGCTCTTTTGTGGCTCTGGGCAGGAAGATGCTCAGGATCTCCCAGAGAGGCTCAGCGGGCAGTAGGATTGTGCCTGGATCTCGCTCTGGACATGCCAGTGGCTCAAGTGAGAGCTGTGGGAATGATTTATAATGCACCGAGAGGGGCCACAGTCCTGCAAGGCTCTTACATCAGGAGCAAAGAGCAGCCTGCAGGGTGGGGAAGGCTGGAGCTGTAGCACTGTGTGCTCATCCCTCACCTTAATGGGGAGCTGCCCCCAGAGTTGCTATGTATCACTTTGATGGTTCTCCTGTTGGGTGTATTTTGGAGCAGCTGTTATCTGTGGCTTTTTATGGTGATCCTGTGGAAAGCAACCATTTACCTGCTGTGATGAACTCAAAACTAATACTAACTCTTCATTCCCTTTGGTTTTATTTGGGGTTTTTTTAGTCTCTTTGTTTGATTGGTTTGCATGGGTTTGTTTGTTTCTAGGTTTTGTCTGTTTTGGTTTGAGTCTTTTGTTTGCTTTTTCATAAGACTCAGGTGAAGTTGGCATAGCCAAAGTCAAGAGAATGTACACCAGGCTTGACTTTCCAGAAATTACTTTTGGCTGGGTTTAACTGCATTCTCCAGGCTCAGGATGACCAGTACATTTGCAGGATTTGCTCTGCAACATCAGCTTGCCCAGACTCTGCTCGGTGATTCACAAATGGAGAAGACAATGGATATTGTGCCAAGCTTCCTTTCAAACAGCCAAAACTGCAACGGCATGAGAGAAAAAAAGAAAAAAACAGAGACTATATTCACCAATTAGAGCAGAAGCAGTGTCCCACCATCTTGCCCTCCACTCTTATTAATTTTGTACATTGAGAGGCAAACCTGGGCCTAAAGCTTCCGTCTCTCATTTCCTGATGCCATTTGACTCCAGCCTGGACTCCCCCAGATCACACTGCCTGCTTTCCACGTGGGGCTGGGGATGCTCAGCCTGGAAAGAGGAGACCCTGGGGAGGCCTCACTGCAGCTCTGCAGGACTGCAAGGGTGTCACAAGAAAGATTGGGACAGGGTGTTCCACAGGGCCTGTGGCAACAGGACAAGGGGGGACGGCTTTCAGCTGCAGGAGGCTGATTGTAGTTGGATCTGAGGAAGCTGCTCTCTTCCACTGAGGGTGCTGAGGCACTGGCCCAGGCTGTGGATGCTCCATCCTTGGGAACAGGGCTCAGAGCACCATGGTCTGGGGGAACGTTGCTAAGCATGGAACCAAAGGCTCTCTAGCTCAGTGGTCATGTCACAATCCATGTCCCATCTGGAACTGCCAGCAGCCAGCAAGCAGCACAACATGACCGTTGGCCCTGGGCTCAGCACACGCTGCACGCTGCTCCTGCTGCTCCTGTCACCCTTCTTGTTCCTGTCCCCGAGACCTCATCTCATCAGTCTCAAAAGCTGCCTAAGGCCTGGATTGTGTCATCCATCCCTGCAGGATGCTCACATTTGTCCTGAGGAAGGTACGGTGCCATTCCATGGAGGTGGATCCCCCCAGCTGCCCGGGTGTGGGCTGGAGTTCTGGGGGGATGGGGTGGGACAGGGACCCCACTCTGAGGTTTTGCTACCTCTGCAGGCTGTTGCAGGTAGAGAAGACAAGATGGAGGTGGACAGACAGACTGATAGAGAGGAGAAGATGGAAGTGGAGGGAGAAAAGAGAGGAGAGGAAGAGATGGAGGTGGACACAATAATGGATACGAAGGAGGAGATGGAGGTGGATGGAGAACAGACTGGAGAGGAAGAGATGGAGGTTGATGAGGATGAGGAGATGGACGTGGAAATGGAAGAGTACACCGAGGAGATGGACATTGATGAGGAAGATGAAGAGGAGGCCATGGTCCTGGGATGAAGAGCAATGCCAGCAGCACGACAGGCATGTGGTCCCCACAGGCACAGTGGGTTCCCTGCAGCCAGGCTGGGGCGGGATTGGGCTGGGTGGTCCCTGCTCAGGCACGTGGTACCCAGTGCCTTGGGTTCTGCTGGCCATGCCCAGCCTGTCCTGTTCTTGCTTTGGGCCACACAAGCCCCATGGCAGTGCCTGGGGCCCAGCCCCCAGACCCAGCCAGCCTCAGCTCTGGCAGCAGAGTCCCAGTGTGCCAGCCTGGGGACACACGGAAGAGCTCTCTGTGCCTGACTGGAGTGACCACGGCACCTGCTTTTCTTCCCGGACTGATGGAGATCCTGGACTGAAATGGCACCCTTTTGTACATAGTTTTTAGAGTTTGTTCTTGTTTTTTCCATATAGGTTTTAAGGCTTCGTTTTGTCTTCTGTAAATACATTTCAAATATTGTTGTTAGATATGTTCTTAGGTATATACATTCTATAAATTGTTGTTATTACAAATATTCTTACAAAAGTAAATGTGTTCTGTGTTTTCATTGCTGTTCTTATGTAAATAAACAACCTTGAGTTTTCACACCCCAGTTCTCTTTCCATTTGCTTCCGGCACAGGCAGTATTGGCCAAGTTGTGTTTTCCACTTCCTCCCGGTTCCCAGGGCTGGAGGTTCATGGGGGAGCTGGCACAGCCACCCCAGCAGTGGTTGTCCCACTCAGAGGGTCCCGCTGACAGAGGTCACTGTCTCCTTGCTGTCTCTCTGGACACACTGGGGAGCTGCAGGGGCGAATCCCAGCGTGCCCTGTCCCATGGGATCCCATGTTGGGACTCAATGTCCCAGCCCGGGTGAGCACTGGTTGTGGCCCTGGGCTCAGCATGGCAGGCCTGGTGCTCGCAGCAGTGCAGACTTCAAGCTGGCCATGCACAGCTCCGTGTTTCTCCCAAAACTATCCCTGCTGCAGCACCTGGGGTTCCCCAGTGCTGGGCTTTTTATCCCCACTGCATGGAGGATCACATGGCAAGGCAAAGGATGGATCCCATGTGGCATCCAACCTGCCCTGATCCAGGCTGGGCACAGCCTGATGAAGGATGAGCACATCTCGCAGGGATATGGAAACCTCCCCTGACAACCCAGTTCAGGCAGAGCCTGAGCTCTTTTGTGGCTCTGGGCAGGAAGATGCTCAGGATCTCCCAGAGAGGCTCAGCGGGCAGTAGGATTGTGCCTGGATCTCGCTCTGGACATGCCAGTGGCTCAAGTGAGAGCTGTGGGAATGATTTATAATGCACCGAGAGGGGCCACAGTCCTGCAAGGCTCTTACATCAGGAGCAAAGAGCAGCCTGCAGGGTGGGGAAGGCTGGAGCTGTAGCACTGTGTGCTCATCCCTCACCTTAATGGGGAGCTGCCCCCAGAGTTGCTATGTATCACTTTGATGGTTCTCCTGTTGGGTGTATTTTGGAGCAGCTGTTATCTGTGGCTTTTTATGGTGATCCTGTGGAAAGCAGCCATTTACCTGCTGTGATGAACTCAAAACTAATACTAACTCTTCATTCCCTTTGGTTTTATTTGGGGTTTTTTTAGTCTCTTTGTTTGATTGGTTTGCATGGGTTTGTTTGTTTCTAGGTTTTGTCTGTTTTGGTTTGAGTCTTTTGTTTGCTTTTTCATAAGACTCAGGTGAAGTTGGCATAGCCAAAGTCAAGAGAATGTACACCAGGCTTGACTTTCCAGAAATTACTTTTGGCTGGGTTTAACTGCATTCTCTAGGCTCAGGATGACGAGTACATTTGCAGGATTTGCTCTGCAACATCAGCTTGCCCAGACTCTGCTCGGTGATTCGCAAATGGAGAAGACAATGGATATTGTGCCAAGCTTCCTTTCAAACAGCCAAAACTGCAACGGCATGAGAGAAAAAAAGAAAAAAAACAGAGACTATATTCACCAATTAGAGCAGAAGCAGTGTCCCACCATCTTGCCCTCCACTCTTATTAATTTTGTACATTGAGAGGCAAACCTGGGCCTAAAGCTTCCGTCTCTCAGTTCCTGATGCCATTTGACTCCAGCCTGGACTCCCCCAGATCACACTGCCTGCTTTCCACGTGGGGCTGGGGATGCTCAGCCTGGAAAGAGGAGACCCTGGGGAGGCCTCACTGCAGCTCTGCAGGACTGCAAGGGTGCCACAAGAAAGATTGGGACAGGGTGTTCCACAGGGCCTGTGGCAACAGGACAAGGGGGGACGGCTTTCAGCTGCAGGAGGCTGATTGAAGTTGGATCTGAGGAAGCTGCTCTCTTCCACCGAGGGTGTTGAGGCACTGGCCCAGGCTGTGGATGTTCCATCCTTGGGAACAGGGCTCTGAGCACCATGGTCTGGGGGAACGTTGCTAAGCATGGAACCAAAGGCTCTCTAGCTCAGTGGTCATGTCACAATCCATGTCCCATCTGGAACTGCCAGCAGCCAGCAAGCAGCACAACACGACCGTTGGCCCTGGGCTCAGCACACGCTGCACGCTGCTCCTGCTGCTCCTGTCACCCTTCTTGTTCCTGTCCCCGAGACCTCATCTCATCAGTCTCAAAAGCTGCCTAAGGCCTGGATTGTGTCATCCATCCCTGCAGGATGCTCACATTTGTCCTGAGGAAGGTACGGTGCCATTCCATGGAGGTGGATCCCCCAGCTGCCCGGGTGTGGGCTGGAGTTCTGGGGGGATGGGGTGGGACAGGGACCCCACTCTGAGGTTTTGCTACCTCTGCAGGCTGTTGCAGGTAGAGAAGACAAGATGGAGGTGGACAGACAGACTGATAGAGAGGAGAAGATGGAAGTGGAGGGAGAAAAGAGAGGAGAGGAAGAGATGGAGGTGGACACAATAATGGATACGAAGGAGGAGATGGAGGTGGATGGAGAACAGACTGGAGAGGAAGAGATGGAGGTTGATGAGGATGAGGAGATGGACGTGGAAATGGAAGAGTACACCGAGGAGATGGACATTGATGAGGAAGATGAAGAGGAGGCCATGGTCCTGGGATGAAGAGCAATGCCAGCAGCACGACAGGCATGTGGTCCCCACAGGCACAGTGGGTTCCCTGCAGCCAGGCTGGGGCGGGATTGGGCTGGGTGGTCCCTGCTCAGGCACGTGGTACACAGTGCCTTGGGTTCTGCTGGCCATGCCCAGCCTGTCCTGTTCTTGCTTTGGGCCACACAAGCCCCATGGCAGTGCCTGGGGCCCAGCCCCCAGACCCAGCCAGCCTCAGCTCTGGCAGCAGAGTCCCAGTGTGCCAGCCTGGGGACACACGGAAGAGCTCTCTGTGCCTGACTGGAGTGACCATGGCACCTGCTTTTCTTCCCGGACTGATGGAGATCCTGGACTGAAATGGCACCCTTTTGTACATAGTTTTTAGAGTTTGTTCTTGTTTTTTCCATATAGGTTTTAAGGCTTCGTTTTGTCTTCTGTAAATACATTTCAAATATTGTTGTTAGATATGTTCTTAGGTATATACATTCTATAAATTGTTGTTATTACAAATATTCTTACAAAAGTAAATGTGTTCTGTGTTTTCATTGCTGTTCTTATGTAAATAAACAACCTTGAGTTTTCACACCCCAGTTCTCTTTCCATTTGCTTCCGGCACAGGCAGTATTGGCCAAGTTGTGTTTTCCACTTCCTCCCGGTTCCCAGGGCTGGAGGTTCATGGGGGAGCTGGCACAGCCACCCCAGCAGTGGTTGTCCCACTCAGAGGGTCCCGCTGACAGAGGTCACTGTCTCCTTGCTGTCTCTCTGGACACACTGGGGAGCTGCAGGGGCGAATCCCAGCGTGCCCTGTCCCATGGGATCCCATGTTGGGACTCAATGTCCCAGCCCGGGTGAGCACTGGTTGTGGCCCTGGGCTCAGCATGGCAGGCCTGGTGCTCGCAGCAGTGCAGACTTCAAGCTGGCCATGCACAGCTCCGTGTTTCTCCCAAAACTATCCCTGCTGCAGCACCTGGGGTTCCCCAGTGCTGGGCTTTTTATCCCCACTGCATGGAGGATCACATGGCAGGGCAAAGGATGGATCCCATGTGGCATCCAACCTGCCCTGATCCAGGCTGGGCACAGCCTGATGAAGGATGAGCACATCTCGCAGGGATATGGAAACCTCCCCTGAAAACCCAGTTCAGGCAGAGCCTGAGCTCTTTTGTGGCTCTGGGCAGGAAGATGCTCAGGATCTCCCAGAGAGGCTCAGCGGGCAGTAGGATTGTGCCTGGATCTCGCTCTGGACATGCCAGTGGCTCAAGTGAGAGCTGTGGGAATGATTTATAATGCACCGAGAGGGGCCACAGTCCTGCAAGGCTCTTACATCAGGAGCAAAGAGCAGCCTGCAGGGTGGGGAAGGCTGGAGCTGTAGCACTGTGTGCTCATCCCTCACCTTAATGGGGAGCTGCCCCCAGAGTTGCTATGTATCACTTTGATGGTTCTCCTGTTGGGTGTATTTTGGAGCAGCTGTTATCTGTGGCTTTTTATGGTGATCCTGTGGAAAGCAGCCATTTACCTGCTGTGATGAACTCAAAACTAATACTAAATCTTCATTCCCTTTGGTTTTATTTGGGGTTTTTTTAGTCTCTTTGATTGGTTTGCATGGGTTTGTTTGTTTCTAGGATTTGTCTGTTTTGGTTTGAGTCTTTTGTTTGCTTTTTCATAAGACTCAGGTGAAGTTGGCATAGCCAAAGTCAAGAGAATGTACACCAGGCTTGACTTTCCAGAAATTACTTTTGGCTGGGTTTAACTGCATTCTCCAGCCTCAGGATGACGAGTACATTTGCAGGATTTGCTCTGCAACATCAGCTTGCCCAGACTCTGCTCGGTGATTCACAAATGGAGAAGACAATGGATATTGTGCCAAGCTTCCTTTCAAACAGCCAAAACTGCAACGGCATGAGAGAAAAAAAGAAAAAAAACAGAGACTATATTCACCAATTAGAGCAGAAGCAGTGTCCCACCATCTTGCCCTCCACTCTTATTAATTTTGTACATTGAGAGGCAAACCTGGGCCTAAAGCTTCCGTCTCTCAGTTCCTGATGCCATTTGACTCCAGCCTGGACTCCCCCAGATCACACAGCCTGCTTTCCATGTGGGGCTGGGGATGCTCAGCCTGGAAAGAGGAGACCCTGGGGAGGCCTCACTGCAGCTCTGCAGGACTGCAAGGGTGCCACAAGAAAGATTGGGACAGGGTGTTCCACAGGGCCTGTGGCAACAGGACAAGGGGGGATGGCTTTCAGCTGCAGGAGGCTGATTGAAGTTGGATCTGAGGAAGCTGCTCTCTTCCACTGAGGGTGCTGAGGCACTGGCCCAGGCTGTGGATGCTCCATCCTTGGGAACAGGGCTCTGAGCACCATGGTCTGGGGGAACGTTGCTAAGCATGGAACCAAAGGCTCTCTAGCTCAGTGGTCATGTCACAATGCATGTCCCATCTGGAACTGCCAGCAGCCAGCAAGCAGCACAACATGACCGCTGGCCCTGGGCTCAGCACACGCTGCACGCTGCTACTGCTGCTCCTGTCAGCCTTCTTGTTTCTGCCCCCGAGACCTCATCTCATCAGTCTCAAAAGCTGCCTAAGGCCTGGATTGTGTCATCCATCCCTGCAGGATGCTCACATTTGTCCTGAGGAAGGTACGGTGCCATTCCATGGAGGTGGATCCCCCCAGCTGCCCGGGTGTGGGCTGGAGTTCTGGGGGCATGGGGTGGGACAGGGACCCCACTCTGAGGTTTTGCTACCTCTGCAGGCTGTTGCAGGTAGAGAAGACAAGATGGAGGTGGACAGACAGACTGATAGAGAGGAGAAGATGGAAGTGGAGGGAGAAAAGAGAGGAGAGGAAGAGATGGAGGTGGACACAATAATGGATACGAAGGAGGAGATGGAGGTGGATGGAGAACAGACTGGAGAGGAAGAGATGGAGGTTGATGAGGATGAGGAGATGGACGTGGAAATGGAAGAGTACACCGAGGAGATGGACATTGATGAGGAAGATGAAGAGGAGGCCATGGTCCTGGGATGAAGAGCAATGCCAGCAGCACGACAGGCATGTGGTCCCCACAGGCACAGTGGGTTCCCTGCAGCCAGGCTGGGGCGGGATTGGGCTGGGTGGTCCCTGCTCAGGCACGTGGTACACAGTGCCTTGGGTTCTGCTGGCCATGCCCAGCCTGTCCTGTTCTTGCTTTGGGCCACACAAGCCCCATGGCAGTGCCTGGGGCCCAGCCCCCAGACCCAGCCAGCCTCAGATCTGGCAGCAGAGTCCCAGTGTGCCAGCCTGGGGACACACGGAAGAGCTCTCTGTGCCTGACTGGAGTGACCATGGCACCTGCTTTTCTTCCCGGACTGATGGAGATCCTGGACTGAAATGGCACCCTTTTGTACATAGTTTTTAGAGTTTGTTCTTGTTTTTGCCATATAGGTTTTAGGGCTTCGTTTTGTCTTCTGTAAATACATTTCAAATATTGTTGTTAGATATGTTCTTAGGTATATACATTCTATAAATTGTTGTTATTACAAATATTCTTACAAAAGTAAATGTGTTCTGTGTTTTCATTGCTGTTCTTATGTAAATAAACAACCTTGGGTTTTCACACCCCAGTTCTCTTTCCATTTGCTTCTGGCACAGGCAGTATTGGCCAAGTTGTGTTTTCCACTTGCTCCCGGTTCCCAGGGCTGGAGGTTCATGGGGGAGCTGGCACAGCCACCCCAGCAGTGGTTGTCCCACTCAGAGGGCCCCGCTGACAGAGGTCACTGTCTCCTTGCTGTCTCTCTGGACACACTGGGGAGCTGCAGGGGCGAATCCCAGCGTGCCCTGTCCCATGGGATCCCATGTTGGGACTCAATGTCCCAGCCCGGGTGAGCACTGGTTGTGGCCCTGGGCTCAGCATGGCAGGCCTGGTGCTCACAGCAGTGCAGACTTCAAGCTGGCCATGCACAGCTCCGTGTTGCCCCCAAAAATATCACTGCTGCAGCACCTGGGGTTCCCCAGTGCTGGGCTTTTTATCCCCACTGCATGGAGGATCACATGGCAGGGCAAAGGATGGATCCCATGTGGCATCCAACCTGCCCTGATCCAGGCTGGGCACAGCCTGATGAAGGATGAGCACATCTCGCAGGGATATGGAAACCTCCCCTGAAAACCCAGTTCAGGCAGAGCCTGAGCTCTTTTGTGGCTCTGGGCAGGAAGATGCTCAGGATCTCCCAGAGAGGCTCAGCGGGCAGTAGGATTGTGCCTGGATCTCGCTCTGGACATGCCAGTGGCTCAAGTGAGAGCTGTGGGAATGATTTATAATGCACCGAGAGGGGCCACAGTCCTGCAAGGCTCTTACATCAGGAGCAAAGAGCAGCCTGCAGGGTGGGGAAGGCTGGAGCTGTAGCACTGTGTGCTCATCCCTCACCTTAATGGGGAGCTGCCCCCAGAGTTGCTATGTATCACTTTGATGGTTCTCCTGTTGGGTGTATTTTGGAGCAGCTGTTATCTGTGGCTTTTTATGGTGATCCTGTGGAAAGCAGCCATTTACCTGCTGTGATGAACTCAAAACTAATACTAACTCTTCATTCCCTTTGGTTTTATTTGGGGTTTTTTTAGTCTCTTTGTTTGATTGGTTTGCATGGGTTTGTTTGTTTCTAGGTTTTGTCTGTTTTGGTTTGAGTCTTTTGTTTGCTTTTTCATAAGACTCAGGTGAAGTTGGCATAGCCAAAGTCAAGAGAATGTACACCAGGCTTGACTTTCCAGAAATTACTTTTGGCTGGGTTTAACTGCATTCTCCAGGCTCAGGATGACGAGTACATTTGCAGGATTTGCTCTGCAACATCAGCTTGCCCAGACTCTGCTCGGTGATTCGCAAATGGAGAAGACAATGGATATTGTGCCAAGCTTCCTTTCAAACAGCCAAAACTGCAACGGCATGAGAGAAAAAAAGAAAAAAAACAGAGACTATATTCACCAATTAGAGCAGAAGCAGTGTCCCACCATCTTGCCCTCCACTCTTATTAATTTTGTACATTGAGAGGCAAACCTGGGCCTAAAGCTTCCGTCTCTCAGTTCCTGATGCCATTTGACTCCAGCCTGGACTCCCCCAGATCACACTGCCTGCTTTCCACGTGGGGCTGGGGATGCTCAGCCTGGAAAGAGGAGACCCTGGGGAGGCCTCACTGCAGCTCTGCAGGACTGCAAGGGTGCCACAAGTAAGATTGGGACAGGGTGTTCCACAGGGCCTGTGGCAACAGGACAAGGGGGGACGGCTTTCAGCTGCAGGAGGCTGATTGAAGTTGGATCTGAGGAAGCTGCTCTCTTCCACTGAGGGTGCTGAGGCACTGGCCCAGGCTGTGGATGCTCCATCCTTGGGAACAGGGCTCTGAGCACCATGGTCTGGGGGAACGTTGCTAAGCATGGAACCAAAGGCTCTCTAGCTCAGTGGTCATGTCACAATCCATGTCCCATCTGGAACTGCCAGCAGCCAGCAAGCAGCACAACACAGCCATTGGCCCTGGGCTCAGCACACGCTGCACGCTGCTCCTGCTGCTCCTGTCACCCTTCTTGTTCCTGCCCCCGAGACCTCATCTCATCAGTCTCAAAAGCTGCCTAAGGCCTGGATTGTGTCATCCATCCCTGCAGGATGCTCACATTTGTCCTGAGGAAGGTACGGTGCCATTCCATGGAGGTGGATCCCCCCAGCTGCTTGGGTGTGGACAGGAGTTCTGGGGGCATGGGGTGGGACAGGGACCCCACTCTGAGGTTTTGCTACCTCTGCAGGCTGTTGCAGGTAGAGAAGACAAGATGGAGGTGGACAGACAGACTGATAGAGAGGAGAAGATGGAAGTGGAGGGAGAAAAGAGAGGAGAGGAAGAGATGGAGGTGGACACAATAATGGATACGGAGGAGGAGATGGAGGTGGATGGAGAACAGACTGGAGAGGAAGAAATGGAGGTTGATGAGGATGAGGAGATGGACGTGGAAATGGAAGAGTACACCGAGGAGATGGACATTGATGAGGAAGATGAAGAGGAGGCCATGGTCCTGGGATGAAGAGCAATGCCAGCAGCAGGACAGGCATGTGGTCCCCACAGGCACAGTGGGTTCCCTGCAGCCAGGCTGGGGCGGGATTGGGCTGGGTGGTCCCTGCTCAGGCACGTGGTACCCAGTGCCTTGGGTTCTGCTGGCCATGCCCAGCCTGTCCTGTTCTTGCTTTGGGCCACACAAGCCCCATGGCAGTGCCTGGGGCCCAGCCCCCAGACCCAGCCAGCCTCAGCTCTGGCAGCAGAGTCCCAGTGTGCCAGCCTGGGGACACACGGAAGAGCCCTCTGTGCCTGACTGGAGTGACCATGGCACCTGCTTTTCTTCCCGGACTTATGGAGATCCTGGACTGAAATGGCACCTTTTTGTACATAGTTTTTAGAGTTTGTTCTTCTTTTTGGCATATAGGTTTTAGGGCTTCGTTTTGTCTTCTGTAAATACATTTCAAATATTGTTGTTAGATATGTTCTTAGGTATATACCTTCTATAAATTGTTGTTATTACAAATATTCTTACAAAAGTAAATGTGTTCTGTGTTTTCATTGCTGTTCTTATGTAAATAAACAACCTTGGGTTTTCACACCCCAGTTCTCTTTCCATTTGCTTCCGGCACAGGCAGTATTGGCCAAGTTGTGTTTTCCACTTGCTCCCGGTTCCCAGGGCTGGAGGTTCATGGGGGAGCTGGCACAGCCACCCCAGCAGTGGTCGTCCCACTCAGAGGGTTCCGCTGACAGAGGTCACTGTCTCCTTGCTGTCTCTCTGGACACACTGGGGAGCTGCAGGGGCGAATCCCAGCCTGCCCTGTCCCATGGGATCCCATGTTGGGACTCAATGTCCCAGCCCGGGTGAGCACTGGTTGTGGCCCTGGGCTCAGCATGGCAGGCCTGGTGCTCACAGCAGTGCAGACTTCAAGCTGGCCATGCACAGCTCCGTGTTTCTCCCAAAAATATCACTGCTGCAGCACATGGGGTTCCCCAGTGCTGGGCTTTTTATCTCCACTGCATGGAGGATAACATGGCAGGGCAAAGGATGGGATCCCATGTGGCCTCCAACCTGCCCTGATCCAGGCTGGGCACAGCCTGATGAAGGATGAGCACATCTCGCAGGGATATGGAAACCTCCCCTGAACACCCAGTTCAGGCAGAGCCTGAGCTCTTTTGTGGCTCTGGGCAGGAAGATGCTCAGGATCTCCCAGAGAGGCTCAGCGGGCAGTAGGATTGTGCCTGGATCTCGCTCTGGACATGCCAGTGGCTCAAGTGAGAGCTGTGGGAATGATTTATAATGCACCGAGAGGGGCCACAGTCCTGCAAGGCTCTTACATCAGGAGCAAAGAGCAGCCTGCAGGGTGGGGAAGGCTGGAGCTGTAGCACTGTGTGCTCATCCCTCACCTTAATGGGGAGCTGCCCCCAGAGTTGCTATGTATCACTTTGATGGTTCTCCTGTTGGGTGTATTTTGGAGCAGCTGTTATCTGTGGCTTTTTATGGTGATCCTGTGGAAAGCAGCCATTTACCTGCTGTGATGAACTCAAAACTAATACTAACTCTTCATTCCCTTTGGTTTTATTTGGGGTTTTTTTAGTCTCTTTGTTTGATTGGTTTGCATGGGTTTGTTTGTTTCTAGGTTTTGTCTGTTTTGGTTTGAGTCTTTTGTTTGCTTTTTCATAAGACTCAGGTGAAGTTGGCATAGCCAAAGTCAAGAGAATGTACACCAGGCTTGACTTTCCAGAAATTACTTTTGGCTGGGTTTAACTGCATTCTCTAGGCTCAGGATGACGAGTACATTTGCAGGATTTGCTCTGCAACATCAGCTTGCCCAGACTCTGCTCGGTGATTCGCAAATGGAGAAGACAATGGATATTGTGCCAAGCTTCCTTTCAAACAGCCAAAACTGCAACGGCATGAGAGAAAAAAAGAAAAAAAACAGAGACTATATTCACCAATTAGAGCAGAAGCAGTGTCCCACCATCTTGCCCTCCACTCTTATTAATTTTGTACATTGAGAGGCAAACCTGGGCCTAAAGCTTCCGTCTCTCAGTTCCTGATGCCATTTGACTCCAGCCTGGACTCCCCCAGATCACACTGCCTGCTTTCCACGTGGGGCTGGGGATGCTCAGCCTGGAAAGAGGAGACCCTGGGGAGGCCTCACTGCAGCTCTGCAGGACTGCAAGGGTGCCACAAGAAAGATTGGGACAGGGTGTTCCACAGGGCCTGTGGCAACAGGACAAGGGGGGACGGCTTTCAGCTGCAGGAGGCTGATTGAAGTTGGATCTGAGGAAGCTGCTCTCTTCCACCGAGGGTGTTGAGGCACTGGCCCAGGCTGTGGATGTTCCATCCTTGGGAACAGGGCTCTGAGCACCATGGTCTGGGGGAACGTTGCTAAGCATGGAACCAAAGGCTCTCTAGCTCAGTGGTCATGTCACAATCCATGTCCCATCTGGAACTGCCAGCAGCCAGCAAGCAGCACAACACGACCGTTGGCCCTGGGCTCAGCACACGCTGCACGCTGCTCCTGCTGCTCCTGTCACCCTTCTTGTTCCTGTCCCCGAGACCTCATCTCATCAGTCTCAAAAGCTGCCTAAGGCCTGGATTGTGTCATCCATCCCTGCAGGATGCTCACATTTGTCCTGAGGAAGGTACGGTGCCATTCCATGGAGGTGGATCCCCCAGCTGCCCGGGTGTGGGCTGGAGTTCTGGGGGGATGGGGTGGGACAGGGACCCCACTCTGAGGTTTTGCTACCTCTGCAGGCTGTTGCAGGTAGAGAAGACAAGATGGAGGTGGACAGACAGACTGATAGAGAGGAGAAGATGGAAGTGGAGGGAGAAAAGAGAGGAGAGGAAGAGATGGAGGTGGACACAATAATGGATACGAAGGAGGAGATGGAGGTGGATGGAGAACAGACTGGAGAGGAAGAGATGGAGGTTGATGAGGATGAGGAGATGGACGTGGAAATGGAAGAGTACACCGAGGAGATGGACATTGATGAGGAAGATGAAGAGGAGGCCATGGTCCTGGGATGAAGAGCAATGCCAGCAGCACGACAGGCATGTGGTCCCCACAGGCACAGTGGGTTCCCTGCAGCCAGGCTGGGGCGGGATTGGGCTGGGTGGTCCCTGCTCAGGCACGTGGTACACAGTGCCTTGGGTTCTGCTGGCCATGCCCAGCCTGTCCTGTTCTTGCTTTGGGCCACACAAGCCCCATGGCAGTGCCTGGGGCCCAGCCCCCAGACCCAGCCAGCCTCAGCTCTGGCAGCAGAGTCCCAGTGTGCCAGCCTGGGGACACACGGAAGAGCTCTCTGTGCCTGACTGGAGTGACCATGGCACCTGCTTTTCTTCCCGGACTGATGGAGATCCTGGACTGAAATGGCACCCGTTTTGTACATAGTTTTTAGAGTTTGTTCTTGTTTTTTCCATATAGGTTTTAAGGCTTCGTTTTGTCTTCTGTAAATACATTTCAAATATTGTTGTTAGATATGTTCTTAGGTATATACATTCTATAAATTGTTGTTATTACAAATATTCTTACAAAAGTAAATGTGTTCTGTGTTTTCATTGCTGTTCTTATGTAAATAAACAACCTTGAGTTTTCACACCCCAGTTCTCTTTCCATTTGCTTCCGGCACAGGCAGTATTGGCCAAGTTGTGTTTTCCACTTCCTCCCGGTTCCCAGGGCTGGAGGTTCATGGGGGAGCTGGCACAGCCACCCCAGCAGTGGTTGTCCCACTCAGAGGGTCCCGCTGACAGAGGTCACTGTCTCCTTGCTGTCTCTCTGGACACACTGGGGAGCTGCAGGGGCGAATCCCAGCGTGCCCTGTCCCATGGGATCCCATGTTGGGACTCAATGTCCCAGCCCGGGTGAGCACTGGTTGTGGCCCTGGGCTCAGCATGGCAGGCCTGGTGCTCGCAGCAGTGCAGACTTCAAGCTGGCCATGCACAGCTCCGTGTTTCTCCCAAAACTATCACTGCTGCAGCACCTGGGGTTCCCCAGTGCTGGGCTTTTTATCCCCACTGCATGGAGGATCACATGGCAGGGCAAAGGATGGATCCCATGTGGCATCCAACCTGCCCTGATCCAGGCTGGGCACAGCCTGATGAAGGATGAGCACATCTCGCAGGGATATGGAAACCTCCCCTGAAAACCCAGTTCAGGCAGAGCCTGAGCTCTTTTGTGGCTCTGGGCAGGAAGATGCTCAGGATCTCCCAGAGAGGCTCAGCGGGCAGTAGGATTGTGCCTGGATCTCGCTCTGGACATGCCAGTGGCTCAAGTGAGAGCTGTGGGAATGATTTATAATGCACCGAGAGGGGCCACAGTCCTGCAAGGCTCTTACATCAGGAGCAAAGAGCAGCCTGCAGGGTGGGGAAGGCTGGAGCTGTAGCACTGTGTGCTCATCCCTCACCTTAATGGGGAGCTGCCCCCAGAGTTGCTATGTATCACTTTGATGGTTCTCCTGTTGGGTGTATTTTGGAGCAGCTGTTATCTGTGGCTTTTTATGGTGATCCTGTGGAAAGCAGCCATTTACCTGCTGTGATGAACTCAAAACTAATACTAAATCTTCATTCCCTTTGGTTTTATTTGGGGTTTTTTTAGTCTCTTTGATTGGTTTGCATGGGTTTGTTTGTTTCTAGGATTTGTCTGTTTTGGTTTGAGTCTTTTGTTTGCTTTTTCATAAGACTCAGGTGAAGTTGGCATAGCCAAAGTCAAGAGAATGTACACCAGGCTTGACTTTCCAGAAATTACTTTTGGCTGGGTTTAACTGCATTCTCCAGCCTCAGGATGACGAGTACATTTGCAGGATTTGCTCTGCAACATCAGCTTGCCCAGACTCTGCTCGGTGATTCACAAATGGAGAAGACAATGGATATTGTGCCAAGCTTCCTTTCAAACAGCCAAAACTGCAACGGCATGAGAGAAAAAAAGAAAAAAAACAGAGACTATATTCACCAATTAGAGCAGAAGCAGTGTCCCACCATCTTGCCCTCCACTCTTATTAATTTTGTACATTGAGAGGCAAACCTGGGCCTAAAGCTTCCGTCTCTCAGTTCCTGATGCCATTTGACTCCAGCCTGGACTCCCCCAGATCACACAGCCTGCTTTCCATGTGGGGCTGGGGATGCTCAGCCTGGAAAGAGGAGACCCTGGGGAGGCCTCACTGCAGCTCTGCAGGACTGCAAGGGTGCCACAAGAAAGATTGGGACAGGGTGTTCCACAGGGCCTGTGGCAACAGGACAAGGGGGGATGGCTTTCAGCTGCAGGAGGCTGATTGAAGTTGGATCTGAGGAAGCTGCTCTCTTCCACTGAGGGTGCTGAGGCACTGGCCCAGGCTGTGGATGCTCCATCCTTGGGAACAGGGCTCTGAGCACCATGGTCTGGGGGAACGTTGCTAAGCATGGAACCAAAGGCTCTCTAGCTCAGTGGTCATGTCACAATGCATGTCCCATCTGGAACTGCCAGCAGCCAGCAAGCAGCACAACATGACCGCTGGCCCTGGGCTCAGCACACGCTGCACGCTGCTACTGCTGCTCCTGTCAGCCTTCTTGTTTCTGCCCCCGAGACCTCATCTCATCAGTCTCAAAAGCTGCCTAAGGCCTGGATTGTGTCATCCATCCCTGCAGGATGCTCACATTTGTCCTGAGGAAGGTACGGTGCCATTCCATGGAGGTGGATCCCCCCAGCTGCCCGGGTGTGGGCTGGAGTTCTGGGGGCATGGGGTGGGACAGGGACCCCACTCTGAGGTTTTGCTACCTCTGCAGGCTGTTGCAGGTAGAGAAGACAAGATGGAGGTGGACAGACAGACTGATAGAGAGGAGAAGATGGAAGTGGAGGGAGAAAAGAGAGGAGAGGAAGAGATGGAGGTGGACACAATAATGGATACGAAGGAGGAGATGGAGGTGGATGGAGAACAGACTGGAGAGGAAGAGATGGAGGTTGATGAGGATGAGGAGATGGACGTGGAAATGGAAGAGTACACCGAGGAGATGGACATTGATGAGGAAGATGAAGAGGAGGCCATGGTCCTGGGATGAAGAGCAATGCCAGCAGCACGACAGGCATGTGGTCCCCACAGGCACAGTGGGTTCCCTGCAGCCAGGCTGGGGCGGGATTGGGCTGGGTGGTCCCTGCTCAGGCACGTGGTACCCAGTGCCTTGGGTTCTGCTGGCCATGCCCAGCCTGTCCTGTTCTTGCTTTGGGCCACACAAGCCCCATGGCAGTGCCTGGGGCCCAGCCCCCAGACCCAGCCAGCCTCAGATCTGGCAGCAGAGTCCCAGTGTGCCAGCCTGGGGACACACGGAAGAGCTCTCTGTGCCTGACTGGAGTGACCATGGCACCTGCTTTTCTTCCCGGACTGATGGAGATCCTGGACTGAAATGGCACCCTTTTGTACATAGTTTTTAGAGTTTGTTCTTGTTTTTGCCATATAGGTTTTAGGGCTTCGTTTTGTCTTCTGTAAATACATTTCAAATATTGTTGTTAGATATGTTCTTAGGTATATACATTCTATAAATTGTTGTTATTACAAATATTCTTACAAAAGTAAATGTGTTCTGTGTTTTCATTGCTGTTCTTATGTAAATAAACAACCTTGGGTTTTCACACCCCAGTTCTCTTTCCATTTGCTTCTGGCACAGGCAGTATTGGCCAAGTTGTGTTTTCCACTTGCTCCCGGTTCCCAGGGCTGGAGGTTCATGGGGGAGCTGGCACAGCCACCCCAGCAGTGGTTGTCCCACTCAGAGGGCCCCGCTGACAGAGGTCACTGTCTCCTTGCTGTCTCTCTGGACACACTGGGGAGCTGCAGGGGCGAATCCCAGCGTGCCCTGTCCCATGGGATCCCATGTTGGGACTCAATGTCCCAGCCCGGGTGAGCACTGGTTGTGGCCCTGGGCTCAGCATGGCAGGCCTGGTGCTCGCAGCAGTGCAGACTTCAAGCTGGCCATGCACAGCTCCGTGTTGCCCCCAAAAATATCACTGCTGCAGCACCTGGGGTTCCCCAGTGCTGGGCTTTTTATCCCCACTGCATGGAGGATCACATGGCAGGGCAAAGGATGGATCCCATGTGGCATCCAACCTGCCCTGATCCAGGCTGGGCACAGCCTGATGAAGGATGAGCACATCTCGCAGGGATATGGAAACCTCCCCTGAAAACCCAGTTCAGGCAGAGCCTGAGCTCTTTTGTGGCTCTGGGCAGGAAGATGCTCAGGATCTCCCAGAGAGGCTCAGCGGGCAGTAGGATTGTGCCTGGATCTCGCTCTGGACATGCCAGTGGCTCAAGTGAGAGCTGTGGGAATGATTTATAATGCACCGAGAGGGGCCACAGTCCTGCAAGGCTCTTACATCAGGAGCAAAGAGCAGCCTGCAGGGTGGGGAAGGCTGGAGCTGTAGCACTGTGTGCTCATCCCTCACCTTAATGGGGAGCTGCCCCCAGAGTTGCTATGTATCACTTTGATGGTTCTCCTGTTGGGTGTATTTTGGAGCAGCTGTTATCTGTGGCTTTTTATGGTGATCCTGTGGAAAGCAGCCATTTACCTGCTGTGATGAACTCAAAACTAATACTAACTCTTCATTCCCTTTGGTTTTATTTGGGGTTTTTTTAGTCTCTTTGTTTGATTGGTTTGCATGGGTTTGTTTGTTTCTAGGTTTTGTCTGTTTTGGTTTGAGTCTTTTGTTTGCTTTTTCATAAGACTCAGGTGAAGTTGGCATAGCCAAAGTCAAGAGAATGTACACCAGGCTTGACTTTCCAGAAATTACTTTTGGCTGGGTTTAACTGCATTCTCCAGGCTCAGGATGACCAGTACATTTGCAGGATTTGCTCTGCAACATCAGCTTGCCCAGACTCTGCTCGGTGATTCCCAAATGGAGAAGACAATGGATATTGTGCCAAGCTTCCTTTCAAACAGCCAAAACTGCAACGGCATGAGAGAAAAAAAGAAAAAAAACAGAGACTATATTCACCAATTAGAGCAGAAGCAGTGTCCCACCATCTTGCCCTCCACTCTTATTAATTTTGTACATTGAGAGGCAAACCTGGGCCTAAAGCTTCCGTCTCTCAGTTCCTGATGCCATTTGACTCCAGCCTGGACTCCCCCAGATCACACTGCCTGCTTTCCACGTGGGGCTGGGGATGCTCAGCCTGGAAAGAGGAGACCCTGGGGAGGCCTCACTGCAGCTCTGCAGGACTGCAAGGGTGCCACAAGTAAGATTGGGACAGGGTGTTCCACAGGGCCTGTGGCAACAGGACAAGGGGGGACGGCTTTCAGCTGCAGGAGGCTGATTGAAGTTGGATCTGAGGAAGCTGCTCTCTTCCACTGAGGGTGCTGAGGCACTGGCCCAGGCTGTGGATGCTCCATCCTTGGGAACAGGGCTCTGAGCACCATGGTCTGGGGGAACGTTGCTAAGCATGGAACCAAAGGCTCTCTAGCTCAGTGGTCATGTCACAATCCATGTCCCATCTGGAACTGCCAGCAGCCAGCAAGCAGCACAACACAGCCATTGGCCCTGGGCTCAGCACACGCTGCACGCTGCTCCTGCTGCTCCTGTCACCCTTCTTGTTCCTGCCCCCGAGACCTCATCTCATCAGTCTCAAAAGCTGCCTAAGGCCTGGATTGTGTCATCCATCCCTGCAGGATGCTCACATTTGTCCTGAGGAAGGTACGGTGCCATTCCATGGAGGTGGATCCCCCCAGCTGCTTGGGTGTGGACAGGAGTTCTGGGGGCATGGGGTGGGACAGGGACCCCACTCTGAGGTTTTGCTACCTCTGCAGGCTGTTGCAGGTAGAGAAGACAAGATGGAGGTGGACAGACAGACTGATAGAGAGGAGAAGATGGAAGTGGAGGGAGAAAAGAGAGGAGAGGAAGAGATGGAGGTGGACACAATAATGGATACGGAGGAGGAGATGGAGGTGGATGGAGAACAGACTGGAGAGGAAGAAATGGAGGTTGATGAGGATGAGGAGATGGACGTGGAAATGGAAGAGTACACCGAGGAGATGGACATTGATGAGGAAGATGAAGAGGAGGCCATGGTCCTGGGATGAAGAGCAATGCCAGCAGCAGGACAGGCATGTGGTCCCCACAGGCACAGTGGGTTCCCTGCAGCCAGGCTGGGGCGGGATTGGGCTGGGTGGTCCCTGCTCAGGCACGTGGTACACAGTGCCTTGGGTTCTGCTGGCCATGCCCAGCCTGTCCTGTTCTTGCTTTGGGCCACACAAGCCCCATGGCAGTGCCTGGGGCCCAGCCCCCAGAACCAGCCAGCCTCAGCTCTGGCAGCAGAGTCCCAGTGTGCCAGCCTGGGGACACACGGTAGAGCCCTCTGTGCGTGACTGGAGTGACCATGGCACCTGCTTTTCTTCCCGAAATGATGGAGATCCTGGACTGAAATGGCACCCGTTTTGTACATAGTTTTTAGAGTTTGTTCTTGTTTTTGGCATATAGGTTTTAGGGCTTCGTTTTGTCTTCTGTAAATACATTTCAAATATTGTTGTTAGATATGTTCTTAGGTATATACATTCTATAAATTGTTGTTATTACAAATATTCTTACAAAAGTAAATGTGTTCTGTGTTTTCATTGCTGTTCTTATGTAAATAAACAACCTTGGGTTTTCACACCCCAGTTCTCTTTCCATTTGCTTCCAGCACAGGCAGTATTGGCCAAGTTGTGTTTTCCACTTGCTCCCGGTTCCCAGGGCTGGAGGTTCATGGGGGAGCTGGCACAGCCACCCCAGCAGTGGTTGTCCCACTCAGAGGGTCCCGCTGACAGAGGTCACTGTCTCCTTGCTGTCTCTCTGGACACACTGGGGAGCTGCAGGGGCGAATCCCAGCGTGCCCTGTCCCATGGGATCCTATGTTGGGACTCAATGTCCCAGCCCGGGTGAGCACTGGTTGTGGCCCTGGGCTCAGCATGGCAGGCCTGGTGCTCGCAGCAGTGCAGACTTCAAGCTGGCCATGCACAGCTCCGTGTTTCTCCCAAAACTATCACTGCTGCAGCACCTGGGGTTCCCCAGTGCTGGGCTTTTTATCCCCACTGCATGGAGGATCACATGGCAGGGCAAAGGATGGATCCCATGTGGCATCCAACCTGCCCTGATCCAGGCTGGGCACAGCCTGATGAAGGATGAGCACATCTCGCAGGGATATGGAAACCTCCCCTGACAACCCAGTTCAGGCAGAGCCTGAGCTCTTTTGTGGCTCTGGGCAGGAAGATGCTCAGGATCTCCCAGAGAGGCTCAGCGGGCAGTAGGATTGTGCCTGGATCTCGCTCTGGACATGCCAGTGGCTCAAGTGAGAGCTGTGGGAATGATTTATAATGCACCGAGAGGGGCCACAGTCCTGCAAGGCTCTTACATCAGGAGCAAAGAGCAGCCTGCAGGGTGGGGAAGGCTGGAGCTGTAGCACTGTGTGCTCATCCCTCACCTTAATGGGGAGCTGCCCCCAGAGTTGCTATGTATCACTTTGATGGTTCTCCTGTTGGGTGTATTTTGGAGCAGCTGTTATCTGTGGCTTTTTATGGTGATCCTGTGGAAAGCAGCCATTTACCTGCTGTGATGAACTCAAAACTAATACTAACTCTTCATTCCCTTTGGTTTTATTTGGGGTTTTTTTAGTCTCTTTGTTTGATTGGTTTGCATGGGTTTGTTTGTTTCTAGGTTTTGTCTGTTTTGGTTTGAGTCTTTTGTTTGCTTTTTCATAAGACTCAGGTGAAGTTGGCATAGCCAAAGTCAAGAGAATGTACACCAGGCTTGACTTTCCAGAAATTACTTTTGGCTGGGTTTAACTGCATTCTCCAGGCTCAGGATGACCAGTACATTTGCAGGATTTGCTCTGCAACATCAGCTTGCCCAGACTCTGCTCGGTGATTCCCAAATGGAGAAGACAATGGATATTGTGCCAAGCTTCCTTTCAAACAGCCAAAACTGCAACGGCATGAGAGAAAAAAAGAAAAAAACAGAGACTATATTCACCAATTAGAGCAGAAGCAGTGTCCCACCATCTTGCCCTCCACTCTTATTAATTTTGTACATTGAGAGGCAAACCTGGGCCTAAAGCTTCCGTCTCTCAGTTCCTGATGCCATTTGACTCCAGCCTGGACTCCCCCAGATCACACTGCCTGCTTTCCACGTGGGGCTGGGGATGCTCAGCCTGGAAAGAGGAGACCCTGGGGAGGCCTCACTGCAGCTCTGCAGGACTGCAAGGGTGCCACAAGTAAGATTGGGACAGGGTGTTCCACAGGGCCTGTGGCAACAGGACAAGGGGGGACGGCTTTCAGCTGCAGGAGGCTGATTGAAGTTGGATCTGAGGAAGCTGCTCTCTTCCACTGAGGGTGCTGAGGCACTGGCCCAGGCTGTGGATGCTCCATCCTTGGGAACAGGGCTCTGAGCACCATGGTCTGGGGGAACGTTGCTAAGCATGGAACCAAAGGCTCTCTAGCTCAGTGGTCATGTCACAATCCATGTCCCATCTGGAACTGCCAGCAGCCAGCAAGCAGCACAACACGACCGTTGGCCCTGGGCTCAGCACACGCTGCACGCTGCTCCTGCAGCTCCTGTCAGCCTTCTTGTTCCTGTCCCCGAGACCTCATCTCATCGGTCTCAAAAGCTGCCTAAGGCCTGGATTGTGTCATCCATCCCTGCAGGATGCTCACATTTGTCCTGAGGAAGGTACGGTGCCATTCCATGGAGGTGGATCCCGCCAGCTGCTTGGGTGTGGACAGGAGTTCTGGGGGCATGGGGTGGGACAGGGACCCCACTCTGAGGTTTTGCTACCTCTGCAGGCTGTTGCAGGTAGAGAAGACAAGATGGAGGTGGACAGACAGACTGATAGAGAGGAGAAGATGGAAGTGGAGGGAGAAAAGAGAGGAGAGGAAGAGATGGAGGTGGACACAATAATGGATACGGAGGAGGAGATGGAGGTGGATGGAGAACAGACTGGAGAGGAAGAGATGGAGGTTGATGAGGATGAGGAGATGGACGTGGAAATGGAAGAGTACACCGAGGAGATGGACATTGATGAGGAAGATGAAGAGGAGGCCATGGTCCTGGGATGAAGAGCAATGCCAGCAGCACGACAGGCATGTGGTCCCCACAGGCACAGTGGGTTCCCTGCAGCCAGGCTGGGGCGGGATTTGGCTGGTGGTCCCTGCTCAGGCACGTGGTACCCAGTGCCTTGGGTTCTTCTGGCCATGCCCAGCCTGTCCTGTTCTTGCTTTGGGCCACACAAGCCCCATGGCAGTGCCTGGGACCCAGCCCCCAGACCCAGCCAGCCTCAGCTCTGGCGGCAGGGTCCCAGTGTGCCAGCCTGGGGACACACGGAAGAGCCCTCTGTGCCTGACTGGAGTGACCATGGCACCTGCTTTTCTTCCCGGACTGATGGAGATCCTGGACTGAAATGGCACCCTTTTGTACATAGTTTTTAGAGTTTGTTCTTGTTTTTGGCATATAGGTTTTAGGGCTTCGTTTTGTCTTCTGTAAATACATTTCAAATATTGTTGTTAGATATGTTCTTAGGTATATACATTCTATAAATTGTTGTTATTACAAATATTCTTACAAAAGTAAATGTGTTCTGTGTTTTCATTGCTGTTCTTATGTAAATAAACAACCTTGGGTTTTCACACCCCAGTTCTCTTTCCATTTGCTTCCAGCACAGGCAGTATTGGCCAAGTTGTGTTTTCCACTTGCTCCCGGTTCCCAGGGCTGGAGGTTCATGGGGGAGCTGGCACAGCCACCCCAGCAGTGGTTGTCCCACTCAGAGGGTCCCGCTGACAGAGGTCACTGTCTCCTTGCTGTCTCTCTGGACACACTGGGGAGCTGCAGGGGCGAATCCCAGCGTGCCCTGTCCCATGGGATCCCATGTTGGGACTCAATGTCCCAGCCCGGGTGAGCACTGGTTGTGGCCCTGGGCTCAGCATGGCAGGCCTGGTGCTCGCAGCAGTGCAGACTTCAAGCTGGCCATGCACAGCTCCGTGTTTCTCCCAAAACTATCACTGCTGCAGCACCTGGGGTTCCCCAGTGCTGGGCTTTTTATCCCCACTGCATGGAGGATCACATGGCAGGGCAAAGGATGGATCCCATGTGGCATCCAACCTGCCCTGATCCAGGCTGGGCACAGCCTGATGAAGGATGAGCACATCTCGCAGGGATATGGAAACCTCCCCTGACAACCCAGTTCAGGCAGAGCCTGAGCTCTTTTGTGGCTCTGGGCAGGAAGATGCTCAGGATCTCCCAGAGAGGCTCAGCGGGCAGTAGGATTGTGCCTGGATCTCGCTCTGGACATGCCAGTGGCTCAAGTGAGAGCTGTGGGAATGATTTATAATGCACCGAGAGGGGCCACAGTCCTGCAAGGCTCTTACATCAGGAGCAAAGAGCAGCCTGCAGGGTGGGGAAGGCTGGAGCTGTAGCACTCTGTGCTCATCCCTCACCTTAATGGGGAGCTGCCCCCAGAGTTGCTATGTATCACTTTGATGGTTCTCCTGTTGGGTGTATTTTGGAGCAGCTGTTATCTGTGGCTTTTTATGGTGATCCTGTGGAAAGCAGCCATTTACCTGCTGTGATGAACTCAAAACTAATACTAACTCTTCATTCCCTTTGGTTTTATTTGGGGTTTTTTTAGTCTCTTTGTTTGATTGGTTTGCATGGGTTTGTTTGTTTCTAGGTTTTGTCTGTTTTGGTTTGAGTCTTTTGTTTGCTTTTTCATAAGACTCAGGTGAAGTTGGCATAGCCAAAGTCAAGAGAATGTACACCAGGCTTGACTTTCCAGAAATTACTTTTGGCTGGGTTTAACTGCATTCTCCAGGCTCAGGATGACCAGTACATTTGCAGGATTTGCTCTGCAACATCAGCTTGCCCAGACTCTGCTCGGTGATTCCCAAATGGAGAAGACAATGGATATTGTGCCAAGCTTCCTTTCAAACAGCCAAAACTGCAACGGCATGAGAGAAAAAAAGAAAAAAACAGAGACTATATTCACCAATTAGAGCAGAAGCAGTGTCCCACCATCTTGCCCTCCACTCTTATTAATTTTGTACATTGAGAGGCAAACCTGGGCCTAAAGCTTCCGTCTCTCAGTTCCTGATGCCATTTGACTCCAGCCTGGACTCCCCGAGATCACACTGCCTGCTTTCCACGTGGGGCTGGGGATGCTCAGCCTGGAAAGAGGAGACCCTGGGGAGGCCTCACTGCAGCTCTGCAGGACTGCAAGGGTGCCACAAGAAAGATTGGGACAGGGTGTTGCACAGGGCCTGTGGCAACAGGACAAGGGGGGACGGCTTTCAGCTGCAGGAGGCTGATTGAAGTTGGATCTGAGGAAGCTGCTCTCTTCCACTGAGGGTGCTGAGGCACTGGCCCAGGCTGTGGATGCTCCATCCTTGGGAACAGGGCTCTGAGCACCATGGTCTGGGGGAACGTTGCTAAGCATGGAACCAAAGGCTCTCTAGCTCAGTGGTCATGTCACAATCCATGTCCCATCTGGAACTGCCAGCAGCCAGCAAGCAGCACAACACGACCGCTGGCCCTGGGCTCAGCACACGCTGCACGCTGCTCCTGCTGCTCCTGTCAGCCTTCTTGTTCCTGCCCCCGAGACCTCATCTCATCGGTCTCAAAAGCTGCCTAAGGCCTGGATTGTGTCATCTATCCCTGCAGGATGCTCACATTTGTCCTGAGGAAGGTACGGTGCCATTCCATGGAGGTGGATCCCCCCAGCTGCCCGGATGTGGGCTGGAGTTCTGGGTGGATGGGGTGGGACAGGGACCCCACTCTGAGGTTCTGCTACCTCTGCAGGCTGTTGCAGGTAGAGAAGACAAGATGGAGGTGGACAGACAGACTGATAGAGAGGAGAAGATAGAAGTGGAGGGAGAAAAGAGAGGAGAGGAAGAGATGGAGGTGGACACAATAATGGATACGGAGGAGGAGATGGAGGTGGATGGAGAACAGACTGGAGAGGAAGAGATGGAGGTTGATGAGGATGAGGAGATGGACGTGGAAATGGAAGAGTACACTGAGGAGATGGACATTGATGAGGAAGATGAAGAGGAGGCCATGGTCCTGGGATGAAGAGCGATGCCAGCAGCACGACAGGCATGTGGTCCCCACAGGCACAGTGGGTTCCCTGCAGCCAGGCTGGGGCGGGATTGGGCTGGGTGGTCCCTGCTCAGGCACGTGGTACTCAGTGCCTTGGGTTCTGCTGGCCATGCCCAGCCTGTCCTGTTCTTGCTTTGGGCCACACAAGCCCCATGGCAGTGCCTGGGGCCCAGCCCCCAGACCCAGCCAGCCTCAGCTCTGGCAGCAGAGTCCCAGTGTGCCAGCCTGGGGACACACGGAAGAGCCCTCTGTGCCTGACTGGAGTGACCATGGCACCTGCTTTTCTTCCCGGACTGATGGAGATCCTGGACTGAAATGGCACCCTTTTGTACATAGTTTTTAGAGTTTGTTCTTGTTTTTGCCATATAGGTTTTAGGGCTTCGTTTTGTCTTCTGTAAATGCATTTCAAATATTGTTGTTAGATATGTTCTTAGGTATATACATTCTATAAATTGTTGTTATTACAAATATTCTTACAAAAGTAAATGTGTTCTGTGTTTTCATTGCTGTTCTTATGTAAATAAACAACCTTGGGTTGTCACACCCCAGTTCTCTTTCCATTTGCTTCCGGCACAGGCAGTATTGGCCAAGTTGTGTTTTCCACTTGCTCCCGGTTCCCAGGGCTGGAGGTTCATGGGGGAGCTGGCACAGCCACCCCAGCAGTGGTTGTCCCACTCAGAGGGTTCCGCTGACAGAGGTCACTGTCTCCTTGCTGTCTCTCTGGACACACTGGGGAGCTGCAGGGGCGAATCCCAGCGTGCCCTGTCCCATGGGATCCCATGTTGGGACTCAATGTCCCAGCCCGGGTGAGCACTGGTTGTGGCCCTGGGCTCAGCATGGCAGGCCTGGTGCTCACAGCAGTTCAGACTTCAAGCTGGCCATGCACAGCTCCGTGTTTCTCCCAAAACTATCACTGCTGCAGCACCTGGGGTTCCCCAGTGCTGGGCTTTTTATCCCCACTGCATGGAGGATCACATGGCAGGGCAAAGGATGGATCCCATGTGGCATCCAACCTGCCCTGATCCAGGCTGGGCACAGCCTGATGAAGGATGAGCACATCTCGCAGGGATATGGAAACCTCCCCTGACAACCCAGTTCAGGCAGAGCCTGAGCTCTTTTGTGGCTCTGGGCAGGAAGATGCTCAGGATCTCCCAGAGAGGCTCAGCGGGCAGTAGGATTGTGCCTGGATCTCGCTCTGGACATGCCAGTGGCTCAAGTGAGAGCTGTGGGAATGATTTATAATGCACCGAGAGGGGCCACAGTCCTGCAAGGCTCTTACATCAGGAGCAAAGAGCAGCCTGCAGGGTGGGGAAGGCTGGAGCTGTAGCACTCTGTGCTCATCCCTCACCTTAATGGGGAGCTGCCCCCAGAGTTGCTATGTATCACTTTGATGGTTCTCCTGTTGGGTGTATTTTGGAGCAGCTGTTATCTGTGGCTTTTTATGGTGATCCTGTGGAAAGCAGCCATTTACCTGCTGTGATGAAATCAAAACTAATACTAACTCTTCATTCCCTTTGGTTTTATTTGGGGTTTTTTTAGTCTCTTTGTTTGATTGGTTTGCATGGGTTTGTTTGTTTCTAGGTTTTGTCTGTTTTGGTTTGAGTCTTTTGTTTGCTTTTTCATAAGACTCAGGTGAAGTTGGCATAGCCAAAGTCAAGAGAATGTACACCAGGCTTGACTTTCCAGAAATTACTTTTGGCTGGGTTTAACTGCATTCTCTAGGCTCAGGATGACCAGTACATTTGCAGGATTTGCTCTGCAACATCAGCTTGCCCAGACTCTGCTCGGTGATTCACAAATGGAGAAGACAATGGATATTGTGCCAAGCTTCCTTTCAAACAGCCAAAACTGCAATGGCATGAGAGAAAAAAAAGAAAAAAAACAGAGACTATATTCACCAATTAGAGCAGAAGCAGTGTCCCACCATCTTGCCCTCCACTCTTATTAATTTTGTACATTGAGAGGCAAACCTGGGCCTAAAGCTTCCGTCTCTCAGTTCCTGATGCCATTTGACTCCAGCCTGGACTCCCCCAGATCACACTGCCTGCTTTCCACGTGGGGCTGGGGATGCTCAGCCTGGAAAGAGGAGACCCTGGGGAGGCCTCACTGCAGCTCTGCAGGACTGCAAGGGTGCCACAAGAAAGATTGGGACAGGGTGTTCCACAGGGCCTGTGGCAACAGGACAAGGGGGGACGGCTTTCAGCTGCAGGAGGCTGATTGAAGTTGGATCTGAGGAAGCTGCTCTCTTCCACTGAGGGTGCTGAGGCACTGGCCCAGGCTGTGGATGTTCCATCCTTGGGAACAGGGCTCAGAGCACCATGGTCTGGGGGAACGTTGCTAAGCATGGAACCAAAGGCTCTCTAGCTCAGTGGTCATGTCACAATGCATGTCCCATCTGGAACTGCCAGCAGCCAGCAAGCAGCACAACACGACCGTTGGCCCTGGGCTCAGCACACGCTGCACGCTGCTCCTGCTGCTCCTGTCACCCTTCTTGTTCCTGTCCCCGAGACCTCATCTCATCAGTCTCAAAAGCTGCCTAAGGCCTGGATTGTGTCATCCATCCCTGCAGGATGCTCACATTTGTCCTGAGGAAGGTACGGTGCCATTCCATGGAGGTGGATCCCCCCAGCTGCTTGGGTGTGGACAGGAGTTCTGGGGGCATGGGGTGGGACAGGGACCCCACTCTGAGGTTTTGCTACCTGTGCAGGCTGTTGCAGGTAGAGAAGACAAGATGGAGGTGGACAGACAGACTGATAGAGAGGAGAAGATGGAAGTGGAGGGAGAAAAGAGAGGAGAGGAAGAGATGGAGGTGGACACAATAATGGATACGGAGGAGGAGATGGAGATGGATGGAGAACAGACTGGAGAGGAAGAGATGGAGGTTGATGAGGATGAGGAGATGGACGTGGAAATGGAAGAGTACACCGAGGAGATGGACATTGATGAGGAAGATGAAGAGGAGGCCATGGTCCTGGGATGAAGAGCAATGCCAGCAGCAGGACAGGCATGTGGTCCCCACAGGCACAGTGGGTTCCCTGCAGCCAGGCTGGGGCGGGATTGGGCTGGGTGGTCCCTGCTCAGGCACGTGGTACCCAGTGCCTTGGGTTCTGCTGGCCATGCCCAGCCTGTCCTGTTCTTGCTTTGGGCCACACAAGCCCCATGGCAGTGCCTGGGGCCCAGCCCCCAGAACCAGCCAGCCTCAGCTCTGGCAGCAGAGTCCCAGTGTGCCAGCCTGGGGACACACGGTAGAGCCCTCTGTGCGTGACTGGAGTGACCATGGCACCTGCTTTTCTTCCCGAAATGATGGAGATCCTGGACTGAAATGGCACCCGTTTTGTACATAGTTTTTAGAGTTTGTTCTTGTTTTTGGCATATAGGTTTTAGGGCTTCGTTTTGTCTTCTGTAAATACATTTCAAATATTGTTGTTAGATATGTTCTTAGGTATATACATTCTATAAATTGTTGTTATTACAAATATTCTTACAAAAGTAAATGTGTTCTGTGTTTTCATTGCTGTTCTTATGTAAATAAACAACCTTGGGTTTTCACACCCCAGTTCTCTTTCCATTTGCTTCCAGCACAGGCAGTATTGGCCAAGTTGTGTTTTCCACTTGCTCCCGGTTCCCAGGGCTGGAGGTTCAAGGGGGAGCTGGCACAGCCACCCCAGCAGTGGTTGTCCCACTCAGAGGGCCCCGCTGACAGAGGTCACTGTCTCCTTGCTGTCTCTCTGGACACACTGGGGAGCTGCAGGGGCGAATCCCAGCGTGCCCTGTCCCATGGGATCCCATGTTGGGACTCAATGTCCCAGCCCGGGTGAGCACTGGTTGTGGCCCTGGGCTCAGCATGGCAGGCCTGGTGCTCGCAGCAGTGCAGACTTCAAGCTGGCCATGCACAGCTCCGTGTTTCTCCCAAAACTATCACTGCTGCAGCACCTGGGGTTCCCCAGTGCTGGGCTTTTTATCCCCACTGCATGGAGGATCACATGGCAGGGCAAAGGATGGATCCCATGTGGCATCCAACCTGCCCTGATCCAGGCTGGGCACAGCCTGATGAAGGATGAGCACATCTCGCAGGGATATGGAAACCTCCCCTGACAACCCAGTTCAGGCAGAGCCTGAGCTCTTTTGTGGCTCTGGGCAGGAAGATGCTCAGGATCTCCCAGAGAGGCTCAGCGGGCAGTAGGATTGTGCCTGGATCTCGCTCTGGACATGCCAGTGGCTCAAGTGAGAGCTGTGGGAATGATTTATAATGCACCGAGAGGGGCCACAGTCCTGCAAGGCTCTTACATCAGGAGCAAAGAGCAGCCTGCAGGGTGGGGAAGGCTGGAGCTGTAGCACTCTGTGCTCATCCCTCACCTTAATGGGGAGCTGCCCCCAGAGTTGCTATGTATCACTTTGATGGTTCTCCTGTTGGGTGTATTTTGGAGCAGCTGTTATCTGTGGCTTTTTATGGTGATCCTGTGGAAAGCAGCCATTTACCTGCTGTGATGAACTCAAAACTAATACTAACTCTTCATTCCCTTTGGTTTTATTTGGGGTTTTTTTAGTCTCTTTGTTTGATTGGTTTGCATGGGTTTGTTTGTTTCTAGGTTTTGTCTGTTTTGGTTTGAGTCTTTTGTTTGCTTTTTCATAAGACTCAGGTGAAGTTGGCATAGCCAAAGTCAAGAGAATGTACACCAGGCTTGACTTTCCAGAAATTACTTTTGGCTGGGTTTAACTGCATTCTCCAGGCTCAGGATGACCAGTACATTTGCAGGATTTGCTCTGCAACATCAGCTTGCCCAGACTCTGCTCGGTGATTCCCAAATGGAGAAGACAATGGATATTGTGCCAAGCTTCCTTTCAAACAGCCAAAACTGCAACGGCATGAGAGAAAAAAAGAAAAAAACAGAGACTATATTCACCAATTAGAGCAGAAGCAGTGTCCCACCATCTTGCCCTCCACTCTTATTAATTTTGTACATTGAGAGGCAAACCTGGGCCTAAAGCTTCCGTCTCTCAGTTCCTGATGCCATTTGACTCCAGCCTGGACTCCCCGAGATCACACTGCCTGCTTTCCACGTGGGGCTGGGGATGCTCAGCCTGGAAAGAGGAGACCCTGGGGAGGCCTCACTGCAGCTCTGCAGGACTGCAAGGGTGCCACAAGAAAGATTGGGACAGGGTGTTGCACAGGGCCTGTGGCAACAGGACAAGGGGGGACGGCTTTCAGCTGCAGGAGGCTGATTGAAGTTGGATCTGAGGAAGCTGCTCTCTTCCACTGAGGGTGCTGAGGCACTGGCCCAGGCTGTGGATGCTCCATCCTTGGGAACAGGGCTCTGAGCACCATGGTCTGGGGGAACGTTGCTAAGCATGGAACCAAAGGCTCTCTAGCTCAGTGGTCATGTCACAATCCATGTCCCATCTGGAACTGCCAGCAGCCAGCAAGCAGCACAACACGACCGCTGGCCCTGGGCTCAGCACACGCTGCACGCTGCTCCTGCTGCTCCTGTCAGCCTTCTTGTTCCTGCCCCCGAGACCTCATCTCATCGGTCTCAAAAGCTGCCTAAGGCCTGGATTGTGTCATCTATCCCTGCAGGATGCTCACATTTGTCCTGAGGAAGGTACGGTGCCATTCCATGGAGGTGGATCCCCCCAGCTGCCCGGATGTGGGCTGGAGTTCTGGGTGGATGGGGTGGGACAGGGACCCCACTCTGAGGTTCTGCTACCTCTGCAGGCTGTTGCAGGTAGAGAAGACAAGATGGAGGTGGACAGACAGACTGATAGAGAGGAGAAGATAGAAGTGGAGGGAGAAAAGAGAGGAGAGGAAGAGATGGAGGTGGACACAATAATGGATACGGAGGAGGAGATGGAGGTGGATGGAGAACAGACTGGAGAGGAAGAGATGGAGGTTGATGAGGATGAGGAGATGGACGTGGAAATGGAAGAGTACACTGAGGAGATGGACATTGATGAGGAAGATGAAGAGGAGGCCATGGTCCTGGGATGAAGAGCGATGCCAGCAGCACGACAGGCATGTGGTCCCCACAGGCACAGTGGGTTCCCTGCAGCCAGGCTGGGGCGGGATTGGGCTGGGTGGTCCCTGCTCAGGCACGTGGTACTCAGTGCCTTGGGTTCTGCTGGCCATGCCCAGCCTGTCCTGTTCTTGCTTTGGGCCACACAAGCCCCATGGCAGTGCCTGGGGCCCAGCCCCCAGACCCAGCCAGCCTCAGCTCTGGCAGCAGAGTCCCAGTGTGCCAGCCTGGGGACACACGGAAGAGCCCTCTGTGCCTGACTGGAGTGACCATGGCACCTGCTTTTCTTCCCGGACTGATGGAGATCCTGGACTGAAATGGCACCCTTTTGTACATAGTTTTTAGAGTTTGTTCTTGTTTTTGCCATATAGGTTTTAGGGCTTCGTTTTGTCTTCTGTAAATGCATTTCAAATATTGTTGTTAGATATGTTCTTAGGTATATACATTCTATAAATTGTTGTTATTACAAATATTCTTACAAAAGTAAATGTGTTCTGTGTTTTCATTGCTGTTCTTATGTAAATAAACAACCTTGGGTTGTCACACCCCAGTTCTCTTTCCATTTGCTTCCGGCACAGGCAGTATTGGCCAAGTTGTGTTTTCCACTTGCTCCCGGTTCCCAGGGCTGGAGGTTCATGGGGGAGCTGGCACAGCCACCCCAGCAGTGGTTGTCCCACTCAGAGGGTTCCGCTGACAGAGGTCACTGTCTCCTTGCTGTCTCTCTGGACACACTGGGGAGCTGCAGGGGCGAATCCCAGCGTGCCCTGTCCCATGGGATCCCATGTTGGGACTCAATGTCCCAGCCCGGGTGAGCACTGGTTGTGGCCCTGGGCTCAGCATGGCAGGCCTGGTGCTCACAGCAGTTCAGACTTCAAGCTGGCCATGCACAGCTCCGTGTTTCTCCCAAAACTATCACTGCTGCAGCACCTGGGGTTCCCCAGTGCTGGGCTTTTTATCCCCACTGCATGGAGGATCACATGGCAGGGCAAAGGATGGATCCCATGTGGCATCCAACCTGCCCTGATCCAGGCTGGGCACAGCCTGATGAAGGATGAGCACATCTCGCAGGGATATGGAAACCTCCCCTGACAACCCAGTTCAGGCAGAGCCTGAGCTCTTTTGTGGCTCTGGGCAGGAAGATGCTCAGGATCTCCCAGAGAGGCTCAGCGGGCAGTAGGATTGTGCCTGGATCTCGCTCTGGACATGCCAGTGGCTCAAGTGAGAGCTGTGGGAATGATTTATAATGCACCGAGAGGGGCCACAGTCCTGCAAGGCTCTTACATCAGGAGCAAAGAGCAGCCTGCAGGGTGGGGAAGGCTGGAGCTGTAGCACTCTGTGCTCATCCCTCACCTTAATGGGGAGCTGCCCCCAGAGTTGCTATGTATCACTTTGATGGTTCTCCTGTTGGGTGTATTTTGGAGCAGCTGTTATCTGTGGCTTTTTATGGTGATCCTGTGGAAAGCAGCCATTTACCTGCTGTGATGAAATCAAAACTAATACTAACTCTTCATTCCCTTTGGTTTTATTTGGGGTTTTTTTAGTCTCTTTGTTTGATTGGTTTGCATGGGTTTGTTTGTTTCTAGGTTTTGTCTGTTTTGGTTTGAGTCTTTTGTTTGCTTTTTCATAAGACTCAGGTGAAGTTGGCATAGCCAAAGTCAAGAGAATGTACACCAGGCTTGACTTTCCAGAAATTACTTTTGGCTGGGTTTAACTGCATTCTCTAGGCTCAGGATGACCAGTACATTTGCAGGATTTGCTCTGCAACATCAGCTTGCCCAGACTCTGCTCGGTGATTCACAAATGGAGAAGACAATGGATATTGTGCCAAGCTTCCTTTCAAACAGCCAAAACTGCAATGGCATGAGAGAAAAAAAAGAAAAAAAACAGAGACTATATTCACCAATTAGAGCAGAAGCAGTGTCCCACCATCTTGCCCTCCACTCTTATTAATTTTGTACATTGAGAGGCAAACCTGGGCCTAAAGCTTCCGTCTCTCAGTTCCTGATGCCATTTGACTCCAGCCTGGACTCCCCCAGATCACACTGCCTGCTTTCCACGTGGGGCTGGGGATGCTCAGCCTGGAAAGAGGAGACCCTGGGGAGGCCTCACTGCAGCTCTGCAGGACTGCAAGGGTGCCACAAGAAAGATTGGGACAGGGTGTTCCACAGGGCCTGTGGCAACAGGACAAGGGGGGACGGCTTTCAGCTGCAGGAGGCTGATTGAAGTTGGATCTGAGGAAGCTGCTCTCTTCCACTGAGGGTGCTGAGGCACTGGCCCAGGCTGTGGATGTTCCATCCTTGGGAACAGGGCTCAGAGCACCATGGTCTGGGGGAACGTTGCTAAGCATGGAACCAAAGGCTCTCTAGCTCAGTGGTCATGTCACAATGCATGTCCCATCTGGAACTGCCAGCAGCCAGCAAGCAGCACAACACGACCGTTGGCCCTGGGCTCAGCACACGCTGCACGCTGCTCCTGCAGCTCCTGTCACCCTTCTTGTTCCTGTCCCCGAGACCTCATCTCATCAGTCTCAAAAGCTGCCTAAGGCCTGGATTGTGTCATCCATCCCTGCAGGATGCTCACATTTGTCCTGAGGAAGGTACGGTGCCATTCCATGGAGGTGGATCCCCCCAGCTGCTTGGGTGTGGACAGGAGTTCTGGGGGCATGGGGTGGGACAGGGACCCCACTCTGAGGTTTTGCTACCTGTGCAGGCTGTTGCAGGTAGAGAAGACAAGATGGAGGTGGACAGACAGACTGATAGAGAGGAGAAGATGGAAGTGGAGGGAGAAAAGAGAGGAGAGGAAGAGATGGAGGTGGACACAATAATGGATACGGAGGAGGAGATGGAGATGGATGGAGAACAGACTGGAGAGGAAGAGATGGAGGTTGATGAGGATGAGGAGATGGACGTGGAAATGGAAGAGTACACCGAGGAGATGGACATTGATGAGGAAGATGAAGAGGAGGCCATGGTCCTGGGATGAAGAGCAATGCCAGCAGCAGGACAGGCATGTGGTCCCCACAGGCACAGTGGGTTCCCTGCAGCCAGGCTGGGGCGGGATTGGGCTGGGTGGTCCCTGCTCAGGCACGTGGTACCCAGTGCCTTGGGTTCTGCTGGCCATGCCCAGCCTGTCCTGTTCTTGCTTTGGGCCACACAAGCCCCATGGCAGTGCCTGGGGCCCAGCCCCCAGAACCAGCCAGCCTCAGCTCTGGCAGCAGAGTCCCAGTGTGCCAGCCTGGGGACACACGGTAGAGCCCTCTGTGCGTGACTGGAGTGACCATGGCACCTGCTTTTCTTCCCGAAATGATGGAGATCCTGGACTGAAATGGCACCCGTTTTGTACATAGTTTTTAGAGTTTGTTCTTGTTTTTGGCATATAGGTTTTAGGGCTTCGTTTTGTCTTCTGTAAATACATTTCAAATATTGTTGTTAGATATGTTCTTAGGTATATACATTCTATAAATTGTTGTTATTACAAATATTCTTACAAAAGTAAATGTGTTCTGTGTTTTCATTGCTGTTCTTATGTAAATAAACAACCTTGGGTTTTCACACCCCAGTTCTCTTTCCATTTGCTTCCAGCACAGGCAGTATTGGCCAAGTTGTGTTTTCCACTTGCTCCCGGTTCCCAGGGCTGGAGGTTCAAGGGGGAGCTGGCACAGCCACCCCAGCAGTGGTTGTCCCACTCAGAGGGCCCCGCTGACAGAGGTCACTGTCTCCTTGCTGTCTCTCTGGACACACTGGGGAGCTGCAGGGGCGAATCCCAGCGTGCCCTGTCCCATGGGATCCCATGTTGGGACTCAATGTCCCAGCCCGGGTGAGCACTGGTTGTGGCCCTGGGCTCAGCATGGCAGGCCTGGTGCTCGCAGCAGTGCAGACTTCAAGCTGGCCATGCACAGCTCCGTGTTTCTCCCAAAACTATCACTGCTGCAGCACCTGGGGTTCCCCAGTGCTGGGCTTTTTATCCCCACTGCATGGAGGATCACATGGCAGGGCAAAGGATGGATCCCATGTGGCATCCAACCTGCCCTGATCCAGGCTGGGCACAGCCTGATGAAGGATGAGCACATCTCGCAGGGATATGGAAACCTCCCCTGACAACCCAGTTCAGGCAGAGCCTGAGCTCTTTTGTGGCTCTGGGCAGGAAGATGCTCAGGATCTCCCAGAGAGGCTCAGCGGGCAGTAGGATTGTGCCTGGATCTCGCTCTGGACATGCCAGTGGCTCAAGTGAGAGCTGTGGGAATGATTTATAATGCACCGAGAGGGGCCACAGTCCTGCAAGGCTCTTACATCAGGAGCAAAGAGCAGCCTGCAGGGTGGGGAAGGCTGGAGCTGTAGCACTGTGTGCTCATCCCTCACCTTAATGGGGAGCTGCCCCCAGAGTTGCTATGTATCACTTTGATGGTTCTCCTGTTGGGTGTATTTTGGAGCAGCTCTTATCTGTGGCTTTTTATGGTGATCCTGTGGAAAGCAGCCATTTACCTGCTGTGATGAACTCAAAACTAATACTAACTCTTCATTCCCTTTGGTTTTATTTGGGGTTTTTTTAGTCTCTTTGTTTGATTGGTTTGCATGGGTTTGTTTGTTTCTAGGTTTTGTCTGTTTTGGTTTGAGTCTTTTGTTTGCTTTTTCATAAGACTCAGGTGAAGTTGGCATAGCCAAAGTCAAGAGAATGTACACCAGGCTTGACTTTCCAGAAATTACTTTTGGCTGGGTTTAACTGCATTCTCCAGGCTCAGGATGACCAGTACATTTGCAGGATTTGCTCTGCAACATCAGCTTGCCCAGACTCTGCTCGGTGATTCCCAAATGGAGAAGACAATGGATATTGTGCCAAGCTTCCTTTCAAACAGCCAAAACTGCAAGGGCATGAGAGAAAAAAAGAAAAAAACAGAGACTATATTCACCAATTAGAGCAGAAGCAGTGTCCCACCATCTTGCCCTCCACTCTTATTAATTTTGTACATTGAGAGGCAAACCTGGGCCTAAAGCTTCCGTCTCTCAGTTCCTGATGCCATTTGACTCCAGCCTGGACTCCCCCAGATCACACTGCCTGCTTTCCACGTGGGGCTGGGGATGCTCAGCCTGGAAAGAGGAGACCCTGGGGAGGCCTCACTGCAGCTCTGCAGGACTGCAAGGGTGCCACAAGTAAGATTGGGATAGGGTGTTGCACAGGGCCTGTGGCAACAGGACAAGGGGGGACGGCTTTCAGCTGCAGGAGGCTGATTGAAGTTGGATCTGAGGAAGCTGCTCTCTTCCACTGAGGGTGCTGAGGCACTGGCCCAGGCTGTGGATGCTCCATCCTTGGGAACAGGGCTCTGAGCACCATGGTCTGGGGGAACGTTGCTAAGCATGGAACCAAAGGCTCTCTAGCTCAGTGGTCATGTCACAATCCATGTCCCATCTGGAACTGCCAGCAGCCAGCAAGCAGCACAACACGACCGTTGGCCCTGGGCTCAGCACACGCTGCACGCTGCTCCTGCAGCTCCTGTCAGCCTTCTTGTTCCTGTCCCCGAGACCTCATCTCATCGGTCTCAAAAGCTGCCTAAGGCCTGGATTGTGTCATCCATCCCTGCAGGATGCTCACATTTGTCCTGAGGAAGGTACGGTGCCATTCCATGGAGGTGGATCCCCCCAGCTGCTTGGGTGTGGACAGGAGTTCTGGGGGCATGGGGTGGGACAGGGACCCCACTCTGAGGTTTTGCTACCTCTGCAGGCTGTTGCAGGTAGAGAAGACAAGATGGAGGTGGACAGACAGACTGATAGAGAGGAGAAGATGGAAGTGGAGGGAGAAAAGAGAGGAGAGGAAGAGATGGAGGTGGACACAATAATGGATACGGAGGAGGAGATGGAGGTGGATGGAGAACAGACTGGAGAGGAAGAGATGGAGGTTGATGAGGATGAGGAGATGGACGTGGAAATGGAAGAGTACACCGAGGAGATGGACATTGATGAGGAAGATGAAGAGGAGGCCATGGTCCTGGGATGAAGAGCAATGCCAGCAGCAGGACAGGCATGTGGTCCCCACAGGCACAGTGGGTTCCCTGCAGCCAGGCTGGGGCGGGATTGGGCTGGGTGGTCCCTGCTCAGGCACGTGGTACCCAGTGCCTTGGGTTCTGCTGGCCATGCCCAGCCTGTCCTGTTCTTGCTTTGGGCCACACAAGCCCCATGGCAGTGCCTGGGGCCCAGCCCCCAGAACCAGCCAGCCTCAGCTCTGGCAGCAGAGTCCCAGTGTGCCAGCCTGGGGACACACGGTAGAGCCCTCTGTGCGTGACTGGAGTGACCATGGCACCTGCTTTTCTTCCCGAAATGATGGAGATCCTGGACTGAAATGGCACCCGTTTTGTACATAGTTTTTAGAGTTTGTTCTTGTTTTTGGCATATAGGTTTTAGGGCTTCGTTTTGTCTTCTGTAAATACATTTCAAATATTGTTGTTAGATATGTTCTTAGGTATATACATTCTATAAATTGTTGTTATTACAAATATTCTTACAAAAGTAAATGTGTTCTGTGTTTTCATTGCTGTTCTTATGTAAATAAACAACCTTGGGTTTTCACACCCCAGTTCTCTTTCCATTTGCTTCCAGCACAGGCAGTATTGGCCAAGTTGTGTTTTCCACTTGCTCCCGGTTCCCAGGGCTGGAGGTTCATGGGGGAGCTGGCACAGCCACCCCAGCAGTGGTTGTCCCACTCAGAGGGTCCCGCTGACAGAGGTCACTGTCTCCTTGCTGTCTCTCTGGACACACTGGGGAGCTGCAGGGGCGAATCCCAGCGTGCCCTGTCCCATGGGATCCCATGTTGGGACTCAATGTCCCAGCCCGGGTGAGCACTGGTTGTGGCCCTGGGCTCAGCATGGCAGGCCTGGTGCTCGCAGCAGTGCAGACTTCAAGCTGGCCATGCACAGCTCCGTGTTTCTCCCAAAACTATCACTGCTGCAGCACCTGGGGTTCCCCAGTGCTGGGCTTTTTATCCCCACTGCATGGAGGATCACATGGCAGGGCAAAGGATGGATCCCATGTGGCATCCAACCTGCCCTGATCCAGGCTGGGCACAGCCTGATGAAGGATGAGCACATCTCGCAGGGATATGGAAACCTCCCCTGACAACCCAGTTCAGGCAGAGCCTGAGCTCTTTTGTGGCTCTGGGCAGGAAGATGCTCAGGATCTCCCAGAGAGGCTCAGCGGGCAGTAGGATTGTGCCTGGATCTCGCTCTGGACATGCCAGTGGCTCAAGTGAGAGCTGTGGGAATGATTTATAATGCACCGAGAGGGGCCACAGTCCTGCAAGGCTCTTACATCAGGAGCAAAGAGCAGCCTGCAGGGTGGGGAAGGCTGGAGCTGTAGCACTGTGTGCTCATCCCTCACCTTAATGGGGAGCTGCCCCCAGAGTTGCTATGTATCACTTTGATGGTTCTCCTGTTGGGTGTATTTTGGAGCAGCTGTTATCTGTGGCTTTTTATGGTGATCCTGTGGAAAGCAGCCATTTACCTGCTGTGATGAACTCAAAACTAATACTAACTCTTCATTCCCTTTGGTTTTATTTGGGGTTTTTTTAGTCTCTTTGTTTGATTGGTTTGCATGGGTTTGTTTGTTTCTAGGTTTTGTCTGTTTTGGTTTGAGTCTTTTGTTTGCTTTTTCATAAGACTCAGGTGAAGTTGGCATAGCCAAAGTCAAGAGAATGTACACCAGGCTTGACTTTCCAGAAATTACTTTTGGCTGGGTTTAACTGCATTCTCCAGGCTCAGGATGACCAGTACATTTGCAGGATTTGCTCTGCAACATCAGCTTGCCCAGACTCTGCTCGGTGATTCACAAATGGAGAAGACAATGGATATTGTGCCAAGCTTCCTTTCAAACAGCCAAAACTGCAACGGCATGAGAGAAAAAAAGAAAAAAAACAGAGACTATATTCACCAATTAGAGCAGAAGCAGTGTCCCACCATCTTGCCCTCCACTCTTATTAATTTTGTACATTGAGAGGCAAACCTGGGCCTAAAGCTTCCGTCTCTCAGTTCCTGATGCCATTTGACTCCAGCCTGGACTCCCCCAGATCACACTGCCTGCTTTCCACGTGGGGCTGGGGATGCTCAGCCTGGAAAGAGGAGACCCTGGGGAGGCCTCACTGCAGCTCTGCAGGACTGCAAGGGTGCCACAAGTAAGATTGGGACAGGGTGTTGCACAGGGCCTGTGGCAACAGGACAAGGGGGGACGGCTTTCAGCTGCAGGAGGCTGATTGAAGTTGGATCTGAGGAAGCTGCTCTCTTCCACTGAGGGTGCTGAGGCACTGGCCCAGGCTGTGGATGCTCCATCCTTGGGAACAGGGCTCTGAGCACCATGGTCTGGGGGAACGTTGCTAAGCATGGAACCAAAGGCTCTCTAGCTCAGTGGTCATGTCACAATCCATGTCCCATCTGGAACTGCCAGCAGCCAGCAAGCAGCACAACACGACCGTTGGCCCTGGGCTCAGCACACGCTGCACGCTGCTCCTGCAGCTCCTGTCACCCTTCTTGTTCCTGTCCCCGAGACCTCATCTCATCGGTCTCAAAAGCTGCCTAAGGCCTGGATTGTGTCATCCATCCCTGCAGGATGCTCACATTTGTCCTGAGGAAGGTATGGTGCCATTCCATGGAGGTGGATCCCCCCAGCTGCTTGGGTGTGGACAGGAGTTCTGGGGGCATGGGGTGGGACAGGGACCCCACTCTGAGGTTTTGCTACCTCTGCAGGCTGTTGCAGGTAGAGAAGACAAGATGGAGGTGGACAGACAGACTGATAGAGAGGAGAAGATGGAAGTGGAGGGAGAAAAGAGAGGAGAGGAAGAGATGGAGGTGGACACAATAATGGATACGGAGGAGGAGATGGAGGTGGATGGAGAACAGACTGGAGAGGAAGAAATGGAGGTTGATGAGGATGAGGAGATGGACGTGGAAATGGAAGAGTACACCGAGGAGATGGACATTGATGAGGAAGATGAAGAGGAGGCCATGGTCCTGGGATGAAGAGCAATGCCAGCAGCAGGACAGGCATGTGGTCCCCACAGGCACAGTGGGTTCCCTTCAGCCAGGCTGGGGCGGGATTGGGCTGGGTGGTCCCTGCTCAGGCACGTGGTACCCAGTGCCTTGGGTTCTGCTGGCCATGCCCAGCCTGTCCTGTTCTTGCTTTGGGCCACACAAGCCCCATGGCAGTGCCTGGGGCCCAGCCCCCAGAACCAGCCAGCCTCAGCTCTGGCAGCAGAGTCCCAGTGTGCCAGCCTGGGGACACACGGTAGAGCCCTCTGTGCCTGACTGGAGTGACCATGGCACCTGCTTTTCTTCCCGAAATGATGGAGATCCTGGACTGAAATGGCACCCGTTTTGTACATAGTTTTTAGAGTTTGTTCTTGTTTTTGGCATATAGGTTTTAGGGCTTCGTTTTGTCTTCTGTAAATACATTTCAAATATTGTTGTTAGATATGTTCTTAGGTATATACATTCTATAAATTGTTGTTATTACAAATATTCTTACAAAAGTAAATGTGTTCTGTGTTTTCATTGCTGTTCTTATGTAAATAAACAACCTTGGGTTTTCACACCCCAGTTCTCTTTCCATTTGCTTCCAGCACAGGCAGTATTGGCCAAGTTGTGTTTTCCACTTGCTCCCGGTTCCCAGGGCTGGAGGTTCATGGGGGAGCTGGCACAGCCACCCCAGCAGTGGTTGTCCCACTCAGAGGGTCCCGCTGACAGAGGTCACTGTCTCCTTGCTGTCTCTCTGGACACACTGGGGAGCTGCAGGGGCGAATCCCAGCGTGCCCTGTCCCATGGGATCCCATGTTGGGACTCAATGTCCCAGCTCGGGTGAGCACTGGTTGTGGCCCTGGGCTCAGCATGGCAGGCCTGGTGCTCGCAGCAGTGCAGACTTCAAGCTGGCCATGCACAGCTCCGTGTTTCTCCCAAAACTATCACTGCTGCAGCACCTGGGGTTTCCCAGTGCTGGGCTTTTTATCCCCACTGCATGGAGGATCACATGGCAGGGCAAAGGATGGATCCCATGTGGCATCCAACCTGCCCTGATCTAGGCTGGGCACAGCCTGATGAAGGATGAGCACATCTCGCAGGGATATGGAAACCTCCCCTGACAACCCAGTTCAGGCAGAGCCTGAGCTCTTTTGTGGCTCTGGGCAGGAAGATGCTCAGGATCTCCCAGAGAGGCTCAGCGGGCAGTAGGATTGTGCCTGGATCTCGCTCTGGACATGCCAGTGGCTCAAGTGAGAGCTGTGGGAATGATTTATAATGCACCGAGAGGGGCCACAGTCCTGCAAGGCTCTTACATTAGGAGCAAAGAGCAGCCTGCAGGGTGGGGAAGGCTGGAGCTGTAGCACTGTGTGCTCATCCCTCACCTTAATGGGGAGCTGCCCCCAGAGTTGCTATGTATCACTTTGATGGTTCTCCTGTTGGGTGTATTTTGGAGCAGCTGTTATCTGTGGCTTTTTATGGTGATCCTGTGGAAAGCAGCCATTTACCTGCTGTGATGAACTCAAAACTAATACTAACTCTTCATTCCCTTTGGTTTTATTTGGGGTTTTTTTAGTCTCTTTGTTTGATTGGTTTGCATGGGTTTGTTTGTTTCTAGGTTTTGTCTGTTTTGGTTTGAGTCTTTTGTTTGCTTTTTCATAAGACTCAGGTGAAGTTGGCATAGCCAAAGTCAAGAGAATGTACACCAGGCTTGACTTTCCAGAAATTACTTTTGGCTGGGTTTAACTGCATTCTCCAGGCTCAGGATGACCAGTACATTTGCAGGATTTGCTCTGCAACATCAGCTTGCCCAGACTCTGCTCGGTGATTCCCAAATGGAGAAGACAATGGATATTGTGCCAAGCTTCCTTTCAAACAGCCAAAACTGCAAGGGCATGAGAGAAAAAAAGAAAAAAACAGAGACTATATTCACCAATTAGAGCAGAAGCAGTGTCCCACCATCTTGCCCTCCACTCTTATTAATTTTGTACATTGAGAGGCAAACCTGGGCCTAAAGCTTCCGTCTCTCAGTTCCTGATGCCATTTGACTCCAGCCTGGACTCCCCCAGATCACACTGCCTGCTTTCCACGTGGGGCTGGGGATGCTCAGCCTGGAAAGAGGAGACCCTGGGGAGGCCTCACTGCAGCTCTGCAGGACTGCAAGGGTGCCACAAGTAAGATTGGGATAGGGTGTTCCACAGGGCCTGTGGCAACAGGACAAGGGGGGACGGCTTTCAGCTGCAGGAGGCTGATTGAAGTTGGATCTGAGGAAGCTGCTCTCTTCCACTGAGGGTGCTGAGGCACTGGCCCAGGCTGTGGATGCTCCATCCTTGGGAACAGGGCTCTGAGCACCATGGTCTGGGGGAACGTTGCTAAGCATGGAACCAAAGGCTCTCTAGCTCAGTGGTCATGTCACAATCCATGTCCCATCTGGAACTGCCAGCAGCCAGCAAGCAGCACAACACGACCGTTGGCCCTGGGCTCAGCACACGCTGCACGCTGCTCCTGCAGCTCCTGTCACCCTTCTTGTTCCTGTCCCCGAGACCTCATCTCATCGGTCTCAAAAGCTGCCTAAGGCCTGGATTGTGTCATCCATCCCTGCAGGATGCTCACATTTGTCCTGAGGAAGGTATGGTGCCATTCCATGGAGGTGGATCCCCCCAGCTGCTTGGGTGTGGACAGGAGTTCTGGGGGCATGGGGTGGGACAGGGACCCCACTCTGAGGTTTTGCTACCTCTGCAGGCTGTTGCAGGTAGAGAAGACAAGATGGAGGTGGACAGACAGACTGATAGAGAGGAGAAGATGGAAGTGGAGGGAGAAAAGAGAGGAGAGGAAGAGATGGAGGTGGACACAATAATGGATACGGAGGAGGAGATGGAGGTGGATGGAGAACAGACTGGAGAGGAAGAAATGGAGGTTGATGAGGATGAGGAGATGGACGTGGAAATGGAAGAGTACACCGAGGAGATGGACATTGATGAGGAAGATGAAGAGGAGGCCATGGTCCTGGGATGAAGAGCAATGCCAGCAGCAGGACAGGCATGTGGTCCCCACAGGCACAGTGGGTTCCCTTCAGCCAGGCTGGGGCGGGATTGGGCTGGGTGGTCCCTGCTCAGGCACGTGGTACCCAGTGCCTTGGGTTCTGCTGGCCATGCCCAGCCTGTCCTGTTCTTGCTTTGGGCCACACAAGCCCCATGGCAGTGCCTGGGGCCCAGCCCCCAGAACCAGCCAGCCTCAGCTCTGGCAGCAGAGTCCCAGTGTGCCAGCCTGGGGACACACGGTAGAGCCCTCTGTGCCTGACTGGAGTGACCATGGCACCTGCTTTTCTTCCCGAAATGATGGAGATCCTGGACTGAAATGGCACCCGTTTTGTACATAGTTTTTAGAGTTTGTTCTTGTTTTTGGCATATAGGTTTTAGGGCTTCGTTTTGTCTTCTGTAAATACATTTCAAATATTGTTGTTAGATATGTTCTTAGGTATATACATTCTATAAATTGTTGTTATTACAAATATTCTTACAAAAGTAAATGTGTTCTGTGTTTTCATTGCTGTTCTTATGTAAATAAACAACCTTGGGTTTTCACACCCCAGTTCTCTTTCCATTTGCTTCCAGCACAGGCAGTATTGGCCAAGTTGTGTTTTCCACTTGCTCCCGGTTCCCAGGGCTGGAGGTTCATGGGGGAGCTGGCACAGCCACCCCAGCAGTGGTTGTCCCACTCAGAGGGTCCCGCTGACAGAGGTCACTGTCTCCTTGCTGTCTCTCTGGACACACTGGGGAGCTGCAGGGGCGAATCCCAGCGTGCCCTGTCCCATGGGATCCCATGTTGGGACTCAATGTCCCAGCCCGGGTGAGCACTGGTTGTGGCCCTGGGCTCAGCATGGCAGGCCTGGTGCTCGCAGCAGTGCAGACTTCAAGCTGGCCATGCACAGCTCCGTGTTTCTCCCAAAACTATCACTGCTGCAGCACCTGGGGTTTCCCAGTGCTGGGCTTTTTATCCCCACTGCATGGAGGATCACATGGCAGGGCAAAGGATGGATCCCATGTGGCATCCAACCTGCCCTGATCTAGGCTGGGCACAGCCTGATGAAGGATGAGCACATCTCGCAGGGATATGGAAACCTCCCCTGACAACCCAGTTCAGGCAGAGCCTGAGCTCTTTTGTGGCTCTGGGCAGGAAGATGCTCAGGATCTCCCAGAGAGGCTCAGCGGGCAGTAGGATTGTGCCTGGATCTCGCTCTGGACATGCCAGTGGCTCAAGTGAGAGCTGTGGGAATGATTTATAATGCACCGAGAGGGGCCACAGTCCTGCAAGGCTCTTACATTAGGAGCAAAGAGCAGCCTGCAGGGTGGGGAAGGCTGGAGCTGTAGCACTGTGTGCTCATCCCTCACCTTAATGGGGAGCTGCCCCCAGAGTTGCTATGTATCACTTTGATGGTTCTCCTGTTGGGTGTATTTTGGAGCAGCTGTTATCTGTGGCTTTTTATGGTGATCCTGTGGAAAGCAGCCATTTACCTGCTGTGATGAACTCAAAACTAATACTAACTCTTCATTCCCTTTGGTTTTATTTGGGGTTTTTTTAGTCTCTTTGTTTGATTGGTTTGCATGGGTTTGTTTGTTTCTAGGTTTTGTCTGTTTTGGTTTGAGTCTTTTGTTTGCTTTTTCATAAGACTCAGGTGAAGTTGGCATAGCCAAAGTCAAGAGAATGTACACCAGGCTTGACTTTCCAGAAATTACTTTTGGCTGGGTTTAACTGCATTCTCCAGGCTCAGGATGACCAGTACATTTGCAGGATTTGCTCTGCAACATCAGCTTGCCCAGACTCTGCTCGGTGATTCCCAAATGGAGAAGACAATGGATATTGTGCCAAGCTTCCTTTCAAACAGCCAAAACTGCAAGGGCATGAGAGAAAAAAAGAAAAAAACAGAGACTATATTCACCAATTAGAGCAGAAGCAGTGTCCCACCATCTTGCCCTCCACTCTTATTAATTTTGTACATTGAGAGGCAAACCTGGGCCTAAAGCTTCCGTCTCTCAGTTCCTGATGCCATTTGACTCCAGCCTGGACTCCCCCAGATCACACTGCCTGCTTTCCACGTGGGGCTGGGGATGCTCAGCCTGGAAAGAGGAGACCCTGGGGAGGCCTCACTGCAGCTCTGCAGGACTGCAAGGGTGCCACAAGTAAGATTGGGATAGGGTGTTCCACAGGGCCTGTGGCAACAGGACAAGGGGGGACGGCTTTCAGCTGCAGGAGGCTGATTGAAGTTGGATCTGAGGAAGCTGCTCTCTTCCACTGAGGGTGCTGAGGCACTGGCCCAGGCTGTGGATGCTCCATCCTTGGGAACAGGGCTCTGAGCACCATGGTCTGGGGGAACGTTGCTAAGCATGGAACCAAAGGCTCTCTAGCTCAGTGGTCATGTCACAATCCATGTCCCATCTGGAACTGCCAGCAGCCAGCAAGCAGCACAACACGACCGTTGGCCCTGGGCTCAGCACACGCTGCACGCTGCTCCTGCAGCTCCTGTCACCCTTCTTGTTCCTGTCCCCGAGACCTCATCTCATCGGTCGCAAAAGCTGCCTAAGGCCTGGATTGTGTCATCCATCCCTGCAGGATGCTCACATTTGTCCTGAGGAAGGTACGGTGCCATTCCATGGAGGTGGATCCCGCCAGCTGCTTGGGTGTGGACAGGAGTTCTGGGGGCATGGGGTGGGACAGGGACCCCACTCTGAGGTTTTGCTACCTCTGCAGGCTGTTGCAGGTAGAGAAGACAAGATGGAGGTGGACAGACAGACTGATAGAGAGGAGAAGATGGAAGTGGAGGGAGAAAAGAGAGGAGAGGAAGAGATGGAGGTGGACACAATAATGGATACGGAGGAGGAGATGGAGGTGGATGGAGAACAGACTGGAGAGGAAGAAATGGAGGTTGATGAGGATGAGGAGATGGACGTGGAAATGGAAGAGTACACCGAGGAGATGGACATTGATGAGGAAGATGAAGAGGAGGCCATGGTCCTGGGATGAAGAGCAATGCCAGCAGCAGGACAGGCATGTGGTCCCCACAGGCACAGTGGGTTCCCTTCAGCCAGGCTGGGGCGGGATTGGGCTGGGTGGTCCCTGCTCAGGCACGTGGTACCCAGTGCCTTGGGTTCTGCTGGCCATGCCCAGCCTGTCCTGTTCTTGCTTTGGGCCACACAAGCCCCATGGCAGTGCCTGGGGCCCAGGCCCCAGAACCAGCCAGCCTCAGCTCTGGCAGCAGAGTCCCAGTGTGCCAGCCTGGGGACACACGGTAGAGCCCTCTGTGCGTGACTGGAGTGACCATGGCACCTGCTTTTCTTCCCGAAATGATGGAGATCCTGGACTGAAATGGCACCCGTTTTGTACATAGTTTTTAGAGTTTGTTCTTGTTTTTGGCATATAGGTTTTAGGGCTTCGTTTTGTCTTCTGTAAATACATTTCAAATATTGTTGTTAGATATGTTCTTAGGTATATACATTCTATAAATTGTTGTTATTACAAATATTCTTACAAAAGTAAATGTGTTCTGTGTTTTCATTGCTGTTCTTATGTAAATAAACAACCTTGGGTTTTCACACCCCAGTTCTCTTTCCATTTGCTTCCAGCACAGGCAGTATTGGCCAAGTTTTGTTTTCCACTTGCTCCCGGTTCCCAGGGCTGGAGGTTCATGGGGGAGCTGGCACAGCCACCCCAGCAGTGGTTGTCCCACTCAGAGGGTCCCGCTGACAGAGGTCACTGTCTCCTTGCTGTCTCTCTGGACACACTGGGGAGCTGCAGGGGCGAATCCCAGCGTGCCCTGTCCCATGGGATCCCATGTTGGGACTCAATGTCCCAGCCCGGGTGAGCACTGGTTGTGGCCCTGGGCTCAGCATGGCAGGCCTGGTGCTCGCAGCAGTGCAGACTTCAAGCTGGCCATGCACAGCTCCGTGTTTCTCCCAAAACTATCACTGCTGCAGCACCTGGGGTTCCCCAGTGCTGGGCTTTTTATCCCCACTGCATGGAGGATCACATGGCAGGGCAAAGGATGGATCCCATGTGGCATCCAACCTGCCCTGATCCAGGCTGGGCACAGCCTGATGAAGGATGAGCACATCTCGCAGGGATATGGAAACCTCCCCTGACAACCCAGTTCAGGCAGAGCCTGAGCTCTTTTGTGGCTCTGGGCAGGAAGATGCTCAGGATCTCCCAGAGAGGCTCAGCGGGCAGTAGGATTGTGCCTGGATCTCGCTCTGGACATGCCAGTGGCTCAAGTGAGAGCTGTGGGAATGATTTATAATGCACCGAGAGGGGCCACAGTCCTGCAAGGCTCTTACATCAGGAGCAAAGAGCAGCCTGCAGGGTGGGGAAGGCTGGAGCTGTAGCACTGTGTGCTCATCCCTCACCTTAATGGGGAGCTGCCCCCAGAGTTGCTATGTATCACTTTGATGGTTCTCCTGTTGGGTGTATTTTGGAGCAGCTCTTATCTGTGGCTTTTTATGGTGATCCTGTGGAAAGCAGCCATTTACCTGCTGTGATGAACTCAAAACTAATACTAACTCTTCATTCCCTTTGGTTTTATTTGGGGTTTTTTTAGTCTCTTTGTTTGATTGGTTTGCATGGGTTTGTTTGTTTCTAGGTTTTGTCTGTTTTGGTTTGAGTCTTTTGTTTGCTTTTTCATAAGACTCAGGTGAAGTTGGCATAGCCAAAGTCAAGAGAATGTACACCAGGCTTGACTTTCCAGAAATTACTTTTGGCTGGGTTTAACTGCATTCTCCAGGCTCAGGATGACCGGTACATTTGCAGGATTTGCTCTGCAACATCAGCTTGCCCAGACTCTGCTCGGTGATTCACAAATGGAGAAGACAATGGATATTGTGCCAAGCTTCCTTTCAAACAGCCAAAACTGCAACGGCATGAGAGAAAAAAAGAAAAAAAACAGAGACTATATTCACCAATTAGAGCAGAAGCAGTGTCCCACCATCTTGCCCTCCACTCTTATTAATTTTGTACATTGAGAGGCAAACCTGGGCCTAAAGCTTCCGTCTCTCAGTTCCTGATGCCATTTGACTCCAGCCTGGACTCCCCCAGATCACACTGCCTGCTTTCCACGTGGGGCTGGGGATGCTCAGCCTGGAAAGAGGAGACCCTGGGGAGGCCTCACTGCAGCTCTGCAGGACTGCAAGGGTGCCACAAGTAAGATTGGGACAGGGTGTTGCACAGGGCCTGTGGCAACAGGACAAGGGGGGACGGCTTTCAGCTGCAGGAGGCTGATTGAAGTTGGATCTGAGGAAGCTGCTCTCTTCCACTGAGGGTGCTGAGGCACTGGCCCAGGCTGTGGATGCTCCATCCTTGGGAACAGGGCTCTGAGCACCATGGTCTGGGGGAACGTTGCTAAGCATGGAACCAAAGGCTCTCTAGCTCAGTGGTCATGTCACAATGCATGTCCCATCTGGAACTGCCAGCAGCCAGCAAGCAGCACAACACGACCGTTGGCCCTGGGCTCAGCACACGCTGCACGCTGCTCCTGCAGCTCCTGTCACCCTTCTTGTTCCTGTCCCCGAGACCTCATCTCATCGGTCTCAAAAGCTGCCTAAGGCCTGGATTGTGTCATCCATCCCTGCAGGATGCTCACATTTGTCCTGAGGAAGGTATGGTGCCATTCCATGGAGGTGGATCCCCCCAGCTGCTTGGGTGTGGACAGGAGTTCTGGGGGCATGGGGTGGGACAGGGACCCCACTCTGAGGTTTTGCTACCTCTGCAGGCTGTTGCAGGTAGAGAAGACAAGATGGAGGTGGACAGACAGACTGATAGAGAGGAGAAGATGGAAGTGGAGGGAGAAAAGAGAGGAGAGGAAGAGATGGAGGTGGACACAATAATGGATACGGAGGAGGAGATGGAGGTGGATGGAGAACAGACTGGAGAGGAAGAAATGGAGGTTGATGAGGATGAGGAGATGGACGTGGAAATGGAAGAGTACACCGAGGAGATGGACATTGATGAGGAAGATGAAGAGGAGGCCATGGTCCTGGGATGAAGAGCAATGCCAGCAGCAGGACAGGCATGTGGTCCCCACAGGCACAGTGGGTTCCCTTCAGCCAGGCTGGGGCGGGATTGGGCTGGGTGGTCCCTGCTCAGGCACGTGGTACCCAGTGCCTTGGGTTCTGCTGGCCATGCCCAGCCTGTCCTGTTCTTGCTTTGGGCCACACAAGCCCCATGGCAGTGCCTGGGGCCCAGCCCCCAGAACCAGCCAGCCTCAGCTCTGGCAGCAGAGTCCCAGTGTGCCAGCCTGGGGACACACGGTAGAGCCCTCTGTGCCTGACTGGAGTGACCATGGCACCTGCTTTTCTTCCCGAAATGATGGAGATCCTGGACTGAAATGGCACCCGTTTTGTACATAGTTTTTAGAGTTTGTTCTTGTTTTTGGCATATAGGTTTTAGGGCTTCGTTTTGTCTTCTGTAAATACATTTCAAATATTGTTGTTAGATATGTTCTTAGGTATATACATTCTATAAATTGTTGTTATTACAAATATTCTTACAAAAGTAAATGTGTTCTGTGTTTTCATTGCTGTTCTTATGTAAATAAACAACCTTGGGTTTTCACACCCCAGTTCTCTTTCCATTTGCTTCCAGCACAGGCAGTATTGGCCAAGTTGTGTTTTCCACTTGCTCCCGGTTCCCAGGGCTGGAGGTTCATGGGGGAGCTGGCACAGCCACCCCAGCAGTGGTTGTCCCACTCAGAGGGTCCCGCTGACAGAGGTCACTGTCTCCTTGCTGTCTCTCTGGACACACTGGGGAGCTGCAGGGGCGAATCCCAGCGTGCCCTGTCCCATGGGATCCCATGTTGGGACTCAATGTCCCAGCCCGGGTGAGCACTGGTTGTGGCCCTGGGCTCAGCATGGCAGGCCTGGTGCTCGCAGCAGTGCAGACTTCAAGCTGGCCATGCACAGCTCCGTGTTTCTCCCAAAACTATCACTGCTGCAGCACCTGGGGTTTCCCAGTGCTGGGCTTTTTATCCCCACTGCATGGAGGATCACATGGCAGGGCAAAGGATGGATCCCATGTGGCATCCAACCTGCCCTGATCTAGGCTGGGCACAGCCTGATGAAGGATGAGCACATCTCGCAGGGATATGGAAACCTCCCCTGACAACCCAGTTCAGGCAGAGCCTGAGCTCTTTTGTGGCTCTGGGCAGGAAGATGCTCAGGATCTCCCAGAGAGGCTCAGCGGGCAGTAGGATTGTGCCTGGATCTCGCTCTGGACATGCCAGTGGCTCAAGTGAGAGCTGTGGGAATGATTTATAATGCACCGAGAGGGGCCACAGTCCTGCAAGGCTCTTACATTAGGAGCAAAGAGCAGCCTGCAGGGTGGGGAAGGCTGGAGCTGTAGCACTGTGTGCTCATCCCTCACCTTAATGGGGAGCTGCCCCCAGAGTTGCTATGTATCACTTTGATGGTTCTCCTGTTGGGTGTATTTTGGAGCAGCTGTTATCTGTGGCTTTTTATGGTGATCCTGTGGAAAGCAGCCATTTACCTGCTGTGATGAACTCAAAACTAATACTAACTCTTCATTCCCTTTGGTTTTATTTGGGGTTTTTTTAGTCTCTTTGTTTGATTGGTTTGCATGGGTTTGTTTGTTTCTAGGTTTTGTCTGTTTTGGTTTGAGTCTTTTGTTTGCTTTTTCATAAGACTCAGGTGAAGTTGGCATAGCCAAAGTCAAGAGAATGTACACCAGGCTTGACTTTCCAGAAATTACTTTTGGCTGGGTTTAACTGCATTCTCCAGGCTCAGGATGACCAGTACATTTGCAGGATTTGCTCTGCAACATCAGCTTGCCCAGACTCTGCTCGGTGATTCACAAATGGAGAAGACAATGGATATTGTGCCAAGCTTCCTTTCAAACAGCCAAAACTGCAAGGGCATGAGAGAAAAAAAGAAAAAAACAGAGACTATATTCACCAATTAGAGCAGAAGCAGTGTCCCACCATCTTGCCCTCCACTCTTATTAATTTTGTACATTGAGAGGCAAACCTGGGCCTAAAGCTTCCGTCTCTCAGTTCCTGATGCCATTTGACTCCAGCCTGGACTCCCCCAGATCACACTGCCTGCTTTCCACGTGGGGCTGGGGATGCTCAGCCTGGAAAGAGGAGACCCTGGGGAGGCCTCACTGCAGCTCTGCAGGACTGCAAGGGTGCCACAAGTAAGATTGGGATAGGGTGTTCCACAGGGCCTGTGGCAACAGGACAAGGGGGGACGGCTTTCAGCTGCAGGAGGCTGATTGAAGTTGGATCTGAGGAAGCTGCTCTCTTCCACTGAGGGTGCTGAGGCACTGGCCCAGGCTGTGGATGCTCCATCCTTGGGAACAGGGCTCTGAGCACCATGGTCTGGGGGAACGTTGCTAAGCATGGAACCAAAGGCTCTCTAGCTCAGTGGTCATGTCACAATCCATGTCCCATCTGGAACTGCCAGCAGCCAGCAAGCAGCACAACACGACCGTTGGCCCTGGGCTCAGCACACGCTGCACGCTGCTCCTGCAGCTCCTGTCACCCTTCTTGTTCCTGTCCCCGAGACCTCATCTCATCGGTCGCAAAAGCTGCCTAAGGCCTGGATTGTGTCATCCATCCCTGCAGGATGCTCACATTTGTCCTGAGGAAGGTACGGTGCCATTCCATGGAGGTGGATCCCGCCAGCTGCTTGGGTGTGGACAGGAGTTCTGGGGGCATGGGGTGGGACAGGGACCCCACTCTGAGGTTTTGCTACCTCTGCAGGCTGTTGCAGGTAGAGAAGACAAGATGGAGGTGGACAGACAGACTGATAGAGAGGAGAAGATGGAAGTGGAGGGAGAAAAGAGAGGAGAGGAAGAGATGGAGGTGGACACAATAATGGATACGGAGGAGGAGATGGAGGTGGATGGAGAACAGACTGGAGAGGAAGAAATGGAGGTTGATGAGGATGAGGAGATGGACGTGGAAATGGAAGAGTACACCGAGGAGATGGACATTGATGAGGAAGATGAAGAGGAGGCCATGGTCCTGGGATGAAGAGCAATGCCAGCAGCAGGACAGGCATGTGGTCCCCACAGGCACAGTGGGTTCCCTTCAGCCAGGCTGGGGGGGGGTTGGGCTGGGTGGTCCCTGCTCAGGCACGTGGTACCCAGTGCCTTGGGTTCTGCTGGCCATGCCCAGCCTGTCCTGTTCTTGCTTTGGGCCACACAAGCCCCATGGCAGTGCCTGGGGCCCAGGCCCCAGAACCAGCCAGCCTCAGCTCTGGCAGCAGAGTCCCAGTGTGCCAGCCTGGGGACACACGGTAGAGCCCTCTGTGCGTGACTGGAGTGACCATGGCACCTGCTTTTCTTCCCGAAATGATGGAGATCCTGGACTGAAATGGCACCCGTTTTGTACATAGTTTTTAGAGTTTGTTCTTGTTTTTGGCATATAGGTTTTAGGGCTTCGTTTTGTCTTCTGTAAATACATTTCAAATATTGTTGTTAGATATGTTCTTAGGTATATACATTCTATAAATTGTTGTTATTACAAATATTCTTACAAAAGTAAATGTGTTCTGTGTTTTCATTGCTGTTCTTATGTAAATAAACAACCTTGGGTTTTCACACCCCAGTTCTCTTTCCATTTGCTTCCAGCACAGGCAGTATTGGCCAAGTTGTGTTTTCCACTTGCTCCCGGTTCCCAGGGCTGGAGGTTCATGGGGGAGCTGGCACAGCCACCCCAGCAGTGGTTGTCCCACTCAGAGGGTCCCGCTGACAGAGGTCACTGTCTCCTTGCTGTCTCTCTGGACACACTGGGGAGCTGCAGGGGCGAATCCCAGCGTGCCCTGTCCCATGGGATCCCATGTTGGGACTCAATGTCCCAGCCCGGGTGAGCACTGGTTGTGGCCCTGGGCTCAGCATGGCAGGCCTGGTGCTCAGAGCAGTGCAGACTTCAAGCTGGCCATGCACAGCTCCGTGTTTCTCCCAAAACTATCCCTGCTGCAGCACCTGGGGTTCCCCAGTGCTGGGCTTTTTATCCCCACTGCATGGAGGATCACATGGCAGGGCAAAGGATGGATCCCATGTGGCATCCAACCTGCCCTGATCCAGGCTGGGCACAGCCTGATGAAGGATGAGCACATCTCGCAGGGATATGGAAACCTCCCCTGAAAACCCAGTTCAGGCAGAGCCTGAGCTCTTTTGTGGCTCTGGGCAGGAAGATGCTCAGGATCTCCCAGAGAGGCTCAGTGGGCAGTAGGATTGTGCCTGGATCTCGCTCTGGACATGCCAGTGGCTCAAGTGAGAGCTGTGGGAATGATTTATAATGCACCGAGAGGGGCCACAGTCCTGCAAGGCTCTTACATCAGGAGCAAAGAGCAGCCTGCAGGGTGGGGAAGGCTGGAGCTGTAGCACTGTGTGCTCATCCCTCACCTTAATGGGGAGCTGCCCCCAGAGTTGCTATGTATCACTTTGATGGTTCTCCTGTTGGGTGTATTTTGGAGCAGCTGTTATCTGTGGCTTTTTATGGTGATCCTGTGGAAAGCAGCCATTTACCTGCTGTGATGAACTCAAAACTAATACTAACTCTTCATTCCCTTTGGTTTTATTTGGTGTTTTTTTAGTTTCTTTGTTTGATTGGTTTGCATGGGTTTGTTTGTTTCTAGGTTTTGTCTGTTTTGGTTTGAGTCTTTTGTTTGCTTTTTCATAAGACTCAGGTGAAGTTGGCATAGCCAAAGTCAAGAGAATGTACACCAGGCTTGACTTTCCAGAAATTACTTTTGGCTGGGTTTAACTGCATTCTCCAGGCTCAGGATGACCAGTACATTTGCAGGATTTGCTCTGCAACATCAGCTTGCCCAAACTCTGCTCGGTGATTCCCAAATGGAGAAGACAATGGATATTGTGCCAAGCTTCCTTTCAAACAGCCAAAACTGCAACGGCATGAGAGAAAAAAAGAAAAAAAACAGAAACTATATTCACCAATTAGAGCAGAAGCAGTGTCCCACCATCTTGCCCTCCACTCTTATTAATTTTGTACATTGAGAGGCAAACCTGGGCCTAAAGCTTCCGTCTCTCAGTTCCTGATGCCATTTGACTCCAGCCTGGACTCCCCCAGATCACACTGCCTGCTTTCCACGTGGGGCTGGGGATGCTCAGCCTGGAAAGAGGAGACCCTGGGGAGGCCTCACTGCAGCTCTGCAGGACTGCAAGGGTGCCACAAGAAAGATTGGGACAGGGTGTTCCACAGGGCCTGTGGCAACAGGACAAGGGGGGACGGCTTTCAGCTGCAGGAGGCTGATTGAAGTTGGATCTGAGGAAGCTGCTCTCTTCCACTGAGGGTGCTGAGGCACTGGCCCAGGCTGTGGATGCTCCATCCTTGGGAACAGGGCTCTGAGCACCATGGTCTGGGGGAACGTTGCTAAGCATGGAACCAAAGGCTCTCTAGCTCAGTGGTCATGTCACAATCCATGTCCCATCTGGAACTGCCAGCAGCCAGCAAGCAGCACAACACGACCGTTGGCCCTGGGCTCAGCACACGCTGCACGCTGCTCCTGCTGCTCCTGTCACCCTTCTTGTTCCTGCCCCCGAGACCTCATCTCATCAGTCTCAAAAGCTGCCTAAGGCCTGGATTGTGTCATCCATCCCTGCAGGATGCTCACATTTGTCCTGAGGAAGGTACGGTGCCATTCCATGGAGGTGGATCCCCCCAGCTGCCCGGGTGTGGGCTGGAGTTCTGGGGGGATGGGGTGGGACAGGGACCCCACTCTGAGGTTTTCTACCTCTGCAGGCTGTTGCAGGTAGAGAAGACAAGATGGAGGTGGACAGACAGACTGATAGAGAGGAGAAGATGGAAGTGGAGGGAGAAAAGAGAGGAGAGGAAGAGATGGAGGTGGACACAATAATGGATACGGAGGAGGAGATGGAGGTGGATGGAGAACAGACTGGAGAGGAAGAGATGGAGGTTGATGAGGATGAGGAGATGGACGTGGAAATGGAAGAGTACACCGAGGAGATGGACATTGATGAGGAAGATGAAGAGGAGGCCATGGTCCTGGGATGAAGAGCGATGCCAGCAGCACGACAGCCATGTGGTCCCCACAGGCACAGTGGGTTCCCTGCAGCCAGGCTGGGGCGGGATTGGGCTGGGTGGTCCCTGCTCAGGCACGTGGTACCCAGTGCCTTGGGTTCTGCTGGCCATGCCCAGCCTGTCCTGTTCTTGCTTTGGGCCACACAAGCCCCATGGCAGTGCCTGGGGCCCAGCCCCCAGACCCAGCCAGCCTCAGCTCTGGCAGCAGAGTCCCAGTGTGCCAGCCTGGGGACACACGGAAGTGCCCTCTGTGCCTGACTGGAGTGACCATGGCACCTGCTTTTCTTCCCGGACTGATGGAGATCCTGGACTGAAATGGCACCCTTTTGTACATAGTTTTTAGAGTTTGTTCTTGTTTTTGGCATATAGGTTTTAGGGCTTCGTTTTGTCTTCTGTAAATACATTTCAAATATTGTTGTTAGATATGTTCTTAGGTATATACATTCTATAAATTGTTGTTATTACAAATATTCTTACAAAAGTAAATGTGTTCTGTGTTTTCATTGCTGTTCTTATGTAAATAAACAACCTTGGGTTTTCACACCCCAGTTCTCTTTCCATTTGCTTCCATCACCGGCAGTATTGGCCAAGTTGTGTTTTCCACTTGCTCCCAGTTCCCAGGGCTGGAGGTTCATGGGGGAGCTGGCACAGCCACCCCAGCAGTGGTTGTCCCACTCAGAGGGTCCTGCTGACAGAGGTCACTGTCTCCTTGCTGTCTCTCTGGACACACTGGGGAGCTGCAGGGGCGAATCCCAGCGTGCCCTGTCCCATGGGATCCCATGTTGGGACTCAATGTCCCAGCCCGGGTGAGCACTGGTTGTGGCCCTGGGCTCAGCATGGCAGGCCTGGTGCTCGCAGCAGTGCAGACTTCAAGCTGGCCATGCACAGCTTTGTGTTTCTCCCAAAACTATCACTGCTGCAGCACCTGGGGTTCCCCAGTGCTGGGCTTTTTATCCCCACTGCATGGAGGATCACATGGCAGGGCAAAGGATGGATCCCATGTGGCATCCAACCTGCCCTGATCTAGGCTGGGCACAGCCTGATGAAGGATGAGCACATCTCGCAGGGATATGGAAACCTCCCCTGACAACTCAGTTCAGGCAGAGCCTGAGCTCTTTTGTGGCTCTGGGCAGGAAGATGCTCAGGATCTCCCAGAGAGGCTCAGCGGGCAGTAGGATTGTGCCTGGATCTCGCTCTGGACATGCCAGTGGCTCAAGTGAGAGCTGTGGGAATGATTTATAATGCACCGAGAGGGGCCACAGTCCTGCAAGGCTCTTACATCAGGAGCAAAGAGCAGCCTGCAGGGTGGGGAAGGCTGGAGCTGTAGCACTGTGTGCTCATCCCTCACCTTAATGGGGAGCTGCCCCCAGAGTTGCTATGTATCACTTTGATGGTTCTCCTGTTGGGTGTATTTTGGAGCAGCTGTTATCTGTGGCTTTTTATGGTGATCCTGTGGAAAGCAACCATTTACCTGCTGTGATGAACTCAAAACTAATACTAACTCTTCATTCCCTTTGGTTTTATTTGGGGTTTTTTTAGTCTCTTTGTTTGATTGGTTTGCATGGGTTTGTTTGTTTCTAGGTTTTGTCTGTTTTGGTTTGAGTCTTTTGTTTGCTTTTTCATAAGACTCAGGTGAAGTTGGCATAGCCAAAGTCAAGAGAATGTACACCAGGCTTGACTTTCCAGAAATTACTTTTGGCTGGGTTTAACTGCATTCTCCAGGCTCAGGATGACCAGTACATTTGCAGGATTTGCTCTGCAACATCAGCTTGCCCAGACTCTGCTCGGTGATTCCCAAATGGAGAAGACAATGGATATTGTGCCAAGCTTCCTTTCAAACAGCCAAAACTGCAACGGCATGAGAGAAAAAAAGAAAAAAAACAGAGACTATATTCACCAATTAGAGCAGAAGCAGTGTCCCACCATCTTGCCCTCCACTCTTATTAATTTTGTACATTGAGAGGCAAACCTGGGCCTAAAGCTTCCGTCTCTCAGTTCCTGATGCCATTTGACTCCAGCCTGGACTCCCCCAGATCACACTGCCTGCTTTCCACGTGGGGCTGGGGATGCTCAGCCTGGAAAGAGGAGACCCTGGGGAGGCCTCACTGCAGCTCTGCAGGACTGCAAGGGTGCCACAAGTAAGATTGGGACAGGGTGTTCCACAGGGCCTGTGGCAACAGGACAAGGGGGGACGGCTTTCAGCTGCAGGAGGCTGATTGAAGTTGGATCTGAGGAAGCTGCTCTCTTCCACTGAGGGTGCTGAGGCACTGGCCCAGGCTGTGGATGCTCCATCCTTGGGAACAGGGCTCTGAGCACCATGGTCTGGGGGAACGTTGCTAAGCATGGAACCAAAGGCTCTCTAGCTCAGTGGTCATGTCACAATCCATGTCCCATCTGGAACTGCCAGCAGCCAGCAAACAGCACAACACGACCGTTGGCCCTGGGCTCAGCACACGCTGCACGCTGCTCCTGCAGCTCCTGTCAGCCTTCTTGTCCCTGTCCCCGAGACCTCATCTCATCAGTCTCAAAAGCTGCCTAAGGCCTGGATTGTGTCATCCATCCCTGCAGGATGCTCACATTTGTCCTGAGGAAGGTACGGTGCCATTCCATGGAGGTGGATCCCCCCAGCTGCTTGGGTGTGGACAGGAGTTCTGGGGGCATGGGGTGGGACAGGGACCCCACTCTGAGGTTTTGCTACCTCTGCAGGCTGTTGCAGGTAGAGAAGACAAGATGGAGGTGGACAGACAGACTGATAGAGAGGAGAAGATGGAAGTGGAGGGAGAAAAGAGAGGAGAGGAAGAGATGGAGGTGGACACAATAATGGATACGGAGGAGGAGATGGAGGTGGATGGAGAACAGACTGGAGAGGAAGAAATGGAGGTTGATGAGGATGAGGAGATGGACGTGGAAATGGAAGAGTACACCGAGGAGATGGACATTGATGAGGAAGATGAAGAGGAGGCCATGGTCCTGGGATGAAGAGCAATGCCAGCAGCAGGACAGGCATGTGGTCCCCACAGGCACAGTGGGTTCCCTTCAGCCAGGCTGGGGCGGGATTGGGCTGGGTGGTCCCTGCTCAGGCACGTGGTACCCAGTGCCTTGGGTTCTGCTGGCCATGCCCAGCCTGTCCTGTTCTTGCTTTGGGCCACACAAGCCCCATGGCAGTGCCTGGGGCCCAGGCCCCAGAACCAGCCAGCCTCAGCTCTGGCAGCAGAGTCCCAGTGTGCCAGCCTGGGGACACACGGTAGAGCCCTCTGTGCGTGACTGGAGTGACCATGGCACCTGCTTTTCTTCCCGAAATGATGGAGATCCTGGACTGAAATGGCACCCGTTTTGTACATAGTTTTTAGAGTTTGTTCTTGTTTTTGGCATATAGGTTTTAGGGCTTCGTTTTGTCTTCTGTAAATACATTTCAAATATTGTTGTTAGATATGTTCTTAGGTATATACATTCTATAAATTGTTGTTATTACAAATATTCTTACAAAAGTAAATGTGTTCTGTGTTTTCATTGCTGTTCTTATGTAAATAAACAACCTTGGGTTTTCACACCCCAGTTCTCTTTCCATTTGCTTCCAGCACAGGCAGTATTGGCCAAGTTGTGTTTTCCACTTGCTCCCGGTTCCCAGGGCTGGAGGTTCATGGGGGAGCTGGCACAGCCACCCCAGCAGTGGTTGTCCCACTCAGAGGGTCCCGCTGACAGAGGTCACTGTCTCCTTGCTGTCTCTCTGGACACACTGGGGAGCTGCAGGGGCGAATCCCAGCGTGCCCTGTCCCATGGGATCCCATGTTGGGACTCAATGTCCCAGCCCGGGTGAGCACTGGTTGTGGCCCTGGGCTCAGCATGGCAGGCCTGGTGCTCGCAGCAGTGCAGACTTCAAGCTGGCCATGCACAGCTCCGTGTTTCTCCCAAAACTATCCCTGCTGCAGCACCTGGGGTTCCCCAGTGCTGGGCTTTTTATCCCCACTGCATGGAGGATCACATGGCAGGGCAAAGGATGGATCCCATGTGGCATCCAACCTGCCCTGATCCAGGCTGGGCACAGCCTGATGAAGGATGAGCACATCTCGCAGGGATATGGAAACCTCCCCTGACAACCCAGTTCAGGCAGAGCCTGAGCTCTTTTGTGGCTCTGGGCAGGAAGATGCTCAGGATCTCCCAGAGAGGCTCAGTGGGCAGTAGGATTGTGCCTGGATCTCGCTCTGGACATGCCAGTGGCTCAAGTGAGAGCTGTGGGAATGATTTATAATGCACCGAGAGGGGCCACAGTCCTGCAAGGCTCTTACATCAGGAGCAAAGAGCAGCCTGCAGGGTGGGGAAGGCTGGAGCTGTAGCACTGTGTGCTCATCCCTCACCTTAATGGGGAGCTGCCCCCAGAGTTGCTATGTATCACTTTGATGGTTCTCCTGTTGGGTGTATTTTGGAGCAGCTGTTATCTGTGGCTTTTTATGGTGATCCTGTGGAAAGCAGCCATTTACCTGCTGTGATGAACTCAAAACTAATACTAACTCTTCATTCCCTTTGGTTTTATTTGGTGTTTTTTTAGTTTCTTTGTTTGATTGGTTTGCATGGGTTTGTTTGTTTCTAGGTTTTGTCTGTTTTGGTTTGAGTCTTTTGTTTGCTTTTTCATAAGACTCAGGTGAAGTTGGCATAGCCAAAGTCAAGAGAATGTACACCAGGCTTGACTTTCCAGAAATTACTTTTGGCTGGGTTTAACTGCATTCTCCAGGCTCAGGATGACCAGTACATTTGCAGGATTTGCTCTGCAACATCAGCTTGCCCAAACTCTGCTCGGTGATTCCCAAATGGAGAAGACAATGGATATTGTGCCAAGCTTCCTTTCAAACAGCCAAAACTGCAACGGCATGAGAGAAAAAAAGAAAAAAAACAGAAACTATATTCACCAATTAGAGCAGAAGCAGTGTCCCACCATCTTGCCCTCCACTCTTATTAATTTTGTACATTGAGAGGCAAACCTGGGCCTAAAGCTTCCGTCTCTCAGTTCCTGATGCCATTTGACTCCAGCCTGGACTCCCCCAGATCACACTGCCTGCTTTCCACGTGGGGCTGGGGATGCTCAGCCTGGAAAGAGGAGACCCTGGGGAGGCCTCACTGCAGCTCTGCAGGACTGCAAGGGTGCCACAAGAAAGATTGGGACAGGGTGTTCCACAGGGCCTGTGGCAACAGGACAAGGGGGGACGGCTTTCAGCTGCAGGAGGCTGATTGAAGTTGGATCTGAGGAAGCTGCTCTCTTCCACTGAGGGTGCTGAGGCACTGGCCCAGGCTGTGGATGCTCCATCCTTGGGAACAGGGCTCTGAGCACCATGGTCTGGGGGAACGTTGCTAAGCATGGAACCAAAGGCTCTCTAGCTCAGTGGTCATGTCACAATCCATGTCCCATCTGGAACTGCCAGCAGCCAGCAAGCAGCACAACACGACCGTTGGCCCTGGGCTCAGCACACGCTGCACGCTGCTCCTGCTGCTCCTGTCACCCTTCTTGTTCCTGCCCCCGAGACCTCATCTCATCAGTCTCAAAAGCTGCCTAAGGCCTGGATTGTGTCATCCATCCCTGCAGGATGCTCACATTTGTCCTGAGGAAGGTACGGTGCCATTCCATGGAGGTGGATCCCCCCAGCTGCCCGGGTGTGGGCTGGAGTTCTGGGGGGATGGGGTGGGACAGGGACCCCACTCTGAGGTTTTCTACCTCTGCAGGCTGTTGCAGGTAGAGAAGACAAGATGGAGGTGGACAGACAGACTGATAGAGAGGAGAAGATGGAAGTGGAGGGAGAAAAGAGAGGAGAGGAAGAGATGGAGGTGGACACAATAATGGATACGGAGGAGGAGATGGAGGTGGATGGAGAACAGACTGGAGAGGAAGAGATGGAGGTTGATGAGGATGAGGAGATGGACGTGGAAATGGAAGAGTACACCGAGGAGATGGACATTGATGAGGAAGATGAAGAGGAGGCCATGGTCCTGGGATGAAGAGCGATGCCAGCAGCACGACAGGCATGTGGTCCCCACAGGCACAGTGGGTTCCCTGCAGCCAGGCTGGGGCGGGATTGGGCTGGGTGGTCCCTGCTCAGGCACGTGGTACCCAGTGCCTTGGGTTCTGCTGGCCATGCCCAGCCTGTCCTGTTCTTGCTTTGGGCCACACAAGCCCCATGGCAGTGCCTGGGGCCCAGCCCCCAGACCCAGCCAGCCTCAGCTCTGGCAGCAGAGTCCCAGTGTGCCAGCCTGGGGACACACGGTAGAGCCCTCTGTGCGTGACTGGAGTGACCATGGCACCTGCTTTTCTTCCCGAAATGATGGAGATCCTGGACTGAAATGGCACCCGTTTTGTACATAGTTTTTAGAGTTTGTTCTTGTTTTTGGCATATAGGTTTTAGGGCTTCGTTTTGTCTTCTGTAAATACATTTCAAATATTGTTGTTAGATATGTTCTTAGGTATATACATTCTATAAATTGTTGTTATTACAAATATTCTTACAAAAGTAAATGTGTTCTGTGTTTTCATTGCTGTTCTTAGGTAAATAAACAACCTTGGGTTTTCACACCCCAGTTCTCTTTCCATTTGCTTCCAGCACAGGCAGTATTGGCCAAGTTGTGTTTTCCACTTGCTCCCGGTTCCCAGGGCTGGAGGTTCATGGGGGAGCTGGCACAGCCACCCCAGCAGTGGTTGTCCCACTCAGAGGGTCCCGCTGACAGAGGTCACTGTCTCCTTGCTGTCTCTCTGGACACACTGGGGAGCTGCAGGGGCGAATCCCAGCGTGCCCTGTCCCATGGGATCCCATGTTGGGACTCAATGTCCCAGCCCGGGTGAGCACTGGTTGTGGCCCTGGGCTCAGCATGGCAGGCCTGGTGCTCAGAGCAGTGCAGACTTCAAGCTGGCCATGCACAGCTCCGTGTTTCTCCCAAAACTATCCCTGCTGCAGCACCTGGGGTTCCCCAGTGCTGGGCTTTTTATCCCCACTGCATGGAGGATCACATGGCAGGGCAAAGGATGGATCCCATGTGGCATCCAACCTGCCCTGATCCAGGCTGGGCACAGCCTGATGAAGGATGAGCACATCTCGCAGGGATATGGAAACCTCCCCTGAAAACCCAGTTCAGGCAGAGCCTGAGCTCTTTTGTGGCTCTGGGCAGGAAGATGCTCAGGATCTCCCAGAGAGGCTCAGTGGGCAGTAGGATTGTGCCTGGATCTCGCTCTGGACATGCCAGTGGCTCAAGTGAGAGCTGTGGGAATGATTTATAATGCACCGAGAGGGGCCACAGTCCTGCAAGGCTCTTACATCAGGAGCAAAGAGCAGCCTGCAGGGTGGGGAAGGCTGGAGCTGTAGCACTGTGTGCTCATCCCTCACCTTAATGGGGAGCTGCCCCCAGAGTTGCTATGTATCACTTTGATGGTTCTCCTGTTGGGTGTATTTTGGAGCAGCTGTTATCTGTGGCTTTTTATGGTGATCCTGTGGAAAGCAGCCATTTACCTGCTGTGATGAACTCAAAACTAATACTAACTCTTCATTCCCTTTGGTTTTATTTGGTGTTTTTTTAGTTTCTTTGTTTGATTGGTTTGCATGGGTTTGTTTGTTTCTAGGTTTTGTCTGTTTTGGTTTGAGTCTTTTGTTTGCTTTTTCATAAGACTCAGGTGAAGTTGGCATAGCCAAAGTCAAGAGAATGTACACCAGGCTTGACTTTCCAGAAATTACTTTTGGCTGGGTTTAACTGCATTCTCCAGGCTCAGGATGACCAGTACATTTGCAGGATTTGCTCTGCAACATCAGCTTGCCCAAACTCTGCTCGGTGATTCCCAAATGGAGAAGACAATGGATATTGTGCCAAGCTTCCTTTCAAACAGCCAAAACTGCAACGGCATGAGAGAAAAAAAGAAAAAAAACAGAAACTATATTCACCAATTAGAGCAGAAGCAGTGTCCCACCATCTTGCCCTCCACTCTTATTAATTTTGTACATTGAGAGGCAAACCTGGGCCTAAAGCTTCCGTCTCTCAGTTCCTGATGCCATTTGACTCCAGCCTGGACTCCCCCAGATCACACTGCCTGCTTTCCACGTGGGGCTGGGGATGCTCAGCCTGGAAAGAGGAGACCCTGGGGAGGCCTCACTGCAGCTCTGCAGGACTGCAAGGGTGCCACAAGAAAGATTGGGACAGGGTGTTCCACAGGGCCTGTGGCAACAGGACAAGGGGGGACGGCTTTCAGCTGCAGGAGGCTGATTGAAGTTGGATCTGAGGAAGCTGCTCTCTTCCACTGAGGGTGCTGAGGCACTGGCCCAGGCTGTGGATGCTCCATCCTTGGGAACAGGGCTCTGAGCACCATGGTCTGGGGGAACGTTGCTAAGCATGGAACCAAAGGCTCTCTAGCTCAGTGGTCATGTCACAATCCATGTCCCATCTGGAACTGCCAGCAGCCAGCAAGCAGCACAACACAACCGCTGGCCCTGGGCTCAGCACACGCTGCACGCTGCTCCTGCTGCTCCTGTCACCCTTCTTGTTCCTGCCCCCGAGACCTCATCTCATCAGTCTCAAAAGCTGCCTAAGGCCTGGATTGTGTCATCCATCCCTGCAGGATGCTCACATTTGTCCTGAGGAAGGTACGGTGCCATTCCATGGAGGTGGATCCCCCCAGCTGCCCGGGTGTGGGCTGGAGTTCTGGGGGGATGGGGTGGGACAGGGACCCCACTCTGAGGTTTTCTACCTCTGCAGGCTGTTGCAGGTAGAGAAGACAAGATGGAGGTGGACAGACAGACTGATAGAGAGGAGAAGATGGAAGTGGAGGGAGAAAAGAGAGGAGAGGAAGAGATGGAGGTGGACACAATAATGGATACGGAGGAGGAGATGGAGGTGGATGGAGAACAGACTGGAGAGGAAGAGATGGAGGTTGATGAGGATGAGGAGATGGACGTGGAAATGGAAGAGTACACCGAGGAGATGGACATTGATGAGGAAGATGAAGAGGAGGCCATGGTCCTGGGATGAAGAGCGATGCCAGCAGCACGACAGGCATGTGGTCCCCACAGGCACAGTGGGTTCCCTGCAGCCAGGCTGGGGCGGGATTGGGCTGGGTGGTCCCTGCTCAGGCACGTGGTACCCAGTGCCTTGGGTTCTGCTGGCCATGCCCAGCCTGTCCTGTTCTTGCTTTGGGCCACACAAGCCCCATGGCAGTGCCTGGGGCCCAGCCCCCAGACCCAGCCAGCCTCAGCTCTGGCAGCAGAGTCCCAGTGTGCCAGCCTGGGGACACACGGAAGTGCCCTCTGTGCCTGACTGGAGTGACCATGGCACCTGCTTTTCTTCCCGGACTGATGGAGATCCTGGACTGAAATGGCACCCTTTTGTACATAGTTTTTAGAGTTTGTTCTTGTTTTTGGCATATAGGTTTTAGGGCTTCGTTTTGTCTTCTGTAAATACATTTCAAATATTGTTGTTAGATATGTTCTTAGGTATATACATTCTATAAATTGTTGTTATTACAAATATTCTTACAAAAGTAAATGTGTTCTGTGTTTTCATTGCTGTTCTTATGTAAATAAACAACCTTGGGTTTTCACACCCCAGTTCTCTTTCCATTTGCTTCCATCACCGGCAGTATTGGCCAAGTTGTGTTTTCCACTTGCTCCCAGTTCCCAGGGCTGGAGATTCATGGGGGAGCTGGCACAGCCACCCCAGCAGTGGTTGTCCCACTCAGAGGGTCCTGCTGACAGAGGTCACTGTCTCCTTGCTGTCTCTCTGGACACACTGGGGAGCTGCAGGGGCGAATCCCAGCGTGCCCTGTCCCATGGGATCCCATGTTGGGACTCAATGTCCCAGCCCGGGTGAGCACTGGTTGTGGCCCTGGGCTCAGCATGGCAGGCCTGGTGCTCGCAGCAGTGCAGACTTCAAGCTGGCCATGCACAGCTTTGTGTTTCTCCCAAAACTATCACTGCTGCAGCACCTGGGGTTCCCCCGTGCTGGGCTTTTTATCCCCACTGCATGGAGGATCACATGGCAGGGCAAAGGATGGATCCCATGTGGCATCCAACCTGCCCTGATCTAGGCTGGGCACAGCCTGATGAAGGATGAGCACATCTCGCAGGGATATGGAAACCTCCCCTGACAACTCAGTTCAGGCAGAGCCTGAGCTCTTTTGTGGCTCTGGGCAGGAAGATGCTCAGGATCTCCCAGAGAGGCTCAGCGGGCAGTAGGATTGTGCCTGGATCTCGCTCTGGACATGCCAGTGGCTCAAGTGAGAGCTGTGGGAATGATTTATAATGCACCGAGAGGGGCCACAGTCCTGCAAGGCTCTTACATCAGGAGCAAAGAGCAGCCTGCAGGGTGGGGAAGGCTGGAGCTGTAGCACTGTGTGCTCATCCCTCACCTTAATGGGGAGCTGCCCCCAGAGTTGCTATGTATCACTTTGATGGTTCTCCTGTTGGGTGTATTTTGGAGCAGCTGTTATCTGTGGCTTTTTATGGTGATCCTGTGGAAAGCAACCATTTACCTGCTGTGATGAACTCAAAAGTAATACTAACTCTTCATTCCCTTTGGTTTTATTTGGGGTTTTTTTAGTCTCTTTGTTTGATTGGTTTGCATGGGTTTGTTTGTTTCTAGGTTTTGTCTGTTTTGGTTTGAGTCTTTTGTTTGCTTTTTCATAAGACTCAGGTGAAGTTGGCATAGCCAAAGTCAAGAGAATGTACACCAGGCTTGACTTTCCAGAAATTACTTTTGGCTGGGTTTAACTGCATTCTCCAGGCTCAGGATGACCAGTCCATTTGCAGGATTTGCTCTGCAACATCAGCTTGCCCAGACTCTGCTCGGTGATTCCCAAATGGAGAAGACAATGGATATTGTGCCAAGCTTCCTTTCAAACAGCCAAAACTGCAACGGCATGAGAGAAAAAAAGAAAAAAAACAGAGACTATATTCACCAATTAGAGCAGAAGCAGTGTCCCACCATCTTGCCCTCCACTCTTATTAATTTTGTACATTGAGAGGCAAACCTGGGCCTAAAGCTTCCGTCTCTCAGTTCCTGATGCCATTTGACTCCAGCCTGGACTCCCCCAGATCACACTGCCTGCTTTCCACGTGGGGCTGGGGATGCTCAGCCTGGAAAGAGGAGACCCTGGGGAGGCCTCACTGCAGCTCTGCAGGACTGCAAGGGTGCCACAAGTAAGATTGGGACAGGGTGTTCCACAGGGCCTGTGGCAACAGGACAAGGGGGGACGGCTTTCAGCTGCAGGAGGCTGATTGAAGTTGGATCTGAGGAAGCTGCTCTCTTCCACTGAGGGTGCTGAGGCACTGGCCCAGGCTGTGGATGCTCCATCCTTGGGAACAGGGCTCTGAGCACCATGGTCTGGGGGAACGTTGCTAAGCATGGAACCAAAGGCTCTCTAGCTCAGTGGTCATGTCACAATCCATGTCCCATCTGGAACTGCCAGCAGCCAGCAAACAGCACAACACGACCGTTGGCCCTGGGCTCAGCACACGCTGCACGCTGCTCCTGCAGCTCCTGTCAGCCTTCTTGTCCCTGTCCCCGAGACCTCATCTCATCAGTCTCAAAAGCTGCCTAAGGCCTGGATTGTGTCATCCATCCCTGCAGGATGCTCACATTTGTCCTGAGGAAGGTACGGTGCCATTCCATGGAGGTGGATCCCCCCAGCTGCTTGGGTGTGGACAGGAGTTCTGGGGGCATGGGGTGGGACAGGGACCCCACTCTGAGGTTTTGCTACCTCTGCAGGCTGTTGCAGGTAGAGAAGACAAGATGGAGGTGGACAGACAGACTGATAGAGAGGAGAAGATGGAAGTGGAGGGAGAAAAGAGAGGAGAGGAAGAGATGGAGGTGGACACAATAATGGATACGGAGGAGGAGATGGAGGTGGATGGAGAACAGACTGGAGAGGAAGAAATGGAGGTTGATGAGGATGAGGAGATGGACGTGGAAATGGAAGAGTACACCGAGGAGATGGACATTGATGAGGAAGATGAAGAGGAGGCCATGGTCCTGGGATGAAGAGCAATGCCAGCAGCAGGACAGGCATGTGGTCCCCACAGGCACAGTGGGTTCCCTTCAGCCAGGCTGGGGCGGGATTGGGCTGGGTGGTCCCTGCTCAGGCACGTGGTACCCAGTGCCTTGGGTTCTGCTGGCCATGCCCAGCCTGTCCTGTTCTTGCTTTGGGCCACACAAGCCCCATGGCAGTGCCTGGGGCCCAGGCCCCAGAACCAGCCAGCCTCAGCTCTGGCAGCAGAGTCCCAGTGTGCCAGCCTGGGGACACACGGTAGAGCCCTCTGTGCGTGACTGGAGTGACCATGGCACCTGCTTTTCTTCCCGAAATGATGGAGATCCTGGACTGAAATGGCACCCGTTTTGTACATAGTTTTTAGAGTTTGTTCTTGTTTTTGGCATATAGGTTTTAGGGCTTCGTTTTGTCTTCTGTAAATACATTTCAAATATTGTTGTTAGATATGTTCTTAGGTATATACATTCTATAAATTGTTGTTATTACAAATATTCTTACAAAAGTAAATGTGTTCTGTGTTTTCATTGCTGTTCTTATGTAAATAAACAACCTTGGGTTTTCACACCCCAGTTCTCTTTCCATTTGCTTCCAGCACAGGCAGTATTGGCCAAGTTGTGTTTTCCACTTGCTCCCGGTTCCCAGGGCTGGAGGTTCATGGGGGAGCTGGCACAGCCACCCCAGCAGTGGTTGTCCCACTCAGAGGGTCCCGCTGACAGAGGTCACTGTCTCCTTGCTGTCTCTCTGGACACACTGGGGAGCTGCAGGGGCGAATCCCAGCGTGCCCTGTCCCATGGGATCCCATGTTGGGACTCAATGTCCCAGCCCGGGTGAGCACTGGTTGTGGCCCTGGGCTCAGCATGGCAGGCCTGGTGCTCGCAGCAGTGCAGACTTCAAGCTGGCCATGCACAGCTCCGTGTTTCTCCCAAAACTATCACTGCTGCAGCACCTGGGGTTCCCCAGTGCTGGGCTTTTTATCCCCACTGCATGGAGGATCACATGGCAGGGCAAAGGATGGATCCCATGTGGCATCCAACCTGCCCTGATCCAGGCTGGGCACAGCCTGATGAAGGATGAGCACATCTCGCAGGGATATGGAAACCTCCCCTGACAACTCAGTTCAGGCAGAGCCTGAGCTCTTTTGTGGCTCTGGGCAGGAAGATGCTCAGGATCTCCCAGAGAGGCTCAGCGGGCAGTAGGATTGTGCCTGGATCTCGCTCTGGACATGCCAGTGGCTCAAGTGAGAGCTGTGGGAATGATTTATAATGCACCGAGAGGGGCCACAGTCCTGCAAGGCTCTTACATCAGGAGCAAAGAGCAGCCTGCAGGGTGGGGAAGGCTGGAGCTGTAGCACTGTGTGCTCATCCCTCACCTTAATGGGGAGCTGCCCCCAGAGTTGCTATGTATCACTTTGATGGTTCTCCTGTTGGGTGTATTTTGGAGCAGCTGTTATCTGTGGCTTTTTATGGTGATCCTGTGGAAAGCAGCCATTTACCTGCTGTGATGAACTCAAAACTAATACTAACTCTTCATTCCCTTTGGTTTTATTTGGGGTTTTTTTAGTCTCTTTGTTTGATTGGTTTGCATGGGTTCGTTTGTTTCTAGGTTTTGTCTGTTTTGGTTTGAGTCTTTTGTTTGCTTTTTCATAAGACTCAGGTGAAGTTGGCATAGCCAAAGTCAAGAGAATGTACACCAGGCTTGACTTTCCAGAAATTACTTTTGGCTGGGTTTAACTGCATTCTCCAGGCTCAGGATGACCAGTACATTTGCAGGATTTGCTCTGCAACATCAGCTTGCCCAGACTCTGCTCGGTGATTCCCAAATGGAGAAGACAATGGATATTGTGCCAAGCTTCCTTTCAAACAGCCAAAACTGCAACGGCATGAGAGAAAAAAAGAAAAAAAACAGAGACTATATTCACCAATTAGAGCAGAAGCAGTGTCCCACCATCTTGCCCTCCACTCTTATTAATTTTGTACATTGAGAGGCAAACCTGGGCCTAAAGCTTCCGTCTCTCAGTTCCTGATGCCATTTGACTCCAGCCTGGACTCCCCCAGATCACACTGCCTGCTTTCCACGTGGGGCTGGGGATGCTCAGCCTGGAAAGAGGAGACCCTGGGGAGGCCTCACTGCAGCTCTGCAGGACTGCAAGGGTGCCACAAGAAAGATTGGGACAGGGTGTTCCACAGGGCCTGTGGCAACAGGACAAGGGGGGGACGGCTTTCAGCTGCAGGAGGCTGATTGAAGTTGGATCTGAGGAAGCTGCTCTCTTCCACTGAGGGTGCTGAGGCACTGGCCCAGGCTGTGGATGCTCCATCCTTGGGAACAGGGCTCTGAGCACCATGGTCTGGGGGAACGTTGCTAAGCATGGAACCAAAGGCTCTCTAGCTCAGTGGTCATGTCACAATCCATGTCCCATCTGGAACTGCCAGCAGCCAGCAAGCAGCACAACACGACCGTTGGCCCTGGGCTCAGCACACGCTGCACGCTGCTCCTGCTGCTCCTGTCACCCTTCTTGTTCCTGTCCCCGAGACCTCATCTCATCGGTCTCAAAAGCTGCCTAAGGCCTGGATTGTGTCATCCATCCCTGCAGGATGCTCACATTTGTCCTGAGGAAGGTACGGTGCCATTCCATGAAGGTGGATCCCCCCAGCTGCCCGGGTGTGGGCTGGAGTTCTGGGGGGATGGGGTGGGACAGGGACCCCACTCTGAGGTTTTGCTACCTCTGCAGGCTGTTGCAGGTAGAGAAGACAAGATGGAGGTGGACAGACAGACTGATAGAGAGGAGAAGATGGAAGTGGAGGGAGAAAAGAGAGGAGATGAAGAGATGGAGGTGGACACAATAATGGATACGGAGGAGGAGATGGAGGTGGATGGAGAACAGACTGGAGAGGAAGAGATGGAGGTTGATGAGGATGAGGAGATGGACGTGGAAATGGAAGAGTACACCGAGGAGATGGACATTGATGAGGAAGATGAAGAGGAGGCCATGGTCCTGGGATGAAGAGCGATGCCAACAGCAGGACAGGCATCTGGTCCCCACAGGCACCGTAAGTTCCCTGCAGCCAGGCTGGGGCGGGATTGGGCTGGGTGGTCCCTGCTCAGGCACGTGGTACACAGTGCCTTGGGTTCTGCTGGCCATGCCCAGCCTGTCCTGTTCTTGCTTTGGGCCACACAAGCCCCATGGCAGTGCCTGGGGCCCAGCCCCCAGACCCAGCCAGCCTCAGCTCTGGCAGCAGAGTCCCAGTGTGCCAGCCTGGGGACACACGGAAGAGCCCTCTGTGCCTGACTGGAGTGACCATGGCACCTGCTTTTCTTCCCGGACTGATGGAGATCCTGGACTCAAATGGCACCCTTTTGTACATAGTTTTTAGAGCTTGTTCTTGTTTTTTCCATATAGGTTCTAGGGCTTCGTTTTGTCTTCTGTAAATACATTTCAAATATTGTTGTTAGATATGTTCTTAGGTATATACATTCTATAAATTGTTGTTATTACAAATATTCTTACAAAAGTAAATGTGTTCTGTGTTTTCATTGCTGTTCTTATGTAAATAAACAACCTTGGGTTTTCACACCCCAGTTCTCTTTCCATTTGCTTCCGGCACCGGCAGTATTGGCCAAGTTATGTTTTCCACTTGCTCCCAGTTCCCAGGGCTGGAGGTTCATGGGGGAGCTGGCACAGCCACCCCAGCAGTGGTTGTCCCACTCAGAGGGTCCTGCTGACAGAGGTCACTGTCTCCTTGCTGTCTCTCTGGACACACTGGGGAGCTGCAGGGGCGAATCCCAGCGTGCCCTGTCCCATGGGATCCCATGTTGGGACTCAATGTCCCAGCCCGGGTGAGCACTGGTTGTGGCCCTGGGCTCAGCATGGCAGGCCTGGTGCTCAGAGCAGTGCAGACTTCAAGCTGGCCATGCACAGCTCCGTGTTTCTCCCAAAACTATCACTGCTGCAGAACCTGGGGTTCCCCAGTGCTGGGCTTTTTATCCCCACTGCATGGAGGATCACATGGCAGGGCAAAGGATGGATCCCATGTGGCATCCAACCTGCCCTGATCTAGGCTGGGCACAGCCTGATGAAGGATGAGCACATCTCGCAGGGATATGGAAACCTCCCCTGACAACTCAGTTCAGGCAGAGCCTGAGCTCTTTTGTGGCTCTGGGCAGGAAGATGCTCAGGATCTCCCAGAGAGGCTCAGCGGGCAGTAGGATTGTGCCTGGATCTCGCTCTGGACATGCCAGTGGCTCAAGTGAGAGCTGTGGGAATGGTTTATAATGCACCGAGAGGGGCCACAGTCCTGCAAGGCTCTTACATCAGGAGCAAAGAGCAGCCTGCAGGGTGGGGAAGGCTGGAGCTGTAGCACTGTGTTCTCATCCCTCACCTCAATGGGGAGCTGCCCCCAGAGTTGCTATGTATCACTTTGATGGTTCTCCTGTTGGGTGTATTTTGGAGCAGCTGTTATCTGTGGCTTTTTATGGTGATCCTGTGGAAAGCAACCATTTACCTGCTGTGATGAACTCAAAAGTAATACTAACTCTTCATTCCCTTTGGTTTTATTTGGGGTTTTTTTAGTCTCTTTGTTTGATTGGTTTGCATGGGTTTGTTTGTTTCTAGGTTTTGTCTGTTTTGGTTTGAGTCTTTTGTTTGCTTTTTCATAAGACTCAGGTGAAGTTGGCATAGCCAAAGTCAAGAGAATGTACACCAGGCTTGACTTTCCAGAAATTACTTTTGGCTGGGTTTAACTGCATTCTCCAGGCTCAGGATGACCAGTACATTTGCAGGATTTGCTCTGCAACATCAGCTTGCCCAAACTCTGCTCGGTGATTCACAAATGGAGAAGACAATGGATATTGTGCCAAGCTTCCTTTCAAACAGCCAAAACTGCAACGGCATGAGAGAAAAAAAGAAAAAAACAGAGACTATATTCACCAATTAGAGCAGAAGCAGTGTCCCACCATCTTGCCCTCCACTCTTATTAATTTTGTACATTGAGAGGCAAACCTGGGCCTAAAGCTTCCGTCTCTCAGTTCCTGATGCCATTTGACTCCAGCCTGGACTCCCCCAGATCACACTGCCTGCTTTCCACGTGGGGCTGGGGATGCTCAGCCTGGAAAGAGGAGACCCTGGGGAGGCCTCACTGCAGCTCTGCAGGACTGCAAGGGTGCCACAAGAAAGATTGGGACAGGGTGTTCCACAGGGCCTGTGGCAACAGGACAAGGGGGGACGGCTTTCAGCTGCAGGAGGCTGATTGAAGTTGGATCTGAGGAAGCTGCTCTCTTCCACTGAGGGTGCTGAGGCACTGGCCCAGGCTGTGGATGCTCCATCCTTGGGAACAGGGCTCTGAGCACCATGGTCTGGGGGAACGTTGCTAAGCATGGAACCAAAGGCTCTCTAGCTCAGTGGTCATGTCACAATCCATGTCCCATCTGGAACTGCCAGCAGCCAGCAAGCAGCACAACACAACCGCTGGCCCTGGGCTCAGCACACGCTGCACGCTGCTCCTGCTGCTCCTGTCACCCTTCTTGTTCCTGCCCCCGAGACCTCATCTCATCAGTCTCAAAAGCTGCCTAAGGCCTGGATTGTGTCATCCATCCCTGCAGGATGCTCACATTTGTCCTGAGGAAGGTACGGTGCCATTCCATGGAGGTGGATCCCCCCAGCTGCCCGGGTGTGGGCTGGAGTTCTGGGGGGATGGGGTGGGACAGGGACCCCACTCTGAGGTTTTGCTACCTCTGCAGGCTGTTGCAGGTAGAGAAGACAAGATGGAGGTGGACAGACAGACTGATAGAGAGGAGAAGATGGAAGTGGAGGGAGAAAAGAGAGGAGAGGAAGAGATGGAGGTGGACACAATAATGGATACGGAGGAGGAGATGGAGGTGGATGGAGAACAGACTGGAGAGGAAGAGATGGAGGTTGATAAGGATGAGGAGATGGACGTGGAAATGGAAGAGTACACCGAGGAGATGGACATTGATGAGGAAGATGAAGAGGAGGCCATGGTCCTGGGATGAAGAGCGATGCCAGCAGCAGGACAGGCATCTGGTCCCCACAGGCACAGTGGGTTCCCTGCAGCCAGGCTGGGGCGGGATTGGGCTGGGTGGTCCCTGCTCAGGCACGTGGTACCCAGTGCCTTGGGTTCTGCTGGCCATGCCCAGCCTGTCCTGTTCTTGCTTTGGGCCACACAAGCCCCATGGCAGTGCCTGGGGCACAGCCCCCAGACCCAGCCAGCCTCAGCTCTGGCAGCAGAGTCCCAGTGTGCCAGCCTGGGGACACACGGAAGAGCCCTCTGTGCCTGACTGGAGTGACCATGGCACCTGCTTTTCTTCCCGGACTGATGGAGATCCTGGACTGAAATGGCACCCTTTTGTACATAGTTTTTAGAGCTTGTTCTTGTTTTTGCCATATAGGTTTTAGGGCTTCGTTTTGTCTTCTGTAAATACATTTCAAATATTGTTGTTAGATATGTTCTTAGGTATATACATTCTATAAATTGTTGTTATTACAAATATTCTTACAAAAGTAAATGTGTTCTGTGTTTTCATTGCTGTTCTTATGTAAATAAACAACCTTGGGTTTTCACACCCCAGTTCTCTTTCCATTTGCTTCCGGCACCGGCAGTATTGGCCAAGTTATGTTTTCCACTTGCTCCCAGTTCCCAGGGCTGGAGGTTCATGGGGGAGCTGGCACAGCCACCCCAGCAGTGGTTGTCCCACTCAGAGGGTTCCGCTGACAGAGGTCACTGTCTCCTTGCTGTCTCTCTGGACACACTGGGGAGCTGCAGGGGCGAATCCCAGCGTGCCCTGTCCCATGGGATCCCATGTTGGGACTCAATGTCCCAGCCCGGGTGAGCACTGGTTGTGGCCCTGGGCTCAGCATGGCAGGCCTGGTGCTCAGAGCAGTGCAGACTTCAAGCTGGCCATGCACAGCTCCATGTTTCTCCCAAAAATATCACTGCTGCAGCACCTGGGGTTCCCCAGTGCTGGGCTTTTTATCCCCACTGCATGGAGGATCACATGGCAGGGCAAAGGATGGATCCCATGTGGCATCCAACCTGCCCTGATCTAGGCTGGGCACAGCCTGATGAAGGATGAGCACATCTCGCAGGGATATGGAAACCTCCCCTGAAAACCCAGTTCAGGCAGAGCCTGAGCTCTTTTGTGGCTCTGGGCAGGAAGATGCTCAGGATCTCCCAGAGAGGCTCAGCGGGCAGTAGGATTGTGCCTGGATCTCGCTCTGGACATGCCAGTGGCTCAAGTGAGAGCTGTGGGAATGATTTATAATGCACCGAGAGGGGCCACAGTCCTGCAAGGCTCTTACATCAGGAGCAAAGAGCAGCCTGCAGGGTGGGGAAGGCTGGAGCTGTAGCACTGTGTGCTCATCCCTCACCTTAATGGGGAGCTGCCCCCAGAGTTGCTATGTATCACTTTGATGGTTCTCCTGTTGGGTGTATTTTGGAGCAGCTGTTATCTGTGGCTTTTTATGGTGATCCTGTGGAAAGCAACCATTTACCTGCTGTGATGAACTCAAAAGTAATACTAACTCTTCATTCCCTTTGGTTTTATTTGGGTTTTTTTTAGTCTCTTTGTTTGATTGGTTTGCATGGGTTTGTTTGTTTCTAGGTTTTGTCTGTTTTGGTTTGAGTCTTTTGTTTGCTTTTTCATAAGACTCAGGTGAAGTTGGCATAGCCAAAGTCAAGAGAATGTACACCAGGCTTGACTTTCCAGAAATTACTTTTGGCTGGGTTTAACTGCATTCTCCAGGCTCAGGATGACCAGTCCATTTGCAGGATTTGCTCTGCAACATCAGCTTGCCCAGACTCTGCTCGGTGATTCCCAAATGGAGAAGACAATGGATATTGTGCCAAGCTTCCTTTCAAACAGCCAAAACTGCAACGGCATGAGAGAAAAAAAGAAAAAAACAGAGACTATATTCACCAATTAGAGCAGAAGCAGTGTCCCACCATCTTGCCCTCCACTCTTATTAATTTTGTACATTGAGAGGCAAACCTGGGCCTAAAGCTTCCGTCTCTCAGTTCCTGATGCCATTTGACTCCAGCCTGGACTCCCCCAGATCACACTGCCTGCTTTCCACGTGGGGCTGGGGATGCTCAGCCTGGAAAGAGGAGACCCTGGGGAGGCCTCACTGCAGCTCTGCAGGACTGCAAGGGTGCCACAAGTAAGATTGGGACAGGGTGTTCCACAGGGCCTGTGGCAACAGGACAAGGGGGGACGGCTTTCAGCTGCAGGAGGCTGATTGAAGTTGGATCTGAGGAAGCTGCTCTCTTCCACTGAGGGTGCTGAGGCACTGGCCCAGGCTGTGGATGCTCCATCCTTGGGAACAGGGCTCTGAGCACCATGGTCTGGGGGAACGTTGCTAAGCATGGAACCAAAGGCTCTCTAGCTCAGTGGTCATGTCACAATCCATGTCCCATCTGGAACTGCCAGCAGCCAGCAAACAGCACAACACGACCGTTGGCCCTGGGCTCAGCACACGCTGCACGCTGCTCCTGCAGCTCCTGTCAGCCTTCTTGTTCCTGCCCCCGAGACCTCATCTCATCAGTCTCAAAAGCTGCCTAAGGCCTGGATTGTGTCATCCATCCCTGCAGGATGCTCACATTTGTCCTGAGGAAGGTACGGTGCCATTCCATGGAGGTGGATCCCCCCAGCTGCTTGGGTGTGGACAGGAGTTCTGGGGGCATGGGGTGGGACAGGGACCCCACTCTGAGGTTTTGCTACCTCTGCAGGCTGTTGCAGGTAGAGAAGACAAGATGGAGGTGGACAGACAGACTGATAGAGAGGAGAAGATGGAAGTGGAGGGAGAAAAGAGAGGAGAGGAAGAGATGGAGGTGGACACAATAATGGATACGGAGGAGGAGATGGAGGTGGATGGAGAACAGACTGGAGAGGAAGAAATGGAGGTTGATGAGGATGAGGAGATGGACGTGGAAATGGAAGAGTACACCGAGGAGATGGACATTGATGAGGAAGATGAAGAGGAGGCCATGGTCCTGGGATGAAGAGCAATGCCAGCAGCAGGACAGGCATCTGGTCCCCACAGGCACAGTGGGTTCCCTTCAGCCAGGCTGGGGCGGGATTGGGCTGGGTGGTCCCTGCTCAGGCACGTGGTACCCAGTGCCTTGGGTTCTGCTGGCCATGCCCAGCCTGTCCTGTTCTTGCTTTGGGCCACACAAGCCCCATGGCAGTGCCTGGGGCCCAGGCCCCAGAACCAGCCAGCCTCAGCTCTGGCAGCAGAGTCCCAGTGTGCCAGCCTGGGGACACACGGTAGAGCCCTCTGTGCGTGACTGGAGTGACCATGGCACCTGCTTTTCTTCCCGAAATGATGGAGATCCTGGACTGAAATGGCACCCGTTTTGTACATAGTTTTTAGAGTTTGTTCTTGTTTTTGCCATATAGGTTTTAGGGCTTCGTTTTGTCTTCTGTAAATACATTTCAAATATTGTTGTTAGATATGTTCTTAGGTATATACATTCTATAAATTGTTGTTATTACAAATATTCTTACAAAAGTAAATGTGTTCTGTGTTTTCATTGCTGTTCTTATGTAAATAAACAACCTTGGGTTTTCACACCCCAGTTCTCTTTCCATTTGCTTCCAGCACAGGCAGTATTGGCCAAGTTGTGTTTTCCACTTGCTCCCGGTTCCCAGGGCTGGAGGTTCATGGGGGAGCTGGCACAGCCACCCCAGCAGTGGTTGTCCCACTCAGAGGGTCCCGCTGACAGAGGTCACTGTCTCCTTGCTGTCTCTCTGGACACACTGGGGAGCTGCAGGGGCGAATCCCAGCGTGCCCTGTCCCATGGGATCCCATGTTGGGACTCAATGTCCCAGCCCGGGTGAGCACTGGTTGTGGCCCTGGGCTCAGCATGGCAGGCCTGGTGCTCGCAGCAGTGCAGACTTCAAGCTGGCCATGCACAGCTCCGTGTTTCTCCCAAAACTATCACTGCTGCAGCACCTGGGGTTCCCCAGTGCTGGGCTTTTTATCCCCACTGCATGGAGGATCACATGGCAGGGCAAAGGATGGATCCCATGTGGCATCCAACCTGCCCTGATCCAGGCTGGGCACAGCCTGATGAAGGATGAGCACATCTCGCAGGGATATGGAAACCTCCCCTGACAACTCAGTTCAGGCAGAGCCTGAGCTCTTTTGTGGCTCTGGGCAGGAAGATGCTCAGGATCTCCCAGAGAGGCTCAGCGGGCAGTAGGATTGTGCCTGGATCTCGCTCTGGACATGCCAGTGGCTCAAGTGAGAGCTGTGGGAATGATTTATAATGCACCGAGAGGGGCCACAGTCCTGCAAGGCTCTTACATCAGGAGCAAAGAGCAGCCTGCAGGGTGGGGAAGGCTGGAGCTGTAGCACTGTGTGCTCATCCCTCACCTTAATGGGGAGCTGCCCCCAGAGTTGCTATGTATCACTTTGATGGTTCTCCTGTTGGGTGTATTTTGGAGCAGCTGTTATCTGTGGCTTTTTATGGTGATCCTGTGGAAAGCAGCCATTTACCTGCTGTGATGAACTCAAAACTAATACTAACTCTTCATTCCCTTTGGTTTTATTTGGGGTTTTTTTAGTCTCTTTGTTTGATTGGTTTGCATGGGTTCGTTTGTTTCTAGGTTTTGTCTGTTTTGGTTTGAGTCTTTTGTTTGCTTTTTCATAAGACTCAGGTGAAGTTGGCATAGCCAAAGTCAAGAGAATGTACACCAGGCTTGACTTTCCAGAAATTACTTTTGGCTGGGTTTAACTGCATTCTCCAGGCTCAGGATGACCAGTACATTTGCAGGATTTGCTCTGCAACATCAGCTTGCCCAGACTCTGCTCGGTGATTCCCAAATGGAGAAGACAATGGATATTGTGCCAAGCTTCCTTTCAAACAGCCAAAACTGCAACGGCATGAGAGAAAAAAAGAAAAAAAACAGAGACTATATTCACCAATTAGAGCAGAAGCAGTGTCCCACCATCTTGCCCTCCACTCTTATTAATTTTGTACATTGAGAGGCAAACCTGGGCCTAAAGCTTCCGTCTCTCAGTTCCTGATGCCATTTGACTCCAGCCTGGACTCCCCCAGATCACACTGCCTGCTTTCCACGTGGGGCTGGGGATGCTCAGCCTGGAAAGAGGAGACCCTGGGGAGGCCTCACTGCAGCTCTGCAGGACTGCAAGGGTGCCACAAGAAAGATTGGGACAGGGTGTTCCACAGGGCCTGTGGCAACAGGACAAGGGGGGGACGGCTTTCAGCTGCAGGAGGCTGATTGAAGTTGGATCTGAGGAAGCTGCTCTCTTCCACTGAGGGTGCTGAGGCACTGGCCCAGGCTGTGGATGCTCCATCCTTGGGAACAGGGCTCTGAGCACCATGGTCTGGGGGAACGTTGCTAAGCATGGAACCAAAGGCTCTCTAGCTCAGTGGTCATGTCACAATCCATGTCCCATCTGGAACTGCCAGCAGCCAGCAAGCAGCACAACACGACCGTTGGCCCTGGGCTCAGCACACGCTGCACGCTGCTCCTGCTGCTCCTGTCACCCTTCTTGTTCCTGTCCCCGAGACCTCATCTCATCGGTCTCAAAAGCTGCCTAAGGCCTGGATTGTGTCATCCATCCCTGCAGGATGCTCACATTTGTCCTGAGGAAGGTACGGTGCCATTCCATGAAGGTGGATCCCCCCAGCTGCCCGGGTGTGGGCTGGAGTTCTGGGGGGATGGGGTGGGACAGGGACCCCACTCTGAGGTTTTGCTACCTCTGCAGGCTGTTGCAGGTAGAGAAGACAAGATGGAGGTGGACAGACAGACTGATAGAGAGGAGAAGATGGAAGTGGAGGGAGAAAAGAGAGGAGATGAAGAGATGGAGGTGGACACAATAATGGATACGGAGGAGGAGATGGAGGTGGATGGAGAACAGACTGGAGAGGAAGAGATGGAGGTTGATGAGGATGAGGAGATGGACGTGGAAATGGAAGAGTACACCGAGGAGATGGACATTGATGAGGAAGATGAAGAGGAGGCCATGGTCCTGGGATGAAGAGCGATGCCAGCAGCAGGACAGGCATCTGGTCCTCACAGGCACCGTAAGTTCCCTGCAGCCAGGCTGGGGCGGGATTGGGCTGGGTGGTCCCTGCTCAGGCACGTGGTACACAGTGCCTTGGGTTCTGCTGGCCATGCCCAGCCTGTCCTGTTCTTGCTTTGGGCCACACAAGCCCCATGGCAGTGCCTGGGGCCCAGCCCCCAGACCCAGCCAGCCTCAGCTCTGGCAGCAGAGTCCCAGTGTGCCAGCCTGGGGACACACGGAAGAGCCCTCTGTGCCTGACTGGAGTGACCATGGCACCTGCTTTTCTTCCCGGACTGATGGAGATCCTGGACTCAAATGGCACCCTTTTGTACATAGTTTTTAGAGCTTGTTCTTGTTTTTTCCATATAGGTTCTAGGGCTTCGTTTTGTCTTCTGTAAATACATTTCAAATATTGTTGTTAGATATGTTCTTAGGTATATACATTCTATAAATTGTTGTTATTACAAATATTCTTACAAAAGTAAATGTGTTCTGTGTTTTCATTGCTGTTCTTATGTAAATAAACAACCTTGGGTTTTCACACCCCAGTTCTCTTTCCATTTGCTTCTGGCACAGGCAGTATTGGCCAAGTTATGTTTTCCACTTGCTCCCAGTTCCCAGGGCTGGAGGTTCATGGGGGAGCTGGCACAGCCACCCCAGCAGTGGTTGTCCCACTCAGAGGGTCCTGCTGACAGAGGTCACTGTCTCCTTGCTGTCTCTCTGGACACACTGGGGAGCTGCAGGGGCGAATCCCAGCGTGCCCTGTCCCATGGGATCCCATGTTGGGACTCAATGTCCCAGCCCGGGTGAGCACTGGTTGTGGCCCTGGGCTCAGCATGGCAGGCCTGGTGCTCAGAGCAGTGCAGACTTCAAGCTGGCCATGCACAGCTCCGTGTTTCTCCCAAAACTATCACTGCTGCAGAACCTGGGGTTCCCCAGTGCTGGGCTTTTTATCCCCACTGCATGGAGGATCACATGGCAGGGCAAAGGATGGATCCCATGTGGCATCCAACCTGCCCTGATCTAGGCTGGGCACAGCCTGATGAAGGATGAGCACATCTCGCAGGGATATGGAAACCTCCCCTGACAACTCAGTTCAGGCAGAGCCTGAGCTCTTTTGTGGCTCTGGGCAGGAAGATGCTCAGGATCTCCCAGAGAGGCTCAGCGGGCAGTAGGATTGTGCCTGGATCTCGCTCTGGACATGCCAGTGGCTCAAGTGAGAGCTGTGGGAATGGTTTATAATGCACCGAGAGGGGCCACAGTCCTGCAAGGCTCTTACATCAGGAGCAAAGAGCAGCCTGCAGGGTGGGGAAGGCTGGAGCTGTAGCACTGTGTTCTCATCCCTCACCTCAATGGGGAGCTGCCCCCAGAGTTGCTATGTATCACTTTGATGGTTCTCCTGTTGGGTGTATTTTGGAGCAGCTGTTATCTGTGGCTTTTTATGGTGATCCTGTGGAAAGCAACCATTTACCTGCTGTGATGAACTCAAAAGTAATACTAACTCTTCATTCCCTTTGGTTTTATTTGGGGTTTTTTTAGTCTCTTTGTTTGATTGGTTTGCATGGGTTTGTTTGTTTCTAGGTTTTGTCTGTTTTGGTTTGAGTCTTTTGTTTGCTTTTTCATAAGACTCAGGTGAAGTTGGCATAGCCAAAGTCAAGAGAATGTACACCAGGCTTGACTTTCCAGAAATTACTTTTGGCTGGGTTTAACTGCATTCTCCAGGCTCAGGATGACCAGTACATTTGCAGGATTTGCTCTGCAACATCAGCTTGCCCAAACTCTGCTCGGTGATTCACAAATGGAGAAGACAATGGATATTGTGCCAAGCTTCCTTTCAAACAGCCAAAACTGCAACGGCATGAGAGAAAAAAAGAAAAAAACAGAGACTATATTCACCAATTAGAGCAGAAGCAGTGTCCCACCATCTTGCCCTCCACTCTTATTAATTTTGTACATTGAGAGGCAAACCTGGGCCTAAAGCTTCCGTCTCTCAGTTCCTGATGCCATTTGACTCCAGCCTGGACTCCCCCAGATCACACTGCCTGCTTTCCACGTGGGGCTGGGGATGCTCAGCCTGGAAAGAGGAGACCCTGGGGAGGCCTCACTGCAGCTCTGCAGGACTGCAAGGGTGCCACAAGAAAGATTGGGACAGGGTGTTCCACAGGGCCTGTGGCAACAGGACAAGGGGGGACGGCTTTCAGCTGCAGGAGGCTGATTGAAGTTGGATCTGAGGAAGCTGCTCTCTTCCACTGAGGGTGCTGAGGCACTGGCCCAGGCTGTGGATGCTCCATCCTTGGGAACAGGGCTCTGAGCACCATGGTCTGGGGGAACGTTGCTAAGCATGGAACCAAAGGCTCTCTAGCTCAGTGGTCATGTCACAATCCATGTCCCATCTGGAACTGCCAGCAGCCAGCAAGCAGCACAACACAACCGCTGGCCCTGGGCTCAGCACACGCTGCACGCTGCTCCTGCTGCTCCTGTCAGCCTTCTTGTTCCTGCCCCCGAGACCTCATCTCATCAGTCTCAAAAGCTGCCTAAGGCCTGGATTGTGTCATCCATCCCTGCAGGATGCTCACATTTGTCCTGAGGAAGGTACGGTGCCATTCCATGGAGGTGGATCCCCCCAGCTGCTTGGGTGTGGACAGGAGTTCTGGGGGCATGGGGTGGGACAGGGACCCCACTCTGAGGTTTTGCTACCTCTGCAGGCTGTTGCAGGTAGAGAAGACAAGATGGAGGTGGACAGACAGACTGATAGAGAGGAGAAGATGGAAGTGGAGGGAGAAAAGAGAGGAGAGGAAGAGATGGAGGTGGACACAATAATGGATACGGAGGAGGAGATGGAGGTGGATGGAGAACAGACTGGAGAGGAAGAAATGGAGGTTGATGAGGATGAGGAGATGGACGTGGAAATGGAAGAGTACACCGAGGAGATGGACATTGATGAGGAAGATGAAGAGGAGGCCATGGTCCTGGGATGAAGAGCAATGCCAGCAGCAGGACAGGCATCTGGTCCCCACAGGCACAGTGGGTTCCCTTCAGCCAGGCTGGGGCGGGATTGGGCTGGGTGGTCCCTGCTCAGGCACGTGGTACCCAGTGCCTTGGGTTCTGCTGGCCATGCCCAGCCTGTCCTGTTCTTGCTTTGGGCCACACAAGCCCCATGGCAGTGCCTGGGGCCCAGGCCCCAGAACCAGCCAGCCTCAGCTCTGGCAGCAGAGTCCCAGTGTGCCAGCCTGGGGACACACGGTAGAGCCCTCTGTGCGTGACTGGAGTGACCATGGCACCTGCTTTTCTTCCCGAAATGATGGAGATCCTGGACTGAAATGGCACCCGTTTTGTACATAGTTTTTAGAGTTTGTTCTTGTTTTTGGCATATAGGTTTTAGGGCTTCGTTTTGTCTTCTGTAAATACATTTCAAATATTGTTGTTAGATATGTTCTTAGGTATATACATTCTATAAATTGTTGTTATTACAAATATTCTTACAAAAGTAAATGTGTTCTGTGTTTTCATTGCTGTTCTTATGTAAATAAACAACCTTGGGTTTTCACACCCCAGTTCTCTTTCCATTTGCTTCCAGCACAGGCAGTATTGGCCAAGTTGTGTTTTCCACTTGCTCCCGGTTCCCAGGGCTGGAGGTTCATGGGGGAGCTGGCACAGCCACCCCAGCAGTGGTTGTCCCACTCAGAGGGTCCCGCTGACAGAGGTCACTGTCTCCTTGCTGTCTCTCTGGACACACTGGGGAGCTGCAGGGGCGAATCCCAGCGTGCCCTGTCCCATGGGATCCCATGTTGGGACTCAATGTCCCAGCCCGGGTGAGCACTGGTTGTGGCCCTGGGCTCAGCATGGCAGGCCTGGTGCTCGCAGCAGTGCAGACTTCAAGCTGGCCATGCACAGCTCCGTGTTTCTCCCAAAACTATCACTGCTGCAGCACCTGGGGTTCCCCAGTGCTGGGCTTTTTATCCCCACTGCATGGAGGATCACATGGCAGGGCAAAGGATGGATCCCATGTGGCATCCAACCTGCCCTGATCCAGGCTGGGCACAGCCTGATGAAGGATGAGCACATCTCGCAGGGATATGGAAACCTCCCCTGACAACTCAGTTCAGGCAGAGCCTGAGCTCTTTTGTGGCTCTGGGCAGGAAGATGCTCAGGATCTCCCAGAGAGGCTCAGCGGGCAGTAGGATTGTGCCTGGATCTCGCTCTGGACATGCCAGTGGCTCAAGTGAGAGCTGTGGGAATGATTTATAATGCACCGAGAGGGGCCACAGTCCTGCAAGGCTCTTACATCAGGAGCAAAGAGCAGCCTGCAGGGTGGGGAAGGCTGGAGCTGTAGCACTGTGTGCTCATCCCTCACCTTAATGGGGAGCTGCCCCCAGAGTTGCTATGTATCACTTTGATGGTTCTCCTGTTGGGTGTATTTTGGAGCAGCTGTTATCTGTGGCTTTTTATGGTGATCCTGTGGAAAGCAGCCATTTACCTGCTGTGATGAACTCAAAACTAATACTAACTCTTCATTCCCTTTGGTTTTATTTGGGGTTTTTTTAGTCTCTTTGTTTGATTGGTTTGCATGGGTTTGTTTGTTTCTAGGTTTTGTCTGTTTTGGTTTGAGTCTTTTGTTTGCTTTTTCATAAGACTCAGGTGAAGTTGGCATAGCCAAAGTCAAGAGAATGTACACCAGGCTTGACTTTCCAGAAATTACTTTTGGCTGGGTTTAACTGCATTCTCCAGGCTCAGGATGACCAGTACATTTGCAGGATTTGCTCTGCAACATCAGCTTGCCCAGACTCTGCTCGGTGATTCCCAAATGGAGAAGACAATGGATATTGTGCCAAGCTTCCTTTCAAACAGCCAAAACTGCAACGGCATGAGAGAAAAAAAGAAAAAAAACAGAGACTATATTCACCAATTAGAGCAGAAGCAGTGTCCCACCATCTTGCCCTCCACTCTTATTAATTTTGTACATTGAGAGGCAAACCTGGGCCTAAAGCTTCCGTCTCTCAGTTCCTGATGCCATTTGACTCCAGCCTGGACTCCCCCAGATCACACTGCCTGCTTTCCACGTGGGGCTGGGGATGCTCAGCCTGGAAAGAGGAGACCCTGGGGAGGCCTCACTGCAGCTCTGCAGGACTGCAAGGGTGCCACAAGAAAGATTGGGACAGGGTGTTCCACAGGGCCTGTGGCAACAGGACAAGGGGGGGACGGCTTTCAGCTGCAGGAGGCTGATTGAAGTTGGATCTGAGGAAGCTGCTCTCTTCCACTGAGGGTGCTGAGGCACTGGCCCAGGCTGTGGATGCTCCATCCTTGGGAACAGGGCTCTGAGCACCATGGTCTGGGGGAACGTTGCTAAGCATGGAACCAAAGGCTCTCTAGCTCAGTGGTCATGTCACAATCCATGTCCCATCTGGAACTGCCAGCAGCCAGCAAGCAGCACAACACGACCGTTGGCCCTGGGCTCAGCACACGCTGCACGCTGCTCCTGCTGCTCCTGTCACCCTTCTTGTTCCTGTCCCCGAGACCTCATCTCATCGGTCTCAAAAGCTGCCTAAGGCCTGGATTGTGTCATCCATCCCTGCAGGATGCTCACATTTGTCCTGAGGAAGGTACGGTGCCATTCCATGAAGGTGGATCCCCCCAGCTGCCCGGGTGTGGGCTGGAGTTCTGGGGGGATGGGGTGGGACAGGGACCCCACTCTGAGGTTTTGCTACCTCTGCAGGCTGTTGCAGGTAGAGAAGACAAGATGGAGGTGGACAGACAGACTGATAGAGAGGAGAAGATGGAAGTGGAGGGAGAAAAGAGAGGAGATGAAGAGATGGAGGTGGACACAATAATGGATACGGAGGAGGAGATGGAGGTGGATGGAGAACAGACTGGAGAGGAAGAGATGGAGGTTGATGAGGATGAGGAGATGGACGTGGAAATGGAAGAGTACACCGAGGAGATGGACATTGATGAGGAAGATGAAGAGGAGGCCATGGTCCTGGGATGAAGAGCGATGCCAGCAGCAGGACAGGCATCTGGTCCCCACAGGCACCGTAAGTTCCCTGCAGCCAGGCTGGGGCGGGATTGGGCTGGGTGGTCCCTGCTCAGGCACGTGGTACACAGTGCCTTGGGTTCTGCTGGCCATGCCCAGCCTGTCCTGTTCTTGCTTTGGGCCACACAAGCCCCATGGCAGTGCCTGGGGCCCAGCCCCCAGACCCAGCCAGCCTCAGCTCTGGCAGCAGAGTCCCAGTGTGCCAGCCTGGGGACACACGGAAGAGCCCTCTGTGCCTGACTGGAGTGACCATGGCACCTGCTTTTCTTCCCGGACTGATGGAGATCCTGGACTCAAATGGCACCCTTTTGTACATAGTTTTTAGAGCTTGTTCTTGTTTTTTCCATATAGGTTCTAGGGCTTCGTTTTGTCTTCTGTAAATACATTTCAAATATTGTTGTTAGATATGTTCTTAGGTATATACATTCTATAAATTGTTGTTATTACAAATATTCTTACAAAAGTAAATGTGTTCTGTGTTTTCATTGCTGTTCTTATGTAAATAAACAACCTTGGGTTTTCACACCCCAGTTCTCTTTCCATTTGCTTCTGGCACAGGCAGTATTGGCCAAGTTATGTTTTCCACTTGCTCCCAGTTCCCAGGGCTGGAGGTTCATGGGGGAGCTGGCACAGCCACCCCAGCAGTGGTTGTCCCACTCAGAGGGTCCTGCTGACAGAGGTCACTGTCTCCTTGCTGTCTCTCTGGACACACTGGGGAGCTGCAGGGGCGAATCCCAGCGTGCCCTGTCCCATGGGATCCCATGTTGGGACTCAATGTCCCAGCCCGGGTGAGCACTGGTTGTGGCCCTGGGCTCAGCATGGCAGGCCTGGTGCTCAGAGCAGTGCAGACTTCAAGCTGGCCATGCACAGCTCCGTGTTTCTCCCAAAACTATCACTGCTGCAGAACCTGGGGTTCCCCAGTGCTGGGCTTTTTATCCCCACTGCATGGAGGATCACATGGCAGGGCAAAGGATGGATCCCATGTGGCATCCAACCTGCCCTGATCTAGGCTGGGCACAGCCTGATGAAGGATGAGCACATCTCGCAGGGATATGGAAACCTCCCCTGACAACTCAGTTCAGGCAGAGCCTGAGCTCTTTTGTGGCTCTGGGCAGGAAGATGCTCAGGATCTCCCAGAGAGGCTCAGCGGGCAGTAGGATTGTGCCTGGATCTCGCTCTGGACATGCCAGTGGCTCAAGTGAGAGCTGTGGGAATGGTTTATAATGCACCGAGAGGGGCCACAGTCCTGCAAGGCTCTTACATCAGGAGCAAAGAGCAGCCTGCAGGGTGGGGAAGGCTGGAGCTGTAGCACTGTGTTCTCATCCCTCACCTCAATGGGGAGCTGCCCCCAGAGTTGCTATGTATCACTTTGATGGTTCTCCTGTTGGGTGTATTTTGGAGCAGCTGTTATCTGTGGCTTTTTATGGTGATCCTGTGGAAAGCAACCATTTACCTGCTGTGATGAACTCAAAAGTAATACTAACTCTTCATTCCCTTTGGTTTTATTTGGGGTTTTTTTAGTCTCTTTGTTTGATTGGTTTGCATGGGTTTGTTTGTTTCTAGGTTTTGTCTGTTTTGGTTTGAGTCTTTTGTTTGCTTTTTCATAAGACTCAGGTGAAGTTGGCATAGCCAAAGTCAAGAGAATGTACACCAGGCTTGACTTTCCAGAAATTACTTTTGGCTGGGTTTAACTGCATTCTCCAGGCTCAGGATGACCAGTACATTTGCAGGATTTGCTCTGCAACATCAGCTTGCCCAAACTCTGCTCGGTGATTCACAAATGGAGAAGACAATGGATATTGTGCCAAGCTTCCTTTCAAACAGCCAAAACTGCAACGGCATGAGAGAAAAAAAGAAAAAAACAGAGACTATATTCACCAATTAGAGCAGAAGCAGTGTCCCACCATCTTGCCCTCCACTCTTATTAATTTTGTACATTGAGAGGCAAACCTGGGCCTAAAGCTTCCGTCTCTCAGTTCCTGATGCCATTTGACTCCAGCCTGGACTCCCCCAGATCACACTGCCTGCTTTCCACGTGGGGCTGGGGATGCTCAGCCTGGAAAGAGGAGACCCTGGGGAGGCCTCACTGCAGCTCTGCAGGACTGCAAGGGTGCCACAAGAAAGATTGGGACAGGGTGTTCCACAGGGCCTGTGGCAACAGGACAAGGGGGGACGGCTTTCAGCTGCAGGAGGCTGATTGAAGTTGGATCTGAGGAAGCTGCTCTCTTCCACTGAGGGTGCTGAGGCACTGGCCCAGGCTGTGGATGCTCCATCCTTGGGAACAGGGCTCTGAGCACCATGGTCTGGGGGAACGTTGCTAAGCATGGAACCAAAGGCTCTCTAGCTCAGTGGTCATGTCACAATCCATGTCCCATCTGGAACTGCCAGCAGCCAGCAAGCAGCACAACACAACCGCTGGCCCTGGGCTCAGCACACGCTGCACGCTGCTCCTGCTGCTCCTGTCAGCCTTCTTGTTCCTGCCCCCGAGACCTCATCTCATCAGTCTCAAAAGCTGCCTAAGGCCTGGATTGTGTCATCCATCCCTGCAGGATGCTCACATTTGTCCTGAGGAAGGTACGGTGCCATTCCATGGAGGTGGATCCCCCCAGCTGCCCGGGTGTGGGCTGGAGTTCTGGGGGGATGGGGTGGGACAGGGACCCCACTCTGAGGTTTTGCTACCTCTGCAGGCTGTTGCAGGTAGAGAAGACAAGATGGAGGTGGACAGACAGACTGATAGAGAGGAGAAGATGGAAGTGGAGGGAGAAAAGAGAGGAGAGGAAGAGATGGAGGTGGACACAATAATGGATACGGAGGAGGAGATGGAGGTGGATGGAGAACAGACTGGAGAGGAAGAGATGGAGGTTGATAAGGATGAGGAGATGGACGTGGAAATGGAAGAGTACACCGAGGAGATGGACATTGATGAGGAAGATGAAGAGGAGGCCATGGTCCTGGGATGAAGAGCGATGCCAGCAGCAGGACAGGCATCTGGTCCCCACAGGCACAGTGGGTTCCCTGCAGCCAGGCTGGGGCGGGATTGGGCTGGGTGGTCCCTGCTCAGGCACGTGGTACCCAGTGCCTTGGGTTCTGCTGGCCATGCCCAGCCTGTCCTGTTCTTGCTTTGGGCCACACAAGCCCCATGGCAGTGCCTGGGGCCCAGCCCCCAGACCCAGCCAGCCTCAGCTCTGGCAGCAGAGTCCCAGTGTGCCAGCCTGGGGACACACGGAAGAGCCCTCTGTGCCTGACTGGAGTGACCATGGCACCTGCTTTTCTTCCCGGACTGATGGAGATCCTGGACTGAAATGGCACCCTTTTGTACATAGTTTTTAGAGCTTGTTCTTGTTTTTGCCATATAGGTTTTAGGGCTTCGTTTTGTCTTCTGTAAATACATTTCAAATATTGTTGTTAGATATGTTCTTAGGTATATACATTCTATAAATTGTTGTTATTACAAATATTCTTACAAAAGTAAATGTGTTCTGTGTTTTCATTGCTGTTCTTATGTAAATAAACAACCTTGGGTTTTCACACCCCAGTTCTCTTTCCATTTGCTTCCGGCACCGGCAGTATTGGCCAAGTTATGTTTTCCACTTGCTCCCAGTTCCCAGGGCTGGAGGTTCATGGGGGAGCTGGCACAGCCACCCCAGCAGTGGTTGTCCCACTCAGAGGGTTCCGCTGACAGAGGTCACTGTCTCCTTGCTGTCTCTCTGGACACACTGGGGAGCTGCAGGGGCGAATCCCAGCGTGCCCTGTCCCATGGGATCCCATGTTGGGACTCAATATCCCAGCCCGGGTGAGCACTGGTTGTGGCCCTGGGCTCAGCATGGCAGGCCTGGTGCTCAGAGCAGTGCAGACTTCAAGCTGGCCATGCACAGCTTTGTGTTTCTCCCAAAACTATCACTGCTGCAGCACCTGGGGTTCCCCAGTGCTGGGCTTTTTATCCCCACTGCATGGAGGATCACATGGCAGGGCAAAGGATGGATCCCATGTGGCATCCAACCTGCCCTGATCTAGGCTGGGCACAGCCTGATGAAGGATGAGCACATCTCGCAGGGATATGGAAACCTCCCCTGACAACCCAGTTTAGGCATAGCCTGAGCTCTTTTGTGGCTCTGGGCAGGAAGATGCTCAGGATCTCCCAGAGAGGCTCAGCGGGCAGTAGGATTGTGCCTGGATCTCGCTCTGGACATGCCAGTGGCTCAAGTGAGAGCTGTGGGAATGATTTATAATGCACCGAGAGGGGCCACAGTCCTGCAAGGCTCTTACATCAGGAGCAAAGAGCAGCCTGCAGGGTGGGGAAGGCTGGAGCCGTAGCACTGTGTGCTCATCCCTCACCTTAATGGGGAGCTGCCCCCAGAGTTGCTATGTATCACTTTGATGGTTCTCCGGTTGGGTGTATTTTGGAGCAGCTGTTATCTGTGGCTTTTTATGGTGATCTTGTGGAAAGCAGCCATTTACCTGCTGTGATGAACTCAAAACTAATACTAACTCTTCATTGCCTTTGGTTTTATTTGGGGTTTTTTTAGTCTCTTTGTTTGATTGGTTTGCATTTGTTTGTTTGTTTCTAGGTTTTGTCTGTTTTGGTTTGAGTCTTTTGTTTGCTTTTTCATAAGACTCAGGTGAAGTTGGCATAGCCAAAGTCAAGAGAATGTACACCAGGCTTGACTTTCCAGAAATTACTTTTGGCTGGGTTTAACTGCATTCTCCAGGCTCAGGATGACCAGTACATTTGCAGGATTTGCTCTGCAACATCAGCTTGCCCAGACTCTGCTCGGTGATTCACAAATGGAGAAGACAATGGATATTGTGCCAAGCTTCCTTTCAAACAGCCAAAACTTCAACGGCATGAGAGAAAAAAAGAAAAAAAACAGAGACTATATTCACCAATTAGAGCAGAAGCAGTGTCCCACCATCTTGCCCTCCACTCTTATTAATTTTGTACACTGAGAGGCAAACCTGGGCCTAAAGCTTCCGTCTCTCAGTTCCTGATGCCATTTGACTCCAGCCTGGACTCCCCCAGATCACACTGCCTGCTTTCCACGTGGGGCTGGGGATGCTCAGCCTGGAAAGAGGAGACCCTGGGGAGGCCTCACTGCAGCTCTGCAGGACTGCAAGGGTGCCACAAGAAAGATTGGGACAGGGTGTTCCACAGGGCCTGTGGCAACAGGACAAGGGGGGACGGCTTTCAGCTGCAGGAGGCTGATTGAAGTTGGATCTGAGGAAGCTGCTCTCTTCCACTGAGGGTGCTGAGGCACTGGCCCAGGCTGTGGATGCTCCATCCTTGGGAACAGGGCTCTGAGCACCATGGTCTGGGGGAACGTTGCTAAGCATGGAACCAAAGGCTCTCTAGCTCAGTGGTCATGTCACAATCCATGTCCCATCTGGAACTGCCAGCAGCCAGCAAGCAGCACAACACAACCGTTGGCCCTGGGCTCAGCACACGCTGCACGCTGCTCCTGCTGCTCCTGTCACCCTTCTTGTTCCTGCCACCGAGACCTCATCTCATCAGTCTCAAAAGCTGCCTAAGGCCTGGATTGTGTCATCCATCCCTGCAGGATGCTCACATTTGTCCTGAGGAAGGTACAGTGCCATTCCATGGAGATGGATCCCCCCAGCTTCCCGGGTGTGGGCTGGAGTTCTGGGGGGATGGGGTGGGACAGGGACCCCACTCTGAGGTTTTGCTACCTCTGCAGGCTGTTGCAGGTAGAGAAGACAAGATGGAGGTGGACAGACAGACTGATAGAGAGGAGAAGATGGAAGTGGAGGGAGAAAAGAGAGGAGAGGAAGAGATGGAGGTGGACACAATAATGTATACGGAGGAGGAGATGGAGGTGGATGGAGAACAGACTGGAGAGGAAGAGATGGAGGTTGATGAGAATGAGGAGATGGACGTGGAAATGGAAGAGTACACCGAGGAGATGGACATTGATGAGGAAGATGAAGAGGAGGCCATGGTCCTGGGATGAAGAGCAATGCCAGCAGCACAACAGGCATGTGGTCCCCACAGGCACAGTGGGTTCCCTGCAGCCAGGCTGGGGCGGGATTGGGCTGGGTGGTCCCTGCTCAGGCACGTGGTACCCAGTGCCTTGGGTTCTGCTGGCCATGCCTAGCCTGTCCTGTTCTTGCTTTGGGCCACACAAGCCCCATGGCAGTGCCTGGGGCCCAGCCCCCAGACCCAGCCAGCCTCAGCTCTGGCAGCAGAGTCCCAGTGTGCCAGCCTGGGGACACACGGAAGAGCCCTCTGTGCCTGACTGGAGTGACCATGGCACCTGCTTTTCTTCCCGGACTGATGGAGATCCTGGACTGAAATGGCACCCTTTTGTACATAGTTTTTAGAGTTTGTTCTTGTTTTTGCCATATAGGTTTTAGGGCTTCGTTTTGTCTTCTGTAAATACATTTCAAATATTGTTGTTAGATATGTTCTTAGGTATATACATTCTATAAATTGTTGTTATTACAAATATTCTTACAAAAGTAAATGTGTTCTGTGTTTTCATTGCTGTTCTTATGTAAATAAACAACCTTGGGTTTTCACACCCCAGTTCTCTTTCCATTTGCTTCCGGCACAGGCAGTATTGGCCAAGTTGTGTTTTCCACTTGCTCCCGTTTCCCAGGGCTGGAGGTTCGTGGGGGAGCTGGCACAGCCACCCCAGCAGTGGTTGTCCCACTCAGAAGGTCCCGCTGACAGAGGTCACTGTCTCCTTGCTGTCTCTCTGGACACACTGGGGAGCTGCAGGGGCGAATCCCAGCGTGCCCTGTCCCATGGGATCCCATGTTGGGACTCAATGTCCCAGCCAGGGTGAGCACTGGTTGTGGCCCTGGGCTCAGCATGGCAGGCCTGGTGCTCAGAGCAGTGCAGACTTCAAGCTGGCCATGCATAGCTCCGTGTTTCTCCCAAAACTATCACTGCTGCAGCACCTGGGGTTCCCCAGTGCTGGGCTTTTTATCCCCACTGCATGGAGGATCACATGGCAGGGCAAAGGATGGATCCCATGTGGCATCCAACCTGCCCTGATCCAGGCTGGGCACAGCCTGATGAAGGATGAGCACATCTCGCAGGGATATGGAAACCTCCCCTGAAAACCCAGTTCAGGCAGAGCCTGAGCTCTTTTGTGGCTCTGGGCAGGAAGATGCTCAGGATCTCCCAGAGAGGCTCAGCGGGCAGTAGGATTGTGCCTGGATCTCGCTCTGGACATGCCAGTGGATCAAGTGAGAGCTGTGGGAATGATTTATAATGCACCGAGAGGGGCCACAGTCCTGCAAGGCTCTTGCATCAGGAGCAAAGAGCAGCCTGCAGGGTGGGGAAGGCTGGAGCTGTAGCACTGTGTGCTCATCCCTCACCTTAATGGGGAGCTGCCCCCAGAGTTGCTATGTATCACTTTGATGGTTCTCCTGTTGGGTGTATTTTGGAGCAGCTGTTATCTGTGGCTTTTTATGGTGATCTTGTGGAAAGCAGCCATTTACCTGCTGTGATGAACTCAAAACTAATACTAACTCTTCATTCCCTTTGGTTTTATTTGGGGTTTTTTTAGTCTCTTTGTTTGATTGGTTTGCATTTGTTTGTTTGTTTCTAGGTTTTGTCTGTTTTGGTTTGAGTCTTTTGTTTGCTTTTTCATAAGACTCAGGTGAAGTTGGCATAGCCAAAGTCAAGAGAATGTACACCAGGCTTGACTTTCCAGAAATTACTTTTGGCTGGGTTTAACTGCATTCTCCAGGCTCAGGATGACCAGTACATTTGCAGGATTTGCTCTGCAACATCAGCTTGCCCAGACTCTGCTTGGTGATTCACAAATGGAGAAGACAATGGATATTGTACCAAGCTTCCTTTCAAACAGCCAAAACTGCAAGGGCATGAGAGAAAAGAAGAAAAAAACAGAGACTATATGCAACAATTAGAGCAGAAGCAGTGTCCCACCATCTTGCCCTCCACTCTTATTAATTTTGTACATTGAGAGGCAAACCTGGGCCTAAAGCTTCCGTCTCTCAGTTCCTGATGCCATTTGACTCCAGCCTGGACTCCCCCAGATCACACTGCCTGCTTTCCACGTGGGGCTGGGGATGCTCAGCCTGGAAAGAGGAGACCCTGGGGAGGCCTCACCGCAGCTCTGCAGGACTGCAAGGGTGCCACAAGAAAGATTGGGACAGGGTGTTGCACAGGGCCTGTGGCAACAGGACAAGGGGGGACGGCTTTCAGCTGCAGGAGGCTGATTGAAGTTGGATCTGAGGAAGCTGCTCTCTTCCACTGAGGGTGCTGAGGCACTGGCCCAGGCTGTGGATGCTCCATCCTTGGGAACAGGGCTCTGAGCACCATGGTCTGGGGGAACGTTGCTAAGCATGGAACCAAAGGCTCTCTAGCTCAGTGGTCATGTCACAATCCATGTCCCATCTGGAACTGCCAGCAGCCAGCAAGCAGCACAACACAACCGTTGGCCCTGGGCTCAGCACACGCTGCACGCTGCTCCTGCTGCTCCTGTCACCCTTCTTGTTCCTGTCCCCGAGACCTCATCTCATTGGTCTCAAAAGCTGCCTAAGGCCTGGATTGTGTCATCCATCCCTGCAGGATGCTCACATTTGTCCTGAGGAAGGTACGGTGCCATTCCATGGAGGTGGATCCCCCCAGCTGCCCGGGTGTGTGCTGGAGTTCTGGGGGGATGGGGTGGGACAGGGACCCCACTCTGAGGTTTTGCTACCTGTGCAGGCTGTTGCAGGTAGAGAAGACAAGATGGAGGTGGACAGACAGACTGATAGAGAGGAGAAGATGGAAGTGGAGGGAGAAAAGAGAGGAGTGGAAGAGATGGAGGTGGACACAATAATGGATACGGAGGAGGAGATGGAGGTGGATGGAGAACAGACTGGAGAGGAAGAGATGGAGGTTGATGAGGATGAGGAGATGGACGTGGAAATGGAAGAGTACACCGAGGAGATGGACATTGATGAGGAAGATGAAGAGGAGGCCATGGTCCTGGGATGAAGAGCGATGCCAGCAGCACGACAGGCATGTGGTCCCCACAGGCACAGTGGGTTCCCTGCAGCCAGGCTGGGGCGGGATTGGGCTGGGTGGTCCCTGCTCAGGCACGTGGTACCCAGTGCCTTGGGTTCTGCTGGCCATGCCCAGCCTGTCCTGTTCTTGCTTTGGGCCACACAAGCCCCATGGCAGTGCCTGGGGCCCAGCCCCCAGACCCAGCCAGCCTCAGCTCTGGCAGCAGAGTCCCAGTGTGCCAGCCTGGGGACACACGGAAGAGCCCTCTGTGCCTGACTGGAGTGACCATGGCACCTGCTTTTCTTCCCGGACTGATGGAGATCCTGGACTGAAATGGCACCCTTTTGTACATAGTTTTTAGAGTTTGTTCTTGTTTTTGCCATATAGGTTTTAGGGCTTCGTTTTGTCTTCTGTAAATACATTTCAAATATTGTTGTTAGATATGTTCTTAGGTATATACATTCTATAAATTGTTGTTATTACAAATATTCTTACAAAAGTAAATGTGTTCTGTGTTTTCATTGCTGTTCTTATGTAAATAAACAACCTTGGGTTTTCACACCCCAGTTCTCTTTCCATTTGCTTCTGGCACAGGCAGTATTGGCCAAGTTGTGTTTTCCACTTGCTCCCGGTTCCCAGGGCTGGAGGTTCATGGGGGAGCTGGCACAGCCACCCCAGCAGTGGTTGTCCCACTCAGAGGGTCCTGCTGACAGAGGTCACTGTCTCCTTGCTGTCTCTCTGGACACACTGGGGAGCTGCAGGGGCGAATCCCAGTGTGCCCTGTCCCATGGGATCCCATGTTGGGACTCAATGTCCCAGCCCGGGTGAGCACTGGTTGTGGCCCTGGGCTCAGCATGGCAGGCCTGGTGCTCGCAGCAGTGCAGACTTCAAGCTGGCCATGCACAGCTCCGTGTTTCTCTCAAAAATATCACTGCTGCAGCACCTGGGGTTCCCCAGTGCTGGGCTTTTTATCCCCACTGCATGGAGGATCATATGGCAGGGCAAAGGATGGATCCCATGTGGCATCCAACCTGCCCTGATCCAGGCTGGGCACAGCCTGATGAAGGATGAGCACATCTCGCAGGGATAGGCAAACCTCCCCTGAAAACCCAGTTCAGGCAGAGCCTGAGCTCTTTTGTGGCTCTGGGCAGGAAGATGCTCAGGATCTCCCAGAGAGGCTCAGTGGGCAGTAGGATTGTGCCTGGATCTCGCTCTGGACATGCCAGTGGCTCAAGTGAGAGCTGTGGGAATGATTTATAATGCACCGAGAGGGGCCACAGTCCTGCAAGGCTCTTACATCAGGAGCAAAGAGCAGCCTGCAGGGTGGGGAAGGCTGGAGCTGTAGCACTGTGTGCTCATCCCTCACCTTAATGGGGAGCTGCCCCCAGAGTTGCTATGTATCACTTTGATGGTTCTCCTGTTGGGTGTATTTTGGAGCAGCTGTTATCTGTGGCTTTTTATGGTGATCCTGTGGAAAGCAGCCATTTACCTGCTGTGATGAACTCAAAACTAATACTAACTCTTCATTCCCTTTGGTTTTATTTGGGGTTTTTTTAGTCTCTTTGATTGGTTTGCATGGGTTTGTTTGTTTCTAGGTTTTGTCTGTTTTGGTTTGAGTCTTTTGTTTGCTTTTTCATAAGACTCAGGTGAAGTTGGCATAGCCAAAGTCAAGAGAATGTACACCAGGCTTGACTTTCCAGAAATTACTTTTGGCTGGGTTTAACTGCATTCTCCAGGCTCAGGATGACCAGTACATTTGCAGGATTTGCTCTGCAACATCAGCTTGCCCAGACTCTGCTCGGTGATTCACAAATGGAGAAGACAATGGATATTGTGCCAAGCTTCCTTTCAAACAGCCAAAACTGCAACGGCATGAGAGAAAAAAAGAAAAAAAACAGAGACTATATTCACCAATTAGAGCAGAAGCAGTGTCCCACCATCTTGCCCTCCACTCTTATTAATTTTGTACACTGAGAGGCAAACCTGGGCCTAAAGCTTCCGTCTCTCAGTTCCTGATGCCATTTGACTCCAGCCTGGACTCCCCCAGATCACACTGCCTGCTTTCCACGTGGGGCTGGGGATGCTCAGCCTGGAAAGAGGAGACCCTGGGGAGGCCTCACTGCAGCTCTGCAGGACTGCAAGGGTGCCACAAGAAAGATTGGGACAGGGTGTTCCACAGGGCCTGTGGCAACAGGACAAGGGGGGACGGCTTTCAGCTGCAGGAGGCTGATTGAAGTTGGATCTGAGGAAGCTGCTCTCTTCCACTGAGGGTGCTGAGGCACTGGCCCAGGCTGTGGATGCTCCATCCTTGGGAACAGGGCTCTGAGCACCATGGTCTGGGGGAACGTTGCTAAGCATGGAACCAAAGGCTCTCTAGCTCAGTGGTCATGTCACAATCCATGTCCCATCTGGAACTGCCAGCAGCCAGCAAACAGCACAACACGACCGTTGGCCCTGGGCTCAGCACACGCTGCACGCTGCTCCTGCTGCTCCTGTCACCCTTCTTGTTCCTGCCCCCGAGACCTCATCTCATCAGTCTCAAAAGCTGCCTAAGGCCTGGATTGTGTCATCCATCCCTGCAGGATGCTCACATTTGTCCTGAGGAAGGTACGGTGCCATTCCATGGAGGTGGATCCCCCCAGCTGCCCAGGTGTGGGCTGGAGTTCTGGGGGGATGGGGTGGGACAGGGACCCCACTCTGAGGTTTTGCTACCTCTGCAGGCTGTTGCAGGTAGAGAAGACAAGATGGAGGTGGACAGACAGACTGATAGAGAGGAGAAGATGGAAGTGGAGGGAGAAAAGAGAGGAGAGGAAGAGATGGAGGTGGACACAATAATGGATACGGAGGAGGAGATGGAGGTGGATGGAGAACAGACTGGAGAGGAAGAGATGGAGGTTGATGAGAATGAGGAGATGGACGTGGAAATGGAAGAGTACACCGAGGAGATGGACATTGATGAGGAAGATGAAGAGGAGGCCATGGTCCTGGGATGAAGAGCAATGCCAGCAGCACAACAGGCATGTGGTCCCCACAGGCACAGTGGGTTCCCTGCAGCCAGGCTGGGGCGGGATTGGGCTGGGTGGTCCCTGCTCAGGCATGTGGTACCCAGTGCCTTGGGTTCTGCTGGCCATGCCCAGCCTGTCCTGTTCTTGCTTTGGGCCACACAAGCCCCATGGCAGTGCCTGGGGCCCAGCCCCCAGACCCAGCCAGCCTCAGCTCTGGCAGCAGAGTCCCAGTGTGCCAGCCTGGGGACACACGGAAGAGCCCTCTGTGCCTGACTGGAGTGACCATGGCACCTGCTTTTCTTCCCGGACTGATGGAGATCCTGGACTGAAATGGCACCCTTTTGTACATAGTTTTTAGAGTTTGTTCTTGTTTTTGCCATATAGGTTTTAGGGCTTCGTTTTGTCTTCTGTAAATACATTTCAAATATTGTTGTTAGATATGTTCTTAGGTATATACATTCTATAAATTGTTGTTATTACAAATATTCTTACAAAAGTAAATGTGTTCTGTGTTTTCATTGCTGTTCTTATGTAAATAAACAACCTTGGGTTTTCACACCCCAGTTCTCTTTCCATTTGCTTCCGGCACCGGCAGTATTGGCCAAGTTGTGTTTTCCACTTGCTCCCGGTTCCCAGGGCTGGAGGTTCGTGGGGGAGCTGGCACAGCCACCCCAGCAGTGGTTGTCCCACTCAGAAGGTCCCGCTGACAGAGGTCACTGTCTCCTTGCTGTCTCTCTGGACACACTGGGGAGCTGCAGGGGCGAATCCCAGCGTGCCCTGTCCCATGGGATCCCATGTTGGGACTCAATGTCCCAGCCAGGGTGAGCACTGGTTGTGGCCCTGGGCTCAGCATGGCAGGCCTGGTGCTCAGAGCAGTGCAGACTTCAAGCTGGCCATGCATAGCTCCGTGTTTCTCCCAAAACTATCACTGCTGCAGCACCTGGGGTTCCCCAGTGCTGGGCTTTTTATCCCCACTGCATGGAGGATCACATGGCAGGGCAAAGGATGGATCCCATGTGGCATCCAACCTGCCCTGATCCAGGCTGGGCACAGCCTGATGAAGGATGAGCACATCTCGCAGGGATATGGAAACCTCCCCTGAAAACCCAGTTCAGGCAGAGCCTGAGCTCTTTTGTGGCTCTGGGCAGGAAGATGCTCAGGATCTCCCAGAGAGGCTCAGCAGGCAGTAGGATTGTGCCTGGATCTCGCTCTGGACATGCCAGTGGCTCAAGTGAGAGCTGTGGGAATGATTTATAATGCACCGAGAGGGGCCACAGTCCTGCAAGGCTCTTGCATCAGGAGCAAAGAGCAGCCTGCAGGGTGGGGAAGGCTGGAGCTGTAGCACTGTGTGCTCATCCCTCACCTTAATGGGGAGCTGCCCCCAGAGTTGCTATGTATCACTTTGATGGTTCTCCGGTTGGGTGTATTTTGGAGCAGCTGTTATCTGTGGCTTTTTATGGTGATCTTGTGGAAAGCAGCCATTTACCTGCTGTGATGAACTCAAAACTAATACTAACTCTTCATTCCCTTTGGTTTTATTTGGGGTTTTTTTAGTCTCTTTGTTTGATTGGTTTGCATTTGTTTGTTTGTTTCTAGGTTTTGTCTGTTTTGGTTTGAGTCTTTTGTTTGCTTTTTCATAAGACTCAGGTGAAGTTGGCATAGCCAAAGTCAAGAGAATGTACACCAGGCTTGACTTTCCAGAAATTACTTTTGGCTGGGTTTAACTGCATTCTCCAGGCTCAGGATGACCAGTACATTTGCAGGATTTGCTCTGCAACATCAGCTTGCCCAGACTCTGCTTGGTGATTCACAAATGGAGAAGACAATGGATATTGTACCAAGCTTCCTTTCAAACAGCCAAAACTGCAAGGGCATGAGAGAAAAGAAGAAAAAAACAGAGACTATATGCAACAATTAGAGCAGAAGCAGTGTCCCACCATCTTGCCCTCCACTCTTATTAATTTTGTACATTGAGAGGCAAACCTGGGCCTAAAGCTTCCGTCTCTCAGTTCCTGATGCCATTTGACTCCAGCCTGGACTCCCCCAGATCACACTGCCTGCTTTCAACGTGGGGCTGGGGATGCTCAGCCTGGAAAGAGGAGACCCTGGGGAGGCCTCACCGCAGCTCTGCAGGACTGCAAGGGTGCCACAAGAAAGATTGGGACAGGGTGTTGCACAGGGCCTGTGGCAACAGGACAAGGGGGGACGGCTTTCAGCTGCAGGAGGCTGATTGAAGTTGGATCTGAGGAAGCTGCTTTCTTCCACTGAGGGTGCTGAGGCACTGGCCCAGGCTGTGGATGCTCCATCCTTGGGAACAGGGCTCTGAGCACCATGGTCTGGGGGAACGTTGCTAAGCATGGAACCAAAGGCTCTCTAGCTCAGTGGTCATGTCACAATCCATGTCCCATCTGGAACTGCCAGCAGCCAGCAAGCAGCACAACACAACCGTTGGCCCTGGGCTCAGCACACGCTGCACGCTGCTCCTGCTGCTCCTGTCACCCGTCTTGTTCCTGTCCCCGAGACCTCATCTCATTGGTCTCAAAAGCTGCCTAAGGCCTGGATTGTGTCATCCATCCCTGCAGGATGCTCACATTTGTCCTGAGGAAGGTACGATGCCACTCCATGGAGGTGGATCCCCCCAGCTGCCCGGGTGTGGGCTGGAGTTCTGGGGGGATGGGGTGGGACAGGGACCCCACTCTGAGGTTTTGCTACCTCTGCAGGCTGTTGCAGGTAGAGAAGACAAGATGGAGGTGGACAGACAGACTGATAGAGAGGAGAAGATGGAAGTGGAGGGAGAAAAGAGAGGAGTGGAAGAGATGGAGGTGGACACAATAATGGATACGGAGGAGGAGATGGAGGTGGATGGAGAACAGACTGGAGAGGAAGAGATGGAGGTTGATGAGGATGAGGAGATGGACGTGGAAATGGAAGAGTACACCGAGGAGATGGACATTGATGAGGAAGATGAAGAGGAGGCCATGGTCCTGGGATGAAGAGCGATGCCAGCAGCACGACAGGCATGTGGTCCCCACAGGCACAGTGGGTTCCCTGCAGCCAGGCTGGGGCGGGATTGGGCTGGGTGGTCCCTGCTCAGGCACGTGGTACCCAGTGCCTTGGGTTCTGGTGGCCATGCCCAGCCTGTCCTGTTCTTGCTTTGGGCCACACAAGCCCCATGGCAGTGCCTGGGGCCCAGCCCCCAGACGCAGCCAGCCTCAGCTCTGGCAGCAGAGTCCCAGTGTGCCAGCCTGGGGACACACGGAAGAGCCCTCTGTGCCTGACTGGAGTGACCATGGCACCTGCTTTTCTTCCCGGACTTATGGAGATCCTGGACTGAAATGGCACCCTTTTGTACATAGTTTTTAGAGTTTGTTCTTGTTTTTGCCATATAGGTTTTAGGGCTTCGTTTTGTCTTCTGTAAATACATTTCAAATATTGTTGTTAGATATGTTCTTAGGTATATACATTCTATAAATTGTTGTTATTACAAATATTCTTACAAAAGTAAATGTGTTCTGTGTTTTCATTGCTGTTCTTATGTAAATAAACAACCTTGGGTTTTCACACCCCAGTTCTCTTTCCATTTGCTTCTGGCACAGGCAGTATTGGCCAAGTTGTGTTTTCCACTTGCTCCCGGTTCCCAGGGCTGGAGGTTCATGGGGGAGCTGGCACAGCCACCCCAGCAGTGGTTGTCCCACTCAGAGGGTCCTGCTGACAGAGGTCACTGTCTCCTTGCTGTCTCTCTGGACACACTGGGGAGCTGCAGGGGCGAATCCCAGCGTGCCCTGTCCCATGGGATCCCATGTTGGGACTCAATGTCCCAGCCCGGGTGAGCACTGGTTGTGGCCCTGGGCTCAGCATGGCAGGCCTGGTGCTCGCAGCAGTGCAGACTTCAAGCTGGCCATGCACAGCTTTGTGTTTCTCTCAAAAATATCACTGCTGCAGCACCTGGGGTTCCCCAGTGCTGGGCTTTTTATCCCCACTGCATTGAGGATCATATGGCAGGGCAAAGGATGGATCCCATGTGGCATCCAACCTGCCCTGATCCAGGCTGGGCACAGCCTGATGAAGGATGAGCACATCTCGCAGGGATAGGCAAACCTCCCCTGAAAACCCAGTTCAGGCAGAGCCTGAGCTCTTTTGTGGCTCTGGGCAGGAAGATGCTCAGGATCTCCCAGAGAGGCTCAGTGGGCAGTAGGATTGTGCCTGGATCTCGCTCTGGACATGCCAGTGGCTCAAGTGAGAGCTGTGGGAATGATTTATAATGCACCGAGAGGGGCCACAGTCCTGCAAGGCTCTTACATCAGGAGCAAAGAGCAGCCTGCAGGGTGGGGAAGGCTGGAGCTGTAGCACTGTGTGCTCATCCCTCACCTTAATGGGGAGCTGCCCCCAGAGTTGCTATGTATCACTTTGATGGTTCTCCTGTTGGGTGTATTTTGGAGCAGCTGTTATCTGTGGCTTTTTATGGTGATCCTGTGGAAAGCAGCCATTTACCTGCTGTGATGAACTCAAAACTAATACTAACTCTTCATTCCCTTTGGTTTTATTTGGGGTTTTTTTAGTCTCTTTGATTGGTTTGCATGGGTTTGTTTGTTTCTAGGTTTTGTCTGTTTTGGTTTGAGTCTTTTGTTTGCTTTTTCATAAGACTCAGGTGAAGTTGGCATAGCCAAAGTCAAGAGAATGTACACCAGGCTTGACTTTCCAGAAATTACTTTTGGCTGGGTTTAACTGCATTCTCCAGGCTCAGGATGACCAGTACATTTGCAGGATTTGCTCTGCAACATCAGCTTGCCCAGACTCTGCTCGGTGATTCACAAATGGAGAAGACAATGGATATTGTGCCAAGCTTCCTTTCAAACAGCCAAAACTGCAATGGCATGAGAGAAAAAAAGAAAAAAAACAGAGACTATATTCACCAATTAGAGCAGAAGCAGTGTCCCACCATCTTGCCCTCCACTCTTATTAATTTTGTACATTGAGAGGCAAACCTGGGCCTAAAGCTTCCGTCTCTCAGTTCCTGATGCCATTTGACTCCAGCCTGGACTCCCCCAGATCACACTGCCTGCTTTCCACGTGGGGCTGGGGATGCTCAGCCTGGAAAGAGGAGACCCTGGGGAGGCCTCACTGCAGCTCTGCAGGACTGCAAGGGTGCCACAAGAAAGATTGGGACAGGGTGTTGCACAGGGCCTGTGGCAACAGGACAAGGGGGGACAGCTTTCAGCTGCAGGAGGCTGATTGAAGTTGGATCTGAGGAAGCTGCTCTCTTCCACTGAGGGTGCTGAGGCACTGGCCCAGGCTGTGGATACTCCATCCTTGGGAACAGGGCTCTGAGCACCATGGTCTGGGGGAACGTTGCTAAGCATGGAACCAAAGGCTCTCTAGCTCAGTGGTCATGTCACAATCCATGTCCCATCTGGAACTGCCAGCAGCCAGCAAGCAGCACAACACAACCGTTGGCCCTGGGCTCAGCACACGCTGCACGCTGCTCCTGCTGCTCCTGTCACCCTTCTTGTTCCTGTCCCCGAGACCTCATCTCATTGGTCTCAAAAGCTGCCTAAGGCCTGGATTGTGTCATCCATCCCTGCAGGATGCTCACATTTGTCCGGAGGAAGGTACGGTGCCATTCCATGAAGGTGGATCCCCCCAGCTGCTTGGGTGTGGGCTGGAGTTCTGGGGGGATGGGGTGGGACAGGGACCCCACTCTGAGGTTTTGCTACCTCTGCAGGCTGTTGCAGGTAGAGAAGACAAGATGGAGGTGGACAGACAGACTGATAGAGAGGAGAAGATGGAAGTGGAGGGAGAAAAGAGAGGAGAGGAAGAGATGGAGGTGGACACAATAATGGATACGAAGGAGGAGATGGAGGTGGATGGAGAACAGACTGGAGAGGAAGAGATGGAGGTTGATGAGGATGAGGAGATGGACGTGGAAATGGAAGAGTACACCGAGGAGATGGACATTGATGAGGAAGATGAAGAGGAGGCCATGGTCCTGGGATGAAGAGCAATGCCAGCAGCACAACAGGCATGTGGTCCCCACAGGCACAGTGGGTTCCCTGCAGCCAGGCTGGGGCGGGATTGGGCTGGGTGGTCCCTGCTCAGGCACGTGGTACCCAGTGCCTTGGGTTCTGGTGGCCATGCCCAGCCTGTCCTGTTCTTGCTTTGGGCCACACAAGCCCCATGGCAGTGCCTGGGGCCCAGCCCCCAGACCCAGCCAGCCTCAGCTCTGGCCGCAGAGTCCCAATGTGCCAGCCTGGGGACACTCGGTAGAGCCCTCTGTGCCTGACTGGAGTGACCATGGCACCTGCTTTTCTTCCCGGACTGATGGAGATCCTGGACTGAAATGGCACCCTTTTGTACATAGTTTTTAGAGTTTGTTCTTGTTTTTGCCATATAGGTTTTAGGGCTTCCTTTTGTCTTCTGTAAATGCATTTCAAATATTGTTGTTAGATATGTTCTTAGGTATATACATTCTATAAATTGTTGTTATTACAAATATTCTTACAAAAGTAAATGTGTTCTGTGTTTTCATTGCTGTTCTTATGTAAATAAACAACCTTGGGTTGTGACACCTCAGTTCCCTTTCCATTTGCTTCCGGCACAGGCAGTATTGGCCAAGTTGTGTTTTCCACTTGCTCCCGGTTCCCAGGGCTGGAGGTTCATGGGGGAGCTGGCACAGCCACCCCAGCAGTGGTTGTCCCACTCAGAAGGTCCCGCTGACAGAGGTCACTGTCTCCTTGCTGTCTCTCTGGACACACTGGGGAGCTGCAGGGGCGAATCCCAGCGTGCCCTGTCCCATGGGATCCCATGTTGGGACTCAATGTCCCAGCCAGGGTGAGCACTGGTTGTGGCCCTGGGCTCAGCATGGCAGGCCTGGTGCTCAGAGCAGTGCAGACTTCAAGCTGGCCATGCATAGCTCCGTGTTTCTCCCAAAACTATCACTGCTGCAGCACCTGGGGTTCCCCAGTGCTGGGCTTTTTATCCCCACTGCATGGAGGATCACATGGCAGGGCAAAGGATGGATCCCATGTGGCATCCAACCTGCCCTGATCCAGGCTGGGCACAGCCTGATGAAGGATGAGCACATCTCGCAGGGATAGGCAAACCTCCCCTGAAAACCCAGTTCAGGCAGAGCCTGAGCTCTTTTGTGGCTCTGGGCAGGAAGATGCTCAGGATCTCCCAGAGAGGCTCAGCGGGCAGTAGGATTGTGCCTGGATCTCGCTCTGGACATGCCAGTGGCTCAAGTGACAGCTGTGGGAATGATTTATAATGCACCGAGAGGGGCCACAGTCCTGCAAGGCTCTTACATCAGGAGCAAAGAGCAGCCTGCAGGGTGGGGAGGGCTGGAGCTGTAGCACAATGTGCTCATCCCTCACCTTAATGGGGAGCTGCCCCCAGAGTTGCTATGTATTACTTTGATGGTTCTCCTGTTGGGTGTATTTTGGAGCAGCTGTTATCTGTGGCTTTTTATGGTGATCCTGTGGAAAGCAGCCATTTACCTGCTGTGATGAACTCAAAACTAATACTAACTCTTCATTCCCTTTGGTTTTATTTGGGGTTTTTTTAGTCTCTTTGTTTGATTGGTTTGCATGGATTTGTTTGTTTATAGGTTTTGTCTGTTTTGGTTTGAGTCTTTTGTTTGCTTTTTCATAAGACTCAGGTGAAGTTGGCATAGCCAAAGTCAAGAGAATGTACACCAGGCTTGACTTTCCAGAAATTACTTTTGGCTGGGTTTAACTGCATTCTCTAGGCTCAGGATGACCAGTACATTTGCAGGATTTGCTCTGCAACATCAGCTTGCCCAGACTCTGCTCGGTGATTCACAAATGGAGAAGACAATGGATATTGTGCCAAGCTTCCTTTCAAACAGCCAAAACTGCAATGGCATGAGAGAAAAAAAGAAAAAAAACAGAGACTATATTCACCAATTAGAGCAGAAGCAGTGTCCCACCATCTTGCCCTCCACTCTTATTAATTTTGTACATTGAGAGGCAAACCTGGGCCTAAAGCTTCCGTCTCTCAGTTCCTGATGCCATTTGACTCCAGCCTGGACTCCCCCAGATCACACTGCCTGCTTTCCACGTGGGGCTGGGGATGCTCAGCCTGGAAAGAGGAGACCCTGGGGAGGCCTCACTGCAGCTCTGCAGGACTGCAAGTGTGCCACAAGAAAGATTGGGACAGGGTGTTCCACAGGGCGTGTGGCAACAGGACAAGGGGGGACGGCTTTCAGCTGCAGGAGGCTGATTGAAGTTGGGTCTGAGGAAGCTGCTCTCTTCCACTGAGGGTGCTGAGGCACTGGCCCAGGCTGTGGATGCTCCATCCTTGGGAACAGGGCTCTGAGCACCATGGTCTGGGGGAACGTTGCTAAGCATGGAACCAAAGGCTCTCTAGCTCAGTGGTCATGTCACAATGCATGTCCCATCTGGAACTGCCAGCAGCCAGCAAACAGCACAACACGACCGTTGGCCCTGGGCTCAGCACACGCTGCACGCTGCTCCTGCTGCTCCTGTCACCCTTCTTGTTCCTGCCCCCGAGACCTCATCTCATCAGTCTCAAAAGCTGCCTAAGGCCTGGATTGTGTCATCCATCCCTGCAGGATGCTCACATTTGTCCTGAGGAAGGTACGGTGCCATTCCATGGAGGTGGATCCCCCCAGCTGCCCAGGTGTGGGCTGGAGTTCTGGGGGGATGGGGTGGGACAGGGACCCCACTCTGAGGTTTTGCTACCTCTGCAGGCTGTTGCAGGTAGAGAAGACAAGATGGAGGTGGACAGACAGACTGATAGAGAGGAGAAGATGGAAGTGGAGGGAGAAAAGAGAGGAGAGGAAGAGATGGAGGTGGACACAATAATGGATACGGAGGAGGAGATGGAGGTGGATGGAGAACAGACTGGAGAGGAAGAGATGGAGGTTGATGAGAATGAGGAGATGGACGTGGAAATGGAAGAGTACACCGAGGAGATGGACATTGATGAGGAAGATGAAGAGGAGGCCATGGTCCTGGGATGAAGAGCAATGCCAGCAGCACAACAGGCATGTGGTCCCCACAGGCACAGTGGGTTCCCTGCAGCCAGGCTGGGGCGGGATTGGGCTGGGTGGTCCCTGCTCAGGCATGTGGTACCCAGTGCCTTGGGTTCTGCTGGCCATGCCCAGCCTGTCCTGTTCTTGCTTTGGGCCACACAAGCCCCATGGCAGTGCCTGGGGCCCAGCCCCCAGACCCAGCCAGCCTCAGCTCTGGCAGCAGAGTCCCAGTGTGCCAGCCTGGGGACACACGGAAGAGCCCTCTGTGCCTGACTGGAGTGACCATGGCACCTGCTTTTCTTCCCGGACTGATGGAGATCCTGGACTGAAATGGCACCCTTTTGTACATAGTTTTTAGAGTTTGTTCTTGTTTTTGCCATATAGGTTTTAGGGCTTCGTTTTGTCTTCTGTAAATACATTTCAAATATTGTTGTTAGATATGTTCTTAGGTATATACATTCTATAAATTGTTGTTATTACAAATATTCTTACAAAAGTAAATGTGTTCTGTGTTTTCATTGCTGTTCTTATGTAAATAAACAACCTTGGGTTTTCACACCCCAGTTCTCTTTCCATTTGCTTCCGGCACAGGCAGTATTGGCCAAGTTGTGTTTTCCACTTGCTCCCGGTTCCCAGGGCTGGAGGTTCGTGGGGGAGCTGGCACAGCCACCCCAGCAGTGGTTGTCCCACTCAGAAGGTCCCGCTGACAGAGGTCACTGTCTCCTTGCTGTCTCTCTGGACACACTGGGGAGCTGCAGGGGCGAATCCCAGCGTGCCCTGTCCCATGGGATCCCATGTTGGGACTCAATGTCCCAGCCAGGGTGAGCACTGGTTGTGGCCCTGGGCTCAGCATGGCAGGCCTGGTGCTCAGAGCAGTGCAGACTTCAAGCTGGCCATGCATAGCTCCGTGTTTCTCCCAAAACTATCACTGCTGCAGCACCTGGGGTTCCCCAGTGCTGGGCTTTTTATCCCCACTGCATGGAGGATCACATGGCAGGGCAAAGGATGGATCCCATGTGGCATCCAACCTGCCCTGATCCAGGCTGGGCACAGCCTGATGAAGGATGAGCACATCTCGCAGGGATATGGAAACCTCCCCTGAAAACCCAGTTCAGGCAGAGCCTGAGCTCTTTTGTGGCTCTGGGCAGGAAGATGCTCAGGATCTCCCAGAGAGGCTCAGCAGGCAGTAGGATTGTGCCTGGATCTCGCTCTGGACATGCCAGTGGCTCAAGTGAGAGCTGTGGGAATGATTTATAATGCACCGAGAGGGGCCACAGTCCTGCAAGGCTCTTGCATCAGGAGCAAAGAGCAGCCTGCAGGGTGGGGAAGGCTGGAGCTGTAGCACTGTGTGCTCATCCCTCACCTTAATGGGGAGCTGCCCCCAGAGTTGCTATGTATCACTTTGATGGTTCTCCGGTTGGGTGTATTTTGGAGCAGCTGTTATCTGTGGCTTTTTATGGTGATCTTGTGGAAAGCAGCCATTTACCTGCTGTGATGAACTCAAAACTAATACTAACTCTTCATTCCCTTTGGTTTTATTTGGGGTTTTTTTAGTCTCTTTGTTTGATTGGTTTGCATTTGTTTGTTTGTTTCTAGGTTTTGTCTGTTTTGGTTTGAGTCTTTTGTTTGCTTTTTCATAAGACTCAGGTGAAGTTGGCATAGCCAAAGTCAAGAGAATGTACACCAGGCTTGACTTTCCAGAAATTACTTTTGGCTGGGTTTAACTGCATTCTCCAGGCTCAGGATGACCAGTACATTTGCAGGATTTGCTCTGCAACATCAGCTTGCCCAGACTCTGCTTGGTGATTCACAAATGGAGAAGACAATGGATATTGTACCAAGCTTCCTTTCAAACAGCCAAAACTGCAAGGGCATGAGAGAAAAGAAGAAAAAAACAGAGACTATATGCAACAATTAGAGCAGAAGCAGTGTCCCACCATCTTGCCCTCCACTCTTATTAATTTTGTACATTGAGAGGCAAACCTGGGCCTAAAGCTTCCGTCTCTCAGTTCCTGATGCCATTTGACTCCAGCCTGGACTCCCCCAGATCACACTGCCTGCTTTCAACGTGGGGCTGGGGATGCTCAGCCTGGAAAGAGGAGACCCTGGGGAGGCCTCACCGCAGCTCTGCAGGACTGCAAGGGTGCCACAAGAAAGATTGGGACAGGGTGTTGCACAGGGCCTGTGGCAACAGGACAAGGGGGGACGGCTTTCAGCTGCAGGAGGCTGATTGAAGTTGGATCTGAGGAAGCTGCTTTCTTCCACTGAGGGTGCTGAGGCACTGGCCCAGGCTGTGGATGCTCCATCCTTGGGAACAGGGCTCTGAGCACCATGGTCTGGGGGAACGTTGCTAAGCATGGAACCAAAGGCTCTCTAGCTCAGTGGTCATGTCACAATCCATGTCCCATCTGGAACTGCCAGCAGCCAGCAAGCAGCACAACACAACCGTTGGCCCTGGGCTCAGCACACGCTGCACGCTGCTCCTGCTGCTCCTGTCACCCGTCTTGTTCCTGTCCCCGAGACCTCATCTCATTGGTCTCAAAAGCTGCCTAAGGCCTGGATTGTGTCATCCATCCCTGCAGGATGCTCACATTTGTCCTGAGGAAGGTACGATGCCACTCCATGGAGGTGGATCCCCCCAGCTGCCCGGGTGTGGGCTGGAGTTCTGGGGGGATGGGGTGGGACAGGGACCCCACTCTGAGGTTTTGCTACCTCTGCAGGCTGTTGCAGGTAGAGAAGACAAGATGGAGGTGGACAGACAGACTGATAGAGAGGAGAAGATGGAAGTGGAGGGAGAAAAGAGAGGAGAGGAAGAGATGGAGGTGGACACAATAATGGATACGGAGGAGGAGATGGAGGTGGATGGAGAACAGACTGGAGAGGAAGAGATGGAGGTTGATGAGGATGAGGAGATGGACGTGGAAATGGAAGAGTACACCGAGGAGATGGACATTGATGAGGAAGATGAAGAGGAGGCCATGGTCCTGGGATGAAGAGCGATGCCAGCAGCACGACAGGCATGTGGTCCCCACAGGCACAGTGGGTTCCCTGCAGCCAGGCTGGGGCGGGATTGGGCTGGGTGGTCCCTGCTCAGGCACGTGGTACCCAGTGCCTTGGGTTCTGGTGGCCATGCCCAGCCTGTCCTGTTCTTGCTTTGGGCCACACAAGCCCCATGGCAGTGCCTGGGGCCCAGCCCCCAGACGCAGCCAGCCTCAGCTCTGGCAGCAGAGTCCCAGTGTGCCAGCCTGGGGACACACGGAAGAGCCCTCTGTGCCTGACTGGAGTGACCATGGCACCTGCTTTTCTTCCCGGACTTATGGAGATCCTGGACTGAAATGGCACCCTTTTGTACATAGTTTTTAGAGTTTGTTCTTGTTTTTGCCATATAGGTTTTAGGGCTTCGTTTTGTCTTCTGTAAATGCATTTCAAATATTGTTGTTAGATATGTTCTTAGGTATATACATTCTATAAATTGTTGTTATTACAAATATTCTTACAAAAGTAAATGTGTTCTGTGTTTTCATTGCTGTTCTTATGTAAATAAACAACCTTGGGTTTTCACACCCCAGTTCTCTTTCCATTTGCTTCTGGCACAGGCAGTATTGGCCAAGTTGTGTTTTCCACTTGCTCCCGGTTCCCAGGGCTGGAGGTTCATGGGGGAGCTGGCACAGCCACCCCAGCAGTGGTTGTCCCACTCAGAGGGTCCTGCTGACAGAGGTCACTGTCTCCTTGCTGTCTCTCTGGACACACTGGGGAGCTGCAGGGGCGAATCCCAGCGTGCCCTGTCCCATGGGATCCCATGTTGGGACTCAATGTCCCAGCCAGGGTGAGCACTGGTTGTGGCCCTGGGCTCAGCATGGCAGGCCTGGTGCTCGCAGCAGTGCAGACTTCAAGCTGGCCATGCACAGCTCCGTGTTTCTCCCAAAACTATCACTGCTGCAGCACCTGGGGTTCCCCAGTGCTGGGCTTTTTATCCCCACTGCATGGAGGATCACATGGCAGGGCAAAGGATGGATCCCATGTGGCATCCAACCTGCCCTGATCCAGGCTGGGCACAGCCTGATGAAGGATGAGCACATCTCGCAGGGATATGGAAACCTCCCCTGAAAACCCAGTTCAGGCAGAGCCTGAGCTCTTTTGTGGCTCTGGGCAGGAAGATGCTCAGGATCTCCCAGAGAGGCTCAGCGGGCAGTAGGATTGTGCCTGGATCTCGCTCTGGACATGCCAGTGGCTCAAGTGAGAGCTGTGGGAATGATTTATAATGCACCGAGAGGGGCCACAGTCCTGCAAGGCTCTTACATCAGGAGCAAAGAGCAGCCTGCAGGGTGGGGAGGGCTGGAGCTGTAGCACAATGTGCTCATCCCTCACCTTAATGGGGAGCTGCCCCCAGAGTTGCTATGTATTACTTTGATGGTTCTCCTGTTGGGTGTATTTTGGAGCAGCTGTTATCTGTGGCTTTTTATGGTGATCCTGTGGAAAGCAGCCATTTACCTGCTGTGATGAACTCAAAACTAATACTAACTCTTCATTCCCGATGGTTTTATTTGGGGTTTTTTTAGTCTCTTTGTTTGATTGGTTTGCATGGATTTGTTTGTTTATAGGTTTTGTCTGTTTTGGTTTGAGTCTTTTGTTTGCTTTTTCATAAGACTCAGGTGAAGTTGGCATAGCCAAAGTCAAGAGAATGTACACCAGGCTTGACTTTCCAGAAATTACTTTTGGCTGGGTTTAACTGCATTCTCTAGGCTCAGGATGACCAGTACATTTGCAGGATTTGCTCTGCAACATCAGCTTGCCCAGACTCTGCTCGGTGATTCACAAATGGAGAAGACAATGGATATTGTGCCAAGCTTCCTTTCAAACAGCCAAAACTGCAATGGCATGAGAGAAAAAAAGAAAAAAAACAGAGACTATATTCACCAATTAGAGCAGAAGCAGTGTCCCACCATCTTGCCCTCCACTCTTATTAATTTTGTACATTGAGAGGCAAACCTGGGCCTAAAGCTTCCGTCTCTCAGTTCCTGATGCCATTTGACTCCAGCCTGGACTCCCCCAGATCACACTGCCTGCTTTCCACGTGGGGCTGGGGATGCTCAGCCTGGAAAGAGGAGACCCTGGGGAGGCCTCACTGCAGCTCTGCAGGACTGCAAGTGTGCCACAAGAAAGATTGGGACAGGGTGTTCCACAGGGCGTGTGGCAACAGGACAAGGGGGGACGGCTTTCAGCTGCAGGAGGCTGATTGAAGTTGGGTCTGAGGAAGCTGCTCTCTTCCACTGAGGGTGCTGAGGCACTGGCCCAGGCTGTGGATGCTCCATCCTTGGGAACAGGGCTCTGAGCACCATGGTCTGGGGGAACGTTGCTAAGCATGGAACCAAAGGCTCTCTAGCTCAGTGGTCATGTCACAATGCATGTCCCATCTGGAACTGCCAGCAGCCAGCAAACAGCACAACACGACCGTTGGCCCTGGGCTCAGCACACGCTGCACGCTGCTCCTGCTGCTCCTGTCAGCCTTCTTGTTCCTGCCCCCGAGACCTCATCTCATCAGTCTCAAAAGCTGCCTAAGGCCTGGATTGTGTCATCCATCCCTGCAGGATGCTCACATTTGTCCTGAGGAAGGTACGGTGCCATTCCATGGAGGTGGATCCCCCCAGCTGCCCAGGTGTGGGCTGGAGTTCTGGGGGGATGGGGTGGGACAGGGACCCCACTCTGAGGTTTTGCTACCTCTGCAGGCTGTTGCAGGTAGAGAAGACAAGATGGAGGTGGACAGACAGACTGATAGAGAGGAGAAGATGGAAGTGGAGGGAGAAAAGAGAGGAGAGGAAGAGATGGAGGTGGACACAATAATGGATACGGAGGAGGAGATGGAGGTGGATGGAGAACAGACTGGAGAGGAAGAGATGGAGGTTGATGAGGATGAGGAGATGGACGTGGAAATGGAAGAGTACACCCAGGAGATGGACATTGATGAGGAAGATGAAGAGGAGGCCATGGTCCTGGGATGAAGAGCAATGCCAGCAGCACAACAGGCATGTGGTCCCCACAGGCACAGTGGGTTCCCTGCAGCCAGGCTGGGGCGGGATTGGGCTGGGTGGTCCCTGCTCAGGCACGTGGTACCCAGTGCCTTGGGTTCTGCTGGCCATGCCCAGCCTGTCCTGTTCTTGCTTTGGGCCACACAAGCCCCATGGCAGTGCCTGGGGCCCAGGCCCCAGACCCAGCCAGCCTCAGCTCTGGCAGCAGAGTCCCAGTGTGCCAGCCTGGGGACACACGGAAGAGCCCTCTGTGCCTGACTGGAGTGACCATGGCACCTGCTTTTCTCCCCGGACTGATGGAGATCCTGGACTGAAATGGCACCCTTTTGTACATAGTTTTTAGAGTTTGTTCTTGTTTTTGCCATATAGGTTTTAGGGCTTCGTTTTGTCTTCTGTAAATGCATTTCAAATATTGTTGTTAGATATGTTCTTAGGTATATACATTCTATAAATTGTTGTTATTACAAATATTCTTACAAAAGTAAATGTGTTCTGTGTTTTCATTGCTGTTCTTATGTAAATAAACAACCTTGGGTTTTCACACCCCAGTTCTCTTTCCATTTGCTTCCGGCACAGGCAGTATTGGCCAAGTTGTGTTTTCCACTTGCTCCCGGTTCCCAGCGCTGGAGGTTCATGGGGGAGCTGGCACAGCCACCCCAGCAGTGGTTGTCCCACTCAGAGGGTTCCGCTGACAGAGGTCACTGTCTCCTTGCTGTCTCTCTGGACACACTGGGGAGCTGCAGGGGCGAATCCCAGCGTGCCCTGTCCCATGGGATCCCATGTTGGGACTCAATGTCCCAGCCAGGGTGAGCACTGGTTGTGGCCCTGGGCTCAGCATGGCAGGCCTGGTGCTCGCAGCAGTGCAGACTTCAAGCTGGCCATGCACAGCTCCGTGTTTCTCCCAAAACTATCACTGCTGCAGCACCTGGGGTTCCCCAGTGCTGGGCTTTTTATCCCCACTGCATGGAGGATCACATGGCAGGGCAAAGGATGGATCCCATGTGGCATCCAACCTGCCCTGATCCAGGCTGGGCACAGCCTGATGAAGGATGAGCACATCTCGCAGGGATATGGAAACCTCCCCTGAAAACCCAGTTCAGGCAGAGCCTGAGCTCTTTTGTGGCTCTGGGCAGGAAGATGCTCAGGATCTCCCAGAGAGGCTCAGCGGGCAGTAGGATTGTGCCTGGATCTCGCTCTGGACATGCCAGTGGCTCAAGTGACAGCTGTGGGAATGATTTATAATGCACCGAGAGGGGCCACAGTCCTGCAAGGCTCTTACATCAGGAGCAAAGAGCAGCCTGCAGGGTGGGGAAGGCTGGAGCTGTAGCACTGTGTGCTCATCCCTCACCTTAATGGGGAGCTGCCCCCAGAGTTGCTATGTATCACTTTGATGGTTCTCCTGTTGGGTGTATTTTGGAGCAGCTGTTATCTGTGGCTTTTTATGGTGATCCTGTGGAAAGCAGCCATTTACCTGCTGTGATGAACTCAAAACTAATACTAACTCTTCATTCCCTTTGGTTTTATTTGGGGTTTTTTTAGTCTCTTTGTTTGATTGGTTTGCATTTGTTTGTTTGTTTCTAGGTTTTGTCTGTTTTGGTTTGAGTCTTTTGTTTGCTTTTTCATAAGACTCAGGTGAAGTTGGCATAGCCAAAGTCAAGAGAATGTACACCAGGCTTGACTTTCCAGAAATTACTTTTGGCTGGGTTTAACTGCATTCTCCAGGCTCAGGATGACCAGTACATTTGCAGGATTTGCTCTGCAACATCAGCTTGCCCAGACTCTGCTTGGTGATTCACAAATGGAGAAGACAATGGATATTGTACCAAGCTTCCTTTCAAACAGCCAAAACTGCAACGGCATGAGAGAAAAGAAGAAAAAAACAGAGACTATATGCAACAATTAGAGCAGAAGCAGTGTCCCACCATCTTGCCCTCCACTCTTATTAATTTTGTACATTGAGAGGCAAACCTGGGCCTAAAGCTTCCGTCTCTCAGTTCCTGATGCCATTTGACTCCAGCCTGGACTCCCCCAGATCACACTGCCTGCTTTCAACGTGGGGCTGGGGATGCTCAGCCTGGAAAGAGGAGACCCTGGGGAGGCCTCACCGCAGCTCTGCAGGACTGCAAGGGTGCCACAAGAAAGATTGGGACAGGGTGTTGCACAGGGCCTGTGGCAACAGGACAAGGGGGGACGGCTTTCAGCTGCAGGAGGCTGATTGAAGTTGGATCTGAGGAAGCTGCTTTCTTCCACTGAGGGTGCTGAGGCACTGGCCCAGGCTGTGGATGCTCCATCCTTGGGAACAGGGCTCTGAGCACCATGGTCTGGGGGAACGTTGCTAAGCATGGAACCAAAGGCTCTCTAGCTCAGTGGTCATGTCACAATCCATGTCCCATCTGGAACTGCCAGCAGCCAGCAAGCAGCACAACACAACCGTTGGCCCTGGGCTCAGCACACGCTGCACGCTGCTCCTGCTGCTCCTGTCACCCGTCTTGTTCCTGTCCCCGAGACCTCATCTCATTGGTCTCAAAAGCTGCCTAAGGCCTGGATTGTGTCATCCATCCCTGCAGGATGCTCACATTTGTCCTGAGGAAGGTACGATGCCACTCCATGGAGGTGGATCCCCCCAGCTGCCCGGGTGTGGGCTGGAGTTCTGGGGGGATGGGGTGGGACAGGGACCCCACTCTGAGGTTTTGCTACCTCTGCAGGCTGTTGCAGGTAGAGAAGACAAGATGGAGGTGGACAGACAGACTGATAGAGAGGAGAAGATGGAAGTGGAGGGAGAAAAGAGAGGAGTGGAAGAGATGGAGGTGGACACAATAATGGATACGGAGGAGGAGATGGAGGTGGATGGAGAACAGACTGGAGAGGAAGAGATGGAGGTTGATGAGGATGAGGAGATGGACGTGGAAATGGAAGAGTACACCGAGGAGATGGACATTGATGAGGAAGATGAAGAGGAGGCCATGGTCCTGGGATGAAGAGCGATGCCAGCAGCACGACAGGCATGTGGTCCCCACAGGCACAGTGGGTTCCCTGCAGCCAGGCTGGGGCGGGATTGGGCTGGGTGGTCCCTGCTCAGGCACGTGGTACCCAGTGCCTTGGGTTCTGGTGGCCATGCCCAGCCTGTCCTGTTCTTGCTTTGGGCCACACAAGCCCCATGGCAGTGCCTGGGGCCCAGCCCCCAGACGCAGCCAGCCTCAGCTCTGGCAGCAGAGTCCCAGTGTGCCAGCCTGGGGACACACGGAAGAGCCCTCTGTGCCTGACTGGAGTGACCATGGCACCTGCTTTTCTTCCCGGACTTATGGAGATCCTGGACTGAAATGGCACCCTTTTGTACATAGTTTTTAGAGTTTGTTCTTGTTTTTGCCATATAGGTTTTAGGGCTTCGTTTTGTCTTCTGTAAATACATTTCAAATATTGTTGTTAGATATGTTCTTAGGTATATACATTCTATAAATTGTTGTTATTACAAATATTCTTACAAAAGTAAATGTGTTCTGTGTTTTCATTGCTGTTCTTATGTAAATAAACAACCTTGGGTTTTCACACCCCAGTTCTCTTTCCATTTGCTTCTGGCACAGGCAGTATTGGCCAAGTTGTGTTTTCCACTTGCTCCCGGTTCCCAGGGCTGGAGGTTCATGGGGGAGCTGGCACAGCCACCCCAGCAGTGGTTGTCCCACTCAGAGGGTCCTGCTGACAGAGGTCACTGTCTCCTTGCTGTCTCTCTGGACACACTGGGGAGCTGCAGGGGCGAATCCCAGCGTGCCCTGTCCCATGGGATCCCATGTTGGGACTCAATGTCCCAGCCCGGGTGAGCACTGGTTGTGGCCCTGGGCTCAGCATGGCAGGCCTGGTGCTCGCAGCAGTGCAGACTTCAAGCTGGCCATGCACAGCTTTGTGTTTCTCTCAAAAATATCACTGCTGCAGCACCTGGGGTTCCCCAGTGCTGGGCTTTTTATCCCCACTGCATTGAGGATCATATGGCAGGGCAAAGGATGGATCCCATGTGGCATCCAACCTGCCCTGATCCAGGCTGGGCACAGCCTGATGAAGGATGAGCACATCTCGCAGGGATAGGCAAACCTCCCCTGAAAACCCAGTTCAGGCAGAGCCTGAGCTCTTTTGTGGCTCTGGGCAGGAAGATGCTCAGGATCTCCCAGAGAGGCTCAGTGGGCAGTAGGATTGTGCCTGGATCTCGCTCTGGACATGCCAGTGGCTCAAGTGAGAGCTGTGGGAATGATTTATAATGCACCGAGAGGGGCCACAGTCCTGCAAGGCTCTTACATCAGGAGCAAAGAGCAGCCTGCAGGGTGGGGAAGGCTGGAGCTGTAGCACTGTGTGCTCATCCCTCACCTTAATGGGGAGCTGCCCCCAGAGTTGCTATGTATCACTTTGATGGTTCTCCTGTTGGGTGTATTTTGGAGCAGCTGTTATCTGTGGCTTTTTATGGTGATCCTGTGGAAAGCAGCCATTTACCTGCTGTGATGAACTCAAAACTAATACTAACTCTTCATTCCCTTTGGTTTTATTTGGGGTTTTTTTAGTCTCTTTGATTGGTTTGCATGGGTTTGTTTGTTTCTAGGTTTTGTCTGTTTTGGTTTGAGTCTTTTGTTTGCTTTTTCATAAGACTCAGGTGAAGTTGGCATAGCCAAAGTCAAGAGAATGTACACCAGGCTTGACTTTCCAGAAATTACTTTTGGCTGGGTTTAACTGCATTCTCCAGGCTCAGGATGACCAGTACATTTGCAGGATTTGCTCTGCAACATCAGCTTGCCCAGACTCTGCTCGGTGATTCACAAATGGAGAAGACAATGGATATTGTGCCAAGCTTCCTTTCAAACAGCCAAAACTGCAACGGCATGAGAGAAAAAAAGAAAAAAAACAGAGACTATATTCACCAATTAGAGCAGAAGCAGTGTCCCACCATCTTGCCCTCCACTCTTATTAATTTTGTACATTGAGAGGCAAACCTGGGCCTAAAGCTTCCGTCTCTCAGTTCCTGATGCCATTTGACTCCAGCCTGGACTCCCCCAGATCACACTGCCTGCTTTCCACGTGGGGCTGGGGATGCTCAGCCTGGAAAGAGGAGACCCTGGGGAGGCCTCACTGCAGCTCTGCAGGACTGCAAGGGTGCCACAAGAAAGATTGGGACAGGGTGTTGCACAGGGCCTGTGGCAACAGGACAAGGGGGGACAGCTTTCAGCTGCAGGAGGCTGATTGAAGTTGGATCTGAGGAAGCTGCTCTCTTCCACTGAGGGTGCTGAGGCACTGGCCCAGGCTGTGGATACTCCATCCTTGGGAACAGGGCTCTGAGCACCATGGTCTGGGGGAACGTTGCTAAGCATGGAACCAAAGGCTCTCTAGCTCAGTGGTCATGTCACAATCCATGTCCCATCTGGAACTGCCAGCAGCCAGCAAGCAGCACAACACAACCGTTGGCCCTGGGCTCAGCACACGCTGCACGCTGCTCCTGCTGCTCCTGTCACCCTTCTTGTTCCTGTCCCCGAGACCTCATCTCATTGGTCTCAAAAGCTGCCTAAGGCCTGGATTGTGTCATCCATCCCTGCAGGATGCTCACATTTGTCCGGAGGAAGGTACGGTGCCATTCCATGAAGGTGGATCCCCCCAGCTGCCCGGGTGTGGGCTGGAGTTCTGGGGGGATGGGGTGGGACAGGGACCCCACTCTGAGGTTTTGCTACCTCTGCAGGCTGTTGCAGGTAGAGAAGACAAGATGGAGGTGGACAGACAGACTGATAGAGAGGAGAAGATGGAAGTGGAGGGAGAAAAGAGAGGAGAGGAAGAGATGGAGGTGGACACAATAATGGATACGAAGGAGGAGATGGAGGTGGATGGAGAACAGACTGGAGAGGAAGAGATGGAGGTTGATGAGGATGAGGAGATGGACGTGGAAATGGAAGAGTACACCGAGGAGATGGACATTGATGAGGAAGATGAAGAGGAGGCCATGGTCCTGGGATGAAGAGCAATGCCAGCAGCACAACAGGCATGTGGTCCCCACAGGCACAGTGGGTTCCCTGCAGCCAGGCTGGGGCGGGATTGGGCTGGGTGGTCCCTGCTCAGGCACGTGGTACCCAGTGCCTTGGGTTCTGGTGGCCATGCCCAGCCTGTCCTGTTCTTGCTTTGGGCCACACAAGCCCCATGGCAGTGCCTGGGGCCCAGCCCCCAGACCCAGCCAGCCTCAGCTCTGGCCGCAGAGTCCCAATGTGCCAGCCTGGGGACACACGGAAGAGCCCTCTGTGCCTGACTGGAGTGACCATGGCACCTGCTTTTCTTCCCGGACTGATGGAGATCCTGGACTGAAATGGCACCCTTTTGTACATAGTTTTTAGAGTTTGTTCTTGTTTTTGCCATATAGGTTTTAGGGCTTCCTTTTGTCTTCTGTAAATGCATTTCAAATATTGTTGTTAGATATGTTCTTAGGTATATACATTCTATAAATTGTTGTTATTACAAATATTCTTACAAAAGTAAATGTGTTCTGTGTTTTCATTGCTGTTCTTATGTAAATAAACAACCTTGGGTTGTGACACCTCAGTTCCCTTTCCATTTGCTTCCGGCACAGGCAGTATTGGCCAAGTTGTGTTTTCCACTTGCTCCCGGTTCCCAGGGCTGGAGGTTCATGGGGGAGCTGGCACAGCCACCCCAGCAGTGGTTGTCCCACTCAGAAGGTCCCGCTGACAGAGGTCACTGTCTCCTTGCTGTCTCTCTGGACACACTGGGGAGCTGCAGGGGCGAATCCCAGCGTGCCCTGTCCCATGGGATCCCATGTTGGGACTCAATGTCCCAGCCAGGGTGAGCACTGGTTGTGGCCCTGGGCTCAGCATGGCAGGCCTGGTGCTCAGAGCAGTGCAGACTTCAAGCTGGCCATGCATAGCTCCGTGTTTCTCCCAAAACTATCACTGCTGCAGCACCTGGGGTTCCCCAGTGCTGGGCTTTTTATCCCCACTGCATGGAGGATCACATGGCAGGGCAAAGGATGGATCCCATGTGGCATCCAACCTGCCCTGATCCAGGCTGGGCACAGCCTGATGAAGGATGAGCACATCTCGCAGGGATAGGCAAACCTCCCCTGAAAACCCAGTTCAGGCAGAGCCTGAGCTCTTTTGTGGCTCTGGGCAGGAAGATGCTCAGGATCTCCCAGAGAGGCTCAGCGGGCAGTAGGATTGTGCCTGGATCTCGCTCTGGACATGCCAGTGGCTCAAGTGACAGCTGTGGGAATGATTTATAATGCACCGAGAGGGGCCACAGTCCTGCAAGGCTCTTACATCAGGAGCAAAGAGCAGCCTGCAGGGTGGGGAGGGCTGGAGCTGTAGCACAATGTGCTCATCCCTCACCTTAATGGGGAGCTGCCCCCAGAGTTGCTATGTATTACTTTGATGGTTCTCCTGTTGGGTGTATTTTGGAGCAGCTGTTATCTGTGGCTTTTTATGGTGATCCTGTGGAAAGCAGCCATTTACCTGCTGTGATGAACTCAAAACTAATACTAACTCTTCATTCCCTTTGGTTTTATTTGGGGTTTTTTTAGTCTCTTTGTTTGATTGGTTTGCATGGATTTGTTTGTTTATAGGTTTTGTCTGTTTTGGTTTGAGTCTTTTGTTTGCTTTTTCATAAGACTCAGGTGAAGTTGGCATAGCCAAAGTCAAGAGAATGTACACCAGGCTTGACTTTCCAGAAATTACTTTTGGCTGGGTTTAACTGCATTCTCTAGGCTCAGGATGACCAGTACATTTGCAGGATTTGCTCTGCAACATCAGCTTGCCCAGACTCTGCTCGGTGATTCACAAATGGAGAAGACAATGGATATTGTGCCAAGCTTCCTTTCAAACAGCCAAAACTGCAATGGCATGAGAGAAAAAAAGAAAAAAAACAGAGACTATATTCACCAATTAGAGCAGAAGCAGTGTCCCACCATCTTGCCCTCCACTCTTATTAATTTTGTACATTGAGAGGCAAACCTGGGCCTAAAGCTTCCGTCTCTCAGTTCCTGATGCCATTTGACTCCAGCCTGGACTCCCCCAGATCACACTGCCTGCTTTCCACGTGGGGCTGGGGATGCTCAGCCTGGAAAGAGGAGACCCTGGGGAGGCCTCACTGCAGCTCTGCAGGACTGCAAGTGTGCCACAAGAAAGATTGGGACAGGGTGTTCCACAGGGCGTGTGGCAACAGGACAAGGGGGGACGGCTTTCAGCTGCAGGAGGCTGATTGAAGTTGGGTCTGAGGAAGCTGCTCTCTTCCACTGAGGGTGCTGAGGCACTGGCCCAGGCTGTGGATGCTCCATCCTTGGGAACAGGGCTCTGAGCACCATGGTCTGGGGGAACGTTGCTAAGCATGGAACCAAAGGCTCTCTAGCTCAGTGGTCATGTCACAATGCATGTCCCATCTGGAACTGCCAGCAGCCAGCAAACAGCACAACACGACCGTTGGCCCTGGGCTCAGCACACGCTGCACGCTGCTCCTGCTGCTCCTGTCACCCTTCTTGTTCCTGCCCCCGAGACCTCATCTCATCAGTCTCAAAAGCTGCCTAAGGCCTGGATTGTGTCATCCATCCCTGCAGGATGCTCACATTTGTCCTGAGGAAGGTACGGTGCCATTCCATGGAGGTGGATCCCCCCAGCTGCCCAGGTGTGGGCTGGAGTTCTGGGGGGATGGGGTGGGACAGGGACCCCACTCTGAGGTTTTGCTACCTCTGCAGGCTGTTGCAGGTAGAGAAGACAAGATGGAGGTGGACAGACAGACTGATAGAGAGGAGAAGATGGAAGTGGAGGGAGAAAAGAGAGGAGAGGAAGAGATGGAGGTGGACACAATAATGGATACGGAGGAGGAGATGGAGGTGGATGGAGAACAGACTGGAGAGGAAGAGATGGAGGTTGATGAGAATGAGGAGATGGACGTGGAAATGGAAGAGTACACCGAGGAGATGGACATTGATGAGGAAGATGAAGAGGAGGCCATGGTCCTGGGATGAAGAGCAATGCCAGCAGCACAACAGGCATGTGGTCCCCACAGGCACAGTGGGTTCCCTGCAGCCAGGCTGGGGCGGGATTGGGCTGGGTGGTCCCTGCTCAGGCATGTGGTACCCAGTGCCTTGGGTTCTGCTGGCCATGCCCAGCCTGTCCTGTTCTTGCTTTGGGCCACACAAGCCCCATGGCAGTGCCTGGGGCCCAGCCCCCAGACCCAGCCAGCCTCAGCTCTGGCAGCAGAGTCCCAGTGTGCCAGCCTGGGGACACACGGAAGAGCCCTCTGTGCCTGACTGGAGTGACCATGGCACCTGCTTTTCTTCCCGGACTGATGGAGATCCTGGACTGAAATGGCACCCTTTTGTACATAGTTTTTAGAGTTTGTTCTTGTTTTTGCCATATAGGTTTTAGGGCTTCGCTTTGTCTTCTGTAAATACATTTCAAATATTGTTGTTAGATATGTTCTTAGGTATATACATTCTATAAATTGTTGTTATTACAAATATTCTTACAAAAGTAAATGTGTTCTGTGTTTTCATTGCTGTTCTTATGTAAATAAACAACCTTGGGTTTTCACACCCCAGTTCTCTTTCCATTTGCTTCCGGCACAGGCAGTATTGGCCAAGTTGTGTTTTCCACTTGCTCCCGGTTCCCAGGGCTGGAGGTTCGTGGGGGAGCTGGCACAGCCACCCCAGCAGTGGTTGTCCCACTCAGAAGGTCCCGCTGACAGAGGTCACTGTCTCCTTGCTGTCTCTCTGGACACACTGGGGAGCTGCAGGGGCGAATCCCAGCGTGCCCTGTCCCATGGGATCCCATGTTGGGACTCAATGTCCCAGCCAGGGTGAGCACTGGTTGTGGCCCTGGGCTCAGCATGGCAGGCCTGGTGCTCAGAGCAGTGCAGACTTCAAGCTGGCCATGCATAGCTCCGTGTTTCTCCCAAAACTATCACTGCTGCAGCACCTGGGGTTCCCCAGTGCTGGGCTTTTTATCCCCACTGCATGGAGGATCACATGGCAGGGCAAAGGATGGATCCCATGTGGCATCCAACCTGCCCTGATCCAGGCTGGGCACAGCCTGATGAAGGATGAGCACATCTCGCAGGGATATGGAAACCTCCCCTGAAAACCCAGTTCAGGCAGAGCCTGAGCTCTTTTGTGGCTCTGGGCAGGAAGATGCTCAGGATCTCCCAGAGAGGCTCAGCAGGCAGTAGGATTGTGCCTGGATCTCGCTCTGGACATGCCAGTGGCTCAAGTGAGAGCTGTGGGAATGATTTATAATGCACCGAGAGGGGCCACAGTCCTGCAAGGCTCTTGCATCAGGAGCAAAGAGCAGCCTGCAGGGTGGGGAAGGCTGGAGCTGTAGCACTGTGTGCTCATCCCTCACCTTAATGGGGAGCTGCCCCCAGAGTTGCTATGTATCACTTTGATGGTTCTCCGGTTGGGTGTATTTTGGAGCAGCTGTTATCTGTGGCTTTTTATGGTGATCTTGTGGAAAGCAGCCATTTACCTGCTGTGATGAACTCAAAACTAATACTAACTCTTCATTCCCTTTGGTTTTATTTGGGGTTTTTTTAGTCTCTTTGTTTGATTGGTTTGCATTTGTTTGTTTGTTTCTAGGTTTTGTCTGTTTTGGTTTGAGTCTTTTGTTTGCTTTTTCATAAGACTCAGGTGAAGTTGGCATAGCCAAAGTCAAGAGAATGTACACCAGGCTTGACTTTCCAGAAATTACTTTTGGCTGGGTTTAACTGCATTCTCCAGGCTCAGGATGACCAGTACATTTGCAGGATTTGCTCTGCAACATCAGCTTGCCCAGACTCTGCTTGGTGATTCACAAATGGAGAAGACAATGGATATTGTACCAAGCTTCCTTTCAAACAGCCAAAACTGCAAGGGCATGAGAGAAAAGAAGAAAAAAACAGAGACTATATGCAACAATTAGAGCAGAAGCAGTGTCCCACCATCTTGCCCTCCACTCTTATTAATTTTGTACATTGAGAGGCAAACCTGGGCCTAAAGCTTCCGTCTCTCAGTTCCTGATGCCATTTGACTCCAGCCTGGACTCCCCCAGATCACACTGCCTGCTTTCAACGTGGGGCTGGGGATGCTCAGCCTGGAAAGAGGAGACCCTGGGGAGGCCTCACCGCAGCTCTGCAGGACTGCAAGGGTGCCACAAGAAAGATTGGGACAGGGTGTTGCACAGGGCCTGTGGCAACAGGACAAGGGGGGACGGCTTTCAGCTGCAGGAGGCTGATTGAAGTTGGATCTGAGGAAGCTGCTTTCTTCCACTGAGGGTGCTGAGGCACTGGCCCAGGCTGTGGATGCTCCATCCTTGGGAACAGGGCTCTGAGCACCATGGTCTGGGGGAACGTTGCTAAGCATGGAACCAAAGGCTCTCTAGCTCAGTGGTCATGTCACAATCCATGTCCCATCTGGAACTGCCAGCAGCCAGCAAGCAGCACAACACAACCGTTGGCCCTGGGCTCAGCACACGCTGCACGCTGCTCCTGCTGCTCCTGTCACCCGTCTTGTTCCTGTCCCCGAGACCTCATCTCATTGGTCTCAAAAGCTGCCTAAGGCCTGGATTGTGTCATCCATCCCTGCAGGATGCTCACATTTGTCCTGAGGAAGGTACGATGCCACTCCATGGAGGTGGATCCCCCCAGCTGCCCGGGTGTGGGCTGGAGTTCTGGGGGGATGGGGTGGGACAGGGACCCCACTCTGAGGTTTTGCTACCTCTGCAGGCTGTTGCAGGTAGAGAAGACAAGATGGAGGTGGACAGACAGACTGATAGAGAGGAGAAGATGGAAGTGGAGGGAGAAAAGAGAGGAGAGGAAGAGATGGAGGTGGACACAATAATGGATACGGAGGAGGAGATGGAGGTGGATGGAGAACAGACTGGAGAGGAAGAGATGGAGGTTGATGAGGATGAGGAGATGGACGTGGAAATGGAAGAGTACACCGAGGAGATGGACATTGATGAGGAAGATGAAGAGGAGGCCATGGTCCTGGGATGAAGAGCGATGCCAGCAGCACGACAGGCATGTGGTCCCCACAGGCACAGTGGGTTCCCTGCAGCCAGGCTGGGGCGGGATTGGGCTGGGTGGTCCCTGCTCAGGCACGTGGTACCCAGTGCCTTGGGTTCTGGTGGCCATGCCCAGCCTGTCCTGTTCTTGCTTTGGGCCACACAAGCCCCATGGCAGTGCCTGGGGCCCAGCCCCCAGACGCAGCCAGCCTCAGCTCTGGCAGCAGAGTCCCAGTGTGCCAGCCTGGGGACACACGGAAGAGCCCTCTGTGCCTGACTGGAGTGACCATGGCACCTGCTTTTCTTCCCGGACTTATGGAGATCCTGGACTGAAATGGCACCCTTTTGTACATAGTTTTTAGAGTTTGTTCTTGTTTTTGCCATATAGGTTTTAGGGCTTCGTTTTGTCTTCTGTAAATGCATTTCAAATATTGTTGTTAGATATGTTCTTAGGTATATACATTCTATAAATTGTTGTTATTACAAATATTCTTACAAAAGTAAATGTGTTCTGTGTTTTCATTGCTGTTCTTATGTAAATAAACAACCTTGGGTTTTCACACCCCAGTTCTCTTTCCATTTGCTTCTGGCACAGGCAGTATTGGCCAAGTTGTGTTTTCCACTTGCTCCCGGTTCCCAGGGCTGGAGGTTCATGGGGGAGCTGGCACAGCCACCCCAGCAGTGGTTGTCCCACTCAGAGGGTCCTGCTGACAGAGGTCACTGTCTCCTTGCTGTCTCTCTGGACACACTGGGGAGCTGCAGGGGCGAATCCCAGCGTGCCCTGTCCCATGGGATCCCATGTTGGGACTCAATGTCCCAGCCAGGGTGAGCACTGGTTGTGGCCCTGGGCTCAGCATGGCAGGCCTGGTGCTCGCAGCAGTGCAGACTTCAAGCTGGCCATGCACAGCTCCGTGTTTCTCCCAAAACTATCACTGCTGCAGCACCTGGGGTTCCCCAGTGCTGGGCTTTTTATCCCCACTGCATGGAGGATCACATGGCAGGGCAAAGGATGGATCCCATGTGGCATCCAACCTGCCCTGATCCAGGCTGGGCACAGCCTGATGAAGGATGAGCACATCTCGCAGGGATATGGAAACCTCCCCTGAAAACCCAGTTCAGGCAGAGCCTGAGCTCTTTTGTGGCTCTGGGCAGGAAGATGCTCAGGATCTCCCAGAGAGGCTCAGCGGGCAGTAGGATTGTGCCTGGATCTCGCTCTGGACATGCCAGTGGCTCAAGTGAGAGCTGTGGGAATGATTTATAATGCACCGAGAGGGGCCACAGTCCTGCAAGGCTCTTACATCAGGAGCAAAGAGCAGCCTGCAGGGTGGGGAGGGCTGGAGCTGTAGCACAATGTGCTCATCCCTCACCTTAATGGGGAGCTGCCCCCAGAGTTGCTATGTATTACTTTGATGGTTCTCCTGTTGGGTGTATTTTGGAGCAGCTGTTATCTGTGGCTTTTTATGGTGATCCTGTGGAAAGCAGCCATTTACCTGCTGTGATGAACTCAAAACTAATACTAACTCTTCATTCCCGATGGTTTTATTTGGGGTTTTTTTAGTCTCTTTGTTTGATTGGTTTGCATGGATTTGTTTGTTTATAGGTTTTGTCTGTTTTGGTTTGAGTCTTTTGTTTGCTTTTTCATAAGACTCAGGTGAAGTTGGCATAGCCAAAGTCAAGAGAATGTACACCAGGCTTGACTTTCCAGAAATTACTTTTGGCTGGGTTTAACTGCATTCTCTAGGCTCAGGATGACCAGTACATTTGCAGGATTTGCTCTGCAACATCAGCTTGCCCAGACTCTGCTCGGTGATTCACAAATGGAGAAGACAATGGATATTGTGCCAAGCTTCCTTTCAAACAGCCAAAACTGCAATGGCATGAGAGAAAAAAAGAAAAAAAACAGAGACTATATTCACCAATTAGAGCAGAAGCAGTGTCCCACCATCTTGCCCTCCACTCTTATTAATTTTGTACATTGAGAGGCAAACCTGGGCCTAAAGCTTCCATCTCTCAGTTCCTGATGCCATTTGACTCCAGCCTGGACTCCCCCAGATCACACTGCCTGCTTTCCACGTGGGGCTGGGGATGCTCAGCCTGGAAAGAGGAGACCCTGGGGAGGCCTCACTGCAGCTCTGCAGGACTGCAAGTGTGCCACAAGAAAGATTGGGACAGGGTGTTCCACAGGGCGTGTGGCAACAGGACAAGGGGGGACGGCTTTCAGCTGCAGGAGGCTGATTGAAGTTGGGTCTGAGGAAGCTGCTCTCTTCCACTGAGGGTGCTGAGGCACTGGCCCAGGCTGTGGATGCTCCATCCTTGGGAACAGGGCTCTGAGCACCATGGTCTGGGGGAACGTTGCTAAGCATGGAACCAAAGGCTCTCTAGCTCAGTGGTCATGTCACAATGCATGTCCCATCTGGAACTGCCAGCAGCCAGCAAACAGCACAACACGACCGTTGGCCCTGGGCTCAGCACACGCTGCACGCTGCTCCTGCTGCTCCTGTCAGCCTTCTTGTTCCTGCCCCCGAGACCTCATCTCATCAGTCTCAAAAGCTGCCTAAGGCCTGGATTGTGTCATCCATCCCTGCAGGATGCTCACATTTGTCCTGAGGAAGGTACGGTGCCATTCCATGGAGGTGGATCCCCCCAGCTGCCCAGGTGTGGGCTGGAGTTCTGGGGGGATGGGGTGGGACAGGGACCCCACTCTGAGGTTTTGCTACCTCTGCAGGCTGTTGCAGGTAGAGAAGACAAGATGGAGGTGGACAGACAGACTGATAGAGAGGAGAAGATGGAAGTGGAGGGAGAAAAGAGAGGAGAGGAAGAGATGGAGGTGGACACAATAATGGATACGGAGGAGGAGATGGAGGTGGATGGAGAACAGACTGGAGAGGAAGAGATGGAGGTTGATGAGGATGAGGAGATGGACGTGGAAATGGAAGAGTACACCCAGGAGATGGACATTGATGAGGAAGATGAAGAGGAGGCCATGGTCCTGGGATGAAGAGCAATGCCAGCAGCACAACAGGCATGTGGTCCCCACAGGCACAGTGGGTTCCCTGCAGCCAGGCTGGGGCGGGATTGGGCTGGGTGGTCCCTGCTCAGGCACGTGGTACCCAGTGCCTTGGGTTCTGCTGGCCATGCCCAGCCTGTCCTGTTCTTGCTTTGGGCCACACAAGCCCCATGGCAGTGCCTGGGGCCCAGGCCCCAGACCCAGCCAGCCTCAGCTCTGGCAGCAGAGTCCCAGTGTGCCAGCCTGGGGACACACGGAAGAGCCCTCTGTGCCTGACTGGAGTGACCATGGCACCTGCTTTTCTCCCCGGACTGATGGAGATCCTGGACTGAAATGGCACCCTTTTGTACATAGTTTTTAGAGTTTGTTCTTGTTTTTGCCATATAGGTTTTAGGGCTTCGTTTTGTCTTCTGTAAATGCATTTCAAATATTGTTGTTAGATATGTTCTTAGGTATATACATTCTATAAATTGTTGTTATTACAAATATTCTTACAAAAGTAAATGTGTTCTGTGTTTTCATTGCTGTTCTTATGTAAATAAACAACCTTGGGTTTTCACACCCCAGTTCTCTTTCCATTTGCTTCCGGCACAGGCAGTATTGGCCAAGTTGTGTTTTCCACTTGCTCCCGGTTCCCAGCGCTGGAGGTTCATGGGGGAGCTGGCACAGCCACCCCAGCAGTGGTTGTCCCACTCAGAGGGTTCCGCTGACAGAGGTCACTGTCTCCTTGCTGTCTCTCTGGACACACTGGGGAGCTGCAGGGGCGAATCCCAGCGTGCCCTGTCCCATGGGATCCCATGTTGGGACTCAATGTCCCAGCCAGGGTGAGCACTGGTTGTGGCCCTGGGCTCAGCATGGCAGGCCTGGTGCTCGCAGCAGTGCAGACTTCAAGCTGGCCATGCACAGCTCCGTGTTTCTCCCAAAACTATCACTGCTGCAGCACCTGGGGTTCCCCAGTGCTGGGCTTTTTATCCCCACTGCATGGAGGATCACATGGCAGGGCAAAGGATGGATCCCATGTGGCATCCAACCTGCCCTGATCCAGGCTGGGCACAGCCTGATGAAGGATGAGCACATCTCGCAGGGATATGGAAACCTCCCCTGAAAACCCAGTTCAGGCAGAGCCTGAGCTCTTTTGTGGCTCTGGGCAGGAAGATGCTCAGGATCTCCCAGAGAGGCTCAGTGGGCAGTAGGATTGTGCCTGGATCTCGCTCTGGACATGCCAGTGGCTCAAGTGAGAGCTGTGGGAATGATTTATAATGCACCGAGAGGGGCCACAGTCCTGCAAGGCTCTTACATCAGGAGCAAAGAGCAGCCTGCAGGGTGGGGAAGGCTGGAGCTGTAGCACTGTGTGCTCATCCCTCACCTTAATGGGGAGCTGCCCCCAGAGTTGCTATGTATCACTTTGATGGTTCTCCTGTTGGGTGTATTTTGGAGCAGCTGTTATCTGTGGCTTTTTATGGTGATCCTGTGGAAAGCAGCCATTTACCTGCTGTGATGAACTCAAAACTAATACTAACTCTTCATTCCCTTTGGTTTTATTTGGGGTTTTTTTAGTCTCTTTGTTTGATTGGTTTGCATGGGTTTGTTTGTTTCTAGGTTTTGTCTGTTTTGGTTTGAGTCTTTTGTTTGCTTTTTCATAAGACTCAGGTGAAGTTGGCATAGCCAAAGTCAAGAGAATGTACACCAGGCTTGACTTTCCAGAAATTACTTTTGGCTGGGTTTAACTGCATTCTCCAGGCTCAGGATGACCAGTACATTTGCAGGATTTGCTCTGCAACATCAGCTTGCCCAGACTCTGCTCGGTGATTCACAAATGGAGAAGACAATGGATATTGTGCCAAGCTTCCTTTCAAACAGCCAAAACTGCAACGGCATGAGAGAAAAAAAGAAAAAAAACAGAGACTATATTCACCAATTAGAGCAGAAGCAGTGTCCCACCATCTTGCCCTCCACTCTTATTAATTTTGTACACTGAGAGGCAAACCTGGGCCTAAAGCTTCCGTCTCTCAGTTCCTGATGCCATTTGACTCCAGCCTGGACTCCCCCAGATCACACTGCCTGCTTTCCACGTGGGGCTGGGGATGCTCAGCCTGGAAAGAGGAGACCCTGGGGAGGCCTCACTGCAGCTCTGCAGGACTGCAAGGGTGCCACAAGAAAGATTGGGACAGGGTGTTCCACAGGGCCTGTGGCAACAGGACAAGGGGGGACGGCTTTCAGCTGCAGGAGGCTGATTGAAGTTGGATCTGAGGAAGCTGCTCTCTTCCACTGAGGGTGCTGAGGCACTGGCCCAGGCTGTGGATGCTCCATCCTTGGGAACAGGGCTCTGAGCACCATGGTCTGGGGGAACGTTGCTAAGCATGGAACCAAAGGCTCTCTAGCTCAGTGGTCATGTCACAATCCATGTCCCATCTGGAACTGCCAGCAGCCAGCAAGCAGCACAACACAGCCGTTGGCCCTGGGCTCAGCACACGCTGCACGCTGCTCCTGCTGCTCCTGTCACCCTTCTTGTTCCTGCCACCGAGACCTCATCTCATCAGTCTCAAAAGCTGCCTAAGGCCTGGATTGTGTCATCCATCCCTGCAGGATGCTCACATTTGTCCTGAGGAAGGTACAGTGCCATTCCATGGAGATGGATCCCCCCAGCTTCCCGGGTGTGGGCTGGAGTTCTGGGGGGATGGGGTGGGACAGGGACCCCACTCTGAGGTTTTGCTACCTCTGCAGGCTGTTGCAGGTAGAGAAGACAAGATGGAGGTGGACAGACAGACTGATAGAGAGGAGAAGATGGAAGTGGAGGGAGAAAAGAGAGGAGAGGAGGAGATGGAGGTGGACACAATAATGGATACGGAGGAGGAGATGGAGGTGGATGGAGAACAGACTGGAGAGGAAGAGATGGAGGTTGATGAGAATGAGGAGATGGACGTGGAAATGGAAGAGTACACCGAGGAGATGGACATTGATGAGGAAGATGAAGAGGAGGCCATGGTCCTGGGATGAAGAGCAATGCCAGCAGCACAACAGGCATGTGGTCCCCACAGGCACAGTGGGTTCCCTGCAGCCAGGCTGGGGCGGGATTGGGCTGGCTGGTCCCTGCTCAGGCACGTGGTACCCAGTGCCTTGGGTTCTGCTGGCCATGCCCAGCCTGTCCTGTTCTTGCTTTGGGCCACACAAGCCCCATGGCAGTGCCTGGGGCCCAGCCCCCAGACCCAGCCAGCCTCAGCTCTGGCAGCAGAGTCCCAGTGTGCCAGCCTGGGGACACACGGAAGAGCCCTCTGTGCCTGACTGGAGTGACCATGGCACCTGCTTTTCTTCCCGGACTGATGGAGATCCTGGACTGAAATGGCACCCTTTTGTACATAGTTTTTAGAGTTTGTTCTTGTTTTTGCCATATAGGTTTTAGGGCTTCGTTTTGTCTTCTGTAAATACATTTCAAATATTGTTGTTAGATATGTTCTTAGGTATATACATTCTATAAATTGTTGTTATTACAAATATTCTTACAAAAGTAAATGTGTTCTGTGTTTTCATTGCTGTTCTTATGTAAATAAACAACCTTGGGTTTTCACACCCCAGTTCTCTTTCCATTTGCTTCCGGCACAGGCAGTATTGGCCAAGTTGTGTTTTCCACTTGCTCCCGGTTCCCAGGGCTGGAGGTTCGTGGGGGAGCTGGCACAGCCACCCCAGCAGTGGTTGTCCCACTCAGAAGGTCCCGCTGACAGAGGTCACTGTCTCCTTGCTGTCTCTCTGGACACACTGGGGAGCTGCAGGGGCGAATCCCAGCGTGCCCTGTCCCATGGGATCCCATGTTGGGACTCAATGTCCCAGCCCGGGTGAGCACTGGTTGTGGCCCTGGGCTCAGCATGGCAGGCCTGGTGCTCAGAGCAGTGCAGACTTCAAGCTGGCCATGCATAGCTCCGTGTTTCTCCCAAAACTATCACTGCTGCAGCACCTGGGGTTCCCCAGTGCTGGGCTTTTTATCCCCACTGCATGGAGGATCACATGGCAGGGCAAAGGATGGATCCCATGTGGCATCCAACCTGCCCTGATCCAGGCTGGGCACAGCCTGATGAAGGATGAGCACATCTCGCAGGGATATGGAAACCTCCCCTGAAAACCCAGTTCAGGCAGAGCCTGAGCTCTTTTGTGGCTCTGGGCAGGAAGATGCTCAGGATCTCCCAGAGAGGCTCAGCAGGCAGTAGGATTGTGCCTGGATCTCGCTCTGGACATGCCAGTGGCTCAAGTGAGAGCTGTGGGAATGATTTATAATGCACCGAGAGGGGCCACAGTCCTGCAAGGCTCTTGCATCAGGAGCAAAGAGCAGCCTGCAGGGTGGGGAAGGCTGGAGCTGTAGCACTGTGTGCTCATCCCTCACCTTAATGGGGAGCTGCCCCCAGAGTTACTATGTATCACTTTGATGGTTCTCCGGTTGGGTGTATTTTGGAGCAGCTGTTATCTGTGGCTTTTTATGGTGATCTTGTGGAAAGCAGCCATTTACCTGCTGTGATGAACTTAAAACTAATACTAACTCTTCATTCCCTTTGGTTTTATTTGGGGTTTTTTTAGTCTCTTTGTTTGATTGGTTTGCATTTGTTTGTTTGTTTCTAGGTTTTGTCTCTTTTGGTTTGAGTCTTTTGTTTGCTTTTTCATAAGACTCAGGTGAAGTTGGCATAGCCAAAGTCAAGAGAATGTACACCAGGCTTGACTTTCCAGAAATTACTTTTGGCTGGGTTTAACTGCATTCTCCAGGCTCAGGATGACCAGTACATTTGCAGGATTTGCTCTGCAACATCAGCTTGCCCAGACTCTGCTTGGTGATTCACAAATGGAGAAGACAATGGATATTGTACCAAGCTTCCTTTCAAACAGCCAAAACTGCAAGGGCATGAGAGAAAAGAAGAAAAAATCAGAGACTATATGCAACAATTAGAGCAGAAGCAGTGTCCCACCATCTTGCCCTCCACTCTTATTAATTTTGTACATTGAGAGGCAAACCTGGGCCTAAAGCTTCCGTCTCTCAGTTCCTGATGCCATTTGACTCCAGCCTGGACTCCCCCAGATCACACTGCCTGCTTTCAACGTGGGGCTGGGGATGCTCAGCCTGGAAAGAGGAGACCCTGGGGAGGCCTCACCGCAGCTCTGCAGGACTGCAAGGGTGCCACAAGAAAGATTGGGACAGGGTGTTGCACAGGGCCTGTGGCAACAGGACAAGGGGGGACGGCTTTCAGCTGCAGGAGGCTGATTGAAGTTGGATCTGAGGAAGCTGCTTTCTTCCACTGAGGGTGCTGAGGCACTGGCCCAGGCTGTGGATGCTCCATCCTTGGGAACAGGGCTCTGAGCACCATGGTCTGGGGGAACGTTGCTAAGCATGGAACCAAAGGCTCTCTAGCTCAGTGGTCATGTCACAATCCATGTCCCATCTGGAACTGCCAGCAGCCAGCAAGCAGCACAACACAACCGTTGGCCCTGGGCTCAGCACACGCTGCACGCTGCTCCTGCTGCTCCTGTCACCCGTCTTGTTCCTGTCCCCGAGACCTCATCTCATTGGTCTCAAAAGCTGCCTAAGGCCTGGATTGTGTCATCCATCCCTGCAGGATGCTCACATTTGTCCTGAGGAAGGTACGGTGCCACTCCATGGAGGTGGATCCCCCCAGCTGCCCGGGTGTGGGCTGGAGTTCTGGGGGGATGGGGTGGGACAGGGACCCCACTCTGAGGTTTTGCTACCTCTGCAGGCTGTTGCAGGTAGAGAAGACAAGATGGAGGTGGACAGACAGACTGATAGAGAGGAGAAGATGGAAGTGGAGGGAGAAAAGAGAGGAGTGGAAGAGATGGAGGTGGACACAATAATGGATACGGAGGAGGAGATGGAGGTGGATGGAGAACAGACTGGAGAGGAAGAGATGGAGGTTGATGAGGATGAGGAGATGGACGTGGAAATGGAAGAGTACACCGAGGAGATGGACATTGATGAGGAAGATGAAGAGGAGGCCATGGTCCTGGGATGAAGAGCGATGCCAGCAGCACGACAGGCATGTGGTCCCCACAGGCACAGTGGGTTCCCTGCAGCCAGGCTGGGGCGGGATTGGGCTGGGTGGTCCCTGCTCAGGCACGTGGTACCCAGTGTCTTGGGTTCTCGTGGCCATGCCCAGCCTGTCCTGTTCTTGCTTTGGGCCACACAAGCCCCATGGCAGTGCCTGGGGCCCAGCCCCCAGACGCAGCCAGCCTCAGCTCTGGCAGCAGAGTCCCAGTGTGCCAGCCTGGGGACACACGGAAGAGCCCTCTGTGCCTGACTGGAGTGACCATGGCACCTGCTTTTCTTCCCGGACTGATGGAGATCCTGGACTGAAATGGCACCCTTTTGTACATAGTTTTTAGAGTTTGTTCTTGTTTTTGCCATATAGGTTTTAGGGCTTCGTTTTGTCTTCTGTAAATACATTTCAAATATTGTTGTTAGATATGTTCTTAGGTATATACATTCTATAAATTGTTGTTATTACAAATATTCTTACAAAAGTAAATGTGTTCTGTGTTTTCATTGCTGTTCTTATGTAAATAAACAACCTTGGGTTTTCACACCCCAGTTCTCTTTCCATTTGCTTCTGGCACAGGCAGTATTGGCCAAGTTGTGTTTTCCACTTGCTCCCGGTTCCCAGGGCTGGAGGTTCATGGGGGAGCTGGCACAGCCACCCCAGCAGTGGTTGTCCCACTCAGAGGGTCCTGCTGACAGAGGTCACTGTCTCCTTGCTGTCTCTCTGGACACACTGGGGAGCTGCAGGGGCGAATCCCAGTGTGCCCTGTCCCATGGGATCCCATGTTGGGACTCAATGTCCCAGCCCGGGTGAGCACTGGTTGTGGCCCTGGGCTCAGCATGGCAGGCCTGGTGCTCGCAGCAGTGCAGACTTCAAGCTGGCCATGCACAGCTCCGTGTTTCTCTCAAAAATATCACTGCTGCAGCACCTGGGGTTCCCCAGTGCTGGGCTTTTTATCCCCACTGCATTGAGGATCATATGGCAGGGCAAAGGATGGATCCCATGTGGCATCCAACCTGCCCTGATCCAGGCTGGGCACAGCCTGATGAAGGATGAGCACATCTCGCAGGGATAGGCAAACCTCCCCTGAAAACCCAGTTCAGGCAGAGCCTGAGCTCTTTTGTGGCTCTGGGCAGGAAGATGCTCAGGATCTCCCAGAGAGGCTCAGTGGGCAGTAGGATTGTGCCTGGATCTCGCTCTGGACATGCCAGTGGCTCAAGTGAGAGCTGTGGGAATGATTTATAATGCACCGAGAGGGGCCACAGTCCTGCAAGGCTCTTACATCAGGAGCAAAGAGCAGCCTGCAGGGTGGGGAAGGCTGGAGCTGTAGCACTGTGTGCTCATCCCTCACCTTAATGGGGAGCTGCCCCCAGAGTTGCTATGTATCACTTTGATGGTTCTCCTGTTGGGTGTATTTTGGAGCAGCTGTTATCTGTGGCTTTTTATGGTGATCCTGTGGAAAGCAGCCATTTACCTGCTGTGATGAACTCAAAACTAATACTAACTCTTCATTCCCTTTGGTTTTATTTGGGGTTTTTTTAGTCTCTTTGATTGGTTTGCATGGGTTTGTTTGTTTCTAGGTTTTGTCTGTTTTGGTTTGAGTCTTTTGTTTGCTTTTTCATAAGACTCAGGTGAAGTTGGCATAGCCAAAGTCAAGAGAATGTACACCAGGCTTGACTTTCCAGAAATTACTTTTGGCTGGGTTTAACTGCATTCTCCAGGCTCAGGATGACCAGTACATTTGCAGGATTTGCTCTGCAACATCAGCTTGCCCAGACTCTGCTCGGTGATTCACAAATGGAGAAGACAATGGATATTGTGCCAAGCTTCCTTTCAAACAGCCAAAACTGCAACGGCATGAGAGAAAAAAAGAAAAAAAACAGAGACTATATTCACCAATTAGAGCAGAAGCAGTGTCCCACCATCTTGCCCTCCACTCTTATTAATTTTGTACATTGAGAGGCAAACCTGGGCCTAAAGCTTCCGTCTCTCAGTTCCTGATGCCATTTGACTCCAGCCTGGACTCCCCCAGATCACACTGCCTGCTTTCCACGTGGGGCTGGGGATGCTCAGCCTGGAAAGAGGAGACCCTGGGGAGGCCTCACTGCAGCTCTGCAGGACTGCAAGGGTGCCACAAGAAAGATTGGGACAGGGTGTTCCACAGGGCCTGTGGCAACAGGACAAGGGGGGACGGCTTTCAGCTGCAGGAGGCTGATTGAAGTTGGATCTGAGGAAGCTGCTTTCTTCCACTGAGGGTGCTGAGGCACTGGCCCAGGCTGTGGATACTCCATCCTTGGGAACAGGGCTCTGAGCACCATGGTCTGGGGGAACGTTGCTAAGCATGGAACCAAAGGCTCTCTAGCTCAGTGGTCATGTCACAATCCATGTCCCATCTGGAACTGCCAGCAGCCAGCAAGCAGCACAACACAACCGTTGGCCCTGGGCTCAGCACACGCTGCACGCTGCTCCTGCTGCTCCTGTCACCCTTCTTGTTCCTGTCCCCGAGACCTCATCTCATTGGTCTCAAAAGCTGCCTAAGGCCTGGATTGTGTCATCCATCCCTGCAGGATGCTCACATTTGTCCGGAGGAAGGTACGGTGCCATTCCATGAAGGTGGATCCCCCCAGCTGCCCGGGTGTGGGCTGGAGTTCTGGGGGGATGGGGTGGGACAGGGACCCCACTCTGAGGTTTTGCTACCTCTGCAGGCTGTTGCAGGTAGAGAAGACAAGATGGAGGTGGACAGACAGACTGATAGAGAGGAGAAGATGGAAGTGGAGGGAGAAAAGAGAGGAGAGGAAGAGATGGAGGTGGACACAATAATGGATACGAAGGAGGAGATGGAGGTGGATGGAGAACAGACTGGAGAGGAAGAGATGGAGGTTGATGAGGATGAGGAGATGGACGTGGAAATGGAAGAGTACACCGAGGAGATGGACATTGATGAGGAAGATGAAGAGGAGGCCATGGTCCTGGGATGAAGAGCAATGCCAGCAGCACAACAGGCATGTGGTCCCCACAGGCACAGTGGGTTCCCTGCAGCCAGGCTGGGGCGGGATTGGGCTGGCTGGTCCCTGCTCAGGCATGTGGTACCCAGTGCCTTGGGTTCTGGTGGCCATGCCCAGCCTGTCCTGTTCTTGCTTTGGGCCACACAAGCCCCATGGCAGTGCCTGGGGCCCAGCCCCCAGACCCAGCCAGCCTCAGCTCTGGCCGCAGAGTCCCAATGTGCCAGCCTGGGGACACTCGGTAGAGCCCTCTGTGCCTGACTGGAGTGACCATGGCACCTGCTTTTCTTCCCGGACTGATGGAGATCCTGGACTGAAATGGCACCCTTTTGTACATAGTTTTTAGAGTTTGTTCTTGTTTTTGCCATATAGGTTTTAGGGCTTCCTTTTGTCTTCTGTAAATGCATTTCAAATATTGTTGTTAGATATGTTCTTAGGTATATACATTCTATAAATTGTTGTTATTACAAATATTCTTACAAAAGTAAATGTGTTCTGTGTTTTCATTGCTGTTCTTATGTAAATAAACAACCTTGGGTTGTGACACCTCAGTTCCCTTTCCATTTGCTTCCGGCACAGGCAGTATTGGCCAAGTTGTGTTTTCCACTTGCTCCCGGTTCCCAGGGCTGGAGGTTCATGGGGGAGCTGGCACAGCCACCCCAGCAGTGGTTGTCCCACTCAGAAGGTCCCGCTGACAGAGGTCACTGTCTCCTTGCTGTCTCTCTGGACACACTGGGGAGCTGCAGGGGCGAATCCCAGCGTGCCCTGTCCCATGGGATCCCATGTTGGGACTCAATGTCCCAGCCAGGGTGAGCACTGGTTGTGGCCCTGGGCTCAGCATGGCAGGCCTGGTGCTCGCAGCAGTGCAGACTTCAAGCTGGCCATGCACAGCTCCGTGTTTCTCCCAAAACTATCACTGCTGCAGCACCTGGGGTTCCCCAGTGCTGGGCTTTTTATCCCCACTGCATGGAGGATCACATGGCAGGGCAAAGGATGGATCCCATGTGGCATCCAACCTGCCCTGATCCAGGCTGGGCACAGCCTGATGAAGGATGAGCACATCTCGCAGGGATAGGCAAACCTCCCCTGAAAACCCAGTTCAGGCAGAGCCTGAGCTCTTTTGTGGCTCTGGGCAGGAAGATGCTCAGGATCTCCCAGAGAGGCTCAGCGGGCAGTAGGATTGTGCCTGGATCTCGCTCTGGACATGCCAGTGGCTCAAGTGACAGCTGTGGGAATGATTTATAATGCACCGAGAGGGGCCACAGTCCTGCAAGGCTCTTACATCAGGAGCAAAGAGCAGCCTGCAGGGTGGGGAGGGCTGGAGCTGTAGCACAATGTGCTCATCCCTCACCTTAATGGGGAGCTGCCCCCAGAGTTGCTATGTATTACTTTGATGGTTCTCCTGTTGGGTGTATTTTGGAGCAGCTGTTATCTGTGGCTTTTTATGGTGATCCTGTGGAAAGCAGCCATTTACCTGCTGTGATGAACTCAAAACTAATACTAACTCTTCATTCCCTTTGGTTTTATTTGGGGTTTTTTTAGTCTCTTTGTTTGATTGGTTTGCATGGATTTGTTTGTTTATAGGTTTTGTCTGTTTTGGTTTGAGTCTTTTGTTTGCTTTTTCATAAGACTCAGGTGAAGTTGGCATAGCCAAAGTCAAGAGAATGTACACCAGGCTTGACTTTCCAGAAATTACTTTTGGCTGGGTTTAACTGCATTCTCTAGGCTCAGGATGACCAGTACATTTGCAGGATTTGCTCTGCAACATCAGCTTGCCCAGACTCTGCTCGGTGATTCACAAATGGAGAAGACAATGGATATTGTGCCAAGCTTCCTTTCAAACAGCCAAAACTGCAATGGCATGAGAGAAAAAAAGAAAAAAAACAGAGACTATATTCACCAATTAGAGCAGAAGCAGTGTCCCACCATCTTGCCCTCCACTCTTATTAATTTTGTACATTGAGAGGCAAACCTGGGCCTAAAGCTTCCGTCTCTCAGTTCCTGATGCCATTTGACTCCAGCCTGGACTCCCCCAGATCACACTGCCTGCTTTCCACGTGGGGCTGGGGATGCTCAGCCTGGAAAGAGGAGACCCTGGGGAGGCCTCACTGCAGCTCTGCAGGACTGCAAGTGTGCCACAAGAAAGATTGGGACAGGGTGTTCCACAGGGCCTGTGGCAACAGGACAAGGGGGGACGGCTTTCAGCTGCAGGAGGCTGATTGAAGTTGGGTCTGAGGAAGCTGCTCTCTTCCACTGAGGGTGCTGAGGCACTGGCCCAGGCTGTGGATGCTCCATCCTTGGGAACAGGGCTCTGAGCACCATGGTCTGGGGGAACGTTGCTAAGCATGGAACCAAAGGCTCTCTAGCTCAGTGGTCATGTCACAATGCATGTCCCATCTGGAACTGCCAGCAGCCAGCAAACAGCACAACACGACCGTTGGCCCTGGGCTCAGCACACGCTGCACGCTGCTCCTGCTGCTCCTGTCAGCCTTCTTGTTCCTGCCCCCGAGACCTCATCTCATCAGTCTCAAAAGCTGCCTAAGGCCTGGATTGTGTCATCCATCCCTGCAGGATGCTCACATTTGTCCTGAGGAAGGTACGGTGCCATTCCATGGAGGTGGATCCCCCCAGCTGCCCAGGTGTGGGCTGGAGTTCTGGGGGGATGGGGTGGGACAGGGACCCCACTCTGAGGTTTTGCTACCTCTGCAGGCTGTTGCAGGTAGAGAAGACAAGATGGAGGTGGACAGACAGACTGATAGAGAGGAGAAGATGGAAGTGGAGGGAGAAAAGAGAGGAGAGGAAGAGATGGAGGTGGACACAATAATGGATACGGAGGAGGAGATGGAGGTGGATGGAGAACAGACTGGAGAGGAAGAGATGGAGGTTGATGAGGATGAGGAGATGGACGTGGAAATGGAAGAGTACACCCAGGAGATGGACATTGATGAGGAAGATGAAGAGGAGGCCATGGTCCTGGGATGAAGAGCAATGCCAGCAGCACAACAGGCATGTGGTCCCCACAGGCACAGTGGGTTCCCTGCAGCCAGGCTGGGGCGGGATTGGGCTGGGTGGTCCCTGCTCAGGCACGTGGTACCCAGTGCCTTGGGTTCTGCTGGCCATGCCCAGCCTGTCCTGTTCTTGCTTTGGGCCACACAAGCCCCATGGCAGTGCCTGGGGCCCAGCCCCCAGACCCAGCCAGCCTCAGCTCTGGCAGCAGAGTCCCAGTGTGCCAGCCTGGGGACACACGGAAGAGCCCTCTGTGCCTGACTGGAGTGACCATGGCACCTGCTTTTCTTCCCGGACTGATGGAGATCCTGGACTGAAATGGCACCCTTTTGTACATAGTTTTTAGAGTTTGTTCTTGTTTTTGCCATATAGGTTTTAGGGCTTCGTTTTGTCTTCTGTAAATGCATTTCAAATATTGTTGTTAGATATGTTCTTAGGTATATACATTCTATAAATTGTTGTTATTACAAATATTCTTACAAAAGTAAATGTGTTCTGTGTTTTCATTGCTGTTCTTATGTAAATAAACAACCTTGGGTTTTCACACCCCAGTTCTCTTTCCATTTGCTTCCGGCACAGGCAGTATTGGCCAAGTTGTGTTTTCCACTTGCTCCCGGTTCCCAGCGCTGGAGGTTCATGGGGGAGCTGGCACAGCCACCCCAGCAGTGGTTGTCCCACTCAGAGGGTTCCGCTGACAGAGGTCACTGTCTCCTTGCTGTCTCTCTGGACACACTGGGGAGCTGCAGGGGCGAATCCCAGCGTGCCCTGTCCCATGGGATCCCATGTTGGGACTCAATGTCCCAGCCAGGGTGAGCACTGGTTGTGGCCCTGGGCTCAGCATGGCAGGCCTGGTGCTCGCAGCAGTGCAGACTTCAAGCTGGCCATGCACAGCTCCGTGTTTCTCCCAAAACTATCACTGCTGCAGCACCTGGGGTTCCCCAGTGCTGGGCTTTTTATCCCCACTGCATGGAGGATCACATGGCAGGGCAAAGGATGGATCCCATGTGGCATCCAACCTGCCCTGATCCAGGCTGGGCACAGCCTGATGAAGGATGAGCACATCTCGCAGGGATATGGAAACCTCCCCTGAAAACCCAGTTCAGGCAGAGCCTGAGCTCTTTTGTGGCTCTGGGCAGGAAGATGCTCAGGATCTCCCAGAGAGGCTCAGTGGGCAGTAGGATTGTGCCTGGATCTCGCTCTGGACATGCCAGTGGCTCAAGTGAGAGCTGTGGGAATGATTTATAATGCACCGAGAGGGGCCACAGTCCTGCAAGGCTCTTACATCAGGAGCAAAGAGCAGCCTGCAGGGTGGGGAAGGCTGGAGCTGTAGCACTGTGTGCTCATCCCTCACCTTAATGGGGAGCTGCCCCCAGAGTTGCTATGTATCACTTTGATGGTTCTCCTGTTGGGTGTATTTTGGAGCAGCTGTTATCTGTGGCTTTTTATGGTGATCCTGTGGAAAGCAGCCATTTACCTGCTGTGATGAACTCAAAAGTAATACTAACTCTTCATTCCCTTTGGTTTTATTTGGGGTTTTTTTAGTCTCTTTGTTTGATTGGTTTGCATGGGTTTGTTTGTTTCTAGGTTTTGTCTGTTTTGGTTTGAGTCTTTTGTTTGCTTTTTCATAAGACTCAGGTGAAGTTGGCATAGCCAAAGTCAAGAGAATGTACACCAGGCTTGACTTTCCAGAAATTACTTTTGGCTGGGTTTAACTGCATTCTCCAGGCTCAGGATGACCAGTACATTTGCAGGATTTGCTCTGCAACATCAGCTTGCCCAGACTCTGCTCGGTGATTCACAAATGGAGAAGACAATGGATATTGTGCCAAGCTTCCTTTCAAACAGCCAAAACTGCAACGGCATGAGAGAAAAAAAGAAAAAAAACAGAGACTATATTCACCAATTAGAGCAGAAGCAGTGTCCCACCATCTTGCCCTCCACTCTTATTAATTTTGTACACTGAGAGGCAAACCTGGGCCTAAAGCTTCCGTCTCTCAGTTCCTGATGCCATTTGACTCCAGCCTGGACTCCCCCAGATCACACTGCCTGCTTTCCACGTGGGGCTGGGGATGCTCAGCCTGGAAAGAGGAGACCCTGGGGAGGCCTCACTGCAGCTCTGCAGGACTGCAAGGGTGCCACAAGAAAGATTGGGACAGGGTGTTCCACAGGGCCTGTGGCAACAGGACAAGGGGGGACGGCTTTCAGCTGCAGGAGGCTGATTGAAGTTGGATCTGAGGAAGCTGCTCTCTTCCACTGAGGGTGCTGAGGCACTGGCCCAGGCTGTGGATGCTCCATCCTTGGGAACAGGGCTCTGAGCACCATGGTCTGGGGGAACGTTGCTAAGCATGGAACCAAAGGCTCTCTAGCTCAGTGGTCATGTCACAATCCATGTCCCATCTGGAACTGCCAGCAGCCAGCAAGCAGCACAACACAGCCGTTGGCCCTGGGCTCAGCACACGCTGCACGCTGCTCCTGCTGCTCCTGTCACCCTTCTTGTTCCTGCCACCGAGACCTCATCTCATCAGTCTCAAAAGCTGCCTAAGGCCTGGATTGTGTCATCCATCCCTGCAGGATGCTCACATTTGTCCTGAGGAAGGTACAGTGCCATTCCATGGAGATGGATCCCCCCAGCTTCCCGGGTGTGGGCTGGAGTTCTGGGGGGATGGGGTGGGACAGGGACCCCACTCTGAGGTTTTGCTACCTCTGCAGGCTGTTGCAGGTAGAGAAGACAAGATGGAGGTGGACAGACAGACTGATAGAGAGGAGAAGATGGAAGTGGAGGGAGAAAAGAGAGGAGAGGAGGAGATGGAGGTGGACACAATAATGGATACGGAGGAGGAGATGGAGGTGGATGGAGAACAGACTGGAGAGGAAGAGATGGAGGTTGATGAGAATGAGGAGATGGACGTGGAAATGGAAGAGTACACCGAGGAGATGGACATTGATGAGGAAGATGAAGAGGAGGCCATGGTCCTGGGATGAAGAGCAATGCCAGCAGCACAACAGGCATGTGGTCCCCACAGGCACAGTGGGTTCCCTGCAGCCAGGCTGGGGCGGGATTGGGCTGGGTGGTCCCTGCTCAGGCACGTGGTACCCAGTGCCTTGGGTTCTGCTGGCCATGCCCAGCCTGTCCTGTTCTTGCTTTGGGCCACACAAGCCCCATGGCAGTGCCTGGGGCCCAGCCCCCAGACCCAGCCAGCCTCAGCTCTGGCAGCAGAGTCCCAGTGTGCCAGCCTGGGGACACACGGAAGAGCCCTCTGTGCCTGACTGGAGTGACCATGGCACCTGCTTTTCTTCCCGGACTGATGGAGATCCTGGACTGAAATGGCACCCTTTTGTACATAGTTTTTAGAGTTTGTTCTTGTTTTTGCCATATAGGTTTTAGGGCTTCGTTTTGTCTTCTGTAAATACATTTCAAATATTGTTGTTAGATATGTTCTTAGGTATATACATTCTATAAATTGTTGTTATTACAAATATTCTTACAAAAGTAAATGTGTTCTGTGTTTTCATTGCTGTTCTTATGTAAATAAACAACCTTGGGTTTTCACACCCCAGTTCTCTTTCCATTTGCTTCCGGCACAGGCAGTATTGGCCAAGTTGTGTTTTCCACTTGCTCCCGGTTCCCAGGGCTGGAGGTTCGTGGGGGAGCTGGCACAGCCACCCCAGCAGTGGTTGTCCCACTCAGAAGGTCCCGCTGACAGAGGTCACTGTCTCCTTGCTGTCTCTCTGGACACACTGGGGAGCTGCAGGGGCGAATCCCAGCGTGCCCTGTCCCATGGGATCCCATGTTGGGACTCAATGTCCCAGCCCGGGTGAGCACTGGTTGTGGCCCTGGGCTCAGCATGGCAGGCCTGGTGCTCAGAGCAGTGCAGACTTCAAGCTGGCCATGCATAGCTCCGTGTTTCTCCCAAAACTATCACTGCTGCAGCACCTGGGGTTCCCCAGTGCTGGGCTTTTTATCCCCACTGCATGGAGGATCACATGGCAGGGCAAAGGATGGATCCCATGTGGCATCCAACCTGCCCTGATCCAGGCTGGGCACAGCCTGATGAAGGATGAGCACATCTCGCAGGGATATGGAAACCTCCCCTGAAAACCCAGTTCAGGCAGAGCCTGAGCTCTTTTGTGGCTCTGGGCAGGAAGATGCTCAGGATCTCCCAGAGAGGCTCAGCAGGCAGTAGGATTGTGCCTGGATCTCGCTCTGGACATGCCAGTGGCTCAAGTGAGAGCTGTGGGAATGATTTATAATGCACCGAGAGGGGCCACAGTCCTGCAAGGCTCTTGCATCAGGAGCAAAGAGCAGCCTGCAGGGTGGGGAAGGCTGGAGCTGTAGCACTGTGTGCTCATCCCTCACCTTAATGGGGAGCTGCCCCCAGAGTTACTATGTATCACTTTGATGGTTCTCCGGTTGGGTGTATTTTGGAGCAGCTGTTATCTGTGGCTTTTTATGGTGATCTTGTGGAAAGCAGCCATTTACCTGCTGTGATGAACTCAAAACTAATACTAACTCTTCATTCCCTTTGGTTTTATTTGGGGTTTTTTTAGTCTCTTTGTTTGATTGGTTTGCATTTGTTTGTTTGTTTCTAGGTTTTGTCTGTTTTGGTTTGAGTCTTTTGTTTGCTTTTTCATAAGACTCAGGTGAAGTTGGCATAGCCAAAGTCAAGAGAATGTACACCAGGCTTGACTTTCCAGAAATTACTTTTGGCTGGGTTTAACTGCATTCTCCAGGCTCAGGATGACCAGTACATTTGCAGGATTTGCTCTGCAACATCAGCTTGCCCAGACTCTGCTTGGTGATTCACAAATGGAGAAGACAATGGATATTGTACCAAGCTTCCTTTCAAACAGCCAAAACTGCAAGGGCATGAGAGAAAAGAAGAAAAAATCAGAGACTATATGCAACAATTAGAGCAGAAGCAGTGTCCCACCATCTTGCCCTCCACTCTTATTAATTTTGTACATTGAGAGGCAAACCTGGGCCTAAAGCTTCCGTCTCTCAGTTCCTGATGCCATTTGACTCCAGCCTGGACTCCCCCAGATCACACTGCCTGCTTTCAACGTGGGGCTGGGGATGCTCAGCCTGGAAAGAGGAGACCCTGGGGAGGCCTCACCGCAGCTCTGCAGGACTGCAAGGGTGCCACAAGAAAGATTGGGACAGGGTGTTGCACAGGGCCTGTGGCAACAGGACAAGGGGGGACGGCTTTCAGCTGCAGGAGGCTGATTGAAGTTGGATCTGAGGAAGCTGCTTTCTTCCACTGAGGGTGCTGAGGCACTGGCCCAGGCTGTGGATGCTCCATCCTTGGGAACAGGGCTCTGAGCACCATGGTCTGGGGGAACGTTGCTAAGCATGGAACCAAAGGCTCTCTAGCTCAGTGGTCATGTCACAATCCATGTCCCATCTGGAACTGCCAGCAGCCAGCAAGCAGCACAACACAACCGTTGGCCCTGGGCTCAGCACACGCTGCACGCTGCTCCTGCTGCTCCTGTCACCCGTCTTGTTCCTGTCCCCGAGACCTCATCTCATTGGTCTCAAAAGCTGCCTAAGGCCTGGATTGTGTCATCCATCCCTGCAGGATGCTCACATTTGTCCTGAGGAAGGTACGGTGCCACTCCATGGAGGTGGATCCCCCCAGCTGCCCGGGTGTGGGCTGGAGTTCTGGGGGGATGGGGTGGGACAGGGACCCCACTCTGAGGTTTTGCTACCTCTGCAGGCTGTTGCAGGTAGAGAAGACAAGATGGAGGTGGACAGACAGACTGATAGAGAGGAGAAGATGGAAGTGGAGGGAGAAAAGAGAGGAGTGGAAGAGATGGAGGTGGACACAATAATGGATACGGAGGAGGAGATGGAGGTGGATGGAGAACAGACTGGAGAGGAAGAGATGGAGGTTGATGAGGATGAGGAGATGGACGTGGAAATGGAAGAGTACACCCAGGAGATGGACATTGATGAGGAAGATGAAGAGGAGGCCATGGTCCTGGGATGAAGAGCGATGCCAGCAGCACGACAGGCATGTGGTCCCCACAGGCACAGTGGGTTCCCTGCAGCCAGGCTGGGGCGGGATTGGGCTGGGTGGTCCCTGCTCAGGCACGTGGTACCCAGTGTCTTGGGTTCTGGTGGCCATGCCCAGCCTGTCCTGTTCTTGCTTTGGGCCACACAAGCCCCATGGCAGTGCCTGGGGCCCAGCCCCCAGACGCAGCCAGCCTCAGCTCTGGCAGCAGAGTCCCAGTGTGCCAGCCTGGGGACACACGGAAGAGCCCTCTGTGCCTGACTGGAGTGACCATGGCACCTGCTTTTCTTCCCGGACTGATGGAGATCCTGGACTGAAATGGCACCCTTTTGTACATAGTTTTTAGAGTTTGTTCTTGTTTTTGCCATATAGGTTTTAGGGCTTCGTTTTGTCTTCTGTAAATACATTTCAAATATTGTTGTTAGATATGTTCTTAGGTATATACATTCTATAAATTGTTGTTATTACAAATATTCTTACAAAAGTAAATGTGTTCTGTGTTTTCATTGCTGTTCTTATGTAAATAAACAACCTTGGGTTTTCACACCCCAGTTCTCTTTCCATTTGCTTCTGGCACAGGCAGTATTGGCCAAGTTGTGTTTTCCACTTGCTCCCGGTTCCCAGGGCTGGAGGTTCATGGGGGAGCTGGCACAGCCACCCCAGCAGTGGTTGTCCCACTCAGAGGGTCCTGCTGACAGAGGTCACTGTCTCCTTGCTGTCTCTCTGGACACACTGGGGAGCTGCAGGGGCGAATCCCAGTGTGCCCTGTCCCATGGGATCCCATGTTGGGACTCAATGTCCCAGCCCGGGTGAGCACTGGTTGTGGCCCTGGGCTCAGCATGGCAGGCCTGGTGCTCGCAGCAGTGCAGACTTCAAGCTGGCCATGCACAGCTCCGTGTTTCTCTCAAAAATATCACTGCTGCAGCACCTGGGGTTCCCCAGTGCTGGGCTTTTTATCCCCACTGCATTGAGGATCATATGGCAGGGCAAAGGATGGATCCCATGTGGCATCCAACCTGCCCTGATCCAGGCTGGGCACAGCCTGATGAAGGATGAGCACATCTCGCAGGGATAGGCAAACCTCCCCTGAAAACCCAGTTCAGGCAGAGCCTGAGCTCTTTTGTGGCTCTGGGCAGGAAGATGCTCAGGATCTCCCAGAGAGGCTCAGTGGGCAGTAGGATTGTGCCTGGATCTCGCTCTGGACATGCCAGTGGCTCAAGTGAGAGCTGTGGGAATGATTTATAATGCACCGAGAGGGGCCACAGTCCTGCAAGGCTCTTACATCAGGAGCAAAGAGCAGCCTGCAGGGTGGGGAAGGCTGGAGCTGTAGCACTGTGTGCTCATCCCTCACCTTAATGGGGAGCTGCCCCCAGAGTTGCTATGTATCACTTTGATGGTTCTCCTGTTGGGTGTATTTTGGAGCAGCTGTTATCTGTGGCTTTTTATGGTGATCCTGTGGAAAGCAGCCATTTACCTGCTGTGATGAACTCAAAACTAATACTAACTCTTCATTCCCTTTGGTTTTATTTGGGGTTTTTTTAGTCTCTTTGATTGGTTTGCATGGGTTTGTTTGTTTCTAGGTTTTGTCTGTTTTGGTTTGAGTCTTTTGTTTGCTTTTTCATAAGACTCAGGTGAAGTTGGCATAGCCAAAGTCAAGAGAATGTACACCAGGCTTGACTTTCCAGAAATTACTTTTGGCTGGGTTTAACTGCATTCTCCAGGCTCAGGATGACCAGTACATTTGCAGGATTTGCTCTGCAACATCAGCTTGCCCAGACTCTGCTCGGTGATTCACAAATGGAGAAGACAATGGATATTGTGCCAAGCTTCCTTTCAAACAGCCAAAACTGCAACGGCATGAGAGAAAAAAAGAAAAAAAACAGAGACTATATTCACCAATTAGAGCAGAAGCAGTGTCCCACCATCTTGCCCTCCACTCTTATTAATTTTGTACATTGAGAGGCAAACCTGGGCCTAAAGCTTCCGTCTCTCAGTTCCTGATGCCATTTGACTCCAGCCTGGACTCCCCCAGATCACACTGCCTGCTTTCCACGTGGGGCTGGGGATGCTCAGCCTGGAAAGAGGAGACCCTGGGGAGGCCTCACTGCAGCTCTGCAGGACTGCAAGGGTGCCACAAGAAAGATTGGGACAGGGTGTTCCACAGGGCCTGTGGCAACAGGACAAGGGGGGACAGCTTTCAGCTGCAGGAGGCTGATTGAAGTTGGATCTGAGGAAGCTGCTCTCTTCCACTGAGGGTGCTGAGGCACTGGCCCAGGCTGTGGATACTCCATCCTTGGGAACAGGGCTCTGAGCACCATGGTCTGGGGGAACGTTGCTAAGCATGGAACCAAAGGCTCTCTAGCTCAGTGGTCATGTCACAATCCATGTCCCATCTGGAACTGCCAGCAGCCAGCAAGCAGCACAACACAACCGTTGGCCCTGGGCTCAGCACACGCTGCACGCTGCTCCTGCTGCTCCTGTCACCCTTCTTGTTCCTGTCCCCGAGACCTCATCTCATTGGTCTCAAAAGCTGCCTAAGGCCTGGATTGTGTCATCCATCCCTGCAGGATGCTCACATTTGTCCGGAGGAAGGTACGGTGCCATTCCATGAAGGTGGATCCCCCCAGCTGCCCGGGTGTGGGCTGGAGTTCTGGGGGGATGGGGTGGGACAGGGACCCCACTCTGAGGTTTTGCTACCTCTGCAGGCTGTTGCAGGTAGAGAAGACAAGATGGAGGTGGACAGACAGACTGATAGAGAGGAGAAGATGGAAGTGGAGGGAGAAAAGAGAGGAGAGGAAGAGATGGAGGTGGACACAATAATGGATACGAAGGAGGAGATGGAGGTGGATGGAGAACAGACTGGAGAGGAAGAGATGGAGGTTGATGAGGATGAGGAGATGGACGTGGAAATGGAAGAGTACACCGAGGAGATGGACATTGATGAGGAAGATGAAGAGGAGGCCATGGTCCTGGGATGAAGAGCAATGCCAGCAGCACAACAGGCATGTGGTCCCCACAGGCACAGTGGGTTCCCTGCAGCCAGGCTGGGGCGGGATTGGGCTGGGTGGTCCCTGCTCAGGCACGTGGTACCCAGTGCCTTGGGTTCTGGTGGCCATGCCCAGCCTGTCCTGTTCTTGCTTTGGGCCACACAAGCCCCATGGCAGTGCCTGGGGCCCAGCCCCCAGACCCAGCCAGCCTCAGCTCTGGCAGCAGAGTGCCAGTGTGCCAGCCTGGGGACACACGGAAGAGCCCTCTGTGCCTGACTGGAGTGACCATGGCACCTGCTTTTCTTCCCGGACTGATGGAGATCCTGGACTGAAATGGCACCCTTTTGTACATAGTTTTTAGAGTTTGTTCTTGTTTTTGCCATATAGGTTTTAGGGCTTCGTTTTGTCTTCTGTAAATACATTTCAAATATTGTTGTTAGATATGTTCTTAGGTATATACATTCTATAAATTGTTGTTATTACAAATATTCTTACAAAAGTAAATGTGTTCTGTGTTTTCATTGCTGTTCTTATGTAAATAAACAACCTTGGGTTTTCACACCCCAGTTCTCTTTCCATTTGCTTCTGGCACAGGCAGTATTGGCCAAGTTGTGTTTTCCACTTGCTCCCGGTTCCCAGGGCTGGAGGTTCATGGGGGAGCTGGCACAGCCACCCCAGCAGTGGTTGTCCCACTCAGAGGGTCCTGCTGACAGAGGTCACTGTCTCCTTGCTGTCTCTCTGGACACACTGGGGAGCTGCAGGGGCGAATCCCAGTGTGCCCTGTCCCATGGGATCCCATGTTGGGACTCAATGTCCCAGCCCGGGTGAGCACTGGTTGTGGCCCTGGGCTCAGCATGGCAGGCCTGGTGCTCGCAGCAGTGCAGACTTCAAGCTGGCCATGCACAGCTCCGTGTTTCTCTCAAAAATATCACTGCTGCAGCACCTGGGGTTCCCCAGTGCTGGGCTTTTTATCCCCACTGCATTGAGGATCATATGGCAGGGCAAAGGATGGATCCCATGTGGCATCCAACCTGCCCTGATCCAGGCTGGGCACAGCCTGATGAAGGATGAGCACATCTCGCAGGGATAGGCAAACCTCCCCTGAAAACCCAGTTCAGGCAGAGCCTGAGCTCTTTTGTGGCTCTGGGCAGGAAGATGCTCAGGATCTCCCAGAGAGGCTCAGTGGGCAGTAGGATTGTGCCTGGATCTCGCTCTGGACATGCCAGTGGCTCAAGTGAGAGCTGTGGGAATGATTTATAATGCACCGAGAGGGGCCACAGTCCTGCAAGGCTCTTACATCAGGAGCAAAGAGCAGCCTGCAGGGTGGGGAAGGCTGGAGCTGTAGCACTGTGTGCTCATCCCTCACCTTAATGGGGAGCTGCCCCCAGAGTTGCTATGTATCACTTTGATGGTTCTCCTGTTGGGTGTATTTTGGAGCAGCTGTTATCTGTGGCTTTTTATGGTGATCCTGTGGAAAGCAGCCATTTACCTGCTGTGATGAACTCAAAACTAATACTAACTCTTCATTCCCTTTGGTTTTATTTGGGGTTTTTTTAGTCTCTTTGATTGGTTTGCATGGGTTTGTTTGTTTCTAGGTTTTGTCTGTTTTGGTTTGAGTCTTTTGTTTGCTTTTTCATAAGACTCAGGTGAAGTTGGCATAGCCAAAGTCAAGAGAATGTACACCAGGCTTGACTTTCCAGAAATTACTTTTGGCTGGGTTTAACTGCATTCTCCAGGCTCAGGATGACCAGTACATTTGCAGGATTTGCTCTGCAACATCAGCTTGCCCAGACTCTGCTCGGTGATTCACAAATGGAGAAGACAATGGATATTGTGCCAAGCTTCCTTTCAAACAGCCAAAACTGCAACGGCATGAGAGAAAAAAAGAAAAAAAACAGAGACTATATTCACCAATTAGAGCAGAAGCAGTGTCCCACCATCTTGCCCTCCACTCTTATTAATTTTGTACATTGAGAGGCAAACCTGGGCCTAAAGCTTCCGTCTCTCAGTTCCTGATGCCATTTGACTCCAGCCTGGACTCCCCCAGATCACACTGCCTGCTTTCCACGTGGGGCTGGGGATGCTCAGCCTGGAAAGAGGAGACCCTGGGGAGGCCTCACTGCAGCTCTGCAGGACTGCAAGGGTGCCACAAGAAAGATTGGGACAGGGTGTTCCACAGGGCCTGTGGCAACAGGACAAGGGGGGACAGCTTTCAGCTGCAGGAGGCTGATTGAAGTTGGATCTGAGGAAGCTGCTCTCTTCCACTGAGGGTGCTGAGGCACTGGCCCAGGCTGTGGATACTCCATCCTTGGGAACAGGGCTCTGAGCACCATGGTCTGGGGGAACGTTGCTAAGCATGGAACCAAAGGCTCTCTAGCTCAGTGGTCATGTCACAATCCATGTCCCATCTGGAACTGCCAGCAGCCAGCAAGCAGCACAACACAACCGTTGGCCCTGGGCTCAGCACACGCTGCACGCTGCTCCTGCTGCTCCTGTCACCCTTCTTGTTCCTGTCCCCGAGACCTCATCTCATTGGTCTCAAAAGCTGCCTAAGGCCTGGATTGTGTCATCCATCCCTGCAGGATGCTCACATTTGTCCGGAGGAAGGTACGGTGCCATTCCATGAAGGTGGATCCCCCCAGCTGCCCGGGTGTGGGCTGGAGTTCTGGGGGGATGGGGTGGGACAGGGACCCCACTCTGAGGTTTTGCTACCTCTGCAGGCTGTTGCAGGTAGAGAAGACAAGATGGAGGTGGACAGACAGACTGATAGAGAGGAGAAGATGGAAGTGGAGGGAGAAAAGAGAGGAGAGGAAGAGATGGAGGTGGACACAATAATGGATACGAAGGAGGAGATGGAGGTGGATGGAGAACAGACTGGAGAGGAAGAGATGGAGGTTGATGAGGATGAGGAGATGGACGTGGAAATGGAAGAGTACACCGAGGAGATGGACATTGATGAGGAAGATGAAGAGGAGGCCATGGTCCTGGGATGAAGAGCAATGCCAGCAGCACGACAGGCATGTGGTCCCCACAGGCACAGTGGGTTCCCTGCAGCCAGGCTGGGGCGGGATTGGGCTGGGTGGTCCCTGCTCAGGCACGTGGTACCCAGTGCCTTGGGTTCTGGTGGCCATGCCCAGCCTGTCCTGTTCTTGCTTTGGGCCACACAAGCCCCATGGCAGTGCCTGGGGCCCAGCCCCCAGACCCAGCCAGCCTCAGCTCTGGCCGCAGAGTCCCAATGTGCCAGCCTGGGGACACTCGGTAGAGCCCTCTGTGCCTGACTGGAGTGACCATGGCACCTGCTTTTCTTCCCGGACTGATGGAGATCCTGGACTGAAATGGCACCCTTTTGTACATAGTTTTTAGAGTTTGTTCTTGTTTTTGCCATATAGGTTTTAGGGCTTCCTTTTGTCTTCTGTAAATGCATTTCAAATATTGTTGTTAGATATGTTCTTAGGTATATACATTCTATAAATTGTTGTTATTACAAATATTCTTACAAAAGTAAATGTGTTCTGTGTTTTCATTGCTGTTCTTATGTAAATAAACAACCTTGGGTTGTGACACCTCAGTTCCCTTTCCATTTGCTTCCGGCACAGGCAGTATTGGCCAAGTTCTGTTTTCCACTTGCTCCCGGTTCCCAGGGCTGGAGGTTCATGGGGGAGCTGGCACAGCCACCCCAGCAGTGGTTGTCCCACTCAGAAGGTCCCGCTGACAGAGGTCACTGTCTCCTTGCTGTCTCTCTGGACACACTGGGGAGCTGCAGGGGCGAATCCCAGCGTGCCCTGTCCCATGGGATCCCATGTTGGGACTCAATGTCCCAGCCAGGGTGAGCACTGGTTGTGGCCCTGGGCTCAGCATGGCAGGCCTGGTGCTCACAGCAGTGCAGACTTCAAGCTGGCCATGCACAGCTCCGTGTTTCTCCCAAAACTATCACTGCTGCAGCACCTGGGGTTCCCCAGTGCTGGGCTTTTTATCCCCACTGCATGGAGGATCACATGGCAGGGCAAAGGATGGATCCCATGTGGCATCCAACCTGCCCTGATCCAGGCTGGGCACAGCCTGATGAAGGATGAGCACATCTCGCAGGGATAGGCAAACCTCCCCTGAAAACCCAGTTCAGGCAGAGCCTGAGCTCTTTTGTGGCTCTGGGCAGGAAGATGCTCAGGATCTCCCAGAGAGGCTCAGCGGGCAGTAGGATTGTGCCTGGATCTCGCTCTGGACATGCCAGTGGCTCAAGTGAGAGCTGTGGGAATGATTTATAATGCACCGAGAGGGGCCACAGTCCTGCAAGGCTCTTACATCAGGAGCAAAGAGCAGCCTGCAGGGTGGGGAGGGCTGGAGCTGTAGCACAATGTGCTCATCCCTCACCTTAATGGGGAGCTGCCCCCAGAGTTGCTATGTATTACTTTGATGGTTCTCCTGTTGGGTGTATTTTGGAGCAGCTGTTATCTGTGGCTTTTTATGGTGATCCTGTGGAAAGCAGCCATTTACCTGCTGTGATGAACTCAAAACTAATACTAACTCTTCATTCCCTTTGGTTTTATTTGGGGTTTTTTTAGTCTCTTTGTTTGATTGGTTTGCATGGATTTGTTTGTTTATAGGTTTTGTCTGTTTTGGTTTGAGTCTTTTGTTTGCTTTTTCATAAGACTCAGGTGAAGTTGGCATAGCCAAAGTCAAGAGAATGTACACCAGGCTTGACTTTCCAGAAATTACTTTTGGCTGGGTTTAACTGCATTCTCTAGGCTCAGGATGACCAGTACATTTGCAGGATTTGCTCTGCAACATCAGCTTGCCCAGACTCTGCTCGGTGATTCACAAATGGAGAAGACAATGGATATTGTGCCAAGCTTCCTTTCAAACAGCCAAAACTGCAATGGCATGAGAGAAAAAAAGAAAAAAACCAGAGACTATATTCACCAATTAGAGCAGAAGCAGTGTCCCACCATCTTGCCCTCCACTCTTATTAATTTTGTACATTGAGAGGCAAACCTGGGCCTAAAGCTTCCGTCTCTCAGTTCCTGATGCCATTTGACTCCAGCCTGGACTCCCCCAGATCACACTGCCTGCTTTCCACGTGGGGCTGGGGATGCTCAGCCTGGAAAGAGGAGACCCTGGGGAGGCCTCACTGCAGCTCTGCAGGACTGCAAGTGTGCCACAAGAAAGATTGGGACAGGGTGTTCCACAGGGCGTGTGGCAACAGGACAAGGGGGGACGGCTTTCAGCTGCAGGAGGCTGATTGAAGTTGGGTCTGAGGAAGCTGCTCTCTTCCACTGAGGGTGCTGAGGCACTGGCCCAGGCTGTGGATGCTCCATCCTTGGGAACAGGGCTCTGAGCACCATGGTCTGGGGGAACGTTGCTAAGCATGGAACCAAAGGCTCTCTAGCTCAGTGGTCATGTCACAATGCATGTCCCATCTGGAACTGCCAGCAGCCAGCAAACAGCACAACACGACCGTTGGCCCTGGGCTCAGCACACGCTGCACGCTGCTCCTGCTGCTCCTGTCACCCTTCTTGTTCCTGCCCCCGAGACCTCATCTCATCAGTCTCAAAAGCTGCCTAAGGCCTGGATTGTGTCATCCATCCCTGCAGGATGCTCACATTTGTCCTGAGGAAGGTACGGTGCCATTCCATGGAGGTGGATCCCCCCAGCTGCCCAGGTGTGGGCTGGAGTTCTGGGGGGATGGGGTGGGACAGGGACCCCACTCTGAGGTTTTGCTACCTCTGCAGGCTGTTGCAGGTAGAGAAGACAAGATGGAGGTGGACAGACAGACTGATAGAGAGGAGAAGATGGAAGTGGAGGGAGAAAAGAGAGGAGAGGAAGAGATGGAGGTGGACACAATAATGGATACGGAGGAGGAGATGGAGGTGGATGGAGAACAGACTGGAGAGGAAGAGATGGAGGTTGATGAGGATGAGGAGATGGACGTGGAAATGGAAGAGTACACCCAGGAGATGGACATTCATGAGGAAGATGAAGAGGAAGCCATGGTCCTGGGATGAAGAGCAATGCCAGCAGCAGGACAGGCATGTGGTCCCCACAGGCACAGTGGGTTCCCTTCAGCCAGGCTGGGGCGGGATTGGGCTGGGTGGTCCCTGCTCAGGCACGTGGTACCCAGTGCCTTGGGTTCTGCTGGCCATGCCCAGCCTGTCCTGTTCTTGCTTTGGGCCACACAAGCCCCATGGCAGTGCCTGGGGCCCAGGCCCCAGAACCAGCCAGCCTCAGCTCTGGCAGCAGAGTCCCAGTGTGCCAGCCTGGGGACACACGGAAGAGCCCTCTGTGCCTGACTGGAGTGACCATGGCACCTGCTTTTCTTCCCGAAATGATGGAGATCCTGGACTGAAATGGCACCCGTTTTGTACATAGTTTTTAGAGTTTGTTCTTGTTTTTGGCATATAGGTTTTAGGGCTTCGTTTTGTCTTCTGTAAATACATTTCAAATATTGTTGTTAGATATGTTCTTAGGCATATACATTCTATAAATTGTTGTTATTACAAATATTCTTACAAAAGTAAATGTGTTCTGTGTTTTCATTGCTGTTCTTATGGAAATAAACAACCTTGGGTTTTCACACCCCAGTTCTCTTTCCATTTGCTTCCAGCACAGGCAGTATTGGCCAAGTTGTGTTTTCCACTTGCTCCCGGTTCCCAGGGCTGGGGGTTCATGGGGGAGCTGGCACAGCCACCCCAGCAGTGGTTGTCCCACTCAGAGGGTTCCGCTGACAGAGGTCACTGTCTCCTTGCTGTCTCTCTGGACACACTGGGGAGCTGCAGGGGCGAATCCCAGCGTGCCCTGTCCCATGGGATCCCATGTTGGGACTCAATGTCCCAGCCCGGGTGAGCACTGGTTGTGGCCCTGGGCTCAGCATGGCAGGCCTGGTGCTCACAGCAGTGCAGACTTCAAGCTGGCCATGCACAGCTCCATGTTGCTCCCAAAACTATCACTGCTGCAGCACCTGGGGTTCCCCAGTGCTGGGCTTTTTATCCCCACTGCATGGAGGATCACATGGCAGGGCAAAGGATGGATCCCATGTGGCATCCAACCTGCCCTGATCCAGGCTGGGCACAGCCTGATGAAGGATGAGCACATCTCGCAGGGATATGGAAACCTCCCCTGACAACCCAGTTCAGGCAGAGCCTGAGCTCTTTTGTGGCTCTGGGCAGGAAGATGGTCAGGATCTCCCAGAGAGGCTCAGCGGGCAGTAGGATTGTGCCTGGATCTCGCTCTGGACATGCCAGTGGCTCAAGTGAGAGCTGTGGGAATGATTTATAATGCACCGAGAGGGGCCACAGTCCTGCAAGGCTCTTACATCAGGAGCAAAGAGCAGCCTGCAGGGTGGGGAAGGCTGGAGCTGTAGCACTGTGTGCTCATCCCTCACCTTAATGGGGAGCTGCCCCCAGAGTTGCTATGTATCACTTTGATGGTTCTCCTGTTGGGTGTATTTTGGAGCAGCTGTTATCTGTGGCTTTTTATGGTGATCCTGTGGAAAGCAGCCATTTACCTGCTGTGATGAACTCAAAACTAATACTAACTCTTCATTCCCTTTGATTTTATTTGGGGTTTTTTTAGTCTCTTTGTTTGATTGGTTTGCATGGGTTTGTTTGTTTCTAGGTTTTGTCTGTTTTGGTTTGAGTCTTTTGTTTGCTTTTTCATAAGACTCAGGTGAAGTTGGCATAGCCAAAGTCAAGAGAATGTACACCAGGCTTGACTTTCCAGAAATTACTTTTGGCTGGGTTTAACTGCATTCTCTAGGCTCAGGATGACCAGTACATTTGCAGGATTTGCTCTGCAACATCAGCTTGCCCAGACTCTGCTCGGTGATTCACAAATGGAGAAGACAATGGATATTGTGCCAAGCTTCCTTTCAAACAGCCAAAACTGCAACGGCATGAGAGAAAAAAAGAAAAAAACCAGAGACTATATTCACCAATTAGAGCAGAAGCAGTGTCCCACCATCTTGCCCTCCACTCTTATTAATTTTGTACATTGAGAGGCAAACCTGGGCCTAAAGCTTCCGTCTCTCAGTTCCTGATGCCATTTGACTCCAGCCTGGACTCCCCCAGATCACACAGCCTGCTTTCCACGTGGGGCTGGGGATGCTCAGCCTGGAAAGAGGAGACCCTGGGGAGGCCTCACTGCAGCTCTGCAGGACTGCAAGGGTGCCACAAGAAAGATTGGGACAGGGTGTTCCACAATGCCTGTGGCAACAGGACAAGGGGGGACGGCTTTCAGCTGCAGGAGGCTGATTGAAGTTGGATCTGAGGAAGCTGCTCTCTTCCACTGAGGGTGCTGAGGCACTGGCCCAGGCTGTGGATGTTCCATCCTTGGGAACAGGGCTCAGAGCACCATGGTCTGGGGGAACGTTGCTAAGCATGGAACCAAAGGCTCTCTAGCTCAGTGGTCATGTCACAATCCATGTCCCATCTGGAACTGCCAGCAGCCAGCAAGCAGCACAACACGACCGTTGGCCCTGGGCTCAGCACACGCTGCACGCTGCTCCTGCTGCTCCTGTCACCCTTCTTGTTCCTGCCCCCGAGACCTCATCTCATCAGTCTCAAAAGCTGCCTAAGGCCTGGATTGTGTCATCCATCCCTGCAGGATGCTCACATTTGTCCGGAGGAAGGTACGGTGCCATTCCATGGAGGTGGATCCCCCAGCTGCCCGGGTGTGGGCTGGAGTTCTGGGGGGATGGGGTGGGACAGGGACCCCACTCTGAGGTTTTGCTACCTCTGCAGGCTGTTGCAGGTAGAGAAGACAAGATGGAGGTGGACAGACAGACTGATAGAGAGGAGAAGATGGAAGTGGAGGGAGAAAAGAGAGGAGAGGAAGAGATGGAGGTGGACACAATAATGGATACGGAGGAGGAGATGGAGGTGGATGGAGAACAGACTGGAGAGGAAGAGATGGAGGTTGATGAGGATGAGGAGATGGACGTGGAAATGGAAGAGTACACCGAGGAGATGGACATTGATGAGGAAGATGAAGAGGAGGCCATGGTCCTGGGATGAAGAGCGATGCCAGCAGCACGACAGGCATGTGGTCCCCACAGGCACAGTGGGTTCCCTGCAGCCAGGCTGGGGTGGGATTGGGCTGGGTGGTCCCTGCTCAGGCACGTGGTACCCAGTGCCTTGGGTTCTGCTGGCCATGCCCAGCCTGTCCTGTTCTTGCTTTGGGCCACACAAGCCCCATGGCAGTGCCTGGGGCACAGCCCCCAGACCCAGCCAGCCTCAGCTCTGGCAGCAGAGTCCCAGTGTGCCAGCCTGGGGACACACGGAAGAGCCCTCTGTGCCTGACTGGAGTGACCATGGCACCTGCTTTTCTTCCCGGACTGATGGAGATCCTGGACTCAAATGGCACCCTTTTGTACATAGTTTTTAGAGTTTGTTCTTGTTTTTGCCATATAGGTTTTAGGGCTTCGTTTTGTCTTCTGTAAATACATTTCAAATATTGTTGTTAGATATGTTCTTAGGTATATACATTCTATAAATTGTTGTTATTACAAATATTCTTACAAAAGTAAATGTCTTCTGTGTTTTCATTGCTGTTCTTATGTAAATAAACAACCTTGGGTTTTCACACCCCAGTTCTCTTTCCATTTGCTTCCAGCACAGGCAGTATTGGCCAAGTTGTGTTTTCCACTTGCTCCCGGTTCCCAGGGCTGGGGGTTCATGGGGGAGCTGGCACAGCCACCCCAGCAGTGGTTGTCCCACTCAGAGGGTTCCGCTGACAGAGGTCACTGTCTCCTTGCTGTCTCTCTGGACACACTGGGGAGCTGCAGGGGCGAATCCCAGCGTGCCCTGTCCCATGGGATCCCATGTTGGGACTCAATGTCCCAGCCCGGGTGAGCACTGGTTGTGGCCCTGGGCTCAGCATGGCAGGCCTGGTGCTCACAGCAGTGCAGACTTCAAGCTGGCCATGCACAGCTCCGTGTTGCTCCCAAAAGTATCACTGCTGCAGCACCTGGGGTTCCCCAGTGCTGGGCTTTTTATCCCCACTGCATGGAGGATCACATGGCAGGGCAAAGGATGGATCCCATGTGGCATCCAACCTGCCCTGATCCAGGCTGGGCACAGCCTGATGAAGGATGAGCACATCTCGCAGGGATATGGAAACCTCCCCTGACAACCCAGTTCAGGCAGAGCCTGAGCTCTTTTGTGGCTCTGGGCAAGAAGATGGTCAGGATCTCCCAGAGAGGCTCAGCGGGCAGTAGGATTGTGCCTGGATCTCGCTCTGGACATGCCAGTGGCTCAAGTGAGAGCTGTGGGAATGATTTATAATGCACCGAGAGGGGCCACAGTCCTGCAAGGCTCTTACATCAGGAGCAAAGAGCAGCCTGCAGGGTGGGGAAGGCTGGAGCTGTAGCACTGTGTGCTCATCCCTCACCTTAATGGGGAGCTGCCCCCAGAGTTGCTATGTATCACTTTGATGGTTCTCCTGTTGGGTGTATTTTGGAGCAGCTGTTATCTGTGGCTTTTTATGGTGATCCTGTGGAAAGCAGCCATTTACCTGCTGTGATGAACTCAAAACTAATACTAACTCTTCATTCCCTTTGATTTTATTTGGGGTTTTTTTAGTCTCTTTGTTTGATTGGTTTGCATGGGTTTGTTTGTTTCTAGGTTTTGTCTGTTTTGGTTTGAGTCTTTTGTTTGCTTTTTCATAAGACTCAGGTGAAGTTGGCATAGCCAAAGTCAAGAGAATGTACACCAGGCTTGACTTTCCAGAAATTACTTTTGGCTGGGTTTAACTGCATTCTCTAGGCTCAGGATGACCAGTACATTTGCAGGATTTGCTCTGCAACATCAGCTTGCCCAGACTCTGCTCGGTGATTCACAAATGGAGAAGACAATGGATATTGTGCCAAGCTTCCTTTCAAACAGCCAAAACTGCAACGGCATGAGAGAAAAAAAGAAAAAAACCAGAGACTATATTCACCAATTAGAGCAGAAGCAGTGTCCCACCATCTTGCCCTCCACTCTTATTAATTTTGTACATTGAGAGGCAAACCTGGGCCTAAAGCTTCCGTCTCTCAGTTCCTGATGCCATTTGACTCCAGCCTGGACTCCCCCAGATCACACAGCCTGCTTTCCACGTGGGGCTGGGGATGCTCAGCCTGGAAAGAGGAGACCCTGGGGAGGCCTCACTGCAGCTCTGCAGGACTGCAAGGGTGCCACAAGAAAGATTGGGACAGGGTGTTCCACAATGCCTGTGGCAACAGGACAAGGGGGGACGGCTTTCAGCTGCAGGAGGCTGATTGAAGTTGGATCTGAGGAAGCTGCTCTCTTCCACTGAGGGTGCTGAGGCACTGGCCCAGGCTGTGGATGTTCCATCCTTGGGAACAGGGCTCAGAGCACCATGGTCTGGGGGAACGTTGCTAAGCATGGAACCAAAGGCTCTCTAGCTCAGTGGTCATGTCACAATCCATGTCCCATCTGGAACTGCCAGCAGCCAGCAAGCAGCACAACACGACCGTTGGCCCTGGGCTCAGCACACGCTGCACGCTGCTCCTGCTGCTCCTGTCACCCTTCTTGTTCCTGCCCCCGAGACCTCATCTCATCAGTCTCAAAAGCTGCCTAAGGCCTGGATTGTGTCATCCATCCCTGCAGGATGCTCACATTTGTCCTGAGGAAGGTACGGTGCCATTCCATGGAGGTGGATCCCCCAGCTGCCCGGGTGTGGGCTGGAGTTCTGGGGGGATGGGGTGGGACAGGGACCCCACTCTGAGGTTTTGCTACCTCTGCAGGCTGTTGCAGGTAGAGAAGACAAGATGGAGGTGGACAGACAGACTGATAGAGAGGAGAAGATGGAAGTGGAGGGAGAAAAGAGAGGAGAGGAAGAGATGGAGGTGGACACAATAATGGATACGGAGGAGGAGATGGAGGTGGATGGAGAACAGACTGGAGAGGAAGAGATGGAGGTTGATGAGGATGAGGAGATGGACGTGGAAATGGAAGAGTACACCGAGGAGATGGACATTGATGAGGAAGATGAAGAGGAGGCCATGGTCCTGGGATGAAGAGCGATGCCAGCAGCACGACAGGCATGTGGTCCCCACAGGCACAGTGGGTTCCCTGCAGCCAGGCTGGGGTGGGATTGGGCTGGGTGGTCCCTGCTCAGGCACGTGGTACCCAGTGCCTTGGGTTCTGCTGGCCATGCCCAGCCTGTCCTGTTCTTGCTTTGGGCCACACAAGCCCCATGGCAGTGCCTGGGGCCCAGCCCCCAGACCCAGCCAGCCTCAGCTCTGGCAGCAGAGTCCCAGTGTGCCAGCCTGGGGACACACGGAAGAGCCCTCTGTGCCTGACTGGAGTGACCATGGCACCTGCTTTTCTTCCCGGACTGATGGAGATCCTGGACTCAAATGGCACCCTTTTGTACATAGTTTTTAGAGTTTGTTCTTGTTTTTGCCATATAGGTTTTAGGGCTTCGTTTTGTCTTCTGTAAATGCATTTCAAATATTGTTGTTAGATATGTTCTTAGGTATATACATTCTATAAATTGTTGTTATTACAAATATTCTTACAAAAGTAAATGTGTTCTGTGTTTTCATTGCTGTTCTTATGTAAATAAACAACCTTGGGTTGTCACACCCCAGTTCTCTTTCCATTTGCTTCCGGCACAGGCAGTATTGGCCAAGTTGTGTTTTCCACTTGCTCCCGGTTCCCAGGGCTGGGGGTTCATGGGGGAGCTGGCACAGCCACCCCAGCAGTGGTTGTCCCACTCAGAGGGTTCCGCTGACAGAGGTCACTGTCTCCTTGCTGTCTCTCTGGACACACTGGGGAGCTGCAGGGGCGAATCCCAGCGTGCCCTGTCCCATGGGATCCCATGTTGGGACTCAATGTCCCAGCCCGGGTGAGCACTGGTTGTGGCCCTGGGCTCAGCATGGCAGGCCTGGTGCTCACAGCAGTGCAGACTTCAAGCTGGCCATGCACAGCTCCATGTTTCTCCCAAAACTATCACTGCTGCAGCACCTGGGGTTCCCCAGTGCTGGGCTTTTTATCCCCACTGCATGGAGGATCACATGGCAGGGCAAAGGATGGATCCCATGTGGCATCCAACCTGCCCTGATCCAGGCTGGGCACAGCCTGATGAAGGATGAGCACATCTCGCAGGGATATGGAAACCTCCCCTGACAACCCAGTTCAGGCAGAGCCTGAGCTCTTTTGTGGCTCTGGGCAGGAAGATGCTCAGGATCTCCCAGAGAGGCTCAGCGGGCAGTAGGATTGTGCCTGGATCTCGCTCTGGACATGCCAGTGGCTCAAGTGAGAGCTGTGGGAATGATTTATAATGCACCGAGAGGGGCCACAGTCCTGCAAGGCTCTTACATCAGGAGCAAAGAGCAGCCTGCAGGGTGGGGAAGGCTGGAGCTGTAGCACTGTGTGCTCATCCCTCACCTTAATGGGGAGCTGCCCCCAGAGTTGCTATGTATCACTTTGATGGTTCTCCTGTTGGGTGTATTTTGGAGCAGCTGTTATCTGTGGCTTTTTATGGTGATCCTGTGGAAAGCAGCCATTTACCTGCTGTGATGAACTCAAAACTAATACTAACTCTTCATTCCCTTTGATTTTATTTGGGGTTTTTTTAGTCTCTTTGTTTGATTGGTTTGCATGGGTTTGTTTGTTTCTAGGTTTTGTCTGTTTTGGTTTGAGTCTTTTGTTTGCTTTTTCATAAGACTCAGGTGAAGTTGGCATAGCCAAAGTCAAGAGAATGTACACCAGGCTTGACTTTCCAGAAATTACTTTTGGCTGGGTTTAACTGCATTCTCCAGGCTCAGGATGACCAGTACATTTGCAGGATTTGCTCTGCAACATCAGCTTGCCCAGACTCTGCTCGGTGATTCACAAATGGAGAAGACAATGGATATTGTGCCAAGATTCCTTTCAAACAGCCAAAACTGCAACGGCATGAGAGAAAAAAAGAAAAAAAACAGAGACTATATTCACCAATTAGAGCAGAAGCTGCGTCCCACCATCTTGCCCTCCACTCTTATTAATTTTGTACATTGAGAGGCAAACCTGGGCCTAAAGCTTCCGTCTCTCAGTTCCTGATGCCATTTGACTCCAGCCTGGACTCCCCCAGATCACACTGCCTGCTTTCCACGTGGGGCTGGGGATGCTCAGCCTGGAAAGAGGAGACCCTGGGGAGGCCTCACTGCAGCTCTGCAGGACTGCAAGGGTGCCACAAGAAAGATTGGGACAGGGTGTTCCACAGGGCCTGTGGCAACAGGACAAGGGGGGACGGCTTTCAGCTGCAGGAGGCTGATTGAAGTTGGATCTGAGGAAGCTGCTCTCTTCCACTGAGGGTACTGAGGCACTTGCCCAGGCTGTGGATGCTCCATCCTTGGGAACAGGGCTCTGAGCACCATGGTCTGGGGGAACGTTGCTAAGCATGGAACCAAAGGCTCTCTAGCTCAGTGGTCATGTCCCAATCCATGTCCCATCTGGAACTGCCAGCAGCCAGCAAGCAGCACAACACAACCGTTGGCCCTGGGCTCAGCACACGCTGCACGCTGCTCCTGCAGCTCCTGTCACCCTTCTTGTTCCTGCCCCCGAGACCTCATCTCATCAGTCTCAAAAGCTGCCTAAGGCCTGGATTGTGTCATCCATCCCTGCAGGATGCTCACATTTGTCCTGAGGAAGGTACGGTGCCATTCCATGGAGGTGGATCCCCCAGCTGCCCGGGTGTGGGCTGGAGTTCTGGGGGGATGGGGTGGGACAGGGACCCCACTCTGAGGTTTTGCTACCTCTGCAGGCTGTTGCAGGTAGAGAAGACAAGATGGAGGTGGACAGACAGACTGATAGAGAGGAGAAGATGGAAGTGGAGGGAGAAAAGAGAGGAGAGGAAGAGATGGAGGTGGACACAATAATGGATACGGAGGAGGAGATGGAGGTGGATGGAGAACAGACTGGAGAGGAAGAGATGGAGGTTGATGAGGATGAGGAGATGGACGTGGAAATGGAAGAGTACACCGAGGAGATGGACATTGATGAGGAAGATGAAGAGGAGGCCATGGTCCTGGGATGAAGAGCGATGCCAGCAGCACGACAGGCATGTGGTCCCCACAGGCACAGTGGGTTCCCTGCAGCCAGGCTGGGGTGGGATTGGGCTGGGTGGTCCCTGCTCAGGCACGTGGTACCCAGTGCCTTGGGTTCTGCTGGCCATGCCCAGCCTGTCCTGTTCTTGCTTTGGGCCACACAAGCCCCATGGCAGTGCCTGGGGCCCAGCCCCCAGACCCAGCCAGCCTCAGCTCTGGCAGCAGAGTCCCAGTGTGCCAGCCTGGGGACACACGGAAGAGCCCTCTGTGCCTGACTGGAGTGACCATGGCACCTGCTTTTCTTCCCGGACTGATGGAGATCCTGGACTCAAATGGCACCCTTTTGTACATAGTTTTTAGAGTTTGTTCTTGTTTTTGCCATATAGGTTTTAGGGCTTCGTTTTGTCTTCTGTAAATGCATTTCAAATATTGTTGTTAGATATGTTCTTAGGTATATACATTCTATAAATTGTTGTTATTACAAATATTCTTACAAAAGTAAATGTGTTCTGTGTTTTCATTGCTGTTCTTATGTAAATAAACAACCTTGGGTTGTCACACCCCAGTTCTCTTTCCATTTGCTTCCGGCACAGGCAGTATTGGCCAAGTTGTGTTTTCCACTTGCTCCCGGTTCCCAGGGCTGGGGGTTCATGGGGGAGCTGGCACAGCCACCCCAGCAGTGGTTGTCCCACTCAGAGGGTTCCGCTGACAGAGGTCACTGTCTCCTTGCTGTCTCTCTGGACACACTGGGGAGCTGCAGGGGCGAATCCCAGCGTGCCCTGTCCCATGGGATCCCATGTTGGGACTCAATGTCCCAGCCCGGGTGAGCACTGGTTGTGGCCCTGGGCTCAGCATGGCAGGCCTGGTGCTCACAGCAGTGCAGACTTCAAGCTGGCCATGCACAGCTCCATGTTTCTCCCAAAACTATCACTGCTGCAGCACCTGGGGTTCCCCAGTGCTGGGCTTTTTATCCCCACTGCATGGAGGATCACATGGCAGGGCAAAGGATGGATCCCATGTGGCATCCAACCTGCCCTGATCCAGGCTGGGCACAGCCTGATGAAGGATGAGCACATCTCGCAGGGATATGGAAACCTCCCCTGACAACCCAGTTCAGGCAGAGCCTGAGCTCTTTTGTGGCTCTGGGCAGGAAGATGCTCAGGATCTCCCAGAGAGGCTCAGCGGGCAGTAGGATTGTGCCTGGATCTCGCTCTGGACATGCCAGTGGCTCAAGTGAGAGCTGTGGGAATGATTTATAATGCACCGAGAGGGGCCACAGTCCTGCAAGGCTCTTACATCAGGAGCAAAGAGCAGCCTGCAGGGTGGGGAAGGCTGGAGCTGTAGCACTGTGTGCTCATCCCTCACCTTAATGGGGAGCTGCCCCCAGAGTTGCTATGTATCACTTTGATGGTTCTCCTGTTGGGTGTATTTTGGAGCAGCTGTTATCTGTGGCTTTTTATGGTGATCCTGTGGAAAGCAGCCATTTACCTGCTGTGATGAACTCAAAACTAATACTAACTCTTCATTCCCTTTGATTTTATTTGGGGTTTTTTTAGTCTCTTTGTTTGATTGGTTTGCATGGGTTTGTTTGTTTCTAGGTTTTGTCTGTTTTGGTTTGAGTCTTTTGTTTGCTTTTTCATAAGACTCAGGTGAAGTTGGCATAGCCAAAGTCAAGAGAATGTACACCAGGCTTGACTTTCCAGAAATTACTTTTGGCTGGGTTTAACTGCATTCTCCAGGCTCAGGATGACCAGTACATTTGCAGGATTTGCTCTGCAACATCAGCTTGCCCAGACTCTGCTCGGTGATTCACAAATGGAGAAGACAATGGATATTGTGCCAAGATTCCTTTCAAACAGCCAAAACTGCAACGGCATGAGAGAAAAAAAGAAAAAAAACAGAGACTATATTCACCAATTAGAGCAGAAGCTGCGTCCCACCATCTTGCCCTCCACTCTTATTAATTTTGTACATTGAGAGGCAAACCTGGGCCTAAAGCTTCCGTCTCTCAGTTCCTGATGCCATTTGACTCCAGCCTGGACTCCCCCAGATCACACTGCCTGCTTTCCACGTGGGGCTGGGGATGCTCAGCCTGGAAAGAGGAGACCCTGGGGAGGCCTCACTGCAGCTCTGCAGGACTGCAAGGGTGCCACAAGAAAGATTGGGACAGGGTGTTCCACAGGGCCTGTGGCAACAGGACAAGGGGGGACGGCTTTCAGCTGCAGGAGGCTGATTGAAGTTGGATCTGAGGAAGCTGCTCTCTTCCACTGAGGGTACTGAGGCACTTGCCCAGGCTGTGGATGCTCCATCCTTGGGAACAGGGCTCTGAGCACCATGGTCTGGGGGAACGTTGCTAAGCATGGAACCAAAGGCTCTCTAGCTCAGTGGTCATGTCCCAATCCATGTCCCATCTGGAACTGCCAGCAGCCAGCAAGCAGCACAACACAACCGTTGGCCCTGGGCTCAGCACACGCTGCACGCTGCTCCTGCAGCTCCTGTCACCCTTCTTGTTCCTGCCCCCGAGACCTCATCTCATCAGTCTCAAAAGCTGCCTAAGGCCTGGATTGTGTCATCCATCCCTGCAGGATGCTCACATTTGTCCTGAGGAAGGTACGGTGCCATTCCATGGAGGTGGATCCCCCAGCTGCCCGGGTGTGGGCTGGAGTTCTGGGGGGATGGGGTGGGACAGGGACCCCACTCTGAGGTTTTGCTACCTCTGCAGGCTGTTGCAGGTAGAGAAGACAAGATGGAGGTGGACAGACAGACTGATAGAGAGGAGAAGATGGAAGTGGAGGGAGAAAAGAGAGGAGAGGAAGAGATGGAGGTGGACACAATAATGGATACGGAGGAGGAGATGGAGGTGGATGGAGAACAGACTGGAGAGGAAGAGATGGAGGTTGATGAGGATGAGGAGATGGACGTGGAAATGGAAGAGTACACCGAGGAGATGGACATTGATGAGGAAGATGAAGAGGAGGCCATGGTCCTGGGATGAAGAGCGATGCCAGCAGCACGACAGGCATGTGGTCCCCACAGGCACAGTGGGTTCCCTGCAGCCAGGCTGGGGTGGGATTGGGCTGGGTGGTCCCTGCTCAGGCACGTGGTACCCAGTGCCTTGGGTTCTGCTGGCCATGCCCAGCCTGTCCTGTTCTTGCTTTGGGCCACACAAGCCCCATGGCAGTGCCTGGGGCCCAGCCCCCAGACCCAGCCAGCCTCAGCTCTGGCAGCAGAGTCCCAGTGTGCCAGCCTGGGGACACACGGAAGAGCCCTCTGTGCCTGACTGGAGTGACCATGGCACCTGCTTTTCTTCCCGGACTGATGGAGATCCTGGACTCAAATGGCACCCTTTTGTACATAGTTTTTAGAGTTTGTTCTTGTTTTTGCCATATAGGTTTTAGGGCTTCGTTTTGTCTTCTGTAAATGCATTTCAAATATTGTTGTTAGATATGTTCTTAGGTATATACATTCTATAAATTGTTGTTATTACAAATATTCTTACAAAAGTAAATGTGTTCTGTGTTTTCATTGCTGTTCTTATGTAAATAAACAACCTTGGGTTGTCACACCCCAGTTCTCTTTCCATTTGCTTCCGGCACAGGCAGTATTGGCCAAGTTGTGTTTTCCACTTGCTCCCGGTTCCCAGGGCTGGGGGTTCATGGGGGAGCTGGCACAGCCACCCCAGCAGTGGTTGTCCCACTCAGAGGGTTCCGCTGACAGAGGTCACTGTCTCCTTGCTGTCTCTCTGGACACACTGGGGAGCTGCAGGGGCGAATCCCAGCGTGCCCTGTCCCATGGGATCCCATGTTGGGACTCAATGTCCCAGCCCGGGTGAGCACTGGTTGTGGCCCTGGGCTCAGCATGGCAGGCCTGGTGCTCACAGCAGTGCAGACTTCAAGCTGGCCATGCACAGCTCCATGTTTCTCCCAAAACTATCACTGCTGCAGCACCTGGGGTTCCCCAGTGCTGGGCTTTTTATCCCCACTGCATGGAGGATCACATGGCAGGGCAAAGGATGGATCCCATGTGGCATCCAACCTGCCCTGATCCAGGCTGGGCACAGCCTGATGAAGGATGAGCACATCTCGCAGGGATATGGAAACCTCCCCTGACAACCCAGTTCAGGCAGAGCCTGAGCTCTTTTGTGGCTCTGGGCAGGAAGATGCTCAGGATCTCCCAGAGAGGCTCAGCGGGCAGTAGGATTGTGCCTGGATCTCGCTCTGGACATGCCAGTGGCTCAAGTGAGAGCTGTGGGAATGATTTATAATGCACCGAGAGGGGCCACAGTCCTGCAAGGCTCTTACATCAGGAGCAAAGAGCAGCCTGCAGGGTGGGGAAGGCTGGAGCTGTAGCACTGTGTGCTCATCCCTCACCTTAATGGGGAGCTGCCCCCAGAGTTGCTATGTATCACTTTGATGGTTCTCCTGTTGGGTGTATTTTGGAGCAGCTGTTATCTGTGGCTTTTTATGGTGATCCTGTGGAAAGCAGCCATTTACCTGCTGTGATGAACTCAAAACTAATACTAACTCTTCATTCCCTTTGATTTTATTTGGGGTTTTTTTAGTCTCTTTGTTTGATTGGTTTGCATGGGTTTGTTTGTTTCTAGGTTTTGTCTGTTTTGGTTTGAGTCTTTTGTTTGCTTTTTCATAAGACTCAGGTGAAGTTGGCATAGCCAAAGTCAAGAGAATGTACACCAGGCTTGACTTTCCAGAAATTACTTTTGGCTGGGTTTAACTGCATTCTCCAGGCTCAGGATGACCAGTACATTTGCAGGATTTGCTCTGCAACATCAGCTTGCCCAGACTCTGCTCGGTGATTCACAAATGGAGAAGACAATGGATATTGTGCCAAGATTCCTTTCAAACAGCCAAAACTGCAACGGCATGAGAGAAAAAAAGAAAAAAAACAGAGACTATATTCACCAATTAGAGCAGAAGCTGCGTCCCACCATCTTGCCCTCCACTCTTATTAATTTTGTACATTGAGAGGCAAACCTGGGCCTAAAGCTTCCGTCTCTCAGTTCCTGATGCCATTTGACTCCAGCCTGGACTCCCCCAGATCACACTGCCTGCTTTCCACGTGGGGCTGGGGATGCTCAGCCTGGAAAGAGGAGACCCTGGGGAGGCCTCACTGCAGCTCTGCAGGACTGCAAGGGTGCCACAAGAAAGATTGGGACAGGGTGTTCCACAGGGCCTGTGGCAACAGGACAAGGGGGGACGGCTTTCAGCTGCAGGAGGCTGATTGAAGTTGGATCTGAGGAAGCTGCTCTCTTCCACTGAGGGTACTGAGGCACTTGCCCAGGCTGTGGATGCTCCATCCTTGGGAACAGGGCTCTGAGCACCATGGTCTGGGGGAACGTTGCTAAGCATGGAACCAAAGGCTCTCTAGCTCAGTGGTCATGTCCCAATCCATGTCCCATCTGGAACTGCCAGCAGCCAGCAAGCAGCACAACACAACCGTTGGCCCTGGGCTCAGCACACGCTGCACGCTGCTCCTGCAGCTCCTGTCACCCTTCTTGTTCCTGTCCCCGAGACCTCATCTCATCGGTCTCAAAAGCTGCCTAAGGCCTGGATTGTGTCATCCATCCCTGCAGGATGCTCACATTTGTCCTGAGGAAGGTACGGTGCCATTCCATGGAGATGGATCCCCCCAGCTTCCCGGGTGTGGGCTGGAGTTCTGGGGGGATGGGGTGGGACAGGGACCCCACTCTGAGGTTTTGCTACCTCTGCAGGCTGTTGCAGGTAGAGAAGACAAGATGGAGGTGGACAGACAGACTGATAGAGAGGAGAAGATGGAAGTGGAGGGAGAAAAGAGAGGAGAGGAAGAGATGGAGGTGGACACAATAATGGATACGGAGGAGGAGATGGAGGTGGATGGAGAACAGACTGGAGAGGAAGAGATGGAGGTTGATGAGAATGAGGAGATGGACGTGGAAATGGAAGAGTACACCGAGGAGATGGACATTGATGAGGAAGATGAAGAGGAGGCCATGGTCCTGGGATGAAGAGCAATGCCAGCAGCACAACAGGCATGTGGTCCCCACAGGCACAGTGGGTTCCCTGCAGCCAGGCTGGGGCGGGATTGGGCTGGGTGGTCCCTGCTCAGGCACGTGGTACCCAGTGCCTTGGGTTCTGCTGGCCATGCCCAGCCTGTCCTGTTCTTGCTTTGGGCCACACAAGCCCCATGGCAGTGCCTGGGGCCCAGCCCCCAGACCCAGCCAGCCTCAGCTCTGGCAGCAGAGTCCCAGTGTGCCAGCCTGGGGACACACGGAAGAGCCCTCTGTGCCTGACTGGAGTGACCATGGCACCTGCTTTTCTTCCCGGACTGATGGAGATCCTGGACTGAAATGGCACCCTTTTGTACATAGTTTTTAGAGTTTGTTCTTGTTTTTGCCATATAGGTTTTAGGGCTTCGTTTTGTCTTCTGTAAATACATTTCAAATATTGTTGTTAGATATGTTCTTAGGTATATACATTCTATAAATTGTTGTTATTACAAATATTCTTACAAAAGTAAATGTCTTCTGTGTTTTCATTGCTGTTCTTATGTAAATAAACAACCTTGGGTTTTCACACCCCAGTTCTCTTTCCATTTGCTTCCGGCACAGGCAGTATTGGCCAAGTTCTGTTTTCCACTTGCTCCCAGTTCCCAGGGCTGGAGGTTCATGGGGGAGCTGGCACAGCCACCCCAGCAGTGGTTGTCCCACTCCGAGGGCCCCGCTGACAGAGGTCACTGTCTCCTTGCTGTCTCTCTGGACACACTGGGGAGCTGCAGGGGCGAATCCCAGCGTGCCCTGTCCCATGGGATCCCATGTTGGGACTCAATGTCCCAGCCAGGGTGAGCACTGGTTGTGGCCCTGGGCTCAGCATGGCAGGCCTGGTGCTCAGAGCAGTGCAGACTTCAAGCTGGCCATGCACAGCTCCGTGTTGCTCCCAAAAGTATCACTGCTGCAGCACCTGGATTTCCCCAGTGCTGGGCTTTTTATCCCCACTGCATGGAGGATCATATGGCAGGGCAAAGGATGGATCCCATGTGGCATCCAACCTGCCCTGATCCAGGCTGGGCACAGCCTGATGAAGGATGAGCACATCTCGCAGGGATATGGAAACCTCCCCTGAAAACCCAGTTCAGGCAGAGCCTGAGCTCTTTTGTGGCTCTGGGCAGGAAGATGCTCAGGATCTCCCAGAGAGGCTCAGCGGGCAGTAGGATTGTGCCTGGATCTCGCTCTGGACATGCCAGTGGCTCAAGTGAGAGCTGTGGGAATGATTTATAATGCACCGAGAGGGGCCACAGTCCTGCAAGGCTCTTACATCAGGAGCAAAGAGCAGCCTGCAGGGTGGGGAAGGCTGGAGCTGTAGCACTGTGTGCTCATCCCTCACCTTAATGGGGAGCTGCCCCCAGAGTTGCTATGTATCACTTTGATGGTTCTCCTGTTGGGTGTATTTTGGAGCAGCTGTTATCTGTGGCTTTTTATGGTGATCCTGTGGAAAGCAGCCATTTACCTGCTGTGATGAACTCAAAACTAATACTAACTCTTCATTCCCTTTGGTTTTATTTGGGGTTTTTTTAGTCTCTTTGTTTGATTGGTTTGCATGGGTTTGTTTGTTTCTAGGTTTTGTCTGTTTTGGTTTGAGTCTTTTGTTTGCTTTTTCATAAGACTCAGGTGAAGTTGGCATAGCCAAAGTCAAGAGAATGTACACCAGGCTTGACTTTCCAGAAATTACTTTTGGCTGGGTTTAACTGCATTCTCCAGCCTCAGGATGACCAGTACATTTGCAGGATTTGCTCTGCAACATCAGCTTGCCCAGACTCTGCTCGGTGATTCACAAATGGAGAAGACAATGGATATTGTGCCAAGCTTCCTTTCAAACAGCCAAAACTGCAACGGCATGAGAGAAAAAAAGAAAAAAAACAGAGACTATATTCACCAATTAGAGCAGAAGCAGTGTCCCACCATCTTGCCCTCCACTCTTATTAATTTTGTACATTGAGAGGCAAACCTGGGCCTAATGCTTCCGTCTCTCAGTTCCTGATGCCATTTGACTCCAGCCTGGACTCCCCCAGATCACACTGCCTGCTTTCCACGTGGGGCTGGGGATGCTCAGCCTGGAAAGAGGAGAACCTGGGGAGGCCTCACTGCAGCTCTGCAAGACTGCAAGGGTGCCACAAGAAAGATTGGGACAGGGTGTTCCACAGGGCCTGTGGCAACAGGACAAGGGGGGACGGCTTTCAGCTGCAGGAGGCTGATTGAAGTTGGATCTGAGGAAGCTGCTCTCTTCCACTGAGGGTGCTGAGGCACTGGCCCAGGCTGTGGATGCTCCATCCTTGGGAACAGGGCTCTGAGCACCATGGTCTGGGGGAACATTGCTAAGCATGGAACCAAAGGCTCTCTAGCTCAGTGGTCATGTCACAATCCATGTCCCATCTGGAACTGCCAGCAGCCAGCAAGCAGCACAACACAACCGTTGGCCCTGGGCTCAGCACACGCTGCACGCTGCTCCTGCAGCTCCTGTCACCCTTCTTGTTCCTGTCCCCGAGACCTCATCTCATCGGTCTCAAAAGCTGCCTAAGGCCTGGATTGTGTCATCCATCCCTGCAGGATGCTCACATTTGTCCGGAGGAAGGTACGGTGCCATTCCATGGAGGTGGATCCCCCCAGCTGCCCGGGTGTGTGCTGGAGATCTGGGGGGATGGGGTGGGACAGGGACTCCACTCTGAGGTTTTGCTACCTCTGCAGGCTGTTGCAGGTAGAGAAGACAAGATGGAGGTGGACAGACAGACTGATAGAGAGGAGAAGATGGAAGTGGAGGGAGAAAAGAGAGGAGAGGAAGAGATGGAGGTGGACACAATAATGGATACGGAGGAGGAGATGGAGGTGGATGGAGAACAGACTGGAGAGGAAGAGATGGAGGTTGATGAGGATGAGGAGATGGACGTGGAAATGGAAGAGTACACCGAGGAGATGGACATTGATGAGGAAGATGAAGAGGAGGCCATGGTCCTGGGATGAAGAGCGATGCCAGCAGCACGACAGGCATGTGGTCCCCACAGGCACAGTGGGTTCCCTGCAGCCAGGCTGGGGCGGGATTGGGCTGGGTGGTCCCTGCTCAGGCACGTGGTACCCAGTGCCTTGGGTTCTGCTGGCCATGCCCAGCCTGTCCTGTTCTTGCTTTGGGCCACACAAGCCCCATGGCAGTGCCTGGGGCCCAGCCCCCAGACCCAGCCAGCCTCAGCTCTGGCAGCAGAGTCCCAGTGTGCCAGCCTGGGGACACACGGAAGAGCCCTCTGTGCCTGACTGGAGTGACCACGGCACCTGCTTTTCTTCCCGGACTGATGGAGATCCTGGACTGAAATGGCACCCTTTTGTACATAGTTTTTAGAGTTTGTTCTTGTTTTTGGCATATAGGTTTTAGGTCTTCGTTTTGTCTTCTGTAAATACATTTCAGATATTGTTGTTAGATATGTTCTTAGGTATATACATTCTATAAATTGTTGTTATTACAAATATTCTTACAAAAGTAAATGTCTTCTGTGTTTTCATTGCTGTTCTTATGTAAATAAACAACCTTGGGTTTTCACACCCCAGTTCTCTTTCCATTTGCTTCCGGCACCGGCAGTATTGGCCAAGTTGTGTTTTCCACTTGCTCCCGGTTCCCAGGGCTGGAGGTTCATGGGGGAGCTGGCACAGCCACCCCAGCAGTGGTTGTCCCACTCAGAGGGCCCCGCTGACAGAGGTCACTGTCTCCTTGCTGTCTCTCTGGACACACTGGGGAGCTGCAGGGGCGAATCCCAGCGTGCCCTGTCCCATGGGATCCCATGTTGGGACTCAATGTCCCAGCCCGGGTGAGCACTGGTTGTGGCCCTGGGCTCAGCATGGCAGGCCTGGTGCTCAGAGCAGTGCAGACTTCAAGCTGGCCATGCATAGCTCCGTGTTGCTCCCAAAACTATCACTGCTGCAGCACCTGGGGTTCCCCAGTGCTGGGCTTTTTATCCCCACTGCATGGAGGATCACATGGCAGGGCAAAGGATGGATCCCATGTGGCATCCAACCTGCCCTGATCCAGGCTGGGCACAGCCTGATGAAGGATGAGCACATCTCGCAGGGATATGGAAACCTCCCCTGAAAACCCAGTTCAGGCAGAGCCTGAGCTCTTTTGTGGCTCTGGGCAGGAAGATGCTCAGGATCTCCCAGAGAGGCTCAGCGGGCAGTAGGATTGTGCCTGGATCTTGCTCTGGACATGCCAGTGGCTCAAGTGAGAGCTGTGGGAATGATTTATAATGCACCGAGAGGGGCCACAGTCCTGCAAGGCTCTTACATCAGGAGCAAAGAGCAGCCTGCAGGGTGGGGAAGGCTGGAGCTGTAGCACAGTGTGCTCATCCCTCACCTTAATGGGGAGCTGCCCCCAGAGTTGCTATGTATCACTTTGATGGTTCTCCTGTTGGGTGTATTTTGGAGCAGCTGTTATCTGTGGCTTTTTATGGTGATCCTGTGGAAAGCAGCCATTTACCTGCTGTGATGAACTCAAAAGTAATACTAACTCTTCATTCCCTTTGGTTTTATTTGGGGTTTTTTTAGTCTCTTTGTTTGATTGGTTTGCATGGGTTTGTTTGTTTCTAGGTTTTGTCTGTTTTGGTTTGAGTCTTTTGTTTGCTTTTTCATAAGACTCAGGTGAAGTTGGCATAGCCAAAGTCAAGAGAAGGTACACCAGGCTTGACTTTCCAGAAATTACTTTTGGCTGGGTTTAACTGCATTCTCCAGGCTCAGGATGACCAGTACATTTGCAGGATTTGCTCTGCAACATCAGCTTGCCCAGACTCTGCTCGGTGATTCACAAATGGAGAAGACAATGGATATTGTGCCAAGCTTCCTTTCAAACAGCCAAAACTGCAACGGCATGAGAGAAAAAAAGAAAAAAAGCAGAGACTATATTCACCAATTAGAGCAGAATCAGTGTCCCACCATCTTGCCCTCCACTCTTATTAATTTTGTACATTGAGAGGCAAACCTGGGCCTAAAGCTTCCGTCTCTCAGTTCCTGATGCCATTTGACTCTAGCCTGGACTCCCCGATATCACACTGCCTGCTTTCCACGTGGGGCTGGGGATGCTCAGCCTGGAAAGAGGAGACCCTGGGGAGGCCTCACTGTAGCTATGCAAGACTGCAAGGGTGCCACAAGAAAGATTGGGACAGGGTGTTCCACAGGGCCTGTGGCAACAGGACAAGGGGGGACAGCTTTCAGCTGCAGGAGGCTGATTGAAGTTGGATCTGAGGAAGCTGCTCTCTTCCACTGAGGGTGCTGAGGCACTGGCCCAGGCTGTGGATGCTCCATCCTTGGGAACAGGGCTCTGAGCACCATGGTCTGGGGGAACGTTGCTAAGCATGGAACCAAAGGCTCTCTAGCTCAGTGGTCATGTCACAATCCATGTCCCATCTGGAACTGCCAGCAGCCAGCAAGCAGCACAACACAGCCGTTGGCCCTGGGCTCAGCACACGCTGCACGCTGCTCCTGCTGCTCCTGTCACCCTTCTTGTTCCTGTCCCCGAGACCTCATCTCATCGGTCTCAAAAGCTGCCTAAGGCCTGGATTGTGTCATCCATCCCTGCAGGATGCTCACATTTGTCCTGAGGAAGGTACGGTGCCATTCCATGGAGGTGGATCCCCCCAGCTGCCCGGGTGTGGGCTGGAGTTCTGGGGGCATGGGGTGGGACAGGGACCCCACTCTGAGGTTTTGCTACCTCTGCAGGCTGTTGCAGGTAAAGAAGACAAGATGGAGGTGGACAGACAGACTGATAGAGAGGAGAAGATGGAAGTGGAGGGAGAAAAGAGAGGAGAGGAAGAAATGGAGGTGGACACAATAATGGATACGGAGGAGGAGATGGAGGTGGATGGAGAACAGACTGGAGAGGAAGAGATGGAGGTTGATGAGGATGAGGAGATGGACGTGGAAATGGAAGAGTACACCGAGGAGATGGACATTGATGAGGAAGATGAAGAGGAGGCCATGGTCCTGGGATGAAGAGCAATGCCAGCAGCACAACAGGCATGTGGTCCCCACAGGCACAGTGGGTTCCCTGCAGCCAGGCTGGGGCGGGATTGGGCTGGGTGGTCCCTGCTCAGGCACGTGGTACCCAGTGCCTTGGGTTCTGGTGGCCATGCCCAGCCTGTCCTGTTCTTGCTTTGGGCCACACAAGCCCCATGGCAGTGCCTGGGCCCAGCCCCCAGACCCAGCCAGCCTCAGCTCTGGCAGCAGAGTCCCAGTTTGCCAGCCTGGGGACACACGGAAGAGCCCTCTGTGCCTGACTGGAGTGACCACGGCACCTGCTTTTCTTCCCGGACTGATGGAGATCCTGGACTGAAATGGCACCCTTTTGTACATAGTTTTTAGAGTTTGTTCTTGTTTTTGCCATATAGGTTTTAGGGCTTCGTTTTGTCTTCTGTAAATACATTTCAAATATTGTTGTTAGATATGTTCTTAGGTATATACATTCTATAAATTGTTGTTATTACAAATATTCTTACAAAAGTAAATGTGTTCTGTGTTTTCATTGCTGTTCTTATGTAAATAAACAACCTTGGGTTTTCACACCCCAGTTCTCTTTCCATTTGCTTCCGGCACCGGCAGTATTGGCCAAGTTGTGTTTTCCACTTGCTCCCGGTTCCCAGGGCTGGAGGTTCATGGGGGAGCTGGCACAGCCACCCCAGCAGTGGTTGTCCCACTCAGAGGGCCCCGCTGACAGAGGTCACTGTCTCCTTGCTGTCTCTCTGGACACACTGGGGAGCTGCAGGGGCGAATCCCAGCGTGCCCTGTCCCATGGGATCCCATGTTGGGACTCAATGTCCCAGCCAGGGTGAGCACTGGTTGTGGCCCTGGGCTCAGCATGGCAGGCCTGGTGCTCAGAGCAGTGCAGACTTCAAGCTGGCCATGCATAGCTCCGTGTTTCTCCCAAAACTATCACTGCTGCAGCACCTGGGGTTCCCCAGTGCTGGGCTTTTTATCCCCACTGCATGGAGGATCACATGGCAGGGCAAAGGATGGATCCCATGTGGCATCCAACCTGCCCTGATCCAGGCTGGGCACAGCCTGATGAAGGATGAGCACATCTCGCAGGGATATGGAAACCTCCCCTGAAAACCCAGTTCAGGCAGAGCCTGAGCTCTTTTGTGGCTCTGGGCAGGAAGATGCTCAGGATCTCCCAGAGAGGCTCAGTGGGCAGTAGGATTGTGCCTGGATCTCGCTCTGGACATGCCAGTGGCTCAAGTGAGAGCTGTGGGAATGATTTATAATGCACCGAGAGGGGCCACAGTCCTGCAAGGCTCTTACATCAGGAGCAAAGAGCAGCCTGCAGGGTGGGGAAGGCTGGAGCTGTAGCACTGTGTGCTCATCCCTCACCTTAATGGGGAGCTGCCCCCAGAGTTGCTATGTATCACTTTGATGGTTCTCCTGTTGGGTGTATTTTGGAGCAGCTGTTATCTGTGGCTTTTTATGGTGATCCTGTGGAAAGCAGCCATTTACCTGCTGTGATGAACTCAAAAGTAATACTAACTCTTCATTCCCTTTGGTTTTATTTGGGGTTTTTTTAGTCTCTTTGTTTGATTGGTTTGCATGGGTTTGTTTGTTTCTAGGTTTTGTCTGTTTTGGTTTGAGTCTTTTGTTTGCTTTTTCATAAGACTCAGGTGAAGTTGGCATAGCCAAAGTCAAGAGAATGTACACCAGGCTTGACTTTCCAGAAATTACTTTTGGCTGGGTTTAACTGCATTCTCCAGGCTCAGGATGACCAGTACATTTGCAGGATTTGCTCTGCAACATCAGCTTGCCCAGACTCTGCTCGGTGATTCACAAATGGAGAAGACAATGGATATTGTGCCAAGCTTCCTTTCAAACAGCCAAAAGTGCAACGGCATGAGAGAAAAAAAGAAAAAAACAGAGACTATATTCACCAATTAGAGCAGAAGCAGTGTCCCACCATCTTGCCCTCCACTCTTATTAATTTTGTACATTGAGAGGCAAACCTGGGCCTAAAGCTTCCGTCTCTCAGTTCCTGATGCCATTTGACTCCAGCCTGGACTCCCCCAGATCACACTGCCTGCTTTCCACGTGGGGCTGGGGATGCTCAGCCTGGAAAGAGGAGACCCTGGGGAGGCCTCACTGCAGCTCTGCAGGACTGCAAGGGTGCCACAAGTAAGATTGGGACAGGGTGTTCCACAGGGCCTGTGGCAACAGGACAAGGGGGGACGGCTTTCAGCTGCAGGAGGCTGATTGAAGTTGGATCTGAGGAAGCTGCTCTCTTCCACTGAGGGTGCTGAGGCACTGGCCCAGGCTGTGGATGCTCCATCCTTGGGAACAGGGCTCTGAGCACCATGGTCTGGGGGAACGTTGCTAAGCATGGAACCAAAGGCTCTCTAGCTCAGTGGTCATGTCACAATCCATGTCCCATCTGGAACTGCCAGCAGCCAGCAAGCAGCACAACACGACCGTTGGCCCTGGGCTCAGCACACGCTGCACGCTGCTCCTGCAGCTCCTGTCACCCTTCTTGTTCCTGTCCCCGAGACCTCATCTCATCGGTCTCAAAAGCTGCCTAAGGCCTGGATTGTGTCATCCATCCCTGCAGGATGCTCACATTTGTCCGGAGGAAGGTACGGTGCCATTCCATGGAGGTGGATCCCCCCAGCTGCCCGGGTGTGTGCTGGAGATCTGGGGGGAAGGGGTGGGACAGGGACTCCACTCTGAGGTTTTGCTACCTCTGCAGGCTGTTGCAGGTAGAGAAGACAAGATGGAGGTGGACAGACAGACTGATAGAGAGGAGAAGATGGAAGTGGAGGGAGAAAAGAGAGGAGAGGAAGAGATGGAGGTGGACACAATAATGGATACGGAGGAGGAGATGGAGGTGGATGGAGAACAGACTGGAGAGGAAGAGATGGAGGTTGATGAGGATGAGGAGATGGACGTGGAAATGGAAGAGTACACCGAGGAGATGGACATTGATGAGGAAGATGAAGAGGAGGCCATGGTCCTGGGATGAAGAGCGATGCCAGCAGCACAACAGGCATGTGGTCCCCACAGGCACAGTGGGTTCCCTGCAGCCAGGCTGGGGCGGGATTGGGCTGGGTGGTCCCTGCTCAGGCACGTGGTACCCAGTGCCTTGGGTTCTGCTGGCCATGCCCAGCCTGTCCTGTTCTTGCTTTGGGCCACACAAGCCCCATGGCAGTGCCTGGGGCCCAGCCCCCAGACCCAGCCAGCCTCAGCTCTGGCAGCAGAGTCCCAGTGTGCCAGCCTGGGGACACACGGAAGAGCCCTCTGTGCCTGACTGGAGTGACCACGGCACCTGCTTTTCTTCCCGGACTGATGGAGATCCTGGACTGAAATGGCACCCTTTTGTACATAGTTTTTAGAGTTTGTTCTTGTTTTTGGCATATAGGTTTTAGGTCTTCGTTTTGTCTTCTGTAAATACATTTCAGATATTGTTGTTAGATATGTTCTTAGGTATATACATTCTATAAATTGTTGTTATTACAAATATTCTTACAAAAGTAAATGTCTTCTGTGTTTTCATTGCTGTTCTTATGTAAATAAACAACCTTGGGTTTTCACACCCCAGTTCTCTTTCCATTTGCTTCCGGCACCGGCAGTATTGGCCAAGTTGTGTTTTCCACTTGCTCCCGGTTCCCAGGGCTGGAGGTTCATGGGGGAGCTGGCACAGCCACCCCAGCAGTGGTTGTCCCACTCAGAGGGCCCCGCTGACAGAGGTCACTGTCTCCTTGCTGTCTCTCTGGACACACTGGGGAGCTGCAGGGGCGAATCCCAGCGTGCCCTGTCCCATGGGATCCCATGTTGGGACTCAATGTCCCAGCCCGGGTGAGCACTGGTTGTGGCCCTGGGCTCAGCATGGCAGGCCTGGTGCTCAGAGCAGTGCAGACTTCAAGCTGGCCATGCATAGCTCCGTGTTGCTCCCAAAACTATCACTGCTGCAGCACCTGGGGTTCCCCAGTGCTGGGCTTTTTATCCCCACTGCATGGAGGATCACATGGCAGGGCAAAGGATGGATCCCATGTGGCATCCAACCTGCCCTGATCCAGGCTGGGCACAGCCTGATGAAGGATGAGCACATCTCGCAGGGATATGGAAACCTCCCCTGAAAACCCAGTTCAGGCAGAGCCTGAGCTCTTTTGTGGCTCTGGGCAGGAAGATGCTCAGGATCTCCCAGAGAGGCTCAGCGGGCAGTAGGATTGTGCCTGGATCTTGCTCTGGACATGCCAGTGGCTCAAGTGAGAGCTGTGGGAATGATTTATAATGCACCGAGAGGGGCCACAGTCCTGCAAGGCTCTTACATCAGGAGCAAAGAGCAGCCTGCAGGGTGGGGAAGGCTGGAGCTGTAGCACAGTGTGCTCATCCCTCACCTTAATGGGGAGCTGCCCCCAGAGTTGCTATGTATCACTTTGATGGTTCTCCTGTTGGGTGTATTTTGGAGCAGCTGTTATCTGTGGCTTTTTATGGTGATCCTGTGGAAAGCAGCCATTTACCTGCTGTGATGAACTCAAAAGTAATACTAACTCTTCATTCCCTTTGGTTTTATTTGGGGTTTTTTTAGTCTCTTTGTTTGATTGGTTTGCATGGGTTTGTTTGTTTCTAGGTTTTGTCTGTTTTGGTTTGAGTCTTTTGTTTGCTTTTTCATAAGACTCAGGTGAAGTTGGCATAGCCAAAGTCAAGAGAAGGTACACCAGGCTTGACTTTCCAGAAATTACTTTTGGCTGGGTTTAACTGCATTCTCCAGGCTCAGGATGACCAGTACATTTGCAGGATTTGCTCTGCAACATCAGCTTGCCCAGACTCTGCTCGGTGATTCACAAATGGAGAAGACAATGGATATTGTGCCAAGCTTCCTTTCAAACAGCCAAAACTGCAACGGCATGAGAGAAAAAAAGAAAAAAAGCAGAGACTATATTCACCAATTAGAGCAGAATCAGTGTCCCACCATCTTGCCCTCCACTCTTATTAATTTTGTACATTGAGAGGCAAACCTGGGCCTAAAGCTTCCGTCTCTCAGTTCCTGATGCCATTTGACTCTAGCCTGGACTCCCCGATATCACACTGCCTGCTTTCCACGTGGGGCTGGGGATGCTCAGCCTGGAAAGAGGAGACCCTGGGGAGGCCTCACTGTAGCTATGCAAGACTGCAAGGGTGCCACAAGAAAGATTGGGACAGGGTGTTCCACAGGGCCTGTGGCAACAGGACAAGGGGGGACAGCTTTCAGCTGCAGGAGGCTGATTGAAGTTGGATCTGAGGAAGCTGCTCTCTTCCACTGAGGGTGCTGAGGCACTGGCCCAGGCTGTGGATGCTCCATCCTTGGGAACAGGGCTCTGAGCACCATGGTCTGGGGGAACGTTGCTAAGCATGGAACCAAAGGCTCTCTAGCTCAGTGGTCATGTCACAATCCATGTCCCATCTGGAACTGCCAGCAGCCAGCAAGCAGCACAACACAGCCGTTGGCCCTGGGCTCAGCACACGCTGCACGCTGCTCCTGCTGCTCCTGTCACCCTTCTTGTTCCTGTCCCCGAGACCTCATCTCATCGGTCTCAAAAGCTGCCTAAGGCCTGGATTGTGTCATCCATCCCTGCAGGATGCTCACATTTGTCCTGAGGAAGGTACGGTGCCATTCCATGGAGGTGGATCCCCCCAGCTGCCCGGGTGTGGGCTGGAGTTCTGGGGGGATGGGGTGGGACAGGGACCCCACTCTGAGGTTTTGCTACCTCTGCAGGCTGTTGCAGGTAAAGAGGACAAGATGGAGGTGGACAGACAGACTGATAGAGAGGAGAAGATGGAAGTGGAGGGAGAAAAGAGAGGAGAGGAAGAAATGGAGGTGGACACAATAATGGATACGGAGGAGGAGATGGAGGTGGATGGAGAACAGACTGGAGAGGAAGAGATGGAGGTTGATGAGGATGAGGAGATGGACGTGGAAATGGAAGAGTACACCGAGGAGATGGACATTGATGAGGAAGATGAAGAGGAGGCCATGGTCCTGGGATGAAGAGCAATGCCAGCAGCACAACAGGCATGTGGTCCCCACAGGCACAGTGGGTTCCCTGCAGCCAGGCTGGGGCGGGATTGGGCTGGGTGGTCCCTGCTCAGGCACGTGGTACCCAGTGCCTTGGGTTCTGGTGGCCATGCCCAGCCTGTCCTGTTCTTGCTTTGGGCCACACAAGCCCCATGGCAGTGCCTGGGCCCAGCCCCCAGACCCAGCCAGCCTCAGATTTGGCAGCAGAGTCCCAGTTTGCCAGCCTGGGGACACACGGAAGAGCCCTCTGTGCCTGACTGGAGTGACCACGGCACCTGCTTTTCTTCCCGGACTGATGGAGATCCTGGACTGAAATGGCACCCTTTTGTACATAGTTTTTAGAGTTTGTTCTTGTTTTTGCCATATAGGTTTTAGGGCTTCGTTTTGTCTTCTGTAAATACATTTCAAATATTGTTGTTAGATATGTTCTTAGGTATATACATTCTATAAATTGTTGTTATTACAAATATTCTTACAAAAGTAAATGTGTTCTGTGTTTTCATTGCTGTTCTTATGTAAATAAACAACCTTGGGTTTTCACACCCCAGTTCTCTTTCCATTTGCTTCCGGCACCGGCAGTATTGGCCAAGTTGTGTTTTCCACTTGCTCCCGGTTCCCAGGGCTGGAGGTTCATGGGGGAGCTGGCACAGCCACCCCAGCAGTGGTTGTCCCACTCAGAGGGCCCCGCTGACAGAGGTCACTGTCTCCTTGCTGTCTCTCTGGACACACTGGGGAGCTGCAGGGGCGAATCCCAGCGTGCCCTGTCCCATGGGATCCCATGTTGGGACTCAATGTCCCAGCCAGGGTGAGCACTGGTTGTGGCCCTGGGCTCAGCATGGCAGGCCTGGTGCTCAGAGCAGTGCAGACTTCAAGCTGGCCATGCATAGCTCCGTGTTTCTCCCAAAACTATCACTGCTGCAGCACCTGGGGTTCCCCAGTGCTGGGCTTTTTATCCCCACTGCATGGAGGATCACATGGCAGGGCAAAGGATGGATCCCATGTGGCATCCAACCTGCCCTGATCCAGGCTGGGCACAGCCTGATGAAGGATGAGCACATCTCGCAGGGATATGGAAACCTCCCCTGAAAACCCAGTTCAGGCAGAGCCTGAGCTCTTTTGTGGCTCTGGGCAGGAAGATGCTCAGGATCTCCCAGAGAGGCTCAGTGGGCAGTAGGATTGTGCCTGGATCTCGCTCTGGACATGCCAGTGGCTCAAGTGAGAGCTGTGGGAATGATTTATAATGCACCGAGAGGGGCCACAGTCCTGCAAGGCTCTTACATCAGGAGCAAAGAGCAGCCTGCAGGGTGGGGAAGGCTGGAGCTGTAGCACTGTGTGCTCATCCCTCACCTTAATGGGGAGCTGCCCCCAGAGTTGCTATGTATCACTTTGATGGTTCTCCTGTTGGGTGTATTTTGGAGCAGCTGTTATCTGTGGCTTTTTATGGTGATCCTGTGGAAAGCAGCCATTTACCTGCTGTGATGAACTCAAAAGTAATACTAACTCTTCATTCCCTTTGGTTTTATTTGGGGTTTTTTTAGTCTCTTTGTTTGATTGGTTTGCATGGGTTTGTTTGTTTCTAGGTTTTGTCTGTTTTGGTTTGAGTCTTTTGTTTGCTTTTTCATAAGACTCAGGTGAAGTTGGCATAGCCAAAGTCAAGAGAATGTACACCAGGCTTGACTTTCCAGAAATTACTTTTGGCTGGGTTTAACTGCATTCTCCAGGCTCAGGATGACCAGTACATTTGCAGGATTTGCTCTGCAACATCAGCTTGCCCAGACTCTGCTCGGTGATTCACAAATGGAGAAGACAATGGATATTGTGCCAAGCTTCCTTTCAAACAGCCAAAAGTGCAACGGCATGAGAGAAAAAAAGAAAAAAACAGAGACTATATTCACCAATTAGAGCAGAAGCAGTGTCCCACCATCTTGCCCTCCACTCTTATTAATTTTGTACATTGAGAGGCAAACCTGGGCCTAAAGCTTCCGTCTCTCAGTTCCTGATGCCATTTGACTCCAGCCTGGACTCCCCCAGATCACACTGCCTGCTTTCCACGTGGGGCTGGGGATGCTCAGCCTGGAAAGAGGAGACCCTGGGGAGGCCTCACTGCAGCTCTGCAGGACTGCAAGGGTGCCACAAGTAAGATTGGGACACGGTGTTCCACAGGGCCTGTGGCAACAGGACAAGGGGGGACGGCTTTCAGCTGCAGGAGGCTGATTGAAGTTGGATCTGAGGAAGCTGCTCTCTTCCACTGAGGGTGCTGAGGCACTGGCCCAGGCTGTGGATGCTCCATCCTTGGGAACAGGGCTCTGAGCACCATGGTCTGGGGGAACGTTGCTAAGCATGGAACCAAAGGCTCTCTAGCTCAGTGGTCATGTCACAATCCATGTCCCATCTGGAACTGCCAGCAGCCAGCAAGCAGCACAACACGACCGTTGGCCCTGGGCTCAGCACACGCTGCACGCTGCTCCTGCTGCTCCTGTCACCCTTCTTGTTCCTGTCCCCGAGACCTCATCTCATCGGTCTCAAAAGCTGCCTAAGGCCTGGATTGTGTCATCCATCCCTGCAGGATGCTCACATTTGTCCTGAGGAAGGTACGGTGCCACTCCATGGAGGTGGATCCCCCCAGCTGCCCGGGTGTGGGCTGGAGTTCTGGGGGGATGGGGTGGGACAGGGACCCCACTCTGAGGTTTTGCTACCTCTGCAGGCTGTTGCAGGTAGAGAAGACAAGATGGAGGTGGACAGACAGACTGATAGAGAGGAGAAGATGGAAGTGGAGGGAGAAAAGAGAGGAGAGGAAGAGATGGAGGTGGACACAATAATGGATACGGAGGAGGAGATGGAGGTGGATGGAGAACAGACTGGAGAGGAAGAAATGGAGGTTGATGAGGATAAGGAGATGGACGTGGAAATGGAAGAGTACACCGAGGAGATGGACATTGATGAGGAAGATGAAGAGGAGGCCATGGTCCTGGGATGAAGAGCAATGCCAGCAGCACGACAGGCATGTGGTCCCCACAGGCACAGTGGGTTCCCTTCAGCCAGGCTGGGGCGGGATTGGGCTGGGTGGTCCCTGCTCAGGCACGTGGTACCCAGTGCCTTGGGTTCTGCTGGCCATGCCCAGCCTGTCCTGTTCTTGCTTTGGGCCACACAAGCCCCATGGCAGTGCCTGGGCCCAGCCCCCAGACCCAGCCAGCCTCAGCTCTGGCAGCAGAGTCCCAGTGTGCCAGCCTGGGGACACACGGAAGAGCCCTCTGTGCCTGACTGGAGTGACCATGGCACCTGCTTTTCTTCCCGGACTGATGGAGATCCTGGACTGAAATGGCACCCTTTTGTACATAGTTTTTAGAGTTTGTTCTTGTTTTTGCCATATAGGTTTTAGGGCTTCGTTTTGTCTTCTGTAAATACATTTCAAATATTGTTGTTAGATATGTTCTTAGGTATATACATTCTATAAATTGTTGTTATTACAAATATTCTTACAAAAGTAAATGTGTTCTGTGTTTTCATTGCTGTTCTTATGTAAATAAACAACCTTGGGTTTTCACACCCCAGTTCTCTTTCCATTTGCTTCCGGCACCGGCAGTATTGGCCAAGTTGTGTTTTCCACTTGCTCCCGGTTCCCAGGGCTGGAGGTTCATGGGGGAGCTGGCACAGCCACCCCAGCAGTGGTTGTCCCACTCAGAGGGCCCCGCTGACAGAGGTCACTGTCTCCTTGCTGTCTCTCTGGACACACTGGGGAGCTGCAGGGGCGAATCCCAGCGTGCCCTGTCCCATGGGATCCCATGTTGGGACTCAATGTCCCAGCCAGGGTGAGCACTGGTTGTGGCCCTGGGCTCAGCATGGCAGGCCTGGTGCTCAGAGCAGTGCAGACTTCAAGCTGGCCATGCATAGCTCCGTGTTTCTCCCAAAACTATCACTGCTGCAGCACCTGGGGTTCCCCAGTGCTGGGCTTTTTATCCCCACTGCATGGAGGATCACATGGCAGGGCAAAGGATGGATCCCATGTGGCATCCAACCTGCCCTGATCCAGGCTGGGCACAGCCTGATGAAGGATGAGCACATCTCGCAGGGATATGGAAACCTCCCCTGAAAACCCAGTTCAGGCAGAGCCTGAGCTCTTTTGTGGCTCTGGGCAGGAAGATGCTCAGGATCTCCCAGAGAGACTCAGTGGGCAGTAGGATTGTGCCTGGATCTTGCTCTGGACATGCCAGTGGCTCAAGTGAGAGCTGTGGGAATGATTTATAATGCACCGAGAGGGGCCACAGTCCTGCAAGGCTCTTACATCAGGAGCAAAGAGCAGCCTGCAGGGTGGGGAAGGCTGGAGCTGTAGCACTGTGTGCTCATCCCTCACCTTAATGGGGAGCTGCCCCCAGAGTTGCTATGTATCACTTTGATGGTTCTCCTGTTGGGTGTATTTTGGAGCAGCTGTTATCTGGGCTTTTTATGGTGATCCTGTGGAAAGCAACCATTTACTTGCTGTGATGAACTCAAAAGTAATACTAACTCTTCATTCCCTTTGGTTTTATTTGGGGTTTTTTTAGTCTCTTTGTTTGATTGGTTTGCATGGGTTTGTTTGTCTCTAGGTTTTGTCTGTTTTGGTTTGAGTCTTTTGTTTGCTTTTTCATAAGACTCAGGTGAAGTTGGCATAGCCAAAGTCAAGAGAATGTACACCAGGCTTGACTTTCCAGAAATTACTTTTGGCTGGGTTTAACTGCATTCTCCAGGCTCAGGATGACCAGTACATTTGCAGGATTTGCTCTGCAACATCAGCTTGCCCAGACTCTGCTCGGTGATTCACAAATGGAGAAGACAATGGATATTGTGCCAAGCTTCCTTTCAAACAGCCAAAACTGCAATGGCATGAGAGAAAAAAAGAAAAAAAACAGAGACTATATTCACCAATTAGAGCAGAAGCAGTGTCCCACCATCTTGCCCTCCACTCTTATTAATTTTGTACATTGAGAGGCAAACCTGGGCCTCAAGCTTCCGTCTCTCAGTTCCTGATGCCATTTGACTCCAGCCTGGACTCCCCGATATCACACTGCCTGCTTTCCACGTGGGGCTGGGGATGCTCAGCCTGGAAAGAGGAGACCCTGGGGAGGCCTCACTGCAGCTCTGCAGGACTGCAAGGGTGCCACAAGAAAGATTGGGACAGGGTGTTCCACAGGGCCTGTGGCAACAGGACAAGGGGGGACGGCTTTCAGCTGCAGGAGGCTGATTGAAGTTGGATCTGAGGAAGCTGCTCTCTTCCACTGAGGGTGCTGAGGCACTGGCCCAGGCTGTGGATGCTCCATCCTTGGGAACAGGGCTCTGAGCACCATGGTCTGGGGGAACGTTGCTAAGCATGGAACCAAAGGCTCTCTAGCTCAGTGGTCATGTCACAATCCATGTCCCATCTGGAACTGCCAGCAGCCAGCAAGCAGCACAACACGACCGTTGGCCCTGGGCTCAGCACACGCTGCACGCTGCTCCTGCTGCTCCTGTCACCCTTCTTGTTCCTGTCCCCGAGACCTCATCTCATCGGTCTCAAAAGCTGCCTAAGGCCTGGATTGTGTCATCCATCCCTGCAGGATGCTCACATTTGTCCTGAGGAAGGTACGGTGCCATTCCATGGAGGTGGATCCCCCCAGCTGCCCGGGTGTGGGCTGGAGTTCTGGGGGCATGGGGTGGGACAGGGACCCCACTCTGAGGTTTTGCTACCTCTGCAGGCTGTTGCAGGTAAAGAAGACAAGATGGAGGTGGACAGACAGACTGATAGAGAGGAGAAGATGGAAGTGGAGGGAGAAAAGAGAGGAGAGGAAGAAATGGAGGTGGACACAATAATGGATACGGAGGAGGAGATGGAGGTGGATGGAGAACAGACTGGAGAGGAAGAGATGGAGGTTGATGAGGATGAGGAGATGGACGTGGAAATGGAAGAGTACACCGAGGAGATGGACATTGATGAGGAAGATGAAGAGGAGGCCATGGTCCTGGGATGAAGAGCGATGCCAGCAGCACGACAGGCATGTGGTCCCCACAGGCACAGTGGGTTCCCTTCAGCCAGGCTGGGGCGGGATTGGGCTGGGTGGTCCCTGCTCAGGCACGTGGTACCCAGTGCCTTGGGTTCTGGTGGCCATGCCCAGCCTGTCCTGTTCTTGCTTTGGGCCACACAAGCCCCATGGCAGTGCCTGGGCCCAGCCCCCAGACCCAGCCAGCCTCAGATTTGGCAGCAGAGTCCCAGTGTGCCAGCCTGGGGACACACGGAAGAGCCCTCTGTGCCTGACTGGAGTGACCACGGCACCTGCTTTTCTTCCCGGACTGATGGAGATCCTGGACTGAAATGGCACCCTTTTGTACATAGTTTTTAGAGTTTATTCTTGTTTTTGCCATATAGGTTTTAGGGCTTCGTTTTGTCTTCTGTAAATACATTTCAGATATTGTTGTTAGATATGTTCTTAGGTATATACATTCTATAAATTGTTGTTATTACAAATATTCTTACAAAAGTAAATGTCTTCTGTGTTTTCATTGCTGTTCTTATGTAAATAAACAACCTTGGGTTTTCACACCCCAGTTCTCTTTCCATTTGCTTCCGGCACCGGCAGTATTGGCCAAGTTGTGTTTTCCACTTGCTCCCGGTTCCCAGGGCTGGAGGTTCATGGGGGAGCTGGCACAGCCACCCCAGCAGTGGTTGTCCCACTCAGAGGGCCCCGCTGACAGAGGTCACTGTCTCCTTGCTGTCTCTCTGGACACACTGGGGAGCTGCAGGGGCGAATCCCAGCGTGCCCTGTCCCATGGGATCCCATGTTGGGACTCAATGTCCCAGCCAGGGTGAGCACTGGTTGTGGCCCTGGGCTCAGCATGGCAGGCCTGGTGCTCAGAGCAGTGCAGACTTCAAGCTGGCCATGCATAGCTCCGTGTTTCTCCCAAAACTATCACTGCTGCAGCACCTGGGGTTCCCCAGTGCTGGGCTTTTTATCCCCACTGCATGGAGGATCACATGGCAGGGCAAAGGATGGATCCCATGTGGCATCCAACCTGCCCTGATCCAGGCTGGGCACAGCCTGATGAAGGATGAGCACATCTCGCAGGGATATGGAAACCTCCCCTGAAAACCCAGTTCAGGCAGAGCCTGAGCTCTTTTGTGGCTCTGGGCAGGAAGATGCTCAGGATCTCCCAGAGAGACTCAGTGGGCAGTAGGATTGTGCCTGGATCTTGCTCTGGACATGCCAGTGGCTCAAGTGAGAGCTGTGGGAATGATTTATAATGCACCGAGAGGGGCCACAGTCCTGCAAGGCTCTTACATCAGGAGCAAAGAGCAGCCTGCAGGGTGGGGAAGGCTGGAGCTGTAGCACTGTGTGCTCATCCCTCACCTTAATGGGGAGCTGCCCCCAGAGTTGCTATGTATCACTTTGATGGTTCTCCTGTTGGGTGTATTTTGGAGCAGCTGTTATCTGGGCTTTTTATGGTGATCCTGTGGAAAGCAACCATTTACTTGCTGTGATGAACTCAAAAGTAATACTAACTCTTCATTCCCTTTGGTTTTATTTGGGGTTTTTTTAGTCTCTTTGTTTGATTGGTTTGCATGGGTTTGTTTGTCTCTAGGTTTTGTCTGTTTTGGTTTGAGTCTTTTGTTTGCTTTTTCATAAGACTCAGGTGAAGTTGGCATAGCCAAAGTCAAGAGAATGTACACCAGGCTTGACTTTCCAGAAATTACTTTTGGCTGGGTTTAACTGCATTCTCCAGGCTCAGGATGACCAGTACATTTGCAGGATTTGCTCTGCAACATCAGCTTGCCCAGACTCTGCTCGGTGATTCACAAATGGAGAAGACAATGGATATTGTGCCAAGCTTCCTTTCAAACAGCCAAAACTGCAATGGCATGAGAGAAAAAAAGAAAAAAAACAGAGACTATATTCACCAATTAGAGCAGAAGCAGTGTCCCACCATCTTGCCCTCCACTCTTATTAATTTTGTACATTGAGAGGCAAACCTGGGCCTCAAGCTTCCGTCTCTCAGTTCCTGATGCCATTTGACTCCAGCCTGGACTCCCCGATATCACACTGCCTGCTTTCCACGTGGGGCTGGGGATGCTCAGCCTGGAAAGAGGAGACCCTGGGGAGGCCTCACTGCAGCTCTGCAGGACTGCAAGGGTGCCACAAGAAAGATTGGGACAGGGTGTTCCACAGGGCCTGTGGCAACAGGACAAGGGGGGACGGCTTTCAGCTGCAGGAGGCTGATTGAAGTTGGATCTGAGGAAGCTGCTCTCTTCCACTGAGGGTGCTGAGGCACTGGCCCAGGCTGTGGATGCTCCATCCTTGGGAACAGGGCTCTGAGCACCATGGTCTGGGGGAACGTTGCTAAGCATGGAACCAAAGGCTCTCTAGCTCAGTGGTCATGTCACAATCCATGTCCCATCTGGAACTGCCAGCAGCCAGCAAGCAGCACAACACGACCGTTGGCCCTGGGCTCAGCACACGCTGCACGCTGCTCCTGCTGCTCCTGTCACCCTTCTTGTTCCTGTCCCCGAGACCTCATCTCATCGGTCTCAAAAGCTGCCTAAGGCCTGGATTGTGTCATCCATCCCTGCAGGATGCTCACATTTGTCCTGAGGAAGGTACGGTGCCATTCCATGGAGGTGGATCCCCCCAGCTGCCCGGGTGTGGGCTGGAGTTCTGGGGGCATGGGGTGGGACAGGGACCCCACTCTGAGGTTTTGCTACCTCTGCAGGCTGTTGCAGGTAAAGAAGACAAGATGGAGGTGGACAGACAGACTGATAGAGAGGAGAAGATGGAAGTGGAGGGAGAAAAGAGAGGAGAGGAAGAAATGGAGGTGGACACAATAATGGATACGGAGGAGGAGATGGAGGTGGATGGAGAACAGACTGGAGAGGAAGAGATGGAGGTTGATGAGGATGAGGAGATGGACGTGGAAATGGAAGAGTACACCGAGGAGATGGACATTGATGAGGAAGATGAAGAGGAGGCCATGGTCCTGGGATGAAGAGCGATGCCAGCAGCACGACAGGCATGTGGTCCCCACAGGCACAGTGGGTTCCCTTCAGCCAGGCTGGGGCGGGATTGGGCTGGGTGGTCCCTGCTCAGGCACGTGGTACCCAGTGCCTTGGGTTCTGGTGGCCATGCCCAGCCTGTCCTGTTCTTGCTTTGGGCCACACAAGCCCCATGGCAGTGCCTGGGCCCAGCCCCCAGACCCAGCCAGCCTCAGATTTGGCAGCAGAGTCCCAGTGTGCCAGCCTGGGGACACACGGAAGAGCCCTCTGTGCCTGACTGGAGTGACCAAGGCACCTGCTTTTCTTCCCGGACTGATGGAGATCCTGGACTGAAATGGCACCCTTTTGTACATAGTTTTTAGAGTTTATTCTTGTTTTTGCCATATAGGTTTTAGGGCTTCGTTTTGTCTTCTGTAAATACATTTCAGATATTGTTGTTAGATATGTTCTTAGGTATATACATTCTATAAATTGTTGTTATTACAAATATTCTTACAAAAGTAAATGTCTTCTGTGTTTTCATTGCTGTTCTTATGTAAATAAACAACCTTGGGTTTTCACACCCCAGTTCTCTTTCCATTTGCTTCCGGCACCGGCAGTATTGGCCAAGTTGTGTTTTCCACTTGCTCCCGGTTCCCAGGGCTGGAGGTTCATGGGGGAGCTGGCACAGCCACCCCAGCAGTGGTTGTCCCACTCAGAGGGCCCCGCTGACAGAGGTCACTGTCTCCTTGCTGTCTCTCTGGACACACTGGGGAGCTGCAGGGGCGAATCCCAGCGTGCCCTGTCCCATGGGATCCCATGTTGGGACTCAATGTCCCAGCCAGGGTGAGCACTGGTTGTGGCCCTGGGCTCAGCATGGCAGGCCTGGTGCTCAGAGCAGTGCAGACTTCAAGCTGGCCATGCATAGCTCCGTGTTTCTCCCAAAACTATCACTGCTGCAGCACCTGGGGTTCCCCAGTGCTGGGCTTTTTATCCCCACTGCATGGAGGATCACATGGCAGGGCAAAGGATGGATCCCATGTGGCATCCAACCTGCCCTGATCCAGGCTGGGCACAGCCTGATGAAGGATGAGCACATCTCGCAGGGATATGGAAACCTCCCCTGAAAACCCAGTTCAGGCAGAGCCTGAGCTCTTTTGTGGCTCTGGGCAGGAAGATGCTCAGGATCTCCCAGAGAGGCTCAGCAGGCAGTAGGATTGTGCCTGGATCTCGCTCTGGACATGCCAGTGGCTCAAGTGAGAGCTGTGGGAATGATTTATAATGCACCGAGAGGGGCCACAGTCCTGCAAGGCTCTTACATCAGGAGCAAAGAGCAGCCTGCAGGGTGGGGAAGGCTGGAGCTGTAGCACTGTGTGCTCATCCCTCACCTTAATGGGGAGCTGCCCCCAGAGTTGCTATGTATCACTTTGATGGTTCTCCTGTTGGGTGTATTTTGGAGCAGCTGTTATCTGTGGCTTTTTATGGTGATCCTGTGGAAAGCAACCATTTACCTGCTGTGATGAACTCAAAACTAATACTAACTCTTCATTCCCTTTGGTTTTATTTGGGGTTTTTTTAGTCTCTTTGTTTGATTGGTTTGCATGGGTTTGTTGGTCTCTAGGTTTTGTCTGTTTTGGTTTGAGTCTTTTGTTTGCTTTTTCATAAGACTCAGGTGAAGTTGGCATAGCCAAAGTCAAGAGAATGCACACCAGGCTTGACTTTCCAGAAATTACTTTTGGCTGGGTTTAACTGCATTCTCCAGGCTCAGGATGACCAGTACATTTGCAGGATTTGCTCTGCAACATCAGCTTGCCCAGACTCTGCTCGGTGATTCACAAATGGAGAAGACAATGGATATTGTGCCAAGCTTCCTTTCAAACAGCCAAAACTGCAATGGCATGAGAGAAAAAAAGAAAAAAAACAGAGACTATATTCACCAATTAGAGCAGAAGCAGTGTCCCACCATCTTGCCCTCCACTCTTATTAATTTTGTACATTGAGAGGCAAACCTGGGCCTCAAGCTTCCGTCTCTCAGTTCCTGATGCCATTTGACTCCAGCCTGGACTCCCCGATATCACACTGCCTGCTTTCCACGTGGGGCTGGGGATGCTCAGCCTGGAAAGAGGAGACCCTGGGGAGGCCTCACTGCAGCTCTGCAGGACTGCAAGGGTGCCACAAGAAAGATTGGGACAGGGTGTTCCACAGGGCCTGTGGCAACAGGACAAGGGGGGACGGCTTTCAGCTGCAGGAGGCTGATTGAAGTTGGATCTGAGGAAGCTGCTCTCTTCCACTGAGGGTGCTGAGGCACTGGCCCAGGCTGTGGATGCTCCATCCTTGGGAACAGGGCTCTGAGCACCATGGTCTGGGGGAACGTTGCTAAGCATGGAACCAAAGGCTCTCTAGCTCAGTGGTCATGTCACAATCCATGTCCCATCTGGAACTGCCAGCAGCCAGCAAGCAGCACAACACGACCGTTGGCCCTGGGCTCAGCACACGCTGCACGCTGCTCCTGCTGCTCCTGTCACCCTTCTTGTTCCTGTCCCCGAGACCTCATCTCATCGGTCTCAAAAGCTGCCTAAGGCCTGGATTGTGTCATCCATCCCTGCAGGATGCTCACATTTGTCCTGAGGAAGGTACGGTGCCATTCCATGGAGGTGGATCCCCCCAGCTGCTTGGGTGTGGACAGGAGTTCTGGGGGCATGGGGTGGGACAGGGACCCCACTCTGAGGTTTTGCTACCTCTGCAGGCTGTTGCAGGTAGAGAAGACAAGATGGAGGTGGACAGACAGACTGATAGAGAGGAGAAGATGGAAGTGGAGGGAGAAAAGAGAGGAGAGGAAGAGATGGAGGTGGACACAATAATGGATACGGAGGAGGAGATGGAGGTGGATGGAGAACAGACTGGAGAGGAAGAGATGGAGGTTGATGAGGATGAGGAGATGGACGTGGAAATGGAAGAGTACACCGAGGAGATGGACATTGATGAGGAAGATGAAGAGGAGGCCATGGTCCTGGGATGAAGAGCAATGCCAGCAGCACGACAGGCATGTGGTCCCCACAGGCACAGTGGGTTCCCTGCAGCCAGGCTGGGGCGGGATTGGGCTGGGTGGTCCCTGCTCAGGCACGTGGTACCCAGTGCCTTGGGTTCTGGTGGCCATGCCCAGCCTGTCCTGTTCTTGCTTTGGGCCACACAAGCCCCATGGCAGTGCCTGGGCCCAGCCCCCAGACCCAGCCAGCCTCAGATTTGGCAGCAGAGTCCCAGTGTGCCAGCCTGGGGACACACGGAAGAGCCCTCTGTGCCTGACTGGAGTGACCACGGCACCTGCTTTTCTTCCCGGACTGATGGAGATCCTGGACTGAAATGGCACCCTTTTGTACATAGTTTTTAGAGTTTATTCTTGTTTTTGCCATATAGGTTTTAGGGCTTCGTTTTGTCTTCTGTAAATACATTTCAGATATTGTTGTTAGATATGTTCTTAGGTATATACATTCTATAAATTGTTGTTATTACAAATATTCTTACAAAAGTAAATGTCTTCTGTGTTTTCATTGCTGTTCTTATGTAAATAAACAACCTTGGGTTTTCACACCCCAGTTCTCTTTCCATTTGCTTCCGGCACCGGCAGTATTGGCCAAGTTGTGTTTTCCACTTGCTCCCGGTTCCCAGGGCTGGAGGTTCATGGGGGAGCTGGCACAGCCACCCCAGCAGTGGTTGTCCCACTCAGAGGGCCCCGCTGACAGAGGTCACTGTCTCCTTGCTGTCTCTCTGGACACACTGGGGAGCTGCAGGGGCGAATCCCAGCGTGCCCTGTCCCATGGGATCCCATGTTGGGACTCAATGTCCCAGCCAGGGTGAGCACTGGTTGTGGCCCTGGGCTCAGCATGGCAGGCCTGGTGCTCAGAGCAGTGCAGACTTCAAGCTGGCCATGCATAGCTCCGTGTTTCTCCCAAAACTATCACTGCTGCAGCACCTGGGGTTCCCCAGTGCTGGGCTTTTTATCCCCACTGCATGGAGGATCACATGGCAGGGCAAAGGATGGATCCCATGTGGCATCCAACCTGCCCTGATCCAGGCTGGGCACAGCCTGATGAAGGATGAGCACATCTCGCAGGGATATGGAAACCTCCCCTGAAAACCCAGTTCAGGCAGAGCCTGAGCTCTTTTGTGGCTCTGGGCAGGAAGATGCTCAGGATCTCCCAGAGAGGCTCAGCGGGCAGTAGGATTGTGCCTGGATCTCGCTCTGGACATGCCAGTGGCTCAAGTGAGAGCTGTGGGAATGATTTATAATGCACCGAGAGGGGCCACAGTCCTGCAAGGCTCTTACATCAGGAGCAAAGAGCAGCCTGCAGGGTGGGGAAGGCTGGAGCTGTAGCACTGTGTGCTCATCCCTCACCTTAATGGGGAGCTGCCCCCAGAGTTGCTATGTATCACTTTGATGGTTCTCCTGTTGGGTGTATTTTGGAGCAGCTGTTATCTGTGGCTTTTTATGGTGATCCTGTGGAAAGCAGCCATTTACCTGCTGTGATGAACTCAAAACTAATACTAACTCTTCATTCCCTTTGGTTTTATTTGGGGTTTTTTTAGTCTCTTTGTTTGATTGGTTTGCATGGGTTTGTTTGTTTCTAGGTTTTGTCTGTTTTGGTTTGAGTCTTTTGTTTGCTTTTTCATAAGACTCAGGTGAAGTTGGCATAGCCAAAGTCAAGAGAATGTACACCAGGCTTGACTTTCCAGAAATTACTTTTGGCTGGGTTTAACTGCATTCTCCAGGCTCAGGATGACCAGTACATTTGCAGGATTTGCTCTGCAACATCAGCTTGCCCAGACTCTGCTCGGTGATTCACAAATGGAGAAGACAATGGATATTGTGCCAAGCTTCCTTTCAAACAGCCAAAACTGCAACGGCATGAGAGAAAAAAAGAAAAAAAACAGAGACTATATTCACCAATTAGAGCAGAAGCAGTGTCCCACCATCTTGCCCTCCACTCTTATTAATTTTGTACATTGAGAGGCAAACCTGGGCCTAAAGCTTCCGTCTCTCAGTTCCTGATGCCATTTGACTCCAGCCTGGACTCCCCCAGATCACACTGCCTGCTTTCCAGTGGGGCTGGGGATGCTCAGCCTGGAAAGAGGAGACCCTGGGGAGGCCTCACTGCAGCTCTGCAGGACTGCAAGGGTGCCACAAGTAAGATTGGGACAGGGTGTTCCACAGGGCCTGTGGCAACAGGACAAGGGGGGACGGCTTTCAGCTGCAGGAGGCTGATTGAAGTTGGATCTGAGGAAGCTGCTCTCTTCCACTGAGGGTGCTGAGGCACTGGCCCAGGCTGTGGATGCTCCATCCTTGGGAACAGGGCTCTGAGCACCATGGTCTGGGGGAACGTTGCTAAGCATGGAACCAAAGGCTCTCTAGCTCAGTGGTCATGTCACAATCCATGTCCCATCTGGAACTGCCAGCAGCCAGCAAGCAGCACAACACGACCGTTGGCCCTGGGCTCAGCACACGCTGCACGCTGCTCCTGCAGCTCCTGTCACCCTTCTTGTTCCTGTCCCCGAGACCTCATCTCATCGGTCTCAAAAGCTGCCTAAGGCCTGGATTGTGTCATCCATCCCTGCAGGATGCTCACATTTGTCCTGAGGAAGGTACGGTGCCATTCCATGGAGGTGGATCCCCCCAGCTGCTTGGGTGTGGACAGGAGTTCTGGGGGCATGGGGTGGGACAGGGACCCCACTCTGAGGTTTTGCTACCTCTGCAGGCTGTTGCAGGTAGAGAAGACAAGATGGAGGTGGACAGACAGACTGATAGAGAGGAGAAGATGGAAGTGGAGGGAGAAAAGAGAGGAGAGGAAGAGATGGAGGTGGACACAATAATGGATACGGAGGAGGAGATGGAGGTGGATGGAGAACAGACTGGAGAGGAAGAAATGGAGGTTGATGAGGATGAGGAGATGGACGTGGAAATGGAAGAGTACACCGAGGAGATGGACATTGATGAGGAAGATGAAGAGGAGGCCATGGTCCTGGGATGAAGAGCAATGCCAGCAGCACGACAGGCATGTGGTCCCCACAGGCACAGTGGGTTCCCTGCAGCCAGGCTGGGGCGGGATTGGGCTGGGTGGTCCCTGCTCAGGAACGTGGTACCCAGTGCCTTGGGTTCTGCTGGCCATGCCCAGCCTGTCCTGTTCTTGCTTTGGGCCACACAAGCCCCATGGCAGTGCCTGGGCCCAGCCCCCAGACCCAGCCAGCCTCAGATTTGGCAGCAGAGTCCCAGTGTGCCAGCCTGGGGACACACGGAAGAGCCCTCTGTGCCTGACTGGAGTGACCACGGCACCTGCTTTTCTTCCCGGACTGATGGAGATCCTGGACTGAAATGGCACCCTTTTGTACATAGTTTTTAGAGTTTGTTCTTGTTTTTGCCATATAGGTTTTAGGGCTTCGTTTTGTCTTCTGTAAATACATTTCAGATATTGTTGTTAGATATGTTCTTAGGTATATACATTCTATAAATTGTTGTTATTACAAATATTCTTACAAAAGTAAATGTCTTCTGTGTTTTCATTCCTGTTCTTATGTAAATAAACAACCTTGGGTTTTCACACCCCAGTTCTCTTTCCATTTGCTTCCGGCACCGGCAGTATTGGCCAAGTTGTGTTTTCCACTTGCTCCCGGTTCCCAGGGCTGGAGGTTCATGGGGGAGCTGGCACAGCCACCCCAGCAGTGGTTGTCCCACTCAGAGGGCCCCGCTGACAGAGGTCACTGTCTCCTTGCTGTCTCTCTGGACACACTGGGGAGCTGCAGGGGCGAATCCCAGCCTGCCCTGTCCCATGGGATCCCATGTTGGGACTCAATGTCCCAGCCAGGGTGAGCACTGGTTGTGGCCCTGGGCTCAGCATGGCAGGCCTGGTGCTCAGAGCAGTGCAGACTTCAAGCTGGCCATGCATAGCTCCGTGTTTCTCCCAAAACTATCACTGCTGCAGCACCTGGGGTTCCCCAGTGCTGGGCTTTTTATCCCCACTGCATGGAGGATCACATGGCAGGGCAAAGGATGGATCCCATGTGGCATCCAACCTGCCCTGATCCAGGCTGGGCACAGCCTGATGAAGGATGAGCACATCTCGCAGGGATATGGAAACCTCCCCTGACAACCCAGTTCAGGCAGAGCCTGAGCTCTTTTGTGGCTCTGGGCAGGAAGATGCTCAGGATCTCCCAGAGAGGCTCAGCAGGCAGTAGGATTGTGCCTGGATCTCGCTCTGGACATGCCAGTGGCTCAAGTGAGAGCTGTGGGAATGATTTATAATGCACCGAGAGGGGCCACAGTCCTGCAAGGCTCTTACATCAGGAGCAAAGAGCAGCCTGCAGGGTGGGGAAGGCTGGAGCTGTAGCACTGTGTGCTCATCCCTCACCTTAATGGGGAGCTGCCCCCAGAGTTGCTATGTATCACTTTGATGGTTCTCCTGTTGGGTGTATTTTGGAGCAGCTGTTATCTGTGGCTTTTTATGGTGATCCTGTGGAAAGCAACCATTTACCTGCTGTGATGAACTCAAAACTAATACTAACTCTTCATTCCCTTTGGTTTTATTTGGGGTTTTTTTAGTCTCTTTGTTTGATTGGTTTGCATGGGTTTGTTGGTCTCTAGGTTTTGTCTGTTTTGGTTTGAGTCTTTTGTTTGCTTTTTCATAAGACTCAGGTGAAGTTGGCATAGCCAAAGTCAAGAGAATGCACACCAGGCTTGACTTTCCAGAAATTACTTTTGGCTGGGTTTAACTGCATTCTCCAGGCTCAGGATGACCAGTACATTTGCAGGATTTGCTCTGCAACATCAGCTTGCCCAGACTCTGCTCGGTGATTCACAAATGGAGAAGACAATGGATATTGTGCCAAGCTTCCTTTCAAACAGCCAAAACTGCAACGGCATGAGAGAAAAAAAGAAAAAAAACAGAGACTATATTCACCAATTAGAGCAGAAGCAGTGTCCCACCATCTTGCCCTCCACTCTTATTAATTTTGTACATTGAGAGGCAAACCTGGGCCTAAAGCTTCCGTCTCTCAGTTCCTGATGCCATTTGACTCCAGCCTGGACTCCCCCAGATCACACTGCCTGCTTTCCAGTGGGGCTGGGGATGCTCAGCCTGGAAAGAGGAGACCCTGGGGAGGCCTCACTGCAGCTCTGCAGGACTGCAAGGGTGCCACAAGTAAGATTGGGACAGGGTGTTCCACAGGGCCTGTGGCAACAGGACAAGGGGGGACGGCTTTCAGCTGCAGGAGGCTGATTGAAGTTGGATCTGAGGAAGCTGCTCTCTTCCACTGAGGGTGCTGAGGCACTGGCCCAGGCTGTGGATGCTCCATCCTTGGGAACAGGGCTCTGAGCACCATGGTCTGGGGGAACGTTGCTAAGCATGGAACCAAAGGCTCTCTAGCTCAGTGGTCATGTCACAATCCATGTCCCATCTGGAACTGCCAGCAGCCAGCAAGCAGCACAACACGACCGTTGGCCCTGGGCTCAGCACACGCTGCACGCTGCTCCTGCTGCTCCTGTCACCCTTCTTGTTCCTGTCCCCGAGACCTCATCTCATCGGTCTCAAAAGCTGCCTAAGGCCTGGATTGTGTCATCCATCCCTGCAGGATGCTCACATTTGTCCTGAGGAAGGTACGGTGCCATTCCATGGAGGTGGATCCCCCCAGCTGCTTGGGTGTGGACAGGAGTTCTGGGGGCATGGGGTGGGACAGGGACCCCACTCTGAGGTTTTGCTACCTCTGCAGGCTGTTGCAGGTAGAGAAGACAAGATGGAGGTGGACAGACAGACTGATAGAGAGGAGAAGATGGAAGTGGAGGGAGAAAAGAGAGGAGAGGAAGAGATGGAGGTGGACACAATAATGGATACGGAGGAGGAGATGGAGGTGGATGGAGAACAGACTGGAGAGGAAGAAATGGAGGTTGATGAGGATGAGGAGATGGACGTGGAAATGGAAGAGTACACCGAGGAGATGGACATTGATGAGGAAGATGAAGAGGAGGCCATGGTCCTGGGATGAAGAGCAATGCCAGCAGCAGGACAGGCATGTGGTCCCCACAGGCACAGTGGGTTCCCTTCAGCCAGGCTGGGGCGGGATTGGGCTGGGTGGTCCCTGCTCAGGCACGTGGTACCCAGTGCCTTGGGTTCTGGTGGCCATGCCCAGCCTGTCCTGTTCTTGCTTTGGGCCACACAAGCCCCATGGCAGTGCCTGGGGCCCAGGCCCCAGAACCAGCCAACCTCAGCTCTGGCAGCAGAGTCCCAGTGTGCCAGCCTGGGGACACACGGTAGAGCCCTCTGTGCCTGACTGGAGTGACCATGGCACCTGCTTTTCTTCCCGAAATGATGGAGATCCTGGACTGAAATGGCACCCGTTTTGTACATAGTTTTTAGAGTTTGTTCTTGTTTTTGGCATATAGGTTTTAGGGCTTCGTTTTGTCTTCTGTAAATACATTTCAAATATTGTTGTTAGATATGTTCTTAGGTATATACATTCTATAAATTGTTGTTATTACAAATATTCTTACAAAAGTAAATGTGTTCTGTGTTTTCATTGCTGTTCTTATGTAAATAAACAACCTTGGGTTTTCACACCCCAGTTCTCTTTCCATTTGCTTCCAGCACAGGCAGTATTGGCCAAGTTGTGTTTTCCACTTGCTCCCGGTTCCCAGGGCTGGAGGTTCATGGGGGAGCTGGCACAGCCACCCCAGCAGTGGTTGTCCCACTCAGAGGGTCCCGCTGACAGAGGTCACTGTCTCCTTGCTGTCTCTCTGGACACACTGGGGAGCTGCAGGGGCGAATCCCAGCGTGCCCTGTCCCATGGGATCCCATGTTGGGACTCAATGTCCCAGCCCGGGTGAGCACTGGTTGTGGCCCTGGGCTCAGCATGGCAGGCCTGGTGCTCGCAGCAGTGCAGACTTCAAGCTGGCCATGCACAGCTCCGTGTTTCTCCCAAAACTATCACTGCTGCAGCACCTGGGGTTCCCCAGTGCTGGGCTTTTTATCCCCACTGCATGGAGGATCACATGGCAGGGCAAAGGATGGATCCCATGTGGCATCCAACCTGCCCTGATCCAGGCTGGGCACAGCCTGATGAAGGATGAGCACATCTCGCAGGGATATGGAAACCTCCCCTGACAACCCAGTTCAGGCAGAGCCTGAGCTCTTTTGTGGCTCTGGGCAGGAAGATGCTCAGGATCTCCCAGAGAGGCTCAGCGGGCAGTAGGATTGTGCCTGGATCTCGCTCTGGACATGCCAGTGGCTCAAGTGAGAGCTGTGGGAATGATTTATAATGCACCGAGAGGGGCCACAGTCCTGCAAGGCTCTTACATCAGGAGCAAAGAGCAGCCTGCAGGGTGGGGAAGGCTGGAGCTGTAGCACTGTGTGCTCATCCCTCACCTTAATGGGGAGCTGCCCCCAGAGTTGCTATGTATCACTTTGATGGTTCTCCTGTTGGGTGTATTTTGGAGCAGCTGTTATCTGTGGCTTTTTATGGTGATCCTGTGGAAAGCAGCCATTTACCTGCTGTGATGAACTCAAAACTAATACTAACTCTTCATTCCCTTTGGTTTTATTTGGGGTTTTTTTAGTCTCTTTGTTTGATTGGTTTGCATGGGTTTGTTTGTTTCTAGGTTTTGTCTGTTTTGGTTTGAGTCTTTTGTTTGCTTTTTCATAAGACTCAGGTGAAGTTGGCATAGCCAAAGTCAAGAGAATGTACACCAGGCTTGACTTTCCAGAAATTACTTTTGGCTGGGTTTAACTGCATTCTCCAGGCTCAGGATGACCAGTACATTTGCAGGATTTGCTCTGCAACATCAGCTTGCCCAGACTCTGCTCGGTGATTCACAAATGGAGAAGACAATGGATATTGTGCCAAGCTTCCTTTCAAACAGCCAAAACTGCAACGGCATGAGAGAAAAAAAGAAAAAAACAGAGACTATATTCACCAATTAGAGCAGAAGCAGTGTCCCACCATCTTGCCCTCCACTCTTATTAATTTTGTACATTGAGAGGCAAACCTGGGCCTAAAGCTTCCGTCTCTCAGTTCCTGATGCCATTTGACTCCAGCCTGGACTCCCCCAGATCACACTGCCTGCTTTCCACGTGGGGCTGGGGATGCTCAGCCTGGAAAGAGGAGACCCTGGGGAGGCCTCACTGCAGCTCTGCAGGACTGCAAGGGTGCCACAAGTAAGATTGGGACAGGGTGTTCCACAGGGCCTGTGGCAACAGGACAAGGGGGGACGGCTTTCAGCTGCAGGAGGCTGATTGAAGTTGGATCTGAGGAAGCTGCTCTCTTCCACTGAGGGTGCTGAGGCACTGGCCCAGGCTGTGGATGCTCCATCCTTGGGAACAGGGCTCTGAGCACCATGGTCTGGGGGAACGTTGCTAAGCATGGAACCAAAGGCTCTCTAGCTCAGTGGTCATGTCACAATCCATGTCCCATCTGGAACTGCCAGCAGCCAGCAAGCAGCACAACACGACCGTTGGCCCTGGGCTCAGCACACGCTGCACGCTGCTCCTGCTGCTCCTGTCACCCTTCTTGTTCCTGTCCCCGAGACCTCATCTCATCGGTCGCAAAAGCTGCCTAAGGCCTGGATTGTGTCATCCATCCCTGCAGGATGCTCACATTTGTCCTGAGGAAGGTACGGTGCCATTCCATGGAGGTGGATCCCCCCAGCTGCTTGGGTGTGGACAGGAGTTCTGGGGGCATGGGGTGGGACAGGGACCCCACTCTGAGGTTTTGCTACCTCTGCAGGCTGTTGCAGGTAGAGAAGACAAGATGGAGGTGGACAGACAGACTGATAGAGAGGAGAAGATGGAAGTGGAGGGAGAAAAGAGAGGAGAGGAAGAGATGGAGGTGGACACAATAATGGATACGGAGGAGGAGATGGAGGTGGATGGAGAACAGACTGGAGAGGAAGAAATGGAGGTTGATGAGGATGAGGAGATGGACGTGGAAATGGAAGAGTACACCGAGGAGATGGACATTGATGAGGAAGATGAAGAGGAGGCCATGGTCCTGGGATGAAGAGCAATGCCAGCAGCAGGACAGGCATGTGGTCCCCACAGGCACAGTGGGTTCCCTGCAGCCAGGCTGGGGCGGGATTGGGCTGGGTGGTCCCTGCTCAGGCACGTGGTACCCAGTGCCTTGGGTTCTGCTGGCCATGCCCAGCCTGTCCTGTTCTTGCTTTGGGCCACACAAGCCCCATGGCAGTGCCTGGGGCACAGCCCCCAGACCCAGCCAGCCTCAGCTCTGGCAGCAGGGTCCCAGTGTGCCAGCCTGGGGACACACGGAAGAGCCCTCTGTGCCTGACTGGAGTGACCATGGCACCTGCTTTTCTTCCCGAAATGATGGAGATCCTGGTCTGAAATGGCACCCGTTTTGTACATAGTTTTTAGAGTTTGTTCTTGTTTTTGCCATATAGGTTTTAGGGCTTCGTTTTGTCTTCTGTAAATACATTTCAAATATTGTTGTTAGATATGTTCTTAGGTATATACATTCTATAAATTGTTGTTATTACAAATATTCTTACAAAAGTAAATGTGTTCTGTGTTTTCATTGCTGTTCTTATGTAAATAAACAACCTTGGGTTTTCACACCCCAGTTCTCTTTCCATTTGCTTCCAGCACAGGCAGTATTGGCCAAGTTGTGTTTTCCACTTGCTCCCGGTTCCCAGGGCTGGAGGTTCATGGGGGAGCTGGCACAGCCACCCCAGCAGTGGTTGTCCCACTCAGAGGGTCCTGCTGACAGAGGTCACTGTCTCCTTGCTGTTTCTCTGGACACACTGGGGAGCTGCAGGGGCGAATCCCAGCGTGCCCTGTCCCATGGGATCCCATGTTGGGACTCAATGTCCCAGCCCGGGTGAGCACTGGTTGTGGCCCTGGGCTCAGCATGGCAGGCCTGGTGCTCGCAGCAGTGCAGACTTCAAGCTGGCCCTGCACAGCTCCGTGTTTCTCCCAAAACTATCACTGCTGCAGCACCTGGGGTTCCCCAGTGCTGGGCTTTTTATCCCCACTGCATGGAGGATCACATGGCAGGGCAAAGGATGGATCCCATGTGGCATCCAACCTGCCCTGATCCAGGCTGGGCACAGCCTGATGAGGATGAGCACATCTCGCAGGGATATGGAAACCTCCCCTGACAACCCAGTTCAGGCAGAGCCTGAGCTCTTTTGTGGCTCTGGGCAGGAAGATGCTCAGGATCTCCCAGAGAGGCTCAGCGGGCAGTAGGATTGTGCCTGGATCTCGCTCTGGACATGCCAGTGGCTCAAGTGAGAGCTGTGGGAATGATTTATAATGCACCGAGAGGGGCCACAGTCCTGCAAGGCTCTTACATCAGGAGCAAAGAGCAGCCTGCAGGGTGGGGAAGGCTGGAGCTGTAGCACTCTGTGCTCATCCCTCACCTTAATGGGGAGCTGCCCCCAGAGTTGCTATGTATCACTTTGATGGTTCTCCTGTTGGGTGTATTTTGGAGCAGCTGTTATCTGTGGCTTTTTATGGTGATCCTGTGGAAAGCAGCCATTTACCTGCTGTGATGAACTCAAAACTAATACTAACTCTTCATTCCCTTTGGTTTTATTTGGGGTTTTTTTAGTCTCTTTGTTTGATTGGTTTGCATGGGTTTGTTTGTTTCTAGGTTTTGTCTGTTTTGGTTTGAGTCTTTTGTTTGCTTTTTCATAAGACTCAGGTGAAGTTGGCATAGCCAAAGTCAAGAGAATGTACACCAGGCTTGACTTTCCAGAAATTACTTTTGGCTGGGTTTAACTGCATTCTCCAGGCTCAGGATGACCAGTACATTTGCAGGATTTGCTCTGCAACATCAGCTTGCCCAGACTGCTCGGTGATTCACAAATGGAGAAGACAATGGATATTGTGCCAAGCTTCCTTTCAAACAGCCAAAACTGCAACGGCATGAGAGAAAAAAAGAAAAAAACAGAGACTATATTCACCAATTAGAGCAGAAGCAGTGTCCCACCATCTTGCCCTCCACTCTTATTAATTTTGTACATTGAGAGGCAAACCTGGGCCTAAAGCTTCCGTCTCTCAGTTCCTGATGCCATTTGACTCCAGCCTGGACTCCCCCAGATCACACTGCCTGCTTTCCACGTGGGGCTGGGGATGCTCAGCCTGGAAAGAGGAGACCCTGGGGAGGCCTCACTGCAGCTCTGCAGGACTGCAAGGGTGCCACAAGTAAGATTGGGACAGGGTGTTCCACAGGGCCTGTGGCAATAGGACAAGGGGGGACGGCTTTCAGCTGCAGGAGGCTGATTGAAGTTGGATCTGAGGAAGCTGCTCTCTTCCACTGAGGGTGCTGAGGCACTGGCCCAGGCTGTGGATGCTCCATCCTTGGGAACAGGGCTCTGAGCACCATGGTCTGGGGGAACGTTGCTAAGCATGGAACCAAAGGCTCTCTAGCTCAGTGGTCATGTCACAATCCATGTCCCATCTGGAACTGCCAGCAGCCAGCAAGCAGCACAACACGACCGTTGGCCCTGGGCTCAGCACACGCTGCACGCTGCTCCTGCTGCTCCTGTCACCCTTCTTGTTCCTGTCCCCGAGACCTCATCTCATCGGTCTCAAAAGCTGCCTAAGGCCTGGATTGTGTCATCCATCCCTGCAGGATGCTCACATTTGTCCTGAGGAAGGTACGGTGCCATTCCATGGAGGTGGATCCCGCCAGCTGCTTGGGTGTGGACAGGAGTTCTGGGGGCATGGGGTGGGACAGGGACCCCACTCTGAGGTTTTGCTACCTCTGCAGGCTGTTGCAGGTAGAGAAGACAAGATGGAGGTGGACAGACAGACTGATAGAGAGGAGAAGATGGAAGTGGAGGGAGAAAAGAGAGGAGAGGAAGAGATGGAGGTGGACACAATAATGGATACGGAGGAGGAGATGGAGGTGGATGGAGAACAGACTGGAGAGGAAGAGATGGAGGTTGATGAGGATGAGGAGATGGACGTGGAAATGGAAGAGTACACCGAGGAGATGGACATTGATGAGGAAGATGAAGAGGAGGCCATGGTCCTGGGATGAAGAGCAATGCCAGCAGCAGGACAGGCATGTGGTCCCCACAGGCACAGTGGGTTCCCTGCAGCCAGGCTAGGGCGGGATTTGGCTGGTGGTCCCTGCTCAGGCACGTGGTACCCAGTGCCTTGGGTTCTTCTGGCCATGCCCAGCCTGTCCTGTTCTTGCTTTGGGCCACACAAGCCCCATGGCAGTGCCTGGGGCACAGCCCCCAGACCCAGCCAGCCTCAGCTCTGGCAGCAGGGTCCCAGTGTGCCAGCCTGGGGACACACGGAAGAGCCCTCTGTGCCTGACTGGAGTGACCATGGCACCTGCTTTTCTTCCCGGACTGATGGAGATCCTGGACTGAAATGGCACCCTTTTGTACATAGTTTTTAGAGTTTGTTCTTGTTTTTGCCATATAGGTTTTAGGGCTTCGTTTTGTCTTCTGTAAATACATTTCAAATATTGTTGTTAGATATGTTCTTAGGTATATACATTCTATAAATTGTTGTTATTACAAATATTCTTACAAAAGTAAATGTGTTCTGTGTTTTCATTGCTGTTCTTATGTAAATAAACAACCTTGGGTTTTCACACCCCAGTTCTCTTTCCATTTGCTTCCAGCACAGGCAGTATTGGCCAAGTTGTGTTTTCCACTTGCTCCCGGTTCCCAGGGCTGGAGGTTCATGGGGGAGCTGGCACAGCCACCCCAGCAGTGGTTGTCCCACTCAGAGGGTCCCGCTGACAGAGGTCACTGTCTCCTTGCTGTCTCTCTGGACACACTGGGGAGCTGCAGGGGCGAATCCCAGCGTGCCCTGTCCCATGGGATCCCATGTTGGGACTCAATGTCCCAGCCAGGGTGAGCACTGGTTGTGGCCCTGGGCTCAGCATGGCAGGCCTGGTGCTCGCAGCAGTGCAGACTTCAAGCTGGCCATGCACAGCTCCGTGTTTCTCCCAAAACTATCACTGCTGCAGCACCTGGGGTTCCCCAGTGCTGGGCTTTTTATCCCCACTGCATGGAGGATCACATGGCAGGGCAAAGGATGGATCCCATGTGGCATCCAACCTGCCCTGATCCAGGCTGGGCACAGCCTGATGAAGGATGAGCACATCTCGCAGGGATATGGAAACCTCCCCTGACAACCCAGTTCAGGCAGAGCCTGAGCTCTTTTGTGGCTCTGGGCAGGAAGATGCTCAGGATCTCCCAGAGAGGCTCAGCGGGCAGTAGGATTGTGCCTGGATCTCGCTCTGGACATGCCAGTGGCTCAAGTGAGAGCTGTGGGAATGATTTATAATGCACCAAGAGGGGCCACAGTCCTGCAAGGCTCTTACATCAGGAGCAAAGAGCAGCCTGCAGGGTGGGGAAGGCTGGAGCTGTAGCACTGTGTGCTCATCCCTCACCTTAATGGGGAGCTGCCCCCAGAGTTGCTATGTATCACTTTGATGGTTCTCCTGTTGGGTGTATTTTGGAGCAGCTGTTATCTGTGGCTTTTTATGGTGATCCTGTGGAAAGCAGCCATTTACCTGCTGTGATGAACTCAAAACTAATACTAACTCTTCATTCCCTTTGGTTTTATTTGGGGTTTTTTTAGTCTCTTTGTTTGATTGGTTTGCATGGGTTTGTTTGTTTCTAGGTTTTGTCTGTTTTGGTTTGAGTCTTTTGTTTGCTTTTTCATAAGACTCAGGTGAAGTTGGCATAGCCAAAGTCAAGAGAATGTACACCAGGCTTGACTTTCCAGAAATTACTTTTGGCTGGGTTTAACTGCATTCTCCAGGCTCAGGATGACCAGTACATTTGCAGGATTTGCTCTGCAACATCAGCTTGCCCAGACTCTGCTCGGTGATTCACAAATGGAGAAGACAATGGATATTGTGCCAAGCTTCCTTTCAAACAGCCAAAACTGCAACGGCATGAGAGAAAAAAAGAAAAAAACAGAGACTATATTCACCAATTAGAGCAGAAGCAGTGTCCCACCATCTTGCCCTCCACTCTTATTAATTTTGTACATTGAGAGGCAAACCTGGGCCTAAAGCTTCCGTCTCTCAGTTCCTGATGCCATTTGACTCCAGCCTGGACTCCCCCAGATCACACTGCCTGCTTTCCACGTGGGGCTGGGGATGCTCAGCCTGGAAAGAGGAGACCCTGGGGAGGCCTCACTGCAGCTCTGCAGGACTGCAAGGGTGCCACAAGTAAGATTGGGACAGGGTGTTCCACAGGGCCTGTGGCAACAGGACAAGGGGGGACGGCTTTCAGCTGCAGGAGGCTGATTGAAGTTGGATCTGAGGAAGCTGCTCTCTTCCACTGAGGGTGCTGAGGCACTGGCCCAGGCTGTGGATGCTCCATCCTTGGGAACAGGGCTCTGAGCACCATGGTCTGGGGGAACGTTGCTAAGCATGGAACCAAAGGCTCTCTAGCTCAGTGGTCATGTCACAATCCATGTCCCATCTGGAACTGCCAGCAGCCAGCAAGCAGCACAACACGACCGTTGGCCCTGGGCTCAGCACACGCTGCACGCTGCTCCTGCTGCTCCTGTCACCCTTCTTGTTCCTGTCCCCGAGACCTCATCTCATCGGTCTCAAAAGCTGCCTAAGGCCTGGATTGTGTCATCCATCCCTGCAGGATGCTCACATTTGTCCTGAGGAAGGTACGGTGCCATTCCATGGAGGTGGATCCCGCCAGCTGCTTGGGTGTGGACAGGAGTTCTGGGGGCATGGGGTGGGACAGGGACCCCACTCTGAGGTTTTGCTACCTCTGCAGGCTGTTGCAGGTAGAGAAGACAAGATGGAGGTGGACAGACAGACTGATAGAGAGGAGAAGATGGAAGTGGAGGGAGAAAAGAGAGGAGAGGAAGAGATGGAGGTGGACACAATAATGGATACGGAGGAGGAGATGGAGGTGGATGGAGAACAGACTGGAGAGGAAGAAATGGAGGTTGATGAGGATGAGGAGATGGACGTGGAAATGGAAGAGTACACCGAGGAGATGGACATTGATGAGGAAGATGAAGAGGAGGCCATGGTCCTGGGATGAAGAGCAATGCCAGCAGCAGGACAGGCATGTGGTCCCCACAGGCACAGTGGGTTCCCTTCAGCCAGGCTGGGGCGGGATTGGGCTGGGTGGTCCCTGCTCAGGCACGTGGTACCCAGTGCCTTGGGTTCTGCTGGCCATGCCCAGCCTGTCCTGTTCTTGCTTTGGGCCACACAAGCCCCATGGCAGTGCCTGGGGCCCAGGCCCCAGAACCAGCCAGCCTCAGCTCTGGCAGCAGAGTCCCAGTGTGCCAGCCTGGGGACACACGGTAGAGCCCTCTGTGCCTGACTGGAGTGACCATGGCACCTGCTTTTCTTCCCGAAATGATGGAGATCCTGGACTGAAATGGCACCCGTTTTGTACATAGTTTTTAGAGTTTGTTCTTGTTTTTGGCATATAGGTTTTAGGGCTTCGTTTTGTCTTCTGTAAATACATTTCAAATATTGTTGTTAGATATGTTCTTAGGTATATACATTCTATAAATTGTTGTTATTACAAATATTCTTACAAAAGTAAATGTGTTCTGTGTTTTCATTGCTGTTCTTATGTAAATAAACAACCTTGGGTTTTCACACCCCAGTTCTCTTTCCATTTGCTTCCAGCACAGGCAGTATTGGCCAAGTTGTGTTTTCCACTTGCTCCCGGTTCCCAGGGCTGGAGGTTCATGGGGGAGCTGGCACAGCCACCCCAGCAGTGGTTGTCCCACTCAGAGGGTCCTGCTGACAGAGGTCACTGTCTCCTTGCTGTCTCTCTGGACACACTGGGGAGCTGCAGGGGAGAATCCCAGCGTGCCCTGTCCCATGGGATCCCATGTTGGGACTCAATGTCCCAGCCAGGGTGAGCACTGGTTGTGGCCCTGGGCTCAGCATGGCAGGCCTGGTGCTCGCAGCAGTGCAGACTTCAAGCTGGCCATGCACAGCTCCGTGTTTCTCCCAAAACTATCACTGCTGCAGCACCTGGGGTTCCCCAGTGCTGGGCTTTTTATCCCCACTGCATGGAGGATCACATTGCAGGGCAAAGGATGGATCCCATGTGGCATCCAACCTGCCCTGATCCAGGCTGGGCACAGCCTGATGAAAGATGAGCACATCTCGCAGGGATATGGAAACCTCCCCTGACAACCCAGTTCAGGCAGAGCCTGAGCTCTTTTGTGGCTCTGGGCAGGAAGATGCTCAGGATCTCCCAGAGAGGCTCAGCGGGCAGTAGGATTGTGCCTGGATCTCGCTCTGGACATGCCAGTGGCTCAAGGGAGAGCTGTGGGAATGATTTATAATGCACCGAGAGGGGCCACAGTCCTGCAAGGCTCTTACATCAGGAGCAAAGAGCAGCCTGCAGGGTGGGGAAGGCTGGAGCTGTAGCACTGTGTGCTCATCCCTCACCTTAATGGGGAGCTGCCCCCAGAGTTGCTATGTATCACTTTGATGGTTCTCCTGTTGGGTGTATTTTGGAGCAGCTGTTATCTGTGGCTTTTTATGGTGATCCTGTGGAAAGCAGCCATTTACCTGCTGTGATGAACTCAAAACTAATACTAACTCTTCATTCCCTTTGGTTTTATTTGGGGTTTTTTTAGTCTCTTTGTTTGATTGGTTTGCATGGGTTTGTTTGTTTCTAGGTTTTGTCTGTTTTGGTTTGAGTCTTTTGTTTGCTTTTTCATAAGACTCAGGTGAAGTTGGCATAGCCAAAGTCAAGAGAATGTACACCAGGCTTGACTTTCCAGAAATTACTTTTGGCTGGGTTTAACTGCATTCTCCAGGCTCAGGATGACCAGTACATTTGCAGGATTTGCTCTGCAACATCAGCTTGCCCAGACTCTGCTCGGTGATTCACAAATGGAGAAGACAATGGATATTGTGCCAAGCTTCCTTTCAAACAGCCAAAACTGCAACGGCATGAGAGAAAAAAAGAAAAAAACAGAGACTATATTCACCAATTAGAGCAGAAGCAGTGTCCCACCATCTTGCCCTCCACTCTTATTAATTTTGTACATTGAGAGGCAAACCTGGGCCTAAAGCTTCCGTCTCTCAGTTCCTGATGCCATTTGACTCCAGCCTGGACTCCCCCAGATCACACTGCCTGCTTTCCACGTGGGGCTGGGGATGCTCAGCCTGGAAAGAGGAGACCCTGGGGAGGCCTCACTGCAGCTCTGCAGGACTGCAAGGGTGCCACAAGTAAGATTGGGACAGGGTGTTCCACAGGGCCTGTGGCAACAGGACAAGGGGGGACGGCTTTCAGCTGCAGGAGGCTGATTGAAGTTGGATCTGAGGAAGCTGCTCTCTTCCACTGAGGGTGCTGAGGCACTGGCCCAGGCTGTGGATGCTCCATCCTTGGGAACAGGGCTCTGAGCACCATGGTCTGGGGGAACGTTGCTAAGCATGGAACCAAAGGCTCTCTAGCTCAGTGGTCATGTCACAATCCATGTCCCATCTGGAACTGCCAGCAGCCAGCAAGCAGCACAACACGACCGTTGGCCCTGGGCTCAGCACACGCTGCACGCTGCTCCTGCTGCTCCTGTCACCCTTCTTGTTCCTGTCCCCGAGACCTCATCTCATCGGTCTCAAAAGCTGCCTAAGGCCTGGATTGTGTCATCCATCCCTGCAGGATGCTCACATTTGTCCTGAGGAAGGTACGGTGCCATTCCATGGAGGTGGATCCCGCCAGCTGCTTGGGTGTGGACAGGAGTTCTGGGGGCATGGGGTGGGACAGGGACCCCACTCTGAGGTTTTGCTACCTCTGCAGGCTGTTGCAGGTAGAGAAGACAAGATGGAGGTGGACAGACAGACTGATAGAGAGGAGAAGATGGAAGTGGAGGGAGAAAAGAGAGGAGAGGAAGAGATGGAGGTGGACACAATAATGGATACGGAGGAGGAGATGGAGGTGGATGGAGAACAGACTGGAGAGGAAGAGATGGAGGTTGATGAGGATGAGGAGATGGACGTGGAAATGGAAGAGTACACCGAGGAGATGGACATTGATGAGGAAGATGAAGAGGAGGCCATGGTCCTGGGATGAAGAGCAATGCCAGCAGCAGGACAGGCATGTGGTCCCCACAGGCACAGTGGGTTCCCTGCAGCCAGGCTAGGGCGGGATTTGGCTGGTGGTCCCTGCTCAGGCACGTGGTACCCAGTGCCTTGGGTTCTTCTGGCCATGCCCAGCCTGTCCTGTTCTTGCTTTGGGCCACACAAGCCCCATGGCAGTGCCTGGGGCACAGCCCCCAGACCCAGCCAGCCTCAGCTCTGGCAGCAGGGTCCCAGTGTGCCAGCCTGGGGACACACGGAAGAGCCCTCTGTGCCTGACTGGAGTGAGCATGGCACCTGCTTTTCTTCCCGGACTGATGGAGATCCTGGACTGAAATGGCACCCTTTTGTACATAGTTTTTAGAGTTTGTTCTTGTTTTTGCCATATAGGTTTTAGGGCTTCGTTTTGTCTTCTGTAAATACATTTCAAATATTGTTGTTAGATATGTTCTTAGGTATATACATTCTATAAATTGTTGTTATTACAAATATTCTTACAAAAGTAAATGTGTTCTGTGTTTTCATTGCTGTTCTTATGTAAATAAACAACCTTGGGTTTTCACACCCCAGTTCTCTTTCCATTTGCTTCCAGCACAGGCAGTATTGGCCAAGTTGTGTTTTCCACTTGCTCCCGGTTCCCAGGGCTGGAGGTTCATGGGGGAGCTGGCACAGCCACCCCAGCAGTGGTTGTCCCACTCAGAGGGTCCCGCTGACAGAGGTCACTGTCTCCTTGCTGTCTCTCTGGACACACTGGGGAGCTGCAGGGGCGAATCCCAGCGTGCCCTGTCCCATGGGATCCCATGTTGGGACTCAATGTCCCAGCCCGGGTGAGCACTGGTTGTGGCCCTGGGCTCAGCATGGCAGGCCTGGTGCTCGCAGCAGTGCAGACTTCAAGCTGGCCATGCACAGCTCCGTGTTTCTCCCAAAACTATCACTGCTGCAGCACCTGGGGTTCCCCAGTGCTGGGCTTTTTATCCCCACTGCATGGAGGATCACATGGCAGGGCAAAGGATGGATCCCATGTGGCATCCAACCTGCCCTGATCCAGGCTGGGCACAGCCTGATGAAGGATGAGCACATCTCGCAGGGATATGGAAACCTCCCCTGACAACCCAGTTCAGGCAGAGCCTGAGCTCTTTTGTGGCTCTGGGCAGGAAGATGCTCAGGATCTCCCAGAGAGGCTCAGCGGGCAGTAGGATTGTGCCTGGATCTCGCTCTGGACATGCCAGTGGCTCAAGTGAGAGCTGTGGGAATGATTTATAATGCACCGAGAGGGGCCACAGTCCTGCAAGGCTCTTACATCAGGAGCAAAGAGCAGCCTGCAGGGTGGGGAAGGCTGGAGCTGTAGCACTGTGTGCTCATCCCTCACCTTAATGGGGAGCTGCCCCCAGAGTTGCTATGTATCACTTTGATGGTTCTCCTGTTGGGTGTATTTTGGAGCAGCTGTTATCTGTGGCTTTTTATGGTGATCCTGTGGAAAGCAGCCATTTACCTGCTGTGATGAACTCAAAACTAATACTAACTCTTCATTCCCTTTGGTTTTATTTGGGGTTTTTTTAGTCTCTTTGTTTGATTGGTTTGCATGGGTTTGTTTGTTTCTAGGTTTTGTCTGTTTTGGTTTGAGTCTTTTGTTTGCTTTTTCATAAGACTCAGGTGAAGTTGGCATAGCCAAAGTCAAGAGAATGTACACCAGGCTTGACTTTCCAGAAATTACTTTTGGCTGGGTTTAACTGCATTCTCCAGGCTCAGGATGACCAGTACATTTGCAGGATTTGCTCTGCAACATCAGCTTGCCCAGACTCTGCTCGGTGATTCACAAATGGAGAAGACAATGGATATTGTGCCAAGCTTCCTTTCAAACAGCCAAAACTGCAACGGCATGAGAGAAAAAAAGAAAAAAACAGAGACTATATTCACCAATTAGAGCAGAAGCAGTGTCCCACCATCTTGCCCTCCACTCTTATTAATTTTGTACATTGAGAGGCAAACCTGGGCCTAAAGCTTCCGTCTCTCAGTTCCTGATGCCATTTGACTCCAGCCTGGACTCCCCCAGATCACACTGCCTGCTTTCCACGTGGGGCTGGGGATGCTCAGCCTGGAAAGAGGAGACCCTGGGGAGGCCTCACTGCAGCTCTGCAGGACTGCAAGGGTGCCACAAGTAAGATTGGGACAGGGTGTTCCACAGGGCCTGTGGCAATAGGACAAGGGGGGACGGCTTTCAGCTGCAGGAGGCTGATTGAAGTTGGATCTGAGGAAGCTGCTCTCTTCCACTGAGGGTGCTGAGGCACTGGCCCAGGCTGTGGATGCTCCATCCTTGGGAACAGGGCTCTGAGCACCATGGTCTGGGGGAACGTTGCTAAGCATGGAACCAAAGGCTCTCTAGCTCAGTGGTCATGTCACAATCCATGTCCCATCTGGAACTGCCAGCAGCCAGCAAGCAGCACAACACGACCGTTGGCCCTGGGCTCAGCACACGCTGCACGCTGCTCCTGCTGCTCCTGTCACCCTTCTTGTTCCTGTCCCCGAGACCTCATCTCATCGGTCTCAAAAGCTGCCTAAGGCCTGGATTGTGTCATCCATCCCTGCAGGATGCTCACATTTGTCCTGAGGAAGGTACGGTGCCATTCCATGGAGGTGGATCCCGCCAGCTGCTTGGGTGTGGACAGGAGTTCTGGGGGCATGGGGTGGGACAGGGACCCCACTCTGAGGTTTTGCTACCTCTGCAGGCTGTTGCAGGTAGAGAAGACAAGATGGAGGTGGACAGACAGACTGATAGAGAGGAGAAGATGGAAGTGGAGGGAGAAAAGAGAGGAGAGGAAGAGATGGAGGTGGACACAATAATGGATACGGAGGAGGAGATGGAGGTGGATGGAGAACAGACTGGAGAGGAAGAGATGGAGGTTGATGAGGATGAGGAGATGGACGTGGAAATGGAAGAGTACACCGAGGAGATGGACATTGATGAGGAAGATGAAGAGGAGGCCATGGTCCTGGGATGAAGAGCAATGCCAGCAGCAGGACAGGCATGTGGTCCCCACAGGCACAGTGGGTTCCCTGCAGCCAGGCTAGGGCGGGATTTGGCTGGTGGTCCCTGCTCAGGCACGTGGTACCCAGTGCCTTGGGTTCTTCTGGCCATGCCCAGCCTGTCCTGTTCTTGCTTTGGGCCACACAAGCCCCATGGCAGTGCCTGGGGCACAGCCCCCAGACCCAGCCAGCCTCAGCTCTGGCAGCAGGGTCCCAGTGTGCCAGCCTGGGGACACACGGAAGAGCCCTCTGTGCCTGACTGGAGTGACCATGGCACCTGCTTTTCTTCCCGGACTGATGGAGATCCTGGACTGAAATGGCACCCTTTTGTACATAGTTTTTAGAGTTTGTTCTTGTTTTTGCCATATAGGTTTTAGGGCTTCGTTTTGTCTTCTGTAAATACATTTCAAATATTGTTGTTAGATATGTTCTTAGGTATATACATTCTATAAATTGTTGTTATTACAAATATTCTTACAAAAGTAAATGTGTTCTGTGTTTTCATTGCTGTTCTTATGTAAATAAACAACCTTGGGTTTTCACACCCCAGTTCTCTTTCCATTTGCTTCCAGCACAGGCAGTATTGGCCAAGTTGTGTTTTCCACTTGCTCCCGGTTCCCAGGGCTGGAGGTTCATGGGGGAGCTGGCACAGCCACCCCAGCAGTGGTTGTCCCACTCAGAGGGTCCCGCTGACAGAGGTCACTGTCTCCTTGCTGTCTCTCTGGACACACTGGGGAGCTGCAGGGGCGAATCCCAGCGTGCCCTGTCCCATGGGATCCCATGTTGGGACTCAATGTCCCAGCCAGGGTGAGCACTGGTTGTGGCCCTGGGCTCAGCATGGCAGGCCTGGTGCTCGCAGCAGTGCAGACTTCAAGCTGGCCATGCACAGCTCCGTGTTTCTCCCAAAACTATCACTGCTGCAGCACCTGGGGTTCCCCAGTGCTGGGCTTTTTATCCCCACTGCATGGAGGATCACATGGCAGGGCAAAGGATGGATCCCATGTGGCATCCAACCTGCCCTGATCCAGGCTGGGCACAGCCTGATGAAGGATGAGCACATCTCGCAGGGATATGGAAACCTCCCCTGACAACCCAGTTCAGGCAGAGCCTGAGCTCTTTTGTGGCTCTGGGCAGGAAGATGCTCAGGATCTCCCAGAGAGGCTCAGCGGGCAGTAGGATTGTGCCTGGATCTCGCTCTGGACATGCCAGTGGCTCAAGTGAGAGCTGTGGGAATGATTTATAATGCACCAAGAGGGGCCACAGTCCTGCAAGGCTCTTACATCAGGAGCAAAGAGCAGCCTGCAGGGTGGGGAAGGCTGGAGCTGTAGCACTGTGTGCTCATCCCTCACCTTAATGGGGAGCTGCCCCCAGAGTTGCTATGTATCACTTTGATGGTTCTCCTGTTGGGTGTATTTTGGAGCAGCTGTTATCTGTGGCTTTTTATGGTGATCCTGTGGAAAGCAGCCATTTACCTGCTGTGATGAACTCAAAACTAATACTAACTCTTCATTCCCTTTGGTTTTATTTGGGGTTTTTTTAGTCTCTTTGTTTGATTGGTTTGCATGGGTTTGTTTGTTTCTAGGTTTTGTCTGTTTTGGTTTGAGTCTTTTGTTTGCTTTTTCATAAGACTCAGGTGAAGTTGGCATAGCCAAAGTCAAGAGAATGTACACCAGGCTTGACTTTCCAGAAATTACTTTTGGCTGGGTTTAACTGCATTCTCCAGGCTCAGGATGACCAGTACATTTGCAGGATTTGCTCTGCAACATCAGCTTGCCCAGACTCTGCTCGGTGATTCACAAATGGAGAAGACAATGGATATTGTGCCAAGCTTCCTTTCAAACAGCCAAAACTGCAACGGCATGAGAGAAAAAAAGAAAAAAACAGAGACTATATTCACCAATTAGAGCAGAAGCAGTGTCCCACCATCTTGCCCTCCACTCTTATTAATTTTGTACATTGAGAGGCAAACCTGGGCCTAAAGCTTCCGTCTCTCAGTTCCTGATGCCATTTGACTCCAGCCTGGACTCCCCCAGATCACACTGCCTGCTTTCCACGTGGGGCTGGGGATGCTCAGCCTGGAAAGAGGAGACCCTGGGGAGGCCTCACTGCAGCTCTGCAGGACTGCAAGGGTGCCACAAGTAAGATTGGGACAGGGTGTTCCACAGGGCCTGTGGCAACAGGACAAGGGGGGACGGCTTTCAGCTGCAGGAGGCTGATTGAAGTTGGATCTGAGGAAGCTGCTCTCTTCCACTGAGGGTGCTGAGGCACTGGCCCAGGCTGTGGATGCTCCATCCTTGGGAACAGGGCTCTGAGCACCATGGTCTGGGGGAACGTTGCTAAGCATGGAACCAAAGGCTCTCTAGCTCAGTGGTCATGTCACAATCCATGTCCCATCTGGAACTGCCAGCAGCCAGCAAGCAGCACAACACGACCGTTGGCCCTGGGCTCAGCACACGCTGCACGCTGCTCCTGCTGCTCCTGTCACCCTTCTTGTTCCTGTCCCCGAGACCTCATCTCATCGGTCTCAAAAGCTGCCTAAGGCCTGGATTGTGTCATCCATCCCTGCAGGATGCTCACATTTGTCCTGAGGAAGGTACGGTGCCATTCCATGGAGGTGGATCCCGCCAGCTGCTTGGGTGTGGACAGGAGTTCTGGGGGCATGGGGTGGGACAGGGACCCCACTCTGAGGTTTTGCTACCTCTGCAGGCTGTTGCAGGTAGAGAAGACAAGATGGAGGTGGACAGACAGACTGATAGAGAGGAGAAGATGGAAGTGGAGGGAGAAAAGAGAGGAGAGGAAGAGATGGAGGTGGACACAATAATGGATACGGAGGAGGAGATGGAGGTGGATGGAGAACAGACTGGAGAGGAAGAAATGGAGGTTGATGAGGATGAGGAGATGGACGTGGAAATGGAAGAGTACACCGAGGAGATGGACATTGATGAGGAAGATGAAGAGGAGGCCATGGTCCTGGGATGAAGAGCAATGCCAGCAGCAGGACAGGCATGTGGTCCCCACAGGCACAGTGGGTTCCCTTCAGCCAGGCTGGGGCGGGATTGGGCTGGGTGGTCCCTGCTCAGGCACGTGGTACCCAGTGCCTTGGGTTCTGCTGGCCATGCCCAGCCTGTCCTGTTCTTGCTTTGGGCCACACAAGCCCCATGGCAGTGCCTGGGGCCCAGGCCCCAGAACCAGCCAGCCTCAGCTCTGGCAGCAGAGTCCCAGTGTGCCAGCCTGGGGACACACGGTAGAGCCCTCTGTGCCTGACTGGAGTGACCATGGCACCTGCTTTTCTTCCCGAAATGATGGAGATCCTGGACTGAAATGGCACCCGTTTTGTACATAGTTTTTAGAGTTTGTTCTTGTTTTTGGCATATAGGTTTTAGGGCTTCGTTTTGTCTTCTGTAAATACATTTCAAATATTGTTGTTAGATATGTTCTTAGGTATATACATTCTATAAATTGTTGTTATTACAAATATTCTTACAAAAGTAAATGTGTTCTGTGTTTTCATTGCTGTTCTTATGTAAATAAACAACCTTGGGTTTTCACACCCCAGTTCTCTTTCCATTTGCTTCCAGCACAGGCAGTATTGGCCAAGTTGTGTTTTCCACTTGCTCCCGGTTCCCAGGGCTGGAGGTTCATGGGGGAGCTGGCACAGCCACCCCAGCAGTGGTTGTCCCACTCAGAGGGTCCTGCTGACAGAGGTCACTGTCTCCTTGCTGTCTCTCTGGACACACTGGGGAGCTGCAGGGGAGAATCCCAGCGTGCCCTGTCCCATGGGATCCCATGTTGGGACTCAATGTCCCAGCCAGGGTGAGCACTGGTTGTGGCCCTGGGCTCAGCATGGCAGGCCTGGTGCTCGCAGCAGTGCAGACTTCAAGCTGGCCATGCACAGCTCCGTGTTTCTCCCAAAACTATCACTGCTGCAGCACCTGGGGTTCCCCAGTGCTGGGCTTTTTATCCCCACTGCATGGAGGATCACATTGCAGGGCAAAGGATGGATCCCATGTGGCATCCAACCTGCCCTGATCCAGGCTGGGCACAGCCTGATGAAAGATGAGCACATCTCGCAGGGATATGGAAACCTCCCCTGACAACCCAGTTCAGGCAGAGCCTGAGCTCTTTTGTGGCTCTGGGCAGGAAGATGCTCAGGATCTCCCAGAGAGGCTCAGCGGGCAGTAGGATTGTGCCTGGATCTCGCTCTGGACATGCCAGTGGCTCAAGGGAGAGCTGTGGGAATGATTTATAATGCACCGAGAGGGGCCACAGTCCTGCAAGGCTCTTACATCAGGAGCAAAGAGCAGCCTGCAGGGTGGGGAAGGCTGGAGCTGTAGCACTCTGTGCTCATCCCTCACCTTAATGGGGAGCTGCCCCCAGAGTTGCTATGTATCACTTTGATGGTTCTCCTGTTGGGTGTATTTTGGAGCAGCTGTTATCTGTGGCTTTTTATGGTGATCCTGTGGAAAGCAGCCATTTACCTGCTGTGATGAACTCAAAACTAATACTAACTCTTCATTCCCTTTGGTTTTATTTGGGGTTTTTTTAGTCTCTTTGTTTGATTGGTTTGCATGGGTTTGTTTGTTTCTAGGTTTTGTCTGTTTTGGTTTGAGTCTTTTGTTTGCTTTTTCATAAGACTCAGGTGAAGTTGGCATAGCCAAAGTCAAGAGAATGTACACCAGGCTTGACTTTCCAGAAATTACTTTTGGCTGGGTTTAACTGCATTCTCCAGGCTCAGGATGACCAGTACATTTGCAGGATTTGCTCTGCAACATCAGCTTGCCCAGACTCTGCTCGGTGATTCACAAATGGAGAAGACAATGGATATTGTGCCAAGCTTCCTTTCAAACAGCCAAAACTGCAACGGCATGAGAGAAAAAAAGAAAAAAACAGAGACTATATTCACCAATTAGAGCAGAAGCAGTGTCCCACCATCTTGCCCTCCACTCTTATTAATTTTGTACATTGAGAGGCAAACCTGGGCCTAAAGCTTCCGTCTCTCAGTTCCTGATGCCATTTGACTCCAGCCTGGACTCCCCCAGATCACACTGCCTGCTTTCCACGTGGGGCTGGGGATGCTCAGCCTGGAAAGAGGAGACCCTGGGGAGGCCTCACTGCAGCTCTGCAGGACTGCAAGGGTGCCACAAGTAAGATTGGGACAGGGTGTTCCACAGGGCCTGTGGCAATAGGACAAGGGGGGACGGCTTTCAGCTGCAGGAGGCTGATTGAAGTTGGATCTGAGGAAGCTGCTCTCTTCCACTGAGGGTGCTGAGGCACTGGCCCAGGCTGTGGATGCTCCATCCTTGGGAACAGGGCTCTGAGCACCATGGTCTGGGGGAACGTTGCTAAGCATGGAACCAAAGGCTCTCTAGCTCAGTGGTCATGTCACAATCCATGTCCCATCTGGAACTGCCAGCAGCCAGCAAGCAGCACAACACGACCGTTGGCCCTGGGCTCAGCACACGCTGCACGCTGCTCCTGCTGCTCCTGTCACCCTTCTTGTTCCTGTCCCCGAGACCTCATCTCATCGGTCTCAAAAGCTGCCTAAGGCCTGGATTGTGTCATCCATCCCTGCAGGATGCTCACATTTGTCCTGAGGAAGGTACGGTGCCATTCCATGGAGGTGGATCCCGCCAGCTGCTTGGGTGTGGACAGGAGTTCTGGGGGCATGGGGTGGGACAGGGACCCCACTCTGAGGTTTTGCTACCTCTGCAGGCTGTTGCAGGTAGAGAAGACAAGATGGAGGTGGACAGACAGACTGATAGAGAGGAGAAGATGGAAGTGGAGGGAGAAAAGAGAGGAGAGGAAGAGATGGAGGTGGACACAATAATGGATACGGAGGAGGAGATGGAGGTGGATGGAGAACAGACTGGAGAGGAAGAGATGGAGGTTGATGAGGATGAGGAGATGGACGTGGAAATGGAAGAGTACACCGAGGAGATGGACATTGATGAGGAAGATGAAGAGGAGGCCATGGTCCTGGGATGAAGAGCAATGCCAGCAGCAGGACAGGCATGTGGTCCCCACAGGCACAGTGGGTTCCCTGCAGCCAGGCTAGGGCGGGATTTGGCTGGTGGTCCCTGCTCAGGCACGTGGTACCCAGTGCCTTGGGTTCTTCTGGCCATGCCCAGCCTGTCCTGTTCTTGCTTTGGGCCACACAAGCCCCATGGCAGTGCCTGGGGCACAGCCCCCAGACCCAGCCAGCCTCAGCTCTGGCAGCAGGGTCCCAGTGTGCCAGCCTGGGGACACACGGAAGAGCCCTCTGTGCCTGACTGGAGTGAGCATGGCACCTGCTTTTCTTCCCGGACTGATGGAGATCCTGGACTGAAATGGCACCCTTTTGTACATAGTTTTTAGAGTTTGTTCTTGTTTTTGCCATATAGGTTTTAGGGCTTCGTTTTGTCTTCTGTAAATACATTTCAAATATTGTTGTTAGATATGTTCTTAGGTATATACATTCTATAAATTGTTGTTATTACAAATATTCTTACAAAAGTAAATGTGTTCTGTGTTTTCATTGCTGTTCTTATGTAAATAAACAACCTTGGGTTTTCACACCCCAGTTCTCTTTCCATTTGCTTCCAGCACAGGCAGTATTGGCCAAGTTGTGTTTTCCACTTCCTCCCGGTTCCCAGGGCTGGAGGTTCATGGGGGAGCTGGCACAGCCACCCCAGCAGTGGTTGTCCCACTCAGAGGGTCCCGCTGACAGAGGTCACTGTCTCCTTGCTGTCTCTCTGGACACACTGGGGAGCTGCAGGGGCGAATCCCAGCGTGCCCTGTCCCATGGGATCCCATGTTGGGACTCAATGTCCCAGCCCGGGTGAGCACTGGTTGTGGCCCTGGGCTCAGCATGGCAGGCCTGGTGCTCGCAGCAGTGCAGACTTCAAGCTGGCCATGCACAGCTCCGTGTTTCTCCCAAAACTATCACTGCTGCAGCACCTGGGGTTCCCCAGTGCTGGGCTTTTTATCCCCACTGCATGGAGGATCACATGGCAGGGCAAAGGATGGATCCCATGTGGCATCCAACCTGCCCTGATCCAGGCTGGGCACAGCCTGATGAAGGATGAGCACATCTCGCAGGGATATGGAAACCTCCCCTGACAACCCAGTTCAGGCAGAGCCTGAGCTCTTTTGTGGCTCTGGGCAGGAAGATGCTCAGGATCTCCCAGAGAGGCTCAGCGGGCAGTAGGATTGTGCCTGGATCTCGCTCTGGACATGCCAGTGGCTCAAGTGAGAGCTGTGGGAATGATTTATAATGCACCGAGAGGGGCCACAGTCCTGCAAGGCTCTTACATCAGGAGCAAAGAGCAGCCTGCAGGGTGGGGAAGGCTGGAGCTGTAGCACTGTGTGCTCATCCCTCACCTTAATGGGGAGCTGCCCCCAGAGTTGCTATGTATCACTTTGATGGTTCTCCTGTTGGGTGTATTTTGGAGCAGCTGTTATCTGTGGCTTTTTATGGTGATCCTGTGGAAAGCAGCCATTTACCTGCTGTGATGAACTCAAAACTAATACTAACTCTTCATTCCCTTTGGTTTTATTTGGGGTTTTTTTAGTCTCTTTGTTTGATTGGTTTGCATGGGTTTGTTTGTTTCTAGGTTTTGTCTGTTTTGGTTTGAGTCTTTTGTTTGCTTTTTCATAAGACTCAGGTGAAGTTGGCATAGCCAAAGTCAAGAGAATGTACACCAGGCTTGACTTTCCAGAAATTACTTTTGGCTGGGTTTAACTGCATTCTCCAGGCTCAGGATGACCAGTACATTTGCAGGATTTGCTCTGCAACATCAGCTTGCCCAGACTCTGCTCGGTGATTCACAAATGGAGAAGACAATGGATATTGTGCCAAGCTTCCTTTCAAACAGCCAAAACTGCAACGGCATGAGAGAAAAAAAGAAAAAAACAGAGACTATATTCACCAATTAGAGCAGAAGCAGTGTCCCACCATCTTGCCCTCCACTCTTATTAATTTTGTACATTGAGAGGCAAACCTGGGCCTAAAGCTTCCGTCTCTCAGTTCCTGATGCCATTTGACTCCAGCCTGGACTCCCCGAGATCACACTGCCTGCTTTCCACGTGGGGCTGGGGATGCTCAGCCTGGAAAGAGGAGACCCTGGGGAGGCCTCACTGCAGCTCTGCAGGACTGCAAGGGTGCCACAAGTAAGATTGGGACAGGGTGTTCCACAGGGCCTGTGGCAACAGGACAAGGGGGGACGGCTTTCAGCTGCAGGAGGCTGATTGAAGTTGGATCTGAGGAAGCTGCTCTCTTCCACTGAGGGTGCTGAGGCACTGGCCCAGGCTGTGGATGCTCCATCCTTGGGAACAGGGCTCTGAGCACCATGGTCTGGGGGAACGTTGCTAAGCATGGAACCAAAGGCTCTCTAGCTCAGTGGTCATGTCCCAATCCATGTCCCATCTGGAACTGCCAGCAGCCAGCAAGCAGCACAACACGACCGTTGGCCCTGGGCTCAGCACACGCTGCACGCTGCTCCTGCTGCTCCTGTCACCCTTCTTGTTCCTGTCCCCGAGACCTCATCTCATCGGTCTCAAAAGCTGCCTAAGGCCTGGATTGTGTCATCCATCCCTGCAGGATGCTCACATTTGTCCTGAGGAAGGTACGGTGCCATTCCATGGAGGTGGATCCCGCCAGCTGCTTGGGTGTGGACAGGAGTTCTGGGGGCATGGGGTGGGACAGGGACCCCACTCTGAGGTTTTGCTACCTCTGCAGGCTGTTGCAGGTAGAGAAGACAAGATGGAGGTGGACAGACAGACTGATAGAGAGGAGAAGATGGAAGTGGAGGGAGAAAAGAGAGGAGAGGAAGAGATGGAGGTGGACACAATAATGGATACGGAGGAGGAGATGGAGGTGGATGGAGAACAGACTGGAGAGGAAGAGATGGAGGTTGATGAGGATGAGGAGATGGACGTGGAAATGGAAGAGTACACCGAGGAGATGGACATTGATGAGGAAGATGAAGAGGAGGCCATGGTCCTGGGATGAAGAGCAATGCCAGCAGCAGGACAGGCATGTGGTCCCCACAGGCACAGTGGGTTCCCTGCAGCCAGGCTAGGGCGGGATTTGGCTGGTGGTCCCTGCTCAGGCACGTGGTACCCAGTGCCTTGGGTTCTTCTGGCCATGCACAGCCTGTCCTGTTCTTGCTTTGGGCCACACAAGCCCCATGGCAGTGCCTGGGGCACAGCCCCCAGACCCAGCCAGCCTCAGCTCTGGCAGCAGGGTCCCAGTGTGCCAGCCTGGGGACACACGGAAGAGCCCTCTGTGCCTGACTGGAGTGACCATGGCACCTGCTTTTCTTCCCGGACTGATGGAGATCCTGGACTGAAATGGCACCCTTTTGTACATAGTTTTTAGAGTTTGTTCTTGTTTTTGCCATATAGGTTTTAGGGCTTCGTTTTGTCTTCTGTAAATACATTTCAAATATTGTTGTTAGATATGTTCTTAGGTATATACATTCTATAAATTGTTGTTATTACAAATATTCTTACAAAAGTAAATGTGTTCTGTGTTTTCATTGCTGTTCTTATGTAAATAAACAACCTTGGGTTTTCACACCCCAGTTCTCTTTCCATTTGCTTCCAGCACAGGCAGTATTGGCCAAGTTGTGTTTTCCACTTGCTCCCGGTTCCCAGGGCTGGAGGTTCATGGGGGAGCTGGCACAGCCACCCCAGCAGTGGTTGTCCCACTCAGAGGGTCCCGCTGACAGAGGTCACTGTCTCCTTGCTGTCTCTCTGGACACACTGGGGAGCTGCAGGGGCGAATCCCAGCGTGCCCTGTCCCATGGGATCCCATGTTGGGACTCAATGTCCCAGCCCGGGTGAGCACTGGTTGTGGCCCTGGGCTCAGCATGGCAGGCCTGGTGCTCGCAGCAGTGCAGACTTCAAGCTGGCCATGCACAGCTCCGTGTTTCTCCCAAAACTATCACTGCTGCAGCACCTGGGGTTCCCCAGTGCTGGGCTTTTTATCCCCACTGCATGGAGGATCACATGGCAGGGCAAAGGATGGATCCCATGTGGCATCCAACCTGCCCTGATCCAGGCTGGGCACAGCCTGATGAAGGATGAGCACATCTCGCAGGGATATGGAAACCTCCCCTGACAACCCAGTTCAGGCAGAGCCTGAGCTCTTTTGTGGCTCTGGGCAGGAAGATGCTCAGGATCTCCCAGAGAGGCTCAGCGGGCAGTAGGATTGTGCCTGGATCTCGCTCTGGACATGCCAGTGGCTCAAGTGAGAGCTGTGGGAATGATTTATAATGCACCGAGAGGGGCCACAGTCCTGCAAGGCTCTTACATCAGGAGCAAAGAGCAGCCTGCAGGGTGGGGAAGGCTGGAGCTGTAGCACTGTGTGCTCATCCCTCACCTTAATGGGGAGCTGCCCCCAGAGTTGCTATGTATCACTTTGATGGTTCTCCTGTTGGGTGTATTTTGGAGCAGCTGTTATCTGTGGCTTTTTATGGTGATCCTGTGGAAAGCAGCCATTTACCTGCTGTGATGAACTCAAAACTAATACTAACTCTTCATTCCCTTTGGTTTTATTTGGGGTTTTTTTAGTCTCTTTGTTTGATTGGTTTGCATGGGTTTGTTTGTTTCTAGGTTTTGTCTGTTTTGGTTTGAGTCTTTTGTTTGCTTTTTCATAAGACTCAGGTGAAGTTGGCATAGCCAAAGTCAAGAGAATGTACACCAGGCTTGACTTTCCAGAAATTACTTTTGGCTGGGTTTAACTGCATTCTCCAGGCTCAGGATGACCAGTACATTTGCAGGATTTGCTCTGCAACATCAGCTTGCCCAGACTCTGCTCGGTGATTCACAAATGGAGAAGACAATGGATATTGTGCCAAGCTTCCTTTCAAACAGCCAAAACTGCAACGGCATGAGAGAAAAAAAGAAAAAAACAGAGACTATATTCACCAATTAGAGCAGAAGCAGTGTCCCACCATCTTGCCCTCCACTCTTATTAATTTTGTACATTGAGAGGCAAACCTGGGCCTAAAGCTTCCGTCTCTCAGTTCCTGATGCCATTTGACTCCAGCCTGGACTCCCCCAGATCACACTGCCTGCTTTCCACGTGGGGCTGGGGATGCTCAGCCTGGAAAGAGGAGACCCTGGGGAGGCCTCACTGCAGCTCTGCAGGACTGCAAGGGTGCCACAAGTAAGATTGGGACAGGGTGTTCCACAGGGCCTGTGGCAACAGGACAAGGGGGGACGGCTTTCAGCTGCAGGAGGCTGATTGAAGTTGGATCTGAGGAAGCTGCTCTCTTCCACTGAGGGTGCTGAGGCACTGGCCCAGGCTGTGGATGCTCCATCCTTGGGAACAGGGCTCTGAGCACCATGGTCTGGGGGAACGTTGCTAAGCATGGAACCAAAGGCTCTCTAGCTCAGTGGTCATGTCACAATCCATGTCCCATCTGGAACTGCCAGCAGCCAGCAAGCAGCACAACACGACCGTTGGCCCTGGGCTCAGCACACGCTGCACGCTGCTCCTGCTGCTCCTGTCACCCTTCTTGTTCCTGTCCCCGAGACCTCATCTCATCGGTCGCAAAAGCTGCCTAAGGCCTGGATTGTGTCATCCATCCCTGCAGGATGCTCACATTTGTCCTGAGGAAGGTACGGTGCCATTCCATGGAGGTGGATCCCCCCAGCTGCTTGGGTGTGGACAGGAGTTCTGGGGGCATGGGGTGGGACAGGGACCCCACTCTGAGGTTTTGCTACCTCTGCAGGCTGTTGCAGGTAGAGAAGACAAGATGGAGGTGGACAGACAGACTGATAGAGAGGAGAAGATGGAAGTGGAGGGAGAAAAGAGAGGAGAGGAAGAGATGGAGGTGGACACAATAATGGATACGGAGGAGGAGATGGAGGTGGATGGAGAACAGACTGGAGAGGAAGAAATGGAGGTTGATGAGGATGAGGAGATGGACGTGGAAATGGAAGAGTACACCGAGGAGATGGACATTGATGAGGAAGATGAAGAGGAGGCCATGGTCCTGGGATGAAGAGCAATGCCAGCAGCAGGACAGGCATGTGGTCCCCACAGGCACAGTGGGTTCCCTGCAGCCAGGCTGGGGCGGGATTGGGCTGGGTGGTCCCTGCTCAGGCACGTGGTACCCAGTGCCTTGGGTTCTGCTGGCCATGCCCAGCCTGTCCTGTTCTTGCTTTGGGCCACACAAGCCCCATGGCAGTGCCTGGGGCCCAGCCCCCAGAACCAGCCAGCCTCAGCTCTGGCAGCAGGGTCCCAGTGTGCCAGCCTGGGGACACACGGAAGAGCCCTCTGTGCCTGACTGGAGTGACCATGGCACCTGCTTTTCTTCCCGAAATGATGGAGATCCTGGTCTGAAATGGCACCCGTTTTGTACATAGTTTTTAGAGTTTGTTCTTGTTTTTGCCATATAGGTTTTAGGGCTTCGTTTTGTCTTCTGTAAATACATTTCAAATATTGTTGTTAGATATGTTCTTAGGTATATACATTCTATAAATTGTTGTTATTACAAATATTCTTACAAAAGTAAATGTGTTCTGTGTTTTCATTGCTGTTCTTATGTAAATAAACAACCTTGGGTTTTCACACCCCAGTTCTCTTTCCATTTGCTTCCAGCACAGGCAGTATTGGCCAAGTTGTGTTTTCCACTTGCTCCCGGTTCCCAGGGCTGGAGGTTCATGGGGGAGCTGGCACAGCCACCCCAGCAGTGGTTGTCCCACTCAGAGGGTCCTGCTGACAGAGGTCACTGTCTCCTTGCTGTTTCTCTGGACACACTGGGGAGCTGCAGGGGCGAATCCCAGCGTGCCCTGTCCCATGGGATCCCATGTTGGGACTCAATGTCCCAGCCCGGGTGAGCACTGGTTGTGGCCCTGGGCTCAGCATGGCAGGCCTGGTGCTCGCAGCAGTGCAGACTTCAAGCTGGCCATGCACAGCTCCGTGTTTCTCCCAAAACTATCACTGCTGCAGCACCTGGGGTTCCCCAGTGCTGGGCTTTTTATCCCCACTGCATGGAGGATCACATGGCAGGGCAAAGGATGGATCCCATGTGGCATCCAACCTGCCCTGATCCAGGCTGGGCACAGCCTGATGAGGATGAGCACATCTCGCAGGGATATGGAAACCTCCCCTGACAACCCAGTTCAGGCAGAGCCTGAGCTCTTTTGTGGCTCTGGGCAGGAAGATGCTCAGGATCTCCCAGAGAGGCTCAGCGGGCAGTAGGATTGTGCCTGGATCTCGCTCTGGACATGCCAGTGGCTCAAGTGAGAGCTGTGGGAATGATTTATAATGCACCGAGAGGGGCCACAGTCCTGCAAGGCTCTTACATCAGGAGCAAAGAGCAGCCTGCAGGGTGGGGAAGGCTGGAGCTGTAGCACTCTGTGCTCATCCCTCACCTTAATGGGGAGCTGCCCCCAGAGTTGCTATGTATCACTTTGATGGTTCTCCTGTTGGGTGTATTTTGGAGCAGCTGTTATCTGTGGCTTTTTATGGTGATCCTGTGGAAAGCAGCCATTTACCTGCTGTGATGAACTCAAAACTAATACTAACTCTTCATTCCCTTTGGTTTTATTTGGGGTTTTTTTAGTCTCTTTGTTTGATTGGTTTGCATGGGTTTGTTTGTTTCTAGGTTTTGTCTGTTTTGGTTTGAGTCTTTTGTTTGCTTTTTCATAAGACTCAGGTGAAGTTGGCATAGCCAAAGTCAAGAGAATGTACACCAGGCTTGACTTTCCAGAAATTACTTTTGGCTGGGTTTAACTGCATTCTCCAGGCTCAGGATGACCAGTACATTTGCAGGATTTGCTCTGCAACATCAGCTTGCCCAGACTCTGCTCGGTGATTCACAAATGGAGAAGACAATGGATATTGTGCCAAGCTTCCTTTCAAACAGCCAAAACTGCAACGGCATGAGAGAAAAAAAGAAAAAAACAGAGACTATATTCACCAATTAGAGCAGAAGCAGTGTCCCACCATCTTGCCCTCCACTCTTATTAATTTTGTACATTGAGAGGCAAACCTGGGCCTAAAGCTTCCGTCTCTCAGTTCCTGATGCCATTTGACTCCAGCCTGGACTCCCCCAGATCACACTGCCTGCTTTCCACGTGGGGCTGGGGATGCTCAGCCTGGAAAGAGGAGACCCTGGGGAGGCCTCACTGCAGCTCTGCAGGACTGCAAGGGTGCCACAAGTAAGATTGGGACAGGGTGTTCCACAGGGCCTGTGGCAATAGGACAAGGGGGGACGGCTTTCAGCTGCAGGAGGCTGATTGAAGTTGGATCTGAGGAAGCTGCTCTCTTCCACTGAGGGTGCTGAGGCACTGGCCCAGGCTGTGGATGCTCCATCCTTGGGAACAGGGCTCTGAGCACCATGGTCTGGGGGAACGTTGCTAAGCATGGAACCAAAGGCTCTCTAGCTCAGTGGTCATGTCACAATCCATGTCCCATCTGGAACTGCCAGCAGCCAGCAAGCAGCACAACACGACCGTTGGCCCTGGGCTCAGCACACGCTGCACGCTGCTCCTGCTGCTCCTGTCACCCTTCTTGTTCCTGTCCCCGAGACCTCATCTCATCGGTCTCAAAAGCTGCCTAAGGCCTGGATTGTGTCATCCATCCCTGCAGGATGCTCACATTTGTCCTGAGGAAGGTACGGTGCCATTCCATGGAGGTGGATCCCGCCAGCTGCTTGGGTGTGGACAGGAGTTCTGGGGGCATGGGGTGGGACAGGGACCCCACTCTGAGGTTTTGCTACCTCTGCAGGCTGTTGCAGGTAGAGAAGACAAGATGGAGGTGGACAGACAGACTGATAGAGAGGAGAAGATGGAAGTGGAGGGAGAAAAGAGAGGAGAGGAAGAGATGGAGGTGGACACAATAATGGATACGGAGGAGGAGATGGAGGTGGATGGAGAACAGACTGGAGAGGAAGAGATGGAGGTTGATGAGGATGAGGAGATGGACGTGGAAATGGAAGAGTACACCGAGGAGATGGACATTGATGAGGAAGATGAAGAGGAGGCCATGGTCCTGGGATGAAGAGCAATGCCAGCAGCAGGACAGGCATGTGGTCCCCACAGGCACAGTGGGTTCCCTGCAGCCAGGCTAGGGCGGGATTTGGCTGGTGGTCCCTGCTCAGGCACGTGGTACCCAGTGCCTTGGGTTCTTCTGGCCATGCCCAGCCTGTCCTGTTCTTGCTTTGGGCCACACAAGCCCCATGGCAGTGCCTGGGGCACAGCCCCCAGACCCAGCCAGCCTCAGCTCTGGCAGCAGGGTCCCAGTGTGCCAGCCTGGGGACACACGGAAGAGCCCTCTGTGCCTGACTGGAGTGACCATGGCACCTGCTTTTCTTCCCGGACTGATGGAGATCCTGGACTGAAATGGCACCCTTTTGTACATAGTTTTTAGAGTTTGTTCTTGTTTTTGCCATATAGGTTTTAGGGCTTCGTTTTGTCTTCTGTAAATACATTTCAAATATTGTTGTTAGATATGTTCTTAGGTATATACATTCTATAAATTGTTGTTATTACAAATATTCTTACAAAAGTAAATGTGTTCTGTGTTTTCATTGCTGTTCTTATGTAAATAAACAACCTTGGGTTTTCACACCCCAGTTCTCTTTCCATTTGCTTCCAGCACAGGCAGTATTGGCCAAGTTGTGTTTTCCACTTGCTCCCGGTTCCCAGGGCTGGAGGTTCATGGGGGAGCTGGCACAGCCACCCCAGCAGTGGTTGTCCCACTCAGAGGGTCCCGCTGACAGAGGTCACTGTCTCCTTGCTGTCTCTCTGGACACACTGGGGAGCTGCAGGGGCGAATCCCAGCGTGCCCTGTCCCATGGGATCCCATGTTGGGACTCAATGTCCCAGCCCGGGTGAGCACTGGTTGTGGCCCTGGGCTCAGCATGGCAGGCCTGGTGCTCGCAGCAGTGCAGACTTCAAGCTGGCCATGCACAGCTCCGTGTTTCTCCCAAAACTATCACTGCTGCAGCACCTGGGGTTCCCCAGTGCTGGGCTTTTTATCCCCACTGCATGGAGGATCACATGGCAGGGCAAAGGATGGATCCCATGTGGCATCCAACCTGCCCTGATCCAGGCTGGGCACAGCCTGATGAAGGATGAGCACATCTCGCAGGGATATGGAAACCTCCCCTGACAACCCAGTTCAGGCAGAGCCTGAGCTCTTTTGTGGCTCTGGGCAGGAAGATGCTCAGGATCTCCCAGAGAGGCTCAGCGGGCAGTAGGATTGTGCCTGGATCTCGCTCTGGACATGCCAGTGGCTCAAGTGAGAGCTGTGGGAATGATTTATAATGCACCAAGAGGGGCCACAGTCCTGCAAGGCTCTTACATCAGGAGCAAAGAGCAGCCTGCAGGGTGGGGAAGGCTGGAGCTGTAGCACTGTGTGCTCATCCCTCACCTTAATGGGGAGCTGCCCCCAGAGTTGCTATGTATCACTTTGATGGTTCTCCTGTTGGGTGTATTTTGGAGCAGCTGTTATCTGTGGCTTTTTATGGTGATCCTGTGGAAAGCAGCCATTTACCTGCTGTGATGAACTCAAAACTAATACTAACTCTTCATTCCCTTTGGTTTTATTTGGGGTTTTTTTAGTCTCTTTGTTTGATTGGTTTGCATGGGTTTGTTTGTTTCTAGGTTTTGTCTGTTTTGGTTTGAGTCTTTTGTTTGCTTTTTCATAAGACTCAGGTGAAGTTGGCATAGCCAAAGTCAAGAGAATGTACACCAGGCTTGACTTTCCAGAAATTACTTTTGGCTGGGTTTAACTGCATTCTCCAGGCTCAGGATGACCAGTACATTTGCAGGATTTGCTCTGCAACATCAGCTTGCCCAGACTCTGCTCGGTGATTCACAAATGGAGAAGACAATGGATATTGTGCCAAGCTTCCTTTCAAACAGCCAAAACTGCAACGGCATGAGAGAAAAAAAGAAAAAAACAGAGACTATATTCACCAATTAGAGCAGAAGCAGTGTCCCACCATCTTGCCCTCCACTCTTATTAATTTTGTACATTGAGAGGCAAACCTGGGCCTAAAGCTTCCGTCTCTCAGTTCCTGATGCCATTTGACTCCAGCCTGGACTCCCCCAGATCACACTGCCTGCTTTCCACGTGGGGCTGGGGATGCTCAGCCTGGAAAGAGGAGACCCTGGGGAGGCCTCACTGCAGCTCTGCAGGACTGCAAGGGTGCCACAAGTAAGATTGGGACAGGGTGTTCCACAGGGCCTGTGGCAACAGGACAAGGGGGGACGGCTTTCAGCTGCAGGAGGCTGATTGAAGTTGGATCTGAGGAAGCTGCTCTCTTCCACTGAGGGTGCTGAGGCACTGGCCCAGGCTGTGGATGCTCCATCCTTGGGAACAGGGCTCTGAGCACCATGGTCTGGGGGAACGTTGCTAAGCATGGAACCAAAGGCTCTCTAGCTCAGTGGTCATGTCACAATCCATGTCCCATCTGGAACTGCCAGCAGCCAGCAAGCAGCACAACACGACCGTTGGCCCTGGGCTCAGCACACGCTGCACGCTGCTCCTGCTGCTCCTGTCACCCTTCTTGTTCCTGTCCCCGAGACCTCATCTCATCGGTCTCAAAAGCTGCCTAAGGCCTGGATTGTGTCATCCATCCCTGCAGGATGCTCACATTTGTCCTGAGGAAGGTACGGTGCCATTCCATGGAGGTGGATCCCGCCAGCTGCTTGGGTGTGGACAGGAGTTCTGGGGGCATGGGGTGGGACAGGGACCCCACTCTGAGGTTTTGCTACCTCTGCAGGCTGTTGCAGGTAGAGAAGACAAGATGGAGGTGGACAGACAGACTGATAGAGAGGAGAAGATGGAAGTGGAGGGAGAAAAGAGAGGAGAGGAAGAGATGGAGGTGGACACAATAATGGATACGGAGGAGGAGATGGAGGTGGATGGAGAACAGACTGGAGAGGAAGAAATGGAGGTTGATGAGGATGAGGAGATGGACGTGGAAATGGAAGAGTACACCGAGGAGATGGACATTGATGAGGAAGATGAAGAGGAGGCCATGGTCCTGGGATGAAGAGCAATGCCAGCAGCAGGACAGGCATGTGGTCCCCACAGGCACAGTGGGTTCCCTTCAGCCAGGCTGGGGCGGGATTGGGCTGGGTGGTCCCTGCTCAGGCACGTGGTACCCAGTGCCTTGGGTTCTGCTGGCCATGCCCAGCCTGTCCTGTTCTTGCTTTGGGCCACACAAGCCCCATGGCAGTGCCTGGGGCCCAGGCCCCAGAACCAGCCAGCCTCAGCTCTGGCAGCAGAGTCCCAGTGTGCCAGCCTGGGGACACACGGTAGAGCCCTCTGTGCCTGACTGGAGTGACCATGGCACCTGCTTTTCTTCCCGAAATGATGGAGATCCTGGACTGAAATGGCACCCGTTTTGTACATAGTTTTTAGAGTTTGTTCTTGTTTTTGGCATATAGGTTTTAGGGCTTCGTTTTGTCTTCTGTAAATACATTTCAAATATTGTTGTTAGATATGTTCTTAGGTATATACATTCTATAAATTGTTGTTATTACAAATATTCTTACAAAAGTAAATGTGTTCTGTGTTTTCATTGCTGTTCTTATGTAAATAAACAACCTTGGGTTTTCACACCCCAGTTCTCTTTCCATTTGCTTCCAGCACAGGCAGTATTGGCCAAGTTGTGTTTTCCACTTGCTCCCGGTTCCCAGGGCTGGAGGTTCATGGGGGAGCTGGCACAGCCACCCCAGCAGTGGTTGTCCCACTCAGAGGGTCCTGCTGACAGAGGTCACTGTCTCCTTGCTGTCTCTCTGGACACACTGGGGAGCTGCAGGGGAGAATCCCAGCGTGCCCTGTCCCATGGGATCCCATGTTGGGACTCAATGTCCCAGCCAGGGTGAGCACTGGTTGTGGCCCTGGGCTCAGCATGGCAGGCCTGGTGCTCGCAGCAGTGCAGACTTCAAGCTGGCCATGCACAGCTCCGTGTTTCTCCCAAAACTATCACTGCTGCAGCACTTGGGGTTCCCCAGTGCTGGGCTTTTTATCCCCACTGCATGGAGGATCACATTGCAGGGCAAAGGATGGATCCCATGTGGCATCCAACCTGCCCTGATCCAGGCTGGGCACAGCCTGATGAAAGATGAGCACATCTCGCAGGGATATGGAAACCTCCCCTGACAACCCAGTTCAGGCAGAGCCTGAGCTCTTTTGTGGCTCTGGGCAGGAAGATGCTCAGGATCTCCCAGAGAGGCTCAGCGGGCAGTAGGATTGTGCCTGGATCTCGCTCTGGACATGCCAGTGGATCAAGGGAGAGCTGTGGGAATGATTTATAATGCACCGAGAGGGGCCACAGTCCTGCAAGGCTCTTACATCAGGAGCAAAGAGCAGCCTGCAGGGTGGGGAAGGCTGGAGCTGTAGCACTCTGTGCTCATCCCTCACCTTAATGGGGAGCTGCCCCCAGAGTTGCTATGTATCACTTTGATGGTTCTCCTGTTGGGTGTATTTTGGAGCAGCTGTTATCTGTGGCTTTTTATGGTGATCCTGTGGAAAGCAGCCATTTACCTGCTGTGATGAACTCAAAACTAATACTAACTCTTCATTCCCTTTGGTTTTATTTGGGGTTTTTTTAGTCTCTTTGTTTGATTGGTTTGCATGGGTTTGTTTGTTTCTAGGTTTTGTCTGTTTTGGTTTGAGTCTTTTGTTTGCTTTTTCATAAGACTCAGGTGAAGTTGGCATAGCCAAAGTCAAGAGAATGTACACCAGGCTTGACTTTCCAGAAATTACTTTTGGCTGGGTTTAACTGCATTCTCCAGGCTCAGGATGACCAGTACATTTGCAGGATTTGCTCTGCAACATCAGCTTGCCCAGACTCTGCTCGGTGATTCACAAATGGAGAAGACAATGGATATTGTGCCAAGCTTCCTTTCAAACAGCCAAAACTGCAACGGCATGAGAGAAAAAAAGAAAAAAACAGAGACTATATTCACCAATTAGAGCAGAAGCAGTGTCCCACCATCTTGCCCTCCACTCTTATTAATTTTGTACATTGAGAGGCAAACCTGGGCCTAAAGCTTCCGTCTCTCAGTTCCTGATGCCATTTGACTCCAGCCTGGACTCCCCCAGATCACACTGCCTGCTTTCCACGTGGGGCTGGGGATGCTCAGCCTGGAAAGAGGAGACCCTGGGGAGGCCTCACTGCAGCTCTGCAGGACTGCAAGGGTGCCACAAGTAAGATTGGGACAGGGTGTTCCACAGGGCCTGTGGCAACAGGACAAGGGGGGACGGCTTTCAGCTGCAGGAGGCTGATTGAAGTTGGATCTGAGGAAGCTGCTCTCTTCCACTGAGGGTGCTGAGGCACTGGCCCAGGCTGTGGATGCTCCATCCTTGGGAACAGGGCTCTGAGCACCATGGTCTGGGGGAACGTTGCTAAGCATGGAACCAAAGGCTCTCTAGCTCAGTGGTCATGTCACAATCCATGTCCCATCTGGAACTGCCAGCAGCCAGCAAGCAGCACAACACGACCGTTGGCCCTGGGCTCAGCACACGCTGCACGCTGCTCCTGCTGCTCCTGTCACCCTTCTTGTTCCTGTCCCCGAGACCTCATCTCATCGGTCTCAAAAGCTGCCTAAGGCCTGGATTGTGTCATCCATCCCTGCAGGATGCTCACATTTGTCCTGAGGAAGGTACGGTGCCATTCCATGGAGGTGGATCCCGCCAGCTGCTTGGGTGTGGACAGGAGTTCTGGGGGCATGGGGTGGGACAGGGACCCCACTCTGAGGTTTTGCTACCTCTGCAGGCTGTTGCAGGTAGAGAAGACAAGATGGAGGTGGACAGACAGACTGATAGAGAGGAGAAGATGGAAGTGGAGGGAGAAAAGAGAGGAGAGGAAGAGATGGAGGTGGACACAATAATGGATACGGAGGAGGAGATGGAGGTGGATGGAGAACAGACTGGAGAGGAAGAAATGGAGGTTGATGAGGATGAGGAGATGGACGTGGAAATGGAAGAGTACACCGAGGAGATGGACATTGATGAGGAAGATGAAGAGGAGGCCATGGTCCTGGGATGAAGAGCAATGCCAGCAGCAGGACAGGCATGTGGTCCCCACAGGCACAGTGGGTTCCCTTCAGCCAGGCTGGGGCGGGATTGGGCTGGGTGGTCCCTGCTCAGGCACGTGGTACCCAGTGCCTTGGGTTCTGCTGGCCATGCCCAGCCTGTCCTGTTCTTGCTTTGGGCCACACAAGCCCCATGGCAGTGCCTGGGGCCCAGGCCCCAGAACCAGCCAGCCTCAGCTCTGGCAGCAGAGTCCCAGTGTGCCAGCCTGGGGACACACGGTAGAGCCCTCTGTGCCTGACTGGAGTGACCATGGCACCTGCTTTTCTTCCCGAAATGATGGAGATCCTGGACTGAAATGGCACCCGTTTTGTACATAGTTTTTAGAGTTTGTTCTTGTTTTTGGCATATAGGTTTTAGGGCTTCGTTTTGTCTTCTGTAAATACATTTCAAATATTGTTGTTAGATATGTTCTTAGGTATATACATTCTATAAATTGTTGTTATTACAAATATTCTTACAAAAGTAAATGTGTTCTGTGTTTTCATTGCTGTTCTTATGTAAATAAACAACCTTGGGTTTTCACACCCCAGTTCTCTTTCCATTTGCTTCCAGCACAGGCAGTATTGGCCAAGTTGTGTTTTCCACTTGCTCCCGGTTCCCAGGGCTGGAGGTTCATGGGGGAGCTGGCACAGCCACCCCAGCAGTGGTTGTCCCACTCAGAGGGTCCTGCTGACAGAGGTCACTGTCTCCTTGCTGTCTCTCTGGACACACTGGGGAGCTGCAGGGGAGAATCCCAGCGTGCCCTGTCCCATGGGATCCCATGTTGGGACTCAATGTCCCAGCCAGGGTGAGCACTGGTTGTGGCCCTGGGCTCAGCATGGCAGGCCTGGTGCTCGCAGCAGTGCAGACTTCAAGCTGGCCATGCACAGCTCCGTGTTTCTCCCAAAACTATCACTGCTGCAGCACCTGGGGTTCCCCAGTGCTGGGCTTTTTATCCCCACTGCATGGAGGATCACATTGCAGGGCAAAGGATGGATCCCATGTGGCATCCAACCTGCCCTGATCCAGGCTGGGCACAGCCTGATGAAAGATGAGCACATCTCGCAGGGATATGGAAACCTCCCCTGACAACCCAGTTCAGGCAGAGCCTGAGCTCTTTTGTGGCTCTGGGCAGGAAGATGCTCAGGATCTCCCAGAGAGGCTCAGCGGGCAGTAGGATTGTGCCTGGATCTCGCTCTGGACATGCCAGTGGATCAAGGGAGAGCTGTGGGAATGATTTATAATGCACCGAGAGGGGCCACAGTCCTGCAAGGCTCTTACATCAGGAGCAAAGAGCAGCCTGCAGGGTGGGGAAGGCTGGAGCTGTAGCACTGTGTGCTCATCCCTCACCTTAATGGGGAGCTGCCCCCAGAGTTGCTATGTATCACTTTGATGGTTCTCCTGTTGGGTGTATTTTGGAGCAGCTGTTATCTGTGGCTTTTTATGGTGATCCTGTGGAAAGCAGCCATTTACCTGCTGTGATGAACTCAAAACTAATACTAACTCTTCATTCCCTTTGGTTTTATTTGGGGTTTTTTTAGTCTCTTTGTTTGATTGGTTTGCATGGGTTTGTTTGTTTCTAGGTTTTGTCTGTTTTGGTTTGAGTCTTTTGTTTGCTTTTTCATAAGACTCAGGTGAAGTTGGCATAGCCAAAGTCAAGAGAATGTACACCAGGCTTGACTTTCCAGAAATTACTTTTGGCTGGGTTTAACTGCATTCTCCAGGCTCAGGATGACCAGTACATTTGCAGGATTTGCTCTGCAACATCAGCTTGCCCAGACTCTGCTCGGTGATTCACAAATGGAGAAGACAATGGATATTGTGCCAAGCTTCCTTTCAAACAGCCAAAACTGCAACGGCATGAGAGAAAAAAAGAAAAAAACAGAGACTATATTCACCAATTAGAGCAGAAGCAGTGTCCCACCATCTTGCCCTCCACTCTTATTAATTTTGTACATTGAGAGGCAAACCTGGGCCTAAAGCTTCCGTCTCTCAGTTCCTGATGCCATTTGACTCCAGCCTGGACTCCCCGAGATCACACTGCCTGCTTTCCACGTGGGGCTGGGGATGCTCAGCCTGGAAAGAGGAGACCCTGGGGAGGCCTCACTGCAGCTCTGCAGGACTGCAAGGGTGCCACAAGTAAGATTGGGACAGGGTGTTCCACAGGGCCTGTGGCAACAGGACAAGGGGGGACGGCTTTCAGCTGCAGGAGGCTGATTGAAGTTGGATCTGAGGAAGCTGCTCTCTTCCACTGAGGGTGCTGAGGCACTGGCCCAGGCTGTGGATGCTCCATCCTTGGGAACAGGGCTCTGAGCACCATGGTCTGGGGGAACGTTGCTAAGCATGGAACCAAAGGCTCTCTAGCTCAGTGGTCATGTCACAATCCATGTCCCATCTGGAACTGCCAGCAGCCAGCAAGCAGCACAACACGACCGTTGGCCCTGGGCTCAGCACACGCTGCACGCTGCTCCTGCTGCTCCTGTCACCCTTCTTGTTCCTGTCCCCGAGACCTCATCTCATCGGTCTCAAAAGCTGCCTAAGGCCTGGATTGTGTCATCCATCCCTGCAGGATGCTCACATTTGTCCTGAGGAAGGTACGGTGCCATTCCATGGAGGTGGATCCCGCCAGCTGCTTGGGTGTGGACAGGAGTTCTGGGGGCATGGGGTGGGACAGGGACCCCACTCTGAGGTTTTGCTACCTCTGCAGGCTGTTGCAGGTAGAGAAGACAAGATGGAGGTGGACAGACAGACTGATAGAGAGGAGAAGATGGAAGTGGAGGGAGAAAAGAGAGGAGAGGAAGAGATGGAGGTGGACACAATAATGGATACGGAGGAGGAGATGGAGGTGGATGGAGAACAGACTGGAGAGGAAGAGATGGAGGTTGATGAGGATGAGGAGATGGACGTGGAAATGGAAGAGTACACCGAGGAGATGGACATTGATGAGGAAGATGAAGAGGAGGCCATGGTCCTGGGATGAAGAGCAATGCCAGCAGCAGGACAGGCATGTGGTCCCCACAGGCACAGTGGGTTCCCTGCAGCCAGGCTGGGGCGGGATTGGGCTGGGTGGTCCCTGCTCAGGCACGTGGTACCCAGTGCCTTGGGTTCTGCTGGCCATGCCCAGCCTGTCCTGTTCTTGCTTTGGGCCACACAAGCCCCATGGCAGTGCCTGGGGCCCAGCCCCCAGACCCAGCCAGCCTCAGCTCTGGCAGCAGGGTCCCAGTGTGCCAGCCTGGGGACACACGGAAGAGCCCTCTGTGCCTGACTGGAGTGACCATGGCACCTGCTTTTCTTCCCGGACTGATGGAGATCCTGGTCTGAAATGGCACCCGTTTTGTACATAGTTTTTAGAGTTTGTTCTTGTTTTTGCCATATAGGTTTTAGGGCTTCGTTTTGTCTTCTGTAAATACATTTCAAATATTGTTGTTAGATATGTTCTTAGGTATATACATTCTATAAATTGTTGTTATTACAAATATTCTTACAAAAGTAAATGTGTTCTGTGTTTTCATTGCTGTTCTTATGTAAATAAACAACCTTGGGTTTTCACACCCCAGTTCTCTTTCCATTTGCTTCCAGCACAGGCAGTATTGGCCAAGTTGTGTTTTCCACTTGCTCCCGGTTCCCAGGGCTGGAGGTTCATGGGGGAGCTGGCACAGCCACCCCAGCAGTGGTTGTCCCACTCAGAGGGTCCTGCTGACAGAGGTCACTGTCTCCTTGCTGTCTCTCTGGACACACTGGGGAGCTGCAGGGGCGAATCCCAGCGTGCCCTGTCCCATGGGATCCCATGTTGGGACTCAATGTCCCAGCCCGGGTGAGCACTGGTTGTGGCCCTGGGCTCAGCATGGCAGGCCTGGTGCTCGCAGCAGTGCAGACTTCAAGCTGGCCCTGCACAGCTCCGTGTTTCTCCCAAAACTATCACTGCTGCAGCACCTGGGGTTCCCCAGTGCTGGGCTTTTTATCCCCACTGCATGGAGGATCACATGGCAGGGCAAAGGATGGATCCCATGTGGCATCCAACCTGCCCTGATCCAGGCTGGGCACAGCCTGATGAGGATGAGCACATCTCGCAGGGATATGGAAACCTCCCCTGACAACCCAGTTCAGGCAGAGCCTGAGCTCTTTTGTGGCTCTGGGCAGGAAGATGCTCAGGATCTCCCAGAGAGGCTCAGCGGGCAGTAGGATTGTGCCTGGATCTCGCTCTGGACATGCCAGTGGCTCAAGTGAGAGCTGTGGGAATGATTTATAATGCACCGAGAGGGGCCACAGTCCTGCAAGGCTCTTACATCAGGAGCAAAGAGCAGCCTGCAGGGTGGGGAAGGCTGGAGCTGTAGCACTGTGTGCTCATCCCTCACCTTAATGGGGAGCTGCCCCCAGAGTTGCTATGTATCACTTTGATGGTTCTCCTGTTGGGTGTATTTTGGAGCAGCTGTTATCTGTGGCTTTTTATGGTGATCCTGTGGAAAGCAGCCATTTACCTGCTGTGATGAACTCAAAAGTAATACTAACTCTTCATTCCCTTTGGTTTTATTTGGGGTTTTTTTAGTCTCTTTGTTTGATTGGTTTGCATGGGTTTGTTTGTTTCTAGGTTTTGTCTGTTTTGGTTTGAGTCTTTTGTTTGCTTTTTCATAAGACTCAGGTGAAGTTGGCATAGCCAAAGTCAAGAGAATGTACACCAGGCTTGACTTTCCAGAAATTACTTTTGGCTGGGTTTAACTGCATTCTCCAGGCTCAGGATGACCAGTACATTTGCAGGATTTGCTCTGCAACATCAGCTTGCCCAGACTCTGCTCGGTGATTCACAAATGGAGAAGACAATGGATATTGTGCCAAGCTTCCTTTCAAACAGCCAAAACTGCAACGGCATGAGAGAAAAAAAGAAAAAAACAGAGACTATATTCACCAATTAGAGCAGACGCAGTGTCCCACCATCTTGCCCTCCACTCTTATTAATTTTGTACATTGAGAGGCAAACCTGGGCCTAAAGCTTCCGTCTCTCAGTTCCTGATGCCATTTGACTCCAGCCTGGACTCCCCGAGATCACACTGCCTGCTTTCCACGTGGGGCTGGGGATGCTCAGCCTGGAAAGAGGAGACCCTGGGGAGGCCTCACTGCAGCTCTGCAGGACTGCAAGGGTGCCACAAGTAAGATTGGGACAGGGTGTTCCACAGGGCCTGTGGCAATAGGACAAGGGGGGACGGCTTTCAGCTGCAGGAGGCTGATTGAAGTTGGATCTGAGGAAGCTGCTCTCTTCCACTGAGGGTGCTGAGGCACTGGCCCAGGCTGTGGATGCTCCATCCTTGGGAACAGGGCTCTGAGCACCATGGTCTGGGGGAACGTTGCTAAGCATGGAACCAAAGGCTCTCTAGCTCAGTGGTCATGTCACAATCCATGTCCCATCTGGAACTGCCAGCAGCCAGCAAGCAGCACAACACGACCGTTGGCCCTGGGCTCAGCACACGCTGCACGCTGCTCCTGCTGCTCCTGTCACCCTTCTTGTTCCTGTCCCCGAGACCTCATCTCATCGGTCTCAAAAGCTGCCTAAGGCCTGGATTGTGTCATCCATCCCTGCAGGATGCTCACATTTGTCCTGAGGAAGGTACGGTGCCATTCCATGGAGGTGGATCCCGCCAGCTGCTTGGGTGTGGACAGGAGTTCTGGGGGCATGGGGTGGGACAGGGACCCCACTCTGAGGTTTTGCTACCTCTGCAGGCTGTTGCAGGTAGAGAAGACAAGATGGAGGTGGACAGACAGACTGATAGAGAGGAGAAGATGGAAGTGGAGGGAGAAAAGAGAGGAGAGGAAGAGATGGAGGTGGACACAATAATGGATACGGAGGAGGAGATGGAGGTGGATGGAGAACAGACTGGAGAGGAAGAGATGGAGGTTGATGAGGATGAGGAGATGGACGTGGAAATGGAAGAGTACACCGAGGAGATGGACATTGATGAGGAAGATGAAGAGGAGGCCATGGTCCTGGGATGAAGAGCAATGCCAGCAGCAGGACAGGCATGTGGTCCCCACAGGCACAGTGGGTTCCCTGCAGCCAGGCTAGGGCGGGATTTGGCTGGTGGTCCCTGCTCAGGCACGTGGTACCCAGTGCCTTGGGTTCTTCTGGCCATGCCCAGCCTGTCCTGTTCTTGCTTTGGGCCACACAAGCCCCATGGCAGTGCCTGGGGCACAGCCCCCAGACCCAGCCAGCCTCAGCTCTGGCAGCAGGGTCCCAGTGTGCCAGCCTGGGGACACACGGAAGAGCCCTCTGTGCCTGACTGGAGTGACCATGGCACCTGCTTTTCTTCCCGGACTGATGGAGATCCTGGACTGAAATGGCACCCTTTTGTACATAGTTTTTAGAGTTTGTTCTTGTTTTTGCCATATAGGTTTTAGGGCTTCGTTTTGTCTTCTGTAAATACATTTCAAATATTGTTGTTAGATATGTTCTTAGGTATATACATTCTATAAATTGTTGTTATTACAAATATTCTTACAAAAGTAAATGTGTTCTGTGTTTTCATTGCTGTTCTTATGTAAATAAACAACCTTGGGTTTTCACACCCCAGTTCTCTTTCCATTTGCTTCCAGCACAGGCAGTATTGGCCAAGTTGTGTTTTCCACTTGCTCCCGGTTCCCAGGGCTGGAGGTTCATGGGGGAGCTGGCACAGCCACCCCAGCAGTGGTTGTCCCACTCAGAGGGTCCCGCTGACAGAGGTCACTGTCTCCTTGCTGTCTCTCTGGACACACTGGGGAGCTGCAGGGGCGAATCCCAGCGTGCCCTGTCCCATGGGATCCCATGTTGGGACTCAATGTCCCAGCCCGGGTGAGCACTGGTTGTGGCCCTGGGCTCAGCATGGCAGGCCTGGTGCTCGCAGCAGTGCAGACTTCAAGCTGGCCATGCACAGCTCCGTGTTTCTCCCAAAACTATCACTGCTGCAGCACCTGGGGTTCCCCAGTGCTGGGCTTTTTATCCCCACTGCATGGAGGATCACATGGCAGGGCAAAGGATGGATCCCATGTGGCATCCAACCTGCCCTGATCCAGGCTGGGCACAGCCTGATGAAGGATGAGCACATCTCGCAGGGATATGGAAACCTCCCCTGACAACCCAGTTCAGGCAGAGCCTGAGCTCTTTTGTGGCTCTGGGCAGGAAGATGCTCAGGATCTCCCAGAGAGGCTCAGCGGGCAGTAGGATTGTGCCTGGATCTCGCTCTGGACATGCCAGTGGCTCAAGTGAGAGCTGTGGGAATGATTTATAATGCACCGAGAGGGGCCACAGTCCTGCAAGGCTCTTACATCAGGAGCAAAGAGCAGCCTGCAGGGTGGGGAAGGCTGGAGCTGTAGCACTGTGTGCTCATCCCTCACCTTAATGGGGAGCTGCCCCCAGAGTTGCTATGTATCACTTTGATGGTTCTCCTGTTGGGTGTATTTTGGAGCAGCTGTTATCTGTGGCTTTTTATGGTGATCCTGTGGAAAGCAGCCATTTACCTGCTGTGATGAACTCAAAACTAATACTAACTCTTCATTCCCTTTGGTTTTATTTGGGGTTTTTTTAGTCTCTTTGTTTGATTGGTTTGCATGGGTTTGTTTGTTTCTAGGTTTTGTCTGTTTTGGTTTGAGTCTTTTGTTTGCTTTTTCATAAGACTCAGGTGAAGTTGGCATAGCCAAAGTCAAGAGAATGTACACCAGGCTTGACTTTCCAGAAATTACTTTTGGCTGGGTTTAACTGCATTCTCCAGGCTCAGGATGACCAGTACATTTGCAGGATTTGCTCTGCAACATCAGCTTGCCCAGACTCTGCTCGGTGATTCACAAATGGAGAAGACAATGGATATTGTGCCAAGCTTCCTTTCAAACAGCCAAAACTGCAACGGCATGAGAGAAAAAAAGAAAAAAACAGAGACTATATTCACCAATTAGAGCAGAAGCAGTGTCCCACCATCTTGCCCTCCACTCTTATTAATTTTGTACATTGAGAGGCAAACCTGGGCCTAAAGCTTCCGTCTCTCAGTTCCTGATGCCATTTGACTCCAGCCTGGACTCCCCCAGATCACACTGCCTGCTTTCCACGTGGGGCTGGGGATGCTCAGCCTGGAAAGAGGAGACCCTGGGGAGGCCTCACTGCAGCTCTGCAGGACTGCAAGGGTGCCACAAGTAAGATTGGGACAGGGTGTTCCACAGGGCCTGTGGCAACAGGACAAGGGGGGACGGCTTTCAGCTGCAGGAGGCTGATTGAAGTTGGATCTGAGGAAGCTGCTCTCTTCCACTGAGGGTGCTGAGGCACTGGCCCAGGCTGTGGATGCTCCATCCTTGGGAACAGGGCTCTGAGCACCATGGTCTGGGGGAACGTTGCTAAGCATGGAACCAAAGGCTCTCTAGCTCAGTGGTCATGTCACAATCCATGTCCCATCTGGAACTGCCAGCAGCCAGCAAGCAGCACAACACGACCGTTGGCCCTGGGCTCAGCACACGCTGCACGCTGCTCCTGCTGCTCCTGTCACCCTTCTTGTTCCTGTCCCCGAGACCTCATCTCATCGGTCTCAAAAGCTGCCTAAGGCCTGGATTGTGTCATCCATCCCTGCAGGATGCTCACATTTGTCCTGAGGAAGGTACGGTGCCATTCCATGGAGGTGGATCCCGCCAGCTGCTTGGGTGTGGACAGGAGTTCTGGGGGCATGGGGTGGGACAGGGACCCCACTCTGAGGTTTTGCTACCTCTGCAGGCTGTTGCAGGTAGAGAAGACAAGATGGAGGTGGACAGACAGACTGATAGAGAGGAGAAGATGGAAGTGGAGGGAGAAAAGAGAGGAGAGGAAGAGATGGAGGTGGACACAATAATGGATACGGAGGAGGAGATGGAGGTGGATGGAGAACAGACTGGAGAGGAAGAGATGGAGGTTGATGAGGATGAGGAGATGGACGTGGAAATGGAAGAGTACACCGAGGAGATGGACATTGATGAGGAAGATGAAGAGGAGGCCATGGTCCTGGGATGAAGAGCAATGCCAGCAGCAGGACAGGCATGTGGTCCCCACAGGCACAGTGGGTTCCCTGCAGCCAGGCTAGGGCGGGATTTGGCTGGTGGTCCCTGCTCAGGCACGTGGTACCCAGTGCCTTGGGTTCTTCTGGCCATGCACAGCCTGTCCTGTTCTTGCTTTGGGCCACACAAGCCCCATGGCAGTGCCTGGGGCACAGCCCCCAGACCCAGCCAGCCTCAGCTCTGGCAGCAGGGTCCCAGTGTGCCAGCCTGGGGACACACGGAAGAGCCCTCTGTGCCTGACTGGAGTGACCATGGCACCTGCTTTTCTTCCCGGACTGATGGAGATCCTGGACTGAAATGGCACCCTTTTGTACATAGTTTTTAGAGTTTGTTCTTGTTTTTGCCATATAGGTTTTAGGGCTTCGTTTTGTCTTCTGTAAATACATTTCAAATATTGTTGTTAGATATGTTCTTAGGTATATACATTCTATAAATTGTTGTTATTACAAATATTCTTACAAAAGTAAATGTGTTCTGTGTTTTCATTGCTGTTCTTATGTAAATAAACAACCTTGGGTTTTCACACCCCAGTTCTCTTTCCATTTGCTTCCAGCACAGGCAGTATTGGCCAAGTTGTGTTTTCCACTTGCTCCCGGTTCCCAGGGCTGGAGGTTCATGGGGGAGCTGGCACAGCCACCCCAGCAGTGGTTGTCCCACTCAGAGGGTCCCGCTGACAGAGGTCACTGTCTCCTTGCTGTCTCTCTGGACACACTGGGGAGCTGCAGGGGCGAATCCCAGCGTGCCCTGTCCCATGGGATCCCATGTTGGGACTCAATGTCCCAGCCCGGGTGAGCACTGGTTGTGGCCCTGGGCTCAGCATGGCAGGCCTGGTGCTCGCAGCAGTGCAGACTTCAAGCTGGCCATGCACAGCTCCGTGTTTCTCCCAAAACTATCACTGCTGCAGCACCTGGGGTTCCCCAGTGCTGGGCTTTTTATCCCCACTGCATGGAGGATCACATGGCAGGGCAAAGGATGGATCCCATGTGGCATCCAACCTGCCCTGATCCAGGCTGGGCACAGCCTGATGAAGGATGAGCACATCTCGCAGGGATATGGAAACCTCCCCTGACAACCCAGTTCAGGCAGAGCCTGAGCTCTTTTGTGGCTCTGGGCAGGAAGATGCTCAGGATCTCCCAGAGAGGCTCAGCGGGCAGTAGGATTGTGCCTGGATCTCGCTCTGGACATGCCAGTGGCTCAAGTGAGAGCTGTGGGAATGATTTATAATGCACCGAGAGGGGCCACAGTCCTGCAAGGCTCTTACATCAGGAGCAAAGAGCAGCCTGCAGGGTGGGGAAGGCTGGAGCTGTAGCACTCTGTGCTCATCCCTCACCTTAATGGGGAGCTGCCCCCAGAGTTGCTATGTATCACTTTGATGGTTCTCCTGTTGGGTGTATTTTGGAGCAGCTGTTATCTGTGGCTTTTTATGGTGATCCTGTGGAAAGCAGCCATTTACCTGCTGTGATGAACTCAAAACTAATACTAACTCTTCATTCCCTTTGGTTTTATTTGGGGTTTTTTTAGTCTCTTTGTTTGATTGGTTTGCATGGGTTTGTTTGTTTCTAGGTTTTGTCTGTTTTGGTTTGAGTCTTTTGTTTGCTTTTTCATAAGACTCAGGTGAAGTTGGCATAGCCAAAGTCAAGAGAATGTACACCAGGCTTGACTTTCCAGAAATTACTTTTGGCTGGGTTTAACTGCATTCTCCAGGCTCAGGATGACCAGTACATTTGCAGGATTTGCTCTGCAACATCAGCTTGCCCAGACTCTGCTCGGTGATTCACAAATGGAGAAGACAATGGATATTGTGCCAAGCTTCCTTTCAAACAGCCAAAACTGCAACGGCATGAGAGAAAAAAAGAAAAAAACAGAGACTATATTCACCAATTAGAGCAGAAGCAGTGTCCCACCATCTTGCCCTCCACTCTTATTAATTTTGTACATTGAGAGGCAAACCTGGGCCTAAAGCTTCCGTCTCTCAGTTCCTGATGCCATTTGACTCCAGCCTGGACTCCCCCAGATCACACTGCCTGCTTTCCACGTGGGGCTGGGGATGCTCAGCCTGGAAAGAGGAGACCCTGGGGAGGCCTCACTGCAGCTCTGCAGGACTGCAAGGGTGCCACAAGTAAGATTGGGACAGGGTGTTCCACAGGGCCTGTGGCAACAGGACAAGGGGGGACGGCTTTCAGCTGCAGGAGGCTGATTGAAGTTGGATCTGAGGAAGCTGCTCTCTTCCACTGAGGGTGCTGAGGCACTGGCCCAGGCTGTGGATGCTCCATCCTTGGGAACAGGGCTCTGAGCACCATGGTCTGGGGGAACGTTGCTAAGCATGGAACCAAAGGCTCTCTAGCTCAGTGGTCATGTCACAATCCATGTCCCATCTGGAACTGCCAGCAGCCAGCAAGCAGCACAACACGACCGTTGGCCCTGGGCTCAGCACACGCTGCACGCTGCTCCTGCTGCTCCTGTCACCCTTCTTGTTCCTGTCCCCGAGACCTCATCTCATCGGTCTCAAAAGCTGCCTAAGGCCTGGATTGTGTCATCCATCCCTGCAGGATGCTCACATTTGTCCTGAGGAAGGTACGGTGCCATTCCATGGAGGTGGATCCCGCCAGCTGCTTGGGTGTGGACAGGAGTTCTGGGGGCATGGGGTGGGACAGGGACCCCACTCTGAGGTTTTGCTACCTCTGCAGGCTGTTGCAGGTAGAGAAGACAAGATGGAGGTGGACAGACAGACTGATAGAGAGGAGAAGATGGAAGTGGAGGGAGAAAAGAGAGGAGAGGAAGAGATGGAGGTGGACACAATAATGGATACGGAGGAGGAGATGGAGGTGGATGGAGAACAGACTGGAGAGGAAGAGATGGAGGTTGATGAGGATGAGGAGATGGACGTGGAAATGGAAGAGTACACCGAGGAGATGGACATTGATGAGGAAGATGAAGAGGAGGCCATGGTCCTGGGATGAAGAGCAATGCCAGCAGCAGGACAGGCATGTGGTCCCCACAGGCACAGTGGGTTCCCTGCAGCCAGGCTAGGGCGGGATTTGGCTGGTGGTCCCTGCTCAGGCACGTGGTACCCAGTGCCTTGGGTTCTTCTGGCCATGCACAGCCTGTCCTGTTCTTGCTTTGGGCCACACAAGCCCCATGGCAGTGCCTGGGGCACAGCCCCCAGACCCAGCCAGCCTCAGCTCTGGCAGCAGGGTCCCAGTGTGCCAGCCTGGGGACACACGGAAGAGCCCTCTGTGCCTGACTGGAGTGACCATGGCACCTGCTTTTCTTCCCGGACTGATGGAGATCCTGGACTGAAATGGCACCCTTTTGTACATAGTTTTTAGAGTTTGTTCTTGTTTTTGCCATATAGGTTTTAGGGCTTCGTTTTGTCTTCTGTAAATACATTTCAAATATTGTTGTTAGATATGTTCTTAGGTATATACATTCTATAAATTGTTGTTATTACAAATATTCTTACAAAAGTAAATGTGTTCTGTGTTTTCATTGCTGTTCTTATGTAAATAAACAACCTTGGGTTTTCACACCCCAGTTCTCTTTCCATTTGCTTCCAGCACAGGCAGTATTGGCCAAGTTGTGTTTTCCACTTGCTCCCGGTTCCCAGGGCTGGAGGTTCATGGGGGAGCTGGCACAGCCACCCCAGCAGTGGTTGTCCCACTCAGAGGGTCCCGCTGACAGAGGTCACTGTCTCCTTGCTGTCTCTCTGGACACACTGGGGAGCTGCAGGGGCGAATCCCAGCGTGCCCTGTCCCATGGGATCCCATGTTGGGACTCAATGTCCCAGCCCGGGTGAGCACTGGTTGTGGCCCTGGGCTCAGCATGGCAGGCCTGGTGCTCGCAGCAGTGCAGACTTCAAGCTGGCCATGCACAGCTCCGTGTTTCTCCCAAAACTATCACTGCTGCAGCACCTGGGGTTCCCCAGTGCTGGGCTTTTTATCCCCACTGCATGGAGGATCACATGGCAGGGCAAAGGATGGATCCCATGTGGCATCCAACCTGCCCTGATCCAGGCTGGGCACAGCCTGATGAAGGATGAGCACATCTCGCAGGGATATGGAAACCTCCCCTGACAACCCAGTTCAGGCAGAGCCTGAGCTCTTTTGTGGCTCTGGGCAGGAAGATGCTCAGGATCTCCCAGAGAGGCTCAGCGGGCAGTAGGATTGTGCCTGGATCTCGCTCTGGACATGCCAGTGGCTCAAGTGAGAGCTGTGGGAATGATTTATAATGCACCGAGAGGGGCCACAGTCCTGCAAGGCTCTTACATCAGGAGCAAAGAGCAGCCTGCAGGGTGGGGAAGGCTGGAGCTGTAGCACTGTGTGCTCATCCCTCACCTTAATGGGGAGCTGCCCCCAGAGTTGCTATGTATCACTTTGATGGTTCTCCTGTTGGGTGTATTTTGGAGCAGCTGTTATCTGTGGCTTTTTATGGTGATCCTGTGGAAAGCAGCCATTTACCTGCTGTGATGAACTCAAAACTAATACTAACTCTTCATTCCCTTTGGTTTTATTTGGGGTTTTTTTAGTCTCTTTGTTTGATTGGTTTGCATGGGTTTGTTTGTTTCTAGGTTTTGTCTGTTTTGGTTTGAGTCTTTTGTTTGCTTTTTCATAAGACTCAGGTGAAGTTGGCATAGCCAAAGTCAAGAGAATGTACACCAGGCTTGACTTTCCAGAAATTACTTTTGGCTGGGTTTAACTGCATTCTCCAGGCTCAGGATGACCAGTACATTTGCAGGATTTGCTCTGCAACATCAGCTTGCCCAGACTCTGCTCGGTGATTCACAAATGGAGAAGACAATGGATATTGTGCCAAGCTTCCTTTCAAACAGCCAAAACTGCAACGGCATGAGAGAAAAAAAGAAAAAAACAGAGACTATATTCACCAATTAGAGCAGAAGCAGTGTCCCACCATCTTGCCCTCCACTCTTATTAATTTTGTACATTGAGAGGCAAACCTGGGCCTAAAGCTTCCGTCTCTCAGTTCCTGATGCCATTTGACTCCAGCCTGGACTCCCCCAGATCACACTGCCTGCTTTCCACGTGGGGCTGGGGATGCTCAGCCTGGAAAGAGGAGACCCTGGGGAGGCCTCACTGCAGCTCTGCAGGACTGCAAGGGTGCCACAAGTAAGATTGGGACAGGGTGTTCCACAGGGCCTGTGGCAACAGGACAAGGGGGGACGGCTTTCAGCTGCAGGAGGCTGATTGAAGTTGGATCTGAGGAAGCTGCTCTCTTCCACTGAGGGTGCTGAGGCACTGGCCCAGGCTGTGGATGCTCCATCCTTGGGAACAGGGCTCTGAGCACCATGGTCTGGGGGAACGTTGCTAAGCATGGAACCAAAGGCTCTCTAGCTCAGTGGTCATGTCACAATCCATGTCCCATCTGGAACTGCCAGCAGCCAGCAAGCAGCACAACACGACCGTTGGCCCTGGGCTCAGCACACGCTGCACGCTGCTCCTGCTGCTCCTGTCACCCTTCTTGTTCCTGTCCCCGAGACCTCATCTCATCGGTCTCAAAAGCTGCCTAAGGCCTGGATTGTGTCATCCATCCCTGCAGGATGCTCACATTTGTCCTGAGGAAGGTACGGTGCCATTCCATGGAGGTGGATCCCGCCAGCTGCTTGGGTGTGGACAGGAGTTCTGGGGGCATGGGGTGGGACAGGGACCCCACTCTGAGGTTTTGCTACCTCTGCAGGCTGTTGCAGGTAGAGAAGACAAGATGGAGGTGGACAGACAGACTGATAGAGAGGAGAAGATGGAAGTGGAGGGAGAAAAGAGAGGAGAGGAAGAGATGGAGGTGGACACAATAATGGATACGGAGGAGGAGATGGAGGTGGATGGAGAACAGACTGGAGAGGAAGAGATGGAGGTTGATGAGGATGAGGAGATGGACGTGGAAATGGAAGAGTACACCGAGGAGATGGACATTGATGAGGAAGATGAAGAGGAGGCCATGGTCCTGGGATGAAGAGCAATGCCAGCAGCAGGACAGGCATGTGGTCCCCACAGGCACAGTGGGTTCCCTGCAGCCAGGCTAGGGCGGGATTTGGCTGGTGGTCCCTGCTCAGGCACGTGGTACCCAGTGCCTTGGGTTCTTCTGGCCATGCCCAGCCTGTCCTGTTCTTGCTTTGGGCCACACAAGCCCCATGGCAGTGCCTGGGGCCCAGCCCCCAGACCCAGCCAGCCTCAGCTCTGGCAGCAGGGTCCCAGTGTGCCAGCCTGGGGACACACGGAAGAGCCCTCTGTGCCTGACTGGAGTGACCATGGCACCTGCTTTTCTTCCCGGACTGATGGAGATCCTGGACTGAAATGGCACCCTTTTGTACATAGTTTTTAGAGTTTGTTCTTGTTTTTGGCATATAGGTTTTAGGGCTTCGTTTTGTCTTCTGTAAATACATTTCAAATATTGTTGTTAGATATGTTCTTAGGTATATACATTCTATAAATTGTTGTTATTACAAATATTCTTACAAAAGTAAATGTGTTCTGTGTTTTCATAGCTGTTCTTATGTAAATAAACAACCTTGGGTTTTCACACCCCAGTTCTCTTTCCATTTGCTTCCAGCACAGGCAGTATTGGCCAAGTTGTGTTTTCCACTTGCTCCCGGTTCCCAGGGCTGGAGGTTCATGGGGGAGCTGGCACAGCCACCCCAGCAGTGGTTGTCCCACTCAGAGGGTCCCGCTGACAGAGGTCACTGTCTCCTTGCTGTCTCTCTGGACACACTGGGGAGCTGCAGGGGCGAATCCCAGCGTGCCCTGTCCCATGGGATCCCATGTTGGGACTCAATGTCCCAGCCCGGGTGAGCACTGGTTGTGGCCCTGGGCTCAGCATGGCAGGCCTGGTGCTCGCAGCAGTGCAGACTTCAAGCTGGCCATGCACAGCTCCGTGTTTCTCCCAAAACTATCACTGCTGCAGCACCTGGGGTTCCCCAGTGCTGGGCTTTTTATCCCCACTGCATGGAGGATCACATGGCAGGGCAAAGGATGGATCCCATGTGGCATCCAACCTGCCCTGATCCAGGCTGGGCACAGCCTGATGAAGGATGAGCACATCTCGCAGGGATATGGAAACCTCCCCTGACAACCCAGTTCAGGCAGAGCCTGAGCTCTTTTGTGGCTCTGGGCAGGAAGATGCTCAGGATCTCCCAGAGAGGCTCAGCGGGCAGTAGGATTGTGCCTGGATCTCGCTCTGGACATGCCAGTGGCTCAAGGGAGAGCTGTGGGAATGATTTATAATGCACCGAGAGGGGCCACAGTCCTGCAAGGCTCTTACATCAGGAGCAAAGAGCAGCCTGCAGGGTGGGGAAGGCTGGAGCTGTAGCACTCTGTGCTCATCCCTCACCTTAATGGGGAGCTGCCCCCAGAGTTGCTATGTATCACTTTGATGGTTCTCCTGTTGGGTGTATTTTGGAGCAGCTGTTATCTGTGGCTTTTTATGGTGATCCTGTGGAAAGCAGCCATTTACCTGCTGTGATGAACTCAAAACTAATACTAACTCTTCATTCCCTTTGGTTTTATTTGGGGTTTTTTTAGTCTCTTTGTTTGATTGGTTTGCATGGGTTTGTTTGTTTCTAGGTTTTGTCTGTTTTGGTTTGAGTCTTTTGTTTGCTTTTTCATAAGACTCAGGTGAAGTTGGCATAGCCAAAGTCAAGAGAATGTACACCAGGCTTGACTTTCCAGAAATTACTTTTGGCTGGGTTTAACTGCATTCTCCAGGCTCAGGATGACCAGTACATTTGCAGGATTTGCTCTGCAACATCAGCTTGCCCAGACTCTGCTCGGTGATTCACAAATGGAGAAGACAATGGATATTGTGCCAAGCTTCCTTTCAAACAGCCAAAACTGCAACGGCATGAGAGAAAAAAAGAAAAAAACAGAGACTATATTCACCAATTAGAGCAGAAGCAGTGTCCCACCATCTTGCCCTCCACTCTTATTAATTTTGTACATTGAGAGGCAAACCTGGGCCTAATGCTTCCGTCTCTCAGTTCCTGATGCCATTTGACTCCAGCCTGGACTCCCCCAGATCACACTGCCTGCTTTCCACGTGGGGCTGGGGATGCTCAGCCTGGAAAGAGGAGACCCTGGGGAGGCCTCACTGCAGCTCTGCAGGACTGCAAGGGTGCCACAAGTAAGATTGGGACAGGGTGTTCCACAGGGCCTGTGGCAACAGGACAAGGGGGGACGGCTTTCAGCTGCAGGAGGCTGATTGAAGTTGGATCTGAGGAAGCTGCTCTCTTCCACTGAGGGTGCTGAGGCACTGGCCCAGGCTGTGGATGCTCCATCCTTGGGAACAGGGCTCTGAGCACCATGGTCTGGGGGAACGTTGCTAAGCATGGAACCAAAGGCTCTCTAGCTCAGTGGTCATGTCACAATCCATGTCCCATCTGGAACTGCCAGCAGCCAGCAAGCAGCACAACACGACCGTTGGCCCTGGGCTCAGCACACGCTGCACGCTGCTCCTGCTGCTCCTGTCACCCTTCTTGTTCCTGTCCCCGAGACCTCATCTCATCGGTCTCAAAAGCTGCCTAAGGCCTGGATTGTGTCATCCATCCCTGCAGGATGCTCACATTTGTCCTGAGGAAGGTACGGTGCCATTCCATGGAGGTGGATCCCCCCAGCTGCTTGGGTGTGGACAGGAGTTCTGGGGGCATGGGGTGGGACAGGGACCCCACTCTGAGGTTTTGCTACCTCTGCAGGCTGTTGCAGGTAGAGAAGACAAGATGGAGGTGGACAGACAGACTGATAGAGAGGAGAAGATGGAAGTGGAGGGAGAAAAGAGAGGAGAGGAAGAGATGGAGGTGGACACAATAATGGATACGGAGGAGGAGATGGAGGTGGATGGAGAACAGACTGGAGAGGAAGAAATGGAGGTTGATGAGGATGAGGAGATGGACGTGGAAATGGAAGAGTACACCGAGGAGATGGACATTGATGAGGAAGATGAAGAGGAGGCCATGGTCCTGGGATGAAGAGCAATGCCAGCAGCAGGACAGGCATGTGGTCCCCACAGGCACAGTGGGTTCCCTTCAGCCAGGCTGGGGCGGGATTGGGCTGGGTGGTCCCTGCTCAGGCACGTGGTACCCAGTGCCTTGGGTTCTGCTGGCCATGCCCAGCCTGTCCTGTTCTTGCTTTGGGCCACACAAGCCCCATGGCAGTGCCTGGGGCCCAGGCCCCAGAACCAGCCAGCCTCAGCTCTGGCAGCAGAGTCCCAGTGTGCCAGCCTGGGGACACACGGTAGAGCCCTCTGTGCCTGACTGGAGTGACCATGGCACCTGCTTTTCTTCCCGAAATGATGGAGATCCTGGACTGAAATGGCACCCGTTTTGTACATAGTTTTTAGAGTTTGTTCTTGTTTTTGGCATATAGGTTTTAGGGCTTCGTTTTGTCTTCTGTAAATACATTTCAAATATTGTTGTTAGATATCTTCTTAGGTATATACATTCTATAAATTGTTGTTATTACAAATATTCTTACAAAAGTAAATGTGTTCTGTGTTTTCATTGCTGTTCTTATGTAAATAAACAACCTTGGGTTTTCACACCCCAGTTCTCTTTCCATTTGCTTCCAGCACAGGCAGTATTGGCCAAGTTGTGTTTTCCACTTGCTCCCGGTTCCCAGGGCTGGAGGTTCATGGGGGAGCTGGCACAGCCACCCCAGCAGTGGTTGTCCCACTCAGAGGGTCCTGCTGATAGAGGTCACTGTCTCCTTGCTGTCTCTCTGGACACACTGGGGAGCTGCAGGGGAGAATCCCAGCGTGCCCTGTCCCATGGGATCCCATGTTGGGACTCAATGTCCCAGCCCGGGTGAGCACTGGTTGTGGCCCTGGGCTCAGCATGGCAGGCCTGGTGCTCGCAGCAGTGCAGACTTCAAGCTGGCCATGCACAGCTCCGTGTTTCTCCCAAAACTATCACTGCTGCAGCACCTGGGGTTCCCCAGTGCTGGGCTTTTTATCCCCACTGCATGGAGGATCACATTGCAGGGCAAAGGATGGATCCCATGTGGCATCCAACCTGCCCTGATCCAGGCTGGGCACAGCCTGATGAAGGATGAGCACATCTCGCAGGGATATGGAAACCTCCCCTGACAACCCAGTTCAGGCAGAGCCTGAGCTCTTTTGTGGCTCTGGGCAGGAAGATGCTCAGGATCTCCCAGAGAGGCTCAGCGGGCAGTAGGATTGTGCCTGGATCTCGCTCTGGACATGCCAGTGGATCAAGGGAGAGCTGTGGGAATGATTTATAATGCACCGAGAGGGGCCACAGTCCTGCAAGGCTCTTACATCAGGAGCAAAGAGCAGCCTGCAGGGTGGGGAAGGCTGGAGCTGTAGCACTCTGTGCTCATCCCTCACCTTAATGGGGAGCTGCCCCCAGAGTTGCTATGTATCACTTTGATGGTTCTCCTGTTGGGTGTATTTTGGAGCAGCTGTTATCTGTGGCTTTTTATGGTGATCCTGTGGAAAGCAGCCATTTACCTGCTGTGATGAACTCAAAACTAATACTAACTCTTCATTCCCTTTGGTTTTATTTGGGGTTTTTTTAGTCTCTTTGTTTGATTGGTTTGCATGGGTTTGTTTGTTTCTAGGTTTTGTCTGTTTTGGTTTGAGTCTTTTGTTTGCTTTTTCATAAGACTCAGGTGAAGTTGGCATAGCCAAAGTCAAGAGAATGTACACCAGGCTTGACTTTCCAGAAATTACTTTTGGCTGGGTTTAACTGCATTCTCCAGGCTCAGGATGACCAGTACATTTGCAGGATTTGCTCTGCAACATCAGCTTGCCCAGACTCTGCTCGGTGATTCACAAATGGAGAAGACAATGGATATTGTGCCAAGCTTCCTTTCAAACAGCCAAAACTGCAACGGCATGAGAGAAAAAAAGAAAAAAACAGAGACTATATTCACCAATTAGAGCAGAAGCAGTGTCCCACCATCTTGCCCTCCACTCTTATTAATTTTGTACATTGAGAGGCAAACCTGGGCCTAAAGCTTCCGTCTCTCAGTTCCTGATGCCATTTGACTCCAGCCTGGACTCCCCGAGATCACACTGCCTGCTTTCCACGTGGGGCTGGGGATGCTCAGCCTGGAAAGAGGAGACCCTGGGGAGGCCTCACTGCAGCTCTGCAGGACTGCAAGGGTGCCACAAGTAAGATTGGGACAGGGTGTTCCACAGGGCCTGTGGCAACAGGACAAGGGGGGACGGCTTTCAGCTGCAGGAGGCTGATTGAAGTTGGATCTGAGGAAGCTGCTCTCTTCCACTGAGGGTGCTGAGGCACTGGCCCAGGCTGTGGATGCTCCATCCTTGGGAACAGGGCTCTGAGCACCATGGTCTGGGGGAACGTTGCTAAGCATGGAACCAAAGGCTCTCTAGCTCAGTGGTCATGTCACAATCCATGTCCCATCTGGAACTGCCAGCAGCCAGCAAGCAGCACAACACGACCGTTGGCCCTGGGCTCAGCACACGCTGCACGCTGCTCCTGCTGCTCCTGTCACCCTTCTTGTTCCTGTCCCCGAGACCTCATCTCATCGGTCTCAAAAGCTGCCTAAGGCCTGGATTGTGTCATCCATCCCTGCAGGATGCTCACATTTGTCCTGAGGAAGGTACGGTGCCATTCCATGGAGGTGGATCCCCCCAGCTGCTTGGGTGTGGACAGGAGTTCTGGGGGCATGGGGTGGGACAGGGACCCCACTCTGAGGTTTTGCTACCTCTGCAGGCTGTTGCAGGTAGAGAAGACAAGATGGAGGTGGACAGACAGACTGATAGAGAGGAGAAGATGGAAGTGGAGGGAGAAAAGAGAGGAGAGGAAGAGATGGAGGTGGACACAATAATGGATACGGAGGAGGAGATGGAGGTGGATGGAGAACAGACTGGAGAGGAAGAAATGGAGGTTGATGAGGATGAGGAGATGGACGTGGAAATGGAAGAGTACACCGAGGAGATGGACATTGATGAGGAAGATGAAGAGGAGGCCATGGTCCTGGGATGAAGAGCAATGCCAGCAGCAGGACAGGCATGTGGTCCCCACAGGCACAGTGGGTTCCCTTCAGCCAGGCTGGGGCGGGATTGGGCTGGGTGGTCCCTGCTCAGGCACGTGGTACCCAGTGCCTTGGGTTCTGCTGGCCATGCCCAGCCTGTCCTGTTCTTGCTTTGGGCCACACAAGCCCCATGGCAGTGCCTGGGGCCCAGGCCCCAGAACCAGCCAGCCTCAGCTCTGGCAGCAGAGTCCCAGTGTGCCAGCCTGGGGACACACGGTAGAGCCCTCTGTGCCTGACTGGAGTGACCATGGCACCTGCTTTTCTTCCCGAAATGATGGAGATCCTGGACTGAAATGGCACCCGTTTTGTACATAGTTTTTAGAGTTTCTTCTTGTTTTTGGCATATAGGTTTTAGGGCTTCGTTTTGTCTTCTGTAAATACATTTCAAATATTGTTGTTAGATATGTTCTTAGGTATATACATTCTATAAATTGTTGTTATTACAAATATTCTTACAAAAGTAAATGTGTTCTGTGTTTTCATTGCTGTTCTTATGTAAATAAACAACCTTGGGTTTTCACACCCCAGTTCTCTTTCCATTTGCTTCCAGCACAGGCAGTATTGGCCAAGTTGTGTTTTCCACTTGCTCCCGGTTCCCAGGGCTGGAGGTTCATGGGGGAGCTGGCACAGCCACCCCAGCAGTGGTTGTCCCACTCAGAGGGTCCTGCTGACAGAGGTCACTGTCTCCTTGCTGTCTCTCTGGACACACTGGGGAGCTGCAGGGGAGAATCCCAGCGTGCCCTGTCCCATGGGATCCCATGTTGGGACTCAATGTCCCAGCCCGGGTGAGCACTGGTTGTGGCCCTGGGCTCAGCATGGCAGGCCTGGTGCTCGCAGCAGTGCAGACTTCAAGCTGGCCATGCACAGCTCCGTGTTTCTCCCAAAACTATCACTGCTGCAGCACCTGGGGTTCCCCAGTGCTGGGCTTTTTATCCCCACTGCATGGAGGATCACATTGCAGGGCAAAGGATGGATCCCATGTGGCATCCAACCTGCCCTGATCCAGGCTGGGCACAGCCTGATGAAGGATGAGCACATCTCGCAGGGATATGGAAACCTCCCCTGACAACCCAGTTCAGGCAGAGCCTGAGCTCTTTTGTGGCTCTGGGCAGGAAGATGCTCAGGATCTCCCAGAGAGGCTCAGCGGGCAGTAGGATTGTGCCTGGATCTCGCTCTGGACATGCCAGTGGCTCAAGGGAGAGCTGTGGGAATGATTTATAATGCACCGAGAGGGGCCACAGTCCTGCAAGGCTCTTACATCAGGAGCAAAGAGCAGCCTGCAGGGTGGGGAAGGCTGGAGCTGTAGCACTCTGTGCTCATCCCTCACCTTAATGGGGAGCTGCCCCCAGAGTTGCTATGTATCACTTTGATGGTTCTCCTGTTGGGTGTATTTTGGAGCAGCTGTTATCTGTGGCTTTTTATGGTGATCCTGTGGAAAGCAACCATTTACCTGCTGTGATGAACTCAAAACTAATACTAACTCTTCATTCCCTTTGGTTTTATTTGGGGTTTTTTAGTCTCTTTGTTTGATTGGTTTGCATGGGTTTGTTTGTTTCTAGGTTTTGTCTGTTTTGGTTTGAGTCTTTTGTTTGCTTTTTCATAAGACTCAGGTGAAGTTGGCATAGCCAAAGTCAAGAGAATGTACACCAGGCTTGACTTTCCAGAAATTACTTTTGGCTGGGTTTAACTGCATTCTCCAGGCTCAGGATGACCAGTACATTTGCAGGATTTGCTCTGCAACATCAGCTTGCCCAGACTCTGCTCGGTGATTCACAAATGGAGAAGACAATGGATATTGTGCCAAGCTTCCTTTCAAACAGCCAAAACTGCAAGGGCATGAGAGAAAAAAAGAAAAAAACAGAGACTATATTCACCAATTAGAGCAGAAGCAGTGTCCCACCATCTTGCCCTCCACTCTTATTAATTTTGTACATTGAGAGGCAAACCTGGGCCTAAAGCTTCCGTCTCTCAGTTCCTGATGCCATTTGACTCCAGCCTGGACTCCCCGAGATCACACTGCCTGCTTTCCACGTGGGGCTGGGGATGCTCAGCCTGGAAAGAGGAGACCCTGGGGAGGCCTCACTGCAGCTCTGCAGGACTGCAAGGGTGCCACAAGTAAGATTGGGACAGGGTGTTCCACAGGGCCTGTGGCAACAGGACAAGGGGGGACGGCTTTCAGCTGCAGGAGGCTGATTGAAGTTGGATCTGAGGAAGCTGCTCTCTTCCACTGAGGGTGCTGAGGCACTGGCCCAGGCTGTGGATGCTCCATCCTTGGGAACAGGGCTCTGAGCACCATGGTCTGGGGGAACGTTGCTAAGCATGGAACCAAAGGCTCTCTAGCTCAGTGGTCATGTCACAATCCATGTCCCATCTGGAACTGCCAGCAGCCAGCAAGCAGCACAACACGACCGTTGGCCCTGGGCTCAGCACACGCTGCACGCTGCTCCTGCTGCTCCTGTCACCCTTCTTGTTCCTGTCCCCGAGACCTCATCTCATCGGTCTCAAAAGCTGCCTAAGGCCTGGATTGTGTCATCCATCCCTGCAGGATGCTCACATTTGTCCTGAGGAAGGTACGGTGCCATTCCATGGAGGTGGATCCCCCCAGCTGCTTGGGTGTGGACAGGAGTTCTGGGGGCATGGGGTGGGACAGGGACCCCACTCTGAGGTTTTGCTACCTCTGCAGGCTGTTGCAGGTAGAGAAGACAAGATGGAGGTGGACAGACAGACTGATAGAGAGGAGAAGATGGAAGTGGAGGGAGAAAAGAGAGGAGAGGAAGAGATGGAGGTGGACACAATAATGGATACGGAGGAGGAGATGGAGGTGGATGGAGAACAGACTGGAGAGGAAGAAATGGAGGTTAATGAGGATGAGGAGATGGACGTGGAAATGGAAGAGTACACCGAGGAGATGGACATTGATGAGGAAGATGAAGAGGAGGCCATGGTCCTGGGATGAAGAGCAATGCCAGCAGCAGGACAGGCATGTGGTCCCCACAGGCACAGTGGGTTCCCTTCAGCCAGGCTGGGGCGGGATTGGGCTGGGTGGTCCCTGCTCAGGCACGTGGTACCCAGTGCCTTGGGTTCTGCTGGCCATGCCCAGCCTGTCCTGTTCTTGCTTTGGGCCACACAAGCCCCATGGCAGTGCCTGGGGCCCAGGCCCCAGAACCAGCCAGCCTCAGCTCTGGCAGCAGAGTCCCAGTGTGCCAGCCTGGGGACACACGGTAGAGCCCTCTGTGCCTGACTGGAGTGACCATGGCACCTGCTTTTCTTCCCGAAATGATGGAGATCCTGGACTGAAATGGCACCCGTTTTGTACATAGTTTTTAGAGTTTGTTCTTGTTTTTGGCATATAGGTTTTAGGGCTTCGTTTTGTCTTCTGTAAATACATTTCAAATATTGTTGTTAGATATGTTCTTAGGTATATACATTCTATAAATTGTTGTTATTACAAATATTCTTACAAAAGTAAATGTGTTCTGTGTTTTCATTGCTGTTCTTATGTAAATAAACAACCTTGGGTTTTCACACCCCAGTTCTCTTTCCATTTGCTTCCAGCACAGGCAGTATTGGCCAAGTTGTGTTTTCCACTTGCTCCCGGTTCCCAGGGCTGGAGGTTCATGGGGGAGCTGGCACAGCCACCCCAGCAGTGGTTGTCCCACTCAGAGGGTCCTGCTGACAGAGGTCACTGTCTCCTTGCTGTCTCTCTGGACACACTGGGGAGCTGCAGGGGAGAATCCCAGCGTGCCCTGTCCCATGGGATCCCATGTTGGGACTCAATGTCCCAGCCCGGGTGAGCACTGGTTGTGGCCCTGGGCTCAGCATGGCAGGCCTGGTGCTCGCAGCAGTGCAGACTTCAAGCTGGCCATGCACAGCTCCGTGTTTCTCCCAAAACTATCACTGCTGCAGCACCTGGGGTTCCCCAGTGCTGGGCTTTTTATCCCCACTGCATGGAGGATCACATTGCAGGGCAAAGGATGGATCCCATGTGGCATCCAACCTGCCCTGATCCAGGCTGGGCACAGCCTGATGAAGGATGAGCACATCTCGCAGGGATATGGAAACCTCCCCTGACAACCCAGTTCAGGCAGAGCCTGAGCTCTTTTGTGGCTCTGGGCAGGAAGATGCTCAGGATCTCCCAGAGAGGCTCAGCGGGCAGTAGGATTGTGCCTGGATCTCGCTCTGGACATGCCAGTGGCTCAAGGGAGAGCTGTGGGAATGATTTATAATGCACCGAGAGGGGCCACAGTCCTGCAAGGCTCTTACATCAGGAGCAAAGAGCAGCCTGCAGGGTGGGGAAGGCTGGAGCTGTAGCACTCTGTGCTCATCCCTCACCTTAATGGGGAGCTGCCCCCAGAGTTGCTATGTATCACTTTGATGGTTCTCCTGTTGGGTGTATTTTGGAGCAGCTGTTATCTGTGGCTTTTTATGGTGATCCTGTGGAAAGCAACCATTTACCTGCTGTGATGAACTCAAAACTAATACTAACTCTTCATTCCCTTTGGTTTTATTTGGGGTTTTTTAGTCTCTTTGTTTGATTGGTTTGCATGGGTTTGTTTGTTTCTAGGTTTTGTCTGTTTTGGTTTGAGTCTTTTGTTTGCTTTTTCATAAGACTCAGGTGAAGTTGGCATAGCCAAAGTCAAGAGAATGTACACCAGGCTTGACTTTCCAGAAATTACTTTTGGCTGGGTTTAACTGCATTCTCCAGCCTCAGGATGACCAGTACATTTGCAGGATTTGCTCTGCAACATCAGCTTGCCCAGACTCTGCTCGGTGATTCACAAATGGAGAAGACAATGGATATTGTGCCAAGCTTCCTTTCAAACAGCCAAAACTGCAACGGCATGAGAGAAAAAAAGAAAAAAACAGAGACTATATTCACCAATTAGAGCAGAAGCAGTGTCCCACCATCTTGCCCTCCACTCTTATTAATTTTGTACATTGAGAGGCAAACCTGGGCCTAAAGCTTCCGTCTCTCAGTTCCTGATGCCATTTGACTCCAGCCTGGACTCCCCGAGATCACACTGCCTGCTTTCCACGTGGGGCTGGGGATGCTCAGCCTGGAAAGAGGAGACCCTGGGGAGGCCTCACTGCAGCTCTGCAGGACTGCAAGGGTGCCACAAGAAAGATTGGGACAGGGTGTTCCACAGGGCCTGTGGCAACAGGACAAGGGGGGATGGCTTTCAGCTGCAGGAGGCTGATTGAAGTTGGATCTGAGGAAGCTGCTCTCTTCCACTGAGGGTGCTGAGGCACTGGCCCAGGCTGTGGATGCTCCATCCTTGGGAACAGGGCTCTGAGCACCATGGTCTGGGGGAACGTTGCTAAGCATGGAACCAAAGGCTCTCTAGCTCAGTGGTCATGTCACAATCCATGTCCCATCTGGAACTGCCAGCAGCCAGCAAGCAGCACAACACGACCGTTGGCCCTGGGCTCAGCACACGCTGCACGCTGCTCCTGCTGCTCCTGTCACCCTTCTTGTTCCTGTCCCCGAGACCTCATCTCATCGGTCTCAAAAGCTGCCTAAGGCCTGGATTGTGTCATCCATCCCTGCAGGATGCTCACATTTGTCCTGAGGAAGGTACGGTGCCATTCCATGGAGGTGGATCCCCCCAGCTGCTTGGGTGTGGACAGGAGTTCTGGGGGCATGGGGTGGGACAGGGACCCCACTCTGAGGTTTTGCTACCTGTGCAGGCTGTTGCAGGTAGAGAAGACAAGATGGAGGTGGACAGACAGACTGATAGAGAGGAGAAGATGGAAGTGGAGGGAGAAAAGAGAGGAGAGGAAGAGATGGAGGTGGACACAATAATGGATACGGAGGAGGAGATGGAGGTGGATGGAGAACAGACTGGAGAGGAAGAAATGGAGGTTGATGAGGATGAGGAGATGGACGTGGAAATGGAAGAGTACACCGAGGAGATGGACATTGATGAGGAAGATGAAGAGGAGGCCATGGTCCTGGGATGAAGAGCAATGCCAGCAGCAGGACAGGCATGTGGTCCCCACAGGCACAGTGGGTTCCCTTCAGCCAGGCTGGGGCGGGATTGGGCTGGGTGGTCCCTGCTCAGGCACGTGGTACCCAGTGCCTTGGGTTCTGCTGGCCATGCCCAGCCTGTCCTGTTCTTGCTTTGGGCCACACAAGCCCCATGGCAGTGCCTGGGGCCCAGGCCCCAGAACCAGCCAGCCTCAGCTCTGGCAGCAGAGTCCCAGTGTGCCAGCCTGGGGACACACGGTAGAGCCCTCTGTGCCTGACTGGAGTGACCATGGCACCTGCTTTTCTTCCCGAAATGATGGAGATCCTGGACTGAAATGGCACCCGTTTTGTACATAGTTTTTAGAGTTTGTTCTTGTTTTTGGCATATAGGTTTTAGGGCTTCGTTTTGTCTTCTGTAAATACATTTCAAATATTGTTGTTAGATATGTTCTTAGGTATATACATTCTATAAATTGTTGTTATTACAAATATTCTTACAAAAGTAAATGTGTTCTGTGTTTTCATTGCTGTTCTTATGTAAATAAACAACCTTGGGTTTTCACACCCCAGTTCTCTTTCCATTTGCTTCCAGCACAGGCAGTATTGGCCAAGTTGTGTTTTCCACTTGCTCCCGGTTCCCAGGGCTGGAGGTTCATGGGGGAGCTGGCACAGCCACCCCAGCAGTGGTTGTCCCACTCAGAGGGTCCTGCTGACAGAGGTCACTGTCTCCTTGCTGTCTCTCTGGACACACTGGGGAGCTGCAGGGGAGAATCCCAGCGTGCCCTGTCCCATGGAATCCCATGTTGGGACTCAATGTCCCAGCCCGGGTGAGCACTGGTTGTGGCCCTGGGCTCAGCATGGCAGGCCTGGTGCTCGCAGCAGTGCAGACTTCAAGCTGGCCATGCACAGCTCCGTGTTTCTCCCAAAACTATCACTGCTGCAGCACCTGGGGTTCCCCAGTGCTGGGCTTTTTATCCCCACTGCATGGAGGATCACATTGCAGGGCAAAGGATGGATCCCATGTGGCATCCAACCTGCCCTGATCCAGGCTGGGCACAGCCTGATGAAGGATGAGCACATCTCGCAGGGATATGGAAACCTCCCCTGACAACCCAGTTCAGGCAGAGCCTGAGCTCTTTTGTGGCTCTGGGCAGGAAGATGCTCAGGATCTCCCAGAGAGGCTCAGCGGGCAGTAGGATTGTGCCTGGATCTCGCTCTGGACATGCCAGTGGCTCAAGGGAGAGCTGTGGGAATGATTTATAATGCACCGAGAGGGGCCACAGTCCTGCAAGGCTCTTACATCAGGAGCAAAGAGCAGCCTGCAGGGTGGGGAAGGCTGGAGCTGTAGCACTCTGTGCTCATCCCTCACCTTAATGGGGAGCTGCCCCCAGAGTTGCTATGTATCACTTTGATGGTTCTCCTGTTGGGTGTATTTTGGAGCAGCTGTTATCTGTGGCTTTTTATGGTGATCCTGTGGAAAGCAACCATTTACCTGCTGTGATGAACTCAAAACTAATACTAACTCTTCATTCCCTTTGGTTTTATTTGGGGTTTTTTAGTCTCTTTGTTTGATTGGTTTGCATGGGTTTGTTTGTTTCTAGGTTTTGTCTGTTTTGGTTTGAGTCTTTTGTTTGCTTTTTCATAAGACTCAGGTGAAGTTGGCATAGCCAAAGTCAAGAGAATGTACACCAGGCTTGACTTTCCAGAAATTACTTTTGGCTGGGTTTAACTGCATTCTCCAGGCTCAGGATGACCAGTACATTTGCAGGATTTGCTCTGCAACATCAGCTTGCCCAGACTCTGCTCGGTGATTCACAAATGGAGAAGACAATGGATATTGTGCCAAGCTTCCTTTCAAACAGCCAAAACTGCAACGGCATGAGAGAAAAAAAGAAAAAAACAGAGACTATATTCACCAATTAGAGCAGAAGCAGTGTCCCACCATCTTGCCCTCCACTCTTATTAATTTTGTACATTGAGAGGCAAACCTGGGCCTAAAGCTTCCGTCTCTCAGTTCCTGATGCCATTTGACTCCAGCCTGGACTCCCCGAGATCACACTGCCTGCTTTCCACGTGGGGCTGGGGATGCTCAGCCTGGAAAGAGGAGACCCTGGGGAGGCCTCACTGCAGCTCTGCAGGACTGCAAGGGTGCCACAAGAAAGATTGGGACAGGGTGTTCCACAGGGCCTGTGGCAACAGGACAAGGGGGGATGGCTTTCAGCTGCAGGAGGCTGATTGAAGTTGGATCTGAGGAAGCTGCTCTCTTCCACTGAGGGTGCTGAGGCACTGGCCCAGGCTGTGGATGCTCCATCCTTGGGAACAGGGCTCAGAGCACCATGGTCTGGGGGAACGTTGCTAAGCATGGAACCAAAGGCTCTCTAGCTCAGTGGTCATGTCACAATGCATGTCCCATCTGGAACTGCCAGCAGCCAGCAAGCAGCACAACACGACCGCTGGTCCTGGGCTCAGCACACGCTGCACGCTGCTCCTGCTGCTCCTGTCAGCCTTCTTGTTCCTGCCCCCGAGACCTCATCTCATCGGTCTCAAAAGCTGCCTAAGGCCTGGATTGTGTCATCCATCCCTGCAGGATGCTCACATTTGTCCTGAGGAAGGTACGGTGCCATTCCATGGAGGTGGATCCCGCCAGCTGCTTGGGTGTGGACAGGAGTTCTGGGGGCATGGGGTGGGACAGGGACCCCACTCTGAGGTTTTGCTACCTCTGCAGGCTGTTGCAGGTAGAGAAGACAAGATGGAGGTGGACAGACAGACTGATAGAGAGGAGAAGATGGAAGTGGAGGGAGAAAAGAGAGGAGAGGAAGAGATGGAGGTGGACACAATAATGGATACGGAGGAGGAGATGGAGGTGGATGGAGAACAGACTGGAGAGGAAGAAATGGAGGTTGATGAGGATGAGGAGATGGACGTGGAAATGGAAGAGTACACCGAGGAGATGGACATTGATGAGGAAGATGAAGAGGAGGCCATGGTCCTGGGATGAAGAGCAATGCCAGCAGCAGGACAGGCATGTGGTCCCCACAGGCACAGTGGGTTCCCTTCAGCCAGGCTGGGGCGGGATTGGGCTGGGTGGTCCCTGCTCAGGCACGTGGTACCCAGTGCCTTGGGTTCTGCTGGCCATGCCCAGCCTGTCCTGTTCTTGCTTTGGGCCACACAAGCCCCATGGCAGTGCCTGGGGCCCAGGCCCCAGAACCAGCCAGCCTCAGCTCTGGCAGCAGAGTCCCAGTGTGCCAGCCTGGGGACACACGGTAGAGCCCTCTGTGCCTGACTGGAGTGACCATGGCACCTGCTTTTCTTCCCGAAATGATGGAGATCCTGGACTGAAATGGCACCCGTTTTGTACATAGTTTTTAGAGTTTGTTCTTGTTTTTGGCATATAGGTTTTAGGGCTTCGTTTTGTCTTCTGTAAATACATTTCAAATATTGTTGTTAGATATGTTCTTAGGTATATACATTCTATAAATTGTTGTTATTACAAATATTCTTACAAAAGTAAATGTGTTCTGTGTTTTCATTGCTGTTCTTATGTAAATAAACAACCTTGGGTTTTCACACCCCAGTTCTCTTTCCATTTGCTTCCAGCACAGGCAGTATTGGCCAAGTTGTGTTTTCCACTTGCTCCCGGTTCCCAGGGCTGGAGGTTCATGGGGGAGCTGGCACAGCCACCCTAGCAGTGGTTGTCCCACTCAGAGGGTCCTGCTGACAGAGGTCACTGTCTCCTTGCTGTCTCTCTGGACACACTGGGGAGCTGCAGGGGAGAATCCCAGCGTGCCCTGTCCCATGGGATCCCATGTTGGGACTCAATGTCCCAGCCCGGGTGAGCACTGGTTGTGGCCCTGGGCTCAGCATGGCAGGCCTGGTGCTCGCAGCAGTGCAGACTTCAAGCTGGCCATGCACAGCTCCGTGTTTCTCCCAAAACTATCACTGCTGCAGCACCTGGGGTTCCCCAGTGCTGGGCTTTTTATCCCCACTGCATGGAGGATCACATTGCAGGGCAAAGGATGGATCCCATGTGGCATCCAACCTGCCCTGATCCAGGCTGGGCACAGCCTGATGAAGGATGAGCACATCTCGCAGGGATATGGAAACCTCCCCTGACAACCCAGTTCAGGCAGAGCCTGAGCTCTTTTGTGGCTCTGGGCAGGAAGATGCTCAGGATCTCCCAGAGAGGCTCAGCGGGCAGTAGGATTGTGCCTGGATCTCGCTCTGGACATGCCAGTGGCTCAAGGGAGAGCTGTGGGAATGATTTATAATGCACCGAGAGGGGCCACAGTCCTGCAAGGCTCTTACATCAGGAGCAAAGAGCAGCCTGCAGGGTGGGGAAGGCTGGAGCTGTAGCACTCTGTGCTCATCCCTCACCTTAATGGGGAGCTGCCCCCAGAGTTGCTATGTATCACTTTGATGGTTCTCCTGTTGGGTGTATTTTGGAGCAGCTGTTATCTGTGGCTTTTTATGGTGATCCTGTGGAAAGCAACCATTTACCTGCTGTGATGAACTCAAAACTAATACTAACTCTTCATTCCCTTTGGTTTTATTTGGGGTTTTTTAGTCTCTTTGTTTGATTGGTTTGCATGGGTTTGTTTGTTTCTAGGTTTTGTCTGTTTTGGTTTGAGTCTTTTGTTTGCTTTTTCATAAGACTCAGGTGAAGTTGGCATAGCCAAAGTCAAGAGAATGTACACCAGGCTTGACTTTCCAGAAATTACTTTTGGCTGGGTTTAACTGCATTCTCCAGCCTCAGGATGACCAGTACATTTGCAGGATTTGCTCTGCAACATCAGCTTGCCCAGACTCTGCTCGGTGATTCACAAATGGAGAAGACAATGGATATTGTGCCAAGCTTCCTTTCAAACAGCCAAAACTGCAACGGCATGAGAGAAAAAAAGAAAAAAAACAGAGACTATATTCACCAATTAGAGCAGAAGCAGTGTCCCACCATCTTGCCCTCCACTCTTATTAATTTTGTACATTGAGAGGCAAACCTGGGCCTAAAGCTTCCGTCTCTCAGTTCCTGATGCCATTTGACTCCAGCCTGGACTCCCCGAGATCACACTGCCTGCTTTCCACGTGGGGCTGGGGATGCTCAGCCTGGAAAGAGGAGACCCTGGGGAGGCCTCACTGCAGCTCTGCAGGACTGCAAGGGTGCCACAAGAAAGATTGGGACAGGGTGTTCCACAGGGCCTGTGGCAACAGGACAAGGGGGGATGGCTTTCAGCTGCAGGAGGCTGATTGAAGTTGGATCTGAGGAAGCTGCTCTCTTCCACTGAGGGTGCTGAGGCACTGGCCCAGGCTGTGGATGCTCCATCCTTGGGAACAGGGCTCTGAGCACCATGGTCTGGGGGAACGTTGCTAAGCATGGAACCAAAGGCTCTCTAGCTCAGTGGTCATGTCACAATCCATGTCCCATCTGGAACTGCCAGCAGCCAGCAAGCAGCACAACACGACCGTTGGCCCTGGGCTCAGCACACGCTGCAAGCTGCTCCTGCTGCTCCTGTCACCCTTCTTGTTCCTGTCCCCGAGACCTCATCTCATCGGTCTCAAAAGCTGCCTAAGGCCTGGATTGTGTCATCCATCCCTGCAGGATGCTCACATTTGTCCTGAGGAAGGTACGGTGCCATTCCATGGAGGTGGATCCCCCCAGCTGCTTGGGTGTGGACAGGAGTTCTGGGGGCATGGGGTGGGACAGGGACCCCACTCTGAGGTTTTGCTACCTCTGCAGGCTGTTGCAGGTAGAGAAGACAAGATGGAGGTGGACAGACAGACTGATAGAGAGGAGAAGATGGAAGTGGAGGGAGAAAAGAGAGGAGAGGAAGAGATGGAGGTGGACACAATAATGGATACGGAGGAGGAGATGGAGGTGGATGGAGAACAGACTGGAGAGGAAGAAATGGAGGTTGATGAGGATGAGGAGATGGACGTGGAAATGGAAGAGTACACCGAGGAGATGGACATTGATGAGGAAGATGAAGAGGAGGCCATGGTCCTGGGATGAAGAGCAATGCCAGCAGCAGGACAGGCATGTGGTCCCCACAGGCACAGTGGGTTCCCTTCAGCCAGGCTGGGGCGGGATTGGGCTGGGTGGTCCCTGCTCAGGCACGTGGTACCCAGTGCCTTGGGTTCTGCTGGCCATGCCCAGCCTGTCCTGTTCTTGCTTTGGGCCACACAAGCCCCATGGCAGTGCCTGGGGCCCAGGCCCCAGAACCAGCCAGCCTCAGCTCTGGCAGCAGAGTCCCAGTGTGCCAGCCTGGGGACACACGGTAGAGCCCTCTGTGCGTGACTGGAGTGACCATGGCACCTGCTTTTCTTCCCGAAATGATGGAGATCCTGGACTGAAATGGCACCCGTTTTGTACATAGTTTTTAGAGTTTGTTCTTGTTTTTGGCATATAGGTTTTAGGGCTTCGTTTTGTCTTCTGTAAATACATTTCAAATATTGTTGTTAGATATGTTCTTAGGTATATACATTCTATAAATTGTTGTTATTACAAATATTCTTACAAAAGTAAATGTGTTCTGTGTTTTCATTGCTGTTCTTATGTAAATAAACAACCTTGGGTTTTCACACCCCAGTTCTCTTTCCATTTGCTTCCAGCACAGGCAGTATTGGCCAAGTTGTGTTTTCCACTTGCTCCCGGTTCCCAGGGCTGGAGGTTCATGGGGGAGCTGGCACAGCCACCCCAGCAGTGGTTGTCCCACTCAGAGGGTCCTGCTGACAGAGGTCACTGTCTCCTTGCTGTCTCTCTGGACACACTGGGGAGCTGCAGGGGAGAATCCCAGCGTGCCCTGTCCCATGGAATCCCATGTTGGGACTCAATGTCCCAGCCCGGGTGAGCACTGGTTGTGGCCCTGGGCTCAGCATGGCAGGCCTGGTGCTCGCAGCAGTGCAGACTTCAAGCTGGCCATGCACAGCTCCGTGTTTCTCCCAAAACTATCACTGCTGCAGCACCTGGGGTTCCCCAGTGCTGGGCTTTTTATCCCCACTGCATGGAGGATCACATTGCAGGGCAAAGGATGGATCCCATGTGGCATCCAACCTGCCCTGATCCAGGCTGGGCACAGCCTGATGAAGGATGAGCACATCTCGCAGGGATATGGAAACCTCCCCTGACAACCCAGTTCAGGCAGAGCCTGAGCTCTTTTGTGGCTCTGGGCAGGAAGATGCTCAGGATCTCCCAGAGAGGCTCAGCGGGCAGTAGGATTGTGCCTGGATCTCGCTCTGGACATGCCAGTGGCTCAAGGGAGAGCTGTGGGAATGATTTATAATGCACCGAGAGGGGCCACAGTCCTGCAAGGCTCTTACATCAGGAGCAAAGAGCAGCCTGCAGGGTGGGGAAGGCTGGAGCTGTAGCACTCTGTGCTCATCCCTCACCTTAATGGGGAGCTGCCCCCAGAGTTGCTATGTATCACTTTGATGGTTCTCCTGTTGGGTGTATTTTGGAGCAGCTGTTATCTGTGGCTTTTTATGGTGATCCTGTGGAAAGCAACCATTTACCTGCTGTGATGAACTCAAAACTAATACTAACTCTTCATTCCCTTTGGTTTTATTTGGGGTTTTTTAGTCTCTTTGTTTGATTGGTTTGCATGGGTTTGTTTGTTTCTAGGTTTTGTCTGTTTTGGTTTGAGTCTTTTGTTTGCTTTTTCATAAGACTCAGGTGAAGTTGGCATAGCCAAAGTCAAGAGAATGTACACCAGGCTTGACTTTCCAGAAATTACTTTTGGCTGGGTTTAACTGCATTCTCCAGGCTCAGGATGACCAGTACATTTGCAGGATTTGCTCTGCAACATCAGCTTGCCCAGACTCTGCTCGGTGATTCACAAATGGAGAAGACAATGGATATTGTGCCAAGCTTCCTTTCAAACAGCCAAAACTGCAAGGGCATGAGAGAAAAAAAGAAAAAAACAGAGACTATATTCACCAATTAGAGCAGAAGCAGTGTCCCACCATCTTGCCCTCCACTCTTATTAATTTTGTACATTGAGAGGCAAACCTGGGCCTAAAGCTTCCGTCTCTCAGTTCCTGATGCCATTTGACTCCAGCCTGGACTCCCCGAGATCACACTGCCTGCTTTCCACGTGGGGCTGGGGATGCTCAGCCTGGAAAGAGGAGACCCTGGGGAGGCCTCACTGCAGCTCTGCAGGACTGCAAGGGTGCCACAAGAAAGATTGGGACAGGGTGTTCCACAGGGCCTGTGGCAACAGGACAAGGGGGGATGGCTTTCAGCTGCAGGAGGCTGATTGAAGTTGGATCTGAGGAAGCTGCTCTCTTCCACTGAGGGTGCTGAGGCACTGGCCCAGGCTGTGGATGCTCCATCCTTGGGAACAGGGCTCAGAGCACCATGGTCTGGGGGAACGTTGCTAAGCATGGAACCAAAGGCTCTCTAGCTCAGTGGTCATGTCACAATGCATGTCCCATCTGGAACTGCCAGCAGCCAGCAAGCAGCACAACACGACCGCTGGTCCTGGGCTCAGCACACGCTGCACGCTGCTCCTGCTGCTCCTGTCAGCCTTCTTGTTCCTGCCCCCGAGACCTCATCTCATCGGTCTCAAAAGCTGCCTAAGGCCTGGATTGTGTCATCCATCCCTGCAGGATGCTCACATTTGTCCTGAGGAAGGTACGGTGCCATTCCATGGAGGTGGATCCCGCCAGCTGCTTGGGTGTGGACAGGAGTTCTGGGGGCATGGGGTGGGACAGGGACCCCACTCTGAGGTTTTGCTACCTCTGCAGGCTGTTGCAGGTAGAGAAGACAAGATGGAGGTGGACAGACAGACTGATAGAGAGGAGAAGATGGAAGTGGAGGGAGAAAAGAGAGGAGAGGAAGAGATGGAGGTGGACACAATAATGGATACGGAGGAGGAGATGGAGGTGGATGGAGAACAGACTGGAGAGGAAGAAATGGAGGTTGATGAGGATGAGGAGATGGACGTGGAAATGGAAGAGTACACCGAGGAGATGGACATTGATGAGGAAGATGAAGAGGAGGCCATGGTCCTGGGATGAAGAGCAATGCCAGCAGCAGGACAGGCATGTGGTCCCCACAGGCACAGTGGGTTCCCTTCAGCCAGGCTGGGGCGGGATTGGGCTGGGTGGTCCCTGCTCAGGCACGTGGTACCCAGTGCCTTGGGTTCTGCTGGCCATGCCCAGCCTGTCCTGTTCTTGCTTTGGGCCACACAAGCCCCATGGCAGTGCCTGGGGCCCAGGCCCCAGAACCAGCCAGCCTCAGCTCTGGCAGCAGAGTCCCAGTGTGCCAGCCTGGGGACACACGGTAGAGCCCTCTGTGCCTGACTGGAGTGACCATGGCACCTGCTTTTCTTCCCGAAATGATGGAGATCCTGGACTGAAATGGCACCCGTTTTGTACATAGTTTTTAGAGTTTGTTCTTGTTTTTGGCATATAGGTTTTAGGGCTTCGTTTTGTCTTCTGTAAATACATTTCAAATATTGTTGTTAGATATGTTCTTAGGTATATACATTCTATAAATTGTTGTTATTACAAATATTCTTACAAAAGTAAATGTGTTCTGTGTTTTCATTGCTGTTCTTATGTAAATAAACAACCTTGGGTTTTCACACCCCAGTTCTCTTTCCATTTGCTTCCAGCACAGGCAGTATTGGCCAAGTTGTGTTTTCCACTTGCTCCCGGTTCCCAGGGCTGGAGGTTCATGGGGGAGCTGGCACAGCCACCCCAGCAGTGGTTGTCCCACTCAGAGGGTCCTGCTGACAGAGGTCACTGTCTCCTTGCTGTCTCTCTGGACACACTGGGGAGCTGCAGGGGAGAATCCCAGCGTGCCCTGTCCCATGGGATCCCATGTTGGGACTCAATGTCCCAGCCCGGGTGAGCACTGGTTGTGGCCCTGGGCTCAGCATGGCAGGCCTGGTGCTCGCAGCAGTGCAGACTTCAAGCTGGCCATGCACAGCTCCGTGTTTCTCCCAAAACTATCACTGCTGCAGCACCTGGGGTTCCCCAGTGCTGGGCTTTTTATCCCCACTGCATGGAGGATCACATTGCAGGGCAAAGGATGGATCCCATGTGGCATCCAACCTGCCCTGATCCAGGCTGGGCACAGCCTGATGAAGGATGAGCACATCTCGCAGGGATATGGAAACCTCCCCTGACAACCCAGTTCAGGCAGAGCCTGAGCTCTTTTGTGGCTCTGGGCAGGAAGATGCTCAGGATCTCCCAGAGAGGCTCAGCGGGCAGTAGGATTGTGCCTGGATCTCGCTCTGGACATGCCAGTGGCTCAAGGGAGAGCTGTGGGAATGATTTATAATGCACCGAGAGGGGCCACAGTCCTGCAAGGCTCTTACATCAGGAGCAAAGAGCAGCCTGCAGGGTGGGGAAGGCTGGAGCTGTAGCACTCTGTGCTCATCCCTCACCTTAATGGGGAGCTGCCCCCAGAGTTGCTATGTATCACTTTGATGGTTCTCCTGTTGGGTGTATTTTGGAGCAGCTGTTATCTGTGGCTTTTTATGGTGATCCTGTGGAAAGCAACCATTTACCTGCTGTGATGAACTCAAAACTAATACTAACTCTTCATTCCCTTTGGTTTTATTTGGGGTTTTTTAGTCTCTTTGTTTGATTGGTTTGCATGGGTTTGTTTGTTTCTAGGTTTTGTCTGTTTTGGTTTGAGTCTTTTGTTTGCTTTTTCATAAGACTCAGGTGAAGTTGGCATAGCCAAAGTCAAGAGAATGTACACCAGGCTTGACTTTCCAGAAATTACTTTTGGCTGGGTTTAACTGCATTCTCCAGGCTCAGGATGACCAGTACATTTGCAGGATTTGCTCTGCAACATCAGCTTGCCCAGACTCTGCTCGGTGATTCACAAATGGAGAAGACAATGGATATTGTGCCAAGCTTCCTTTCAAACAGCCAAAACTGCAACGGCATGAGAGAAAAAAAGAAAAAAAACAGAGACTATATTCACCAATTAGAGCAGAAGCAGTGTCCCACCATCTTGCCCTCCACTCTTATTAATTTTGTACATTGAGAGGCAAACCTGGGCCTAAAGCTTCCGTCTCTCAGTTCCTGATGCCATTTGACTCCAGCCTGGACTCCCCGAGATCACACTGCCTGCTTTCCACGTGGGGCTGGGGATGCTCAGCCTGGAAAGAGGAGACCCTGGGGAGGCCTCACTGCAGCTCTGCAGGACTGCAAGGGTGCCACAAGAAAGATTGGGACAGGGTGTTCCACAGGGCCTGTGGCAACAGGACAAGGGGGGATGGCTTTCAGCTGCAGGAGGCTGATTGAAGTTGGATCTGAGGAAGCTGCTCTCTTCCACTGAGGGTGCTGAGGCACTGGCCCAGGCTGTGGATGCTCCATCCTTGGGAACAGGGCTCTGAGCACCATGGTCTGGGGGAACGTTGCTAAGCATGGAACCAAAGGCTCTCTAGCTCAGTGGTCATGTCACAATCCATGTCCCATCTGGAACTGCCAGCAGCCAGCAAGCAGCACAACACGACCGTTGGCCCTGGGCTCAGCACACGCTGCAAGCTGCTCCTGCTGCTCCTGTCACCCTTCTTGTTCCTGTCCCCGAGACCTCATCTCATCGGTCTCAAAAGCTGCCTAAGGCCTGGATTGTGTCATCCATCCCTGCAGGATGCTCACATTTGTCCTGAGGAAGGTACGGTGCCATTCCATGGAGGTGGATCCCCCCAGCTGCTTGGGTGTGGACAGGAGTTCTGGGGGCATGGGGTGGGACAGGGACCCCACTCTGAGGTTTTGCTACCTCTGCAGGCTGTTGCAGGTAGAGAAGACAAGATGGAGGTGGACAGACAGACTGATAGAGAGGAGAAGATGGAAGTGGAGGGAGAAAAGAGAGGAGAGGAAGAGATGGAGGTGGACACAATAATGGATACGGAGGAGGAGATGGAGGTGGATGGAGAACAGACTGGAGAGGAAGAAATGGAGGTTGATGAGGATGAGGAGATGGACGTGGAAATGGAAGAGTACACCGAGGAGATGGACATTGATGAGGAAGATGAAGAGGAGGCCATGGTCCTGGGATGAAGAGCAATGCCAGCAGCAGGACAGGCATGTGGTCCCCACAGGCACAGTGGGTTCCCTTCAGCCAGGCTGGGGCGGGATTGGGCTGGGTGGTCCCTGCTCAGGCACGTGGTACCCAGTGCCTTGGGTTCTGCTGGCCATGCCCAGCCTGTCCTGTTCTTGCTTTGGGCCACACAAGCCCCATGGCAGTGCCTGGGGCCCAGGCCCCAGAACCAGCCAGCCTCAGCTCTGGCAGCAGAGTCCCAGTGTGCCAGCCTGGGGACACACGGTAGAGCCCTCTGTGCCTGACTGGAGTGACCATGGCACCTGCTTTTCTTCCCGAAATGATGGAGATCCTGGACTGAAATGGCACCCGTTTTGTACATAGTTTTTAGAGTTTGTTCTTGTTTTTGGCATATAGGTTTTAGGGCTTCGTTTTGTCTTCTGTAAATACATTTCAAATATTGTTGTTAGATATGTTCTTAGGTATATACATTCTATAAATTGTTGTTATTACAAATATTCTTACAAAAGTAAATGTGTTCTGTGTTTTCATTGCTGTTCTTATGTAAATAAACAACCTTGGGTTTTCACACCCCAGTTCTCTTTCCATTTGCTTCCAGCACAGGCAGTATTGGCCAAGTTGTGTTTTCCACTTGCTCCCGGTTCCCAGGGCTGGAGGTTCATGGGGGAGCTGGCACAGCCACCCCAGCAGTGGTTGTCCCACTCAGAGGGTCCTGCTGACAGAGGTCACTGTCTCCTTGCTGTCTCTCTGGACACACTGGGGAGCTGCAGGGGCGAATCCCAGCGTGCCCTGTCCCATGGGATCCCATGTTGGGACTCAATGTCCCAGCCCGGGTGAGCACTGGTTGTGGCCCTGGGCTCAGCATGGCAGGCCTGGTGCTCGCAGCAGTGCACACTTCAAGCTGGCCATGCACAGCTCCGTGTTTCTCCCAAAACTATCACTGCTGCAGCACCTGGGGTTCCCCAGTGCTGGGCTTTTTATCCCCACTGCATGGAGGATCACATTGCAGGGCAAAGGATGGATCCCATGTGGCATCCAACCTGCCCTGATCCAGGCTGGGCACAGCCTGATGAAGGATGAGCACATCTCGCAGGGATATGGAAACCTCCCCTGACAACCCAGTTCAGGCAGAGCCTGAGCTCTTTTGTGGCTCTGGGCAGGAAGATGCTCAGGATCTCCCAGAGAGGCTCAGCGGGCAGTAGGATTGTGCCTGGATCTCGCTCTGGACATGCCAGTGGCTCAAGGGAGAGCTGTGGGAATGATTTATAATGCACCGAGAGGGGCCACAGTCCTGCAAGGCTCTTACATCAGGAGCAAAGAGCAGCCTGCAGGGTGGGGAAGGCTGGAGCTGTAGCACTCTGTGCTCATCCCTCACCTTAATGGGGAGCTGCCCCCAGAGTTGCTATGTATCACTTTGATGGTTCTCCTGTTGGGTGTATTTTGGAGCAGCTGTTATCTGTGGCTTTTTATGGTGATCCTGTGGAAAGCAACCATTTACCTGCTGTGATGAACTCAAAACTAATACTAACTCTTCATTCCCTTTGGTTTTATTTGGGGTTTTTTAGTCTCTTTGTTTGATTGGTTTGCATGGGTTTGTTTGTTTCTAGGTTTTGTCTGTTTTGGTTTGAGTCTTTTGTTTGCTTTTTCATAAGACTCAGGTGAAGTTGGCATAGCCAAAGTCAAGAGAATGTACACCAGGCTTGACTTTCCAGAAATTACTTTTGGCTGGGTTTAACTGCATTCTCCAGGCTCAGGATGACCAGTACATTTGCAGGATTTGCTCTGCAACATCAGCTTGCCCAGACTCTGCTCGGTGATTCACAAATGGAGAAGACAATGGATATTGTGCCAAGCTTCCTTTCAAACAGCCAAAACTGCAAGGGCATGAGAGAAAAAAAGAAAAAAACAGAGACTATATTCACCAATTAGAGCAGAAGCAGTGTCCCACCATCTTGCCCTCCACTCTTATTAATTTTGTACATTGAGAGGCAAACCTGGGCCTAAAGCTTCCGTCTCTCAGTTCCTGATGCCATTTGACTCCAGCCTGGACTCCCCGAGATCACACTGCCTGCTTTCCACGTGGGGCTGGGGATGCTCAGCCTGGAAAGAGGAGACCCTGGGGAGGCCTCACTGCAGCTCTGCAGGACTGCAAGGGTGCCACAAGAAAGATTGGGACAGGGTGTTCCACAGGGCCTGTGGCAACAGGACAAGGGGGGACGGCTTTCAGCTGCAGGAGGCTGATTGAAGTTGGATCTGAGGAAGCTGCTCTCTTCCACTGAGGGTGCTGAGGCACTGGCCCAGGCTGTGGATGCTCCATCCTTGGGAACAGGGCTCTGAGCACCATGGTCTGGGGGAACGTTGCTAAGCATGGAACCAAAGGCTCTCTAGCTCAGTGGTCATGTCACAATGCATGTCCCATCTGGAACTGCCAGCAGCCAGCAAGCAGCACAACACGACCGCTGGTCCTGGGCTCAGCACACGCTGCACGCTGCTCCTGCTGCTCCTGTCAGCCTTCTTGTTCCTGCCCCCAAGACCTCATCTCATCGGTCTCAAAAGCTGCCTAAGGCCTGGATTGTGTCATCCATCCCTGCAGGATGCTCACATTTGTCCTGAGGAAGGTACGGTGCCATTCCATGGAGGTGGATCCCCCCAGCTGCCCGGATGTGGGCTGGAGTTCTGGGTGGATGGGGTGGGACAGGGACCCCACTCTGAGGTTCTGCTACCTCTGCAGGCTGTTGCAGGTAGAGAAGACAAGATGGAGGTGGACAGACAGACTGATAGAGAGGAGAAGATAGAAGTGGAGGGAGAAAAGAGAGGAGAGGAAGAGATGGAGGTGGACACAATAATGGATACGGAGGAGGAGATGGAGGTGGATGGAGAACAGACTGGAGAGGAAGAGATGGAGGTTGATGAGGATGAGGAGATGGACGTGGAAATGGAAGAGTACACCCAGGAGATGGACATTGATGAGGAAGATGAAGAGGAGGCCATGGTCCTGGGATGAAGAGCGATGCCAGCAGCACGACAGGCATGTGGTCCCCACAGGCACAGTGGGTTCCCTGCAGCCAGGCTGGGGCGGGATTGGGCTGGGTGGTCCCTGCTCAGGCACGTGGTACTCAGTGCCTTGGGTTCTGCTGGCCATGTCCAGCCTGTTTGTGCTTGCTTTGGGCCACACAAGCCCCATGGCAGTGCCTGGGGCCCAGCCCCCAGACCCAGCCAGCCTCAGCTCTGGCAGCAGAGTCCCAGTGTGCCAGCCTGGGGACACACGGAAGAGCCCTCTGTGCCTGACTGGAGTGACCATGGCACCTGCTTTTCTTCCCGGACTGATGGAGATCCTGGACTGAAATGGCACCCTTTTGTACATAGTTTTTAGAGTTTGTTCTTGTTTTTGCCATATAGGTTTTAGGGCTTCGTTTCGTCTTCTGTAAATGCATTTCAAATATTGTTGTTAGATATGTTCTTAGGTATATACATTCTATAAATTGTTGTTATTACAAATATTCTTACAAAAGTAAATGTGTTCTGTGTTTTCATTGCTGTTCTTATGTAAATAAACAACCTTGTGTTTTCACACCCCAGTTCTATTTCCATTTGCTTCCGGCACAGGCAGTATTGGCCAAGTTGTGTTTTCCACTTGCTCCCGGTTCCCAGGGCTGGAGGTTCATGGGGGAGCTGGCACAGCCACCCCAGCAGTGGTTGTCCCACTCAGAGGGTCCTGCTGACAGAGGTCACTGTCTCCTTGCTGTCTCTCTGGACACACTGGGGAGCTGCAGGGGCGAATCCCAGCGTGCCCTGTCCCATGGGATCCCATGTTGGGACTCAATGTCCCAGCCCGGGTGAGCACTGGTTGTGGCCCTGGGCTCAGCATGGCAGGCCTGGTGCTCGCAGCAGTGCAGACTTCAAGCTGGCCATGCACAGCTCCGTGTTTCTCCCAAAACTATCACTGCTGCAGCACCTGGGGTTCCCCAGTGCTGGGCTTTTTATCCCCACTGCATGGAGGATCACATGGCAGGGCAAAGGATGGATCCCATGTGGCATCCAACCTGCCCTGATCCAGGCTGGGCACAGCCTGATGAAGGATGAGCACATCTCGCAGGGATATGGAAACCTCCCCTGACAACCCAGTTCAGGCAGAGCCTGAGCTCTTTTGTGGCTCTGGGCAGGAAGATGCTCAGGATCTCCCAGAGAGGCTCAGCGGGCAGTAGGATTGTGCCTGGATCTCGCTCTGGACATGCCAGTGGCTCAAGTGAGAGCTGTGGGAATGATTTATAATGCACCGAGAGGGGCCACAGTCCTGCAAGGCTCTTACATCAGGAGCAAAGAGCAGCCTGCAGGGTGGGGAAGGCTGGAGCTGTAGCACTGTGTGCTCATCCCTCACCTTAATGGGGAGCTGCCCCCAGAGTTGCTATGTATCACTTTGATGGTTCTCCTGTTGGGTGTATTTTGGAGCAGCTGTTATCTGTGGCTTTTTATGGTGATCCTGTGGAAAGCAGCCATTTACCTGCTGTGATGAACTCAAAACTAATACTAACTCTTCATTCCCTTTGGTTTTATTTGGGGTTTTTTTAGTCTCTTTGTTTGATTGGTTTGCATGGGTTTGTTTGTTTCTAGGTTTTGTCTGTTTTGGTTTGAGTCTTTTGTTTGCTTTTTCATAAGACTCAGGTGAAGTTGGCATAGCCAAAGTCAAGAGAATGTACACCAGGCTTGACTTTCCAGAAATTACTTTTGGCTGGGTTTAACTGCATTCTCCAGGCTCAGGATGACCAGTACATTTGCAGGATTTGCTCTGCAACATCAGCTTGCCCAGACTCTGCTCGGTGATTCACAAATGGAGAAGACAATGGATATTGTGCCAAGCTTCCTTTCAAACAGCCAAAACTGCAACGGCATGAGAGAAAAAAAGAAAAAAACAGAGACTATATTCACCAATTAGAGCAGAAGCAGTGTCCCACCATCTTGCCCTCCACTCTTATTAATTTTGTACATTGAGAGGCAAACCTGGGCCTAAAGCTTCCGTCTCTCAGTTCCTGATGCCATTTGACTCCAGCCTGGACTCCCCGAGATCACACTGCCTGCTTTCCACGTGGGGCTGGGGATGCTCAGCCTGGAAAGAGGAGACCCTGGGGAGGCCTCACTGCAGCTCTGCAGGACTGCAAGGGTGCCACAAGTAAGATTGGGACAGGGTGTTCCACAGGGCCTGTGGCAACAGGACAAGGGGGGACGGCTTTCAGCTGCAGGAGGCTGATTGAAGTTGGATCTGAGGAAGCTGCTCTCTTCCACTGAGGGTGCTGAGGCACTGGCCCAGGCTGTGGATGCTCCATCCTTGGGAACAGGGCTCTGAGCACCATGGTCTGGGGGAACGTTGCTAAGCATGGAACCAAAGGCTCTCTAGCTCAGTGGTCATGTCACAATCCATGTCCCATCTGGAACTGCCAGCAGCCAGCAAGCAGCACAACACGACCGTTGGCCCTGGGCTCAGCACACGCTGCACGCTGCTCCTGCTGCTCCTGTCACCCTTCTTGTTCCTGTCCCCGAGACCTCATCTCATCGGTCTCAAAAGCTGCCTAAGGCCTGGATTGTGTCATCCATCCCTGCAGGATGCTCACATTTGTCCTGAGGAAGGTACGGTGCCATTCCATGGAGGTGGATCCCCCCAGCTGCTTGGGTGTGGACAGGAGTTCTGGGGGCATGGGGTGGGACAGGGACCCCACTCTGAGGTTTTGCTACCTCTGCAGGCTGTTGCAGGTAGAGAAGACAAGATGGAGGTGGACAGACAGACTGATAGAGAGGAGAAGATGGAAGTGGAGGGAGAAAAGAGAGGAGAGGAAGAGATGGAGGTGGACACAATAATGGATACGGAGGAGGAGATGGAGGTGGATGGAGAACAGACTGGAGAGGAAGAAATGGAGGTTGATGAGGATGAGGAGATGGACGTGGAAATGGAAGAGTACACCGAGGAGATGGACATTGATGAGGAAGATGAAGAGGAGGCCATGGTCCTGGGATGAAGAGCAATGCCAGCAGCAGGACAGGCATGTGGTCCCCACAGGCACAGTGGGTTCCCTTCAGCCAGGCTGGGGCGGGATTGGGCTGGGTGGTCCCTGCTCAGGCACGTGGTACCCAGTGCCTTGGGTTCTGCTGGCCATGCCCAGCCTGTCCTGTTCTTGCTTTGGGCCACACAAGCCCCATGGCAGTGCCTGGGGCCCAGGCCCCAGAACCAGCCAGCCTCAGCTCTGGCAGCAGAGTCCCAGTGTGCCAGCCTGGGGACACACGGTAGAGCCCTCTGTGCGTGACTGGAGTGACCATGGCACCTGCTTTTCTTCCCGGACTGATGGAGATCCTGGACTGAAATGGCACCCGTTTTGTACATAGTTTTTAGAGTTTGTTCTTGTTTTTGGCATATAGGTTTTAGGGCTTCGTTTTGTCTTCTGTAAATACATTTCAAATATTGTTGTTAGATATGTTCTTAGGTATATACATTCTATAAATTGTTGTTATTACAAATATTCTTACAAAAGTAAATGTCTTCTGTGTTTTCATTGCTGTTCTTATGTAAATAAACAACCTTGGGTTTTCACACCCCAGTTCTCTTTCCATTTGCTTCCAGCACAGGCAGTATTGGCCAAGTTGTGTTTTCCACTTGCTCCCGGTTCCCAGGGCTGGAGGTTCATGGGGGAGCTGGCACAGCCACCCCAGCAGTGGTTGTCCCACTCAGAGGGTCCTGCTGACAGAGGTCACTGTCTCCTTGCTGTCTCTCTGGACACACTGGGGAGCTGCAGGGGAGAATCCCAGCGTGCCCTGTCCCATGGAATCCCATGTTGGGACTCAATGTCCCAGCCCGGGTGAGCACTGGTTGTGGCCCTGGGCTCAGCATGGCAGGCCTGGTGCTCGCAGCAGTGCAGACTTCAAGCTGGCCATGCACAGCTCCGTGTTTCTCCCAAAACTATCACTGCTGCAGCACCTGGGGTTCCCCAGTGCTGGGCTTTTTATCCCCACTGCATGGAGGATCACATGGCAGGGCAAAGGATGGATCCCATGTGGCATCCAACCTGCCCTGATCCAGGCTGGGCACAGCCTGATGAAGGATGAGCACATCTCGCAGGGATATGGAAACCTCCCCTGACAACCCAGTTCAGGCAGAGCCTGAGCTCTTTTGTGGCTCTGGGCAGGAAGATGCTCAGGATCTCCCAGAGAGGCTCAGCGGGCAGTAGGATTGTGCCTGGATCTCGCTCTGGACATGCCAGTGGCTCAAGGGAGAGCTGTGGGAATGATTTATAATGCACCGAGAGGGGCCACAGTCCTGCAAGGCTCTTACATCAGGAGCAAAGAGCAGCCTGCAGGGTGGGGAAGGCTGGAGCTGTAGCACTGTGTGCTCATCCCTCACCTTAATGGGGAGCTGCCCCCAGAGTTGCTATGTATCACTTTGATGGTTCTCCTGTTGGGTGTATCTTGGAGCAGCTGTTATCTGTGGCTTTTTATGGTGATCCTATGGAAAGCAACCATTTACCTGCTGTGATGAACTCAAAACTAATACTAACTCTTCATTCCCTTTGGTTTTATTTGGGGTTTTTTAGTCTCTTTGTTTGATTGGTTTGCATGGGTTTGTTTGTTTCTAGGTTTTGTCTGTTTTGGTTTGAGTCTTTTGTTTGCTTTTTCATAAGACTCAGGTGAAGTTGGCATAGCCAAAGTCAAGAGAATGTACACCAGGCTTGACTTTCCAGAAATTACTTTTGGCTGGGTTTAACTGCATTCTCCAGGCTCAGGATGACCAGTACATTTGCAGGATTTGCTCTGCAACATCAGCTTGCCCAGACTCTGCTCAGTGATTCACAAATGGAGAAGACAATGGATATTGTGCCAAGCTTCCTTTCAAACAGCCAAAACTGCAAGGGCATGAGAGAAAAAAAGAAAAAAACAGAGACTATATTCACCAATTAGAGCAGAAGCAGTGTCCCACCATCTTGCCCTCCACTCTTATTAATTTTGTACATTGAGAGGCAAACCTGGGCCTAAAGCTTCCGTCTCTCAGTTCCTGATGCCATTTGACTCCAGCCTGGACTCCCCGAGATCACACTGCCTGCTTTCCACGTGGGGCTGGGGATGCTCAGCCTGGAAAGAGGAGACCCTGGGGAGGCCTCACTGCAGCTCTGCAGGACTGCAAGGGTGCCACAAGAAAGATTGGGACAGGGTGTTCCACAGGGCCTGTGGCAACAGGACAAGGGGGGACGGCTTTCAGCTGCAGGAGGCTGATTGAAATTGGATCTGAGGAAGCTGCTCTCTTCCACTGAGGGTGCTGAGGCACTGGCCCAGGCTGTGGATGCTCCATCCTTGGGAACAGGGCTCAGAGCACCATGGTCTGGGGGAACGTTGCTAAGCATGGAACCAAAGGCTCTCTAGCTCAGTGGTCATGTCACAATGCATGTCCCATCTGGAACTGCCAGCAGCCAGCAAGCAGCACAACACGACCGCTGGTCCTGGGCTCAGCACACGCTGCACGCTGCTCCTGCTGCTCCTGTCAGCCTTCTTGTTCCTGCCCCCGAGACCTCATCTCATCGGTCTCAAAAGCTGCCTAAGGCCTGGATTGTGTCATCCATCCCTGCAGGATGCTCACATTTGTCCTGAGGAAGGTACGGTGCCATTCCATGGAGGTGGATCCCCCCAGCTGCCCGGATGTGGGCTGGAGTTCTGGGTGGATGGGGTGGGACAGGGACCCCACTCTGAGGTTCTGCTACCTCTGCAGGCTGTTGCAGGTAGAGAAGACAAGATGGAGGTGGACAGACAGACTGATAGAGAGGAGAAGATGGAAGTGGAGGGAGAAAAGAGAGGAGAGGAAGAGATGGAGGTGGACACAATAATGGATACGGAGGAGGAGATGGAGGTGGATGGAGAACAGACTGGAGAGGAAGAGATGGAGGTTGATGAGGATGAGGAGATGGACGTGGAAATGGAAGAGTACACTGAGGAGATGGACATTGATGAGGAAGATGAAGAGGAGGCCATGGTCCTGGGATGAAGAGCGATGCCAGCAGCAGGACAGGCATGTGGTCCCCACAGGCACAGTGGGTTCCCTTCAGCCAGGCTGGGGCGGGATTGGGCTGGGTGGTCCCTGCTCAGGCACGTGGTACTCAGTGCCTTGGGTTCTGCTGGCCATGTCCAGCCTGTTTGTGCTTGCTTTGGGCCACACAAGCCCCATGGCAGTGCCTGGGGCCCAGCCCCCAGACCCAGCCAGCCTCAGCTCTGGCAGCAGAGTCCCAGTGTGCCAGCCTGGGGACACACGGAAGAGCCCTCTGTGCCTGACTGGAGTGACCATGGCACCTGCTTTTCTTCCCGGACTGATGGAGATCCTGGACTGAAATGGCACCCTTTTGTACATAGTTTTTAGAGTTTGTTCTTGTTTTTGCCATATAGGTTTTAGGGCTTCGTTTCGTCTTCTGTAAATGCATTTCAAATATTGTTGTTAGATATGTTCTTAGGTATATACATTCTATAAATTGTTGTTATTACAAATATTCTTACAAAAGTAAATGTGTTCTGTGTTTTCATTGCTGTTCTTATGTAAATAAACAACCTTGGGTTGTCACACCCCAGTTCTATTTCCATTTGCTTCCGGCACAGGCAGTATTGGCCAAGTTGTGTTTTCCACTTGCTCCCGGTTCCCAGGGCTGGAGGTTCATGGGGGAGCTGGCACAGCCACCCCAGCAGTGGTTGTCCCACTCAGAGGGTCCTGCTGACAGAGGTCACTGTCTCCTTGCTGTCTCTCTGGACACACTGGGGAGCTGCAGGGGCGAATCCCAGCGTGCCCTGTCCCATGGGATCCCATGTTGGGACTCAATGTCCCAGCCCGGGTGAGCACTGGTTGTGGCCCTGGGCTCAGCATGGCAGGCCTGGTGCTCGCAGCAGTGCAGACTTCAAGCTGGCCATGCACAGCTCCGTGTTTCTCCCAAAACTATCACTGCTGCAGCACCTGGGGTTCCCCAGTGCTGGGCTTTTTATCCCCACTGCATGGAGGATCACATGGCAGGGCAAAGGATGGATCCCATGTGGCATCCAACCTGCCCTGATCCAGGCTGGGCACAGCCTGATGAAGGATGAGCACATCTCGCAGGGATATGGAAACCTCCCCTGACAACCCAGTTCAGGCAGAGCCTGAGCTCTTTTGTGGCTCTGGGCAGGAAGATGCTCAGGATCTCCCAGAGAGGCTCAGCGGGCAGTAGGATTGTGCCTGGATCTCGCTCTGGACATGCCAGTGGCTCAAGTGAGAGCTGTGGGAATGATTTATAATGCACCGAGAGGGGCCACAGTCCTGCAAGGCTCTTACATCAGGAGCAAAGAGCAGCCTGCAGGGTGGGGAAGGCTGGAGCTGTAGCACTCTGTGCTCATCCCTCACCTTAATGGGGAGCTGCCCCCAGAGTTGCTATGTATCACTTTGATGGTTCTCCTGTTGGGTGTATTTTGGAGCAGCTGTTATCTGTGGCTTTTTATGGTGATCCTGTGGAAAGCAGCCATTTACCTGCTGTGATGAACTCAAAACTAATACTAACTCTTCATTCCCTTTGGTTTTATTTGGGGTTTTTTTAGTCTCTTTGTTTGATTGGTTTGCATGGGTTTGTTTGTTTCTAGGTTTTGTCTGTTTTGGTTTGAGTCTTTTGTTTGCTTTTTCATAAGACTCAGGTGAAGTTGGCATAGCCAAAGTCAAGAGAATGTACACCAGGCTTGACTTTCCAGAAATTACTTTTGGCTGGGTTTAACTGCATTCTCCAGGCTCAGGATGACCAGTACATTTGCAGGATTTGCTCTGCAACATCAGCTTGCCCAGACTCTGCTCGGTGATTCACAAATGGAGAAGACAATGGATATTGTGCCAAGCTTCCTTTCAAACAGCCAAAACTGCAACGGCATGAGAGAAAAAAAGAAAAAAAACAGAGACTATATTCACCAATTAGAGCAGAAGCAGTGTCCCACCATCTTGCCCTCCACTCTTATTAATTTTGTACATTGAGAGGCAAACCTGGGCCTAAAGCTTCCGTCTCTCAGTTCCTGATGCCATTTGACTCCAGCCTGGACTCCCCGAGATCACACTGCCTGCTTTCCACGTGGGGCTGGGGATGCTCAGCCTGGAAAGAGGAGACCCTGGGGAGGCCTCACTGCAGCTCTGCAGGACTGCAAGGGTGCCACAAGAAAGATTGGGACAGGGTGTTCCACAGGGCCTGTGGCAACAGGACAAGGGGGGACGGCTTTCAGCTGCAGGAGGCTGATTGAAGTTGGATCTGAGGAAGCTGCTCTCTTCCACTGAGGGTGCTGAGGCACTGGCCCAGGCTGTGGATGCTCCATCCTTGGGAACAGGGCTCAGAGCACCATGGTCTGGGGGAACGTTGCTAAGCATGGAACCAAAGGCTCTCTAGCTCAGTGGTCATGTCACAATGCATGTCCCATCTGGAACTGCCAGCAGCCAGCAAGCAGCACAACACGACCGCTGGTCCTGGGCTCAGCACACGCTGCACGCTGCTCCTGCTGCTCCTGTCAGCCTTCTTGTTCCTGCCCCCGAGACCTCATCTCATCGGTCTCAAAAGCTGCCTAAGGCCTGGATTGTGTCATCCATCCCTGCAGGATGCTCACATTTGTCCTGAGGAAGGTACGGTGCCATTCCATGGAGGTGGATCCCCCCAGCTGCCCGGATGTGGGCTGGAGTTCTGGGTGGATGGGGTGGGACAGGGACCCCACTCTGAGGTTCTGCTACCTCTGCAGGCTGTTGCAGGTAGAGAAGACAAGATGGAGGTGGACAGACAGACTGATAGAGAGGAGAAGATAGAAGTGGAGGGAGAAAAGAGAGGAGAGGAAGAGATGGAGGTGGACACAATAATGGATACGGAGGAGGAGATGGAGGTGGATGGAGAACAGACTGGAGAGGAAGAGATGGAGGTTGATGAGGATGAGGAGATGGACGTGGAAATGGAAGAGTACACTGAGGAGATGGACAATGATGAGGAAGATGAAGAGGAGGCCATGGTCCTGGGATGAAGAGCGATGCCAGCAGCACGACAGGCATGTGGTCCCCACAGGCACAGTGGGTTCCCTGCAGCCAGGCTGGGGCGGGATTGGGCTGGGTGGTCCCTGCTCAGGCACGTGGTACTCAGTGCCTTGGGTTCTGCTGGCCATGTCCAGCCTGTTTGTGCTTGCTTTGGGCCACACAAGCCCCATGGCAGTGCCTGGGGCCCAGCCCCCAGACCCAGCCAGCCTCAGCTCTGGCAGCAGAGTCCCAGTGTGCCAGCCTGGGGACACACGGAAGAGCCCTCTGTGCCTGACTGGAGTGACCATGGCACCTGCTTTTCTTCCCGGACTGATGGAGATCCTGGACTGAAATGGCACCCTTTTGTACATAGTTTTTAGAGTTTGTTCTTGTTTTTGCCATATAGGTTTTAGGGCTTCGTTTCGTCTTCTGTAAATGCATTTCAAATATTGTTGTTAGATATGTTCTTAGGTATATACATTCTATAAATTGTTGTTATTACAAATATTCTTACAAAAGTAAATGTGTTCTGTGTTTTCATTGCTGTTCTTATGTAAATAAACAACCTTGGGTTGTCACACCCCAGTTCTATTTCCATTTGCTTCCGGCACAGGCAGTATTGGCCAAGTTGTGTTTTCCACTTGCTCCCGGTTCCCAGGGCTGGAGGTTCATGGGGGAGCTGGCACAGCCACCCCAGCAGTGGTTGTCCCACTCAGAGGGTCCTGCTGACAGAGGTCACTGTCTCCTTGCTGTCTCTCTGGACACACTGGGGAGCTGCAGGGGCGAATCCCAGCGTGCCCTGTCCCATGGGATCCCATGTTGGGACTCAATGTCCCAGCCCGGGTGAGCACTGGTTGTGGCCCTGGGCTCAGCATGGCAGGCCTGGTGCTCGCAGCAGTGCAGACTTCAAGCTGGCCATGCACAGCTCCGTGTTTCTCCCAAAACTATCACTGCTGCAGCACCTGGGGTTCCCCAGTGCTGGGCTTTTTATCCCCACTGCATGGAGGATCACATGGCAGGGCAAAGGATGGATCCCATGTGGCATCCAACCTGCCCTGATCCAGGCTGGGCACAGCCTGATGAAGGATGAGCACATCTCGCAGGGATATGGAAACCTCCCCTGACAACCCAGTTCAGGCAGAGCCTGAGCTCTTTTGTGGCTCTGGGCAGGAAGATGCTCAGGATCTCCCAGAGAGGCTCAGCGGGCAGTAGGATTGTGCCTGGATCTCGCTCTGGACATGCCAGTGGCTCAAGTGAGAGCTGTGGGAATGATTTATAATGCACCGAGAGGGGCCACAGTCCTGCAAGGCTCTTACATCAGGAGCAAAGAGCAGCCTGCAGGGTGGGGAAGGCTGGAGCTGTAGCACTCTGTGCTCATCCCTCACCTTAATGGGGAGCTGCCCCCAGAGTTGCTATGTATCACTTTGATGGTTCTCCTGTTGGGTGTATTTTGGAGCAGCTGTTATCTGTGGCTTTTTATGGTGATCCTGTGGAAAGCAGCCATTTACCTGCTGTGATGAACTCAAAACTAATACTAACTCTTCATTCCCTTTGGTTTTATTTGGGGTTTTTTTAGTCTCTTTGTTTGATTGGTTTGCATGGGTTTGTTTGTTTCTAGGTTTTGTCTGTTTTGGTTTGAGTCTTTTGTTTGCTTTTTCATAAGACTCAGGTGAAGTTGGCATAGCCAAAGTCAAGAGAATGTACACCAGGCTTGACTTTCCAGAAATTACTTTTGGCTGGGTTTAACTGCATTCTCCAGGCTCAGGATGACCAGTACATTTGCAGGATTTGCTCTGCAACATCAGCTTGCCCAGACTCTGCTCGGTGATTCACAAATGGAGAAGACAATGGATATTGTGCCAAGCTTCCTTTCAAACAGCCAAAACTGCAACGGCATGAGAGAAAAAAAGAAAAAAAACAGAGACTATATTCACCAATTAGAGCAGAAGCAGTGTCCCACCATCTTGCCCTCCACTCTTATTAATTTTGTACATTGAGAGGCAAACCTGGGCCTAAAGCTTCCGTCTCTCAGTTCCTGATGCCATTTGACTCCAGCCTGGACTCCCCGAGATCACACTGCCTGCTTTCCACGTGGGGCTGGGGATGCTCAGCCTGGAAAGAGGAGACCCTGGGGAGGCCTCACTGCAGCTCTGCAGGACTGCAAGGGTGCCACAAGAAAGATTGGGACAGGGTGTTCCACAGGGCCTGTGGCAACAGGACAAGGGGGGACGGCTTTCAGCTGCAGGAGGCTGATTGAAGTTGGATCTGAGGAAGCTGCTCTCTTCCACTGAGGGTGCTGAGGCACTGGCCCAGGCTGTGGATGCTCCATCCTTGGGAACAGGGCTCAGAGCACCATGGTCTGGGGGAACGTTGCTAAGCATGGAACCAAAGGCTCTCTAGCTCAGTGGTCATGTCACAATGCATGTCCCATCTGGAACTGCCAGCAGCCAGCAAGCAGCACAACACGACCGCTGGTCCTGGGCTCAGCACACGCTGCACGCTGCTCCTGCTGCTCCTGTCAGCCTTCTTGTTCCTGCCCCCGAGACCTCATCTCATCGGTCTCAAAAGCTGCCTAAGGCCTGGATTGTGTCATCCATCCCTGCAGGATGCTCACATTTGTCCTGAGGAAGGTACGGTGCCATTCCATGGAGGTGGATCCCCCCAGCTGCCCGGATGTGGGCTGGAGTTCTGGGTGGATGGGGTGGGACAGGGACCCCACTCTGAGGTTCTGCTACCTCTGCAGGCTGTTGCAGGTAGAGAAGACAAGATGGAGGTGGACAGACAGACTGATAGAGAGGAGAAGATAGAAGTGGAGGGAGAAAAGAGAGGAGAGGAAGAGATGGAGGTGGACACAATAATGGATACGGAGGAGGAGATGGAGGTGGATGGAGAACAGACTGGAGAGGAAGAGATGGAGGTTGATGAGGATGAGGAGATGGACGTGGAAATGGAAGAGTACACTGAGGAGATGGACATTGATGAGGAAGATGAAGAGGAGGCCATGGTCCTGGGATGAAGAGCGATGCCAGCAGCACGACAGGCATGTGGTCCCCACAGGCACAGTGGGTTCCCTGCAGCCAGGCTGGGGCGGGATTGGGCTGGGTGGTCCCTGCTCAGGCACGTGGTACTCAGTGCCTTGGGTTCTGCTGGCCATGTCCAGCCTGTTTGTGCTTGCTTTGGGCCACACAAGCCCCATGGCAGTGCCTGGGGCCCAGCCCCCAGACCCAGCCAGCCTCAGCTCTGGCAGCAGAGTCCCAGTGTGCCAGCCTGGGGACACACGGAAGAGCCCTCTGTGCCTGACTGGAGTGACCATGGCACCTGCTTTTCTTCCCGGACTGATGGAGATCCTGGACTGAAATGGCACCCTTTTGTACATAGTTTTTAGAGTTTGTTCTTGTTTTTGCCATATAGGTTTTAGGGCTTCGTTTTGTCTTCTGTAAATGCATTTCAAATATTGTTGTTAGATATGTTCTTAGGTATATACATTCTATAAATTGTTGTTATTACAAATATTCTTACAAAAGTAAATGTGTTCTGTGTTTTCATTGCTGTTCTTATGTAAATAAACAACCTTGGGTTGTCACACCCCAGTTCTCTTTCCATTTGCTTCCGGCACAGGCAGTATTGGCCAAGTTGTGTTTTCCACTTGCTCCCGGTTCCCAGGGCTGGAGGTTCATGGGGGAGCTGGCACAGCCACCCCAGCAGTGGTTGTCCCACTCAGAGGGTCCTGCTGACAGAGGTCACTGTCTCCTTGCTGTCTCTCTGGACACACTGGGGAGCTGCAGGGGCGAATCCCAGCGTGCCCTGTCCCATGGGATCCCATGTTGGGACTCAATGTCCCAGCCCGGGTGAGCACTGGTTGTGGCCCTGGGCTCAGCATGGCAGGCCTGGTGCTCGCAGCAGTGCAGACTTCAAGCTGGCCATGCACAGCTCCGTGTTTCTCCCAAAACTATCACTGCTGCAGCACCTGGGGTTCCCCAGTGCTGGGCTTTTTATCCCCACTGCATGGAGGATCACATGGCAGGGCAAAGGATGGATCCCATGTGGCATCCAACCTGCCCTGATCCAGGCTGGGCACAGCCTGATGAAGGATGAGCACATCTCGCAGGGATATGGAAACCTCCCCTGACAACCCAGTTCAGGCAGAGCCTGAGCTCTTTTGTGGCTCTGGGCAGGAAGATGCTCAGGATCTCCCAGAGAGGCTCAGCGGGCAGTAGGATTGTGCCTGGATCTCGCTCTGGACATGCCAGTGGCTCAAGTGAGAGCTGTGGGAATGATTTATAATGCACCGAGAGGGGCCACAGTCCTGCAAGGCTCTTACATCAGGAGCAAAGAGCAGCCTGCAGGGTGGGGAAGGCTGGAGCTGTAGCACTCTGTGCTCATCCCTCACCTTAATGGGGAGCTGCCCCCAGAGTTGCTATGTATCACTTTGATGGTTCTCCTGTTGGGTGTATTTTGGAGCAGCTGTTATCTGTGGCTTTTTATGGTGATCCTGTGGAAAGCAGCCATTTACCTGCTGTGATGAACTCAAAACTAATACTAACTCTTCATTCCCTTTGGTTTTATTTGGGGTTTTTTTAGTCTCTTTGTTTGATTGGTTTGCATGGGTTTGTTTGTTTCTAGGTTTTGTCTGTTTTGGTTTGAGTCTTTTGTTTGCTTTTTCATAAGACTCAGGTGAAGTTGGCATAGCCAAAGTCAAGAGAATGTACACCAGGCTTGACTTTCCAGAAATTACTTTTGGCTGGGTTTAACTGCATTCTCCAGGCTCAGGATGACCAGTACATTTGCAGGATTTGCTCTGCAACATCAGCTTGCCCAGACTCTGCTCGGTGATTCACAAATGGAGAAGACAATGGATATTGTGCCAAGCTTCCTTTCAAACAGCCAAAACTGCAACGGCATGAGAGAAAAAAAGAAAAAAAACAGAGACTATATTCACCAATTAGAGCAGAAGCAGTGTCCCACCATCTTGCCCTCCACTCTTATTAATTTTGTACATTGAGAGGCAAACCTGGGCCTAAAGCTTCCGTCTCTCATTTCCTGATGCCATTTGACTCCAGCCTGGACTCCCCCAGATCACACTGCCTGCTTTCCACGTGGGGCTGGGGATGCTCAGCCTGGAAAGAGGAGACCCTGGGGAGGCCTCACTGCAGCTCTGCAGGACTGCAAGGGTGCCACAAGAAAGATTGGGACAGGGTGTTCCACAGGGCCTGTGGCAACAGGACAAGGGGGGACGGCTTTCAGCTGCAGGAGGCTGATTGAAGTTGGATCTGAGGAAGCTGCTCTCTTCCACTGAGGGTGCTGAGGCACTGGCCCAGGCTGTGGATGCTCCATCCTTGGGAACAGGGCTCTGAGCACCATGGTCTGGGGGAACGTTGCTAAGCATGGAACCAAAGGCTCTCTAGCTCAGTGGTCATGTCACAATCCATGTCCCATCTGGAACTGCCAGCAGCCAGCAAGCAGCACAACACGACCGTTGGCCCTGGGCTCAGCACACGCTGCACGCTGCTCCTGCTGCTCCTGTCACCCTTCTTGTTCCTGTCCCCGAGACCTCATCTCATCGGTCTCAAAAGCTGCCTAAGGCCTGGATTGTGTCATCCATCCCTGCAGGATGCTCACATTTGTCCGGAGGAAGGTACGGTGCCATTCCATGGAGGTGGATCCCCCAGCTGCCCGGGTGTGGGCTGGAGTTCTGGGGGGATGGGGTGGGACAGGGACCCCACTCTGAGGTTTTGCTACCTGTGCAGGCTGTTGCAGGTAGAGAAGACAAGATGGAGGTGGACAGACAGACTGATAGAGAGGAGAAGATGGAAGTGGAGGGAGAAAAGAGAGGAGAGGAAGAGATGGAGGTGGACACAATCATGGATACGGAGGAGGAGATGGAGGTGGATGGAGAACAGACTGGAGAGGAAGAGATGGAGGTTGATGAGGATGAGGAGATGGACGTGGAAATGGAAGAGTACACCGAGGAGATGGACATTGATGAGGAAGATGAAGAGGAGGCCATGGTCCTGGGATGAAGAGCGATGCCAGCAGCACGACAGGCATGTGGTCCCCACAGGCACAGTGGGTTCCCTGCAGCCAGGCTGGGGCGGGATTGGGCTGGGTGGTCCCTGCTCAGGCACGTGGTGCCCAGTGCCTTGGGTTCTGGTGGCCATGCCCAGCCTGTCCTGTGCTTGCTTTGGGCCACACAAGCCCCATGGCAGTGCCTGGGGCCCAGCCCCCAGACCCAGCCAGCCTCAGCTCTGGCAGCAGAGTCCCAGTGTGCCAGCCTGGGGACACACGGAAGAGCCCTCTGTGCCTGACTGGAGTGACCATGGCACCTGCTTTTCTTCCCGGACTGATGGAGATCCTGGACTGAAATGGCACCCTTTTGTACATAGTTTTTAGAGTTTGTTCTTGTTTTTGCCATATAGGTTTTAGGGCTTCGTTTTGTCTTCTGTAAATGCATTTCAAATATTGTTGTTAGATATGTTCTTAGGTATATACATTCTATAAATTGTTGTTATTACAAATATTCTTACAAAAGTAAATGTGTTCTGTGTTTTCATTGCTGTTCTTATGTAAATAAACAACCTTGGGTTGTCACACCCCAGTTCTCTTTCCATTTGCTTCCGGCACAGGCAGTATTGGCCAAGTTGTGTTTTCCACTTGCTCCCGGTTCCCAGGGCTGGAGGTTCATGGGGGAGCTGGCACAGCCACCCCAGCAGTGGTTGTCCCACTCAGAGGGTCCTGCTGACAGAGGTCACTGTCTCCTTGCTGTCTCTCTGGACACACTGGGGAGCTGCAGGGGCGAATCCCAGCGTGCCCTGTCCCATGGGATCCCATGTTGGGACTCAATGTCCCAGCCCGGGTGAGCACTGGTTGTGGCCCTGGGCTCAGCATGGCAGGCCTGGTGCTCGCAGCAGTGCAGACTTCAAGCTGGCCATGCACAGCTCCGTGTTTCTCCCAAAACTATCACTGCTGCAGCACCTGGGGTTCCCCAGTGCTGGGCTTTTTATCCCCACTGCATGGAGGATCACATGGCAGGGCAAAGGATGGATCCCATGTGGCATCCAACCTGCCCTGATCCAGGCTGGGCACAGCCTGATGAAGGATGAGCACATCTCGCAGGGATATGGAAACCTCCCCTGACAACCCAGTTCAGGCAGAGCCTGAGCTCTTTTGTGGCTCTGGGCAGGAAGATGCTCAGGATCTCCCAGAGAGGCTCAGCGGGCAGTAGGATTGTGCCTGGATCTCGCTCTGGACATGCCAGTGGCTCAAGTGAGAGCTGTGGGAATGATTTATAATGCACCGAGAGGGGCCACAGTCCTGCAAGGCTCTTACATCAGGAGCAAAGAGCAGCCTGCAGGGTGGGGAAGGCTGGAGCTGTAGCACTCTGTGCTCATCCCTCACCTTAATGGGGAGCTGCCCCCAGAGTTGCTATGTATCACTTTGATGGTTCTCCTGTTGGGTGTATTTTGGAGCAGCTGTTATCTGTGGCTTTTTATGGTGATCCTGTGGAAAGCAGCCATTTACCTGCTGTGATGAACTCAAAACTAATACTAACTCTTCATTCCCTTTGGTTTTATTTGGGGTTTTTTTAGTCTCTTTGTTTGATTGGTTTGCATGGGTTTGTTTGTTTCTAGGTTTTGTCTGTTTTGGTTTGAGTCTTTTGTTTGCTTTTTCATAAGACTCAGGTGAAGTTGGCATAGCCAAAGTCAAGAGAATGTACACCAGGCTTGACTTTCCAGAAATTACTTTTGGCTGGGTTTAACTGCATTCTCCAGGCTCAGGATGACCAGTACATTTGCAGGATTTGCTCTGCAACATCAGCTTGCCCAGACTCTGCTCGGTGATTCACAAATGGAGAAGACAATGGATATTGTGCCAAGCTTCCTTTCAAACAGCCAAAACTGCAACTGCATGAGAGAAAAAAAGAAAAAAAACAGAGACTATATTCACCAATTAGAGCAGAAGCAGTGTCCCACCATCTTGCCCTCCACTCTTATTAATTTTGTACATTGAGAGGCAAACCTGGGCCTAAAGCTTCCGTCTCTCAGTTCCTGATGCCATTTGACTCCAGCCTGGACTCCCCCAGATCACACTGCCTGCTTTCCACGTGGGGCTGGGGATGCTCAGCCTGGAAAGAGGAGACCCTGGGGAGGCCTCACTGCAGCTCTGCAGGACTGCAAGGGTGCCACAAGAAAGATTGGGACAGGGTGTTCCACAGGGCCTGTGGCAACAGGACAAGGGGGGACGGCTTTCAGCTGCAGGAGGCTGATTGAAGTTGGATCTGAGGAAGCTGCTCTCTTCCACTGAGGGTGCTGAGGCACTGGCCCAGGCTGTGGATGCTCCATCCTTGGGAACAGGGCTCTGAGCACCATGGTCTGGGGGAACGTTGCTAAGCATGGAACCAAAGGCTCTCTAGCTCAGTGGTCATGTCACAATCCATGTCCCATCTGGAACTGCCAGCAGCCAGCAAGCAGCACAACACGACCGTTGGCCCTGGGCTCAGCACACGCTGCACGCTGCTCCTGCTGCTCCTGTCACCCTTCTTGTTCCTGTCCCCGAGACCTCATCTCATCGGTCTCAAAAGCTGCCTAAGGCCTGGATTGTGTCATCCATCCCTGCAGGATGCTCACATTTGTCCGGAGGAAGGTACGGTGCCATTCCATGGAGGTGGATCCCCCAGCTGCCCGGGTGTGGGCTGGAGTTCTGGGGGGATGGGGTGGGACAGGGACCCCACTCTGAGGTTTTGCTACCTCTGCAGGCTGTTGCAGGTAGAGAAGACAAGATGGAGGTGGACAGACAGACTGATAGAGAGGAGAAGATGGAAGTGGAGGGAGAAAAGAGAGGAGAGGAAGAGATGGAGGTGGACACAATCATGGATACGGAGGAGGAGATGGAGGTGGATGGAGAACAGACTGGAGAGGAAGAGATGGAGGTTGATGAGGATGAGGAGATGGACGTGGAAATGGAAGAGTACACCCAGGAGATGGACATTGATGAGGAAGATGAAGAGGAGGCCATGGTCCTGGGATGAAGAGCGATGCCAGCAGCACGACAGGCATGTGGTCCCCACAGGCACAGTGGGTTCCCTGCAGCCAGGCTGGGGCGGGATTGGGCTGGGTGGTCCCTGCTCAGGCACGTGGTGCCCAGTGCCTTGGGTTCTGCTGGCCATGCCCAGCCTGTCCTGTTCTTGCTTTGGGCCACACAAGCCCCATGGCAGTGCCTGGGGCCCAGCCCCCAGACCCAGCCAGCCTCAGCTCTGGCAGCAGAGTCCCAGTGTGCCAGCCTGGGGACACACGGAAGAGCCCTCTGTGCCTGACTGGAGTGACCATGGCACCTGCTTTTCTTCCCGGACTGATGGAGATCCTGGACTGAAATGGCACCCTTTTGTACATAGTTTTTAGAGTTTGTTCTTGTTTTTGCCATATAGGTTTTAGGGCTTCGTTTTGTCTTCTGTAAATACATTTCAAATATTGTTGTTAGATATGTTCTTAGGTATATACATTCTATAAATTGTTGTTATTACAAATATTCTTACAAAAGTAAATGTGTTCTGTGTTTTCATTGCTGTTCTTATGTAAATAAACAACCTTGGGTTTTCACACCCCAGTTCTCTTTCCATTTGCTTCCAGCACAGGCAGTATTGGCCAAGTTGTGTTTTCCACTTGCTCCCGGTTCCCAGGGCTGGAGGTTCATGGGGGAGCTGGCACAGCCACCCCAGCAGTGGTTGTCCCACTCAGAGGGTCCTGCTGACAGAGGTCACTGTCTCCTTGCTGTCTCTCTGGACACACTGGGGAGCTGCAGGGGCGAATCCCAGCGTGCCCTGTCCCATGGGATCCCATGTTGGGACTCAATGTCCCAGCCCGGGTGAGCACTGGTTGTGGCCCTGGGCTCAGCATGGCAGGCCTGGTGCTCGCAGCAGTGCAGACTTCAAGCTGGCCATGCACAGCTCCGTGTTTCTCCCAAAACTATCACTGCTGCAGCACCTGGGGTTCCCCAGTGCTGGGCTTTTTATCCCCACTGCATGGAGGATCATATGGCAGGGCAAAGGATGGATCCCATGTGGCATCCAACCTGCCCTGATCCAGGCTGGGCACAGCCTGATGAAGGATGAGCACATCTCGCAGGGATATGGAAACCTCCCCTGAAAACCCAGTTCAGGCAGAGCCTGAGCTCTTTTGTGGCTCTGGGCAGGAAGATGCTCAGGATCTCCCAGAGAGGCTCAGCGGGCAGTAGGATTGTGCCTGGATCTCGCTCTGGACATGCCAGTGGCTCAAGTGAGAGCTGTGGGAATGATTTATAATGCACCGAGAGGGGCCACAGTCCTGCAAGGCTCTTACATCAGGAGCAAAGAGCAGCCTGCAGGGTGGGGAAGGCTGGAGCTGTAGCACTGTGTGCTCATCCCTCACCTTAATGGGGAGCTGCCCCCAGAGTTGCTATGTATCACTTTGATGGTTCTCCTGTTGGGTGTATTTTGGAGCAGCTGTTATCTGTGGCTTTTTATGGTGATCCTGTGGAAAGCAGCCATTTACCTGCTGTGATGAACTCAAAACTAATACTAACTCTTCATTCCCTTTGGTTTTATTTGGGGTTTTTTTAGTCTCTTTGTTTGATTGGTTTGCATGGGTTTGTTTGTTTCTAGGTTTTGTCTGTTTTGGTTTGAGTCTTTTGTTTGCTTTTTCATAAGACTCAGGTGAAGTTGGCATAGCCAAAGTCAAGAGAATGTACACCAGGCTTGACTTTCCAGAAATTACTTTTGGCTGGGTTTAACTGCATTCTCCAGGCTCAGGATGACCAGTACATTTGCAGGATTTGCTCTGCAACATCAGCTTGCCCAGACTCTGCTCGGTGATTCACAAATGGAGAAGACAATGGATATTGTGCCAAGCTTCCTTTCAAACAGCCAAAACTGCAACGGCATGAGAGAAAAAAAGAAAAAAACAGAGACTATATTCACCAATTAGAGCAGAAGCAGTGTCCCACCATCTTGCCCTCCACTCTTATTAATTTTGTACATTGAGAGGCAAACCTGGGCCTAAAGCTTCCGTCTCTCAGTTCCTGATGCCATTTGACTCCAGCCTGGACTCCCCGAGATCACACTGCCTGCTTTCCACGTGGGGCTGGGGATGCTCAGCCTGGAAAGAGGAGACCCTGGGGAGGCCTCACTGCAGCTCTGCAGGACTGCAAGGGTGCCACAAGTAAGATTGGGACAGGGTGTTCCACAGGGCCTGTGGCAACAGTGCAAGGGGGGGGACGGCTTTCAGCTGCAGGAGGCTGATTGAAGTTGGATCTGAGGAAGCTGCTCTCTTCCACTGAGGGTGCTGAGGCACTGGCCCAGGCTGTGGATGCTCCATCCTTGGGAACAGGGCTCTGAGCACCATGGTCTGGGGGAACGTTGCTAAGCATGGAACCAAAGGCTCTCTAGCTCAGTGGTCATGTCACAATCCATGTCCCATCTGGAACTGCCAGCAGCCAGCAAGCAGCACAACACGACCGTTGGCCCTGGGCTCAGCACACGCTGCACGCTGCTCCTGCTGCTCCTGTCACCCTTCTTGTTCCTGTCCCCGAGACCTCATCTCATCGGTCTCAAAAGCTGCCTAAGGCCTGGATTGTGTCATCCATCCCTGCAGGATGCTCACATTTGTCCTGAGGAAGGTACGGTGCCATTCCATGGAGGTGGATCCCCCCAGCTGCTTGGGTGTGGACAGGAGTTCTGGGGGCATGGGGTGGGACAGGGACCCCACTCTGAGGTTTTGCTACCTCTGCAGGCTGTTGCAGGTAGAGAAGACAAGATGGAGGTGGACAGACAGACTGATAGAGAGGAGAAGATGGAAGTGGAGGGAGAAAAGAGAGGAGAGGAAGAGATGGAGGTGGACACAATCATGGATACGGAGGAGGAGATGGAGGTGGATGGAGAACAGACTGGAGAGGAAGAGATGGAGGTTGATGAGGATGAGGAGATGGACGTGGAAATGGAAGAGTACACCCAGGAGATGGACATTGATGAGGAAGATGAAGAGGAGGCCATGGTCCTGGGATGAAGAGCGATGCCAGCAGCACGACAGGCATGTGGTCCCCACAGGCACAGTGGGTTCCCTGCAGCCAGGCTGGGGCGGGATTGGGCTGGGTGGTCCCTGCTCAGGCACGTGGTGCCCAGTGCCTTGGGTTCTGCTGGCCATGCCCAGCCTGTCCTGTTCTTGCTTTGGGCCACACAAGCCCCATGGCAGTGCCTGGGGCCCAGCCCCCAGACCCAGCCAGCCTCAGCTCTGGCAGCAGAGTCCCAGTGTGCCAGCCTGGGGACACACGGAAGAGCCCTCTGTGCCTGACTGGAGTGACCATGGCACCTGCTTTTCTTCCCGGACTGATGGAGATCCTGGACTGAAATGGCACCCTTTTGTACATAGTTTTTAGAGTTTGTTCTTGTTTTTGCCATATAGGTTTTAGGGCTTCGTTTTGTCTTCTGTAAATACATTTCAAATATTGTTGTTAGATATGTTCTTAGGTATATACATTCTATAAATTGTTGTTATTACAAATATTCTTACAAAAGTAAATGTGTTCTGTGTTTTCATTGCTGTTCTTATGTAAATAAACAACCTTGGGTTTTCACACCCCAGTTCTCTTTCCATTTGCTTCCAGCACAGGCAGTATTGGCCAAGTTGTGTTTTCCACTTGCTCCCGGTTCCCAGGGCTGGAGGTTCATGGGGGAGCTGGCACAGCCACCCCAGCAGTGGTTGTCCCACTCAGAGGGTCCTGCTGACAGAGGTCACTGTCTCCTTGCTGTCTCTCTGGACACACTGGGGAGCTGCAGGGGCGAATCCCAGCGTGCCCTGTCCCATGGGATCCCATGTTGGGACTCAATGTCCCAGCCCGGGTGAGCACTGGTTGTGGCCCTGGGCTCAGCATGGCAGGCCTGGTGCTCGCAGCAGTGCAGACTTCAAGCTGGCCATGCACAGCTCCGTGTTTCTCCCAAAACTATCACTGCTGCAGCACCTGGGGTTCCCCAGTGCTGGGCTTTTTATCCCCACTGCATGGAGGATCATATGGCAGGGCAAAGGATGGATCCCATGTGGCATCCAACCTGCCCTGATCCAGGCTGGGCACAGCCTGATGAAGGATGAGCACATCTCGCAGGGATATGGAAACCTCCCCTGAAAACCCAGTTCAGGCAGAGCCTGAGCTCTTTTGTGGCTCTGGGCAGGAAGATGCTCAGGATCTCCCAGAGAGGCTCAGCGGGCAGTAGGATTGTGCCTGGATCTCGCTCTGGACATGCCAGTGGCTCAAGTGAGAGCTGTGGGAATGATTTATAATGCACCGAGAGGGGCCACAGTCCTGCAAGGCTCTTACATCAGGAGCAAAGAGCAGCCTGCAGGGTGGGGAAGGCTGGAGCTGTAGCACTGTGTGCTCATCCCTCACCTTAATGGGGAGCTGCCCCCAGAGTTGCTATGTATCACTTTGATGGTTCTCCTGTTGGGTGTATTTTGGAGCAGCTGTTATCTGTGGCTTTTTATGGTGATCCTGTGGAAAGCAGCCATTTACCTGCTGTGATGAACTCAAAACTAATACTAACTCTTCATTCCCTTTGGTTTTATTTGGGGTTTTTTTAGTCTCTTTGTTTGATTGGTTTGCATGGGTTTGTTTGTTTCTAGGTTTTGTCTGTTTTGGTTTGAGTCTTTTGTTTGCTTTTTCATAAGACTCAGGTGAAGTTGGCATAGCCAAAGTCAAGAGAATGTACACCAGGCTTGACTTTCCAGAAATTACTTTTGGCTGGGTTTAACTGCATTCTCCAGGCTCAGGATGACCAGTACATTTGCAGGATTTGCTCTGCAACATCAGCTTGCCCAGACTCTGCTCGGTGATTCACAAATGGAGAAGACAATGGATATTGTGCCAAGCTTCCTTTCAAACAGCCAAAACTGCAACGGCATGAGAGAAAAAAAGAAAAAAACAGAGACTATATTCACCAATTAGAGCAGAAGCAGTGTCCCACCATCTTGCCCTCCACTCTTATTAATTTTGTACATTGAGAGGCAAACCTGGGCCTAAAGCTTCCGTCTCTCAGTTCCTGATGCCATTTGACTCCAGCCTGGACTCCCCGAGATCACACTGCCTGCTTTCCACGTGGGGCTGGGGATGCTCAGCCTGGAAAGAGGAGACCCTGGGGAGGCCTCACTGCAGCTCTGCAGGACTGCAAGGGTGCCACAAGTAAGATTGGGACAGGGTGTTCCACAGGGCCTGTGGCAACAGTGCAAGGGGGGGGACGGCTTTCAGCTGCAGGAGGCTGATTGAAGTTGGATCTGAGGAAGCTGCTCTCTTCCACTGAGGGTGCTGAGGCACTGGCCCAGGCTGTGGATGCTCCATCCTTGGGAACAGGGCTCTGAGCACCATGGTCTGGGGGAACGTTGCTAAGCATGGAACCAAAGGCTCTCTAGCTCAGTGGTCATGTCACAATCCATGTCCCATCTGGAACTGCCAGCAGCCAGCAAGCAGCACAACACGACCGTTGGCCCTGGGCTCAGCACACGCTGCACGCTGCTCCTGCTGCTCCTGTCACCCTTCTTGTTCCTGTCCCCGAGACCTCATCTCATCGGTCTCAAAAGCTGCCTAAGGCCTGGATTGTGTCATCCATCCCTGCAGGATGCTCACATTTGTCCTGAGGAAGGTACGGTGCCATTCCATGGAGGTGGATCCCCCCAGCTGCTTGGGTGTGGACAGGAGTTCTGGGGGCATGGGGTGGGACAGGGACCCCACTCTGAGGTTTTGCTACCTCTGCAGGCTGTTGCAGGTAGAGAAGACAAGATGGAGGTGGACAGACAGACTGATAGAGAGGAGAAGATGGAAGTGGAGGGAGAAAAGAGAGGAGAGGAAGAGATGGAGGTGGACACAATCATGGATACGGAGGAGGAGATGGAGGTGGATGGAGAACAGACTGGAGAGGAAGAGATGGAGGTTGATGAGGATGAGGAGATGGACGTGGAAATGGAAGAGTACACCGAGGAGATGGACATTGATGAGGAAGATGAAGAGGAGGCCATGGTCCTGGGATGAAGAGCGATGCCAGCAGCACGACAGGCATGTGGTCCCCACAGGCACAGTGGGTTCCCTGCAGCCAGGCTGGGGCGGGATTGGGCTGGGTGGTCCCTGCTCAGGCACGTGGTGCCCAGTGCCTTGGGTTCTGCTGGCCATGCCCAGCCTGTCCTGTTCTTGCTTTGGGCCACACAAGCCCCATGGCAGTGCCTGGGGCCCAGCCCCCAGACCCAGCCAGCCTCAGCTCTGGCAGCAGAGTCCCAGTGTGCCAGCCTGGGGACACACGGAAGAGCCCTCTGTGCCTGACTGGAGTGACCATGGCACCTGCTTTTCTTCCCGGACTGATGGAGATCCTGGACTGAAATGGCACCCTTTTGTACATAGTTTTTAGAGTTTGTTCTTGTTTTTGCCATATAGGTTTTAGGGCTTCGTTTTGTCTTCTGTAAATACATTTCAAATATTGTTGTTAGATATGTTCTTAGGTATATACATTCTATAAATTGTTGTTATTACAAATATTCTTACAAAAGTAAATGTGTTCTGTGTTTTCATTGCTGTTCTTATGTAAATAAACAACCTTGGGTTTTCACACCCCAGTTCTCTTTCCATTTGCTTCCAGCACAGGCAGTATTGGCCAAGTTGTGTTTTCCACTTGCTCCCGGTTCCCAGGGCTGGAGGTTCATGGGGGAGCTGGCACAGCCACCCCAGCAGTGGTTGTCCCACTCAGAGGGTCCTGCTGACAGAGGTCACTGTCTCCTTGCTGTCTCTCTGGACACACTGGGGAGCTGCAGGGGCGAATCCCAGCGTGCCCTGTCCCATGGGATCCCATGTTGGGACTCAATGTCCCAGCCCGGGTGAGCACTGGTTGTGGCCCTGGGCTCAGCATGGCAGGCCTGGTGCTCGCAGCAGTGCAGACTTCAAGCTGGCCATGCACAGCTCCGTGTTTCTCCCAAAACTATCACTGCTGCAGCACCTGGGGTTCCCCAGTGCTGGGCTTTTTATCCCCACTGCATGGAGGATCATATGGCAGGGCAAAGGATGGATCCCATGTGGCATCCAACCTGCCCTGATCCAGGCTGGGCACAGCCTGATGAAGGATGAGCACATCTCGCAGGGATATGGAAACCTCCCCTGAAAACCCAGTTCAGGCAGAGCCTGAGCTCTTTTGTGGCTCTGGGCAGGAAGATGCTCAGGATCTCCCAGAGAGGCTCAGCGGGCAGTAGGATTGTGCCTGGATCTCGCTCTGGACATGCCAGTGGCTCAAGTGAGAGCTGTGGGAATGATTTATAATGCACCGAGAGGGGCCACAGTCCTGCAAGGCTCTTACATCAGGAGCAAAGAGCAGCCTGCAGGGTGGGGAAGGCTGGAGCTGTAGCACTGTGTGCTCATCCCTCACCTTAATGGGGAGCTGCCCCCAGAGTTGCTATGTATCACTTTGATGGTTCTCCTGTTGGGTGTATTTTGGAGCAGCTGTTATCTGTGGCTTTTTATGGTGATCCTGTGGAAAGCAGCCATTTACCTGCTGTGATGAACTCAAAACTAATACTAACTCTTCATTCCCTTTGGTTTTATTTGGGGTTTTTTTAGTCTCTTTGTTTGATTGGTTTGCATGGGTTTGTTTGTTTCTAGGTTTTGTCTGTTTTGGTTTGAGTCTTTTGTTTGCTTTTTCATAAGACTCAGGTGAAGTTGGCATAGCCAAAGTCAAGAGAATGTACACCAGGCTTGACTTTCCAGAAATTACTTTTGGCTGGGTTTAACTGCATTCTCCAGCCTCAGGATGACCAGTACATTTGCAGGATTTGCTCTGCAACATCAGCTTGCCCAGACTCTGCTCGGTGATTCACAAATGGAGAAGACAATGGATATTGTGCCAAGCTTCCTTTCAAACAGCCAAAACTGCAACGGCATGAGAGAAAAAAAGAAAAAAACAGAGACTATATTCACCAATTAGAGCAGAAGCAGTGTCCCACCATCTTGCCCTCCACTCTTATTAATTTTGTACATTGAGAGGCAAACCTGGGCCTAAAGCTTCCGTCTCTCAGTTCCTGATGCCATTTGACTCCAGCCTGGACTCCCCGAGATCACACTGCCTGCTTTCCACGTGGGGCTGGGGATGCTCAGCCTGGAAAGAGGAGACCCTGGGGAGGCCTCACTGCAGCTCTGCAGGACTGCAAGGGTGCCACAAGTAAGATTGGGACAGGGTGTTCCACAGGGCCTGTGGCAACAGTGCAAGGGGGGGGACGGCTTTCAGCTGCAGGAGGCTGATTGAAGTTGGATCTGAGGAAGCTGCTCTCTTCCACTGAGGGTGCTGAGGCACTGGCCCAGGCTGTGGATGCTCCATCCTTGGGAACAGGGCTCTGAGCACCATGGTCTGGGGGAACGTTGCTAAGCATGGAACCAAAGGCTCTCTAGCTCAGTGGTCATGTCACAATCCATGTCCCATCTGGAACTGCCAGCAGCCAGCAAGCAGCACAACACGACCGTTGGCCCTGGGCTCAGCACACGCTGCACGCTGCTCCTGCTGCTCCTGTCACCCTTCTTGTTCCTGTCCCCGAGACCTCATCTCATCGGTCTCAAAAGCTGCCTAAGGCCTGGATTGTGTCATCCATCCCTGCAGGATGCTCACATTTGTCCTGAGGAAGGTACGGTGCCATTCCATGGAGGTGGATCCCCCCAGCTGCTTGGGTGTGGACAGGAGTTCTGGGGGCATGGGGTGGGACAGGGACCCCACTCTGAGGTTTTGCTACCTCTGCAGGCTGTTGCAGGTAGAGAAGACAAGATGGAGGTGGACAGACAGACTGATAGAGAGGAGAAGATGGAAGTGGAGGGAGAAAAGAGAGGAGAGGAAGAGATGGAGGTGGACACAATAATGGATACGGAGGAGGAGATGGAGGTGGATGGAGAACAGACTGGAGAGGAAGAAATGGAGGTTGATGAGGATGAGGAGATGGACGTGGAAATGGAAGAGTACACCGAGGAGATGGACATTGATGAGGAAGATGAAGAGGAGGCCATGGTCCTGGGATGAAGAGCAATGCCAGCAGCAGGACAGGCATGTGGTCCCCACAGGCACAGTGGGTTCCCTTCAGCCAGGCTGGGGCGGGATTGGGCTGGGTGGTCCCTGCTCAGGCACGTGGTACCCAGTGCCTTGGGTTCTGCTGGCCATGCCCAGCCTGTCCTGTTCTTGCTTTGGGCCACACAAGCCCCATGGCAGTGCCTGGGGCCCAGGCCCCAGAACCAGCCAGCCTCAGCTCTGGCAGCAGAGTCCCAGTGTGCCAGCCTGGGGACACACGGTAGAGCCCTCTGTGCGTGACTGGAGTGACCATGGCACCTGCTTTTCTTCCCGAAATGATGGAGATCCTGGACTGAAATGGCACCCGTTTTGTACATAGTTTTTAGAGTTTGTTCTTGTTTTTGCCATATAGGTTTTAGGGCTTCGTTTTGTCTTCTGTAAATACATTTCAAATATTGTTGTTAGATATGTTCTTAGGTATATACATTCTATAAATTGTTGTTATTACAAATATTCTTACAAAAGTAAATGTGTTCTGTGTTTTCATTGCTGTTCTTATGTAAATAAACAACCTTGGGTTTTCACACCCCAGTTCTCTTTCCATTTGCTTCCAGCACAGGCAGTATTGGCCAAGTTGTGTTTTCCACTTGCTCCCGGTTCCCAGGGCTGGAGGTTCATGGGGGAGCTGGCACAGCCACCCCAGCAGTGGTTGTCCCACTCAGAGGGTCCTGCTGACAGAGGTCACTGTCTCCTTGCTGTCTCTCTGGACACACTGGGGAGCTGCAGGGGAGAATCCCAGCGTGCCCTGTCCCATGGGATCCCATGTTGGGACTCAATGTCCCAGCCCGGGTGAGCACTGGTTGTGGCCCTGGGCTCAGCATGGCAGGCCTGGTGCTCGCAGCAGTGCAGACTTCAAGCTGGCCATGCACAGCTCCGTGTTTCTCCCAAAACTATCACTGCTGCAGCACCTGGGGTTCCCCAGTGCTGGGCTTTTTATCCCCACTGCATGGAGGATCACATTGCAGGGCAAAGGATGGATCCCATGTGGCATCCAACCTGCCCTGATCCAGGCTGGGCACAGCCTGATGAAGGATGAGCACATCTCGCAGGGATATGGAAACCTCCCCTGACAACCCAGTTCAGGCAGAGCCTGAGCTCTTTTGTGGCTCTGGGCAGGAAGATGCTCAGGATCTCCCAGAGAGGCTCAGCGGGCAGTAGGATTGTGCCTGGATCTCGCTCTGGACATGCCAGTGGCTCAAGTGAGAGCTGTGGGAATGATTTATAATGCACCGAGAGGGGCCACAGTCCTGCAAGGCTCTTACATCAGGAGCAAAGAGCAGCCTGCAGGGTGGGGAAGGCTGGAGCTGTAGCACTGTGTGCTCATCCCTCACCTTAATGGGGAGCTGCCCCCAGAGTTGCTATGTATCACTTTGATGGTTCTCCTGTTGGGTGTATCTTGGAGCAGCTGTTATCTGTGGCTTTTTATGGTGATCCTGTGGAAAGCAACCATTTACCTGCTGTGATGAACTCAAAACTAATACTAACTCTTCATTCCCTTTGGTTTTATTTGGGGTTTTTTAGTCTCTTTGTTTGATTGGTTTGCATGGGTTTGTTTGTTTCTAGGTTTTGTCTGTTTTGGTTTGAGTCTTTTGTTTGCTTTTTCATAAGACTCAGGTGAAGTTGGCATAGCCAAAGTCAAGAGAATGTACACCAGGCTTGACTTTCCAGAAATTACTTTTGGCTGGGTTTAACTGCATTCTCCAGCCTCAGAATGACCAGTACATTTGCAGGATTTGCTCTGCAACATCAGCTTGCCCAGACTCTGCTCGGTGATTCACAAATGGAGAAGACAATGGATATTGTGCCAAGCTTCCTTTCAAACAGCCAAAACTGCAAGGGCATGAGAGAAAAAAAGAAAAAAACAGAGACTATATTCACCAATTAGAGCAGAAGCAGTGTCCCACCATCTTGCCCTCCACTCTTATTAATTTTGTACATTGAGAGGCAAACCTGGGCCTAAAGCTTCCGTCTCTCAGTTCCTGATGCCATTTGACTCCAGCCTGGACTCCCCGAGATCACACTGCCTGCTTTCCACGTGGGGCTGGGGATGCTCAGCCTGGAAAGAGGAGACCCTGGGGAGGCCTCACTGCAGCTCTGCAGGACTGCAAGGGTGCCACAAGAAAGATTGGGACAGGGTGTTCCACAGGGCCTGTGGCAACAGGACAAGGGGGGACGGCTTTCAGCTGCAGGAGGCTGATTGAAGTTGGATCTGAGGAAGCTGCTCTCTTCCACTGAGGGTGCTGAGGCACTGGCCCAGGCTGTGGATGCTCCATCCTTGGGAACAGGGCTCAGAGCACCATGGTCTGGGGGAACGTTGCTAAGCATGGAACCAAAGGCTCTCTAGCTCAGTGGTCATGTCACAATCCATGTCCCATCTGGAACTGCCAGCAGCCAGCAAGCAGCACAACACGACCGTTGGCCCTGGGCTCAGCACACGCTGCACGCTGCTCCTGCTGCTCCTGTCAGCCTTCTTGTTCCTGCCCCCGAGACCTCATCTCATCGGTCTCAAAAGCTGCCTAAGGCCTGGATTGTGTCATCCATTCCTGCAGGATGCTCACATTTGTCCTGAGGAAGGTACGGTGCCATTCCATGGAGGTGGATCCCCCCAGCTGCCCGGATGTGGGCTGGAGTTCTGGGTGGATGGGGTGGGACAGGGACCCCACTCTGAGGTTCTGCTACCTCTGCAGGCTGTTGCAGGTAGAGAAGACAAGATGGAGGTGGACAGACAGACTGATAGAGAGGAGAAGATAGAAGTGGAGGGAGAAAAGAGAGGAGAGGAAGAGATGGAGGTGGACACAATAATGGATACGGAGGAGGAGATGGAGGTGGATGGAGAACAGACTGGAGAGGAAGAGATGGAGGTTGATGAGGATGAGGAGATGGACGTGGAAATGGAAGAGTACACTGAGGAGATGGACATTGATGAGGAAGATGAAGAGGAGGCCATGGTCCTGGGATGAAGAGCGATGCCAGCAGCACGACAGGCATGTGGTCCCCACAGGCACAGTGGGTTCCCTGCAGCCAGGCTGGGGCGGGATTGGGCTGGGTGGTCCCTGCTCAGGCACGTGGTACTCAGTGCCTTGGGTTCTGCTGGCCATGTCCAGCCTGTTTGTGCTTGCTTTGGGCCACACAAGCCCCATGGCAGTGCCTGGGGCCCAGCCCCCAGACCCAGCCAGCCTCAGCTCTGGCAGCAGAGTCCCAGTGTGCCAGCCTGGGGACACACGGAAGAGCCCTCTGTGCCTGACTGGAGTGACCATGGCACCTGCTTTTCTTCCCGGACTGATGGAGATCCTGGACTGAAATGGCACCCTTTTGTACATAGTTTTTAGAGTTTGTTCTTGTTTTTGCCATATAGGTTTTAGGGCTTCGTTTTGTCTTCTGTAAATGCATTTCAAATATTGTTGTTAGATATGTTCTTAGGTATATACATTCTATAAATTGTTGTTATTACAAATATTCTTACAAAAGTAAATGTGTTCTGTGTTTTCATTGCTGTTCTTATGTAAATAAACAACCTTGGGTTGTCACACCCCAGTTCTCTTTCCATTTGCTTCCGGCACAGGCAGTATTGGCCAAGTTGTGTTTTCCACTTGCTCCCGGTTCCCAGGGCTGGAGGTTCATGGGGGAGCTGGCACAGCCACCCCAGCAGTGGTTGTCCCACTCAGAGGGTCCCGCTGACAGAGGTCACTGTCTCCTTGCTGTCTCTCTGGACACACTGGGGAGCTGCAGGGGCGAATCCCAGCGTGCCCTGTCCCATGGGATCCCATGTTGGGACTCAATGTCCCAGCCCGGGTGAGCACTGGTTGTGGCCCTGGGCTCAGCATGGCAGGCCTGGTGCTCGCAGCAGTGCAGACTTCAAGCTGGCCATGCACAGCTCCGTGTTTCTCCCAAAACTATCACTGCTGCAGCACCTGGGGTTCCCCAGTGCTGGGCTTTTTATCCCCACTGCATGGAGGATCACATGGCAGGGCAAAGGATGGATCCCATGTGGCATCCAACCTGCCCTGATCCAGGCTGGGCACAGCCTGATGAAGGATGAGCACATCTCGCAGGGATATGGAAACCTCCCCTGACAACCCAGTTCAGGCAGAGCCTGAGCTCTTTTGTGGCTCTGGGCAGGAAGATGCTCAGGATCTCCCAGAGAGGCTCAGCGGGCAGTAGGATTGTGCCTGGATCTCGCTCTGGACATGCCAGTGGCTCAAGTGAGAGCTGTGGGAATGATTTATAATGCACCGAGAGGGGCCACAGTCCTGCAAGGCTCTTACATCAGGAGCAAAGAGCAGCCTGCAGGGTGGGGAAGGCTGGAGCTGTAGCACTGTGTGCTCATCCCTCACCTTAATGGGGAGCTGCCCCCAGAGTTGCTATGTATCACTTTGATGGTTCTCCTGTTGGGTGTATTTTGGAGCAGCTGTTATCTGTGGCTTTTTATGGTGATCCTGTGGAAAGCAGCCATTTACCTGCTGTGATGAACTCAAAACTAATACTAACTCTTCATTCCCTTTGGTTTTATTTGGGGTTTTTTTAGTCTCTTTGTTTGATTGGTTTGCATGGGTTCCTTTGTTTCTAGGTTTTGTCTGTTTTGGTTTGAGTCTTTTGTTTGCTTTTTCATAAGACTCAGGTGAAGTTGGCATAGCCAAAGTCAAGAGAATGTACACCAGGCTTGACTTTCCAGAAATTACTTTTGGCTGGGTTTAACTGCATTCTCCAGGCTCAGGATGACCAGTACATTTGCAGGATTTGCTCTGCAACATCAGCTTGCCCAGACTCTGCTCGGTGATTCACAAATGGAGAAGACAATGGATATTGTGCCAAGCTTCCTTTCAAACAGCCAAAACTGCAAGGGCATGAGAGAAAAAAAGAAAAAAACAGAGACTATATTCACCAATTAGAGCAGAAGCAGTGTCCCACCATCTTGCCCTCCACTCTTATTAATTTTGTACATTGAGAGGCAAACCTGGGCCTAAAGCTTCCGTCTCTCAGTTCCTGATGCCATTTGACTCCAGCCTGGACTCCCCGAGATCACACTGCCTGCTTTCCACGTGGGGCTGGGGATGCTCAGCCTGGAAAGAGGAGACCCTGGGGAGGCCTCACTGCAGCTCTGCAGGACTGCAAGGGTGCCACAAGAAAGATTGGGACAGGGTGTTCCACAGGGCCTGTGGCAACAGGACAAGGGGGGATGGCTTTCAGCTGCAGGAGGCTGATTGAAGTTGGATCTGAGGAAGCTGCTCTCTTCCACTGAGGGTGCTGAGGCACTGGCCCAGGCTGTGGATGCTCCATCCTTGGGAACAGGGCTCAGAGCACCATGGTCTGGGGGAACGTTGCTAAGCATGGAACCAAAGGCTCTCTAGCTCAGTGGTCATGTCACAATGCATGTCCCATCTGGAACTGCCAGCAGCCAGCAAGCAGCACAACACGACCGCTGGTCCTGGGCTCAGCACACGCTGCACGCTGCTCCTGCTGCTCCTGTCAGCCTTCTTGTTCCTGCCCCCGAGACCTCATCTCATCGGTCTCAAAAGCTGCCTAAGGCCTGGATTGTGTCATCCATCCCTGCAGGATGCTCACATTTGTCCTGAGGAAGGTACGGTGCCATTCCATGGAGGTGGATCCCCCCAGCTGCCCGGATGTGGGCTGGAGTTCTGGGTGGATGGGGTGGGACAGGGACCCCACTCTGAGGTTCTGCTACCTCTGCACGCTGTTGCAGGTAGAGAAGACAAGATGGAGGTGGACAGACAGACTGATAGAGAGGAGAAGATAGAAGTGGAGGGAGAAAAGAGAGGAGAGGAAGAGATGGAGGTGGACACAATCATGGATACGGAGGAGGAGATGGAGGTGGATGGAGAACAGACTGGAGAGGAAGAGATGGAGGTTGATGAGGATGAGGAGATGGACGTGGAAATGGAAGAGTACACTGAGGAGATGGACATTGATGAGGAAGATGAAGAGGAGGCCATGGTCCTGGGATGAAGAGCGATGCCAGCAGCACGACAGGCATGTGGTCCCCACAGGCACAATGGGTTCCCTGCAGCCAGGCTGGGGCGGGATTGGGCTGGGTGGTCCCTGCTCAGGCACGTGGTACCCAGTGCCTTGGGTTCTGCTGGCCATGTCCAGCCTGTTTGTGCTTGCTTTGGGCCACACAAGCCCCATGGCAGTGCCTGGGGCCCAGCCCCCAGACCCAGCCAGCCTCAGCTCTGGCAGCAGAGTCCCAGTGTGCCAGCCTGGGGACACACGGAAGAGCCCTCTGTGCCTGACTGGAGTGACCATGGCACCTGCTTTTCTTCCCGGACTGATGGAGATCCTGGACTGAAATGGCACCCTTTTGTACATAGTTTTTAGAGTTTGTTCTTGTTTTTGCCATATAGGTTTTAGGGCTTCGTTTTGTCTTCTGTAAATGCATTTCAAATATTGTTGTTAGATATGTTCTTAGGTATATACATTCTATAAATTGTTGTTATTACAAATATTCTTACAAAAGTAAATGTGTTCTGTGTTTTCATTGCTGTTCTTATGTAAATAAACAACCTTGGGTTGTCACACCCCAGTTCTATTTCCATTTGCTTCCGGCACAGGCAGTATTGGCCAAGTTGTGTTTTCCACTTGCTCCCGGTTCCCAGGGCTGGAGGTTCATGGGGGAGCTGGCACAGCCACCCCAGCAGTGGTTGTCCCACTCAGAGGGTCCTGCTGACAGAGGTCACTGTCTCCTTGCTGTCTCTCTGGACACACTGGGGAGCTGCAGGGGCGAATCCCAGCGTGCCCTGTCCCATGGGATCCCATGTTGGGACTCAATGTCCCAGCCCGGGTGAGCACTGGTTGTGGCCCTGGGCTCAGCATGGCAGGCCTGGTGCTCGCAGCAGTGCAGACTTCAAGCTGGCCATGCACAGCTCCGTGTTTCTCCCAAAACTATCACTGCTGCAGCACCTGGGGTTCCCCAGTGCTGGGCTTTTTATCCCCACTGCATGGAGGATCACATGGCAGGGCAAAGGATGGATCCCATGTGGCATCCAACCTGCCCTGATCCAGGCTGGGCACAGCCTGATGAAGGATGAGCACATCTCGCAGGGATATGGAAACCTCCCCTGACAACCCAGTTCAGGCAGAGCCTGAGCTCTTTTGTGGCTCTGGGCAGGAAGATGCTCAGGATCTCCCAGAGAGGCTCAGCGGGCAGTAGGATTGTGCCTGGATCTCGCTCTGGACATGCCAGTGGCTCAAGTGAGAGCTGTGGGAATGATTTATAATGCACCGAGAGGGGCCACAGTCCTGCAAGGCTCTTACATCAGGAGCAAAGAGCAGCCTGCAGGGTGGGGAAGGCTGGAGCTGTAGCACTGTGTGCTCATCCCTCACCTTAATGGGGAGCTGCCCCCAGAGTTGCTATGTATCACTTTGATGGTTCTCCTGTTGGGTGTATTTTGGAGCAGCTGTTATCTGTGGCTTTTTATGGTGATCCTGTGGAAAGCAGCCATTTACCTGCTGTGATGAACTCAAAACTAATACTAACTCTTCATTCCCTTTGGTTTTATTTGGGGTTTTTTTAGTCTCTTTGTTTGATTGGTTTGCATGGGTTTGTTTGTTTCTAGGTTTTGTCTGTTTTGGTTTGAGTCTTTTGTTTGCTTTTTCATAAGACTCAGGTGAAGTTGGCATAGCCAAAGTCAAGAGAATGTACACCAGGCTTGACTTTCCAGAAATTACTTTTGGCTGGGTTTAACTGCATTCTCCAGGCTCAGGATGACCAGTACATTTGCAGGATTTGCTCTGCAACATCAGCTTGCCCAGACTCTGCTCGGTGATTCACAAATGGAGAAGACAATGGATATTGTGCCAAGCTTCCTTTCAAACAGCCAAAACTGCAACGGCATGAGAGAAAAAAAGAAAAAAAACAGAGACTATATTCACCAATTAGAGCAGAAGCAGTGTCCCACCATCTTGCCCTCCACTCTTATTAATTTTGTACATTGAGAGGCAAACCTGGGCCTAAAGCTTCCGTCTCTCATTTCCTGATGCCATTTGACTCCAGCCTGGACTCCCCCAGATCACACTGCCTGCTTTCCACGTGGGGCTGGGGATGCTCAGCCTGGAAAGAGGAGACTCTGGGGAGGCCTCACTGCAGCTCTGCAGGACTGCAAGGGTGCCACAAGAAAGATTGGGACAGGGTGTTCCACAGGGCCTGTGGCAACAGGACAAGGGGGGACGGCTTTCAGCTGCAGGAGGCTGATTGAAGTTGGATCTGAGGAAGCTGCTCTCTTCCACTGAGGGTGCTGAGGCACTGGCCCAGGCTGTGGATGCTCCATCCTTGGGAACAGGGCTCTGAGCACCATGGTCTGGGGGAACGTTGCTAAGCATGGAACCAAAGGCTCTCTAGCTCAGTGGTCATGTCACAATCCATGTCCCATCTGGAACTGCCAGCAGCCAGCAAGCAGCACAACACGACCGTTGGCCCTGGGCTCAGCACACGCTGCACGCTGCTCCTGCTGCTCCTGTCACCCTTCTTGTTCCTGTCCCCGAGACCTCATCTCATCGGTCTCAAAAGCTGCCTAAGGCCTGGATTGTGTCATCCATCCCTGCAGGATGCTCACATTTGTCCGGAGGAAGGTACGGTGCCATTCCATGGAGGTGGATCCCCCAGCTGCCCGGGTGTGGGCTGGAGTTCTGGGGGGATGGGGTGGGACAGGGACCCCACTCTGAGGTTTTGCTACCTCTGCAGGCTGTTGCAGGTAGAGAAGACAAGATGGAGGTGGACAGACAGACTGATAGAGAGGAGAAGATGGAAGTGGAGGGAGAAAAGAGAGGAGAGGAAGAGATGGAGGTGGACAGAATCATGGATACGGAGGAGGAGATGGAGGTGGATGGAGAACAGACTGGAGAGGAAGAGATGGAGGTTGATGAGGATGAGGAGATGGACGTGGAAATGGAAGAGTACACCGAGGAGATGGACATTGATGAGGAAGATGAAGAGGAGGCCATGGTCCTGGGATGAAGAGCGATGCCAGCAGCACGACAGGCATGTGGTCCCCACAGGCACAGTGGGTTCCCTGCAGCCAGGCTGGGGCGGGATTGGGCTGGGTGGTCCCTGCTCAGGCACGTGGTGCCCAGTGCCTTGGGTTCTGCTGGCCATGCCCAGCCTGTCCTGTTCTTGCTTTGGGCCACACAAGCCCCATGGCAGTGCCTGGGGCCCAGCCCCCAGACCCAGCCAGCCTCAGCTCTGGCAGCAGAGTCCCAGTGTGCCAGCCTGGGGACACACGGAAGAGCCCTCTGTGCCTGACTGGAGTGACCATGGCACCTGCTTTTCTTCCCGGACTGATGGAGATCCTGGACTGAAATGGCACCCTTTTGTACATAGTTTTTAGAGTTTGTTCTTGTTTTTGCCATATAGGTTTTAGGGCTTCGTTTTGTCTTCTGTAAATACATTTCAAATATTGTTGTTAGATATGTTCTTAGGTATATACATTCTATAAATTGTTGTTATTACAAATATTCTTACAAAAGTAAATGTGTTCTGTGTTTTCATTGCTGTTCTTATGTAAATAAACAACCTTGGGTTTTCACACCCCAGTTCTCTTTCCATTTGCTTCCAGCACAGGCAGTATTGGCCAAGTTGTGTTTTCCACTTGCTCCCGGTTCCCAGGGCTGGAGGTTCATGGGGGAGCTGGCACAGCCACCCCAGCAGTGGTTGTCCCACTCAGAGGGTCCTGCTGACAGAGGTCACTGTCTCCTTGCTGTCTCTCTGGACACACTGGGGAGCTGCAGGGGCGAATCCCAGCGTGCCCTGTCCCATGGGATCCCATGTTGGGACTCAATGTCCCAGCCCGGGTGAGCACTGGTTGTGGCCCTGGGCTCAGCATGGCAGGCCTGGTGCTCGCAGCAGTGCACACTTCAAGCTGGCCATGCACAGCTCCGTGTTTCTCCCAAAACTATCACTGCTGCAGCACCTGGGGTTCCCCAGTGCTGGGCTTTTTATCCCCACTGCATGGAGGATCATATGGCAGGGCAAAGGATGGATCCCATGTGGCATCCAACCTGCCCTGATCCAGGCTGGGCACAGCCTGATGAAGGATGAGCACATCTCGCAGGGATATGGAAACCTCCCCTGAAAACCCAGTTCAGGCAGAGCCTGAGCTCTTTTGTGGCTCTGGGCAGGAAGATGCTCAGGATCTCCCAGAGAGGCTCAGCGGGCAGTAGGATTGTGCCTGCATCTCGCTCTGGACATGCCAGTGGCTCAAGTGACAGCTGTGGGAATGATTTATAATGCACCGAGAGGGGCCACAGTCCTGCAAGGCTCTTACATCAGGAGCAAAGAGCAGCCTGCAGGGTGGGGAAGGCTGGAGCTGTAGCACTGTGTGCTCATCCCTCACCTTCATGGGGAGCTGCCCCCAGACTTGCTATGTATTCCTTTGATGGTTCTCCTGTTGGGTGTATTTTGGAGCAGCTGTTATCTGTGGCTTTTTATGGTGATCCTGTGGAAAGCAGCCATTTACCTGCTGTGATGAACTCAAAACTAATACTAACTCTTCATTCCCTTTGGTTTTATTTGGGTTTTTTTAGTCTCTTTGTTTGATTGGTTTGCATGGTGTCCTGGGTTGTAAGATAAGCTTGTATTCCATTTGCCATCTGTCGAAGGCGAACCGGTTGGACAGGTTTTTTGTTATCTCTCTCAGAGACAATGGTTTGTGTATACACCTTTGACTGATTCAATGAAGGGCTGAAAAATGTAACACCGTGAGGGGTCCCACCCAGAGGGGGGAAGCAGCTCTCTCTCTCTCTCTTCGCGGGATTCCGAGAGAAGCAGCTCTCCCTCTTCTTCGCGGGACTCCGAGAGAAGCAGCCCTCCCTTTTCTTCGCGGGACTCCGAGAGAAGCAGCTCTCTCTCTCTCTTCGCGGGATTCCGAGAGAAGCAGCTCTCCCTCTTCTTCGCGGGACTCCGAGAGAAGCAGCTCTCTCTCTCTCTTCGCGGGATTCCCAGAAAAGCAGCTCTCGCTCTCTCTCTCTTCGGCGGCACTCGCAGCGAAGCAGCCGGCGCGCAGAGGCGACGGCAGCGGAGCTCAGAGGCAACCCCGGCGCAGAGGAAGACCGGCCCCCACTGCCACCAGATCTTCAGAGGAAAATTATACCCTTCTAAAGATCACCACTTCAGCTGCAACTCATCAACTATTGCAAGGGAAAGCAATTGTCCCAGCAAACCTGATACTGGCATTCCTCAGGTTCTAGACTTTTTCTTTCACTAGTTTTGTTTGTACTGATTGCATTTGCCTTTTTAAATTGTTGTCTAGTTTTCTCCTAGTAAAGAATTGTTACTCCCACTCCCATATCTTTGCCTGAGAGCCTTTTAATTTAAAGATCCTCGTAATTCAGAGGGAGGGGGGTTTGCCGTTCTCCATTGCACAGGAGGCTTTGCCCTCTTTCACAGACTCCTGTCTTGTCTAACCAAGACAGAATTTGGCGCATCAACGTGAGGCCCGAGGGCATTGAGAGGGAAAAAGGATTAACAGTTCTTAAGTAATTTGGTTTTGTTGTGTGTAAAAACATCTTCAGCATCACCATGTGGTCTAGTTTACCTTGGTTTGGGTGGCATGTGATCGTAGCTATACTTTTCCCATTTGCAGACCCTTATCTAAAAATGGGTCCTATAACTAAGGCTACGGTGTCTGTTATCAAGTTTGGCTTCTGGGTTAATTGGGTGAGGAATTCATGGATCTTTAATTTCCTCTAGAAGGCAGGTACATGGATTCATAGCTATCACACGTTAACTGTATGTTTTTGGGGTTACTTTAATAACGGTACCTACTGCGAGGAAATAGCACCTGGGCAAACTTTCTCTCAACCTTTTAACCATCTTTTTGGGTCTGTTCCACCAGTTCTCAAAGGGTTAAGATCCTTTATAAGTGCTAATGATACCATACAATGGGTGGTGTTGCTGATAGTCCTGTTATATTTAGCATTCAGAGATAAGGGAAGATTAACCTGGATAACTACCCTCACACCTACACCACAGACTCGAGATGCTGCTGCTCCAGAGCCTGACCCTGCCCCACAGCCCACCTCAGAAATGAACCGCCCAGATTGGGTGAGGGTTCTGGTTAAGGAGATACGAGAGATGCTGAAGGAGTGCATTTCCCCAGCTGGTGAGAAACCGGCCCTTTGCCTTGAGGAGGGACAGTCTAATAGTACAGCTGTGGAACCCACAGATGTTACAACTGTCCAGGTTCCAGCTGAACCACAAGGGCAGTCACGGTCAGCAGCAGTGGCCCCGGTAGAAACAAGGAAGTCTAAGGTGAAAGCAGAGCACCCTGCAGATAGGGACAGGAATGGAGGAACCTCACAACCCACAGGGGAGCCAGAGATTGCTATCATCACCGAGTCCCTGACGTACGAAAGTCTTCGCAATCTGCATAAAGACATTGTGCGACGAGGGCGTGAGGCTTATGCTACCTGGCTACTCCGGGTTTGGGATCTTATGGGTACAGGCGTGCAGCTGGACGGTGGTGAGGCAAGGAACTTGGGACCCTTGACCCAGGACTCGGGTATAAATCAGGTTTTTGTAAGGGAACCAGGGTCCCTTTCTCTCTGGGAGCGGCTCTTAATGAGTGTCAGGGAGAGGTTTATCCACAGAGAGAGAATGCAAGAGCACCATCATAGAATGCGCTGGAAGACCCTCGAGGAAGGGATCCAACAGCTGAGAGAAGTGGCAGTATTGGAGGTACTCTTTGGGAGGGATGGACGACACAATAATGACCCTGACAAGGTCAGGTGTACGGGACAAATGCTGTGGAGTCTGGCAAATCTTGGGCCATCTCAATACGCCACCTTCATTGCAACGATCAATGCTGACACCCACCGGGAGACAATAGGTTCTGTTGCCAACAAACTTAGGAATTATGAGAGTATGATTAATGGCCCAATGCAGGCTCATATCTCAGCTGTGATTAAGGAGTTTAAAGAGGAGATGAGGGAGGAGATAAGGAAGGTTAATACAGCACCCGTGAGAGTCACAGGCCCCAGAATCAGCACCCAACAATCCCCAGCTAGAGAGAGAGGGTACACCCCAAGGGCTAATCTGTGGTTCTTCCTGCGTGACCATGGGGAAGACATGGGGAGGTGGGATGGGAAACCCACCTCTGTCCTGGCAGCACGGGTCCGTCAACTCAAGGAGGGAAACTCTAACCGGGGGAGTTCCACCAAAGTGAAGGTAGCCTCAACCTCCCGTGACCAAGCTTGTGGGTACGATCTGTCAGACCCCCTTGAAGGGACCTCTAGTATGTATGCCCAGGGAAGGAATGATAACCAGTGTTAGAGGGGCCCTGTCTCTAGCCAGGGAGAGGCACGGGAAAACCGGATCTTCTGGACAGTGTGGATCCGATGGCCTGGCACATCAGAGCCACAAAAATATGATGCTTTAGTTGATACTGGTGCACAGTGTACTCTGATACCATCGGGACATGTGGGGGCAGAGCCTGTTTCCATTGCTGGTGTGACAGGGGGATCACAACAATTGACTCTGGTGGAAGCTGAGGTGAGCCTGACTGGGAAGGAGTGGAAGAAACACCCTATAGTGACTGGCCCAGATGCTCCGTGTATCCTAGGCATAGACTTCCTCCGGAACGGATATTACAAAGACCCAAAGGGACTCAGGTGGGCTTTTGGAATAGCCGCTGTAGAGGCAGAAGACATTAAGCAATTGAACACCTTGCCTGGACTGTCAGAAAACCCCTCTGCAGTAGGACTCCTAAGGGTGGAAGAACAACGCGTGCCAATTGCGACCTCGACGGTGCACCGCCGGCAGTATCGGACGGATCGAGATGCCGTGATCCCCATCCACAAAATGATTCGGGAGCTGGAGAGCCAAGGGGTGGTCAGCAAAACCCACTCACCCTTCAACAGCCCCATCTGGCCTGTGCGCAAATCTGACAAAGAATGGAGATTGACTGTGGACTATCGTGGCTTAAATGAAGTGACTCCACCGCTGAGCGCTGCTGTGCCGGACATGCTGGAACTCCAGTACGAGCTGGAGTCCAAGGCAGCAAAGTGGTATGCCACCATTGATATTGCTAATGCGTTTTTCTCCATTCCTCTGGCAGCAGAATGCAGGCCTCAGTTTGCTTTCACCTGGAGGGGCGTGCAGTACACCTGGAACCGACTGCCCCAGGGGTGGAAACACAGCCCCACCATCTGCCATGGACTGATCCAGGCTGCACTAGAAAAGGGTGAGGCTCCAGAACACCTGCAATACATTGATGACATCATTGTGTGGGGGAGCACAGCGGCAGAAGTGTTTGAGAAAGGTGAGAGGATCATCCAGATACTACTAGAAGCTGGCTTCGCCATCAAGAAGAGCAAAGTCAAGGGACCTGCCCGAGAGATCCAGTTCCTGGGAGTGAAATGGCAAGATGGACGGCGCCAGATTCCCACTGAGGTCATCAACAAGATCACAGCTATGTCCCCACCAACCAGCAAAAAGGAAACACAAGCTTTCCTGGGTGCCATAGGTTTCTGGAGAATGCACATTCCTGAGTATAGCCAGATTGTGAGCCCTCTTTATCTGGTTACCCGAAAGAAGAATGATTTCCACTGGGGCCCTGAGCAGCAACAAGCCTTCACCCAGATCAAGCAGGAGATCGCTCATGCTGTAGCCCTTGGCCCAGTCAGAACGGGACCAGAGGTCAAGAATGTGCTCTACTCTGCAGCCGGGAACCATGGGTTGTCTTGGAGCCTTTGGCAGAAAGTGCCTGGGGAGACTCGAGGCCGACCACTGGGATTCTGGAGCCGAAGTTACAGAGGGTCTGAAGCCAACTACACTCCCACAGAGAAGGAAATCTTGGCTGCCTTTGAAGGAGTTCAAGCAGCCTCGGAAGTAATTGGCACAGAAACACAACTCCTCCTGGCACCCCGACTACCGGTGCTGGGGTGGATGTTTAAAGGAAAGGTTCCTACTACCCACCATGCCACTGACGCCACATGGAGCAAATGGATTGCCCTCATCACTCAACGCGCCCGTATTGGAAACCTGAATCGCCCTGGGATTTTGGAGATAATTACGAACTGGCCAGAAGGTGAAAACTTTGGTCTCACTGATGATGAGGAGCAGGTACAAGTGGCAAGAGCTGAAGAAGCTCCACCATACAACCAACTACCAGCAGAGGAGACCTGCTACGCTCTTTTCACTGACGGTTCCTGTCGCATCGTAGGGATGAACCGGAAGTGGAAAGCAGCCGTATGGAGCCCCACACGCCAAGTTGCACAAGCTACCGAAGGAGAAGGTGGATCGAGCCAACTCGCTGAACTCAAGGCCGTTCAGCTGGCTCTGGACATTGCTGAAAGGGAAAAGTGGCCAAAGCTCTACCTTTATACTGATTCATGGATGGTAGCCAATGCTCTGTGGGGCTGGCTGGGAAGGTGGAGGAAGGCCAACTGGCAACGTAGAGGAAAGCCAATCTGGGCTGCTGATATATGGAAAGACATTGCCTCTCGGGTGGAAAAGCTGACGGTGAAAGTCCGTCATGTAGATGCCCATGTCCCCAAAAGTCGGGCTAATGAGGAGCACCGGAACAACGAGCAGGTAGATCAGGCAGCAAAAATAGAGGTGTCAAAGATAGACTTAGATTGGCACCATAAGGGGGAGTTGTTCCTGGCTCGATGGGCTCATGATGCCTCAGGTCATCAGGGCAGAGATGCCACCTACAAGTGGGCACGAGACCGAGGGGTGGATCTAACCATGGACAGTGTTTCCCAGGTTATCCATGACTGTGAGACGTGTGCTGCCATCAAACAGGCCAAGAGAGTGAAGCCCCTATGGTATGGTGGGCGGTGGTCCAAGTACAAGTATGGGGAGGCCTGGCAGATTGACTACATCACACTGCCCCAGACACGCCAAGGCAAGCGCTACGTGCTGACCATGGTAGAAGCCACCACTGGATGGCTGGAGACTTTCCCTGTACCTCATGCCACTGCCCGGAACACCATCTTAGGCTTGGAAAAACAAGTCCTGTGGAGACACGGCACCCCTGAGAGAATTGAGTCTGACAACGGCACCCATTTCAAGAACAGCCTTATCAACACCTGGGCCAGAGAACATGGTATCGAATGGATATATCATATTCCCTATCATGCTCCAGCTGCCGGCAAAGTTGAACGGTGCAACGGACTCCTTAAGACTACCCTGAAGGCACTCGGTGGGGGAACATTTAGAAACTGGGAAATTAACCTGGCAAAAGCAACCTGGATGGTCAACACCCGGGGGTCTGTCAATCGAGCTGGCCCTGCTCAGTCAGAACCCTTACACGCAGTAGATGGAGATAAGGTCCCTGTAGTACATATGAAAGGTATTTTAGGGAAAACTGTTTGGATTAATCCCACCTCAGGCAAAGACCAACCCATTCGTGGGATTGTCTTTGCTCAAGGACCTGGTTACACTTGGTGGGTAATGCAGGAAGATGGGGACACCCGCTGTGTACCACAGGGAAACTTGGTCTTAAGAGAGAACTGGGTGTAAGATTTCATGGTGTGCAGATGGAAATAGAATAAGGGGTGGATAATGTCCTGGGTTGTAAGATAAGCTTGTATTCCATTTGCCATCTGTCGAAGGCGAACCGGTTGGACAGGTTTTTTGTTATCTCTCTCAGAGACAATGGTTTGTGTATACACCTTTGACTGATTCAATGAAGGGCTGAAAAATGTAACACCGTGAGGGGTCCCACCCAGAGGGGGGAAGCAGCTCTCTCTCTCTCTCTTCGCGGGATTCCGAGAGAAGCAGCTCTCCCTCTTCTTCGCGGGACTCCGAGAGAAGCAGCCCTCCCTTTTCTTCGCGGGACTCCGAGAGAAGCAGCTCTCTCTCTCTCTTCGCGGGATTCCGAGAGAAGCAGCTCTCCCTCTTCTTCGCGGGACTCCGAGAGAAGCAGCTCTCTCTCTCTCTTCGCGGGATTCCCAGAAAAGCAGCTCTCGCTCTCTCTCTCTTCGGCGGCACTCGCAGCGAAGCAGCCGGCGCGCAGAGGCGACGGCAGCGGAGCTCAGAGGCAACCCCGGCGCAGAGGAAGACCGGCCCCCACTGCCACCAGATCTTCAGAGGAAAATTATACCCTTCTAAAGATCACCACTTCAGCTGCAACTCATCAACTATTGCAAGGGAAAGCAATTGTCCCAGCAAACCTGATACTGGCATTTCTCAGGTTCTAGACTTTTTCTTTCACTAGTTTTGTTTGTACTGATTGCATTTGCCTTTTTAAATTGTTGTCTAGTTTTCTCCTAGTAAAGAATTGTTACTCCCACTCCCATATCTTTGCCTGAGAGCCTTTTAATTTAAAGATCCTCGTAATTCAGAGGGAGGGGGGTTTGCCGTTCTCCATTGCACAGGAGGCTTTGCCCTCTTTCACAGACTCCTGTCTTGTCTAACCAAGACACATGGGTTTGTTTGTTTCTAGGTTTTGTCTGTTTTGGTTTGAGTCTTTTGTTTGCTTTTTCATAAGACTCAGGTGAAGTTGGCATAGCCAAAGTCAAGAGAATGTACACCAGGCTTGACTTTCCAGAAATTACTTTTGGCTGGGTTTAACTGCATTCTCCAGCCTCAGGATGACCAGTACATTTGCAGGATTTGCTCTGCAACATCAGCTTGCCCAGACTCTGCTCGGTGATTCACAAATGGAGAAGACAATGGATATTGTGCCAAGCTTCCTTTCAAACAGCCAAAAGTGCAACGGCATGAGAGAAAAAAAGAAAAAAAACAGAGACTATATTCACCAATTAGAGCAGAAGCAGTGTCCCACCATCTTGCCCTCCACTCTTATTAATTTTGTACATTGAGAGGCAAACCTGGGCCTCAAGCTTCCGTCTCTCAGTTCCTGATGCCATTTGACTCCAGCCTGGACTCCCCCAGATCACACTGCCTGCTTTCCACGTGGGGCTGGGGATGCTCAGCCTGGAAAGAGGAGACCCTGGGGAGGCCTCACTGCAGCTCTGCAGGACTGCAAGGGTGCCACAAGAAAGATTGGGACAGGGTGTTCCACAGGGCCTGTGGCAACAGGACAAGGGGGGATGGCTTTCAGTTGCAGGAGGCTGATTGAAGTTGGATCTGAGGAAGCTGCTCTCTTCCACTGAGGGTGCTGAGGCACTGGCCCAGGCTGTGGATGCTCCATCCTTGGGAACAGGGCTCTGAGCACCATGGTCTGGGGGAACGTTGCTAAGCATGGAACCAAAGGCTCTCTAGCTCAGTGGTCATGTCACAATCCATGTCCCATCTGGAACTGCCAGCAGCCAGCAAGCAGCACAACATGACCGCTGGCCCTGGGCTCAGCACACGCTGCACGCTGCTCCTGCTGCTCCTGTCACCCTTCTTGTTCCTGTCCCCGAGACCTCATCTCATCAGTCTGAAAAGCTGCCTAAGGCCTGGATTGTGTCATCCATCCCTGCAGGATGCTCACATTTGTCCTGAGGAAGGTACGGTGCCATTCCATGGAGGTGGATCCCCCCAGCTGCCCGGGTGTGTGCTGGAGTTCTGGGGGGATGGGGTGGGACAGGGACCCCACTCTGAGGTTTTGCTACCTCTGCAGGCTGTTGCAGGTAGAGAAGACAAGATGGAGGTGGACAGACAGACTGATAGAGAGGTGAAGATGGAAGTGGAGGGAGAAAAGAGAGGAGAGGAAGAGATGGAGGTGGACACAATAATGGATACGGAGGAGGAGATGGAGGTGGATGGAGAACTGACTGGAGAGGAAGAGATGGAGGTTGATGAGGATGAGGAGATGGACGTGGAAATGGAAGAGTACACCGAGGAGATGGACATTGATGAGGAAGATGAAGAGGAGGCCATGGTCCTGGGATGAAGAGCGATGCCAGCAGCAGGACAGGCATGTGGTCCCCACAGGCACAGTGGGTTCCCTGCAGCCAGGCTGGGGCGGGATTGGGCTGGGTGGTCCCTGCTCAGGCACGTGGTACTCAGTGCCTTGGGTTCTGCTGGCCATGTCCAGCCTGTCTTGTGCTTGCTTTGGGCCACACAAGCCCCATGGCAGTGCCTGGGGCCCAGCCCCCAGACCCAGCCAGCCTCAGCTCTGGCAGCAGAGTCCCAGTGTGCCAGCCTGGGGACACACGGAAGAGCCCTCTGTGCCTGACTGGAGTGACCATGGCACCTGCTTTTCTTCCCGGACTGATGGAGATCCTTTACTGAAATGGTACCCTTTTGTAGATAGTTGGTTTTACAGTTTGTTCTTGTTTTTGCCATATAGGTTTTAGGGCTTCGTTTTGTCTTCTGTAAATGCATTTCAAATATTGTTGTTAGATATGTTCTTAGGTATATACATTCTATAAATTGTTGTTATTACAAATATTCTTACAAAAGTAAATGTGTTCTGTGTTTTCATTGCTGTTCTTATGTAAATAAACAACCCTGGGTTTTCACACCCCAGTTCTCTTTCCATTTGCTTCCGGCACAGGCAGTATTGGCCAAGTTGTGTTTTCCACTTGCTCCCGGTTCCCAGGGCTGGAGGTTCATGGGGGAGCTGGCACAGCCACCCCAGCAGTGGTTGTCCCACTCCGAGGGCCCCGCTGACAGAGGTCACTGTCTCCTTGCTGTCTCTCTGGACACACTGGGGAGCTGCAGGGGCGAATCCCAGCGTGCCCTGTCCCATGGGATCCCATGTTGGGACTCAATGTCCCAGCCCGGGTGAGCACTGGTTGTGGCCCTGGGCTCAGCATGGCAGGCCTGGTGCTCGCAGCAGTGCAGACTTCAAGCTGGCCATGCACAGCTCCGTGTTTCTCCCAAAACTATCACTGCTGCAGCACCTGGGGTTCCCCAGTGCTGGGCTTTTTATCCCCACTGCATGGAGGATCACATGGCAGGGCAAAGGATGGATCCCATGTGGCATCCAACCTGCCCTGATCCAGGCTGGGCACAGCCTGATGAAGGATGAGCACATCTCGCAGGGATATGGAAACCTCCCCTGACAACCCAGTTCAGGCAGAGCCTGAGCTCTTTTGTGGCTCTGGGCAGGAAGATGCTCAGGATCTCCCAGAGAGGCTCAGCGGGCAGTAGGATTGTGCCTGGATCTCGCTCTGGACATGCCAGTGGCTCAAGTGAGAGCTGTGGGAATGATTTATAATGCACCGAGAGGGGCCACAGTCCTGCAAGGCTCTTACATCAGGAGCAAAGAGCAGCCTGCAGGGTGGGGAAGGCTGGAGCTGTAGCACTCTGTGCTCATCCCTCACCTTAATGGGGAGCTGCCCCCAGAGTTGCTATGTATCACTTTGATGGTTCTCCTGTTGGGTGTATTTTGGAGCAGCTGTTATCTGTGGCTTTTTATGGTGATCCTGTGGAAAGCAGCCATTTACCTGCTGTGATGAACTCAAAACTAATACTAACTCTTCATTCCCTTTGGTTTTATTTGGGGTTTTTTTAGTCTCTTTGTTTGATTGGTTTGCATGGGTTTGTTTGTTTCTAGGTTTTGTCTGTTTTGGTTTGAGTCTTTTGTTTGCTTTTTCATAAGACTCAGGTGAAGTTGGCATAGCCAAAGTCAAGAGAATGTACACCAGGCTTGACTTTCCAGAAATTACTTTTGGCTGGGTTTAACTGCATTCTCCAGGCTCAGGATGACCAGTACATTTGCAGGATTTGCTCTGCAACATCAGCTTGCCCAGACTCTGCTCGGTGATTCACTAATGGAGAAGACAATGGATATTGTGCCAAGCTTCCTTTCAAACAGCCAAAACTGCAACGGCATGAGAGAAAAAAAGAAAAAAACAGAGACTATATTCACCAATTAGAGCAGAAGCAGTGTCCCACCATCTTGCCCTCCACTCTTATTAATTTTGTACATTGAGAGGCAAACCTGGGCCTCAAGCTTCCGTCTCTCAGTTCCTGATGCCATTTGACTCCAGCCTGGACTCCCCCAGATCACACTGCCTGCTTTCCACGTGGGGCTGGGGATGCTCAACCTGGAAAGAGGAGACCCTGGGGAGGCCTCACTGCAGCTCTGCAGGACTGCAAGGGTGCCACAAGTAAGATTGGGACAGGGTGTTCCACAGGGCCTGTAGCAACAGGACAAGGGGGGACGGCTTTCAGCTGCAGGAGGCTGATTGAAGTTGGATCTGAGGAAGCTGCTCTCTTCCACTGAGGGTGCTGAGGCACTGGCCCAGGCTGTGGATGCTCCATCCTTGGGAACAGGGCTCTGAGCACCATGGTCTGGGGGAACGTTGCTAAGCATGGAACCAAAGGCTCTCTAGCTCAGTGGTCATGTCACAATCCATGTCCCATCTGGAACTGCCAGCAGCCAGCAAGCAGCACAACACGACCGCTGGCCCTGGGCTCAGCACACGCTGCACGCTGCTGCTGCTGCTCCTGTCACCCTTCTTGTTCCTGTCCCCGAGACCTCATCTCATCGGTCTGAAAAGCTGCCTAAGGCCTGGATTGTGTCATCCATCCCTGCAGGATGCTCACATTTGTCCTGAGGAAGGTACGGTGCCATTCCATGGAGGTGGATCCCCCCAGCTGCCCGGGTGTGGGCTGGAGTTCTGGGGGCATGGGGTGGGACAGGGACCCCACTCTGAGGTTTTGCTACCTCTGCAGGATGTTGCAGGTAGAGAAGACAAGATGGAGGTGGACAGACAGACTGATAGAGAGGAGAAGATGGAAGTGGAGGGAGAAAAGAGAGGAGAGGAAGAGATGGAGGTGGACACAATAATGGATACGGAGGAGGAGATGGAGGTGGATGGAGAACAGACTGGAGAGGAAGAGATGGAGGTTGATGAGGATGAGGAGATGGACGTGGAAATGGAAGAGTACACCCAGGAGATGGACATTGATGAGGAAGATGAAGAGGAGGCCATGGTCCTGGGATGAAGAGCGATGCCAGCAGCACGACAGGCATGTGGTCCCCACAGGCACAGTGGGTTCCCTGCAGCCAGGCTGGGGCGGGATTGGGCTGGGTGGTCCCTGCTCAGGCACGTGGTACCCAGTGCCTTGGGTTCTGCTGGCCATGCCCAGCCTGTCCTGTTCTTGCTTTGGGCCACACAAGCCCCATGGCAGTGCCTGGGGCCCAGCCCCCAGACCCAGCCAGCCTCAGCTCTGGCAGCAGAGTCCCAGTGTGCCAGCCTGGGGACACACGGAAGAGCCCTCTGTGCCTGACTGGAGTGACCATGGCACCTGCTTTTCTTCCCGGACTGATGGAGATCCTGGACTGAAATGGCACCCTTTTGTACATAGTTTTTAGAGTTTGTTCTTGTTTTTGCCATATAGGTTTTAGGGCTTCGTTTTGTCTTCTGTAAATACATTTCAAATATTGTTGTTAGATATGTTCTTAGGTATATACATTCTATAAATTGTTGTTATTACAAATATTCTTACAAAAGTAAATGTGTTCTGTGTTTTCATTGCTGTTCTTATGTAAATAAACAACCTTGGGTTTTCACACCCCAGTTCTCTTTCCATTTGCTTCTGGCACAGGCAGTATTGGCCAAGTTGTGTTTTCCACTTGCTCCCGGTTCCCAGGGCTGGAGGTTCATGGGGGAGCTGGCACAGCCACCCCAGCAGTGGTTGTCCCACTCAGAGGGTCCTGCTGACAGAGGTCACTGTCTCCTTGCTGTCTCTCTGGACACACTGGGGAGCTGCAGGGGCGAATCGCAGCATGCCCTGTCCCATGGGATCCCATGTTGGGACTCAATGTCCCAGCCCGGGTGAGCACTGGTTGTGGCCCTGGGCTCAGCATGGCAGGCCTGGTGCTCAGAGCAGTGCAGACTTCAAGCTGGCCATGCACAGCTCCGTGTTTCTCCCAAAACTATCACTGCTGCAGCACCTGGGGTTCCCCAGTGCTGGGCTTTTTATCCCCACTGCATGGAGGATCACATGGCAGGGCAAAGGATGGATCCCATGTGGCATCCAACCTGCCCTGATCCAGGCTGGGCACAGCCTGATGAAGGATGAGCACATCTCGCAGGGATATGGAAACCTCCCCTGAAAACCCAGTTCAGGCAGAGCCTGAGCTCTTTTGTGGCTCTGGGCAGGAAGATGCTCAGGATCTCCCAGAGAGGCTCAGTGGGCAGTAGGATTGTGCCTGGATCTTGCTCTGGACATGCCAGTGGCTCAAGTGAGAGCTGTGGGAATGATTTATAATGCACCGAGAGGGGCCACAGTCCTGCAAGGCTCTTACATCAGGAGCAAAGAGCAGCCTGCAGGGTGGGGAAGGCTGGAGCTGTAGCACTGTGTGCTCATCCCTCACCTTAATGGGGAGCTGCCCCCAGAGTTGCTATGTATTCCTTTGATGGTTCTCCTGTTGGGTGTATTTTGGAGCAGCTGTTATCTGTGGCTTTTTATGGTGATCCTGTGGAAAGCAGCCATTTACCTGCTGTGATGAACTCAAAACTAATACTAACTCTTCATTCCCTTTGGTTTTATTTGGGGTTTTTTTAGTTTCTTTGTTTGATTGGTTTGCATGGGTTTGTTTGTTTCTAGGTTTTGTCTGTTTTGGTTTGAGTCTTTTGTTTGCTTTTTCATAAGACTCAGGTGAAGTTGGCATAGCCAAAGTCAAGAGAATGTACACCAGGCTTGACTTTCCAGAAATTACTTTTGGCTGGGTTTAACTGCATTCTCCAGGCTCAGGATGACCAGTACATTTGCAGGATTTGCTCTGCAACATCAGCTTGCCCAGACTCTGCTCGGTGATTCACAAATGGAGAAGACAATGGATATTGTGCCAAGCTTCCTTTCAAACAGCCAAAACTGCAATGGCATGAGAGAAAAAAAGAAAAAAAACAGAGACTATATTCACCAATTAGAGCAGAAGCAGTGTCCCACCATCTTGCCCTCCACTCTTATTAATTTTGTACATTGAGAGGCAAACCTGGGCCTAAAGCTTCCGTCTCTCAGTTCCTGATGCCATTTGACTCCAGCCTGGACTCCCCCAGATCACCCTGCCTGCTTTCCACGTGGGGCTGGGGATGCTCAGCCTGGAAAGAGGAGACCCTGGGGAGGCCTCACTGCAGCTCTGCAGGACTGCAAGGGTGCCACAAGAAAGATTGGGACAGGGTGTTCCACAGGGCCTGTGGCAACAGGACAAGGGGGGACGGCTTTCAGCTGCAGGAGGCTGATTGAAGTTGGATCTGAGGAAGCTGCTCTCTTCCACTGAGGGTGCTGAGGCACTGGCCCAGGCTGTGGATGCTCCATCCTTGGGAACAGGGCTCTGAGCACCATGGTCTGGGGGAACGTTGCTAAGCATGGAACCAAAGGCTCTCTAGCTCAGTGGTCATGTCACAATCCATGTCCCATCTGGAACTGCCAGCAGCCAGCAAGCAGCACAACACGACCGCTGGCCCTGGGCTCAGCACACGCTGCACGCTGCTGCTGCTGCTCCTGTCACCCTTCTTGTTCCTGTCCCCGAGACCTCATCTCATCGGTCTGAAAAGCTGCCTAAGGCCTGGATTGTGTCATCCATCCCTGCAGGATGCTCACATTTGTCCTGAGGAAGGTACGGTGCCATTCCATGGAGGTGGATCCCCCCAGCTGCCCGGGTGTGGGCTGGAGTTCTGGGGGGATGGGGTGGGACAGGGACCCCACTCTGAGGTTTTGCTACCTCTGCAGGATGTTGCAGGTAGAGAAGACAAGATGGAGGTGGACAGACAGACTGATAGAGAGGAGAAGATGGAAGTGGAGGGAGAAAAGAGAGGAGAGGAAGAGATGGAGGTGGACACAATAATGGATACGGAGGAGGAGATGGAGGTGGATGGAGAACAGACTGGAGAGGAAGAGATGGAGGTTGATGAGGATGAGGAGATGGACGTGGAAATGGAAGAGTACACCCAGGAGATGGACATTGATGAGGAAGATGAAGAGGAGGCCATGGTCCTGGGATGAAGAGCGATGCCAGCAGCACGACAGGCATGTGGTCCCCACAGGCACAGTGGGTTCCCTGCAGCCAGGCTGGGGCGGGATTGGGCTGGGTGGTCCCTGCTCAGGCACGTGGTACCCAGTGCCTTGGGTTCTGCTGGCCATGCCCAGCCTGTCCTGTTCTTGCTTTGGGCCACACAAGCCCCATGGCAGTGCCTGGGGCCCAGCCCCCAGACCCAGCCAGCCTCAGCTCTGGCAGCAGAGTCCCAGTGTGCCAGCCTGGGGACACACGGAAGAGCCCTCTGTGCCTGACTGGAGTGACCATGGCACCTGCTTTTCTTCCCGGACTGATGGAGATCCTGGACTGAAATGGCACCCTTTTGTACATAGTTTTTAGAGTTTGTTCTTGTTTTTGCCATATAGGTTTTAGGGCTTCGTTTTGTCTTCTGTAAATACATTTCAAATATTGTTGTTAGATATGTTCTTAGGTATATACATTCTATAAATTGTTGTTATTACAAATATTCTTACAAAAGTAAATGTGTTCTGTGTTTTCATTGCTGTTCTTATGTAAATAAACAACCTTGGGTTTTCACACCCCAGTTCTCTTTCCATTTGCTTCCGGCACAGGCAGTATTGGCCAAGTTGTGTTTTCCACTTCCTCCCGGTTCCCAGGGCTGGAGGTTCATGGGGGAGCTGGCACAGCCACCCCAGCAGTGGTTGTCCCACTCAGAGGGTTCCGCTGACAGAGGTCACTGTCTCCTTGCTGTCTCTCTGGACACACTGGGGAGCTGCAGGGGCGAATCCCAGCGTGCCCTGTCCCATGGGATCCCATGTTGGGACTCAATGTCCCAGCCCGGGTGAGCACTGGTTGTGGCCCTGGGCTCAGCATGGCAGGCCTGGTGCTCAGAGCAGTGCAGACTTCAAGCTGGCCATGCACAGCTCCGTGTTTCTCCCAAAACTATCACTGCTGCAGCACCTGGGGTTCCCCAGTGCTGGGCTTTTTATCCCCACTGCATGGAGGATCACATGGCAGGGCAAAGGATGGATCCCATGTGGCATCCAACCTGCCCTGATCCAGGCTGGGCACAGCCTGATGAAGGATGAGCACATCTCGCAGGGATATGGAAACCTCCCCTGAAAACCCAGTTCAGGCAGAGCCTGAGCTCTTTTGTGGCTCTGGGCAGGAAGATGCTCAGGATCTCCCAGAGAGGCTCAGCGGGCAGTAGGATTGTGCCTGGATCTCGCTCTGGACATGCCAGTGGCTCAAGTGAGAGCTGTGGGAATGATTTATAATGCACCGAGAGGGGCCACAGTCCTGCAAGGCTCTTACATCAGGAGCAAAGAGCAGCCTGCAGGGTGGGGAAGGCTGGAGCTGTAGCACTGTGTGCTCATCCCTCACCTTAATGGGGAGCTGCCCCCAGAGTTGCTATGTATCCCTTTGATGGTTCTCCTGTTGGGTGTATTTTGGAGCAGCTGTTATCTGTGGCTTTTTATGGTGATCCTGTGGAAAGCAGCCATTTACCTGCTGTGATGAACTCAAAACTAATACTAACTCTTCATTCCCTTTGGTTTTATTTGGGGTTTTTTTAGTTTCTTTGTTTGATTGGTTTGCATGGGTTTGTTTGTTTCTAGGTTTTGTCTGTTTTGGTTTGAGTCTTTTGTTTGCTTTTTCATAAGACTCAGGTGAAGTTGGCATAGCCAAAGTCAAGAGAATGTACACCAGGCTTGACTTTCCAGAAATTACTTTTGGCTGGGTTTAACTGCATTCTCCAGGCTCAGGATGACCAGTACATTTGCAGGATTTGCTCTGCAACATCAGCTTGCCCTGACTCTGCTCGGTGATTCACAAATGGAGAAGACAATGGATATTGTGCCAAGCTTCCTTTCAAACAGCCAAAACTGCAATGGCATGAGAGAAAAAAAGAAAAAAAACAGAGACTATATTCACCAATTAGAGCAGAAGCAGTGTCCCACCATCTTGCCCTCCACTCTTATTAATTTTGTACATTGAGAGGCAAACCTGGGCCTAAAGCTTCCGTCTCTCAGTTCCTGATGCCATTTGACTCCAGCCTGGACTCCCCCAGATCACACTGCCTGCTTTCCACGTGGGGCTGGGGATGCTCAGCCTGGAAAGAGGAGACCCTGGGGAGGCCTCACTGCAGCTCTGCAGGACTGCAAGGGTGCCACAAGAAAGATTGGGACAGGGTGTTCCACAGGGCCTGTGGCAACAGGACAAGGGGGGACGGCTTTCAGCTGCAGGAGGCTGATTGAAGTTGGATCTGAGGAAGCTGCTCTCTTCCACTGAGGGTGCTGAGGCACTGGCCCAGGCTGTGGATGCTCCATCCTTGGGAACAGGGCTCTGAGCACCATGGTCTGGGGGAACGTTGCTAAGCATGGAACCAAAGGCTCTCTAGCTCAGTGGTCATGTCACAATCCATGTCCCATCTGGAACTGCCAGCAGCCAGCAAGCAGCACAACACGACCGTTGGCCCTGGGCTCAGCACACGCTGCACGCTGCTCCTGCTGCTCCTGTCACCCTTCTTGTTCCTGTCCCCGAGACCTCATCTCATCAGTCTGAAAAGCTGCCTAAGGCCTGGATTGTGTCATCCATCCCTGCAGGATGCTCACATTTGTCCTGAGGAAGGTACGGTGCCATTCCATGGAGGTGGATCCCCCCAGCTGCCCGGGTGTGGGCTGGAGTTCTGGGGGGATGGGGTGGGACAGGGACCCCACTCTGAGGTTTTGCTACCTGTGCAGGCTGTTGCAGGTAGAGAAGACAAGATGGAGGTGGACAGACAGACTGATAGAGAGGAGAAGATGGAAGTGGAGGGAGAAAAGAGAGGAGAGGAAGAGATGGAGGTGGACACAATAATGGATACGGAGGAGGAGATGGAGGTGGATGGAGAACAGACTGGAGAGGAAGAGATGGAGGTTGATGAGGATGAGGAGATGGACGTGGAAATGGAAGAGTACACCGAGGAGATGGACATTGATGAGGAAGATGAAGAGGAGGCCATGGTCCTGGGATGAAGAGCGATGCCAGCAGCACGACAGGCATGTGGTCCCCACAGGCACAGTGGGTTCCCTGCAGCCAGGCTGGGGCGGGATTGGGCTGGGTGGTCCCTGCTCAGGAACGTGGTACCCAGTGCCTTGGGTTCTGCTGGCCATGCCCAGCCTGTCCTGTTCTTGCTTTGGGCCACACAAGCCCCATGGCAGTGCCTGGGGCCCAGCCCCCAGACCCAGCCAGCCTCAGCTCTGGCAGCAGAGTCCCAGTGTGCCAGCCTGGGGACACACGGAAGAGCCCTCTGTGCCTGACTGGAGTGACCATGGCACCTGCTTTTCTTCCCGGACTGATGGAGATCCTGGACTCAAATGGCACCCTTTTGTACATAGTTTTTAGAGTTTGTTCTTGTTTTTGCCATATAGGTTTTAGGGCTTCGTTTTGTCTTCTGTAAATACATTTCAAATATTGTTGTTAGATATGTTCTTAGGTATATACATTCTATAAATTGTTGTTATTACAAATATTCTTACAAAAGTAAATGTGTTCTGTGTTTTCATTGCTGTTCTTATGTAAATAAACAACCTTGGGTTTTCACACCCCAGTTCTCTTTCCATTTGCTTCCGGCACAGGCAGTATTGGCCAAGTTGTGTTTTCCACTTGCTCCCGGTTCCCAGGGCTGGAGGTTCATGGGGGAGCTGGCACAGCCACCCCAGCAGTGGTTGTCCCACTCAGAAGGTCCCGCTGACAGAGGTCACTGTCTCCTTGCTGTCTCTCTGGACACACTGGGGAGCTGCAGGGGCGAATCCCAGCGTGCCCTGTCCCATGGGATCCCATGTTGGGACTCAATGTCCCAGCCAGGGTGAGCACTGGTTGTGGCCCTGGGCTCAGCATGGCAGGCCTGGTGCTCACAGCAGTGCAGACTTCAAGCTGGCCATGCACAGCTCCGTGTTTCTCCCAAAACTATCACTGCTGCAGCACCTGGGGTTCCCCAGTGCTGGGCTTTTTATCCCCACTGCATGGAGGATCACATGGCAGGGCAAAGGATGGATCCCATGTGGCATCCAACCTGCCCTGATCCAGGCTGGGCACAGCCTGATGAAGGATGAGCACATCTCGCAGGGATATGGAAACCTCCCCTGAAAACCCAGTTCAGGCAGAGCCTGAGCTCTTTTGTGGCTCTGGGCAGGAAGATGCTCAGGATCTCCCAGAGAGGCTCAGCAGGCAGTAGGATTGTGCCTGGATCTCGCTCTGGACATGCCAGTGGCTCAAGTGAGAGCTGTGGGAATGATTTATAATGCACCGAGAGGGGCCACAGTCCTGCAAGGCTCTTGCATCAGGAGCAAAGAGCAGCCTGCAGGGTGGGGAAGGCTGGAGCTGTAGCACTGTGTGCTCATCCCTCACCTTAATGGGGAGCTGCCCCCAGAGTTGCTATGTATCACTTTGATGGTTCTCCGGTTGGGTGTATTTTGGAGCAGCTGTTATCTGTGGCTTTTTATGGTGATCTTGTGGAAAGCAGCCATTTACCTGCTGTGATGAACTCAAAACTAATACTAACTCTCCATTGCCTTTGGTTTTATTTGGGGTTTTTTTAGTCTCTTTGATTGGTTTGCATTTGTTTGTTTGTTTCTAGGTTTTGTCTGTTTTGGTTTGAGTCTTTTGTTTGCTTTTTCATAAGACTCAGGTGAAGTTGGCATAGCCAAAGTCAAGAGAATGTACACCAGGCTTGACTTTCCAGAAATTACTTTTGGCTGGGTTTAACTGCATTCTCCAGGCTCAGGATGACCAGTACATTTGCAGGATTTGCTCTGCAACATCAGCTTGCCCTGACTCTGCTCGGTGATTCACAAATGGAGAAGACAATGGATATTGTGCCAAGCTTCCTTTCAAACAGCCAAAACTTCAACGGCATGAGAGAAAAAAAGAAAAAAAACAGAGACTATATTCACCAATTAGAGCAGAAGCAGTGTCCCACCATCTTGCCCTCCACTCTTATTAATTTTGTACACTGAGAGGCAAACCTGGGCCTAAAGCTTCCGTCTCTCAGTTCCTGATGCCATTTGACTCCAGCCTGGACTCCCCCAGATCACACTGCCTGCTTTCCACGTGGGGCTGGGGATGCTCAGCCTGGAAAGAGGAGACCCTGGGGAGGCCTCACTGCAGCTCTGCAGGACTGCAAGGGTGCCACAAGAAAGATTGGGACAGGGTGTTCCACAGGGCCTGTGGCAACAGGACAAGGGGGGACGGCTTTCAGCTGCAGGAGGCTGATTGAAGTTGGATCTGAGGAAGCTGCTCTCTTCCACTGAGGGTGCTGAGGCACTGGCCCAGGCTGTGGATGCTCCATCCTTGGGAACAGGGCTCTGAGCACCATGGTCTGGGGGAACGTTGCTAAGCATGGAACCAAAGGCTCTCTAGCTCAGTGGTCATGTCACAATCCATGTCCCATCTGGAACTGCCAGCAGCCAGCAAGCAGCACAACACAGCCGTTGGCCCTGGGCTCAGCACACGCTGCACGCTGCTCCTGCTGCTCCTGTCACCCTTCTTGTTCCTGCCACCGAGACCTCATCTCATCAGTCTCAAAAGCTGCCTAAGGCCTGGATTGTGTCATCCATCCCTGCAGGATGCTCACATTTGTCCTGAGGAAGGTACAGTGCCATTCCATGGAGATGGATCCCCCCAGCTTCCCGGGTGTGGGCTGGAGTTCTGGGGGGATGGGGTGGGACAGGGACCCCACTCTGAGGTTTTGCTACCTGTGCAGGCTGTTGCAGGTAGAGAAGACAAGATGGAGGTGGACAGACAGACTGATAGAGAGGAGAAGATGGAAGTGGAGGGAGAAAAGAGAGGAGAGGAAGAGATGGAGGTGGACACAATAATGTATACGGAGGAGGAGATGGAGGTGGATGGAGAACAGACTGGAGAGGAAGAGATGGAGGTTGATGAGAATGAGGAGATGGACGTGGAAATGGAAGAGTACACCGAGGAGATGGACATTGATGAGGAAGATGAAGAGGAGGCCATGGTCCTGGGATGAAGAGCAATGCCAGCAGCAGGACAGGCATGTGGTCCCCACAGGCACAGTGGGTTCCCTGCAGCCAGGCTGGGGCGGGATTGGGCTGGGTGGTCCCTGCTCAGGCACGTGGTACCCAGTGCCTTGGGTTCTGCTGGCCATGCCCAGCCTGTCCTGTTCTTGCTTTGGGCCACACAAGCCCCATGGCAGTGCCTGGGGCCCAGCCCCCAGACCCAGCCAGCCTCAGCTCTGGCAGCAGAGTCCCAGTGTGCCAGCCTGGGGACACACGGTAGAGCCCTCTGTGCCTGACTGGAGTGACCATGGCACCTGCTTTTCTTCCCGGACTGATGGAGATCCTGGACTGAAATGACACCCTTTTGTACATAGTTTTTAGAGTTTGTTCTTGTTTTTGCCATATAGGTTTTAGGGCTTCGTTTTGTCTTCTGTAAATACATTTCAAATATTTTTGTTAGATATCTTCTTAGGTATATACATTCTATAAATTGTTGTTATTACAAATATTCTTACAAAAGTAAATGTGTTCTGTATTTTCATTGCTGTTCTTATGTAAATAAACAACCTTGGGTTTTCACACCCCAGTTCTCTTTCCATTTGCTTCCGGCACAGGCAGTATTGGCCAAGTTGTGTTTTCCACTTGCTCCCGGTTCCCAAGGCTGGAGGTTCATGGGGGAGCTGGCACAGCCACCCCAGCAGTGGTTGTCCCACTCAGAAGGTCCCGCTGACAGAGGTCACTGTCTCCTTGCTGTCTCTCTGGACACACTGGGGAGCTGCAGGGGCGAATCCCAGCGTGCCCTGTCCCATGGGATCCCATGTTGGGACTCAATGTCCCAGCCAGGGTGAGCACTGGTTGTGGCCCTGGGCTCAGCATGGCAGGCCTGGTGCTCAGAGCAGTGCAGACTTCAAGCTGGCCATGCACAGCTCCGTGTTTCTCCCAAAACTATCACTGCTGCAGCACCTGGGGTTCCCCAGTGCTGGGCTTTTTATCCCCACTGCATGGAGGATCACATGGCAGGGCAAAGGATGGATCCCATGTGGCATCCAACCTGCCCTGATCCAGGCTGGGCACAGCCTGATGAAGGATGAGCACATCTCGCAGGGATATGGAAACCTCCCCTGACAACCCAGTTCAGGCAGAGCCTGAGCTCTTTTGTGGCTCTGGGCAGGAAGATGCTCAGGATCTCCCAGAGAGGCTCAGCAGGCAGTAGGATTGTGCCTGGATCTCGCTCTGGACATGCCAGTGGCTCAAGTGAGAGCTGTGGGAATGATTTATAATGCACCGAGAGGGGCCACAGTCCTGCAAGGCTCTTGCATCAGGAGCAAAGAGCAGCCTGCAGGGTGGGGAGGGCTGGAGCTGTAGCACTGTGTGCTCATCCCTCACCTTAATGGGGAGCTGCCCCCAGAGTTGCTATGTATCACTTTGATTGTTCTCCGGTTGGGTGTATTTTGGAGCAGCTGTTATCTGTGGCTTTTTATGGTGATCTTGTGGAAAGCAGCCATTTACCTGCTGTGATGAACTCAAAACTAATACTAACTCTTCATTGCCTTTGGTTTTATTTGGGGTTTTTTTAGTCTCTTTGTTTGATTGGTTTGCATTTGTTTGTTTGTTTCTAGGTTTTGTCTGTTTTGGTTTGAGACTTTGTTTGCTTTTTCATAAGACTCAGGTGAAGTTGGCATAGCCAAAGTCAAGAGAATGTACACCAGGCTTGACTTTCCAGAAATTACTTTTGGCTGGGTTTAACTGCATTCTCCAGGCTCAGGATGACCAGTACATTTGCAGGATTTGCTCTGCAACATCAGCTTGCCCAGACTCTGCTCGGTGATTCACAAATGGAGAAGACAATGGATATTGTGCCAAGCTTCCTTTCAAACAGCCAAAACTTCAACGGCATGAGAGAAAAAAAGAAAAAAAACAGAGACTATATTCACCAATTAGAGCAGAAGCAGTGTCCCACCATCTTGCCCTCCACTCTTATTAATTTTGTACACTGAGAGGCAAACCTGGGCCTAAAGCTTCCGTCTCTCAGTTCCTGATGCCATTTGACTCCAGCCTGGACTCCCCCAGATCACACTGCCTGCTTTCCACGTGGGGCTGGGGATGCTCAGCCTGGAAAGAGGAGACCCTGGGGAGGCCTCACTGCAGCTCTGCAGGACTGCAAGGGTGCCACAAGAAAGAATGGGACAGGGTGTTCCACAGGGCCTGTGGCAACAGGACAAGGGGGGACGGCTTTCAGCTGCAGGAGGCTGATTGAAGTTGGATCTGAGGAAGCTGCTCTCTTCCACTGAGGGTGCTGAGGCACTGGCCCAGGCTGTGGATGCTCCATCCTTGGGAACAGGGCTCTGAGCACCATGGTCTGGGGGAACGTTGCTAAGCATGGAACCAAAGGCTCTCTAGCTCAGTGGTCATGTCACAATCCATGTCCCATCTGGAACTGCCAGCAGCCAGCAAGCAGCACAACACAGCCGTTGGCCCTGGGCTCAGCACACGCTGCACGCTGCTCCTGCTGCTCCTGTCACCCTTCTTGTTCCTGCCACCGAGACCTCATCTCATCAGTCTCAAAAGCTGCCTAAGGCCTGGATTGTGTCATCCATCCCTGCAGGATGCTCACATTTGTCCTGAGGAAGGTACAGTGCCATTCCATGGAGATGGATCCCCCCAGCTTCCCGGGTGTGGGCTGGAGTTCTGGGGGGATGGGGTGGGACAGGGACCCCACTCTGAGGTTTTGCTACCTGTGCAGGCTGTTGCAGGTAGAGAAGACAAGATGGAGGTGGACAGACAGACTGATAGAGAGGAGAAGATGGAAGTGGAGGGAGAAAAGAGAGGAGAGGAAGAGATGGAGGTGGACACAATAATGTATACGGAGGAGGAGATGGAGGTGGATGGAGAACAGACTGGAGAGGAAGAGATGGAGGTTGATGAGAATGAGGAGATGGACGTGGAAATGGAAGAGTACACCGAGGAGATGGACATTGATGAGGAAGATGAAGAGGAGGCCATGGTCCTGGGATGAAGAGCAATGCCAGCAGCAGGACAGGCATGTGGTCCCCACAGGCACAGTGGGTTCCCTGCAGCCAGGCTGGGGCGGGATTGGGCTGGGTGGTCCCTGCTCAGGCACGTGGTACCCAGTGCCTTGGGTTCTGCTGGCCATGCCCAGCCTGTCCTGTTCTTGCTTTGGGCCACACAAGCCCCATGGCAGTGCCTGGGGCCCAGCCCCCAGACCCAGCCAGCCTCAGCTCTGGCAGCAGAGTCCCAGTGTGCCAGCCTGGGGACACACGGAAGAGCTCTCTGTGCCTGACTGGAGTGACCATGGCACCTGCTTTTCTTCCCGGACTGATGGAGATCCTGGACTGAAATGGCACCCTTTTGTACATAGTTTTTAGAGTTTGTTCTTGTTTTTGCCATATAGGTTTTAGGGCTTTGTTTTGTCTTCTGTAAATACATTTCAAATATTGTTGTTAGATATGTTCTTAGGTATATACATTCTATAAATTGTTGTTATTACATATATTCTTACAAAAGTAAATGTGTTCTGTGTTTTCATTGCTGTTCTTATGTAAATAAAAAACCTTGGGTTTTCACACCCCAGTTCTCTTTCCATTTGCTTCCGGCACAGGCAGTATTGGCCAAGTTGTGTTTTCCACTTGCTCCCGGTTCCCAGGGCTGGAGGTTCATGGGGGAGCTGGCACAGCCACCCCAGCAGTGGTTGTCCCACTCAGAAGGTCCCGCTGACAGAGGTCACTGTCTCCTTGCTGTCTCTCTGGACACACTGGGGAGCTGCAGGGGCGAATCCCAGCGTGCCCTGTCCCATGGGATCCCATGTTGGGACTCAATGTCCCAGCCAGGGTGAGCACTGGTTGTGGCCCTGGGCTCAGCATGGCAGGCCTGGTGCTCACAGCAGTGCAGACTTCAAGCTGGCCATGCACAGCTCCGTGTTTCTCCCAAAACTATCACTGCTGCAGCACCTGGGGTTCCCCAGTGCTGGGCTTTTTATCCCCACTGCATGGAGGATCACATGGCAGGGCAAAGGATGGATCCCATGTGGCATCCAACCTGCCCTGATCCAGGCTGGGCACAGCCTGATGAAGGATGAGCACATCTCGCAGGGATATGGAAACCTCCCCTGAAAACCCAGTTCAGGCAGAGCCTGAGCTCTTTTGTGGCTCTGGGCAGGAAGATGCTCAGGATCTCCCAGAGAGGCTCAGCAGGCAGTAGGATTGTGCCTGGATCTCGCTCTGGACATGCCAGTGGCTCAAGTGAGAGCTGTGGGAATGATTTATAATGCACCGAGAGGGGCCACAGTCCTGCAAGGCTCTTGCATCAGGAGCAAAGAGCAGCCTGCAGGGTGGGGAGGGCTGGAGCTGTAGCACTGTGTGCTCATCCCTCACCTTAATGGGGAGCTGCCCCCAGAGTTGCTATGTATCACTTTGATTGTTCTCCGGTTGGGTGTATTTTGGAGCAGCTGTTATCTGTGGCTTTTTATGGTGATCTTGTGGAAAGCAGCCATTTACCTGCTGTGATGAACTCAAAACTAATACTAACTCTTCATTGCCTTTGGTTTTATTTGGGGTTTTTTTAGTCTCTTTGTTTGATTGGTTTGCATGGGTTTGTTTGTTTCTAGGTTTTGTCTGTTTTGGTTTGAGACTTTGTTTGCTTTTTCATAAGACTCAGGTGAAGTTGGCATAGCCAAAGTCAAGAGAATGTACACCAGGCTTGACTTTCCAGAAATTACTTTTGGCTGGGTTTAACTGCATTCTCCAGGCTCAGGATGACCAGTACATTTGCAGGATTTGCTCTGCAACATCAGCTTGCCCTGACTCTGCTCGGTGATTCACAAATGGAGAAGACAATGGATATTGTGCCAAGCTTCCTTTCAAACAGCCAAAACTTCAACGGCATGAGAGAAAAAAAGAAAAAAAACAGAGACTATATTCACCAATTAGAGCAGAAGCAGTGTCCCACCATCTTGCCCTCCACTCTTATTAATTTTGTACACTGAGAGGCAAACCTGGGCCTAAAGCTTCCGTCTCTCAGTTCCTGATGCCATTTGACTCCAGCCTGGACTCCCCCAGATCACACTGCCTGCTTTCCACGTGGGGCTGGGGATGCTCAGCCTGGAAAGAGGAGACCCTGGGGAGGCCTCACTGCAGCTCTGCAGGACTGCAAGGGTGCCACAAGAAAGAATGGGACAGGGTGTTCCACAGGGCCTGTGGCAACAGGACAAGGGGGGACGGCTTTCAGCTGCAGGAGGCTGATTGAAGTTGGATCTGAGGAAGCTGCTCTCTTCCACTGAGGGTGCTGAGGCACTGGCCCAGGCTGTGGATGCTCCATCCTTGGGAACAGGGCTCTGAGCACCATGGTCTGGGGGAACGTTGCTAAGCATGGAACCAAAGGCTCTCTAGCTCAGTGGTCATGTCACAATCCATGTCCCATCTGGAACTGCCAGCAGCCAGCAAGCAGCACAACACAGCCGTTGGCCCTGGGCTCAGCACACGCTGCACGCTGCTCCTGCTGCTCCTGTCACCCTTCTTGTTCCTGCCACCGAGACCTCATCTCATCAGTCTCAAAAGCTGCCTAAGGCCTGGATTGTGTCATCCATCCCTGCAGGATGCTCACATTTGTCCTGAGGAAGGTACAGTGCCATTCCATGGAGATGGATCCCCCCAGCTTCCCGGGTGTGGGCTGGAGTTCTGGGGGGATGGGGTGGGACAGGGACCCCACTCTGAGGTTTTGCTACCTGTGCAGGCTGTTGCAGGTAGAGAAGACAAGATGGAGGTGGACAGACAGACTGATAGAGAGGAGAAGATGGAAGTGGAGGGAGAAAAGAGAGGAGAGGAAGAGATGGAGGTGGACACAATAATGTATACGGAGGAGGAGATGGAGGTGGATGGAGAACAGACTGGAGAGGAAGAGATGGAGGTTGATGAGAATGAGGAGATGGACGTGGAAATGGAAGAGTACACCGAGGAGATGGACATTGATGAGGAAGATGAAGAGGAGGCCATGGTCCTGGGATGAAGAGCAATGCCAGCAGCAGGACAGGCATGTGGTCCCCACAGGCACAGTGGGTTCCCTGCAGCCAGGCTGGGGCGGGATTGGGCTGGGTGGTCCCTGCTCAGGCACGTGGTACCCAGTGCCTTGGGTTCTGCTGGCCATGCCCAGCCTGTCCTGTTCTTGCTTTGGGCCACACAAGCCCCATGGCAGTGCCTGGGGCCCAGCCCCCAGACCCAGCCAGCCTCAGCTCTGGCAGCAGAGTCCCAGTGTGCCAGCCTGGGGACACACGGTAGAGCCCTCTGTGCCTGACTGGAGTGACCATGGCACCTGCTTTTCTTCCCGGACTGATGGAGATCCTGGACTGAAATGGCACCCTTTTGTACATAGTTTTTAGAGTTTGTTCTTGTTTTTGCCATATAGGTTTTAGGGCTTCGTTTTGTCTTCTGTAAATACATTTCAAATATTTTTGTTAGATATGTTCTTAGGTATATACATTCTATAAATTGTTGTTATTACAAATATTCTTACAAAAGTAAATGTGTTCTGTGTTTTCATTGCTGTTCTTATGTAAATAAACAACCTTGGGTTTTCACACCCCAGTTCTCTTTCCATTTGCTTCCGGCACAGGCAGTATTGGCCAAGTTGTGTTTTCCACTTCCTCCCGGTTCCCAGGGCTGGAGGTTCATGGGGGAGCTGGCACAGCCACCCCAGCAGTGGTTGTCCCACTCAGAGGGTCCCGCTGACAGAGGTCACTGTCTCCTTGCTGTCTCTCTGGACACACTGGGGAGCTGCAGGGGCGAATCCCAGCGTGCCCTGTCCCATGGGATCCCATGTTGGGACTCAATGTCCCAGCCAGGGTGAGCACTGGTTGTGGCCCTGGGCTCAGCATGGCAGGCCTGGTGCTCACAGCAGTGCAGACTTCAAGCTGGCCATGCACAGCTCCGTGTTTCTCCCAAAACTATCACTGCTGCAGCACCTGGGGTTCCCCAGTGCTGGGCTTTTTATCCCCACTGCATGGAGGATCACATGGCAGGGCAAAGGATGGATCCCATGTGGCATCCAACCTGCCCTGATCCAGGCTGGGCACAGCCTGATGAAGGATGAGCACATCTCGCAGGGATATGGAAACCTCCCCTGAAAACCCAGTTCAGGCAGAGCCTGAGCTCTTTTGTGGCTCTGGGCAGGAAGATGCTCAGGATCTCCCAGAGAGGCTCAGCAGGCAGTAGGATTGTGCCTGGATCTCGCTCTGGACATGCCAGTGGCTCAAGTGAGAGCTGTGGGAATGATTTATAATGCACCGAGAGGGGCCACAGTCCTGCAAGGCTCTTGCATCAGGAGCAAAGAGCAGCCTGCAGGGTGGGGAAGGCTGGAGCTGTAGCACTGTGTGCTCATCCCTCACCTTAATGGGGAGCTGCCCCCAGAGTTGCTATGTATCACTTTGATGGTTCTCCGGTTGGGTGTATTTTGGAGCAGCTGTTATCTGTGGCTTTTTATGGTGATCTTGTGGAAAGCAGCCATTTACCTGCTGTGATGAACTCAAAACTAATACTAACTCTTCATTGCCTTTGGTTTTATTTGGGGTTTTTTTAGTCTCTTTGTTTGATTGGTTTGCATGGGTTTGTTTGTTTCTAGGTTTTGTCTGTTTTGGTTTGAGACTTTGTTTGCTTTTTCATAAGACTCAGGTGAAGTTGGCATAGCCAAAGTCAAGAGAATGTACACCAGGCTTGACTTTCCAGAAATTACTTTTGGCTGGGTTTAACTGCATTCTCCAGGCTCAGGATGACCAGTACATTTGCAGGATTTGCTCTGCAACATCAGCTTGCCCTGACTCTGCTCGGTGATTCACAAATGGAGAAGACAATGGATATTGTGCCAAGCTTCCTTTCAAACAGCCAAAACTTCAACGGCATGAGAGAAAAAAAGAAAAAAAACAGAGACTATATTCACCAATTAGAGCAGAAGCAGTGTCCCACCATCTTGCCCTCCACTCTTATTAATTTTGTACACTGAGAGGCAAACCTGGGCCTAAAGCTTCCGTCTCTCAGTTCCTGATGCCATTTGACTCCAGCCTGGACTCCCCCAGATCACACTGCCTGCTTTCCATGTGGGGCTGGGGATGCTCAGCCTGGAAAGAGGAGACCCTGGGGAGGCCTCACTGCAGCTCTGCAGGACTGCAAGGGTGCCACAAGAAAGAATGGGACAGGGTGTTCCACAGGGCCTGTGGCAACAGGACAAGGGGGGACGGCTTTCAGCTGCAGGAGGCTGATTGAAGTTGGATCTGAGGAAGCTGCTCTCTTCCACTGAGGGTGCTGAGGCACTGGCCCAGGCTGTGGATGCTCCATCCTTGGGAACAGGGCTCTGAGCACCATGGTCTGGGGGAACGTTGCTAAGCATGGAACCAAAGGCTCTCTAGCTCAGTGGTCATGTCACAATCCATGTCCCATCTGGAACTGCCAGCAGCCAGCAAGCAGCACAACACAGCCGTTGGCCCTGGGCTCAGCACACGCTGCACGCTGCTCCTGCTGCTCCTGTCACCCTTCTTGTTCCTGCCACCGAGACCTCATCTCATCAGTCTCAAAAGCTGCCTAAGGCCTGGATTGTGTCATCCATCCCTGCAGGATGCTCACATTTGTCCTGAGGAAGGTACAGTGCCATTCCATGGAGATGGATCCCCCCAGCTTCCCGGGTGTGGGCTGGAGTTCTGGGGGGATGGGGTGGGACAGGGACCCCACTCTGAGGTTTTGCTACCTGTGCAGGCTGTTGCAGGTAGAGAAGACAAGATGGAGGTGGACAGACAGACTGATAGAGAGGAGAAGATGGAAGTGGAGGGAGAAAAGAGAGGAGAGGAAGAGATGGAGGTGGACACAATAATGTATACGGAGGAGGAGATGGAGGTGGATGGAGAACAGACTGGAGAGGAAGAGATGGAGGTTGATGAGAATGAGGAGATGGACGTGGAAATGGAAGAGTACACCGAGGAGATGGACATTGATGAGGAAGATGAAGAGGAGGCCATGGTCCTGGGATGAAGAGCGATGCCAGCAGCAGGACAGGCATGTGGTCCCCACAGGCACAGTGGGTTCCCTGCAGCCAGGCTGGGGCGGGATTGGGCTGGGTGGTCCCTGCTCAGGCACGTGGTACCCAGTGCCTTGGGTTCTGCTGGCCATGCCCAGCCTGTCCTGTTCTTGCTTTGGGCCACACAAGCCCCATGGCAGTGCCTGGGGCCCAGCCCCCAGACCCAGCCAGCCTCAGCTCTGGCAGCAGAGTCCCAGTGTGCCAGCCTGGGGACACACGGAAGAGCTCTCTGTGCCTGACTGGAGTGACCATGGCACCTGCTTTTCTTCCCGGACTGATGGAGATCCTGGACTGAAATGGCACCCTTTTGTACATAGTTTTTAGAGTTTGTTCTTGTTTTTGCCATATAGGTTTTAGGGCTTTGTTTTGTCTTCTGTAAATACATTTCAAATATTGTTGTTAGATATGTTCTTAGGTATATACATTCTATAAATTGTTGTTATTACATATATTCTTACAAAAGTAAATGTGTTCTGTGTTTTCATTGCTGTTCTTATGTAAATAAAAAACCTTGGGTTTTCACACCCCAGTTCTCTTTCCATTTGCTTCCGGCACAGGCAGTATTGGCCAAGTTGTGTTTTCCACTTGCTCCCGGTTCCCAGGGCTGGAGGTTCATGGGGGAGCTGGCACAGCCACCCCAGCAGTGGTTGTCCCACTCAGAAGGTCCCGCTGACAGAGGTCACTGTCTCCTTGCTGTCTCTCTGGACACACTGGGGAGCTGCAGGGGCGAATCCCAGCGTGCCCTGTCCCATGGGATCCCATGTTGGGACTCAATGTCCCAGCCAGGGTGAGCACTGGTTGTGGCCCTGGGCTCAGCATGGCAGGCCTGGTGCTCACAGCAGTGCAGACTTCAAGCTGGCCATGCACAGCTCCGTGTTTCTCCCAAAACTATCACTGCTGCAGCACCTGGGGTTCCCCAGTGCTGGGCTTTTTATCCCCACTGCATGGAGGATCACATGGCAGGGCAAAGGATGGATCCCATGTGGCATCCAACCTGCCCTGATCCAGGCTGGGCACAGCCTGATGAAGGATGAGCACATCTCGCAGGGATATGGAAACCTCCCCTGAAAACCCAGTTCAGGCAGAGCCTGAGCTCTTTTGTGGCTCTGGGCAGGAAGATGCTCAGGATCTCCCAGAGAGGCTCAGCAGGCAGTAGGATTGTGCCTGGATCTCGCTCTGGACATGCCAGTGGCTCAAGTGAGAGCTGTGGGAATGATTTATAATGCACCGAGAGGGGCCACAGTCCTGCAAGGCTCTTGCATCAGGAGCAAAGAGCAGCCTGCAGGGTGGGGAGGGCTGGAGCTGTAGCACTGTGTGCTCATCCCTCACCTTAATGGGGAGCTGCCCCCAGAGTTGCTATGTATCACTTTGATTGTTCTCCGGTTGGGTGTATTTTGGAGCAGCTGTTATCTGTGGCTTTTTATGGTGATCTTGTGGAAAGCAGCCATTTACCTGCTGTGATGAACTCAAAACTAATACTAACTCTTCATTGCCTTTGGTTTTATTTGGGGTTTTTTTAGTCTCTTTGTTTGATTGGTTTGCATGGGTTTGTTTGTTTCTAGGTTTTGTCTGTTTTGGTTTGAGACTTTGTTTGCTTTTTCATAAGACTCAGGTGAAGTTGGCATAGCCAAAGTCAAGAGAATGTACACCAGGCTTGACTTTCCAGAAATTACTTTTGGCTGGGTTTAACTGCATTCTCCAGGCTCAGGATGACCAGTACATTTGCAGGATTTGCTCTGCAACATCAGCTTGCCCTGACTCTGCTCGGTGATTCACAAATGGAGAAGACAATGGATATTGTGCCAAGCTTCCTTTCAAACAGCCAAAACTTCAACGGCATGAGAGAAAAAAAGAAAAAAAACAGAGACTATATTCACCAATTAGAGCAGAAGCAGTGTCCCACCATCTTGCCCTCCACTCTTATTAATTTTGTACACTGAGAGGCAAACCTGGGCCTAAAGCTTCCGTCTCTCAGTTCCTGATGCCATTTGACTCCAGCCTGGACTCCCCCAGATCACACTGCCTGCTTTCCACGTGGGGCTGGGGATGCTCAGCCTGGAAAGAGGAGACCCTGGGGAGGCCTCACTGCAGCTCTGCAGGACTGCAAGGGTGCCACAAGAAAGATTGGGACAGGGTGTTCCACAGGGCCTGTGGCAACAGGACAAGGGGGGACGGCTTTCAGCTGCAGGAGGCTGATTGAAGTTGGATCTGAGGAAGCTGCTCTCTTCCACTGAGGGTGCTGAGGCACTGGCCCAGGCTGTGGATGCTCCATCCTTGGGAACAGGGCTCTGAGCACCATGGTCTGGGGGAACGTTGCTAAGCATGGAACCAAAGGCTCTCTAGCTCAGTGGTCATGTCACAATCCATGTCCCATCTGGAACTGCCAGCAGCCAGCAAGCAGCACAACACAGCCGTTGGCCCTGGGCTCAGCACACGCTGCACGCTGCTCCTGCTGCTCCTGTCACCCTTCTTGTTCCTGCCACCGAGACCTCATCTCATCAGTCTCAAAAGCTGCCTAAGGCCTGGATTGTGTCATCCATCCCTGCAGGATGCTCACATTTGTCCTGAGGAAGGTACAGTGCCATTCCATGGAGATGGATCCCCCCAGCTTCCCGGGTGTGGGCTGGAGTTCTGGGGGGATGGGGTGGGACAGGGACCCCACTCTGAGGTTTTGCTACCTGTGCAGGCTGTTGCAGGTAGAGAAGACAAGATGGAGGTGGACAGACAGACTGATAGAGAGGAGAAGATGGAAGTGGAGGGAGAAAAGAGAGGAGAGGAAGAGATGGAGGTGGACACAATAATGTATACGGAGGAGGAGATGGAGGTGGATGGAGAACAGACTGGAGAGGAAGAGATGGAGGTTGATGAGAATGAGGAGATGGACGTGGAAATGGAAGAGTACACCGAGGAGATGGACATTGATGAGGAAGATGAAGAGGAGGCCATGGTCCTGGGATGAAGAGCAATGCCAGCAGCAGGACAGGCATGTGGTCCCCACAGGCACAGTGGGTTCCCTGCAGCCAGGCTGGGGCGGGATTGGGCTGGGTGGTCCCTGCTCAGGCACGTGGTACCCAGTGCCTTGGGTTCTGCTGGCCATGCCCAGCCTGTCCTGTTCTTGCTTTGGGCCACACAAGCCCCATGGCAGTGCCTGGGGCCCAGCCCCCAGACCCAGCCAGCCTCAGCTCTGGCAGCAGAGTCCCAGTGTGCCAGCCTGGGGACACACGGTAGAGCCCTCTGTGCCTGACTGGAGTGACCATGGCACCTGCTTTTCTTCCCGGACTGATGGAGATCCTGGACTGAAATGGCACCCTTTTGTACATAGTTTTTAGAGTTTGTTCTTGTTTTTGCCATATAGGTTTTAGGGCTTCGTTTTGTCTTCTGTAAATACATTTCAAATATTTTTGTTAGATATGTTCTTAGGTATATACATTCTATAAATTGTTGTTATTACAAATATTCTTACAAAAGTAAATGTGTTCTGTGTTTTCATTGCTGTTCTTATGTAAATAAACAACCTTGGGTTTTCACACCCCAGTTCTCTTTCCATTTGCTTCCGGCACAGGCAGTATTGGCCAAGTTGTGTTTTCCACTTCCTCCCGGTTCCCAGGGCTGGAGGTTCATGGGGGAGCTGGCACAGCCACCCCAGCAGTGGTTGTCCCACTCAGAGGGTCCCGCTGACAGAGGTCACTGTCTCCTTGCTGTCTCTCTGGACACACTGGGGAGCTGCAGGGGCGAATCCCAGCGTGCCCTGTCCCATGGGATCCCATGTTGGGACTCAATGTCCCAGCCAGGGTGAGCACTGGTTGTGGCCCTGGGCTCAGCATGGCAGGCCTGGTGCTCACAGCAGTGCAGACTTCAAGCTGGCCATGCACAGCTCCGTGTTTCTCCCAAAACTATCACTGCTGCAGCACCTGGGGTTCCCCAGTGCTGGGCTTTTTATCCCCACTGCATGGAGGATCACATGGCAGGGCAAAGGATGGATCCCATGTGGCATCCAACCTGCCCTGATCCAGGCTGGGCACAGCCTGATGAAGGATGAGCACATCTCGCAGGGATATGGAAACCTCCCCTGAAAACCCAGTTCAGGCAGAGCCTGAGCTCTTTTGTGGCTCTGGGCAGGAAGATGCTCAGGATCTCCCAGAGAGGCTCAGCAGGCAGTAGGATTGTGCCTGGATCTCGCTCTGGACATGCCAGTGGCTCAAGTGAGAGCTGTGGGAATGATTTATAATGCACCGAGAGGGGCCACAGTCCTGCAAGGCTCTTGCATCAGGAGCAAAGAGCAGCCTGCAGGGTGGGGAAGGCTGGAGCTGTAGCACTGTGTGCTCATCCCTCACCTTAATGGGGAGCTGCCCCCAGAGTTGCTATGTATCACTTTGATGGTTCTCCGGTTGGGTGTATTTTGGAGCAGCTGTTATCTGTGGCTTTTTATGGTGATCTTGTGGAAAGCAGCCATTTACCTGCTGTGATGAACTCAAAACTAATACTAACTCTTCATTGCCTTTGGTTTTATTTGGGGTTTTTTTAGTCTCTTTGTTTGATTGGTTTGCATGGGTTTGTTTGTTTCTAGGTTTTGTCTGTTTTGGTTTGAGACTTTGTTTGCTTTTTCATAAGACTCAGGTGAAGTTGGCATAGCCAAAGTCAAGAGAATGTACACCAGGCTTGACTTTCCAGAAATTACTTTTGGCTGGGTTTAACTGCATTCTCCAGGCTCAGGATGACCAGTACATTTGCAGGATTTGCTCTGCAACATCAGCTTGCCCTGACTCTGCTCGGTGATTCACAAATGGAGAAGACAATGGATATTGTGCCAAGCTTCCTTTCAAACAGCCAAAACTTCAACGGCATGAGAGAAAAAAAGAAAAAAAACAGAGACTATATTCACCAATTAGAGCAGAAGCAGTGTCCCACCATCTTGCCCTCCACTCTTATTAATTTTGTACACTGAGAGGCAAACCTGGGCCTAAAGCTTCCGTCTCTCAGTTCCTGATGCCATTTGACTCCAGCCTGGACTCCCCCAGATCACACTGCCTGCTTTCCACGTGGGGCTGGGGATGCTCAGCCTGGAAAGAGGAGACCCTGGGGAGGCCTCACTGCAGCTCTGCAGGACTGCAAGGGTGCCACAAGAAAGATTGGGACAGGGTGTTCCACAGGGCCTGTGGCAACAGGACAAGGGGGGACGGCTTTCAGCTGCAGGAGGCTGATTGAAGTTGGATCTGAGGAAGCTGCTCTCTTCCACTGAGGGTGCTGAGGCACTGGCCCAGGCTGTGGATGCTCCATCCTTGGGAACAGGGCTCTGAGCACCATGGTCTGGGGGAACGTTGCTAAGCATGGAACCAAAGGCTCTCTAGCTCAGTGGTCATGTCACAATCCATGTCCCATCTGGAACTGCCAGCAGCCAGCAAGCAGCACAACACAGCCGTTGGCCCTGGGCTCAGCACACGCTGCACGCTGCTCCTGCTGCTCCTGTCACCCTTCTTGTTCCTGCCACCGAGACCTCATCTCATCAGTCTCAAAAGCTGCCTAAGGCCTGGATTGTGTCATCCATCCCTGCAGGATGCTCACATTTGTCCTGAGGAAGGTACAGTGCCATTCCATGGAGATGGATCCCCCCAGCTTCCCGGGTGTGGGCTGGAGTTCTGGGGGGATGGGGTGGGACAGGGACCCCACTCTGAGGTTTTGCTACCTGTGCAGGCTGTTGCAGGTAGAGAAGACAAGATGGAGGTGGACAGACAGACTGATAGAGAGGAGAAGATGGAAGTGGAGGGAGAAAAGAGAGGAGAGGAAGAGATGGAGGTGGACACAATAATGTATACGGAGGAGGAGATGGAGGTGGATGGAGAACAGACTGGAGAGGAAGAGATGGAGGTTGATGAGAATGAGGAGATGGACGTGGAAATGGAAGAGTACACCGAGGAGATGGACATTGATGAGGAAGATGAAGAGGAGGCCATGGTCCCGGGATGAAGAGCAATGCCAGCAGCAGGACAGGCATGTGGTCCCCACAGGCACAGTGGGTTCCCTGCAGCCAGGCTGGGGCGGGATTGGGCTGGGTGGTCCCTGCTCAGGCACGTGGTACCCAGTGCCTTGGGTTCTGCTGGCCATGCCCAGCCTGTCCTGTTCTTGCTTTGGGCCACACAAGCCCCATGGCAGTGCCTGGGGCCCAGCCCCCAGACCCAGCCAGCCTCAGCTCTGGCAGCAGAGTCCCAGTGTGCCAGCCTGGGGACACACGGTAGAGCCCTCTGTGCCTGACTGGAGTGACCATGGCACCTGCTTTTCTTCCCGGACTGATGGAGATCCTGGACTGAAATGACACCCTTTTGTACATAGTTTTTAGAGTTTGTTCTTGTTTTTGCCATATAGGTTTTAGGGCTTCGTTTTGTCTTCTGTAAATACATTTCAAATATTTTTGTTAGATATCTTCTTAGGTATATACATTCTATAAATTGTTGTTATTACAAATATTCTTACAAAAGTAAATGTGTTCTGTATTTTCATTGCTGTTCTTATGTAAATAAACAACCTTGGGTTTTCACACCCCAGTTCTCTTTCCATTTGCTTCCGGCACAGGCAGTATTGGCCAAGTTGTGTTTTCCACTTGCTCCCGGTTCCCAAGGCTGGAGGTTCATGGGGGAGCTGGCACAGCCACCCCAGCAGTGGTTGTCCCACTCAGAAGGTCCCGCTGACAGAGGTCACTGTCTCCTTGCTGTCTCTCTGGACACACTGGGGAGCTGCAGGGGCGAATCCCAGCGTGCCCTGTCCCATGGGATCCCATGTTGGGACTCAATGTCCCAGCCAGGGTGAGCACTGGTTGTGGCCCTGGGCTCAGCATGGCAGGCCTGGTGCTCAGAGCAGTGCAGACTTCAAGCTGGCCATGCACAGCTCCGTGTTTCTCCCAAAACTATCACTGCTGCAGCACCTGGGGTTCCCCAGTGCTGGGCTTTTTATCCCCACTGCATGGAGGATCACATGGCAGGGCAAAGGATGGATCCCATGTGGCATCCAACCTGCCCTGATCCAGGCTGGGCACAGCCTGATGAAGGATGAGCACATCTCGCAGGGATATGGAAACCTCCCCTGAAAACCCAGTTCAGGCAGAGCCTGAGCTCTTTTGTGGCTCTGGGCAGGAAGATGCTCAGGATCTCCCAGAGAGGCTCAGCAGGCAGTAGGATTGTGCCTGGATCTCGCTCTGGACATGCCAGTGGCTCAAGTGAGAGCTGTGGGAATGATTTATAATGCACCGAGAGGGGCCACAGTCCTGCAAGGCTCTTGCATCAGGAGCAAAGAGCAGCCTGCAGGGTGGGGAGGGCTGGAGCTGTAGCACTGTGTGCTCATCCCTCACCTTAATGGGGAGCTGCCCCCAGAGTTGCTATGTATCACTTTGATTGTTCTCCGGTTGGGTGTATTTTGGAGCAGCTGTTATCTGTGGCTTTTTATGGTGATCTTGTGGAAAGCAGCCATTTACCTGCTGTGATGAACTCAAAACTAATACTAACTCTTCATTGCCTTTGGTTTTATTTGGGGTTTTTTTAGTCTCTTTGTTTGATTGGTTTGCATGGGTTTGTTTGTTTCTAGGTTTTGTCTGTTTTGGTTTGAGACTTTGTTTGCTTTTTCATAAGACTCAGGTGAAGTTGGCATAGCCAAAGTCAAGAGAATGTACACCAGGCTTGACTTTCCAGAAATTACTTTTGGCTGGGTTTAACTGCATTCTCCAGGCTCAGGATGACCAGTACATTTGCAGGATTTGCTCTGCAACATCAGCTTGCCCTGACTCTGCTCGGTGATTCACAAATGGAGAAGACAATGGATATTGTGCCAAGCTTCCTTTCAAACAGCCAAAACTTCAACGGCATGAGAGAAAAAAAGAAAAAAAACAGAGACTATATTCACCAATTAGAGCAGAAGCAGTGTCCCACCATCTTGCCCTCCACTCTTATTAATTTTGTACACTGAGAGGCAAACCTGGGCCTAAAGCTTCCGTCTCTCAGTTCCTGATGCCATTTGACTCCAGCCTGGACTCCCCCAGATCACACTGCCTGCTTTCCACGTGGGGCTGGGGATGCTCAGCCTGGAAAGAGGAGACCCTGGGGAGGCCTCACTGCAGCTCTGCAGGACTGCAAGGGTGCCACAAGAAAGATTGGGACAGGGTGTTCCACAGGGCCTGTGGCAACAGGACAAGGGGGGACGGCTTTCAGCTGCAGGAGGCTGATTGAAGTTGGATCTGAGGAAGCTGCTCTCTTCCACTGAGGGTGCTGAGGCACTGGCCCAGGCTGTGGATGCTCCATCCTTGGGAACAGGGCTCTGAGCACCATGGTCTGGGGGAACGTTGCTAAGCATGGAACCAAAGGCTCTCTAGCTCAGTGGTCATGTCACAATCCATGTCCCATCTGGAACTGCCAGCAGCCAGCAAGCAGCACAACACAGCCGTTGGCCCTGGGCTCAGCACACGCTGCACGCTGCTCCTGCTGCTCCTGTCACCCTTCTTGTTCCTGCCACCGAGACCTCATCTCATCAGTCTCAAAAGCTGCCTAAGGCCTGGATTGTGTCATCCATCCCTGCAGGATGCTCACATTTGTCCTGAGGAAGGTACAGTGCCATTCCATGGAGATGGATCCCCCCAGCTTCCCGGGTGTGGGCTGGAGTTCTGGGGGGATGGGGTGGGACAGGGACCCCACTCTGAGGTTTTGCTACCTGTGCAGGCTGTTGCAGGTAGAGAAGACAAGATGGAGGTGGACAGACAGACTGATAGAGAGGAGAAGATGGAAGTGGAGGGAGAAAAGAGAGGAGAGGAAGAGATGGAGGTGGACACAATAATGTATACGGAGGAGGAGATGGAGGTGGATGGAGAACAGACTGGAGAGGAAGAGATGGAGGTTGATGAGAATGAGGAGATGGACGTGGAAATGGAAGAGTACACCGAGGAGATGGACATTGATGAGGAAGATGAAGAGGAGGCCATGGTCCTGGGATGAAGAGCAATGCCAGCAGCAGGACAGGCATGTGGTCCCCACAGGCACAGTGGGTTCCCTGCAGCCAGGCTGGGGCGGGATTGGGCTGGGTGGTCCCTGCTCAGGCACGTGGTACCCAGTGCCTTGGGTTCTGCTGGCCATGCCCAGCCTGTCCTGTTCTTGCTTTGGGCCACACAAGCCCCATGGCAGTGCCTGGGGCCCAGCCCCCAGACCCAGCCAGCCTCAGCTCTGGCAGCAGAGTCCCAGTGTGCCAGCCTGGGGACACACGGTAGAGCCCTCTGTGCCTGACTGGAGTGACCATGGCACCTGCTTTTCTTCCCGGACTGATGGAGATCCTGGACTGAAATGGCACCCTTTTGTACATAGTTTTTAGAGTTTGTTCTTGTTTTTGCCATATAGGTTTTAGGGCTTCGTTTTGTCTTCTGTAAATACATTTCAAATATTGTTGTTAGATATGTTCTTAGGTATATACATTCTATAAATTGTTGTTATTACAAATATTCTTACAAAAGTAAATGTGTTCTGTGTTTTCATTGCTGTTCTTATGTAAATAAACAACCTTGGGTTTTCACACCCCAGTTCTCTTTCCATTTGCTTCCGGCACAGGCAGTATTGGCCAAGTTGTGTTTTCCACTTCCTCCCGGTTCCCAGGGCTGGAGGTTCATGGGGGAGCTGGCACAGCCACCCCAGCAGTGGTTGTCCCACTCAGAGGGTCCCGCTGACAGAGGTCACTGTCTCCTTGCTGTCTCTCTGGACACACTGGGGAGCTGCAGGGGCGAATCCCAGCGTGCCCTGTCCCATGGGATCCCATGTTGGGACTCAATGTCCCAGCCAGGGTGAGCACTGGTTGTGGCCCTGGGCTCAGCATGGCAGGCCTGGTGCTCACAGCAGTGCAGACTTCAAGCTGGCCATGCACAGCTCCGTGTTTCTCCCAAAACTATCACTGCTGCAGCACCTGGGGTTCCCCAGTGCTGGGCTTTTTATCCCCACTGCATGGAGGATCACATGGCAGGGCAAAGGATGGATCCCATGTGGCATCCAACCTGCCCTGATCCAGGCTGGGCACAGCCTGATGAAGGATGAGCACATCTCGCAGGGATATGGAAACCTCCCCTGAAAACCCAGTTCAGGCAGAGCCTGAGCTCTTTTGTGGCTCTGGGCAGGAAGATGCTCAGGATCTCCCAGAGAGGCTCAGCGGGCAGTAGGATTGTGCCTGGATCTCGCTCTGGACATGCCAGTGGCTCAAGTGAGAGCTGTGGGAATGATTTATAATGCACCGAGAGGGGCCACAGTCCTGCAAGGCTCTTGCATCAGGAGCAAAGAGCAGCCTGCAGGGTGGGGAAGGCTGGAGCTGTAGCACTGTGTGCTCATCCCTCACCTTAATGGGGAGCTGCCCCCAGACTTGCTATGTATCACTTTGATGGTTCTCCGGTTGGGTGTATTTTGGAGCAGCTGTTATCTGTGGCTTTTTATGGTGATCTTGTGGAAAGCAGCCATTTACCTGCTGTGATGAACTCAAAACTAATACTAACTCTTCATTGCCTTTGGTTTTATTTGGGGTTTTTTTAGTCTCTTTGTTTGATTGGTTTGCATGGGTTTGTTTGTTTCTAGGTTTTGTCTGTTTTGGTTTGAGACTTTGTTTGCTTTTTCATAAGACTCAGGTGAAGTTGGCATAGCCAAAGTCAAGAGAATGTACACCAGGCTTGACTTTCCAGAAATTACTTTTGGCTGGGTTTAACTGCATTCTCCAGGCTCAGGATGACCAGTACATTTGCAGGATTTGCTCTGCAACATCAGCTTGCCCTGACTCTGCTCGGTGATTCACAAATGGAGAAGACAATGGATATTGTGCCAAGCTTCCTTTCAAACAGCCAAAACTTCAACGGCATGAGAGAAAAAAAGAAAAAAAACAGAGACTATATTCACCAATTAGAGCAGAAGCAGTGTCCCACCATCTTGCCCTCCACTCTTATTAATTTTGTACACTGAGAGGCAAACCTGGGCCTAAAGCTTCCGTCTCTCAGTTCCTGATGCCATTTGACTCCAGCCTGGACTCCCCCAGATCACACTGCCTGCTTTCCACGTGGGGCTGGGGATGCTCAGCCTGGAAAGAGGAGACCCTGGGGAGGCCTCACTGCAGCTCTGCAGGACTGCAAGGGTGCCACAAGAAAGAATGGGACAGGGTGTTCCACAGGGCCTGTGGCAACAGGACAAGGGGGGACGGCTTTCAGCTGCAGGAGGCTGATTGAAGTTGGATCTGAGGAAGCTGCTCTCTTCCACTGAGGGTGCTGAGGCACTGGCCCAGGCTGTGGATGCTCCATCCTTGGGAACAGGGCTCTGAGCACCATGGTCTGGGGGAACGTTGCTAAGCATGGAACCAAAGGCTCTCTAGCTCAGTGGTCATGTCACAATCCATGTCCCATCTGGAACTGCCAGCAGCCAGCAAGCAGCACAACACAGCCGTTGGCCCTGGGCTCAGCACACGCTGCACGCTGCTCCTGCTGCTCCTGTCACCCTTCTTGTTCCTGCCACCGAGACCTCATCTCATCAGTCTCAAAAGCTGCCTAAGGCCTGGATTGTGTCATCCATCCCTGCAGGATGCTCACATTTGTCCTGAGGAAGGTACAGTGCCATTCCATGGAGATGGATCCCCCCAGCTTCCCGGGTGTGGGCTGGAGTTCTGGGGGGATGGGGTGGGACAGGGACCCCACTCTGAGGTTTTGCTACCTGTGCAGGCTGTTGCAGGTAGAGAAGACAAGATGGAGGTGGACAGACAGACTGATAGAGAGGAGAAGATGGAAGTGGAGGGAGAAAAGAGAGGAGAGGAAGAGATGGAGGTGGACACAATAATGTATACGGAGGAGGAGATGGAGGTGGATGGAGAACAGACTGGAGAGGAAGAGATGGAGGTTGATGAGAATGAGGAGATGGACGTGGAAATGGAAGAGTACACCGAGGAGATGGACATTGATGAGGAAGATGAAGAGGAGGCCATGGTCCTGGGATGAAGAGCAATGCCAGCAGCACGACAGGCATGTGGTCCCCACAGGCACAGTGGGTTCCCTGCAGCCAGGCTGGGGTGGGATTGGGCTGGGTGGTCCCTGCTCAGGCACGTGGTACCCAGTGCCTTGGGTTCTGGTGGCCATGCCCAGCCTGTCCTGTGCTTGCTTTGGGCCACACAAGCCCCATGGCAGTGCCTGGGGCCCAGCCCCCAGACCCAGCCAGCCTCAGCTCTGGCAGCAGAGTCCCAGTGTGCCAGCCTGGGGACACACGGAAGAGCCCTCTGTGCCTGACTGGAGTGACCATGGCACCTGCTTTTCTTCCCGGACTGATGGAGATCCTGGACTGAAATGGCACCCTTTTGTACATAGTTTTTAGAGTTTGTTCTTGTTTTTGCCATATAGGTTTTAGGGCTTCGTTTTGTCTTCTGTAAATACATTTCAAATATTGTTGTTAGATATGTTCTTAGGTATATACATTCTATAAATTGTTGTTATTACAAATATTCTTACAAAAGTAAATGTGTTCTGTGTTTTCATTGCTGTTCTTATGTAAATAAACAACCTTGGGTTTTCACACCCCAGTTCTCTTTCCATTTGCTTCCGGCACAGGCAGTATTGGCCAAGTTGTGTTTTCCACTTCCTCCCGGATCCCAGGGCTGGAGGTTCATGGGGGAGCTGGCACAGCCACCCCAGCAGTGGTTGTCCCACTCAGAAGGTCCCGCTGACAGAGATCACTGTCTCCTTGCTGTCTCTCTGGACACACTGGGGAGCTGCAGGGGCGAATCCCAGCGTGCCCTGTCCCATGGGATCCCATGTTGGGACTCAATGTCCCAGCCAGGGTGAGCACTGGTTGTGGCCCTGGGCTCAGCATGGCAGGCCTGGTGCTCGCAGCAGTGCAGACTTCAAGCTGGCCATGCACAGCTCCGTGTTTCTCCCAAAACTATCACTGCTGCAGCACCTGGGGTTCCCCAGTGCTGGGCTTTTTATCCCCACTGCATGGAGGATCACATGGCAGGGCAAAGGATGGATCCCATGTGGCATCCAACCTGCCCTGATCCAGGCTGGGCACAGCCTGATGAAGGATGAGCACATCTCGCAGGGATATGGAAACCTCCCCTGAAAACCCAGTTCAGGCAGAGCCTGAGCTCTTTTGTGGCTCTGGGCAGGAAGATGCTCAGGATCTCCCAGAGAGGCTCAGCGGGCAGTAGGATTGTGCCTGGATCTCGCTCTGGACATGCCAGTGGCTCAAGTGAGAGCTGTGGGAATGATTTATAATGCACCGAGAGGGGCCACAGTCCTGCAAGGCTCTTACATCAGGAGCAAAGAGCAGCCTGCAGGGTGGGGAAGGCTGGAGCTGTAGCACTGTGTGCTCATCCCTCACCTTAATGGGGAGCTGCCCCCAGACTTGCTATGTATCACTTTGATGGTTCTCCTGTTGGGTGTATTTTGGAGCAGCTGTTATCTGTGGCTTTTTATGGTGATCTTGTGGAAAGCAGCCATTTACCTGCTGTGATGAACTCAAAACTAATACTAACTCTTCATTGCCTTTGGTTTTATTTGGGGTTTTTTTAGTCTCTTTGTTTGATTGGTTTGCATTTGTTTGTTTGTTTCTAGGTTTTGTCTGTTTTGGTTTGAGTCTTTTGTTTGCTTTTTCATAAGACTCAGGTGAAGTTGGCATAGCCAAAGTCAAGAGAATGTACACCAGGCTTGACTTTCCAGAAATTACTTTTGGCTGGGTTTAACTGCATTCTCCAGGCTCAGGATGACCAGTACATTTGCAGGATTTGCTCTGCAACATCAGCTTGCCCTGACTCTGCTCGGTGATTCACAAATGGAGAAGACAATGGATATTGTGCCAAGCTTCCTTTCAAACAGCCAAAACTGCAACGGCATGAGAGAAAAAAAGAAAAAAAACAGAGACTATATTCACCAATTAGAGCAGAAGCAGTGTCCCACCATCTTGCCCACCACTCTTATTAATTTTGTACACTGAGAGGCAAACCTGGGCCTAAAGCTTCCGTCTCTCAGTTCCTGATGCCATTTGACTCCAGCCTGGACTCCCCCAGATCACACTGCCTGCTTTCCACGTGGGGCTGGGGATGCTCAGCCTGGAAAGAGGAGACCCTGGGGAGGCCTCACTGCAGCTCTGCAGGACTGCAAGGGTGCCACAAGAAAGATTGGGACAGGGTGTTCCACAGGGCCTGTGGCAACAGGACAAGGGGGGACGGCTTTCAGCTGCAGGAGGCTGATTGAAGTTGGATCTGAGGAAGCTGCTCTCTTCCACTGAGGGTGCTGAGGCACTGGCCCAGGCTGTGGATGCTCCATCCTTGGGAACAGGGCTCTGAGCGCCATGGTCTGGGGGAAAGTTGCTAAGCATGGAACCAAAGGCTCTCTAGCTCAGTGGTCATGTCACAATCCATGTCCCATCTGGAACTGCCAGCAGCCAGCAAGCAGCACAACACGACCGTTGGCCCTGGGCTCAGCACACGCTGCACGCTGCTCCTGCTGCTCCTGTCACCCTTCTTGTTCCTGCTCCCGAGACCTCATCTCATCAGTCTCAAAAGCTGCCTAAGGCCTGGATTGTGTCATCCATCCCTGCAGGATGCTCACATTTGTCCTGAGGAAGGTACGGTGCCATTCCATGGAGGTGGATCCCCCCAGCTGCCTGGGTGTGGGCTGGAGTTCTGGGGGGATGGGGTGGGACAGGGACCCCACTCTGAGGTTTTCCTACCTCTGCACGCTGTTGCAGGTAGAGAAGACAAGATGGAGGTGGACAGACAGACTGATAGAGAGGAGAAGATGGAAGTGGAGGGAGAAAAGAGAGGAGAGGAAGAGATGGAGGTGGACACAATAATGGATACGGAGGAGGAGATGGAGGTGGATGGAGAACAGACTGGAGAGGAAGAGATGGAGGTTGATGAGGATGAGGAGATGGACGTGGAAATGGAAGAGTACACCGAGGAGATGGACATTGATGAGGAAGATGAAGAGGAGGCCATGGTCCTGGGATGAAGAGCGATGCCAGCAGCAGGACAGGCATGTGGTCCCCACAGGCACAGTGGGTTCCCTGCAGCCAGGCTGGGGTGGGATTGGGCTGGGTGGTCCCTGCTCAGGCACGTGGTACCCAGTGCCTTGGGTTCTGGTGGCCATGCCCAGCCTGTCCTGTGCTTGCTTTGGGCCACACAAGCCCCATGGCAGTGCCTGGGGCCCAGCCCCCAGACCCAGCCAGCCTCAGCTCTGGCAGCAGAGTCCCAGTGTGCCAGCCTGGGGACACACGGAAGAGCCCTCTGTGCCTGACTGGAGTGACCATGGCACCTGCTTTTCTTCCCGGACTGATGGAGATCCTGGACTGAAATGGCACCCTTTTGTACATAGTTTTTAGAGTTTGTTCTTGTTTTTGCCATATAGGTTTTAGGGCTTCGTTTTGTCTTCTGTAAATACATTTCAAATATTGTTGTTAGATATCTTCTTAGGTATATACATTCTATAAATTGTTGTTATTACAAATATTCTTACAAAAGTAAATGTGTTCTGTGTTTTCATTGCTGTTCTTATGTAAATAAACAACCTTGGGTTTTCACACCCCAGTTCTCTTTCCATTTGCTTCCGGCACAGGCAGTATTGGCCAAGTTGTGTTTTCCACTTCCTCCCGGATCCCAGGGCTGGAGGTTCATGGGGGAGCTGGCACAGCCACCCCAGCAGTGGTTGTCCCACTCAGAGGGTTCCGCTGACAGAGGTCACTGTCTCCTTGCTGTCTCTCTGGACACACTGGGGAGCTGCAGGGGCGAATCCCAGCGTGCCCTGTCCCATGGGATCCCATGTTGGGACTCAATGTCCCAGCCCGGGTGAGCACTGGTTGTGGCCCTGGGCTCAGCATGGCAGGCCTGGTGCTCAGAGCAGTGCAGACTTCAAGCTGGCCATGCACAGCTCCGTGTTTCTCCCAAAACTATCACTGCTGCAGCACCTGGGGTTCCCCAGTGCTGGGCTTTTTATCCCCACTGCATGGAGGATCACATGGCAGGGCAAAGGATGGATCCCATGTGGCATCCAACCTGCCCTGATCCAGGCTGGGCACAGCCTGATGAAGGATGAGCACATCTCGCAGGGATATGGAAACCTCCCCTGAAAACCCAGTTCAGGCAGAGCCTGAGCTCTTTTGTGGCTCTGGGCAGGAAGATGCTCAGGATCTCCCAGAGAGGCTCAGCGGGCAGTAGGATTGTGCCTGGATCTCGCTCTGGACATGCCAGTGGCTCAAGTGAGAGCTGTGGGAATGATTTATAATGCACCGAGAGGGGCCACAGTCCTGCAAGGCTCTTACATCAGGAGCAAAGAGCAGCCTGCAGGGTGGGGAAGGCTGGAGCTGTAGCACTGTGTGCTCATCCCTCACCTTCATGGGGAGCTGCCCCCAGACTTGCTATGTATCACTTTGATGGTTCTCCTGTTGGGTGTATTTTGGAGCAGCTGTTATCTGTGGCTTTTTATGGTGATCTTGTGGAAAGCAGCCATTTACCTGCTGTGATGAACTCAAAACTAATACTAACTCTTCATTGCCTTTGGTTTTATTTGGGGTTTTTTTAGTCTCTTTGTTTGATTGGTTTGCATTTGTTTGTTTGTTTCTAGGTTTTGTCTGTTTTGGTTTGAGTCTTTTGTTTGCTTTTTCATAAGACTCAGGTGAAGTTGGCATAGCCAAAGTCAAGAGAATGTACACCAGGCTTGACTTTCCAGAAATTACTTTTGGCTGGGTTTAACTGCATTCTCCAGGCTCAGGATGACCAGTACATTTGCAGGATTTGCTCTGCAACATCAGCTTGCCCTGACTCTGCTCGGTGATTCACAAATGGAGAAGACAATGGATATTGTGCCAAGCTTCCTTTCAAACAGCCAAAACTGCAACGGCATGAGAGAAAAAAAGAAAAAAAACAGAGACTATATTCACCAATTAGAGCAGAAGCAGTGTCCCACCATCTTGCCCTCCACTCTTATTAATTTTGTACACTGAGAGGCAAACCTGGGCCTAAAGCTTCCGTCTCTCAGTTCCTGATGCCATTTGACTCCAGCCTGGACTCCCCCAGATCACACTGCCTGCTTTCCACGTGGGGCTGGGGATGCTCAGCCTGGAAAGAGGAGACCCTGGGGAGGCCTCACTGCAGCTCTGCAGGACTGCAAGGGTGCCACAAGAAAGAATGGGACAGGGTGTTCCACAGGGCCTGTGGCAACAGGACAAGGGGGGGACGGCTTTCAGCTGCAGGAGGCTGATTGAAGTTGGATCTGAGGAAGCTGCTCTCTTCCACTGAGGGTGCTGAGGCACTGGCCCAGGCTGTGGATGCTCCATTCTTGGGAACAGGGCTCTGAGCGCCATGGTCTGGGGGAAAGTTGCTAAGCATGGAACCAAAGGCTCTCTAGCTCAGTGGTCATGTCACAATCCATGTCCCATCTGGAACTGCCAGCAGCCAGCAAGCAGCACAACACGACCGTTGGCCCTGGGCTCAGCACACGCTGCACGCTGCTCCTGCTGCTCCTGTCACCCTTCTTGTTCCTGCTCCCGAGACCTCATCTCATCAGTCTCAAAAGCTGCCTAAGGCCTGGATTGTGTCATCCATCCCTGCAGGATGCTCACATTTGTCCTGAGGAAGGTACGGTGCCATTCCATGGAGGTGGATCCCCCCAGCTGCCTGGGTGTGGGCTGGAGTTCTGGGGGGATGGGGTGGGACAGGGACCCCACTCTGAGGTTTTGCTACCTCTGCAGGCTGTTGCAGGTAGAGAAGACAAGATGGAGGTGGACAGACAGACTGATAGAGAGGAGAAGATGGAAGTGGAGGGAGAAAAGAGAGGAGAGGAAGAGATGGAGGTGGACACAATAATGGATACGGAGGAGGAGATGGAGGTGGATGGAGAACAGACTGGAGAGGAAGAGATGGAGGTTGATGAGGATGAGGAGATGGACGTGGAAATGGAAGAGTACACCGAGGAGATGGACATTGATGAGGAAGATGAAGAGGAGGCCATGGTCCTGGGATGAAGAGCGATGCCAGCAGCAGGACAGGCATGTGGTCCCCACAGGCACAGTGGGTTCCCTGCAGCCAGGCTGGGGTGGGATTGGGCTGGGTGGTCCCTGCTCAGGCACGTGGTACCCAGTGCCTTGGGTTCTGGTGGCCATGCCCAGCCTGTCCTGTGCTTGCTTTGGGCCACACAAGCCCCATGGCAGTGCCTGGGGCCCAGCCCCCAGACCCAGCCAGCCTCAGCTCTGGCAGCAGAGTCCCAGTGTGCCAGCCTGGGGACACACGGAAGAGCCCTCTGTGCCTGACTGGAGTGACCATGGCACCTGCTTTTCTTCCCGGACTGATGGAGATCCTGGACTGAAATGGCACCCTTTTGTACATAGTTTTTAGAGTTTGTTCTTGTTTTTGCCATATAGGTTTTAGGGCTTCGTTTTGTCTTCTGTAAATACATTTCAAATATTGTTGTTAGATATCTTCTTAGGTATATACATTCTATAAATTGTTGTTATTACAAATATTCTTACAAAAGTAAATGTGTTCTGTGTTTTCATTGCTGTTCTTATGTAAATAAACAACCTTGGGTTTTCACACCCCAGTTCTCTTTCCATTTGCTTCCGGCACAGGCAGTATTGGCCAAGTTGTGTTTTCCACTTCCTCCCGGATCCCAGGGCTGGAGGTTCATGGGGGAGCTGGCACAGCCACCCCAGCAGTGGTTGTCCCACTCAGAAGGTCCCGCTGACAGAGATCACTGTCTCCTTGCTGTCTCTCTGGACACACTGGGGAGCTGCAGGGGCGAATCCCAGCGTGCCCTGTCCCATGGGATCCCATGTTGGGACTCAATGTCCCAGCCAGGGTGAGCACTGGTTGTGGCCCTGGGCTCAGCATGGCAGGCCTGGTGCTCACAGCAGTGCAGACTTCAAGCTGGCCATGCACAGCTCCGTGTTTCTCCCAAAACTATCACTGCTGCAGCACCTGGGGTTCCCCAGTGCTGGGCTTTTTATCCCCACTGCATGGAGGATCACATGGCAGGGCAAAGGATGGATCCCATGTGGCATCCAACCTGCCCTGATCCAGGCTGGGCACAGCCTGATGAAGGATGAGCACATCTCGCAGGGATATGGAAACCTCCCCTGAAAACCCAGTTCAGGCAGAGCCTGAGCTCTTTTGTGGCTCTGGGCAGGAAGATGCTCAGGATCTCCCAGAGAGGCTCAGCGGGCAGTAGGATTGTGCCTGGATCTCGCTCTGGACATGCCAGTGGCTCAAGTGAGAGCTGTGGGAATGATTTATAATGCACCGAGAGGGGCCACAGTCCTGCAAGGCTCTTACATCAGGAGCAAAGAGCAGCCTGCAGGGTGGGGAAGGCTGGAGCTGTAGCACTGTGTGCTCATCCCTCACCTTAATGGGGAGCTGCCCCCAGACTTGCTATGTATCACTTTGATGGTTCTCCTGTTGGGTGTATTTTGGAGCAGCTGTTATCTGTGGCTTTTTATGGTGATCTTGTGGAAAGCAGCCATTTACCTGCTGTGATGAACTCAAAACTAATACTAACTCTTCATTCCCGATGGTTTTATTTGGGGTTTTTTTAGTCTCTTTGTTTGATTGGTTTGCATTTGTTTGTTTGTTTCTAGGTTTTGTCTGTTTTGGTTTGAGTCTTTTGTTTGCTTTTTCATAAGACTCAGGTGAAGTTGGCATAGCCAAAGTCAAGAGAATGTACACCAGGCTTGACTTTCCAGAAATTACTTTTGGCTGGGTTTAACTGCATTCTCCAGGCTCAGGATGACCAGTACATTTGCAGGATTTGCTCTGCAACATCAGCTTGCCCTGACTCTGCTCGGTGATTCACAAATGGAGAAGACAATGGATATTGTGCCAAGCTTCCTTTCAAACAGCCAAAACTGCAACGGCATGAGAGAAAAAAAGAAAAAAAACAGAGACTATATTCACCAATTAGAGCAGAAGCAGTGTCCCACCATCTTGCCCACCACTCTTATTAATTTTGTACACTGAGAGGCAAACCTGGGCCTAAAGCTTCCGTCTCTCAGTTCCTGATGCCATTTGACTCCAGCCTGGACTCCCCCAGATCACACTGCCTGCTTTCCACGTGGGGCTGGGGATGCTCAGCCTGGAAAGAGGAGACCCTGGGGAGGCCTCACTGCAGCTCTGCAGGACTGCAAGGGTGCCACAAGAAAGATTGGGACAGGGTGTTCCACAGGGCCTGTGGCAACAGGACAAGGGGGGACGGCTTTCAGCTGCAGGAGGCTGATTGAAGTTGGATCTGAGGAAGCTGCTCTCTTCCACTGAGGGTGCTGAGGCACTGGCCCAGGCTGTGGATGCTCCATCCTTGGGAACAGGGCTCTGAGCGCCATGGTCTGGGGGAAAGTTGCTAAGCATGGAACCAAAGGCTCTCTAGCTCAGTGGTCATGTCACAATCCATGTCCCATCTGGAACTGCCAGCAGCCAGCAAGCAGCACAACACGACCGTTGGCCCTGGGCTCAGCACACGCTGCACGCTGCTCCTGCTGCTCCTGTCACCCTTCTTGTTCCTGCTCCCGAGACCTCATCTCATCAGTCTCAAAAGCTGCCTAAGGCCTGGATTGTGTCATCCATCCCTGCAGGATGCTCACATTTGTCCTGAGGAAGGTACGGTGCCATTCCATGGAGGTGGATCCCCCCAGCTGCCTGGGTGTGGGCTGGAGTTCTGGGGGGATGGGGTGGGACAGGGACCCCACTCTGAGGTTTTCCTACCTCTGCACGCTGTTGCAGGTAGAGAAGACAAGATGGAGGTGGACAGACAGACTGATAGAGAGGAGAAGATGGAAGTGGAGGGAGAAAAGAGAGGAGAGGAAGAGATGGAGGTGGACACAATAATGGATACGGAGGAGGAGATGGAGGTGGATGGAGAACAGACTGGAGAGGAAGAGATGGAGGTTGATGAGGATGAGGAGATGGACGTGGAAATGGAAGAGTACACCGAGGAGATGGACATTGATGAGGAAGATGAAGAGGAGGCCATGGTCCTGGGATGAAGAGCGATGCCAGCAGCAGGACAGGCATGTGGTCCCCACAGGCACAGTGGGTTCCCTGCAGCCAGGCTGGGGTGGGATTGGGCTGGGTGGTCCCTGCTCAGGCACGTGGTACCCAGTGCCTTGGGTTCTGGTGGCCATGCCCAGCCTGTCCTGTGCTTGCTTTGGGCCACACAAGCCCCATGGCAGTGCCTGGGGCCCAGCCCCCAGACCCAGCCAGCCTCAGCTCTGGCAGCAGAGTCCCAGTGTGCCAGCCTGGGGACACACGGAAGAGCCCTCTGTGCCTGACTGGAGTGACCATGGCACCTGCTTTTCTTCCCGGACTGATGGAGATCCTGGACTGAAATGGCACCCTTTTGTACATAGTTTTTAGAGTTTGTTCTTGTTTTTGCCATATAGGTTTTAGGGCTTCGTTTTGTCTTCTGTAAATACATTTCAAATATTGTTGTTAGATATCTTCTTAGGTATATACATTCTATAAATTGTTGTTATTACAAATATTCTTACAAAAGTAAATGTGTTCTGTGTTTTCATTGCTGTTCTTATGTAAATAAACAACCTTGGGTTTTCACACCCCAGTTCTCTTTCCATTTGCTTCCGGCACAGGCAGTATTGGCCAAGTTGTGTTTTCCACTTCCTCCCGGATCCCAGGGCTGGAGGTTCATGGGGGAGCTGGCACAGCCACCCCAGCAGTGGTTGTCCCACTCAGAGGGTTCCGCTGACAGAGGTCACTGTCTCCTTGCTGTCTCTCTGGACACACTGGGGAGCTGCAGGGGCGAATCCCAGCGTGCCCTGTCCCATGGGATCCCATGTTGGGACTCAATGTCCCAGCCCGGGTGAGCACTGGTTGTGGCCCTGGGCTCAGCATGGCAGGCCTGGTGCTCACAGCAGTGCAGACTTCAAGCTGGCCATGCACAGCTCCGTGTTTCTCCCAAAACTATCACTGCTGCAGCACCTGGGGTTCCCCAGTGCTGGGCTTTTTATCCCCACTGCATGGAGGATCACATGGCAGGGCAAAGGATGGATCCCATGTGGCATCCAACCTGCCCTGATCCAGGCTGGGCACAGCCTGATGAAGGATGAGCACATCTCGCAGGGATATGGAAACCTCCCCTGAAAACCCAGTTCAGGCAGAGCCTGAGCTCTTTTGTGGCTCTGGGCAGGAAGATGCTCAGGATCTCCCAGAGAGGCTCAGCGGGCAGTAGGATTGTGCCTGGATCTCGCTCTGGACATGCCAGTGGCTCAAGTGAGAGCTGTGGGAATGATTTATAATGCACCGAGAGGGGCCACAGTCCTGCAAGGCTCTTACATCAGGAGCAAAGAGCAGCCTGCAGGGTGGGGAAGGCTGGAGCTGTAGCACTGTGTGCTCATCCCTCACCTTAATGGGGAGCTGCCCCCAGAGTTGCTATGTATCACTTTGATGGTTCTCCTGTTGGGTGCATTTTGGAGCAGCTCTTATCTGTGGCTTTTTATGGTGATCCTGTGGAAAGCAGCCATTTACCTGCTGTGATGAACTCAAAACTAATACTAACTCTTCATTGCCTTTGGTTTTATTTGGGGTTTTTTTAGTCTCTTTGTTTGATTGGTTTGCATTTGTTTGTTTGTTTCTAGGTTTTGTCTGTTTTGGTTTGAGTCTTTTGTTTGCTTTTTCATAAGACTCAGGTGAAGTTGGCATAGCCAAAGTCAAGAGAATGTACACCAGGCTTGACTTTCCAGAAATTACTTTTGGCTGGGTTTAACTGCATTCTCCAGGCTCAGGATGACCAGTACATTTGCAGGATTTGCTCTGCAACATCAGCTTGCCCAGACTCTGCTCGGTGATTCACAAATGGAGAAGACAATGGATATTGTGCCAAGCTTCCTTTCAAACAGCCAAAACTGCAACGGCATGAGAGAATAAAAGAAAAAAACAGAGACTATATTCACCAATTAGAGCAGAAGCTGCGTCCCACCATCTTGCCCTCCACTCTTATTAATTTTGTACATTGAGAGACAAACCTGGGCCTAAAGCTTCCGTCTCTCAGTTCCTGATGCCATTTGACTCCAGCCTGGACTCCCCCAGATCACACTGCCTGCTTTCCACGTGGGGCTGGGGATGCTCAGCCTGGAAAGAGGAGACCCTGGGGAGGCCTCACTGCAGCTCTGCAGGACTGCAAGGGTGCCACAAGAAAGATTGGGACAGGGTGTTCCACAGGGCCTGTGGCAACAGGACAAGGGGGGACGGCTTTCAGCTGCAGGAGGCTGATTGAAGTTGGATCTGAGGAAGCTGCTCTCTTCCACTGAGGGTGCTGAGGCACTGGCCCAGGCTGTGGATGCTCCATTCTTGGGAACAGGGCTCTGAGCGCCATGGTCTGGGGGAAAGTTGCTAAGCATGGAACCAAAGGCTCTCTAGCTCAGTGGTCATGTCACAATCCATGTCCCATCTGGAACTGCCAGCAGCCAGCAAGCAGCACAACACGACCGTTGGCCCTGGGCTCAGCACACGCTGCACGCTGCTCCTGCTGCTCCTGTCACCCTTCTTGTTCCTGCTCCCGAGACCTCATCTCATCAGTCTCAAAAGCTGCCTAAGGCCTGGATTGTGTCATCCATCCCTGCAGGATGCTCACATTTGTCCTGAGGAAGGTACGGTGCCATTCCATGGAGGTGGATCCCCCCAGCTGCCTGGGTGTGGGCTGGAGTTCTGGGGGGATGGGGTGGGACAGGGACCCCACTCTGAGGTTTTGCTACCTGTGCAGGCTGTTGCAGGTAGAGAAGACAAGATGGAGGTGGACAGACAGACTGATAGAGAGGAGAAGATGGAAGTGGAGGGAGAAAAGAGAGGAGAGGAAGAGATGGAGGTGGACACAATAATGGATACGGAGGAGGAGATGGAGGTGGATGGAGAACAGACTGGAGAGGAAGAGATGGAGGTTGATGAGGATGAGGAGATGGACGTGGAAATGGAAGAGTACACCGAGGAGATGGACATTGATGAGGAAGATGAAGAGGAGGCCATGGTCCTGGGATGAAGAGCGATGCCAGCAGCAGGACAGGCATGTGGTCCCCACAGGCACAGTGGGTTCCCTGCAGCCAGGCTGGGGTGGGATTGGGCTGGGTGGTCCCTGCTCAGGCACGTGGTACCCAGTGCCTTGGGTTCTGGTGGCCATGCCCAGCCTGTCCTGTGCTTGCTTTGGGCCACACAAGCCCCATGGCAGTGCCTGGGGCCCAGCCCCCAGACCCAGCCAGCCTCAGCTCTGGCAGCAGAGTCCCAGTGTGCCAGCCTGGGGACACACGGAAGAGCCCTCTGTGCCTGACTGGAGTGACCATGGCACCTGCTTTTCTTCCCGGACTGATGGAGATCCTGGACTGAAATGGCACCCTTTTGTACATAGTTTTTAGAGTTTGTTCTTGTTTTTGCCATATAGGTTTTAGGGCTTCGTTTTGTCTTCTGTAAATACATTTCAAATATTGTTGTTAGATATCTTCTTAGGTATATACATTCTATAAATTGTTGTTATTACAAATATTCTTACAAAAGTAAATGTGTTCTGTGTTTTCATTGCTGTTCTTATGTAAATAAACAACCTTGGGTTTTCACACCCCAGTTCTCTTTCCATTTGCTTCCGGCACAGGCAGTATTGGCCAAGTTGTGTTTTCCACTTGCTCCCGGATCCCAGGGCTGGAGGTTCATGGGGGAGCTGGCACAGCCACCCCAGCAGTGGTTGTCCCACTCAGAAGGTCCCGCTGACAGAGATCACTGTCTCCTTGCTGTCTCTCTGGACACACTGGGGAGCTGCAGGGGCGAATCCCAGCGTGCCCTGTCCCATGGGATCCCATGTTGGGACTCAATGTCCCAGCCAGGGTGAGCACTGGTTGTGGCCCTGGGCTCAGCATGGCAGGCCTGGTGCTCACAGCAGTGCAGACTTCAAGCTGGCCATGCACAGCTCCGTGTTTCTCCCAAAACTATCACTGCTGCAGCACCTGGGGTTCCCCAGTGCTGGGCTTTTTATCCCCACTGCATGGAGGATCACATGGCAGGGCAAAGGATGGATCCCATGTGGCATCCAACCTGCCCTGATCCAGGCTGGGCACAGCCTGATGAAGGATGAGCACATCTCGCAGGGATATGGAAACCTCCCCTGAAAACCCAGTTCAGGCAGAGCCTGAGCTCTTTTGTGGCTCTGGGCAGGAAGATGCTCAGGATCTCCCAGAGAGGCTCAGCGGGCAGTAGGATTGTGCCTGGATCTCGCTCTGGACATGCCAGTGGCTCAAGTGAGAGCTGTGGGAATGATTTATAATGCACCGAGAGGGGCCACAGTCCTGCAAGGCTCTTACATCAGGAGCAAAGAGCAGCCTGCAGGGTGGGGAAGGCTGGAGCTGTAGCACTGTGTGCTCATCCCTCACCTTAATGGGGAGCTGCCCCCAGACTTGCTATGTATCACTTTGATGGTTCTCCTGTTGGGTGTATTTTGGAGCAGCTGTTATCTGTGGCTTTTTATGGTGATCTTGTGGAAAGCAGCCATTTACCTGCTGTGATGAACTCAAAACTAATACTAACTCTTCATTGCCTTTGGTTTTATTTGGGGTTTTTTTAGTCTCTTTGTTTGATTGGTTTGCATTTGTTTGTTTGTTTCTAGGTTTTGTCTGTTTTGGTTTGAGTCTTTTGTTTGCTTTTTCATAAGACTCAGGTGAAGTTGGCATAGCCAAAGTCAAGAGAATGTACACCAGGCTTGACTTTCCAGAAATTACTTTTGGCTGGGTTTAACTGCATTCTCCAGGCTCAGGATGACCAGTACATTTGCAGGATTTGCTCTGCAACATCAGCTTGCCCTGACTCTGCTCGGTGATTCACAAATGGAGAAGACAATGGATATTGTGCCAAGCTTCCTTTCAAACAGCCAAAACTGCAACGGCATGAGAGAAAAAAAGAAAAAAAACAGAGACTATATTCACCAATTAGAGCAGAAGCAGTGTCCCACCATCTTGCCCACCACTCTTATTAATTTTGTACACTGAGAGGCAAACCTGGGCCTAAAGCTTCCGTCTCTCAGTTCCTGATGCCATTTGACTCCAGCCTGGACTCCCCCAGATCACACTGCCTGCTTTCCACGTGGGGCTGGGGATGCTCAGCCTGGAAAGAGGAGACCCTGGGGAGGCCTCACTGCAGCTCTGCAGGACTGCAAGGGTGCCACAAGAAAGATTGGGACAGGGTGTTCCACAGGGCCTGTGGCAACAGGACAAGGGGGGACGGCTTTCAGCTGCAGGAGGCTGATTGAAGTTGGATCTGAGGAAGCTGCTCTCTTCCACTGAGGGTGCTGAGGCACTGGCCCAGGCTGTGGATGCTCCATCCTTGGGAACAGGGCTCTGAGCGCCATGGTCTGGGGGAAAGTTGCTAAGCATGGAACCAAAGGCTCTCTAGCTCAGTGGTCATGTCACAATCCATGTCCCATCTGGAACTGCCAGCAGCCAGCAAGCAGCACAACACGACCGTTGGCCCTGGGCTCAGCACACGCTGCACGCTGCTCCTGCTGCTCCTGTCACCCTTCTTGTTCCTGCTCCCGAGACCTCATCTCATCAGTCTCAAAAGCTGCCTAAGGCCTGGATTGTGTCATCCATCCCTGCAGGATGCTCACATTTGTCCTGAGGAAGGTACGGTGCCATTCCATGGAGGTGGATCCCCCCAGCTGCCTGGGTGTGGGCTGGAGTTCTGGGGGGATGGGGTGGGACAGGGACCCCACTCTGAGGTTTTGCTACCTGTGCAGGCTGTTGCAGGTAGAGAAGACAAGATGGAGGTGGACAGACAGACTGATAGAGAGGAGAAGATGGAAGTGGAGGGAGAAAAGAGAGGAGAGGAAGAGATGGAGGTGGACACAATAATGGATACGGAGGAGGAGATGGAGGTGGATGGAGAACAGACTGGAGAGGAAGAGATGGAGGTTGATGAGGATGAGGAGATGGACGTGGAAATGGAAGAGTACACCGAGGAGATGGACATTGATGAGGAAGATGAAGAGGAGGCCATGGTCCTGGGATGAAGAGCGATGCCAGCAGCAGGACAGGCATGTGGTCCCCACAGGCACAGTGGGTTCCCTGCAGCCAGGCTGGGGTGGGATTGGGCTGGGTGGTCCCTGCTCAGGCACGTGGTACCCAGTGCCTTGGGTTCTGGTGGCCATGCCCAGCCTGTCCTGTGCTTGCTTTGGGCCACACAAGCCCCATGGCAGTGCCTGGGGCCCAGCCCCCAGACCCAGCCAGCCTCAGCTCTGGCAGCAGAGTCCCAGTGTGCCAGCCTGGGGACACACGGAAGAGCCCTCTGTGCCTGACTGGAGTGACCATGGCACCTGCTTTTCTTCCCGGACTGATGGAGATCCTGGACTGAAATGGCACCCTTTTGTACATAGTTTTTAGAGTTTGTTCTTGTTTTTGCCATATAGGTTTTAGGGCTTCGTTTTGTCTTCTGTAAATACATTTCAAATATTGTTGTTAGATATCTTCTTAGGTATATACATTCTATAAATTGTTGTTATTACAAATATTCTTACAAAAGTAAATGTGTTCTGTGTTTTCATTGCTGTTCTTATGTAAATAAACAACCTTGGGTTTTCACACCCCAGTTCTCTTTCCATTTGCTTCCGGCACAGGCAGTATTGGCCAAGTTGTGTTTTCCACTTGCTCCCGGATCCCAGGGCTGGAGGTTCATGGGGGAGCTGGCACAGCCACCCCAGCAGTGGTTGTCCCACTCAGAAGGTCCCGCTGACAGAGATCACTGTCTCCTTGCTGTCTCTCTGGACACACTGGGGAGCTGCAGGGGCGAATCCCAGCGTGCCCTGTCCCATGGGATCCCATGTTGGGACTCAATGTCCCAGCCAGGGTGAGCACTGGTTGTGGCCCTGGGCTCAGCATGGCAGGCCTGGTGCTCACAGCAGTGCAGACTTCAAGCTGGCCATGCACAGCTCCGTGTTTCTCCCAAAACTATCACTGCTGCAGCACCTGGGGTTCCCCAGTGCTGGGCTTTTTATCCCCACTGCATGGAGGATCACATGGCAGGGCAAAGGATGGATCCCATGTGGCATCCAACCTGCCCTGATCCAGGCTGGGCACAGCCTGATGAAGGATGAGCACATCTCGCAGGGATATGGAAACCTCCCCTGAAAACCCAGTTCAGGCAGAGCCTGAGCTCTTTTGTGGCTCTGGGCAGGAAGATGCTCAGGATCTCCCAGAGAGGCTCAGCGGGCAGTAGGATTGTGCCTGGATCTCGCTCTGGACATGCCAGTGGCTCAAGTGAGAGCTGTGGGAATGATTTATAATGCACCGAGAGGGGCCACAGTCCTGCAAGGCTCTTACATCAGGAGCAAAGAGCAGCCTGCAGGGTGGGGAAGGCTGGAGCTGTAGCACTGTGTGCTCATCCCTCACCTTAATGGGGAGCTGCCCCCAGACTTGCTATGTATCACTTTGATGGTTCTCCTGTTGGGTGTATTTTGGAGCAGCTGTTATCTGTGGCTTTTTATGGTGATCTTGTGGAAAGCAGCCATTTACCTGCTGTGATGAACTCAAAACTAATACTAACTCTTCATTGCCTTTGGTTTTATTTGGGGTTTTTTTAGTCTCTTTGTTTGATTGGTTTGCATTTGTTTGTTTGTTTCTAGGTTTTGTCTGTTTTGGTTTGAGTCTTTTGTTTGCTTTTTCATAAGACTCAGGTGAAGTTGGCATAGCCAAAGTCAAGAGAATGTACACCAGGCTTGACTTTCCAGAAATTACTTTTGGCTGGGTTTAACTGCATTCTCCAGGCTCAGGATGACCAGTACATTTGCAGGATTTGCTCTGCAACATCAGCTTGCCCTGACTCTGCTCGGTGATTCACAAATGGAGAAGACAATGGATATTGTGCCAAGCTTCCTTTCAAACAGCCAAAACTGCAACGGCATGAGAGAAAAAAAGAAAAAAAACAGAGACTATATTCACCAATTAGAGCAGAAGCAGTGTCCCACCATCTTGCCCACCACTCTTATTAATTTTGTACACTGAGAGGCAAACCTGGGCCTAAAGCTTCCGTCTCTCAGTTCCTGATGCCATTTGACTCCAGCCTGGACTCCCCCAGATCACACTGCCTGCTTTCCACGTGGGGCTGGGGATGCTCAGCCTGGAAAGAGGAGACCCTGGGGAGGCCTCACTGCAGCTCTGCAGGACTGCAAGGGTGCCACAAGAAAGATTGGGACAGGGTGTTCCACAGGGCCTGTGGCAACAGGACAAGGGGGGACGGCTTTCAGCTGCAGGAGGCTGATTGAAGTTGGATCTGAGGAAGCTGCTCTCTTCCACTGAGGGTGCTGAGGCACTGGCCCAGGCTGTGGATGCTCCATCCTTGGGAACAGGGCTCTGAGCGCCATGGTCTGGGGGAAAGTTGCTAAGCATGGAACCAAAGGCTCTCTAGCTCAGTGGTCATGTCACAATCCATGTCCCATCTGGAACTGCCAGCAGCCAGCAAGCAGCACAACACGACCGTTGGCCCTGGGCTCAGCACACGCTGCACGCTGCTCCTGCTGCTCCTGTCACCCTTCTTGTTCCTGCTCCCGAGACCTCATCTCATCAGTCTCAAAAGCTGCCTAAGGCCTGGATTGTGTCATCCATCCCTGCAGGATGCTCACATTTGTCCTGAGGAAGGTACGGTGCCATTCCATGGAGGTGGATCCCCCCAGCTGCCTGGGTGTGGGCTGGAGTTCTGGGGGGATGGGGTGGGACAGGGACCCCACTCTGAGGTTTTGCTACCTGTGCAGGCTGTTGCAGGTAGAGAAGACAAGATGGAGGTGGACAGACAGACTGATAGAGAGGAGAAGATGGAAGTGGAGGGAGAAAAGAGAGGAGAGGAAGAGATGGAGGTGGACACAATAATGGATACGGAGGAGGAGATGGAGGTGGATGGAGAACAGACTGGAGAGGAAGAGATGGAGGTTGATGAGGATGAGGAGATGGACGTGGAAATGGAAGAGTACACCGAGGAGATGGACATTGATGAGGAAGATGAAGAGGAGGCCATGGTCCTGGGATGAAGAGCGATGCCAGCAGCAGGACAGGCATGTGGTCCCCACAGGCACAGTGGGTTCCCTGCAGCCAGGCTGGGGTGGGATTGGGCTGGGTGGTCCCTGCTCAGGCACGTGGTACCCAGTGCCTTGGGTTCTGGTGGCCATGCCCAGCCTGTCCTGTGCTTGCTTTGGGCCACACAAGCCCCATGGCAGTGCCTGGGGCCCAGCCCCCAGACCCAGCCAGCCTCAGCTCTGGCAGCAGAGTCCCAGTGTGCCAGCCTGGGGACACACGGAAGAGCCCTCTGTGCCTGACTGGAGTGACCATGGCACCTGCTTTTCTTCCCGGACTGATGGAGATCCTGGACTGAAATGGCACCCTTTTGTACATATTTTTTAGAGTTTGTTCTTGTTTTTGCCATATAGGTTTTAGGGCTTCGTTTTGTCTTCTGTAAATACATTTCAAATATTGTTGTTAGATATGTTCTTAGGTATATACATTCTATAAATTGTTGTTATTACAAATATTCTTACAAAAGTAAATGTGTTCTGTGTTTTCATTGCTGTTCTTATGTAAATAAACAACCTTGGGTTTTCACACCCCAGTTCTCTTTCCATTTGCTTCCGGCACAGGCAGTATTGGCCAAGTTGTGTTTTCCACTTCCTCCCGGATCCCAGGGCTGGAGGTTCATGGGGGAGCTGGCACAGCCACCCCAGCAGTGGTTGTCCCACTCAGAGGGTTCCGCTGACAGAGGTCACTGTCTCCTTGCTGTCTCTCTGGACACACTGGGGAGCTGCAGGGGCGAATCCCAGCGTGCCCTGTCCCATGGGATCCCATGTTGGGACTCAATGTCCCAGCCCGGGTGAGCACTGGTTGTGGCCCTGGGCTCAGCATGGCAGGCCTGGTGCTCACAGCAGTGCAGACTTCAAGCTGGCCATGCACAGCTCCGTGTTTCTCCCAAAACTATCACTGCTGCAGCACCTGGGGTTCCCCAGTGCTGGGCTTTTTATCCCCACTGCATGGAGGATCACATGGCAGGGCAAAGGATGGATCCCATGTGGCATCCAACCTGCCCTGATCCAGGCTGGGCACAGCCTGATGAAGGATGAGCACATCTCGCAGGGATATGGAAACCTCCCCTGAAAACCCAGTTCAGGCAGAGCCTGAGCTCTTTTGTGGCTCTGGGCAGGAAGATGCTCAGGATCTCCCAGAGAGGCTCAGCGGGCAGTAGGATTGTGCCTGGATCTCGCTCTGGACATGCCAGTGGCTCAAGTGAGAGCTGTGGGAATGATTTATAATGCACCGAGAGGGGCCACAGTCCTGCAAGGCTCTTACATCAGGAGCAAAGAGCAGCCTGCAGGGTGGGGAAGGCTGGAGCTGTAGCACTGTGTGCTCATCCCTCACCTTAATGGGGAGCTGCCCCCAGAGTTGCTATGTATCACTTTGATGGTTCTCCTGTTGGGTGTATTTTGGAGCAGCTCTTATCTGTGGCTTTTTATGGTGATCCTGTGGAAAGCAGCCATTTACCTGCTGTGATGAACTCAAAACTAATACTAACTCTTCATTCCCTTTGGTTTTATTTGGGGTTTTTTTAGTCTCTTTGTTTGATTGGTTTGCATGGGTTCCTTTGTTTCTAGGTTTTGTCTGTTTTGGTTTGAGTCTTTTGTTTGCTTTTTCATAAGACTCAGGTGAAGTTGGCATAGCCAAAGTCAAGAGAATGTACACCAGGCTTGACTTTCCAGAAATTACTTTTGGCTGGGTTTAACTGCATTCTCCAGGCTCAGGATGACCAGTACATTTGCAGGATTTGCTCTGCAACATCAGCTTGCCCAGACTCTGCTCGGTGATTCACAAATGGAGAAGACAATGGATATTGTGCCAAGCTTCCTTTCAAACAGCCAAAACTGCAACGGCATGAGAGAATAAAAGAAAAAAACAGAGACTATATTCACCAATTAGAGCAGAAGCTGCGTCCCACCATCTTGCCCTCCACTCTTATTAATTTTGTACATTGAGAGACAAACCTGGGCCTAAAGCTTCCGTCTCTCAGTTCCTGATGCCATTTGACTCCAGCCTGGACTCCCCCAGATCACACTGCCTGCTTTCCACGTGGGGCTGGGGATGCTCAGCCTGGAAAGAGGAGACCCTGGGGAGGCCTCACTGCAGCTCTGCAGGACTGCAAGGGTGCCACAAGAAAGATTGGGACAGGGTGTTCCACAGGGCCTGTGGCAACAGGACAAGGGGGGACAGCTTTCAGCTGCAGGAGGCTGATTGAAGTTGGGTCTGAGGAAGCTGCTCTCTTCCACTGAGGGTGCTGAGGCACTGGCCCAGGCTGTGGATGCTCCATCCTTGGGAACAGAGCTCTGAGCACCATGGTCTGGGGGAACGTTGCTAAGCATGGAACCAAAGGCTCTCTAGCTCAGTGGTCATGTCACAATCCATGTCCCATCTGGAACTGCCAGCAGCCAGCAAGCAGCACAACACGACCGTTGGCCCTGGGCTCAGCACACGCTGCACGCTGCTCCTGCTGCTCCTGTCACCCTTCTTGTTCCTGCTCCCGAGACCTCATCTCATCAGTCTCAAAAGCTGCCTAAGGCCTGGATTGTGTCATCCATCCCTGCAGGATGCTCACATTTGTCCTGAGGAAGGTACGGTGCCATTCCATGGAGGTGGATCCCCCCAGCTGCCTGGGTATGGGCTGGAGTTCTGGGGGGATGGGGTGGGACAGGGACCCCACTCTGAGGTTTTGCTACCTCTGCAGGCTGTTGCAGGTAGAGAAGACAAGATGGAGGTGGACAGACAGACTGATAGAGAGGAGAAGATGGAAGTGGAGGGAGAAAAGAGAGGAGAGGAAGAGATGGAGGTGGACACAATAATGGATACGGAGGAGGAGATGGAGGTGGATGGAGAACAGACTGGAGAGGAAGAGATGGAGGTTGATGAGGATGAGGAGATGGACGTGGAAATGGAAGAGTACACCGAGGAGATGGACATTGATGAGGAAGATGAAGAGGAGGCCATGGTCCTGGGATGAAGAGCAATGCCAGCAGCACGACAGGCATGTGGTCCCCACAGGCACAGTGGGTTCCCTGCAGCCAGGCTGGGGTGGGATTGGGCTGGGTGGTCCCTGCTCAGGCACGTGGTACCCAGTGCCTTGGGTTCTGCTGGCCATGGCCAGCCTGTCCTGTGCTTGCTTTGGGCCACACAAGCCCCATGGCAGTGCCTGGGGCCCAGCCCCCAGACCCAGCCAGCCTCAGCTCTGGCAGCAGAGTCCCAGTGTGCCAGCCTGGGGACACACGGAAGAGCCCTCTGTGCCTGACTGGAGTGACCATGGCACCTGCTTTTCTTCCCGGACTGATGGAGATCCTGGACTGAAATGGCACCCTTTTGTACATAGTTTTTAGAGTTTGTTCTTGTTTTTGCCATATAGGTTTTAGGGCTTCGTTTTGTCTTCTGTAAATACATTTCAAATATTGTTGTTAGATATCTTCTTAGGTATATACATTCTATAAATTGTTGTTATTACAAATATTCTTACAAAAGTAAATGTGTTCTGTGTTTTCATTGCTGTTCTTATGTAAATAAACAACCTTGGGTTTTCACACCCCAGTTCTCTTTCCATTTGCTTCCGGCACAGGCAGTATTGGCCAAGTTGTGTTTTCCACTTCCTCCCGGATCCCAGGGCTGGAGGTTCATGGGGGAGCTGGCACAGCCACCCCAGCAGTGGTTGTCCCACTCAGAGGGTTCCGCTGACAGAGGTCACTGTCTCCTTGCTGTCTCTCTGGACACACTGGGGAGCTGCAGGGGCGAATCCCAGCGTGCCCTGTCCCATGGGATCCCATGTTGGGACTCAATGTCCCAGCCCGGGTGAGCACTGGTTGTGGCCCTGGGCTCAGCATGGCAGGCCTGGTGCTCAGAGCAGTGCAGACTTCAAGCTGGCCATGCACAGCTCCGTGTTTCTCCCAAAACTATCACTGCTGCAGCACCTGGGGTTCCCCAGTGCTGGGCTTTTTATCCCCACTGCATGGAGGATCACATGGCAGGGCAAAGGATGGATCCCATGTGGCATCCAACCTGCCCTGATCCAGGCTGGGCACAGCCTGATGAAGGATGAGCACATCTCGCAGGGATATGGAAACCTCCCCTGAAAACCCAGTTCAGGCAGAGCCTGAGCTCTTTTGTGGCTCTGGGCAGGAAGATGCTCAGGATCTCCCAGAGAGGCTCAGCGGGCAGTAGGATTGTGCCTGGATCTCGCTCTGGACATGCCAGTGGCTCAAGTGAGAGCTGTGGGAATGATTTATAATGCACCGAGAGGGGCCACAGTCCTGCAAGGCTCTTACATCAGGAGCAAAGAGCAGCCTGCAGGGTGGGGAAGGCTGGAGCTGTAGCACTGTGTGCTCATCCCTCACCTTAATGGGGAGCTGCCCCCAGACTTGCTATGTATCACTTTGATGGTTCTCCTGTTGGGTGCATTTTGGAGCAGCTCTTATCTGTGGCTTTTTATGGTGATCCTGTGGAAAGCAGCCATTTACCTGCTGTGATGAACTCAAAACTAATACTAACTCTTCATTCCCTTTGGTTTTATTTGGGGTTTTTTTAGTCTCTTTGTTTGATTGGTTTGCATGGGTTCCTTTGTTTCTAGGTTTTGTCTGTTTTGGTTTGAGTCTTTTGTTTGCTTTTTCATAAGACTCAGGTGAAGTTGGCATAGCCAAAGTCAAGAGAATGTACACCAGGCTTGACTTTCCAGAAATTACTTTTGGCTGGGTTTAACTGCATTCTCCAGGCTCAGGATGACCAGTACATTTGCAGGATTTGCTCTGCAACATCAGCTTGCCCAGACTCTGCTCGGTGATTCACAAATGGAGAAGACAATGGATATTGTGCCAAGCTTCCTTTCAAACAGCCAAAACTGCAACGGCATGAGAGAATAAAAGAAAAAAACAGAGACTATATTCACCAATTAGAGCAGAAGCTGCGTCCCACCATCTTGCCCTCCACTCTTATTAATTTTGTACATTGAGAGACAAACCTGGGCCTAAAGCTTCCGTCTCTCAGTTCCTGATGCCATTTGACTCCAGCCTGGACTCCCCCAGATCACACTGCCTGCTTTCCACGTGGGGCTGGGGATGCTCAGCCTGGAAAGAGGAGACCCTGGGGAGGCCTCACTGCAGCTCTGCAGGACTGCAAGGGTGCCACAAGAAAGATTGGGACAGGGTGTTCCACAGGGCCTGTGGCAACAGGACAAGGGGGGACAGCTTTCAGCTGCAGGAGGCTGATTGAAGTTGGGTCTGAGGAAGCTGCTCTCTTCCACTGAGGGTGCTGAGGCACTGGCCCAGGCTGTGGATGCTCCATCCTTGGGAACAGAGCTCTGAGCACCATGGTCTGGGGGAACGTTGCTAAGCATGGAACCAAAGGCTCTCTAGCTCAGTGGTCATGTCACAATCCATGTCCCATCTGGAACTGCCAGCAGCCAGCAAGCAGCACAACACGACCGTTGGCCCTGGGCTCAGCACACGCTGCACGCTGCTCCTGCTGCTCCTGTCACCCTTCTTGTTCCTGCTCCCGAGACCTCATCTCATCAGTCTCAAAAGCTGCCTAAGGCCTGGATTGTGTCATCCATCCCTGCAGGATGCTCACATTTGTCCTGAGGAAGGTACGGTGCCATTCCATGGAGGTGGATCCCCCCAGCTGCCTGGGTATGGGCTGGAGTTCTGGGGGGATGGGGTGGGACAGGGACCCCACTCTGAGGTTTTGCTACCTCTGCAGGCTGTTGCAGGTAGAGAAGACAAGATGGAGGTGGACAGACAGACTGATAGAGAGGAGAAGATGGAAGTGGAGGGAGAAAAGAGAGGAGAGGAAGAGATGGAGGTGGACACAATAATGGATACGGAGGAGGAGATGGAGGTGGATGGAGAACAGACTGGAGAGGAAGAGATGGAGGTTGATGAGGATGAGGAGATGGACGTGGAAATGGAAGAGTACACCGAGGAGATGGACATTGATGAGGAAGATGAAGAGGAGGCCATGGTCCTGGGATGAAGAGCAATGCCAGCAGCAGGACAGGCATGTGGTCCCCACAGGCACAGTGGGTTCCCTGCAGCCAGGCTGGGGTGGGATTGGGCTGGGTGGTCCCTGCTCAGGCACGTGGTACCCAGTGCCTTGGGTTCTGCTGGCCATGGCCAGCCTGTCCTGTGCTTGCTTTGGGCCACACAAGCCCCATGGCAGTGCCTGGGGCCCAGCCCCAGACCCAGCCAGCCTCAGCTCTGGCAGCAGAGTCCCAGTGTGCCAGCCTGGGGACACACGGTAGAGCCCTCTGTGCCTGACTGGAGTGACCATGGCACCTGCTTTTCTTCCCGGACTGATGGAGATCCTGGACTGAAATGGCACCCTTTTGTACATAGTTTTTAGAGTTTGTTCTTGTTTTTGCCATATAGGTTTTAGGGCTTCGTTTTGTCTTCTGTAAATACATTTCAAATATTGTTGTTAGGTATGTTCTTAGGTATATACATTCTATATACTGTTGTTATTACAAATATTCTTACAAAAGTAAATGTGTTCTGTGTTTTCATTGCTGTTCTTATGTAAATAAACAACCTTGGGTTTTCACACCCCAGTTCTCTTTCCATTTGCTTCCGGCACAGGCAGTATTGGCCAAGTTGTGTTTTCCACTTGCTCCCGGTTCCCAGGGCTGGAGGTTCATGGGGGAGCTGGCACAGCCACCCCAGCAGTGGTTGTCCCACTCAGAGGGTCCCGCTGACAGAGGTCACTGTCTCCTTGCTGTCTCTCTGGACACACTGGGGAGCTGCAGGGGCGAATCCCAGCGTGCCCTGTCCCATGGGATCCCATGTTGGGACTCAATGTCCCAGCCCGGGTGAGCACTGGTTGTGGCCCTGGGCTCAGCATGGCAGGCCTGGTGCTCACAGCAGTGCAGACTTCAAGCTGGCCATGCACAGCTCCGTGTTTCTCCCAAAAATATCACTGCTGCAGCACCTGGGGTTCCCCAGTGCTGGGCTTTTTATCCCCACTGCATGGAGGATCACATGGCAGGGCAAAGGATGGATCCCATGTGGCATCCAACCTGCCCTGATCCAGGCTGGGCACAGCCTGATGAAGGATGAGCACATCTCACAGGGATAGGCAAACCTCCCCTGAAAACCCAGTTCAGGCAGAGCCTGAGCTCTTTTGTGGCTCTGGGCAGGAAGATGCTCAGGATCTCCCAGAGAGGCTCAGCGGGCAGTAGGATTGTGCCTGGATCTCGCTCTGGACATGCCAGTGGCTCAAGTGAGAGCTGTGGGAATGATTTATAATGCACCGAGAGGGGCCACAGTCCTGCAAGGCTCTTACATCAGGAGCAAAGAGCAGCCTGCAGGGTGGGGAAGGCTGGAGCTGTAGCACTGTGTGCTCATCCCTCACCTTCATGGGGAGCTGCCCCCAGACTTGCTATGTATCACTTTGATGGTTCTCCTGTTGGGTGCATTTTGGAGCAGCTGTTACCTGTGGCTTTTTATGGTGATCCTGTGGAAAGCAGCCATTTACCTGCTGTGATGAACTCAAAACTAATACTAACTCTTCATTCCCTTTGGTTTTATTTGGGGTTTTTTTAGTCTCTTTGTTTGATTGGTTGGCATGGGTTTGTTTGTTTCTAGGTTTTGTCTGTTTTGGTTTGAGTCTTTTGTTTGCTTTTTCATAAGACTCAGGTGAAGTTGGCATAGCCAAAGTCAAGAGAATGTACACCAGGCTTGACTTTCCAGAAATTACTTTTGGCTGGGTTTAACTGCATTCTCCAGGCTCAGGATGACCAGTACATTTGCAGGATTTGCTCTGCAACATCAGCTTGCCCTGACTCTGCTCGGTGATTCACAAATGGAGAAGACAATGGATATTGTGCCAAGCTTCCTTTCAAACAGCCAAAACTGCAACGGCATGAGAGAAAAAAAGAAAAAAACAGAGACTATATTCACCAATTAGAGCAGAAGCAGTGTCCCACCATCTTGCCCTCCACTCTTATTAATTTTGTACACTGAGAGGCAAACCTGGGCCTAAAGCTTCCGTCTCTCAGTTCCTGATGCCATTTGACTCCAGCCTGGACTCCCCCAGATCACACTGCCTGCTTTCCACGTGGGGCTGGGGATGCTCAGCCTGGAAAGAGGAGACCCTGGGGAGGCCTCACTGCAGCTCTGCAGGACTGCAAGGGTGCCACAAGAAAGATTGGGACAGGGTGTTCCACAGGGCCTGTGGCAACAGGACAAGGGGGGACAGCTTTCAGCTGCAGGAGGCTGATTGAAGTTGGGTCTGAGGAAGCTGCTCTCTTCCACTGAGGGTGCTGAGGCACTGGCCCAGGCTGTGGATGCTCCATCCTTGGGAACAGAGCTCTGAGCACCATGGTCTGGGGGAACGTTGCTAAGCATGGAACCAAAGGCTCTCTAGCTCAGTGGTCATGTCACAATCCATGTCCCATCTGGAACTGCCAGCAGCCAGCAAGCAGCACAACACGACCGTTGGCCCTGGGCTCAGCACACGCTGCACGCTGCTCCTGCTGCTCCTGTCACCCTTCTTGTTCCTGCTCCCGAGACCTCATCTCATCAGTCTCAAAAGCTGCCTAAGGCCTGGATTGTGTCATCCATCCCTGCAGGATGCTCACATTTGTCCTGAGGAAGGTACGGTGCCATTCCATGGAGGTGGATCCCCCCAGCTGCCTGGGTATGGGCTGGAGTTCTGGGGGGATGGGGTGGGACAGGGACCCCACTCTGAGGTTTTGCTACCTCTGCAGGCTGTTGCAGGTAGAGAAGACAAGATGGAGGTGGACAGACAGACTGATAGAGAGGAGAAGATGGAAGTGGAGGGAGAAAAGAGAGGAGAGGAAGAGATGGAGGTGGACACAATAATGGATACGGAGGAGGAGATGGAGGTGGATGGAGAACAGACTGGAGAGGAAGAGATGGAGGTTGATGAGGATGAGGAGATGGACGTGGAAATGGAAGAGTACACCGAGGAGATGGACATTGATGAGGAAGATGAAGAGGAGGCCATGGTCCTGGGATGAAGAGCAATGCCAGCAGCACGACAGGCATGTGGTCCCCACAGGCACAGTGGGTTCCCTGCAGCCAGGCTGGGGTGGGATTGGGCTGGGTGGTCCCTGCTCAGGCACGTGGTACCCAGTGCCTTGGGTTCTGCTGGCCATGGCCAGCCTGTCCTGTGCTTGCTTTGGGCCACACAAGCCCCATGGCAGTGCCTGGGGCCCAGCCCCAGACCCAGCCAGCCTCAGCTCTGGCAGCAGAGTCCCAGTGTGCCAGCCTGGGGACACACGGTAGAGCCCTCTGTGCCTGACTGGAGTGACCATGGCACCTGCTTTTCTTCCCGGACTGATGGAGATCCTGGACTGAAATGGCACCCTTTTGTACATAGTTTTTAGAGTTTGTTCTTGTTTTTGCCATATAGGTTTTAGGGCTTCGTTTTGTCTTCTGTAAATACATTTCAAATATTGTTGTTAGGTATGTTCTTAGGTATATACATTCTATATACTGTTGTTATTACAAATATTCTTACAAAAGTAAATGTGTTCTGTGTTTTCATTGCTGTTCTTATGTAAATAAACAACCTTGGGTTTTCACACCCCAGTTCTCTTTCCATTTGCTTCCGGCACAGGCAGTATTGGCCAAGTTGTGTTTTCCACTTGCTCCCGGTTCCCAGGGCTGGAGGTTCATGGGGGAGCTGGCACAGCCACCCCAGCAGTGGTTGTCCCACTCAGAGGGTCCCGCTGACAGAGGTCACTGTCTCCTTGCTGTCTCTCTGGACACACTGGGGAGCTGCAGGGGCGAATCCCAGCGTGCCCTGTCCCATGGGATCCCATGTTGGGACTCAATGTCCCAGCCCGGGTGAGCACTGGTTGTGGCCCTGGGCTCAGCATGGCAGGCCTGGTGCTCACAGCAGTGCAGACTTCAAGCTGGCCATGCACAGCTCCGTGTTTCTCCCAAAAATATCACTGCTGCAGCACCTGGGGTTCCCCAGTGCTGGGCTTTTTATCCCCACTGCATGGAGGATCACATGGCAGGGCAAAGGATGGATCCCATGTGGCATCCAACCTGCCCTGATCCAGGCTGGGCACAGCCTGATGAAGGATGAGCACATCTCACAGGGATAGGCAAACCTCCCCTGAAAACCCAGTTCAGGCAGAGCCTGAGCTCTTTTGTGGCTCTGGGCAGGAAGATGCTCAGGATCTCCCAGAGAGGCTCAGCGGGCAGTAGGATTGTGCCTGGATCTCGCTCTGGACATGCCAGTGGCTCAAGTGAGAGCTGTGGGAATGATTTATAATGCACCGAGAGGGGCCACAGTCCTGCAAGGCTCTTACATCAGGAGCAAAGAGCAGCCTGCAGGGTGGGGAAGGCTGGAGCTGTAGCACTGTGTGCTCATCCCTCACCTTCATGGGGAGCTGCCCCCAGACTTGCTATGTATCACTTTGATGGTTCTCCTGTTGGGTGCATTTTGGAGCAGCTGTTACCTGTGGCTTTTTATGGTGATCCTGTGGAAAGCAGCCATTTACCTGCTGTGATGAACTCAAAACTAATACTAACTCTTCATTCCCTTTGGTTTTATTTGGGGTTTTTTTAGTCTCTTTGTTTGATTGGTTGGCATGGGTTTGTTTGTTTCTAGGTTTTGTCTGTTTTGGTTTGAGTCTTTTGTTTGCTTTTTCATAAGACTCAGGTGAAGTTGGCATAGCCAAAGTCAAGAGAATGTACACCAGGCTTGACTTTCCAGAAATTACTTTTGGCTGGGTTTAACTGCATTCTCCAGGCTCAGGATGACCAGTACATTTGCAGGATTTGCTCTGCAACATCAGCTTGCCCTGACTCTGCTCGGTGATTCACAAATGGAGAAGACAATGGATATTGTGCCAAGCTTCCTTTCAAACAGCCAAAACTGCAACGGCATGAGAGAAAAAAAGAAAAAAACAGAGACTATATTCACCAATTAGAGCAGAAGCAGTGTCCCACCATCTTGCCCTCCACTCTTATTAATTTTGTACACTGAGAGGCAAACCTGGGCCTAAAGCTTCCGTCTCTCAGTTCCTGATGCCATTTGACTCCAGCCTGGACTCCCCCAGATCACACTGCCTGCTTTCCACGTGGGGCTGGGGATGCTCAGCCTGGAAAGAGGAGACCCTGGGGAGGCCTCACTGCAGCTCTGCAGGACTGCAAGGGTGCCACAAGAAAGATTGGGACAGGGTGTTCCACAGGGCCTGTGGCAACAGGACAAGGGGGGACGGCTTTCAGCTGCAGGAGGCTGATTGAAGTTGGATCTGAGGAAGCTGCTCTCTTCCACTGAGGGTGCTGAGGCACTGGCCCAGGCTGTGGATGCTCCATCCTTGGGAACAGGGCTCTGAGCACCATGGTCTGGGGGAACGTTGCTAAGCATGGAACCAAAGGCTCTCTAGCTCAGTGGTCATGTCACAATCCATGTCCCATCTGGAACTGCCAGCAGCCAGCAAGCAGCACAACACGACCGTTGGCCCTGGGCTCAGCACACGCTGCACGCTGCTCCTGCTGCTCCTGTCACCCTTCTTGTTCCTGTCCCCGAGACCTCATCTCATCAGTCTCAAAAGCTGCCTAAGGCCTGGATTGTGTCATCCATCCCTGCAGGATGCTCACATTTGTCCTGAGGAAGGTACAGTGCCATTCCATGGAGGTAGATCCCCCCAGCTGCCCGGGTGTGGGCTGGAGTTCTGGGGGGATGGGGTGGGACAGGGACCCCACTCTGAGGTTTTGCTACCTCTGCAGGCTGTTGCAGGTAGAGAAGACAAGATGGAGGTGGACAGACAGACTGATAGAGAGGAGAAGATGGAAGTGGAGGGAGAAAAGAGAGGAGAGGAAGAGATGGAGGTGGACACAATAATGGATACGGAGGAGGAGATGGAGGTGGATGGAGAACAGACTGGAGAGGAAGAGATGGAGGTTGATGAGGATGAGGAGATGGACGTGGAAATGGAAGAGTACACCCAGGAGATGGACATTGATGAGGAAGATGAAGAGGAGGCCATGGTCCTGGGATGAAGAGCAATGCCAGCAGCACGACAGGCATGTGGTCCCCACAGGCACAGTGGGTTCCCTGCAGCCAGGCTGGGGCGGGATTGGGCTGGGTGGTCCCTGCTCAGGCACGTGGTACCCAGTGCCTTGGGTTCTGGTGGCCATGCCCAGCCTGTCCTGTGCTTGCTTTGGGCCACACAAGCCCCATGGCAGTGCCTGGGGCCCAGCCCCCAGACCCAGCCAGCCTCAGCTCTGGCAGTAGAGTCCCAGTGTGCCAGCCTGGGGACACACGGAAGAGCCCTCTGTGCCTGACTGGAGTGACCATGGCACCTGCTTTTCTTCCCGGACTGATGGAGATCCTGGACTGAAATGGCACCCTTTTGTACATAGTTTTTAGAGTTTGTTCTTGTTTTTGCCATATAGGTTTTAGGGCTTCGTTTTGTCTTCTGTAAATACATTTCAAATATTGTTGTTAGATATCTTCTTAGGTATATACATTCTATAAATTGTTGTTATTACAAATATTCTTACAAAAGTAAATGTGTTCTGTGTTTTCATTGCTGTTCTTATGTAAATAAACAACCTTGGGTTTTCACACCCCAGTTCTCTTTCCATTTGCTTCCGGCACAGGCAGTATTGGCCAAGTTGTGTTTTCCACTTCCTCCCGGATCCCAGGGCTGGAGGTTCATGGGGGAGCTGGCACAGCCACCCCAGCAGTGGTTGTCCCACTCAGAGGGTCCCGCTGACAGAGGTCACTGTCTCCTTGCTGTCTCTCTGGACACACTGGGGAGCTGCAGGGGCGAATCCCAGCGTGCCCTGTCCCATGGGATCCCATGTTGGGACTCAATGTCCCAGCCCGGGTGAGCACTGGTTGTGGCCCTGGGCTCAGCATGGCAGGCCTGGTGCTCAGAGCAGTGCAGACTTCAAGCTGGCCATGCACAGCTCCGTGTTTCTCCCAAAACTATCACTGCTGCAGCACCTGGGGTTCCCCAGTGCTGGGCTTTTTATCCCCACTGCATGGAGGATCACATGGCAGGGCAAAGGATGGATCCCATGTGGCATCCAACCTGCCCTGATCCAGGCTGGGCACAGCCTGATGAAGGATGAGCACATCTCGCAGGGATATGGAAACCTCCCCTGAAAACCCAGTTCAGGCAGAGCCTGAGCTCTTTTGTGGCTCTGGGCAGGAAGATGCTCAGGATCTCCCAGAGAGGCTCAGCGGGCAGTAGGATTGTGCCTGCATCTCGCTCTGGACATGCCAGTGGCTCAAGTGACAGCTGTGGGAATGATTTATAATGCACCGAGAGGGGCCACAGTCCTGCAAGGCTCTTACATCAGGAGCAAAGAGCAGCCTGCAGGGTGGGGAAGGCTGGAGCTGTAGCACTGTGTGCTCATCCCTCACCTTCATGGGGAGCTGCCCCCAGACTTGCTATGTATCACTTTGATGGTTCTCCTGTTGGGTGTATTTTGGAGCAGCTGTTATCTGTGGCTTTTTATGGTGATCCTGTGGAAAGCAGCCATTTACCTGCTGTGATGAACTCAAAACTAATACTAACTCTTCATTCCCTTTGGTTTTATTTGGGTTTTTTTAGTCTCTTTGTTTGATTGGTTTGCATGGGTTCGTTTGTTTCTAGGTTTTGTCTGTTTTGGTTTGAGTCTTTTGTTTGCTTTTTCATAAGACTCAGGTGAAGTTGGCATAGCCAAAGTCAAGAGAATGTACACCAGGCTTGACTTTCCAGAAATTACTTTTGGCTGGGTTTAACTGCATTCTCCAGGCTCAGGATGACCAGTACATTTGCAGGATTTGCTCTGCAACATCAGCTTGCCCAGACTCTGCTCGGTGATTTACAAATGGAGAAGACAATGGATATTGTGCCAAGCTTCCTTTCAAACAGCCAAAACTGCAACGGCATGAGAGAAAAAAAGAAAAAAAACAGAGACTATATTCACCAATTAGAGCAGAAGCAGTGTCCCACCATCTTGCCCTCCACTCTTATTAATTTTGTACATTGAGAGGCAAACCTGGGCCTAAAGCTTCCGTCTCTCAGTTCCTGATGCCATTTGACTCCAGCCTGGACTCCCCCAGATCACACTGCCTGCTTTCCACGTGGGGCTGGGGATGCTCAGCCTGGAAAGAGGAGACCCTGGGGAGGCCTCACTGCAGCTCTGCAGGACTGCAAGGGTGCCACAAGAAAGATTGGGACAGGGTGTTCCACAGGGCCTGTGGCAACAGGACAAGGGGGGACGGCTTTCAGCTGCAGGAGGCTGATTGAAGTTGGATCTGAGGAAGCTGCTCTCTTCCACTGAGGGTGCTGAGGCACTGGCCCAGGCTGTGGATGCTCCATCCTTGGGAACAGGGCTCTGAGCACCATGGTCTGGGGGAACGTTGCTAAGCATGGAACCAAAGGCTCTCTAGCTCAATGGTCATGTCATAATCCATGTCCCATCTGGAACTGCCAGCAGCCAGCAAGCAGCACAACACAACCGCTGGCCCTGGGCTCAGCACACGCTGCACGCTGCTCCTGCTGCTCCTGTCACCCTTCTTGTTCCTGCTCCCGAGACCTCATCTCATCAGTCTCAAAAGCTGCCTAAGGCCTGGATTGTGTCATCCATCCCTGCAGGATGCTCACATTTGTCCTGAGGAAGGTACGGTGCCATTCCATGGAGGTGGATCCCCCCAGCTGCCTGGGTGTGGGCTGGAGTTCTGGGGGGATGGGGTGGGACAGGGACCCCACTCTGAGGTTTTGCTACCTCTGCAGGCTGTTGCAGGTAGAGAAGACAAGATGGAGGTGGACAGACAGACTGATAGAGAGGAGAAGATGGAAGTGGAGGGAGAAAAGAGAGGAGAGGAAGAGATTGCGGTGGACACAATAATGGATACGGAGGAGGAGATGGAGGTGGATGGAGAACAGACTGGAGAGGAAGAGATGGAGGTTGATGAGGATGAGGAGATGGACGTGGAAATGGAAGAGTACACCGAGGAGATGGACATTGATGAGGAAGATGAAGAGGAGGCCATGGTCCTGGGATGAAGAGCAATGCCAGCAGCACAACAGGCATGTGGTCCCCACAGGCACAGTGGGTTCCCTGCAGCCAGGCTGGGGCGGGATTGGGCTGGGTGGTCCCTGCTCAGGCACGTGGTACCCAGTGCCTTGGGTTCTGCTGGCCATGCCCAGCCTGTCCTGTGCTTGCTTTGGGCCACACAAGCCCCATGGCAGTGCCTGGGGCCCAGCCCCAGACCCAGCCAGCCTCAGCTCTGGCAGCAGAGTCCCAGTGTGCCAGCCTGGGTACACACGGTAGAGCCCTCTGTGCCTGACTGGAGTGACCATGGCACCTGCTTTTCTTCCCGGACTGATGGAGATCCTGGACTGAAATGGCACCCTTTTGTACATAGTTTTTAGAGTTTGTTCTTGTTTTTGCCATATAGGTTTTAGGGCTTCGTTTTGTCTTCTGTAAATACATTTCAAATATTGTTGTTAGATATGTTCTTAGGTATATACATTCTATATACTGTTGTTATTACAAATATTCTTACAAAAGTAAATATGTTCTGTGTTTTCATTGCTGTTCTTATGTAAATAAACAACCTTGGGTTTTCACACCCCAGTTCTCTTTCCATTTGCTTCTGGCACAGGCGGTATTGGCCAAGTTGTGTTTTCCACTTGCTCCCGGTTCCCAGGGCTGGAGGTTCATGGGGGAGCTGGCACAGCCACCCCAGCAGTGGTTGTCCCACTCAGAGGGTCCCGCTGACAGAGGTCACTGTCTCCTTGCTGTCTCTCTGGACACACTGGGGAGCTGCAGGGGCGAATCCCAGCGTGCCCTGTCCCATGGGATCCCATGTTGGGACTCAATGTCCCAGCCCGGGTGAGCACTGGTTGTGGCCCTGGGCTCAGCATGGCAGGCCTGGTGCTCACAGCAGTGCAGACTTCAAGCTGGCCATGCACAGCTCCGTGTTTCTCCCAAAAATATCACTCCTGCAGCACCTGGGGTTCCCCAGTGCTGGGCTTTTTATCCCCACTGCATGGAGGATCACATGGCAGGGCAAAGGATGGATCCCATGTGGCATCCAACCTGCCCTGATCCAGGCTGGGCACAGCCTGATGAAGGATGAGCACATCTCGCAGGGATATGGAAACCTCCCCTGAAAACCCAGTTCAGGCAGAGCCTGAGCTCTTTTGTGGCTCTGGGCAGGAAGATGCTCAGGATCTCCCAGAGAGGCTCAGCGGGCAGTAGGATTGTGCCTGGATCTCGCTCTGGACATGCCAGTGGCTCAAGTGAGAGCTGTGGGAATGATTTATAATGCACCGAGAGGGGCCACAGTCCTGCAAGGCTCTTACATCAGGAGCAAAGAGCAGCCTGCAGGGTGGGGAAGGCTGGAGCTGTAGCACTGTGTGCTCATCCCTCACCTTCATGGGGAGCTGCCCCCAGACTTGCTATGTATCACTTTGATGGTTCTCCTGTTGGGTGCATTTTGGAGCAGCTGTTATCTGTGGCTTTTTATGGTGATCCTGTGGAAAGCAGCCATTTACCTGCTGTGATGAACTCAAAACTAATACTAACTCTTCATTCCCTTTGGTTTTATTTGGGGTTTTTTTAGTCTCTTTGTTTGATTGGTTGGCATGGGTTTGTTTGTTTCTAGGTTTTGTCTGTTTTGGTTTGAGTCTTTTGTTTGCTTTTTCATAAGACTCAGGTGAAGTTGGCATAGCCAAAGTCAAGAGAATGTACACCAGGCTTGACTTTCCAGAAATTACTTTTGGCTGGGTTTAACTGCATTCTCCAGGCTCAGGATGACCAGTACATTTGCAGGATTTGCTCTGCAACATCAGCTTGCCCTGACTCTGCTCGGTGATTCACAAATGGAGAAGACAATGGATATTGTGCCAAGCTTCCTTTCAAACAGCCAAAACTGCAACGGCATGAGAGAAAAAAAGAAAAAAAACAGAGACTATATTCACCAATTAGAGCAGAAGCAGTGTCCCACCATCTTGCCCTCCACTCTTATTAATTTTGTACACTGAGAGGCAAACCTGGGCCTAAAGCTTCCGTCTCTCAGTTCCTGATGCCATTTGACTCCAGCCTGGACTCCCCCAGATCACACTGCCTGCTTTCCACGTGGGGCTGGGGATGCTCAGCCTGGAAAGAGGAGACCCTGGGGAGGCCTCACTGCAGCTCTGCAGGACTGCAAGGGTGCCACAAGAAAGATTGGGACAGGGTGTTCCACAGGGCCTGTGGCAACAGGACAAGGGGGGACGGCTTTCAGCTGCAGGAGGCTGATTGAAGTTGGATCTGAGGAAGCTGCTCTCTTCCACTGAGGGTGCTGAGGCACTGGCCCAGGCTGTGGATGCTCCATCCTTGGGAACAGGGCTCTGAGCACCATGGTCTGGGGGAACGTTGCTAAGCATGGAACCAAAGGCTCTCTAGCTCAGTGGTCATGTCACAATCCATGTCCCATCTGGAACTGCCAGCAGCCAGCAAGCAGCACAACACGACCGTTGGCCCTGGGCTCAGCACACGCTGCACGCTGCTCCTGCTGCTCCTGTCACCCTTCTTGTTCCTGTCCCCGAGACCTCATCTCATCAGTCTCAAAAGCTGCCTAAGGCCTGGATTGTGTCATCCATCCCTGCAGGATGCTCACATTTGTCCTGAGGAAGGTACAGTGCCATTCCATGGAGGTAGATCCCCCCAGCTGCCCGGGTGTGGGCTGGAGTTCTGGGGGGATGGGGTGGGACAGGGACCCCACTCTGAGGTTTTGCTACCTCTGCAGGCTGTTGCAGGTAGAGAAGACAAGATGGAGGTGGACAGACAGACTGATAGAGAGGAGAAGATGGAAGTGGAGGGAGAAAAGAGAGGAGAGGAAGAGATGGAGGTGGACACAATAATGTATACGGAGGAGGAGATGGAGGTGGATGGAGAACAGACTGGAGAGGAAGAGATGGAGGTTGATGAGGATGAGGAGATGGACGTGGAAATGGAAGAGTACACCCAGGAGATGGACATTGATGAGGAAGATGAAGAGGAGGCCATGGTCCTGGGATGAAGAGCAATGCCAGCAGCACGACAGGCATGTGGTCCCCACAGGCACAGTGGGTTCCCTGCAGCCAGGCTGGGGCGGGATTGGGCTGGGTGGTCCCTGCTCAGGCACGTGGTACCCAGTGCCTTGGGTTCTGGTGGCCATGCCCAGCCTGTCCTGTGCTTGCTTTGGGCCACACAAGCCCCATGGCAGTGCCTGGGGCCCAGCCCCCAGACCCAGCCAGCCTCAGCTCTGGCAGTAGAGTCCCAGTGTGCCAGCCTGGGGACACACGGAAGAGCCCTCTGTGCCTGACTGGAGTGACCATGGCACCTGCTTTTCTTCCTGGACTGATGGAGATCCTGGACTGAAATGGCACCCTTTTGTACATAGTTTTTAGAGTTTGTTCTTGTTTTTGCCATATAGGTTTTAGGGCTTCGTTTTGTCTTCTGTAAATACATTTCAAATATTGTTGTTAGATATCTTCTTAGGTATATACATTCTATAAATTGTTGTTATTACAAATATTCTTACAAAAGTAAATGTGTTCTGTGTTTTCATTGCTGTTCTTATGTAAATAAACAACCTTGGGTTTTCACACCCCAGTTCTCTTTCCATTTGCTTCCGGCACAGGCAGTATTGGCCAAGTTGTGTTTTCCACTTCCTCCCGGATCCCAGGGCTGGAGGTTCATGGGGGAGCTGGCACAGCCACCCCAGCAGTGGTTGTCCCACTCAGAGGGTCCCGCTGACAGAGGTCACTGTCTCCTTGCTGTCTCTCTGGACACACTGGGGAGCTGCAGGGGCGAATCCCAGCGTGCCCTGGCCCATGGGATCCCATGTTGGGACTCAATGTCCCAGCCCGGGTGAGCACTGGTTGTGGCCCTGGGCTCAGCATGGCAGGCCTGGTGCTCACAGCAGTGCAGACTTCAAGCTGGCCATGCACAGCTCCGTGTTTCTCCCAAAAATATCACTGCTGCAGCACCTGGGGTTCCCCAGTGCTGGGCTTTTTATCCCCACTGCATGGAGGATCACATGGCAGGGCAAAGGATGGATCCCATGTGGCATCCAACCTGCCCTGATCCAGGCTGGGCACAGCCTGATGAAGGATGAGCACATCTCGCAGGGATATGGAAACCTCCCCTGAAAACCCAGTTCAGGCAGAGCCTGAGCTCTTTTGTGGCTCTGGGCAGGAAGATGCTCAGGATCTCCCAGAGAGGCTCAGCGGGCAGTAGGATTGTGCCTGGATCTCGCTCTGGACATGCCAGTGGCTCAAGTGAGAGCTGTGGGAATGATTTATAATGCACCGAGAGGGGCCACAGTCCTGCAAGGCTCTTACATCAGGAGCAAAGAGCAGCCTGCAGGGTGGGGAAGGCTGGAGCTGTAGCACTGTGTGCTCATCCCTCACCTTAATGGGGAGCTGCCCCCAGAGTTGCTATGTATCACTTTGATGGTTCTCCTGTTGGGTGTATTTTGGAGCAGCTCTTATCTGTGGCTTTTTATGGTGATCCTGTGGAAAGCAGCCATTTACCTGCTGTGATGAACTCAAAACTAATACTAACTCTTCATTCCCTTTGGTTTTATTTGGGTTTTTTTAGTCTCTTTGTTTGATTGGTTTGCATGGGTTCGTTTGTTTCTAGGTTTTGTCTGTTTTGGTTTGAGTCTTTTGTTTGCTTTTTCATAAGACTCAGGTGAAGTTGGCATAGCCAAAGTCAAGAGAATGTACACCAGGCTTGACTTTCCAGAAATTACTTTTGGCTGGGTTTAACTGCATTCTCCAGGCTCAGGATGACCAGTACATTTGCAGGATTTGCTCTGCAACATCAGCTTGCCCAGACTCTGCTCGGTGATTCACAAATGGAGAAGACAATGGATATTGTGCCAAGCTTCCTTTCAAACAGCCAAAACTGCAACGGCATGAGAGAAAAAAAGAAAAAAAACAGAGACTATATTCACCAATTAGAGCAGAAGCAGTGTCCCACCATCTTGCCCTCCACTCTTATTAATTTTGTACATTGAGAGGCAAACCTGGGCCTAAAGCTTCCGTCTCTCAGTTCCTGATGCCATTTGACTCCAGCCTGGACTCCCCCAGATCACACTGCCTGCTTTCCACGTGGGGCTGGGGATGCTCAGCCTGGAAAGAGGAGACCCTGGGGAGGCCTCACTGCAGCTCTGCAGGACTGCAAGGGTGCCACAAGAAAGATTGGGACAGGGTGTTCCACAGGGCCTGTGGCAACAGGACAAGGGGGGACGGCTTTCAGCTGCAGGAGGCTGATTGAAGTTGGATCTGAGGAAGCTGCTCTCTTCCACTGAGGGTGCTGAGGCACTGGCCCAGGCTGTGGATGCTCCATCCTTGGGAACAGGGCTCTGAGCACCATGGTCTGGGGGAACGTTGCTAAGCATGGAACCAAAGGCTCTCTAGCTCAATGGTCATGTCATAATCCATGTCCCATCTGGAACTGCCAGCAGCCAGCAAGCAGCACAACACAACCGCTGGCCCTGGGCTCAGCACACGCTGCACGCTGCTCCTGCTGCTCCTGTCACCCTTCTTGTTCCTGCCCCCGAGACCTCATCTCATCAGTCTCAAAAGCTGCCTAAGGCCTGGATTGTGTCATCCATCCCTGCAGGATGCTCACATTTGTCCTGAGGAAGGTACAGTGCCATTCCATGGAGGTGGATCCCCCCAGCTGCCCGGGTGTGGGCTGGAGTTCTGGGGGGATGGGGTGGGACAGGGACCCCACTCTGAGGTTTTGCTACCTCTGCAGGCTGTTGCAGGTAGAGAAGACAAGATGGAGGTGGACAGACAGACTGATAGAGAGGAGAAGATGGAAGTGGAGGGAGAAAAGAGAGGAGAGGAAGAGATGGAGGTGGACACAATAATGGATACGGAGGAGGAGATGGAGGTGGATGGAGAACAGACTGGAGAGGAAGAGATGGAGATTGATGAGGATGAGGAGATGGACGTGGAAATGGAAGAGTACACCGAGGAGATGGACATTGATGAGGAAGATGAAGAGGAGGCCATGGTCCTGGGATGAAGAGCAATGCCAGCAGCAGGACAGGCATGTGGTCCCCACAGGCACAGTGGGTTCCCTGCAGCCAGGCTGGGGTGGGATTGGGCTGGGTGGTCCCTGCTCAGGCACGTGGTACCCAGTGCCTTGGGTTCTGGTGGCCATGCCCAGCCTGTCCTGTGCTTGCTTTGGGCCACACAAGCCCCATGGCAGTGCCTGGGGCCCAGCCCCCAGACCCAGCCAGCCTCAGCTCTGGCAGCAGAGTCCCAGTGTGCCAGCCTGGGGACACACGGAAGAGCCCTCTGTGCCTGACTGGAGTGACCATGGCACCTGCTTTTCTTCCCGGACTGATGGAGATCCTGGACTGAAATGGCACCCTTTTGTACATAGTTTTTAGAGTTTGTTCTTGTTTTTGCCATATAGGTTTTAGGGCTTCGTTTTGTCTTCTGTAAATACATTTCAAATATTGTTGTTAGATATGTTCTTAGGTATATACATTCTATAAATTGTTGTTATTACAAATATTCTTACAAAAGTAAATGTGTTCTGTGTTTTCATTGCTGTTCTTATGTAAATAAACAACCTTGGGTTTTCACACCCCAGTTCTCTTTCCATTTGCTTCCGGCACCGGCAGTATTGGCCAAGTTGTGTTTTCCACTTGCTCCCGGATCCCAGGGCTGGAGGTTCATGGGGGATCTGGCACAGCCACCCCAGCAGTGGTTGTCCCACTCAGAGGGTTCCGATGACAGAGGTCACTGTCTCCTTGCTGTCCCTCTGGACACACTGGGGAGCTGCAGGGGCGAATCCCAGCGTGCCCTGGCCCATGGGATCCCATGTTGGGACTCAATGTCCCAGCCCGGGTGAGCACTGGTTGTGGCCCTGGGCTCAGCATGGCAGGCCTGGTGCTCACAGCAGTGCAGACTTCAAGCTGGCCATGCACAGCTCCGTGTTTCTCCCAAAAATATCACTGCTGCAGCACCTGGGGTTCCCCAGTGCTGGGCTTTTTATCCCCACTGCATGGAGGATCACATGGCAGGGCAAAGGATGGATCCCATGTGGCATCCAACCTGCCCTGATCCAGGCTGGGCACAGCCTGATGAAGGATGAGCACATCTCGCAGGGATATGGAAACCTCCCCTGAAAACCCAGTTCAGGCAGAGCCTGAGCTCTTTTGTGGCTCTGGGCAGGAAGATGCTCAGGATCTCCCAGAGAGGCTCAGCGGGCAGTAGGATTGTGCCTGGATCTCGCTCTGGACATGCCAGTGGCTCAAGTGAGAGCTGTGGGAATGATTTATAATGCACCGAGAGGGGCCACAGTCCTGCAAGGCTCTTACATCAGGAGCAAAGAGCAGCCTGCAGGGTGGGGAAGGCTGGAGCTGTAGCACTGTGTGCTCATCCCTCACCTTAATGGGGAGCTGCCCCCAGAGTTGCTATGTATCACTTTGATGGTTCTCCTGTTGGGTGTATTTTGGAGCAGCTCTTATCTGTGGCTTTTTATGGTGATCCTGTGGAAAGCAGCCATTTACCTGCTGTGATGAACTCAAAACTAATACTAACTCTTCATTCCCTTTGGTTTTATTTGGGTTTTTTTAGTCTCTTTGTTTGATTGGTTTGCATGGGTTCGTTTGTTTCTAGGTTTTGTCTGTTTTGGTTTGAGTCTTTTGTTTGCTTTTTCATAAGACTCAGGTGAAGTTGGCATAGCCAAAGTCAAGAGAATGTACACCAGGCTTGACTTTCCAGAAATTACTTTTGGCTGGGTTTAACTGCATTCTCCAGGCTCAGGATGACCAGTACATTTGCAGGATTTGCTCTGCCACATCAGCTTGCCCTGACTCTGCTCGGTGATTCACAAATGGAGAAGACAATGGATATTGTGCCAAGCTTCCTTTCAAACAGCCAAAACTGCAACGGCATGAGAGAAAAAAAGAAAAAAAACAGAGACTATATTCACCAATTAGAGCAGAAGCAGTGTCCCACCATCTTGCCCTCCACTCTTATTAATTTTGTACATTGAGAGGCAAACCTGGGCCTAAAGCTTCCGTCTCTCAGTTCCTGATGCCATTTGACTCCAGCCTGGACTCCCCCAGATCACACTGCCTGCTTTCCACGTGGGGCTGGGGATGCTCAGCCTGGAAAGAGGAGACCCTGGGGAGGCCTCACTGCAGCTCTGCAGGACTGCAAGGGTGCCACAAGAAAGATTGGGACAGGGTGTTCCACAGGGCCTGTGGCAACAGGACAAGGGGGGACGGCTTTCAGCTGCAGGAGGCTGATTGAAGTTGGATCTGAGGAAGCTGCTCTCTTCCACTGAGGGTGCTGAGGCACTGGCCCAGGCTGTGGATGCTCCATCCTTGGGAACAGGGCTCTGAGCACCATGGTCTGGGGGAACGTTGCTAAGCATGGAACCAAAGGCTCTCTAGCTCAATGGTCATGTCATAATCCATGTCCCATCTGGAACTGCCAGCAGCCAGCAAGCAGCACAACACAACCGCTGGCCCTGGGCTCAGCACACGCTGCACGCTGCTCCTGCTGCTCCTGTCACCCTTCTTGTTCCTGCCCCCGAGACCTCATCTCATCAGTCTCAAAAGCTGCCTAAGGCCTGGATTGTGTCATCCATCCCTGCAGGATGCTCACATTTGTCCTGAGGAAGGTACAGTGCCATTCCATGGAGGTGGATCCCCCCAGCTGCCCGGGTGTGGGCTGGAGTTCTGGGGGGATGGGGTGGGACAGGGACCCCACTCTGAGGTTTTCCTACCTCTGCACGCTGTTGCAGGTAGAGAAGACAAGATGGAGGTGGACAGACAGACTGATAGAGAGGAGAAGATGGAAGTGGAGGGAGAAAAGAGAGGAGAGGAAGAGATGGAGGTGGACACAATAATGGATACGGAGGAGGAGATGGAGGTGGATGGAGAACAGACTGGAGAGGAAGAGATGGAGATTGATGAGGATGAGGAGATGGACGTGGAAATGGAAGAGTACACCGAGGAGATGGACATTGATGAGGAAGATGAAGAGGAGCCCATGGTCCTGGGATGAAGAGCAATGCCAGCAGCAGGACAGGCATGTGGTCCCCACAGGCACAGTGGGTTCCCTGCAGCCAGGCTGGGGTGGGATTGGGCTGGGTGGTCCCTGCTCAGGCACGTGGTACCCAGTGCCTTGGGTTCTGGTGGCCATGCCCAGCCTGTCCTGTGCTTGCTTTGGGCCACACAAGCCCCATGGCAGTGCCTGGGGCCCAGCCCCCAGACCCAGCCAGCCTCAGCTCTGGCAGCAGAGTCCCAGTGTGCCAGCCTGGGGACACACGGAAGAGCCCTCTGTGCCTGACTGGAGTGACCATGGCACCTGCTTTTCTTCCCGGACTGATGGAGATCCTGGACTGAAATGGCACCCTTTTGTACATAGTTTTTAGAGTTTGTTCTTGTTTTTGCCATATAGGTTTTAGGGCTTCGTTTTGTCTTCTGTAAATACATTTCAAATATTTTTGTTAGATATGTTCTTAGGTATATACCTTCTATAAATTGTTGTTATTACAAATATTCTTACAAAAGTAAATGTGTTCTGTGTTTTCATTGCTGTTCTTATGTAAATAAACAACCTTGGGTTTTCACACCCCAGTTCTCTTTCCATTTGCTTCCGGCACCGGCAGTATTGGCCAAGTTGTGTTTTCCACTTGCTCCCGGATCCCAGGGCTGGAGGTTCATGGGGGATCTGGCACAGCCACCCCAGCAGTGGTTGTCCCACTCAGAGGGTTCCGATGACAGAGGTCACTGTCTCCTTGCTGTTTCTCTGGACACACTGGGGAGCTGCAGGGGCGAATCCCAGCGTGCCCTGTCCCATGGGATCCCATGTTGGGACTCAATGTCCCAGCCCGGGTGAGCACTGGTTGTGGCCCTGGGCTCAGCATGGCAGGCCTGGTGCTCGCAGCAGTGCACACTTCAAGCTGGCCATGCACAGCTCCGTGTTTCTCCCAAAAATATCACTGCTGCAGCACCTGGGGTTCCCCAGTGCTGGGCTTTTTATCCCCACTGCATGGAGGATCACATGGCAGGGCAAAGGATGGATCCCATGTGGCATCCAACCTGCCCTGATCCAGGCTGGGCACAGCCTGATGAAGGATGAGCACATCTCGCAGGGATAGGCAAACCTCCCCTGAAAACCCAGTTCAGGCAGAGCCTGAGCTCTTTTGTGGCTCTGGGCAGGAAGATGCTCAGGATCTCCCAGAGAGGCTCAGCGGGCAGTAGGATTGTGCCTGGATCTCGCTCTGGACATGCCAGTGGCTCAAGTGAGACCTGTGGGAATGATTTATAATGCACCGAGAGGGGCCACAGTCCTGCAAGGCTCTTACATCAGGAGCAAAGAGCAGCCTGCAGGGTGGGGAAGGCTGGAGCTGTACCACTGTGTGCTCATCCCTCACCTTCATGGGGAGCTGCCCCCAGAGTTGCTATGTATCACTTTGATGGTTCTCCTGTTGGGTGCATTTTGGAGCAGCTGTTATCTGTGGCTTTTTATGGTGATCCTGTGGAAAGCAGCCATTTACCTGCTGTGATGAACTCAAAACTAATACTAACTCTTCATTCCCTTTGGTTTTATTTGGGGTTTTTTTAGTCTCTTTGTTTGATTGGTTTGCATGGGTTCGTTTGTTTCTAGGTTTTGTCTGTTTTGGTTTGAGTCTTTTGTTTGCTTTTTCATAAGACTCAGGTGAAGTTGGCATAGCCAAAGTCAAGAGAATGTACACCAGGCTTGACTTTCCAGAAATTACTTTTGGCTGGGTTTAACTGCATTCTCCAGGCTCAGGATGACCAGTACATTTGCAGGATTTGCTCCGCAACATCAGCTTGCCCAGACTCTGCTCGGTGATTCACAAATGGAGAAGACAATGGATATTGTGCCAAGCTTCCTTTCAAACAGCCAAAACTGCAACGGCATGAGAGAAAAAAAGAAAAAAAACAGAGACTATATTCACCAATTAGAGCAGAAGCAGTGTCCCACCATCTTGCCTTTCACTCTTATTAATTTTGTACATTGAGAGGCAAACCTGGGCCTCAAGCTTCCGTCTCTCATTTCCTGATACCATTTGACTCCAGCCTGGACTCCCCCTGATCACACTGCCTGCTTTCCACGTGGGGCTGGGGATGCTCAGCCTGGAAAGAGGAGACCCTGGGGAGGCCTCACTGCAGCTCTGCAGGACTGCAAGGGTGCCACAAGAAAGATTGGGACAGGGTGTTCCACAGGGCCCGCGGCAACAGGACAAGGGGGGACGGCTTTCAGCTGCAGGAGGCTGATTGAAGTTGGATCTGAGGAAGCTGCTCTCTTCCACTGAGGGTGCTGAGGCACTGGCCCAGGCCGTGGATGCTCCATCCTTGGGAACAGGGCTCTGAGCACCATGGTCTGGGGGAACGTTGCTAAGCATGGAACCAAAGGCTCTCTAGCTCAGTGGTCATGTCACAATCCATGTCCCATCTGGAACTGCCAGCAGCCAGCAAGCAGCACAACACAACCGCTGGCCCTGGGCTCAGCACACGCTGCACGCTGCTCCTGCTGCTCCTGTCACCCTTCTTGTTCCTGCCCCCGAGACCTCATCTCATCAGTCTCAAAAGCTGCCTAAGGCCTGGATTGTGTCATCCATCCCTGCAGGATGCTCACATTTGTCCTGAGGAAGGTACAGTGCCATTCCATGGAGGTGGATCCCCCCAGCTGCCCGGGTGTGGGCTGGAGTTCTGGGGGGATGGGGTGGGACAGGGACCCCACTCTGAGGTTTTCCTACCTCTGCACGCTGTTGCAGGTAGAGAAGTCAAGATGGAGGTGGACAGACAGACTGATAGAGAGGAGAAGATGGAAGTGGAGGGAGAAAAGAGAGGAGAGGAAGAGATGGAGGTGGACACAATAATGGATACGGAGGAGGAGATGGAGGTGGATGGAGAACAGACTGGAGAGGAAGAGATGGAGGTTGATGAGGATGAGGAGATGGACGTGGAAATGGAAGAGTACACCCAGGAGATGGACATTGATGAGGAAGATGAAGAGGAGGCCATGGTCCTGGGATGAAGAGCAATGCCAGCAGCAGGACAGGCATGTGGTCCCCACAGGCACAGTGGGTTCCCTGCAGCCAGGCTGGGGCGGGATTCGGCTGGGTGGTCCCTGCTCAGGCACGTGGTACCCAGTGCCTTGGGTTCTGGTGGCCATGCCCAGCCTGTCCTGTGCTTGCTTTGGGCCACACAAGCCCCATGGCAGTGCCTGGGGCCCAGCCCCCAGACCCAGCCAGCCTCAGCTCTGGCAGCAGAGTCCCAGTGTGCCAGCCTGGGGACACACGGAAGAGCCCTCTGTGCCTGACTGGAGTGACCATGGCACCTGCTTTTCTTCCCGGACTGATGGAGATCCTGGACTGAAAAGGCATCCTTTGTACATAGTTTTTAGAGTTTGTTCTTGTTTTTGCCATATAGGTTTTAGGGCTTCGTTTTGTCTTGTGTAAATACATTTCAAATATTGTTGTTAGATATCTTTTTAGGTATATACATTCTATAAATTGTTGTTATTACAAATATTCTTACAAAAGTAAATGTGTTCTGTGTTTTCATTGCTGTTCTTATGTAAATAAACAACCTTGGGTTTTCACACCCCAGTTCTCTTTCCATTTGCTTCCGGCACAGGCAGTATTGGCCAAGTTGTGTTTTCCACTTGCTCCCGGTTCCCAGGGCTGGAGGTTCATGGGGGAGCTGGCACAGCCACCCCAGCAGTGGTTGTCCCACTCAGAGGGTTCCGCTGACAGAGGTCACTGTCTCCTTGCTGTCCCTCTGGACACACTGGGGAGCTGCAGGGGCGAATCCCAGCGTGCCCTGTCCCATGGGATCCCATGTTGGGACTCAATGTCCCAGCCCAGGTGAGCAATGGTTGTGGCCCTGGGCTCAGCATGGCAGGCCTGGTGCTCGCAGCAGTGCAGACTTCAAGCTGGCCATGCACAGCTCCGTGTTTCTCCCAAAACTATCACTGCTGCAGCACCTGGGGTTCCCCAGTGCTGGGCTTTTTATCCCCACTGCATGGAGGATCACATGGCAGGGCAAAGGATGGATCCCATGTGGCATCCAACCTGCCCTGATCCAGGCTGGGCACAGCCTGATGAAGGATGAGCACATCTCGCAGGGATATGGAAACCTCCCCTGAAAACCCAGTTCAGGCAGAGCCTGAGCTCTTTTGTGGCTCTGGGCAGGAAGATGCTCAGGATCTCCCAGAGAGGCTCAGCGGGCAGTAGGATTGTGCCTGGATCTCGCTCTGGACATGCCAGTGGCTCAAGTGAGAGCTGTGGGAATGATTTATAATGCACCGAGAGGGGCCACAGTCCTGCAAGGCTCTTACATCAGGAGCAAAGAGCAGCCTGCAGGGTGGGGAAGGCTGGAGCTGTAGCACTGTGTGCTCATCCCTCACCTTAATGGGGAGCTGCCCCCAGAGTTGCTATGTATCACTTTGATGGTTCTCCGGTTGGGTGCATTTTGGAGCAGCTGTTATCTGTGGCTTTTTATGGTGATCCTGTGGAAAGCAGCCATTTACCTGCTGTGATGAACTCAAAACTAATACTAACTCTTCATTCCCTTTGGTTTTATTTGGGTTTTTTTTAGTCTCTTTGTTTGATTGGTTTGCATGGGTTCCTTTGTTTCTAGGTTTTGTCTGTTTTGGTTTGAGTCTTTTGTTTGCTTTTTCATAAGACTCAGGTGAAGTTGGCATAGCCAAAGTCAAGAGAATGTACACCAGGCTTGACTTTCCAGAAATTACTTTTGGCTGGGTTTAACTGCATTCTCCAGGCTCAGGATGACCAGTACATTTGCAGGATTTGCTCTGCAACATCAGCTTGCCCTGACTCTGCTCGGTGATTCACAAATGGAGAAGACAATGGATATTGTGCCAAGCTTCCTTTCAAACAGCCAAAACTGCAACGGCATGAGAGAAAAAAAGAAAAAAACAGAGACTATATTCACCAATTAGAGCAGAAGCAGTGTCCCACCATCTTGCCCTCCACTCTTATTAATTTTATACATTGAGAGGCAAACCTGGGCCTAAAGCTTCCGTCTCTCAGTTCCTGATGCCATTTGACTCCAGCCTGGACTCCCCCAGATCACACTGCCTGCTTTCCACGTGGGGCTGGGGATGCTCAGCCTGGAAAGAGGAGACCCTGGGGAGGCCTCACTGCAGCTCTGCAGGACTGCAAGGGTGCCACAAGAAAGATTGGGACAGGGTGTTCCACAGGGCCTGTGGCAACAGGACAAGGGGGGACGGCTTTCAGCTGAAGGAGGCTGATTGAAGTTGGATCTGAGGAAGCTGCTCTCTTCCACTGAGGGTGCTGAGGCACTGGCCCAGGCTGTGGATGCTCCATCCTTGGGAACAGGGCTCTGAGCACCATGGTCTGGGGGAACGTTGCTAAGCATGGAACCAAAGGCTCTCTAGCTCAATGGTCATGTCATAATCCATGTCCCATCTGGAACTGCCAGCAGCCAGCAAGCAGCACAACACAACCGCTGGCCCTGGGCTCAGCACATGCTGCACGCTGCTCCTGCTGCTCCTGTCACCCTTCTTGTTCCTGCCCCCGAGACCTCATCTCATCAGTCTCAAAAGCTGCCTAAGGCCTGGATTGTGTCATCCATCCCTGCAGGATGCTCACATTTGTCCTGAGGAAGGTACAGTGCCATTCCATGGAGGTGGATCCCCCCAGCTGCCCGGGTGTGGGCTGGAGTTCTGGGGGGATGGGGTGGGACAGGGACCCCACTCTGAGGTTTTCCTACCTCTGCACGCTGTTGCAGGTAGAGAAGACAAGATGGAGGTGGACAGACAGACTGATAGAGAGGAGAAGATGGAAGTGGAGGGAGAAAAGAGAGGAGAGGAAGAGATGGAGGTGGACACAATAATGGATACGGAGGAGGAGATGGAGGTGGATGGAGAACAGACTGGAGAGGAAGAGATGGAGGTTGATGAGGATGAGGAGATGGACGTGGAAATGGAAGAGTACACCGAGGAGATGGACATTGATGAGGAAGATGAAGAGGAGGCCATGGTCCTGGGATGAAGAGCGATGCCAGCAGCACGACAGGCATGTGGTCCCCACAGGCACAGTGGGTTCCCTGCAGCCAGGCTGGGGTGGGATTGGGCTGGGTGGTCCCTGCTCAGGCACATGGTACCCAGTGCCTTGGGTTCTGGTGGCCATGCCCAGCCTGTCCTGTGCTTGCTTTGGGCCACACAAGCCCCATGGCAGTGCCTGGGGCCCAGCCCCCAGACCCAGCCAGCCTCAGCTCTGGCAGCAGAGTCCCAGTGTGCCAGCCTGGGGACACACGGAAGAGCCCTCTGTGCCTGACTGGAGTGACCATGGCACCTGCTTTTCTTCCCGGACTGATGGAGATCCTGGACTGAAATGGCACCCTTTTGTACATAGTTTTTAGAGTTTGTTCTTGTTTTTGCCATATAGGTTTTAGGGCTTCGTTTTGTCTTCTGTAAATACATTTCAAATATTCTTGGTAGATATGTTATTAGGTATATACATTCTATATACTGTTGTTATTACAAATATTCTTACAAAAGTAAATATGTTCTGTGTTTTCATTGCTGTTCTTATGTAAATAAACAACCTTGGGTTTTCACACCCCAGTTCTCTTTCCATTTGCTTCTGGCACAGGCGGTATTGGCCAAGTTGTGTTTTCCACTTGCTCCCGGTTCCCAGGGCTGGAGGTTCATGGGGGAGCTGGCACAGCCACCCCAGCAGTGGTTGTCCCACTCAGAGGGTCCCGCTGACAGAGGTCACTGTCTCCTTGCTGTCTCTCTGGACACACTGGGGAGCTGCAGGGGCGAATCCCAGCGTGCCCTGTCCCATGGGATCCCATGTTGGGACTCAATGTCCCAGCCCGGGTGAGCACTGGTTGTGGCCCTGGGCTCAGCATGGCAGGCCTGGTGCTCACAGCAGTGCAGACTTCAAGCTGGCCATGCACAGCTCCGTGTTTCTCCCAAAAATATCACTCCTGCAGCACCTGGGGTTCCCCAGTGCTGGGCTTTTTATCCCCACTGCATGGAGGATCACATGGCAGGGCAAAGGATGGATCCCATGTGGCATCCAACCTGCCCTGATCCAGGCTGGGCACAGCCTGATGAAGGATGAGCACATCTCGCAGGGATATGGAAACCTCCCCTGAAAACCCAGTTCAGGCAGAGCCTGAGCTCTTTTGTGGCTCTGGGCAGGAAGATGCTCAGGATCTCCCAGAGAGGCTCAGCGGGCAGTAGGATTGTGCCTGGATCTCGCTCTGGACATGCCAGTGGCTCAAGTGAGACCTGTGGGAATGATTTATAATGCACCGAGAGGGGCCACAGTCCTGCAAGGCTCTTACATCAGGAGCAAAGAGCAGCCTGCAGGGTGGGGAAGGCTGGAGCTGTAGCACTGTGTGCTCATCCCTCACCTTCATGGGGAGCTGCCCCCAGACTTGCTATGTATCACTTTGATGGTTCTCCTGTTGGGTGCATTTTGGAGCAGCTGTTATCTGTGGCTTTTTATGGTGATCCTGTGGAAAGCAGCCATTTACCTGCTGTGATGAACTCAAAACTAATACTAACTCTTCATTCCCTTTGGTTTTATTTGGGGTTTTTTTAGTCTCTTTGTTTGATTGGTTGGCATGGGTTTGTTTGTTTCTAGGTTTTGTCTGTTTTGGTTTGAGTCTTTTGTTTGCTTTTTCATAAGACTCAGGTGAAGTTGGCATAGCCAAAGTCAAGAGAATGTACACCAGGCTTGACTTTCCAGAAATTACTTTTGGCTGGGTTTAACTGCATTCTCCAGGCTCAGGATGACCAGTACATTTGCAGGATTTGCTCTGCAACATCAGCTTGCCCTGACTCTGCTCGGTGATTCACAAATGGAGAAGACAATGGATATTGTGCCAAGCTTCCTTTCAAACAGCCAAAACTGCAACGGCATGAGAGAAAAAAAGAAAAAAAACAGAGACTATATTCACCAATTAGAGCAGAAGCAGTGTCCCACCATCTTGCCCTCCACTCTTATTAATTTTGTACACTGAGAGGCAAACCTGGGCCTAAAGCTTCCGTCTCTCAGTTCCTGATGCCATTTGACTCCAGCCTGGACTCCCCCAGATCACACTGCCTGCTTTCCACGTGGGGCTGGGGATGCTCAGCCTGGAAAGAGGAGACCCTGGGGAGGCCTCACTGCAGCTCTGCAGGACTGCAAGGGTGCCACAAGAAAGATTGGGACAGGGTGTTCCACAGGGCCTGTGGCAACAGGACAAGGGGGGACGGCTTTCAGCTGCAGGAGGCTGATTGAAGTTGGATCTGAGGAAGCTGCTCTCTTCCACTGAGGGTGCTGAGGCACTGGCCCAGGCTGTGGATGCTCCATCCTTGGGAACAGGGCTCTGAGCACCATGGTCTGGGGGAACGTTGCTAAGCATGGAACCAAAGGCTCTCTAGCTCAGTGGTCATGTCACAATCCATGTCCCATCTGGAACTGCCAGCAGCCAGCAAGCAGCACAACACGACCGTTGGCCCTGGGCTCAGCACACGCTGCACGCTGCTCCTGCTGCTCCTGTCACCCTTCTTGTTCCTGTCCCCGAGACCTCATCTCATCAGTCTCAAAAGCTGCCTAAGGCCTGGATTGTGTCATCCATCCCTGCAGGATGCTCACATTTGTCCTGAGGAAGGTACAGTGCCATTCCATGGAGGTAGATCCCCCCAGCTGCCCGGGTGTGGGCTGGAGTTCTGGGGGGATGGGGTGGGACAGGGACCCCACTCTGAGGTTTTGCTACCTCTGCAGGCGGTTGCAGGTAGAGAAGACAAGATGGAGGTGGACAGACAGACTGATAGAGAGGAGAAGATGGAAGTGGAGGGAGAAAAGAGAGGAGAGGAAGAGATGGAGGTGGACACAATAATGTATACGGAGGAGGAGATGGAGGTGGATGGAGAACAGACTGGAGAGGAAGAGATGGAGGTTGATGAGGATGAGGAGATGGACGTGGAAATGGAAGAGTACACCCAGGAGATGGACATTGATGAGGAAGATGAAGAGGAGGCCATGGTCCTGGGATGAAGAGCAATGCCAGCAGCACGACAGGCATGTGGTCCCCACAGGCACAGTGGGTTCCCTGCAGCCAGGCTGGGGCGGGATTGGGCTGGGTGGTCCCTGCTCAGGCACGTGGTACCCAGTGCCTTGGGTTCTGGTGGCCATGCCCAGCCTGTCCTGTGCTTGCTTTGGGCCACACAAGCCCCATGGCAGTGCCTGGGGCCCAGCCCCCAGACCCAGCCAGCCTCAGCTCTGGCAGTAGAGTCCCAGTGTGCCAGCCTGGGGACACACGGAAGAGCCCTCTGTGCCTGACTGGAGTGACCATGGCACCTGCTTTTCTTCCTGGACTGATGGAGATCCTGGACTGAAATGGCACCCTTTTGTACATAGTTTTTAGAGTTTGTTCTTGTTTTTGCCATATAGGTTTTAGGGCTTCGTTTTGTCTTCTGTAAATACATTTCAAATATTGTTGTTAGATATCTTCTTAGGTATATACATTCTATAAATTGTTGTTATTACAAATATTCTTACAAAAGTAAATGTGTTCTGTGTTTTCATTGCTGTTCTTATGTAAATAAACAACCTTGGGTTTTCACACCCCAGTTCTCTTTCCATTTGCTTCCGGCACAGGCAGTATTGGCCAAGTTGTGTTTTCCACTTCCTCCCGGATCCCAGGGCTGGAGGTTCATGGGGGAGCTGGCACAGCCACCCCAGCAGTGGTTGTCCCACTCAGAGGGTCCCGCTGACAGAGGTCACTGTCTCCTTGCTGTCTCTCTGGACACACTGGGGAGCTGCAGGGGCGAATCCCAGCGTGCCCTGGCCCATGGGATCCCATGTTGGGACTCAATGTCCCAGCCCGGGTGAGCACTGGTTGTGGCCCTGGACTCAGCATGGCAGGCCTGGTGCTCACAGCAGTGCAGACTTCAAGCTGGCCATGCACAGCTCCGTGTTTCTCCCAAAAATATCACTGCTGCAGCACCTGGGGTTCCCCAGTGCTGGGCTTTTTATCCCCACTGCATGGAGGATCACATGGCAGGGCAAAGGATGGGATCCCATGTGGCATCCAACCTGCCCTGATCCAGGCTGGGCACAGCCTGATGAAGGATGAGCACATCTCGCAGGGATAGGCAAACCTCCCCTGAAAACCCAGTTCAGGCAGAGCCTGAGCTCTTTTGTGGCTCTGGGCAGGAAGATGCTCAGGATCTCCCAGAGAGGCTCAGCGGGCAGTAGGATTGTGCCTGCATCTCGCTCTGGACATGCCAGTGGCTCAAGTGAGAGCTGTGGGAATGATTTATAATGCACCGAGAGGGGCCACAGTCCTGCAAGGCTCTTACATCAGGAGCAAAGAGCAGCCTGCAGGGTGGGGAAGGCTGGAGCTGTAGCACTGTGTGCTCATCCCTCACCTTAATGGGGAGCTGCCCCCAGAGTTGCTATGTATCACTTTGATGGTTCTCCTGTTGGGTGTATTTTGGAGCAGCTCTTATCTGTGGCTTTTTATGGTGATCCTGTGGAAAGCAGCCATTTACCTGCTGTGATGAACTCAAAACTAATACTAACTCTTCATTCCCTTTGGTTTTATTTGGGTTTTTTTAGTCTCTTTGTTTGATTGGTTTGCATGGGTTCGTTTGTTTCTAGGTTTTGTCTGTTTTGGTTTGAGTCTTTTGTTTGCTTTTTCATAAGACTCAGGTGAAGTTGGCATAGCCAAAGTCAAGAGAATGTACACCAGGCTTGACTTTCCAGAAATTACTTTTGGCTGGGTTTAACTGCATTCTCCAGGCTCAGGATGACCAGTACATTTGCAGGATTTGCTCTGCAACATCAGCTTGCCCAGACTCTGCTCGGTGATTCACAAATGGAGAAGACAATGGATATTGTGCCAAGCTTCCTTTCAAACAGCCAAAACTGCAACGGCATGAGAGAAAAAAAGAAAAAAAACAGAGACTATATTCACCAATTAGAGCAGAAGCAGTGTCCCACCATCTTGCCCTCCACTCTTATTAATTTTGTACATTGAGAGGCAAACCTGGGCCTAAAGCTTCCGTCTCTCAGTTCCTGATGCCATTTGACTCCAGCCTGGACTCCCCCAGATCACACTGCCTGCTTTCCACGTGGGGCTGGGGATGCTCAGCCTGGAAAGAGGAGACCCTGGGGAGGCCTCACTGCAGCTCTGCAGGACTGCAAGGGTGCCACAAGAAAGATTGGGACAGGGTGTTCCACAGGGCCTGTGGCAACAGGACAAGGGGGGACGGCTTTCAGCTGCAGGAGGCTGATTGAAGTTGGATCTGAGGAAGCTGCTCTCTTCCACTGAGGGTGCTGAGGCACTGGCCCAGGCTGTGGATGCTCCATCCTTGGGAACAGGGCTCTGAGCACCATGGTCTGGGGGAACGTTGCTAAGCATGGAACCAAAGGCTCTCTAGCTCAATGGTCATGTCATAATCCATGTCCCATCTGGAACTGCCAGAAGCCAGCAAGCAGCACAACACAACCGCTGGCCCTGGGCTCAGCACACGCTGCACGCTGCTCCTGCTGCTCCTGTCACCCTTCTTGTTCCTGCCCCCGAGACCTCATCTCATCAGTCTCAAAAGCTGCCTAAGGCCTGGATTGTGTCATCCATCCCTGCAGGATGCTCACATTTGTCCTGAGGAAGGTACAGTGCCATTCCATGGAGGTGGATCCCCCCAGCTGCCCGGGTGTGGGCTGGAGTTCTGGGGGGATGGGGTGGGACAGGGACCCCACTCTGAGGTTTTCCTACCTCTGCACGCTGTTGCAGGTAGAGAAGACAAGATGGAGGTGGACAGACAGACTGATAGAGAGGAGAAGATGGAAGTGGAGGGAGAAAAGAGAGGAGAGGAAGAGATGGAGGTGGACACAATAATGGATACGGAGGAGGAGATGGAGGTGGATGGAGAACAGACTGGAGAGGAAGAGATGGAGATTGATGAGGATGAGGAGATGGACGTGGAAATGGAAGAGTACACCGAGGAGATGGACATTGATGAGGAAGATGAAGAGGAGGCCATGGTCCTGGGATGAAGAGCAATGCCAGCAGCAGGACAGGCATGTGGTCCCCACAGGCACAGTGGGTTCCCTGCAGCCAGGCTGGGGTGGGATTGGGCTGGGTGGTCCCTGCTCAGGCACGTGGTACCCAGTGCCTTGGGTTCTGGTGGCCATGCCCAGCCTGTCCTGTGCTTGCTTTGGGCCACACAAGCCCCATGGCAGTGCCTGGGGCCCAGCCCCCAGACCCAGCCAGCCTCAGCTCTGGCAGCAGAGTCCCAGTGTGCCAGCCTGGGGACACACGGAAGAGCCCTCTGTGCCTGACTGGAGTGACCATGGCACCTGCTTTTCTTCCCGGACTGATGGAGATCCTGGACTGAAATGGCACCCTTTTGTACATAGTTTTTAGAGTTTGTTCTTGTTTTTGCCATATAGGTTTTAGGGCTTCGTTTTGTCTTCTGTAAATACATTTCAAATATTGTTGTTAGATATGTTCTTAGGTATATACATTCTATAAATTGTTGTTATTACAAATATTCTTACAAAAGTAAATGTGTTCTGTGTTTTCATTGCTGTTCTTATGTAAATAAACAACCTTGGGTTTTCACACCCCAGTTCTCTTTCCATTTGCTTCCGGCACCGGCAGTATTGGCCAAGTTGTGTTTTCCACTTGCTCCCGGATCCCAGGGCTGGAGGTTCATGGGGGATCTGGCACAGCCACCCCAGCAGTGGTTGTCCCACTCAGAGGGTTCCGATGACAGAGGTCACTGTCTCCTTGCTGTCTCTCTGGACACACTGGGGAGCTGCAGGGGCGAATCCCAGCGTGCCCTGGCCCATGGGATCCCATGTTGGGACTCAATGTCCCAGCCCGGGTGAGCACTGGTTGTGGCCCTGGGCTCAGCATGGCAGGCCTGGTGCTCACAGCAGTGCAGACTTCAAGCTGGCCATGCACAGCTCCGTGTTTCTCCCAAAAATATCACTGCTGCAGCACCTGGGGTTCCCCAGTGCTGGGCTTTTTATCCCCACTGCATGGAGGATCACATGGCAGGGCAAAGGATGGATCCCATGTGGCATCCAACCTGCCCTGATCCAGGCTGGGCACAGCCTGATGAAGGATGAGCACATCTCGCAGGGATATGGAAACCTCCCCTGAAAACCCAGTTCAGGCAGAGCCTGAGCTCTTTTGTGGCTCTGGGCAGGAAGATGCTCAGGATCTCCCAGAGAGGCTCAGCGGGCAGTAGGATTGTGCCTGCATCTCGCTCTGGACATGCCAGTGGCTCAAGTGAGAGCTGTGGGAATGATTTATAATGCACCGAGAGGGGCCACAGTCCTGCAAGGCTCTTACATCAGGAGCAAAGAGCAGCCTGCAGGGTGGGGAAGGCTGGAGCTGTAGCACTGTGTGCTCATCCCTCACCTTAATGGGGAGCTGCCCCCAGAGTTGCTATGTATCACTTTGATGGTTCTCCTGTTGGGTGCATTTTGGAGCAGCTGTTATCTGTGGCTTTTTATGGTGATCCTGTGGAAAGCAGCCATTTACCTGCTGTGATGAACTCAAAACTAATACTAACTCTTCATTCCCTTTGGTTTTATTTGGGTTTTTTTAGTCTCTTTGTTTGATTGGTTTGCATGGGTTCGTTTGTTTCTAGGTTTTGTCTGTTTTGGTTTGAGTCTTTTGTTTGCTTTTTCATAAGACTCAGGTGAAGTTGGCATAGCCAAAGTCAAGAGAATGTACACCAGGCTTGACTTTCCAGAAATTACTTTTGGCTGGGTTTAACTGCATTCTCCAGGCTCAGGATGACCAGTACATTTGCAGGATTTGCTCTGCAACATCAGCTTGCCCAGACTCTGCTCGGTGATTCACAAATGGAGAAGACAATGGATATTGTGCCAAGCTTCCTTTCAAACAGCCAAAACTGCAACGGCATGAGAGAAAAAAAGAAAAAAACAGAGACTATATTCACCAATTAGAGCAGAAGCAGTGTCCCACCATCTTGCCCTCCACTCTTATTAATTTTGTACATTGAGAGGCAAACCTGGGCCTAAAGCTTCCGTCTCTCAGTTCCTGATGCCATTTGACTCCAGCCTGGACTCCCCCAGATCACACTGCCTGCTTTCCACGTGGGGCTGGGGATGCTCAGCCTGGAAAGAGGAGACCCTGGGGAGGCCTCACTGCAGCTCTGCAGGACTGCAAGGGTGCCACAAGAAAGATTGGGACAGGGTGTTCCACAGGGCCTGTGGCAACAGGACAAGGGGGGACGGCTTTCAGCTGCAGGAGGCTGATTGAAGTTGGATCTGAGGAAGATGCTCTCTTCCACTGAGGGTGCTGAGGCACTGGCCCAGGCTGTGGATGCTCCATCCTTGGGAACAGGGCTCTGAGCACCATGGTCTGGGGGAACGTTGCTAAGCATGGAACCAAAGGCTCTCTAGCTCAATGGTCATGTCATAATCCATGTCCCATCTGGAACTGCCAGCAGCCAGCAAGCAGCACAACACAACCGCTGGCCCTGGGCTCAGCACACGCTGCACGCTGCTCCTGCTGCTCCTGTCACCCTTCTTGTTCCTGCCCCCGAGACCTCATCTCATCAGTCTCAAAAGCTGCCTAAGGCCTGGATTGTGTCATCCATCCCTGCAGGATGCTCACATTTGTCCTGAGGAAGGTACAGTGCCATTCCATGGAGGTGGATCCCCCCAGCTGCCCGGGTGTGGGCTGGAGTTCTGGGGGGATGGGGTGGGACAGGGACCCCACTCTGAGGTTTTCCTACCTCTGCACGCTGTTGCAGGTAGAGAAGACAAGATGGAGGTGGACAGACAGACTGATAGAGAGGAGAAGATGGAAGTGGAGGGAGAAAAGAGAGGAGAGGAAGAGATGGAGGTGGACACAATAATGGATACGGAGGAGGAGATGGAGGTGGATGGAGAACAGACTGGAGAGGAAGAGATGGAGATTGATGAGGATGAGGAGATGGACGTGGAAATGGAAGAGTACACCGAGGAGATGGACATTGATGAGGAAGATGAAGAGGAGGCCATGGTCCTGGGATGAAGAGCAATGCCAGCAGCAGGACAGGCATGTGGTCCCCACAGGCACAGTGGGTTCCCTGCAGCCAGGCTGGGGTGGGATTGGGCTGGGTGGTCCCTGCTCAGGCACGTGGTACCCAGTGCCTTGGGTTCTGGTGGCCATGCCCAGCCTGTCCTGTGCTTGCTTTGGGCCACACAAGCCCCATGGCAGTGCCTGGGGCCCAGCCCCCAGACCCAGCCAGCCTCAGCTCTGGCAGCAGAGTCCCAGTGTGCCAGCCTGGGGACACACGGAAGAGCCCTCTGTGCCTGACTGGAGTGACCATGGCACCTGCTTTTCTTCCCGGACTGATGGAGATCCTGGACTGAAATGGCACCCTTTTGTACATAGTTTTTAGAGTTTGTTCTTGTTTTTGCCATATAGGTTTTAGGGCTTCGTTTTGTCTTCTGTAAATACATTTCAAATATTGTTGTTAGATATGTTCTTAGGTATATACATTCTATAAATTGTTGTTATTACAAATATTCTTACAAAAGTAAATGTGTTCTGTGTTTTCATTGCTGTTCTTATGTAAATAAACAACCTTGGGTTTTCACACCCCAGTTCTCTTTCCATTTGCTTCCGGCACCGGCAGTATTGGCCAAGTTGTGTTTTCCACTTGCTCCCGGATCCCAGGGCTGGAGGTTCATGGGGGATCTGGCACAGCCACCCCAGCAGTGGTTGTCCCACTCAGAGGGTTCCGATGACAGAGGTCACTGTCTCCTTGCTGTCTCTCTGGACACACTGGGGAGCTGCAGGGGCGAATCCCAGCGTGCCCTGTCCCATGGGATCCCATGTTGGGACTCAATGTCCCAACCCGGGTGAGCACTGGTTGTGGCCCTGGGCTCAGCATGGCAGGCCTGGTGCTCACAGCAGTGCACACTTCAAGCTGGCCATGCACAGCTCCGTGTTTCTCCCAAAAATATCACTCCTGCAGCACCTGGGGTTCCCCAGTGCTGGGCTTTTTATCCCCACTGCATGGAGGATCACATGGCAGGGCAAAGGATGGATCCCATGTGGCATCCAACCTGCCCTGATCCAGGCTGGGCACAGCCTGATGAAGGATGAGCACATCTCGCAGGGATAGGCAAACCTCCCCTGAAAACCCAGTTCAGGCAGAGCCTGAGCTCTTTTGTGGCTCTGGGCAGGAAGATGCTCAGGATCTCCCAGAGAGGCTCAGCGGGCAGTAGGATTGTGCCTGCATCTCGCTCTGGACATGCCAGTGGCTCAAGTGAGAGCTGTGGGAATGATTTATAATGCACCGAGAGGGGCCACAGTCCTGCAAGGCTCTTACATCAGGAGCAAAGAGCAGCCTGCAGGGTGGGGAAGGCTGGAGCTGTAGCACTGTGTGCTCATCCCTCACCTTAATGGGGAGCTGCCCCCAGAGTTGCTATGTATCACTTTGATGGTTCTCCTGTTGGGTGTATTTTGGAGCAGCTGTTATCTGTGGCTTTTTATGGTGATCCTGTGGAAAGCAGCCATTTACCTGCTGTGATGAACTCAAAACTAATACTAACTCTTCATTGCCTTTGGTTTTATTTGGGGTTTTTTTAGTCTCTTTGTTTGATTGGTTTGCATGGGTTTGTTTGTTTCTAGGTTTTGTCTGTTTTGGTTTGAGTCTTTTGTTTGCTTTTTCATAAGACTCAGGTGAAGTTGGCATAGCCAAAGTCAAGAGAATGTACACCAGGCTTGACTTTCCAGAAATTACTTTTGGCTGGGTTTAACTGCATTCTCCAGGCTCAGGATGACCAGTACATTTGCAGGATTTGCTCTGCAACATCAGCTTGCCCTGACTCTGCTCGGTGATTCACAAATGGAGAAGACAATGGATATTGTGCCAAGCTTCCTTTCAAACAGCCAAAACTGCAACGGCATGAGAGAAAAAAAGAAAAAAAACAGAGACTATATTCACCAATTAGAGCAGAATCATTGTCCCACCATCTTGCCCTCCACTCTTATTAATTTTATACATTGAGAGGCAAACCTGGGCCTAAAGCTTCCGTCTCTCAGTTCCTGATGCCATTTGACTCCAGCCTGGACTCCCCCAGATCACACTGCCTGCTTTCCACGTGGGGCTGGGGATGCTCAGCCTGGAAAGAGGAGACCCTGGGGAGGCCTCACTGCAGCTCTGCAGGACTGCAAGGGTGCCACAAGAAAGATTGGGACAGGGTGTTCCACAGGGCCTGTGGCAACAGGACAAGGGGGGACGGCTTTCAGCTGCAGGAGGCTGATTGAAGTTGGATCTGAGGAAGCTGCTCTCTTCCACTGAGGGTGCTGAGGCACTGGCCCAGGCTGTGGATGCTCCATCCTTGGGAACAGGGCTCTGAGCACCATGGTCTGGGGGAACGTTGCTAAGCATGGAACCAAAGGCTCTCTAGCTCAATGGTCATGTCATAATCCATGTCCCATCTGGAACTGCCAGCAGCCAGCAAGCAGCACAACACAACCGCTGGCCCTGGGCTCAGCACACGCTGCACGCTGCTCCTGCTGCTCCTGTCACCCTTCTTGTTCCTGCCCCCGAGACCTCATCTCATCAGTCTCAAAAGCTGCCTAAGGCCTGGATTGTGTCATCCATCCCTGCAGGATGCTCACATTTGTCCTGAGGAAGGTACAGTGCCATTCCATGGAGGTGGATCCCCCCAGCTGCCCGGGTGTGGGCTGGAGTTCTGGGGGGATGGGGTGGGACAGGGACCCCACTCTGAGGTTTTCCTACCTCTGCACGCTGTTGCAGGTAGAGAAGACAAGATGGAGGTGGACAGACAGACTGATAGAGAGGAGAAGATGGAAGTGGAGGGAGAAAAGAGAGGAGAGGAAGAGATTGCGGTGGACACAATAATGGATACGGAGGAGGAGATGGAGGTGGATGGAGAACAGACTGGAGAGGAAGAGATGGAGGTTGATGAGGATGAGGAGATGGACGTGGAAATGGAAGAGTACACCGAGGAGATGGACATTGATGAGGAAGATGAAGAGGAGGCCATGGTCCTGGGATGAAGAGCAATGCCAGCAGCACGACAGGCATGTGGTCCCCACAGGCACAGTGGGTTCCCTGCAGCCAGGCTGGGGCGGGATTGGGCTGGGTGGTCCCTGCTCAGGCACGTGGTACCCAGTGCCTTGGGTTCTGGTGGCCATGCCCAGCCTGTCCTGTGCTTGCTTTGGGCCACACAAGCCCCATGGCAGTGCCTGGGGCCCAGCCCCCAGACCCAGCCAGCCTCAGCTCTGGCAGCAGAGTCCCAGTGTGCCAGCCTGGGGACACACGGAAGAGCCCTCTGTGCCTGACTGGAGTGACCATGGCACCTGCTTTTCTTCCCGGACTGATGGAGATCCTGGACTGAAATGGCACCCTTTTGTACATAGTTTTTAGAGTTTGTTCTTGTTTTTGCCATATAGGTTTTAGGGCTTCGTTTTGTCTTCTGTAAATACATTTCAAATATTGTTGTTAGATATGTTCTTAGGTATATACATTCTATAAATTGTTGTTATTACAAATATTCTTACAAAAGTAAATGTGTTCTGTGTTTTCATTGCTGTTCTTATGTAAATAAACAACCTTGGGTTTTCACACCCCAGTTCTCTTTCCATTTGCTTCCGGCACCGGCAGTATTGGCCAAGTTGTGTTTTCCACTTGCTCCCGGATCCCAGGGCTGGAGGTTCATGGGGGATCTGGCACAGCCACCCCAGCAGTGGTTGTCCCACTCAGAGGGTTCCGATGACAGAGGTCACTGTCTCCTTGCTGTTTCTCTGGACACACTGGGGAGCTGCAGGGGCGAATCCCAGCGTGCCCTGTCCCATGGGATCCCATGTTGGGACTCAATGTCCCAGCCCGGGTGAGCACTGGTTGTGGCCCTGGGCTCAGCATGGCAGGCCTGGTGCTCGCAGCAGTGCACACTTCAAGCTGGCCATGCACAGCTCCGTGTTTCTCCCAAAAATATCACTGCTGCAGCACCTGGGGTTCCCCAGTGCTGGGCTTTTTATCCCCACTGCATGGAGGATCACATGGCAGGGCAAAGGATGGATCCCATGTGGCATCCAACCTGCCCTGATCCAGGCTGGGCACAGCCTGATGAAGGATGAGCACATCTCGCAGGGATAGGCAAACCTCCCCTGAAAACCCAGTTCAGGCAGAGCCTGAGCTCTTTTGTGGCTCTGGGCAGGAAGATGCTCAGGATCTCCCAGAGAGGCTCAGCGGGCAGTAGGATTGTGCCTGGATCTCGCTCTGGACATGCCAGTGGCTCAAGTGAGACCTGTGGGAATGATTTATAATGCACCGAGAGGGGCCACAGTCCTGCAAGGCTCTTACATCAGGAGCAAAGAGCAGCCTGCAGGGTGGGGAAGGCTGGAGCTGTAGCACTGTGTGCTCATCCCTCACCTTAATGGGGAGCTGCCCCCAGAGTTGCTATGTATCACTTTGATGGTTCTCCTGTTGGGTGCATTTTGGAGCAGCTGTTATCTGTGGCTTTTTATGGTGATCCTGTGGAAAGCAGCCATTTACCTGCTGTGATGAACTCAAAACTAATACTAACTCTTCATTCCCTTTGGTTTTATTTGGGGTTTTTTTAGTCTCTTTGTTTGATTGGTTTGCATGGGTTCGTTTGTTTCTAGGTTTTGTCTGTTTTGGTTTGAGTCTTTTGTTTGCTTTTTCATAAGACTCAGGTGAAGTTGGCATAGCCAAAGTCAAGAGAATGTACACCAGGCTTGACTTTCCAGAAATTACTTTTGGCTGGGTTTAACTGCATTCTCCAGGCTCAGGATGACCACTACATTTGCAGGATTTGCTCTGCAACATCAGCTTGCCCAGACTCTGCTCGGTGATTCACAAATGGAGAAGACAATGGATATTGTGCCAAGCTTCCTTTCAAACAGCCAAAACTGCAACGGCATGAGAGAAAAAAAGAAAAAAACAGAGACTATATTCACCAATTAGAGCAGAAGCTGCGTCCCACCATCTTGCCCTCCACTCTTATTAATTTTGTACATTGAGAGGCAAACCTGGGCCTCAAGCTTCCGTCTCTCATTTCCTGATGCCATTTGACTCCAGCCTGGACTCCCCCTGATCACACTGCCTGCTTTCCACGTGGGGCTGGGGATGCTCAGCCTGGAAAGAGGAGACCCTGGGGAGGCCTCACTGCAGCTCTGCAGGACTGCAAGGGTGCCACAAGAAAGATTGGGACAGGGTGTTCCACAGGGCCTGTGGCAACAGGACAAGGGGGGACGGCTTTCAGCTGCAGGAGGCTGATTGAAGTTGGATCTGAGGAAGCTGCTCTCTTCCACTGAGGGTGCTGAGGCACTGGCCCAGGCTGTGGATGCTCCATCCTTGGGAACAGGGCTCTGAGCACCATTGTCTGGGGGAACGTTGCTAAGCATGGAACCAAAGGCTCTCTAGCTCAGCGATCATGTCACAATCCATGTCCCATCTGGAACTGCCAGCAGCCAGCAAGCAGCACAACACAACCGCTGGCCCTGGGCTCAGCACACGCTGCACGCTGCTCCTGCTGCTCCTGTCACCCTTCTTGTTCCTGCCCCCGAGACCTCATCTCATCAGTCTCAAAAGCTACCTAAGGCCTGGATTGTGTCATCCATCCCTGCAGGATGCTCACATTTGTCCTGAGGAAGGTACAGTGCCATTCCATGGAGGTGGATCCCCCCAGCTGCCCGGGTGTGGGCTGGAGTTCTGGGGGGATGGGGTGGGACAGGGACCCCACTCTGAGGTTTTGCTACCTCTGCAGGCTGTTGCAGGTAGAGAAGACAAGATGGAGGTGGACAGACAGACTGATAGAGAGGAGAAGATGGAAGTGGAGGGAGAAAAGAGAGGAGAGGAAGAGATGGAGGTGGACACAATAATGGATACGGAGGAGGAGATGGAGGTGGATGGAGAACAGACTGGAGAGGAAGAGATGGAGGTTGATGAGGATGAGGAGATGGACGTGGAAATGGAAGAGTACACCGAGGAGATGGACATTGATGAGGAAGATGAAGAGGAGGCCATGGTCCTGGGATGAAGAGCGATGCCAGCAGCAGGACAGGCATGTGGTCCCCACAGGCACAGTGGGTTCCCTGCAGCCAGGCTGGGGTGGGATTGGGCTGGGTGGTCCCTGCTCAGGCACATGGTACCCAGTGCCTTGGGTTCTGGTGGCCATGCCCAGCCTGTCCTGTGCTTGCTTTGGGCCACACAAGCCCCATGGCAGTGCCTGGGGCCCAGCCCCCAGACCCAGCCAGCCTCAGCTCTGGCAGCAGAGTCCCAGTGTGCCAGCCTGGGGACACACGGAAGAGCCCTCTGTGCCTGACTGGAGTGACCATGGCACCTGCTTTTCTTCCCGGACTGATGGAGATCCTGGACTGAAATGGCACCCTTTTGTACATAGTTTTTAGAGTTTGTTCTTGTTTTTGCCATATAGGTTTTAGGGCTTCGTTTTGTCTTCTGTAAATACATTTCAAATATTGTTGTTAGATATCTTCTTAGGTATATACATTCTATAAATTGTTGTTATTACAAATATTCTTACAAAAGTAAATGTGTTCTGTGTTTTCATTGCTGTTCTTATGTAAATAAACAACCTTGGGTTTTCACACCCCAGTTCTCTTTCCATTTGCTTCCGGCACAGGCAGTATTGGCCAAGTTGTGTTTTCCACTTGCTCCCGGATCCCAGGGCTGGAGGTTCATGGGGGAGCTGGCACAGCCACCCCAGCAGTGGTTGTCCCACTCAGAGGGTTCCGCTGACAGAGGTCACTGTCTCCTTGCTGTCTCTCTGGACACACTGGGGAGCTGCAGGGGCGAATCCCAGCGTGCCCTGTCCCATGGGATCCCATGTTGGGACTCAATGTCCCAGCCCGGGTGAGCACTGGTTGTGGCCCTGGGCTCAGCATGGCAGGCCTGGTGCTCGCAGCAGTGCACACTTCAAGCTGGCCATGCACAGCTCCGTGTTTCTCCCAAAAATATCACTCCTGCAGCACCTGGGGTTCCCCAGTGCTGGGCTTTTTATCCCCACTGCATGGAGGATCACATGGCAGGGCAAAGGATGGATCCCATGTGGCATCCAACCTGCCCTGATCCAGGCTGGGCACAGCCTGATGAAGGATGAGCACATCTCGCAGGGATAGGCAAACCTCCCCTGAAAACCCAGTTCAGGCAGAGCCTGAGCTCTTTTGTGGCTCTGGGCAGGAAGATGCTCAGGATCTCCCAGAGAGGCTCAGCGGGCAGTAGGATTGTGCCTGGATCTCGCTCTGGACATGCCAGTGGCTCAAGTGAGACCTGTGGGAATGATTTATAATGCACCGAGAGGGGCCACAGTCCTGCAAGGCTCTTACATCAGGAGCAAAGAGCAGCCTGCAGGGTGGGGAAGGCTGGAGCTGTAGCACTGTGTGCTCATCCCTCATCTTCATGGGGAGCTGCCCCCAGAGTTGCTATGTATTACTTTGATGGTTCTCCTGTTGGGTGTATTTTGGAGCAGCTCTTATCTGTGGCTTTTTATGGTGATCCTGTGGAAAGCAGCCATTTACCTGCTGTGATGAACTCAAAACTAATACTAACTCTTCATTCCCTTTGGTTTTATTTGGGGTTTTTTTAGTCTCTTTGTTTGATTGGTTTGCATGGGTTTGTTTGTTTCTAGGTTTTGTCTGTTTTGGTTTGAGTCTTTTGTTTGCTTTTTCATAAGACTCAGGTGAAGTTGGCATAGCCAAAGTCAAGAGAATGTACACCAGGCTTGACTTTCCAGAAATTACTTTTGGCTGGGTTTAACTGCATTCTCCAGGCTCAGGATGACCAGTACATTTGCAGGATTTGCTCCGCAACATCAGCTTGCCCAGACTCTGCTCGGTGATTCACAAATGGAGAAGACAATGGATATTGTGCCAAGCTTCCTTTCAAACAGCCAAAACTGCAACGGCATGAGAGAAAAAAAGAAAAAAAACAGAGACTATATTCACCAATTAGAGCAGAAGCAGTGTCCCACCATCTTGCCTTTCACTCTTATTAATTTTGTACATTGAGAGGCAAACCTGGGCCTCAAGCTTCCGTCTCTCATTTCCTGATACCATTTGACTCCAGCCTGGACTCCCCCTGATCACACTGCCTGCTTTCCACGTGGGGCTGGGGATGCTCAGCCTGGAAAGAGGAGACCCTGGGGAGGCCTCACTGCAGCTCTGCAGGACTGCAAGGGTGCCACAAGAAAGATTGGGACAGGGTGTTCCACAGGGCCCGCGGCAACAGGACAAGGGGGGACGGCTTTCAGCTGCAGGAGGCTGATTGAAGTTGGATCTGAGGAAGCTGCTCTCTTCCACTGAGGGTGCTGAGGCACTGGCCCAGGCCGTGGATGCTCCATCCTTGGGAACAGGGCTCTGAGCACCATGGTCTGGGGGAACGTTGCTAAGCATGGAACCAAAGGCTCTCTAGCTCAGTGGTCATGTCACAATCCATGTCCCATCTGGAACTGCCAGCAGCCAGCAAGCAGCACAACACAACCGCTGGCCCTGGGCTCAGCACACGCTGCACGCTGCTCCTGCTGCTCCTGTCACCCTTCTTGTTCCTGCCCCCGAGACCTCATCTCATCAGTCTCAAAAGCTGCCTAAGGCCTGGATTGTGTCATCCATCCCTGCAGGATGCTCACATTTGTCCTGAGGAAGGTACAGTGCCATTCCATGGAGGTGGATCCCCCCAGCTGCCCGGGTGTGGGCTGGAGTTCTGGGGGGATGGGGTGGGACAGGGACCCCACTCTGAGGTTTTCCTACCTCTGCACGCTGTTGCAGGTAGAGAAGACAAGATGGAGGTGGACAGACAGACTGATAGAGAGGAGAAGATGGAAGTGGAGGGAGAAAAGAGAGGAGAGGAAGAGATGGAGGTGGACACAATAATGGATACGGAGGAGGAGATGGAGGTGGATGGAGAACAGACTGGAGAGGAAGAGATGGAGGTTGATGAGGATGAGGAGATGGACGTGGAAATGGAAGAGTACACCCAGGAGATGGACATTGATGAGGAAGATGAAGAGGAGGCCATGGTCCTGGGATGAAGAGCAATGCCAGCAGCACGACAGGCATGTGGTCCCCACAGGCACAGTGGGTTCCCTGCAGCCAGGCTGGGGCGGGATTGGGCTGGGTGGTCCCTGCTCAGGCACGTGGTACCCAGTGCCTTGGGTTCTGCTGGCCATGCCCAGCCTGTCCTGTGCTTGCTTTGGGCCACACAAGCCCCATGGCAGTGCCTGGGGCCCAGCCCCCAGACCCAGCCAGCCTCAGCTCTGGCAGCAGAGTCCCAGTGTGCCAGCCTGGGGACACACGGAAGAGCCCTCTGTGCCTGACTGGAGTGACCATGGCACCTGCTTTTCTTCCCGGACTGATGGAGATCCTGGACTGAAAAGGCATCCTTTGTACATAGTTTTTAGAGTTTGTTCTTGTTTTTGCCATATAGGTTTTAGGGCTTCGTTTTGTCTTGTGTAAATACATTTCAAATATTGTTGTTAGATATCTTTTTAGGTATATACATTCTATAAATTGTTGTTATTACAAATATTCTTACAAAAGTAAATGTGTTCTGTGTTTTCATTGCTGTTCTTATGTAAATAAACAACCTTGGGTTTTCACACCCCAGTTCTCTTTCCATTTGCTTCCGGCACAGGCAGTATTGGCCAAGTTGTGTTTTCCACTTGCTCCCGGTTCCCAGGGCTGGAGGTTCATGGGGGAGCTGGCACAGCCACCCCAGCAGTGGTTGTCCCACTCAGAGGGTTCCGCTGACAGAGGTCACTGTCTCCTTGCTGTCCCTCTGGACACACTGGGGAGCTGCAGGGGCGAATCCCAGCGTGCCCTGTCCCATGGGATCCCATGTTGGGACTCAATGTCCCAGCCCAGGTGAGCAATGGTTGTGGCCCTGGGCTCAGCATGGCAGGCCTGGTGCTCGCAGCAGTGCAGACTTCAAGCTGGCCATGCACAGCTCCGTGTTTCTCCCAAAACTATCACTGCTGCAGCACCTGGGGTTCCCCAGTGCTGGGCTTTTTATCCCCACTGCATGGAGGATCACATGGCAGGGCAAAGGATGGATCCCATGTGGCATCCAACCTGCCCTGATCCAGGCTGGGCACAGCCTGATGAAGGATGAGCACATCTCGCAGGGATATGGAAACCTCCCCTGAAAACCCAGTTCAGGCAGAGCCTGAGCTCTTTTGTGGCTCTGGGCAGGAAGATGCTCAGGATCTCCCAGAGAGGCTCAGCGGGCAGTAGGATTGTGCCTGGATCTCGCTCTGGACATGCCAGTGGCTCAAGTGAGACCTGTGGGAATGATTTATAATGCACCGAGAGGGGCCACAGTCCTGCAAGGCTCTTACATCAGGAGCAAAGAGCAGCCTGCAGGGTGGGGAAGGCTGGAGCTGTAGCACTGTGTGCTCATCCCTCACCTTAATGGGGAGCTGCCCCCAGAGTTGCTATGTATCACTTTGATGGTTCTCCGGTTGGGTGCATTTTGGAGCAGCTGTTATCTGTGGCTTTTTATGGTGATCCTGTGGAAAGCAGCCATTTACCTGCTGTGATGAACTCAAAACTAATACTAACTCTTCATTCCCTTTGGTTTTATTTGGGTTTTTTTTAGTCTCTTTGTTTGATTGGTTTGCATGGGTTCCTTTGTTTCTAGGTTTTGTCTGTTTTGGTTTGAGTCTTTTGTTTGCTTTTTCATAAGACTCAGGTGAAGTTGGCATAGCCAAAGTCAAGAGAATGTACACCAGGCTTGACTTTCCAGAAATTACTTTTGGCTGGGTTTAACTGCATTCTCCAGGCTCAGGATGACCAGTACATTTGCAGGATTTGCTCTGCAACATCAGCTTGCCCTGACTCTGCTCGGTGATTCACAAATGGAGAAGACAATGGATATTGTGCCAAGCTTCCTTTCAAACAGCCAAAACTGCAACGGCATGAGAGAAAAAAAGAAAAAAACAGAGACTATATTCACCAATTAGAGCAGAAGCAGTGTCCCACCATCTTGCCCTCCACTCTTATTAATTTTATACATTGAGAGGCAAACCTGGGCCTAAAGCTTCCGTCTCTCAGTTCCTGATGCCATTTGACTCCAGCCTGGACTCCCCCAGATCACACTGCCTGCTTTCCACGTGGGGCTGGGGATGCTCAGCCTGGAAAGAGGAGACCCTGGGGAGGCCTCACTGCAGCTCTGCAGGACTGCAAGGGTGCCACAAGAAAGATTGGGACAGGGTGTTCCACAGGGCCTGTGGCAACAGGACAAGGGGGGACGGCTTTCAGCTGCAGGAGGCTGATTGAAGTTGGATCTGAGGAAGCTGCTCTCTTCCACTGAGGGTGCTGAGGCACTGGCCCAGGCTGTGGATGCTCCATCCTTGGGAACAGGGCTCTGAGCACCATGGTCTGGGGGAACGTTGCTAAGCATGGAACCAAAGGCTCTCTAGCTCAATGGTCATGTCATAATCCATGTCACATCTGGAACTGCCAGCAGCCAGCAAGCAGCACAACACAACCGCTGGCCCTGGGCTCAGCACATGCTGCACGCTGCTCCTGCTGCTCCTGTCACCCTTCTTGTTCCTGCCCCCGAGACCTCATCTCATCAGTCTCAAAAGCTGCCTAAGGCCTGGATTGTGTCATCCATCCCTGCAGGATGCTCACATTTGTCCTGAGGAAGGTACAGTGCCATTCCATGGAGGTGGATCCCCCCAGCTGCCCGGGTGTGGGCTGGAGTTCTGGGGGGATGGGGTGGGACAGGGACCCCACTCTGAGGTTTTCCTACCTCTGCACGCTGTTGCAGGTAGAGAAGACAAGATGGAGGTGGACAGACAGACTGATAGAGAGGAGAAGATGGAAGTGGAGGGAGAAAAGAGAGGAGAGGAAGAGATGGAGGTGGACACAATAATGGATACGGAGGAGGAGATGGAGGTGGATGGAGAACAGACTGGAGAGGAAGAGATGGAGGTTGATGAGGATGAGGAGATGGACGTGGAAATGGAAGAGTACACCGAGGAGATGGACATTGATGAGGAAGATGAAGAGGAGGCCATGGTCCTGGGATGAAGAGCGATGCCAGCAGCACGACAGGCATGTGGTCCCCACAGGCACAGTGGGTTCCCTGCAGCCAGGCTGGGGTGGGATTGGGCTGGGTGGTCCCTGCTCAGGCACATGGTACCCAGTGCCTTGGGTTCTGGTGGCCATGCCCAGCCTGTCCTGTGCTTGCTTTGGGCCACACAAGCCCCATGGCAGTGCCTGGGGCCCAGCCCCCAGACCCAGCCAGCCTCAGCTCTGGCAGCAGAGTCCCAGTGTGCCAGCCTGGGGACACACGGAAGAGCCCTCTGTGCCTGACTGGAGTGACCATGGCACCTGCTTTTCTTCCCGGACTGATGGAGATCCTGGACTGAAATGGCACCCTTTTGTACATAGTTTTTAGAGTTTGTTCTTGTTTTTGCCATATAGGTTTTAGGGCTTCGTTTTGTCTTCTGTAAATACATTTCAAATATTGTTGTTAGATATCTTCTTAGGTATATACATTCTATAAATTGTTGTTATTACAAATATTCTTACAAAAGTAAATGTGTTCTGTGTTTTCATTGCTGTTCTTATGTAAATAAACAACCTTGGGTTTTCACACCCCAGTTCTCTTTCCATTTGCTTCCGGCACAGGCAGTATTGGCCAAGTTGTGTTTTCCACTTGCTCCCGGATCCCAGGGCTGGAGGTTCATGGGGGAGCTGGCACAGCCACCCCAGCAGTGGTTGTCCCACTCAGAGGGTCCCGCTGACAGAGGTCACTGTCTCCTTGCTGTCTCTCTGGACACACTGGGGAGCTGCAGGGGCGAATCCCAGCGTGCCCTGTCCCATGGGATCCCATGTTGGGACTCAATGTCCCAGCCCGGGTGAGCACTGGTTGTGGCCCTGGGCTCAGCATGGCAGGCCTGGTGCTCGCAGCAGTGCACACTTCAAGCTGGCCATGCACAGCTCCGTGTTTCTCCCAAAAATATCACTCCTGCAGCACCTGGGGTTCCCCAGTGCTGGGCTTTTTATCCCCACTGCATGGAGGATCACATGGCAGGGCAAAGGATGGATCCCATGTGGCATCCAACCTGCCCTGATCCAGGCTGGGCACAGCCTGATGAAGGATGAGCACATCTCGCAGGGATAGGCAAACCTCCCCTGAAAACCCAGTTCAGGCAGAGCCTGAGCTCTTTTGTGGCTCTGGGCAGGAAGATGCTCAGGATCTCCCAGAGAGGCTCAGCGGGCAGTAGGATTGTGCCTGGATCTCGCTCTGGACATGCCAGTGGCTCAAGTGAGACCTGTGGGAATGATTTATAATGCACCGAGAGGGGCCACAGTCCTGCAAGGCTCTTACATCAGGAGCAAAGAGCAGCCTGCAGGGTGGGGAAGGCTGGAGCTGTAGCACTGTGTGCTCATCCCTCATCTTCATGGGGAGCTGCCCCCAGAGTTGCTATGTATTACTTTGATGGTTCTCCTGTTGGGTGTATTTTGGGGCAGCTGTTATCTGTGGCTTTTTATGGTGATCCTGTGGAAAGCAGCCATTTACCTGCTGTGATGAACTCAAAACTAATACTAACTCTTCATTGCCTTTGGTTTTATTTGGGGTTTTTTTAGTCTCTTTGTTTGATTGGTTTGCATGGGTTTGTTTGTTTCTAGGTTTTGTCTGTTTTGGTTTGAGTCTTTTGTTTGCTTTTTCATAAGACTCAGGTGAAGTTGGCATAGCCAAAGTCAAGAGAATGTACACCAGGCTTGACTTTCCAGAAATTACTTTTGGCTGGGTTTAACTGCATTCTCCAGGCTCAGGATGACCAGTACATTTGCAGGATTTGCTCTGCAACATCAGCTTGCCCAGACTCTGCTCGGTGATTCACAAATGGAGAAGACAATGGATATTGTGCCAAGCTTCCTTTCAAACAGCCAAAACTGCAACGGCATGAGAGAAAAAAAGAAAAAAAACAGAGACTATATTCACCAATTAGAGCAGAAGCAGTGTCCCACGATCTTGCCTTTCACTCTTATTAATTTTGTACATTGAGAGGCAAACCTGGGCCTCAAGCTTCCGTCTCTCATTTCCTGATGCCATTTGACTCCAGCCTGGACTCCCCCTGATCACACTGCCTGCTTTCCACGTGGGGCTGGGGATGCTCAGCCTGGAAAGAGGAGACCCTGGGGAGGCCTCACTGCAGCTCTGCAGGACTGCAAGGGTGCCACAAGAAAGATTGGGACAGGGTGTTCCACAGGGCCCGCGGCAACAGGACAAGGGGGGACGGCTTTCAGCTGCAGGAGGCTGATTGAAGTTGGATCTGAGGAAGCTGCTCTCTTCCACTGAGGGTGCTGAGGCACTGGCCCAGGCCGTGGATGCTCCATCCTTGGGAACAGGGCTCTGAGCACCATGGTCTGGGGGAACGTTGCTAAGCATGGAACCAAAGGCTCTCTAGCTCAGTGGTCATGTCACAATCCATGTCCCATCTGGAACTGCCAGCAGCCAGCAAGCAGCACAACACAACCGCTGGCCCTGGGCTCAGCACACGCTGCACGCTGCTCCTGCTGCTCCTGTCACCCTTCTTGTTCCTGCCCCCGAGACCTCATCTCATCAGTCTCAAAAGCTGCCTAAGGCCTGGATTGTGTCATCCATCCCTGCAGGATGCTCACATTTGTCCTGAGGAAGGTACAGTGCCATTCCATGGAGGTGGATCCCCCCAGCTGCCCGGGTGTGGGCTGGAGTTCTGGGGGGATGGGGTGGGACAGGGACCCCACTCTGAGGTTTTGCTACCTCTGCAGGCTGTTGCAGGTAGAGAAGACAAGATGGAGGTGGACAGACAGACTGATAGAGAGGAGAAGATGGAAGTGGAGGGAGAAAAGAGAGGAGAGGAAGAGATGGAGGTGGACACAATAATGGATACGGAGGAGGAGATGGAGGTGGATGGAGAACAGACTGGAGAGGAAGAGATGGAGGTTGATGAGGATGAGGAGATGGACGTGGAAATGGAAGAGTACACCCAGGAGATGGACATTGATGAGGAAGATGAAGAGGAGCCCATGGTCCTGGGATGAAGAGCAATGCCAGCAGCACGACAGGCATGTGGTCCCCACAGGCACAGTGGGTTCCCTGCAGCCAGGCTGGGGCGGGATTGGGCTGGGTGGTCCCTGCTCAGGCACGTGGTACCCAGTGCCTTGGGTTCTGGTGGCCATGCCCAGCTTGTCCTGTGCTTGCTTTGGGCCACACAAGCCCCATGGCAGTGCCTGGGGCCCAGCCCCCAGACCCAGCCAGCCTCAGCTCTGGCAGCAGAGTCCCAGTGTGCCAGCCTGGGGACACACGGAAGAGCCCTCTGTGCCTGACTGGAGTGACCATGGCACCTGCTTTTCTTCCCGGACTGATGGAGATCCTGGACTGAAAAGGCATCCTTTGTACATAGTTTTTAGAGTTTGTTCTTGTTTTTGCCATATAGGTTTTAGGGCTTCGTTTTGTCTTCTGTAAATACATGTCAAATATTGTTGTTAGATATGTTCTTAGGTATATACATTCTATAAATTGTTGTTATTACAAATATTCTTACAAAAGTAAATGTGTTCTGTGTTTTCATTGCTGTTCTTATGTAAATAAACAACCTTGGGTTTTCACACCCCAGTTCTCTTTCCATTTGCTTCCGGCACAGGCAGTATTGGCCAAGTTGTGTTTTCCACTTGCTCCCGGTTCCCAGGGCTGGAGGTTCATGGGGGAGCTGGCACAGCCACCCCAGCAGTGGTTGTCCCACTCAGAGGGTTCCGCTGACAGAGGTCACTGTCTCCTTGCTGTCCCTCTGGACACACTGGGGAGCTGCAGGGGCGAATCCCAGCGTGCCCTGTCCCATGGGATCCCATGTTGGGACTCAATGTCCCAGCCCAGGTGAGCAATGGTTGTGGCCCTGGGCTCAGCATGGCAGGCCTGGTGCTCGCAGCAGTGCAGACTTCAAGCTGGCCATGCACAGCTCCGTGTTTCTCCCAAAACTATCACTGCTGCAGCACCTGGGGTTCCCCAGTGCTGGGCTTTTTATCCCCACTGCATGGAGGATCACATGGCAGGGCAAAGGATGGATCCCATGTGGCATCCAACCTGCCCTGATCCAGGCTGGGCACAGCCTGATGAAGGATGAGCACATCTCGCAGGGATAGGCAAACCTCCCCTGAAAACCCAGTTCAGGCAGAGCCTGAGCTCTTTTGTGGCTCTGGGCAGGAAGATGCTCAGGATCTCCCAGAGAGGCTCAGCGGGCAGTAGGATTGTGCCTGGATCTCGCTCTGGACATGCCAGTGGCTCAAGTGAGACCTGTGGGAATGATTTATAATGCACCGAGAGGGGCCACAGTCCTGCAAGGCTCTTACATCAGGAGCAAAGAGCAGCCTGCAGGGTGGGGAAGGCTGGAGCTGTAGCACTGTGTGCTCATCCCTCACCTTAATGGGGAGCTGCCCCCAGAGTTGCTATGTATTACTTTGATGGTTCTCCTGTTGGGTGCATTTTGGAGCAGCTGTTATCTGTGGCTTTTTATGGTGATCCTGTGGAAAGCAGCCATTTACCTGCTGTGATGAACTCAAAACTAATACTAACTCTTCATTCCCTTTGGTTTTATTTGGGTTTTTTTAGTCTCTTTGTTTGATTGGTTTTCATGGGTTTGTTTGTTTCTAGGTTTTGTCTGTTTTGGTTTGAGTCTTTTGTTTGCTTTTTCATAAGACTCAGGTGAAGTTGGCATAGCCAAAGTCAAGAGAATGTACACCAGGCTTGACTTTCCAGAAATTACTTTTGGCTGGGTTTAACTGCATTCTCCAGGCTCAGGATGACCAGTACATTTGCAGGATTTGCTCTGCAACATCAGCTTGCCCAGACTCTGCTCGGTGATTCACAAATGGAGAAGACAATGGATATTGTGCCAAGCTTCCTTTCAAACAGCCAAAACTGCAACGGCATGAGAGAAAAAAAGAAAAAAAACAGAGACTATATTCACCAATTAGAGCAGAAGCAGTGTCCCACCATCTTGCCTTCCACTCTTATTAATTTTGTACATTGAGAGGCAAACCTGGGCCTAAAGCTTCCGTCTCTCAGTTCCTGATGCCATTTGACTCCAGCCTGGACTCCCCCAGATCACACTGCCTGCTTTCCACGTGGGGCTGGGGATGCTCAGCCTGGAAAGAGGAGACCCTGGGGAGGCCTCACTGCAGCTCTGCAGGACTGCAAGGGTGCCACAAGAAAGATTGGGACAGGGTGTTCCACAGGGCCTGTGGCAACAGGACAAGGGGGGAGGGCTTTTAGCTGCAGGAGGCTGATTGAAGTTGGATCTGAGGAAGCTGCTCTCTTCCACTGAGGGTGCTGAGGCACTGGCCCAGGCTGTGGATGCTCCATCCTTGGGAACAGGGCTCTGAGCACCATGGTCTGGGGGAACGTTGCTAAGCATGGAACCAAAGGCTCTCTAGCTCAGTGGTCATGTCACAATCCATGTCCCATCTGGAACTGCCAGCAGCCAGCAAGCAGCACAACACAACCGCTGGCCCTGGGCTCAGCACACGCTGCACGCTGCTCCTGCTGCTCCTGTCACCCTTCTTGTTCCTGCCCCCGAGACCTCATCTCATCAGTCTCAAAAGCTGCCTAAGGCCTGGATTGTGTCATCCATCCCTGCAGGATGCTCACATTTGTCCTGAGGAAGGTACAGTGCCATTCCATGGAGGTGGATCCCCCCAGCTGCCCGGGTGTGGGCTGGAGTTCTGGGGGGATGGGGTGGGACAGGGACCCCACTCTGAGGTTTTGCTACCTCTGCAGGCTGTTGCAGGTAGAGAAGACAAGATGGAGGTGGACAGACAGACTGATAGAGAGGAGAAGATGGAAGTGGAGGGAGAAAAGAGAGGAGAGGAAGAGATGGAGGTGGACACAATAATGGATACGGAGGAGGAGATGGAGGTGGATGGAGAACAGACTGGAGAGGAAGAGATGGAGGTTGATGAGGATGAGGAGATGGACGTGGAAATGGAAGAGTACACCCAGGAGATGGACATTGATGAGGAAGATGAAGAGGAGGCCATGGTCCTGGGATGAAGAGCAATGCCAGCAGCACGACAGGCATGTGGTCCCCACAGGCACAGTGGGTTCCCTGCAGCCAGGCTGGGGCGGGATTGGGCTGGGTGGTCCCTGCTCAGGCACGTGGTACCCAGTGCCTTGGGTTCTGCTGGCCATGCCCAGCCTGTCCTGTTCTTGCTTTGGGCCACACAAGCCCCATGGCAGTGCCTGGGGCCCAGCCCCCAGACCCAGCCAGCCTCAGCTCTGGCAGCAGAGTCCCAGTGTGCCAGCCTGGGGACACACGGAAGAGCCCTCTGTGCCTGACTGGAGTGACCATGGCACCTGCTTTTCTTCCCGGACTGATGGAGATCCTGGACTGAAATGGCACCCTTTTGTACATAGTTTTTAGAGTTTGTTCTTATTTTTGGCATGTAGGTTTTAGGGCTTCGTTTTGTCTTCTGTAAATACATTTCAAATATTGTTGTTAGATATGTTCTTAGGTATATACATTCTATAAATTGTTGTTATTACAAATATTCTTACAAAAGTAAATGTGTTCTGTGTTTTCATTGCTGTTCTTATGTAAATAAACAACCTTGGGTTTTCACACCCCAGTTCTCTTTCCATTTGCTTCCGGCACAGGCAGTATTGGCCAAGTTGTGTTTTCCACTTGCTCCCGGTTCCCAGGGCTGGAGGTTCATGGGGGAGCTGGCACAGCCACCCCAGCAGTGGTCGTCCCACTCAGAGGGTTCCGCTGACAGAGGTCACTGTCTCCTTGCTGTCTCTCTGGACACACTGGGGAGCTGCAGGGGCGAATCCAAGCGTGCCCTGTCCCATGGGATCCCATGTTGGGACTCAATGTCCCAGCCCGGGTGAGCACTGGTTGTGGCCCTGGGCTCAGCATGGCAGGCCTGGTGCTCACAGCAGTGCAGACTTCAAGCTGGCCATGCACAGCTCCGTGTTTCTCCCAAAACTATCACTGCTGCAGCACCTGGGGTTCCCCAGTGCTGGGCTTTTTATCCCCACTGCATGGAGGATCACATGGCAGGGCAAAGGATGGGATCCCATGTGGCCTCCAACCTGCCCTGATCCAAGCTGGGCACAGCCTGATGAAGGATGAGCACATCTCGCAGGGATATGGAAACCTCCCCTGAAAACCCAGTTCAGGCAGAGCCTGAGCTCTTTTGTGGCTCTGGGCAGGAAGATGCTCAGGATCTCCCAGAGAGTCTCAGCGGGCAGTAGGATTGTGCCTGCATCTCGCTCTGGACATGCCAGTGGCTCAAGTGAGAGCTGTGGGAATGATTTATAATGCACCGAGAGGGGCCACAGTCCTGCAAGGCTCTTACATCAGGAGCAAAGAGCAGCCTGCAGGGTGGGGAAGGCTGGAGCTGTAGCACTGTGTGCTCATCCCTCACCTTCATGGGGAGCTGCCCCCAGAGTTGCTATGTATCACTTTGATGGTTCTCCTGTTGGGTGTATTTTGGAGCAGCTGTTATCTGTGGCTTTTTATGGTGATCCTGTGGAAAGCAGCCATTTACCTGCTGTGATGAACTCAAAACTAATACTAACTCTTCATTCCCTTTGGTTTTATTTGGGGTTTTTTTAGTCTCTTTGTTTGATTGGTTTGCATGGGTTGGTTTGTTTCTAGGTTTTGTCTGTTTTGGTTTGAGTCTTTTGTTTGCTTTTTCATAAGACTCAGGTGAAGTTGGCATAGCCAAAGTCAAGAGAATGTACACCAGGCTTGACTTTCCAGAAATTACTTTTGGCTGGGTTTAACTGCATTCTCCAGGCTCAGGATGACCAGTCCATTTGCAGGATTTGCTCTGCAACATCAGCTTGCCCAGACTCTGCTCGGTGATTCACAAATGGAGAAGACAATGGATATTGTGCCAAGCTTCCTTTCAAACAGCCAAAAGTGCAACGGCATGAGAGAAAAAAAGAAAAAAACAGAGACTATATTCACCAATTAGAGCAGAAGCAGTGTCCCACCATCTTGCCCTCCACTCTTATTAATTTTGTACATTGAGAGGCAATCCTGGGCCTAAAGCTTCCGTCTCTCAGTTCCTGATGCCATTTGACTCCAGCCTGGACTCCCCCTGATCACACTGCCTGCTTTCCACGTGGGGCTGGGGATGCTCAGCCTGGAAAGAGGAGACCCTGGGGAGGCCTCACTGCAGCTCTGCAGGACTGCAAGGGTGCCACAAGAAAGATTGGGACAGGGTGTTCCACAGGGCCTGTGGCAACAGGACAAGGGGGGACGGCTTTCAGCTGCAGGAGGCTGATTGAAGTTGGATCTGAGGAAGCTGCTCTCTTCCACTGAGGGTGCTGAGGCACTGGCCCAGGCTGTGGATGCTCCATCCTTGGGAACAGGGCTCTGAGCACCATGGTCTGGGGGAACGTTGCTAAGCATGGAACCAAAGACTCTCTAGCTCAGTGGTCATGTCACAATCCATGTCCCATCTGGAACTGCCAGCAGCCAGCAAGCAGCACAACACAGCCGTTGGCCCTGGGCTCAGCACACGCTGCATGCTGCTCCTGCTGCTCCTGTCACCCTTCTTGTTCCTGCCCCCGAGACCTCATCTCATCAGTCTCAAAAGCTGCCTAAGGCCTGGATTGTGTCATCCATCCCTGCAGGATGCTCACATTTGTCCTGAGGAAGGTACGGTGCCATTCCATGGAGGTGGATCCCCCCAGCTGCCCGGGTGTGGGCTGGAGTTCTGGGGGGATGGGGTGGGACAGGGACCCCACTCTGAGGTTTTGCTACCTCTGCAGGCTGTTGCAGGTAGAGAAGACAAGATGGAGGTGGACAGACAGACTGATAGAGAGGAGAAGATGGAAGTGAAGGGAGAAAAGAGAGGAGAGGAAGAGATGGAGGTGGGCACCATAATGGATACGGAGGAGGAGATGGAGGTGGATGGAGAACAGACTGGAGAGGAAGAGATGGAGGTTGATGAGGATGAGGAGATGGACGTGGAAATGGAAGAGTACACCCAGGAGATGGACATTGATGAGGAAGATGAAGAGGAGGCCATGGTCCTGGGATGAAGAGCAATGCCAGCAGCAGGACAGGCATGTGGTCCCCACAGGCACAGTGGGTTCCCTGCAGCCAGGCTGGGGCGGGATTGGGCTGGCTGGTCCCTGCTCAGGCACGTGGTACCCAGTGCCTTGGGTTCTGCTGGCCATGCCCAGCCTGTCCTGTTCTTGCTTTGGGCCACACAAGCCCCATGGCAGTGCCTGGGGCCCAGCCCCCAGACCCAGCCAGCCTCAGCTCTGGCAGCAGAGTCCCAGTGTGCCAGCCTGGGGACACACGGAAGAGCCCTCTGTGCCTGACTGGAGTGACCATGGCACCTGCTTTTCTTCCCGGACTTATGGAGATCCTGGACTGAAATGGCACCTTTTTGTACATAGTTTTTAGAGTTTGTTCTTGTTTTTGGCATATAGGTTTTAGGGCTTCGTTTTGTCTTCTGTAAATACATTTCAAATATTTTTGTTAGATATGTTCTTAGGTATATACCTTCTATAAATTGTTGTTATTACAAATATTCTTACAAAAGTAAATGTGTTCTGTGTTTTCATTGCTGTTCTTATGTAAATAAACAACCTTGGGTTTTCACACCCCAGTTCTCTTTCCATTTGCTTCCGGCACAGGCAGTATTGGCCAAGTTGTGTTTTCCACTTGCTCCCGGTTCCCAGGGTTGGAGGTTCATGGGGGAGCTGGCACAGCCACCCCAGCAGTGGTCGCCCCACTCAGAGGGTTCCGCTGACAGAGGTCACTGTCTCCTTGCTGTCTCTCTGGACACACTGGGGAGCTGCAGGGGCGAATCCCAGCGTGCCCTGTCCCATGGGATCCCATGTTGGGACTCAATGTCCCAGCCCGGGTGAGCACTGGTTGTGGCCCTGGGCTCAGCATGGCAGGCCTGGTGCTCACAGCAGTGCAGACTTCAAGCTGGCCATGCACAGCTCCGTGTTTCTCCCAAAAATATCACTGCTGCAGCACCTGGAGTTCCCCAGTGCTGGGCTTTTTATCCCCACTGCATGGAGGATCACATGGCAGGGCAAAGGATGGGTCCCATGTGGCATCCAACCTGCCCTGATCCAGGCTGGGCACAGCCTGATGAAGGATGAGCACATCTTGCAGGGATATGGAAACCTCCCCTGAAAACCCAGTTCAGTCAGAGCCTGAGCTCTTTTGTGGCTCTGGGCAGGAAGATGCTCAGGATCTCCCAGAGAGGCTCAGCGGGCAGTAGGATTGTGCCTGGATCTCGCTCTGGACATGCCAGTGGCTCAAGTGAGAGCTGTGGGAATGATTTATAATGCACCGAGAGGGGCCACAGTCCTGCAAGGCTCTTACATCAGGAGCAAAGAGCAGCCTGCAGGGTGGGGAAGGCTGGAGCTGTAGCACTGTGTGCTCATCCCTCACCTTCATGGGGAGCTGCCCCCAGACTTGCTATGTATCACTTTGATGGTTCTCCTGTTGGGTGTATTTTGGAGCAGCTGTTATCTGTGGCTTTTTATGGTGATCCTGTGGAAAGCAGCCATTTACCTGCTGTGATGAACTCAAAACTAATACTAACTCTTCATTCCCTTTGGTTTTATTTGGGGTTTTTTTAGTCTCTTTGTTTGATTGGTTTGCATGGGTTTGTTTGTTTCTAGGTTTTGTCTGTTTTGGTTTGAGTCTTTTGTTTGCTTTTTCATAAGACTCAGGTGAAGTTGGCATAGCCAAAGTCAAGAGAATGTACACCAGGCTTGACTTTCCAGAAATTACTTTTGGCTGGGTTTAACTGCATTCTCCAGGCTCAGGATGACCAGTCCATTTGCAGGATTTGCTCTGCAACATCAGCTTGCCCAGACTCTGCTCGGTGATTCACAAATGGAGAAGACAATGGATATTGTGCCAAGCTTCCTTTCAAACAGCCAAAAGTGCAACGGCATGAGAGAAAAAAAGAAAAAAACAGAGACTATATTCACCAATTAGAGCAGAAGCAGTGTCCCACCATCTTGCCCTCCACTCTTATTAATTTTGTACATTGAGAGGCAATCCTGGGCCTAAAGCTTCCGTCTCTCAGTTCCTGATGCCATTTGACTCCAGCCTGGACTCCCCCTGATCACACTGCCTGCTTTCCACGTGGGGCTGGGGATGCTCAGCCTGGAAAGAGGAGACCCTGGGGAGGCCTCACTGCAGCTCTGCAGGACTGCAAGGGTGCCACAAGAAAGATTGGGACAGGGTGTTCCACAGGGCCTGTGGCAACAGGACAAGGGGGGGACGGCTTTCAGCTGCAGGAGGCTGATTGAAGTTGGATCTGAGGAAGCTGCTCTCTTCCACTGAGGGTGCTGAGGCACTGGCCCAGGCTGTGGATGCTCCATCCTTGGGAACAGGGCTCTGAGCACCATGGTCTGGGGGAACGTTGCTAAGCATGGAACCAAAGGCTCTCTAGCTCAATGGTCATGTCTCAATCCATGTCCCATCTGGAACTGCCAGCAGCCAGCAAGCAGCACAACACAACCGCTGGCCCTGGGCTCAGCACACGCTGCACGCTGCTCCTGCTGCTCCTGTCACCCTTCTTGTTCCTGCCCCCGAGACCTCATCTCATCAGTCTCAAAAGCTGCCTAAGGCCTGGATTGTGTCATCCATCCCTGCAGGATGCTCACATTTGTCCTGAGGAAGGTACAGTGCCATTCCATGGAGGTGGATCCCCCCAGCTGCCCGGGTGTGGGCTGGAGTTCTGGGGGGATGGGGTGGGACAGGGACCCCACTCTGAGGTTTTGCTACCTCTGCAGGCTGTTGCAGGTAGAGAAGACAAGATGGAGGTGGACAGACAGACTGATAGAGAGGAGAAGATGGAAGTGGAGGGAGAAAAGAGAGGAGAGGAAGAGATGGAGGTGGACACAATAATGGATACGGAGGAGGAGATGGAGGTGGATGGAGAACAGACTGGAGAGGAAGAGATGGAGGTTGATGAGGATGAGGAGATGGACGTGGAAATGGAAGAGTACACCCAGGAGATGGACATTGATGAGGAAGATGAAGAGGAGGCCATGGTCCTGGGATGAAGAGCAATGCCAGCAGCACGACAGGCATGTGGTCCCCACAGGCACAGTGGGTTCCCTGCAGCCAGGCTGGGGCGGGATTGGGCTGGGTGGTCCCTGCTCAGGCACGTGGTACCCAGTGCCTTGGGTTCTGCTGGCCATGCCCAGCCTGTCCTGTTCTTGCTTTGGGCCACACAAGCCCCATGGCAGTGCCTGGGGCCCAGCCCCCAGACCCAGCCAGCCTCAGCTCTGGCAGCAGAGTCCCAGTGTGCCAGCCTGGGGACACACGGAAGAGCCCTCTGTGCCTGACTGGAGTGACCATGGCACCTGCTTTTCTTCCCGGACTGATGGAGATCCTGGACTGAAATGGCACCCTTTTGTACATAGTTTTTAGAGTTTGTTCTTATTTTTGGCATGTAGGTTTTAGGGCTTCGTTTTGTCTTCTGTAAATACATTTCAAATATTGTTGTTAGATATGTTCTTAGGTATATACATTCTATAAATTGTTGTTATTACAAATATTCTTACAAAAGTAAATGTGTTCTGTGTTTTCATTGCTGTTCTTATGTAAATAAACAACCTTGGGTTTTCACACCCCAGTTCTCTTTCCATTTGCTTCCGGCACAGGCAGTATTGGCCAAGTTGTGTTTTCCACTTCTTCCCGGTTCCCAGGGCTGGAGGTTCATGGGGGAGCTGGCACAGCCACCCCAGCAGTGGTTGTCCCACTCAGAGGGTTCCGCTGACAGAGGTCACTGTCTCCTTGCTGTCTCTCTGGACACACTGGGGAGCTGCAGGGGCGAATCCAAGCGTGCCCTGTCCCATGGGATCCCATGTTGGGACTCAATGTCCCAGCCCGGGTGAGCACTGGTTGTGGCCCTGGGCTCAGCATGGCAGGCCTGGTGCTCACAGCAGTGCAGACTTCAAGCTGGCCATGCACAGCTCCGTGTTTCTCCCAAAACTATCACTGCTGCAGCACCTGGGGTTCCCCAGTGCTGGGCTTTTTATCCCCACTGCATGGAGGATCACATGGCAGGGCAAAGGATGGGATCCCATGTGGCCTCCAACCTGCCCTGATCCAAGCTGGGCACAGCCTGATGAAGGATGAGCACATCTCGCAGGGATATGGAAACCTCCCCTGAAAACCCAGTTCAGGCAGAGCCTGAGCTCTTTTGTGGCTCTGGGCAGGAAGATGCTCAGGATCTCCCAGAGAGTCTCAGCGGGCAGTAGGATTGTGCCTGCATCTCGCTCTGGACATGCCAGTGGCTCAAGTGAGAGCTGTGGGAATGATTTATAATGCACCGAGAGGGGCCACAGTCCTGCAAGGCTCTTACATCAGGAGCAAAGAGCAGCCTGCAGGGTGGGGAAGGCTGGAGCTGTAGCACTGTGTGCTCATCCCTCACCTTCATGGGGAGCTGCCCCCAGAGTTGCTATGTATCACTTTGATGGTTCTCCTGTTGGGTGTATTTTGGAGCAGCTGTTATCTGTGGCTTTTTATGGTGATCCTGTGGAAAGCAGCCATTTACCTGCTGTGATGAACTCAAAACTAATACTAACTCTTCATTCCCTTTGGTTTTATTTGGGGTTTTTTTAGTCTCTTTGTTTGATTGGTTTGCATGGGTTCGTTTGTTTCTAGGTTTTGTCTGTTTTGGTTTGAGTCTTTTGTTTGCTTTTTCATAAGACTCAGGTGAAGTTGGCATAGCCAAAGTCAAGAGAATGTACACCAGGCTTGACTTTCCAGAAATTACTTTTGGCTGGGTTTAACTGCATTCTCCAGGCTCAGGATGACCAGTCCATTTGCAGGATTTGCTCTGCAACATCAGCTTGCCCAGACTCTGCTCGGTGATTCACAAATGGAGAAGACAATGGATATTGTGCCAAGCTTCCTTTCAAACAGCCAAAAGTGCAACGGCATGAGAGAAAAAAAGAAAAAAACAGAGACTATATTCACCAATTAGAGCAGAAGCAGTGTCCCACCATCTTGCCCTCCACTCTTATTAATTTTGTACATTGAGAGGCAATCCTGGGCCTAAAGCTTCCGTCTCTCAGTTCCTGATGCCATTTGACTCCAGCCTGGACTCCCCCTGATCACACTGCCTGCTTTCCACGTGGGGCTGGGGATGCTCAGCCTGGAAAGAGGAGACCCTGGGGAGGCCTCACTGCAGCTCTGCAGGACTGCAAGGGTGCCACAAGAAAGATTGGGACAGGGTGTTCCACAGGGCCTGTGGCAACAGGACAAGGGGGGACGGCTTTCAGCTGCAGGAGGCTGATTGAAGTTGGATCTGAGGAAGCTGCTCTCTTCCACTGAGGGTGCTGAGGCACTGGCCCAGGCTGTGGATGCTCCATCCTTGGGAACAGGGCTCTGAGCACCATGGTCTGGGGGAACGTTGCTAAGCATGGAACCAAAGACTCTCTAGCTCAGTGGTCATGTCACAATCCATGTCCCATCTGGAACTGCCAGCAGCCAGCAAGCAGCACAACACAGCCGTTGGCCCTGGGCTCAGCACACGCTGCATGCTGCTCCTGCTGCTCCTGTCACCCTTCTTGTTCCTGCCCCCGAGACCTCATCTCATCAGTCTCAAAAGCTGCCTAAGGCCTGGATTGTGTCATCCATCCCTGCAGGATGCTCACATTTGTCCTGAGGAAGGTACGGTGCCATTCCATGGAGGTGGATCCCCCCAGCTGCCCGGGTGTGGGCTGGAGTTCTGGGGGGATGGGGTGGGACAGGGACCCCACTCTGAGGTTTTGCTACCTCTGCAGGCTGTTGCAGGTAGAGAAGACAAGATGGAGGTGGACAGACAGACTGATAGAGAGGAGAAGATGGAAGTGAAGGGAGAAAAGAGAGGAGAGGAAGAGATGGAGGTGGGCACCATAATGGATACGGAGGAGGAGATGGAGGTGGATGGAGAACAGACTGGAGAGGAAGAGATGGAGGTTGATGAGGATGAGGAGATGGACGTGGAAATGGAAGAGTACACCCAGGAGATGGACATTGATGAGGAAGATGAAGAGGAGGCCATGGTCCTGGGATGAAGAGCAATGCCAGCAGCAGGACAGGCATGTGGTCCCCACAGGCACAGTGGGTTCCCTGCAGCCAGGCTGGGGCGGGATTGGGCTGGCTGGTCCCTGCTCAGGCACGTGGTACCCAGTGCCTTGGGTTCTGCTGGCCATGCCCAGCCTGTCCTGTTCTTGCTTTGGGCCACACAAGCCCCATGGCAGTGCCTGGGGCCCAGCCCCCAGACCCAGCCAGCCTCAGCTCTGGCAGCAGAGTCCCAGTGTGCCAGCCTGGGGACACACGGAAGAGCCCTCTGTGCCTGACTGGAGTGACCATGGCACCTGCTTTTCTTCCCGGACTTATGGAGATCCTGGACTGAAATGGCACCTTTTTGTACATAGTTTTTAGAGTTTGTTCTTGTTTTTGGCATATAGGTTTTAGGGCTTCGTTTTGTCTTCTGTAAATACATTTCAAATATTTTTGTTAGATATGTTCTTAGGTATATACCTTCTATAAATTGTTGTTATTACAAATATTCTTACAAAAGTAAATGTGTTCTGTGTTTTCATTGCTGTTCTTATGTAAATAAACAACCTTGGGTTTTCACACCCCAGTTCTCTTTCCATTTGCTTCCGGCACAGGCAGTATTGGCCAAGTTGTGTTTTCCACTTGCTCCCGGTTCCCAGGGTTGGAGGTTCATGGGGGAGCTGGCACAGCCACCCCAGCAGTGGTCGCCCCACTCAGAGGGTTCCGCTGACAGAGGTCACTGTCTCCTTGCTGTCTCTCTGGACACACTGGGGAGCTGCAGGGGCGAATCCCAGCGTGCCCTGTCCCATGGGATCCCATGTTGGGACTCAATGTCCCAGCCCGGGTGAGCACTGGTTGTGGCCCTGGGCTCAGCATGGCAGGCCTGGTGCTCACAGCAGTGCAGACTTCAAGCTGGCCATGCACAGCTCCGTGTTTCTCCCAAAAATATCACTGCTGCAGCACCTGGAGTTCCCCAGTGCTGGGCTTTTTATCCCCACTGCATGGAGGATCACATGGCAGGGCAAAGGATGGGTCCCATGTGGCATCCAACCTGCCCTGATCCAGGCTGGGCACAGCCTGATGAAGGATGAGCACATCTTGCAGGGATATGGAAACCTCCCCTGAAAACCCAGTTCAGTCAGAGCCTGAGCTCTTTTGTGGCTCTGGGCAGGAAGATGCTCAGGATCTCCCAGAGAGGCTCAGCGGGCAGTAGGATTGTGCCTGGATCTCGCTCTGGACATGCCAGTGGCTCAAGTGAGAGCTGTGGGAATGATTTATAATGCACCGAGAGGGGCCACAGTCCTGCAAGGCTCTTACATCAGGAGCAAAGAGCAGCCTGCAGGGTGGGGAAGGCTGGAGCTGTAGCACTGTGTGCTCATCCCTCACCTTCATGGGGAGCTGCCCCCAGACTTGCTATGTATCACTTTGATGGTTCTCCTGTTGGGTGTATTTTGGAGCAGCTGTTATCTGTGGCTTTTTATGGTGATCCTGTGGAAAGCAGCCATTTACCTGCTGTGATGAACTCAAAACTAATACTAACTCTTCATTCCCTTTGGTTTTATTTGGGGTTTTTTTAGTCTCTTTGTTTGATTGGTTTGCATGGGTTCGTTTGTTTCTAGGTTTTGTCTGTTTTGGTTTGAGTCTTTTGTTTGCTTTTTCATAAGACTCAGGTGAAGTTGGCATAGCCAAAGTCAAGAGAATGTACACCAGGCTTGACTTTCCAGAAATTACTTTTGGCTGGGTTTAACTGCATTCTCCAGGCTCAGGATGACCAGTCCATTTGCAGGATTTGCTCTGCAACATCAGCTTGCCCAGACTCTGCTCGGTGATTCACAAATGGAGAAGACAATGGATATTGTGCCAAGCTTCCTTTCAAACAGCCAAAAGTGCAACGGCATGAGAGAAAAAAAGAAAAAAACAGAGACTATATTCACCAATTAGAGCAGAAGCAGTGTCCCACCATCTTGCCCTCCACTCTTATTAATTTTGTACATTGAGAGGCAATCCTGGGCCTAAAGCTTCCGTCTCTCAGTTCCTGATGCCATTTGACTCCAGCCTGGACTCCCCCTGATCACACTGCCTGCTTTCCACGTGGGGCTGGGGATGCTCAGCCTGGAAAGAGGAGACCCTGGGGAGGCCTCACTGCAGCTCTGCAGGACTGCAAGGGTGCCACAAGAAAGATTGGGACAGGGTGTTCCACAGGGCCTGTGGCAACAGGACAAGGGGGGGACGGCTTTCAGCTGCAGGAGGCTGATTGAAGTTGGATCTGAGGAAGCTGCTCTCTTCCACTGAGGGTGCTGAGGCACTGGCCCAGGCTGTGGATGCTCCATCCTTGGGAACAGGGCTCTGAGCACCATGGTCTGGGGGAACGTTGCTAAGCATGGAACCAAAGGCTCTCTAGCTCAATGGTCATGTCTCAATCCATGTCCCATCTGGAACTGCCAGCAGCCAGCAAGCAGCACAACACAACCGCTGGCCCTGGGCTCAGCACATGCTGCACGCTGCTCCTGCTGCTCCTGTCACCCTTCTTGTTCCTGCCCCCGAGACCTCATCTCATCAGTCTCAAAAGCTGCCTAAGGCCTGGATTGTGTCATCCATCCCTGCAGGATGCTCACATTTGTCCTGAGGAAGGTACGGTGCCATTCCATGGAGGTGGATCCCCCCAGCTGCCCGGGTGTGGGCTGGAGTTCTGGGGGGATGGGGTGGGACAGGGACCCCACTCTGAGGTTTTGCTACCTCTGCAGGCTGTTGCAGGTAGAGAAGACAAGATGGAGGTGGACAGACAGACTGATAGAGAGGAGAAGATGGAAGTGGAGGGAGAAAAGAGAGGAGAGGAAGAGATAGAGGTGGACACCATAATGGATACGGAGGAGGAGATGGAGGTGGATGGAGAACAGACTGGAGAGGAAGAGATGGAGGTTGATGAGGATGAGGAGATGGACGTGGAAATGGAAGAGTACACCGAGGAGATGGACATTGATGAGGAAGATGAAGAGGAGGCCATGGTCCTGGGATGAAGAGCGATACCAGCAGCACGACAGGCATGTGGTCCCCACAGGCACAGTGGGTTCCCTGCAGCCAGGCTGGGGCGGGATTGGGCTGGGTGGTCCCTGCTCAGGAACGTGGTACCCAGTGCCTTGGGTTCTGCTGGCCATGCCCAGCCTGTCCTGTTCTTGCTTTGGGCCACACAAGCCCCATGGCAGTGCCTGGGGCCCAGCCCCCAGACCCAGCCAGCCTCAGCTCTGGCAGCAGAGTCCCAGTGTGCCAGCCTGGGGACACACGGAAGAGCCCTCTGTGCCTGACTGGAGTGACCATGGCACCTGCTTTTCTTCCCGGACTGATGGAGATCCTGGACTGAAATGGCACCTTTTTGTACATAGTTTTTAGAGTTTGTTCTTGTTTTTGGCATATAGGTTTTAGGGCTTCGTTTTGTCTTCTGTAAATACATTTCAAATATTGTTGTTAGATATGTTCTTAGGTATATACCTTCTATAAATTGTTGTTATTACAAATATTCTTACAAAAGTAAATGTGTTCTGTGTTTTCATTGCTGTTCTTATGTAAATAAACAACCTTGGGTTTTCACACCCCAGTTCTCTTTCCATTTGCTTCCGGCACAGGCAGTATTGGCCAAGTTGTGTTTTCCACTTCCTCCCGGTTCCCAGGGCTGGAGGTTCATGGGGGAGCTGGCACAGCCACCCCAGCAGTGGTTGTCCCACTCAGAGGGTTCCGCTGACAGAGGTCACTGTCTCCTTGCTGTCTCTCTGGACACACTGGAGAGCTGCAGGGGCGAATCCCAGCGTGCCCTGTCCCAAGGGATCCCATGTTGGGACTCAATGTCCCAGCCCGGGTGAGCACTGGTTGTGGCCCTGGGCTCAGCATGGCAGGCCTGGTGCTCACAGCAGTGCAGACTTCAAGCTGGCCATGCACAGCTCCGTGTTTCTCCCAAAACTATCACTGCTGCAGCACCTGGAGTTCCCCAGTGCTGGGCTTTTTATCCCCACTGCATGGAGGATCACATGGCAGGGCAAAGGATGGGTCCCATGTGGCATCCAACCTGCCCTGATCCAGGCTGGGCACAGCCTGATGAAGGATGAGCACATCTTGCAGGGATATGGAAACCTCCCCTGAAAACCCAGTTCAGTCAGGGCCTGAGCTCTTTTGTGGCTCTGGGCAGGAAGATGCTCAGGATCTCCCAGAGAGGCTCAGCGGGCAGTAGGATTGTGCCTGCATCTCGCTCTGGACATGCCAGTGGCTCAAGTGAGAGCTGTGGGAATGATTTATAATGCACCGAGAGGGGCCACAGTCCTGCAAGGCTCTTACATCAGGAGCAAAGAGCAGCCTGCAGGGTGGGGAAGGCTGGAGCTGTAGCACTGTGTGCTCATCCCTCACCTTCATGGGGAGCTGCCCCCAGACTTGCTATGTATCACTTTGATGGTTCTCCTGTTGGGTGTATTTTGGAGCAGCTGTTATCTGTGGCTTTTTATGGTGATCCTGTGGAAAGCAGCCATTCACCTGCTGTGATGAACTCAAAACTAATACTAACTCTTCATTCCCTTTGGTTTTATTTGGGGTTTTTTTAGTCTCTTTGTTTGATTGGTTTGCATGGGTTGGTTTGTTTCTAGGTTTTGTCTGTTTTGGTTTGAGTCTTTTGTTTGCTTTTTCATAAGACTCAGGTGAAGTTGGCATAGCCAAAGTCAAGAGAATGTACACCAGGCTTGACTTTCCAGAAATTACTTTTGGCTGGGTTTAACTGCATTCTCCAGGCTCAGGATGACCAGTCCATTTGCAGGATTTGCTCTGCAACATCAGCTTGCCCAGACTCTGCTCGGTGATTCACAAATGGAGAAGACAATGGATATTGTGCCAAGCTTCCTTTCAAACAGCCAAAAGTGCAACGGCATGAGAGAAAAAAAGAAAAAAACAGAGACTATATTCACCAATTAGAGCAGAAGCAGTGTCCCACCATCTTGCCCTCCACTCTTATTAATTTTGTACATTGAGAGGCAATCCTGGGCCTAAAGCTTCCGTCTCTCAGTTCCTGATGCCATTTGACTCCAGCCTGGACTCCCCCAGATCACACTGCCTGCTTTCCACGTGGGGCTGGGGATGCTCAGCCTGGAAAGAGGAGACCCTGGGGAGGCCTCACTGCAGCTCTGCAGGACTGCAAGGGTGCCACAAGAAAGATTGGGACAGGGTGTTCCACAGGGCCTGTGGCAACAGGACAAGGGGGGGACAGCTTTCAGCTGCAGGAGGCTGATTGAAGTTGGATCTGAGGAAGCTGCTCTCTTCCACTGAGGGTGCTGAGGCACTGGCCCAGGCTGTGGATGCTCCATCCTTGGGAACAGGGCTCTGAGCACCATGGTCTGGGGGAACGTTGCTAAGCATGGAACCAAAGGCTCTCTAGCTCAATGGTCATGTCACAATCCATGTCCCATCTGGAACTGCCAGCAGCCAGCAAGCAGCACAACACAATCGTTGGCCCTGGGCTCAGCACACGCTGCACGCTGCTCCTGCTGCTCCTGTCACCCTTCTTGTTCCTGCCCCCGAGACCTCATCTCATCAGTCTCAAAAGCTGCCTAAGGCCTGGATTGTGTCATCCATCCCTGCAGGATGCTCACATTTGTCCTGAGGAAGGTACGGTGCCATTCCATGGAGGTGGATCCCCCCAGCTGCCCGGGTGTGGGCTGGAGTTCTGGGGGGATGGGGTGGGACAGGGACCCCACTCTGAGGTTTTGCTACCTCTGCAGGCTGTTGCAGGTAGAGAAGACAAGATGGAGGTGGACAGACAGACTGATAGAGAGGAGAAGATGGAAGTGGAGGGAGAAAAGAGAGGAGAGGAAGAGATAGAGGTGGACACCATAATGGATACGGAGGAGGAGATGGAGGTGGATGGAGAACAGACTGGAGAGGAAGAGATGGAGGTTGATGAGGATGAGGAGATGGACGTGGAAATGGAAGAGTACACCGAGGAGATGGACATTGATGAGGAAGATGAAGAGGAGGCCATGGTCCTGGGATGAAGAGCGATGCCAGCAGCACGACAGGCATGTGGTCCCCACAGGCACAGTGGGTTCCCTGCAGCCAGGCTGGGGCGGGATTGGGCTGGCTGGTCCCTGCTCAGGAACGTGGTACCCAGTGCCTTGGGTTCTGCTGGCCATGCCCAGCCTGTCCTGTTCTTGCTGCGGGCCACACAAGCCCCATGGCAGTGCCTGGGGCCCAGCCCCCAGACCCAGCCAGCCTCAGCTCTGGCAGCAGAGTCCCAGTGTGCCAGCCTGGGGACACACGGAAGAGCCCTCTGTGCCTGACTGGAGTGACCATGGCACCTGCTTTTCTTCCCGGACTGATGGAGATCCTGGACTGAAATGGCACCTTTTTGTACATAGTTTTTAGAGTTTGTTCTTGTTTTTGGCATATAGGTTTTAGGGCTTCGTTTTGTCTTCTGTAAATACATTTCAAATATTGTTGTTAGATATGTTCTTAGGTATATACCTTCTATAAATTGTTGTTATTACAAATATTCTTACAAAAGTAAATGTGTTCTGTGTTTTCATTGCTGTTCTTATGTAAATAAACAACCTTGGGTTTTCACACCCCAGTTCTCTTTCCATTTGCTTCCGGCACAGGCAGTATTGGCCAAGTTGTGTTTTCCACTTCCTCCCGGTTCCCAGGGCTGGAGGTTCATGGGGGAGCTGGCACAGCCACCCCAGCAGTGGTTGTCCCACTCAGAGGGTTCCGCTGACAGAGGTCACTGTCTCCTTGCTGTCTCTCTGGACACACTGGAGAGCTGCAGGGGCGAATCCCAGCGTGCCCTGTCCCAAGGGATCCCATGTTGGGACTCAATGTCCCAGCCCGGGTGAGCACTGGTTGTGGCCCTGGGCTCAGCATGGCAGGCCTGGTGCTCACAGCAGTGCAGACTTCAAGCTGGCCATGCACAGCTCCGTGTTTCTCCCAAAAATATCACTGCTGCAGCACCTGGGGTTCCCCAGTGCTGGGCTTTTTATCCCCACTGCATGGAGGATCACATGGCAGGGCAAAGGATGGGTCCCATGTGGCATCCAACCTGCCCTGATCCAGGCTGGGCACAGCCTGATGAAGGATGAGCACATCTTGCAGGGATATGGAAACCTCCCCTGAAAACCCAGTTCAGTCAGAGCCTGAGCTCTTTTGTGGCTCTGGGCAGGAAGATGCTCAGGATCTCCCAGAGAGGCTCAGCGGGCAGTAGGATTGTGCCTGCATCTCGCTCTGGACATGCCAGTGGCTCAAGTGAGAGCTGTGGGAATGATTTATAATGCACCGAGAGGGGCCACAGTCCTGCAAGGCTCTTACATCAGGAGCAAAGAGCAGCCTGCAGGGTGGGGAAGGCTGGAGCTGTAGCACTGTGTGCTCATCCCTCACCTTCATGGGGAGCTGCCCCCAGACTTGCTATGTATCACTTTGATGGTTCTCCTGTTGGGTGTATTTTGGAGCAGCTGTTATCTGTGGCTTTTTATGGTGATCCTGTGGAAAGCAGCCATTTACCTGCTGTGATGAACTCAAAACTAATACTAACTCTTCATTCCCTTTGGTTTTATTTGGGGTTTTTTTAGTCTCTTTGTTTGATTGGTTTGCATGGGTTCGTTTGTTTCTAGGTTTTGTCTGTTTTGGTTTGAGTCTTTTGTTTGCTTTTTCATAAGACTCAGGTGAAGTTGGCATAGCCAAAGTCAAGAGAATGTACACCAGGCTTGACTTTCCAGAAATTACTTTTGGCTGGGTTTAACTGCATTCTCCAGGCTCAGGATGACCAGTCCATTTGCAGGATTTGCTCTGCAACATCAGCTTGCCCAGACTCTGCTCGGTGATTCACAAATGGAGAAGACAATGGATATTGTGCCAAGCTTCCTTTCAAACAGCCAAAAGTGCAACGGCATGAGAGAAAAAAAGAAAAAAACAGAGACTATATTCACCAATTAGAGCAGAAGCAGTGTCCCACCATCTTGCCCTCCACTCTTATTAATTTTGTACATTGAGAGGCAATCCTGGGCCTAAAGCTTCCGTCTCTCAGTTCCTGATGCCATTTGACTCCAGCCTGGACTCCCCCTGATCACACTGCCTGCTTTCCACGTGGGGCTGGGGATGCTCAGCCTGGAAAGAGGAGACCCTGGGGAGGCCTCACTGCAGCTCTGCAGGACTGCAAGGGTGCCACAAGAAAGATTGGGACAGGGTGTTCCACAGGGCCTGTGGCAACAGGACAAGGGGGGGACGGCTTTCAGCTGCAGGAGGCTGATTGAAGTTGGATCTGAGGAAGCTGCTCTCTTCCACTGAGGGTGCTGAGGCACTGGCCCAGGCTGTGGATGCTCCATCCTTGGGAACAGGGCTCTGAGCACCATGGTCTGGGGGAACGTTGCTAAGCATGGAACCAAAGGCTCTCTAGCTCAATGGTCATGTCTCAATCCATGTCCCATCTGGAACTGCCAGCAGCCAGCAAGCAGCACAACACAATCGTTGGCCCTGGGCTCAGCACACGCTGCACGCTGCTCCTGCTGCTCCTGTCACCCTTCTTGTTCCTGCCCCCGAGACCTCATCTCATCAGTCTCAAAAGCTGCCTAAGGCCTGGATTGTGTCATCCATCCCTGCAGGATGCTCACATTTGTCCTGAGGAAGGTACAGTGCCATTCCATGGAGGTGGATCCCCCCAGCTGCCCGGGTGTGGGCTGGAGTTCTGGGGGGATGGGGTGGGACAGGGACCCCACTCTGAGGTTTTGCTACCTCTGCAGGCTGTTGCAGGTAGAGAAGACAAGATGGAGGTGGACAGACAGACTGATAGAGAGGAGAAGATGGAAGTGGAGGGAGAAAAGAGAGGAGAGGAAGAGATAGAGGTGGACACCATAATGGATACGGAGGAGGAGATGGAGGTGGATGGAGAACAGACTGGAGAGGAAGAGATGGAGGTTGATGAGGATGAGGAGATGGACGTGGAAATGGAAGAGTACACCGAGGAGATGGACATTGATGAGGAAGATGAAGAGGAGGCCATGGTCCTGGGATGAAGAGCGATACCAGCAGCACGACAGGCATGTGGTCCCCACAGGCACAGTGGGTTCCCTGCAGCCAGGCTGGGGCGGGATTGGGCTGGGTGGTCCCTGCTCAGGAACGTGGTACCCAGTGCCTTGGGTTCTGCTGGCCATGCCCAGCCTGTCCTGTTCTTGCTTTGGGCCACACAAGCCCCATGGCAGTGCCTGGGGCACAGCCCCCAGACCCAGCCAGCCTCAGCTCTGGCAGCAGAGTCCCAGTGTGCCAGCCTGGGGACACACGGAAGAGCCCTCTGTGCCTGACTGGAGTGACCATGGCACCTGCTTTTCTTCCCGGACTGATGGAGATCCTGGACTGAAATGGCACCTTTTTGTACATAGTTTTTAGAGTTTGTTCTTGTTTTTGGCATATAGGTTTTAGGGCTTCGTTTTGTCTTCTGTAAATACATTTCAAATATTGTTGTTAGATATGTTCTTAGGTATATACCTTCTATAAATTGTTGTTATTACAAATATTCTTACAAAAGTAAATGTGTTCTGTGTTTTCATTGCTGTTCTTATGTAAATAAACAACCTTGGGTTTTCACACCCCAGTTCTCTTTCCATTTGCTTCCGGCACAGGCAGTATTGGCCAAGTTGTGTTTTCCACTTGCTCCCGGTTCCCAGGGCTGGAGGTTCATGGGGGAGCTGGCACAGCCACCCCAGCAGTGGTTGTCCCACTCAGAGGGTTCCGCTGACAGAGGTCACTGTCTCCTTGCTGTCTCTCTGGACACACTGGAGAGCTGCAGGGGCGAATCCCAGCGTGCCCTGTCCCAAGGGATCCCATGTTGGGACTCAATGTCCCAGCCCGGGTGAGCACTGGTTGTGGCCCTGGGCTCAGCATGGCAGGCCTGGTGCTCACAGCAGTGCAGACTTCAAGCTGGCCATGCACAGCTCCGTGTTTCTCCCAAAAATATCACTGCTGCAGCACCTGGAGTTCCCCAGTGCTGGGCTTTTTATCCCCACTGCATGGAGGATCACATGGCAGGGCAAAGGATGGGTCCCATGTGGCATCCAACCTGCCCTGATCCAGGCTGGGCACAGCCTGATGAAGGATGAGCACATCTTGCAGGGATATGGAAACCTCCCCTGAAAACCCAGTTCAGTCAGAGCCTGAGCTCTTTTGTGGCTCTGGGCAGGAAGATGCTCAGGATCTCCCAGAGAGGCTCAGCGGGCAGTAGGATTGTGCCTGCATCTCGCTCTGGACATACCAGTGGCTCAAGTGACAGCTGTGGGAATGATTTATAATGCACCGAGAGGGGCCACAGTCCTGCAAGGCTCTTACATCAGGAGCAAAGAGCAGCCTGCAGGGTGGGGAAGGCTGGAGCTGTAGCACTGTGTGCTCATCCCTCACCTTCATGGGGAGCTGCCCCCAGAGTTGCTATGTATCACTTTGATGGTTCTCCTGTTGGGTGTATTTTGGAGCAGCTGTTATCTGTGGCTTTTTATGGTGATCCTGTGGAAAGCAGCCATTCACCTGCTGTGATGAACTCAAAACTAATACTAACTCTTCATTCCCTTTGGTTTTATTTGGGGTTTTTTTAGTCTCTTTGTTTGATTGGTTTGCATGGGTTCGTTTGTTTCTAGGTTTTGTCTGTTTTGGTTTGAGTCTTTTGTTTGCTTTTTCATAAGACTCAGGTGAAGTTGGCATAGCCAAAGTCAAGAGAATGTACACCAGGCTTGACTTTCCAGAAATTACTTTTGGCTGGGTTTAACTGCATTCTCCAGGCTCAGGATGACCAGTCCATTTGCAGGATTTGCTCTGCAACATCAGCTTGCCCAGACTCTGCTCGGTGATTCACAAATGGAGAAGACAATGGATATTGTGCCAAGCTTCCTTTCAAACAGCCAAAAGTGCAACGGCATGAGAGAAAAAAAGAAAAAAACAGAGACTATATTCACCAATTAGAGCAGAAGCAGTGTCCCACCATCTTGCCCTCCACTCTTATTAATTTTGTACATTGAGAGGCAATCCTGGGCCTAAAGCTTCCGTCTCTCAGTTCCTGATGCCATTTGACTCCAGCCTGGACTCCCCCTGATCACACTGCCTGCTTTCCACGTGGGGCTGGGGATGCTCAGCCTGGAAAGAGGAGACCCTGGGGAGGCCTCACTGCAGCTCTGCAGGACTGCAAGGGTGCCACAAGAAAGATTGGGACAGGGTGTTCCACAGGGCCTGTGGCAACAGGACAAGGGGGGGACGGCTTTCAGCTGCAGGAGGCTGATTGAAGTTGGATCTGAGGAAGCTGCTCTCTTCCACTGAGGGTGCTGAGGCACTGGCCCAGGCTGTGGATGCTCCATCCTTGGGAACAGGGCTCTGAACACCATGGTCTGGGGGAACGTTGCTAAGCATGGAACCAAAGGCTCTCTAGCTCAGTGGTCATGTCACAATCCATGTCCCATCTGGAACTGCCAGCAGCCAGCAAGCAGCACAACACAGCCGTTGGCCCTGGGCTCAGCACACGCTGCACGCTGCTCCTGCTGCTCCTGTCACCCTTCTTGTTCCTGCCCCCGAGACCTCATCTCATCAGTCTCAAAAGCTGCCTAAGGCCTGGATTGTGTCATCCATCCCTGCAGGATGCTCACATTTGTCCTGAGGAAGGTACGGTGCCATTCCATGGAGGTGGATCCCCCCAGCTGCCCGGGTGTGGGCTGGAGTTCTGGGGGGATGGGGTGGGACAGGGACCCCACTCTGAGGTTTTGCTACCTCTGCAGGCTGTTGCAGGTAGAGAAGACAAGATGGAGGTGGACAGACAGACTGATAGAGAGGAGAAGATGGAAGTGGAGGGAGAAAAGAGAGGAGAGGAAGAGATGGAGGTGGACACCATAATGGATACGGAGGAGGAGATGGAGGTGGATGGAGAACAGACTGGAGAGGAAGAGATGGAGGTTGATGAGGATGAGGAGATGGACGTGGAAATGGAAGAGTACACCGAGGAGATGGACATTGATGAGGAAGATGAAGAGGAGGCCATGGTCCTGGGATGAAGAGCGATACCAGCAGCACGACAGGCATGTGGTCCCCACAGGCACAGTGGGTTCCCTGCAGCCAGGCTGGGGCGGGATTGGGCTGGCTGGTCCCTGCTCAGGAACGTGGTACCCAGTGCCTTGGGTTCTGCTGGCCATGCCCAGCCTGTCCTGTTCTTGCTTTGGGCCACACAAGCCCCATGGCAGTGCCTGGGGCACAGCCCCCAGACCCAGCCAGCCTCAGCTCTGGCAGCAGAGTCCCAGTGTGCCAGCCTGGGGACACACGGAAGAGCCCTCTGTGCCTGACTGGAGTGACCATGGCACCTGCTTTTCTTCCCGGACTGATGGAGATCCTGGACTGAAATGGCACCTTTTTGTACATAGTTTTTAGAGTTTGTTCTTGTTTTTGGCATATAGGTTTTAGGGCTTCGTTTTGTCTTCTGTAAATACATTTCAAATATTGTTGTTAGATATGTTCTTAGGTATATACCTTCTATAAATTGTTGTTATTACAAATATTCTTACAAAAGTAAATGTGTTCTGTGTTTTCATTGCTGTTCTTATGTAAATAAACAACCTTGGGTTTTCACACCCCAGTTCTCTTTCCATTTGCTTCCGGCACAGGCAGTATTGGCCAAGTTGTGTTTTCCACTTGCTCCCGGTTCCCAGGGCTGGAGGTTCATGGGGGAGCTGGCACAGCCACCCCAGCAGTGGTTGTCCCACTCAGAGGGTTCCGCTGACAGAGGTCACTGTCTCCTTGCTGTCTCTCTGGACACACTGGAGAGCTGCAGGGGCGAATCCCAGCGTGCCCTGTCCCAAGGGATCCCATGTTGGGACTCAATGTCCCAGCCCGGGTGAGCACTGGTTGTGGCCCTGGGCTCAGCATGGCAGGCCTGGTGCTCACAGCAGTGCAGACTTCAAGCTGGCCATGCACAGCTCCGTGTTTCTCCCAAAAATATCACTGCTGCAGCACCTGGAGTTCCCCAGTGCTGGGCTTTTTATCCCCACTGCATGGAGGATCACATGGCAGGGCAAAGGATGGGTCCCATGTGGCATCCAACCTGCCCTGATCCAGGCTGGGCACAGCCTGATGAAGGATGAGCACATCTTGCAGGGATATGGAAACCTCCCCTGAAAACCCAGTTCAGTCAGAGCCTGAGCTCTTTTGTGGCTCTGGGCAGGAAGATGCTCAGGATCTCCCAGAGAGGCTCAGCGGGCAGTAGGATTGTGCCTGCATCTCGCTCTGGACATACCAGTGGCTCAAGTGACAGCTGTGGGAATGATTTATAATGCACCGAGAGGGGCCACAGTCCTGCAAGGCTCTTACATCAGGAGCAAAGAGCAGCCTGCAGGGTGGGGAAGGCTGGAGCTGTAGCACTGTGTGCTCATCCCTCACCTTCATGGGGAGCTGCCCCCAGAGTTGCTATGTATCACTTTGATGGTTCTCCTGTTGGGTGTATTTTGGAGCAGCTGTTATCTGTGGCTTTTTATGGTGATCCTGTGGAAAGCAGCCATTCACCTGCTGTGATGAACTCAAAACTAATACTAACTCTTCATTCCCTTTGGTTTTATTTGGGGTTTTTTTAGTCTCTTTGTTTGATTGGTTTGCATGGGTTCGTTTGTTTCTAGGTTTTGTCTGTTTTGGTTTGAGTCTTTTGTTTGCTTTTTCATAAGACTCAGGTGAAGTTGGCATAGCCAAAGTCAAGAGAATGTACACCAGGCTTGACTTTCCAGAAATTACTTTTGGCTGGGTTTAACTGCATTCTCCAGGCTCAGGATGACCAGTCCATTTGCAGGATTTGCTCTGCAACATCAGCTTGCCCAGACTCTGCTCGGTGATTCACAAATGGAGAAGACAATGGATATTGTGCCAAGCTTCCTTTCAAACAGCCAAAAGTGCAACGGCATGAGAGAAAAAAAGAAAAAAACAGAGACTATATTCACCAATTAGAGCAGAAGCAGTGTCCCACCATCTTGCCCTCCACTCTTATTAATTTTGTACATTGAGAGGCAATCCTGGGCCTAAAGCTTCCGTCTCTCAGTTCCTGATGCCATTTGACTCCAGCCTGGACTCCCCCTGATCACACTGCCTGCTTTCCACGTGGGGCTGGGGATGCTCAGCCTGGAAAGAGGAGACCCTGGGGAGGCCTCACTGCAGCTCTGCAGGACTGCAAGGGTGCCACAAGAAAGATTGGGACAGGGTGTTCCACAGGGCCTGTGGCAACAGGACAAGGGGGGGACGGCTTTCAGCTGCAGGAGGCTGATTGAAGTTGGATCTGAGGAAGCTGCTCTCTTCCACTGAGGGTGCTGAGGCACTGGCCCAGGCTGTGGATGCTCCATCCTTGGGAACAGGGCTCTGAACACCATGGTCTGGGGGAACGTTGCTAAGCATGGAACCAAAGGCTCTCTAGCTCAGTGGTCATGTCACAATCCATGTCCCATCTGGAACTGCCAGCAGCCAGCAAGCAGCACAACACAGCCGTTGGCCCTGGGCTCAGCACACGCTGCACGCTGCTCCTGCTGCTCCTGTCACCCTTCTTGTTCCTGCCCCCGAGACCTCATCTCATCAGTCTCAAAAGCTGCCTAAGGCCTGGATTGTGTCATCCATCCCTGCAGGATGCTCACATTTGTCCTGAGGAAGGTACGGTGCCATTCCATGGAGGTGGATCCCCCCAGCTGCCCGGGTGTGGGCTGGAGTTCTGGGGGGATGGGGTGGGACAGGGACCCCACTCTGAGGTTTTGCTACCTCTGCAGGCTGTTGCAGGTAGAGAAGACAAGATGGAGGTGGACAGACAGACTGATAGAGAGGAGAAGATGGAAGTGGAGGGAGAAAAGAGAGGAGAGGAAGAGATGGAGGTGGACACCATAATGGATACGGAGGAGGAGATGGAGGTGGATGGAGAACAGACTGGAGAGGAAGAGATGGAGGTTGATGAGGATGAGGAGATGGACGTGGAAATGGAAGAGTACACCGAGGAGATGGACATTGATGAGGAAGATGAAGAGGAGGCCATGGTCCTGGGATGAAGAGCGATACCAGCAGCACGACAGGCATGTGGTCCCCACAGGCACAGTGGGTTCCCTGCAGCCAGGCTGGGGCGGGATTGGGCTGGGTGGTCCCTGCTCAGGAACGTGGTACCCAGTGCCTTGGGTTCTGCTGGCCATGCCCAGCCTGTCCTGTTCTTGCTTTGGGCCACACAAGCCCCATGGCAGTGCCTGGGGCACAGCCCCCAGACCCAGCCAGCCTCAGCTCTGGCAGCAGAGTCCCAGTGTGCCAGCCTGGGGACACACGGAAGAGCCCTCTGTGCCTGACTGGAGTGACCATGGCACCTGCTTTTCTTCCCGGACTGATGGAGATCCTGGACTGAAATGGCACCTTTTTGTACATAGTTTTTAGAGTTTGTTCTTGTTTTTGGCATATAGGTTTTAGGGCTTCGTTTTGTCTTCTGTAAATACATTTCAAATATTGTTGTTAGATATGTTCTTAGGTATATACCTTCTATAAATTGTTGTTATTACAAATATTCTTACAAAAGTAAATGTGTTCTGTGTTTTCATTGCTGTTCTTATGTAAATAAACAACCTTGGGTTTTCACACCCCAGTTCTCTTTCCATTTGCTTCCGGCACAGGCAGTATTGGCCAAGTTGTGTTTTCCACTTGCTCCCGGTTCCCAGGGCTGGAGGTTCATGGGGGAGCTGGCACAGCCACCCCAGCAGTGGTTGTCCCACTCAGAGGGTTCCGCTGACAGAGGTCACTGTCTCCTTGCTGTCTCTCTGGACACACTGGAGAGCTGCAGGGGCGAATCCCAGCGTGCCCTGTCCCAAGGGATCCCATGTTGGGACTCAATGTCCCAGCCCGGGTGAGCACTGGTTGTGGCCCTGGGCTCAGCATGGCAGGCCTGGTGCTCACAGCAGTGCAGACTTCAAGCTGGCCATGCACAGCTCCGTGTTTCTCCCAAAAATATCACTGCTGCAGCACCTGGAGTTCCCCAGTGCTGGGCTTTTTATCCCCACTGCATGGAGGATCACATGGCAGGGCAAAGGATGGGTCCCATGTGGCATCCAACCTGCCCTGATCCAGGCTGGGCACAGCCTGATGAAGGATGAGCACATCTTGCAGGGATATGGAAACCTCCCCTGAAAACCCAGTTCAGTCAGAGCCTGAGCTCTTTTGTGGCTCTGGGCAGGAAGATGCTCAGGATCTCCCAGAGAGGCTCAGCGGGCAGTAGGATTGTGCCTGCATCTCGCTCTGGACATACCAGTGGCTCAAGTGACAGCTGTGGGAATGATTTATAATGCACCGAGAGGGGCCACAGTCCTGCAAGGCTCTTACATCAGGAGCAAAGAGCAGCCTGCAGGGTGGGGAAGGCTGGAGCTGTAGCACTGTGTGCTCATCCCTCACCTTCATGGGGAGCTGCCCCCAGACTTGCTATGTATCACTTTGATGGTTCTCCTGTTGGGTGTATTTTGGAGCAGCTGTTATCTGTGGCTTTTTATGGTGATCCTGTGGAAAGCAGCCATTTACCTGCTGTGATGAACTCAAAACTAATACTAACTCTTCATTCCCTTTGGTTTTATTTGGGGTTTTTTTAGTCTCTTTGTTTGATTGGTTTGCATGGGTTCGTTTGTTTCTAGGTTTTGTCTGTTTTGGTTTGAGTCTTTTGTTTGCTTTTTCATAAGACTCAGGTGAAGTTGGCATAGCCAAAGTCAAGAGAATGTACACCAGGCTTGACTTTCCAGAAATTACTTTTGGCTGGGTTTAACTGCATTCTCCAGGCTCAGGATGACCAGTCCATTTGCAGGATTTGCTCTGCAACATCAGCTTGCCCAGACTCTGCTCGGTGATTCACAAATGGAGAAGACAATGGATATTGTGCCAAGCTTCCTTTCAAACAGCCAAAAGTGCAACGGCATGAGAGAAAAAAAGAAAAAAACAGAGACTATATTCACCAATTAGAGCAGAAGCAGTGTCCCACCATCTTGCCCTCCACTCTTATTAATTTTGTACATTGAGAGGCAATCCTGGGCCTAAAGCTTCCGTCTCTCAGTTCCTGATGCCATTTGACTCCAGCCTGGACTCCCCCTGATCACACTGCCTGCTTTCCACGTGGGGCTGGGGATGCTCAGCCTGGAAAGAGGAGACCCTGGGGAGGCCTCACTGCAGCTCTGCAGGACTGCAAGGGTGCCACAAGAAAGATTGGGACAGGGTGTTCCACAGGGCCTGTGGCAACAGGACAAGGGGGGGACGGCTTTCAGCTGCAGGAGGCTGATTGAAGTTGGATCTGAGGAAGCTGCTCTCTTCCACTGAGGGTGCTGAGGCACTGGCCCAGGCTGTGGATGCTCCATCCTTGGGAACAGGGCTCTGAGCACCATGGTCTGGGGGAACGTTGCTAAGCATGGAACCAAAGGCTCTCTAGCTCAATGGTCATGTCTCAATCCATGTCCCATCTGGAACTGCCAGCAGCCAGCAAGCAGCACAACACAATCGTTGGCCCTGGGCTCAGCACACGCTGCACGCTGCTCCTGCTGCTCCTGTCACCCTTCTTGTTCCTGCCCCCGAGACCTCATCTCATCAGTCTCAAAAGCTGCCTAAGGCCTGGATTGTGTCATCCATCCCTGCAGGATGCTCACATTTGTCCTGAGGAAGGTACAGTGCCATTCCATGGAGGTGGATCCCCCCAGCTGCCCGGGTGTGGGCTGGAGTTCTGGGGGGATGGGGTGGGACAGGGACCCCACTCTGAGGTTTTGCTACCTCTGCAGGCTGTTGCAGGTAGAGAAGACAAGATGGAGGTGGACAGACAGACTGATAGAGAGGAGAAGATGGAAGTGGAGGGAGAAAAGAGAGGAGAGGAAGAGATAGAGGTGGACACCATAATGGATACGGAGGAGGAGATGGAGGTGGATGGAGAACAGACTGGAGAGGAAGAGATGGAGGTTGATGAGGATGAGGAGATGGACGTGGAAATGGAAGAGTACACCGAGGAGATGGACATTGATGAGGAAGATGAAGAGGAGGCCATGGTCCTGGGATGAAGAGCGATACCAGCAGCACGACAGGCATGTGGTCCCCACAGGCACAGTGGGTTCCCTGCAGCCAGGCTGGGGCGGGATTGGGCTGGGTGGTCCCTGCTCAGGAACGTGGTACCCAGTGCCTTGGGTTCTGCTGGCCATGCCCAGCCTGTCCTGTTCTTGCTTTGGGCCACACAAGCCCCATGGCAGTGCCTGGGGCACAGCCCCCAGACCCAGCCAGCCTCAGCTCTGGCAGCAGAGTCCCAGTGTGCCAGCCTGGGGACACACGGAAGAGCCCTCTGTGCCTGACTGGAGTGACCATGGCACCTGCTTTTCTTCCCGGACTGATGGAGATCCTGGACTGAAATGGCACCTTTTTGTACATAGTTTTTAGAGTTTGTTCTTGTTTTTGGCATATAGGTTTTAGGGCTTCGTTTTGTCTTCTGTAAATACATTTCAAATATTGTTGTTAGATATGTTCTTAGGTATATACCTTCTATAAATTGTTGTTATTACAAATATTCTTACAAAAGTAAATGTGTTCTGTGTTTTCATTGCTGTTCTTATGTAAATAAACAACCTTGGGTTTTCACACCCCAGTTCTCTTTCCATTTGCTTCCGGCACAGGCAGTATTGGCCAAGTTGTGTTTTCCACTTGCTCCCGGTTCCCAGGGCTGGAGGTTCATGGGGGAGCTGGCACAGCCACCCCAGCAGTGGTTGTCCCACTCAGAGGGTTCCGCTGACAGAGGTCACTGTCTCCTTGCTGTCTCTCTGGACACACTGGAGAGCTGCAGGGGCGAATCCCAGCGTGCCCTGTCCCAAGGGATCCCATGTTGGGACTCAATGTCCCAGCCCGGGTGAGCACTGGTTGTGGCCCTGGGCTCAGCATGGCAGGCCTGGTGCTCACAGCAGTGCAGACTTCAAGCTGGCCATGCACAGCTCCGTGTTTCTCCCAAAAATATCACTGCTGCAGCACCTGGGGTTCCCCAGTGCTGGGCTTTTTATCCCCACTGCATGGAGGATCACATGGCAGGGCAAAGGATGGGTCCCATGTGGCATCCAACCTGCCCTGATCCAGGCTGGGCACAGCCTGATGAAGGATGAGCACATCTTGCAGGGATATGGAAACCTCCCCTGAAAACCCAGTTCAGTCAGAGCCTGAGCTCTTTTGTGGCTCTGGGCAGGAAGATGCTCAGGATCTCCCAGAGAGGCTCAGCGGGCAGTAGGATTGTGCCTGCATCTCGCTCTGGACATACCAGTGGCTCAAGTGACAGCTGTGGGAATGATTTATAATGCACCGAGAGGGGCCACAGTCCTGCAAGGCTCTTACATCAGGAGCAAAGAGCAGCCTGCAGGGTGGGGAAGGCTGGAGCTGTAGCACTGTGTGCTCATCCCTCACCTTCATGGGGAGCTGCCCCCAGAGTTGCTATGTATCACTTTGATGGTTCTCCTGTTGGGTGTATTTTGGAGCAGCTGTTATCTGTGGCTTTTTATGGTGATCCTGTGGAAAGCAGCCATTCACCTGCTGTGATGAACTCAAAACTAATACTAACTCTTCATTCCCTTTGGTTTTATTTGGGGTTTTTTTAGTCTCTTTGTTTGATTGGTTTGCATGGGTTCGTTTGTTTCTAGGTTTTGTCTGTTTTGGTTTGAGTCTTTTGTTTGCTTTTTCATAAGACTCAGGTGAAGTTGGCATAGCCAAAGTCAAGAGAATGTACACCAGGCTTGACTTTCCAGAAATTACTTTTGGCTGGGTTTAACTGCATTCTCCAGGCTCAGGATGACCAGTCCATTTGCAGGATTTGCTCTGCAACATCAGCTTGCCCAGACTCTGCTCGGTGATTCACAAATGGAGAAGACAATGGATATTGTGCCAAGCTTCCTTTCAAACAGCCAAAAGTGCAACGGCATGAGAGAAAAAAAGAAAAAAACAGAGACTATATTCACCAATTAGAGCAGAAGCAGTGTCCCACCATCTTGCCCTCCACTCTTATTAATTTTGTACATTGAGAGGCAATCCTGGGCCTAAAGCTTCCGTCTCTCAGTTCCTGATGCCATTTGACTCCAGCCTGGACTCCCCCTGATCACACTGCCTGCTTTCCACGTGGGGCTGGGGATGCTCAGCCTGGAAAGAGGAGACCCTGGGGAGGCCTCACTGCAGCTCTGCAGGACTGCAAGGGTGCCACAAGAAAGATTGGGACAGGGTGTTCCACAGGGCCTGTGGCAACAGGACAAGGGGGGGACGGCTTTCAGCTGCAGGAGGCTGATTGAAGTTGGATCTGAGGAAGCTGCTCTCTTCCACTGAGGGTGCTGAGGCACTGGCCCAGGCTGTGGATGCTCCATCCTTGGGAACAGGGCTCTGAACACCATGGTCTGGGGGAACGTTGCTAAGCATGGAACCAAAGGCTCTCTAGCTCAGTGGTCATGTCACAATCCATGTCCCATCTGGAACTGCCAGCAGCCAGCAAGCAGCACAACACAGCCGTTGGCCCTGGGCTCAGCACACGCTGCACGCTGCTCCTGCTGCTCCTGTCACCCTTCTTGTTCCTGCCCCCGAGACCTCATCTCATCAGTCTCAAAAGCTGCCTAAGGCCTGGATTGTGTCATCCATCCCTGCAGGATGCTCACATTTGTCCTGAGGAAGGTACGGTGCCATTCCATGGAGGTGGATCCCCCCAGCTGCCCGGGTGTGGGCTGGAGTTCTGGGGGGATGGGGTGGGACAGGGACCCCACTCTGAGGTTTTGCTACCTCTGCAGGCTGTTGCAGGTAGAGAAGACAAGATGGAGGTGGACAGACAGACTGATAGAGAGGAGAAGATGGAAGTGGAGGGAGAAAAGAGAGGAGAGGAAGAGATGGAGGTGGACACCATAATGGATACGGAGGAGGAGATGGAGGTGGATGGAGAACAGACTGGAGAGGAAGAGATGGAGGTTGATGAGGATGAGGAGATGGACGTGGAAATGGAAGAGTACACCGAGGAGATGGACATTGATGAGGAAGATGAAGAGGAGGCCATGGTCCTGGGATGAAGAGCGATACCAGCAGCACGACAGGCATGTGGTCCCCACAGGCACAGTGGGTTCCCTGCAGCCAGGCTGGGGCGGGATTGGGCTGGGTGGTCCCTGCTCAGGAACGTGGTACCCAGTGCCTTGGGTTCTGCTGGCCATGCCCAGCCTGTCCTGTTCTTGCTTTGGGCCACACAAGCCCCATGGCAGTGCCTGGGGCACAGCCCCCAGACCCAGCCAGCCTCAGCTCTGGCAGCAGAGTCCCAGTGTGCCAGCCTGGGGACACACGGAAGAGCCCTCTGTGCCTGACTGGAGTGACCATGGCACCTGCTTTTCTTCCCGGACTGATGGAGATCCTGGACTGAAATGGCACCTTTTTGTACATAGTTTTTAGAGTTTGTTCTTGTTTTTGGCATATAGGTTTTAGGGCTTCCTTTTGTCTTCTGTAAATACATTTCAAATATTGTTGTTAGATATGTTCTTAGGTATATACCTTCTATAAATTGTTGTTATTACAAATATTCTTACAAAAGTAAATGTGTTCTGTGTTTTCATTGCTGTTCTTATGTAAATAAACAACCTTGGGTTTTCACACCCCAGTTCTCTTTCCATTTGCTTCCGGCACAGGCAGTATTGGCCAAGTTGTGTTTTCCACTTGCTCCCGGTTCCCAGGGCTGGAGGTTCATGGGGGAGCTGGCACAGCCACCCCAGCAGTGGTTGTCCCACTCAGAGGGTTCCGCTGACAGAGGTCACTGTCTCCTTGCTGTCTCTCTGGACACACTGGAGAGCTGCAGGGGCGAATCCCAGCGTGCCCTGTCCCAAGGGATCCCATGTTGGGACTCAATGTCCCAGCCCGGGTGAGCACTGGTTGTGGCCCTGGGCTCAGCATGGCAGGCCTGGTGCTCACAGCAGTGCAGACTTCAAGCTGGCCATGCACAGCTCCGTGTTTCTCCCAAAAATATCACTGCTGCAGCACCTGGAGTTCCCCAGTGCTGGGCTTTTTATCCCCACTGCATGGAGGATCACATGGCAGGGCAAAGGATGGGTCCCATGTGGCATCCAACCTGCCCTGATCCAGGCTGGGCACAGCCTGATGAAGGATGAGCACATCTTGCAGGGATATGGAAACCTCCCCTGAAAACCCAGTTCAGTCAGAGCCTGAGCTCTTTTGTGGCTCTGGGCAGGAAGATGCTCAGGATCTCCCAGAGAGGCTCAGCGGGCAGTAGGATTGTGCCTGCATCTCGCTCTGGACATACCAGTGGCTCAAGTGACAGCTGTGGGAATGATTTATAATGCACCGAGAGGGGCCACAGTCCTGCAAGGCTCTTACATCAGGAGCAAAGAGCAGCCTGCAGGGTGGGGAAGGCTGGAGCTGTAGCACTGTGTGCTCATCCCTCACCTTCATGGGGAGCTGCCCCCAGACTTGCTATGTATCACTTTGATGGTTCTCCTGTTGGGTGTATTTTGGAGCAGCTGTTATCTGTGGCTTTTTATGGTGATCCTGTGGAAAGCAGCCATTCACCTGCTGTGATGAACTCAAAACTAATACTAACTCTTCATTCCCTTTGGTTTTATTTGGGGTTTTTTTAGTCTCTTTGTTTGATTGGTTTGCATGGGTTCGTTTGTTTCTAGGTTTTGTCTGTTTTGGTTTGAGTCTTTTGTTTGCTTTTTCATAAGACTCAGGTGAAGTTGGCATAGCCAAAGTCAAGAGAATGTACACCAGGCTTGACTTTCCAGAAATTACTTTTGGCTGGGTTTAACTGCATTCTCCAGGCTCAGGATGACCAGTCCATTTGCAGGATTTGCTCTGCAACATCAGCTTGCCCAGACTCTGCTCGGTGATTCACAAATGGAGAAGACAATGGATATTGTGCCAAGCTTCCTTTCAAACAGCCAAAAGTGCAACGGCATGAGAGAAAAAAAGAAAAAAACAGAGACTATATTCACCAATTAGAGCAGAAGCAGTGTCCCACCATCTTGCCCTCCACTCTTATTAATTTTGTACATTGAGAGGCAATCCTGGGCCTAAAGCTTCCGTCTCTCAGTTCCTGATGCCATTTGACTCCAGCCTGGACTCCCCCTGATCACACTGCCTGCTTTCCACGTGGGGCTGGGGATGCTCAGCCTGGAAAGAGGAGACCCTGGGGAGGCCTCACTGCAGCTCTGCAGGACTGCAAGGGTGCCACAAGAAAGATTGGGACAGGGTGTTCCACAGGGCCTGTGGCAACAGGACAAGGGGGGGACGGCTTTCAGCTGCAGGAGGCTGATTGAAGTTGGATCTGAGGAAGCTGCTCTCTTCCACTGAGGGTGCTGAGGCACTGGCCCAGGCTGTGGATGCTCCATCCTTGGGAACAGGGCTCTGAACACCATGGTCTGGGGGAACGTTGCTAAGCATGGAACCAAAGGCTCTCTAGCTCAGTGGTCATGTCACAATCCATGTCCCATCTGGAACTGCCAGCAGCCAGCAAGCAGCACAACACAGCCGTTGGCCCTGGGCTCAGCACACGCTGCACGCTGCTCCTGCTGCTCCTGTCACCCTTCTTGTTCCTGCCCCCGAGACCTCATCTCATCAGTCTCAAAAGCTGCCTAAGGCCTGGATTGTGTCATCCATCCCTGCAGGATGCTCACATTTGTCCTGAGGAAGGTACGGTGCCATTCCATGGAGGTGGATCCCCCCAGCTGCCCGGGTGTGGGCTGGAGTTCTGGGGGGATGGGGTGGGACAGGGACCCCACTCTGAGGTTTTGCTACCTCTGCAGGCTGTTGCAGGTAGAGAAGACAAGATGGAGGTGGACAGACAGACTGATAGAGAGGAGAAGATGGAAGTGGAGGGAGAAAAGAGAGGAGAGGAAGAGATGGAGGTGGACACCATAATGGATACGGAGGAGGAGATGGAGGTGGATGGAGAACAGACTGGAGAGGAAGAGATGGAGGTTGATGAGGATGAGGAGATGGACGTGGAAATGGAAGAGTACACCGAGGAGATGGACATTGATGAGGAAGATGAAGAGGAGGCCATGGTCCTGGGATGAAGAGCGATGCCAGCAGCAGGACAGGCATGTGGTCCCCACAGGCACAGTGGGTTCCCTGCAGCCAGGCTGGGGCGAGATTGGGCTGGCTGGTCCCTGCTCAGGAACGTGGTACCCAGTGCCTTGGGTTCTGCTGGCCATGCCCAGCCTGTCCTGTTCTTGCTGCGGGCCACACAAGCCCCATGGCAGTGCCTGGGGCCCAGCCCCCAGACCCAGCCAGCCTCAGCTCTGGCAGCAGAGTCCCAGTGTGCCAGCCTGGGGACACACGGAAGAGCCCTCTGTGCCTGACTGGAGTGACCATGGCACCTGCTTTTCTTCCCGGACTGATGGAGATCCTGGACTGAAATGGCACCCTTTTGTACATAGTTTTTAGAGTTTGTTCTTGTTTTTGGCATATAGGTTTTAGGGCTTCGTTTTGTCTTCTGTAAATACATTTCAAATATTGTTGTTAGATATGTTCTTAGGTATATACCTTCTATAAATTGTTGTTATTACAAATATTCTTACAAAAGTAAATGTGTTCTGTGTTTTCATTGCTGTTCTTATGTAAATAAACAACCTTGGGTTTTCACACCCCAGTTCTCTTTCCATTTGCTTCCGGCACAGGCAGTATTGGCCAAGTTGTGTTTTCCACTTGCTCCCGGTTCCCAGGGCTGGAGGTTCATGGGGGAGCTGGCACAGCCACCCCAGCAGTGGTTGTCCCACTCAGAGGGTTCCGCTGACAGAGGTCACTGTCTCCTTGCTGTCTCTCTGGACACACTGGGGAGCTGCAGGGGCGAATCCCAGCGTGCCCTGTCCCATGGGATCCCATGTTGGGACTCAATGTCCCAGCCCGGGTGAGCACTGGTTGTGGCCCTGGGCTCAGCATGGCAGGCCTGGTGCTCACAGCATTGCAGACTTCAAGCTGGCCATGCACAGCTCCGTGTTTCTCCCAAAAATATCACTGCTGCAGCACATGGGGTTCCCCAGTGCTGGGCTTTTTATCCCCACTGCATGGAGGATCACATGGCAGGGCAAAGGATGGGATCCCATGTGGCATCCAACCTGCCCTGATCCAGGCTGGGCACAGCCTGATGAAGGATGAGCACATCTTGCAGGGATATGGAAACCTCCCCTGAAAACCCAGTTCAGTCAGAGCCTGAGCTCTTTTGTGGCTCTGGGCAGGAAGATGCTCAGGATCTCCCAGAGAGGCTCAGCGGGCAGTAGGATTGTGCCTGCATCTCGCTCTGGACATGCCAGTGGCTCAAGTGAGAGCTGTGGGAATGATTTATAATGCACCGAGAGGGGCCACAGTCCTGCAAGGCTCTTACATCAGGAGCAAAGAGCAGCCTGCAGGGTGGGGAAGGCTGGAGCTGTAGCACTGTGTGCTCATCCCTCACCTTCATGGGGAGCTGCCCCCAGAGTTGCTATGTATCACTTTGATGGTTCTCCTGTTGGGTGTATTTTGGAGCAGCTCTTATCTGTGGCTTTTTATGGTGATCCTGTGGAAAGCAGCCATTTACCTGCTGTGATGAACTCAAAACTAATACTAACTCTTCATTCCCTTTGGTTTTATTTGGGGTTTTTTTAGTCTCTTTGTTTGATTGGTTTGCATGGGTTCGTTTGTTTCTAGGTTTTGTCTGTTTTGGTTTGAGTCTTTTGTTTGCTTTTTCATAAGACTCAGGTGAAGTTGGCATAGCCAAAGTCAAGAGAATGTACACCAGGCTTGACTATCCAGAAATTACTTTTGGCTGGGTTTAACTGCATTCTCCAGGCTCAGGATGACCAGTCCATTTGCAGGATTTGCTCTGCAACATCAGCTTGCCCAGACTCTGCTCGGTGATTCACAAATGGAAAAGACAATGGATATTGTGCCAAGCTTCCTTTCAAACAGCCAAAAGTGCAACGGCATGAGAGAAAAAAAGAAAAAAACAGAGACTATATTCACCAATTAGAGCAGAAGCAGTGTCCCACCATCTTGCCCTCCACTCTTATTAATTTTGTACATTGAGAGGCAAACCTGGGCCTAAAGCTTCCGTCTCTCAGTTCCTGATGCCATTTGACTCCAGCCTGGACTCCCCCAGATCACACTGCCTGCTTTCCACGTGGGGCTGGGGATGCTCAGCCTGGAAAGAGGAGACCCTGGGGAGGCCTCACTGCAGCTCTGCAGGACTGCAAGGGTGCCACAAGAAAGATTGGGACAGGGTGTTCCACAGGGCCTGTGGCAACAGGACAAGGGGGGGACGGCTTTCAGCTGCAGGAGGCTGATTGAAGTTGGATCTGAGGAAGCTGCTCTCTTCCACTGAGGGTGCTGAGGCACTGGCCCAGGCTGTGGATGCTCCATCCTTGGGAACAGGGCTCTGAGCACCATGGTCTGGGGGAACGTTGCTAAGCATGGAACCAAAGGCTCTCTAGCTCAGTGGTCATGTCACAATCCATGTCCCATCTGGAACTGCCAGCAGCCAGCAAGCAGCACAACACAGCCGTTGGCCCTGGGCTCAGCACACGCTGCACGCTGCTCCTGCTGCTCCTGTCACCCTTCTTGTTCCTGCCCCCGAGACCTCATCTCATCAGTCTCAAAAGCTGCCTAAGGCCTGGATTGTGTCATCCATCCCTGCAGGATGCTCACATTTGTCCTGAGGAAGGTACGGTGCCATTCCATGGAGGTGGATCCCCCCAGCTGCCCGGGTGTGGGCTGGAGTTCTGGGGGGATGGGGTGGGACAGGGACCCCACTCTGAGGTTTTGCTACCTCTACAGGCTGTTGCAGGTAGAGAAGACAAGATGGAGGTGGACAGACAGACTGATAGAGAGGAGAAGATGGAAGTGGAGGGAGAAAAGAGAGGAGAGGAAGAGATGGAGGTGGGCACCATAATGGATACGGAGGAGGAGATGGAGGTGGATGGAGAACAGACTGGAGAGGAAGAGATGGAGGTTGATGAGGATGAGGAGATGGACGTGGAAATGGAAGAGTACACCGAGGAGATGGACATTGATGAGGAAGATGAAGAGGAGGCCATGGTCCTGGGATGAAGAGCGATGCCAGCAGCAGGACAGGCATGTGGTCCCCACAGGCACAGTGGGTTCCCTGCAGCCAGGCTGGGGCGGGATTGGGCTGGGTGGTCCCTGCTCAGGAACGTGGTACCCAGTGCCTTGGGTTCTGCTGGCCATGCCCAGCCTGTCCTGTTCTTGCTGCGGGCCACACAAGCCCCATGGCAGTGCCTGGGGCACAGCCCCCAGACCCAGCCAGCCTCAGCTCTGGCAGCAGAGTCCCAGTGTGCCAGCCTGGGGACACACGGAAGAGCCCTCTGTGCCTGACTGGAGTGACCATGGCACCTGCTTTTCTTCCCGGACTGATGGAGATCCTGGACTGAAATGGCACCCTTTTGTACATAGTTTTTAGAGTTTGTTCTTGTTTTTGGCATATAGGTTTTAGGGCTTCGTTTTGTCTTCTGTAAATACATTTCAAATATTGTTGTTAGATATGTTCTTAGGTATATACCTTCTATAAATTGTTGTTATTACAAATATTCTTACAAAAGTAAATGTGTTCTGTGTTTTCATTGCTGTTCTTATGTAAATAAACAACCTTGGGTTTTCACACCCCAGTTCTCTTTCCATTTGCTTCCGGCACAGGCAGTATTGGCCAAGTTGTGTTTTCCACTTGCTCCCGGTTCCCAGGGCTGGAGGTTCATGGGGGAGCTGGCACAGCCACCCCAGCAGTGGTTGTCCCACTCAGAGGGTTCCGCTGACAGAGGTCACTGTCTCCTTGCTGTCTCTCTGGACACACTGGGGAGCTGCAGGGGCGAATCCCAGCCTGCCCTGTCCCATGGGATCCCATGTTGGGACTCAATGTCCCAGCCCGGGTGAGCACTGGTTGTGGCCCTGGGCTCAGCATGGCAGGCCTGGTGCTCACAGCATTGCAGACTTCAAGCTGGCCATGCACAGCTCCGTGTTTCTCCCAAAAATATCACTGCTGCAGCACATGGGGTTCCCCAGTGCTGGGCTTTTTATCCCCACTGCATGGAGGATCACATGGCAGGGCAAAGGATGGGATCCCATGTGGCCTCCAACCTGCCCTGATCCAGGCTGGGCACAGCCTGATGAAGGATGAGCACATCTTGCAGGGATATGGAAACCTCCCCTGAAAACCCAGTTCAGTCAGAGCCTGAGCTCTTTTGTGGCTCTGGGTAGGAAGATGCTCAGGATCTCCCAGAGAGGCTCAGCGGGCAGTAGGATTGTGCCTGCATCTCGCTCTGGACATGCCAGTGGCTCAAGTGAGAGCTGTGGGAATGATTTATAATGCACCGAGAGGGGCCACAGTCCTGCAAGGCTCTTACATCAGGAGCAAAGAGCAGCCTGCAGGGTGGGGAAGGCTGGAGCTGTAGCACTGTGTGCTCATCCCTCACCTTCATGGGGAGCTGCCCCCAGAGTTGCTATGTATCACTTTGATGGTTCTCCTGTTGGGTGTATTTTGGAGCAGCTGTTATCTGTGGCTTTTTATGGTGATCCTGTGGAAAGCAGCCATTTACCTGCTGTGATGAACTCAAAACTAATACTAACTCTTCATTCCCTTTGGTTTTATTTGGGGTTTTTTTAGTCTCTTTGTTTGATTGGTTTGCATGGGTTCGTTTGTTTCTAGGTTTTGTCTGTTTTGGTTTGAGTCTTTTGTTTGCTTTTTCATAAGACTCAGGTGAAGTTGGCATAGCCAAAGTCAAGAGAATGTACACCAGGCTTGACTTTCCAGAAATTACTTTTGGCTGGGTTTAACTGCATTCTCCAGGCTCAGGATGACCAGTCCATTTGCAGGATTTGCTCTGCAACATCAGCTTGCCCAGACTCTGCTCGGTGATTCAAAAATGGAAAAGACAATGGATATTGTGCCAAGCTTCCTTTCAAACAGCCAAAACTGCAACGGCATGAGAGAAAAAAAGAAAAAAACAGAGACTATATTCACCAATTAGAGCAGAAGCAGTGTCCCACCATCTTGCCTTCCACTCCTTTTAATTTTGTACATTGAGAGGCAATCCTGGGCCTAAAGCTTCCGTCTCTCAGTTCCTGATGCCATTTGACTCCAGCCTGGACTCCCCCAGATCACACTGCCTGCTTTCCACGTGGGGCTGGGGATGCTCAGCCTGGAAAGAGGAGACCCTGGGGAGGCCGCACTGCAGCTCTGCAGGACTGCAAGGGTGCCACAAGAAAGATTGGGACAGGGTGTTCCACAGGGCCTGTGGCAACAGGACAAGGGGGGGACGGCTTTCAGCTGCAGGAGGCTGATTGAAGTTGGATCTGAGGAAGCTGCTCTCTTCCACTGAGGGTGCTGAGGCACTGGCCCAGGCTGTGGATGCTCCATCCTTGGGAACAGGGCTCTGAACACCATGGTCTGGGGGAACGTTGCTAAGCATGGAACCAAAGGCTCTCTAGCTCAGTGGTCATGTCACAATCCATGTCCCATCTGGAACTGCCAGCAGCCAGCAAGCAGCACAACACAGCCGTTGGCCCTGGGCTCAGCACACGCTGCACGCTGCTCCTGCTGCTCCTGTCACCCTTCTTGTTCCTGCCCCCGAGACCTCATCTCATCAGTCTCAAAAGCTGCCTAAGGCCTGGATTGTGTCATCCATCCCTGCAGGATGCTCACATTTGTCCTGAGGAAGGTACGGTGCCATTCCATGGAGGTGGATCCCCCCAGCTGCCCGGGTGTGGGCTGGAGTTCTGGGGGGATGGGGTGGGACAGGGACCCCACTCTGAGGTTTTGCTACCTCTGCAGGCTGTTGCAGGTAGAGAAGACAAGATGGAGGTGGACAGACAGACTGATAGAGAGGAGAAGATGGAAGTGGAGGGAGAAAAGAGAGGAGAGGAAGAGATGGAGGTGGACACCATAATGGATACGGAGGAGGAGATGGAGGTGGATGGAGAACAGACTGGAGAGGAAGAGATGGAGGTTGATGAGGATGAGGAGATGGACGTGGAAATGGAAGAGTACACCCAGGAGATGGACATTGATGAGGAAGATGAAGAGGAGGCCATGGTCCTGGGATGAAGAGCGATGCCAGCAGCAGGACAGGCATGTGGTCCCCACAGGCACAGTGGGTTCCCTGCAGCCAGGCTGGGGCGAGATTGGGCTGGCTGGTCCCTGCTCAGGAACGTGGTACCCAGTGCCTTGGGTTCTGCTGGCCATGCCCAGCCTGTCCTGTTCTTGCTTTGGGCCACACAAGCCCCATGGCAGTGCCTGGGGCCCAGCCCCCAGACCCAGCCAGCCTCAGCTCTGGCAGCAGAGTCCCAGTGTGCCAGCCTGGGGACACACGGAAGAGCCCTCTGTGCCTGACTGGAGTGACCATGGCACCTGCTTTTCTTCCCGGACTGATGGAGATCCTGGACTGAAATGGCACCCTTTTGTACATAGTTTTTAGAGTTTGTTCTTCTTTTTGGCATATAGGTTTTAGGGCTTCGTTTTGTCTTCTGTAAATACATTTCAAATATTGTTGTTAGATATGTTCTTAGGTATATACCTTCTATAAATTGTTGTTATTACAAATATTCTTACAAAAGTAAATGTGTTCTGTGTTTTCATTGCTGTTCTTATGTAAATAAACAACCTTGGGTTTTCACACCCCAGTTCTCTTTCCATTTGCTTCCGGCACAGGCAGTATTGGCCAAGTTGTGTTTTCCACTTGCTCCCGGTTCCCAGGGCTGGAGGTTCATGGGGGAGCTGGCACAGCCACCCCAGCAGTGGTTGTCCCACTCAGAGGGTTCCGCTGACAGAGGTCACTGTCTCCTTGCTGTCTCTCTGGACACACTGGGGAGCTGCAGGGGCGAATCCCAGCGTGCCCTGTCCCATGGGATCCCATGTTGGGACTCAATGTCCCAGCCCGGGTGAGCACTGGTTGTGGCCCTGGGCTCAGCATGGCAGGCCTGGTGCTCACAGCATTGCAGACTTCAAGCTGGCCATGCACAGCTCCGTGTTTCTCCCAAAAATATCACTGCTGCAGCACATGGGGTTCCCCAGTGCTGGGCTTTTTATCCCCACTGCATGGAGGATCACATGGCAGGGCAAAGGATGGGATCCCATGTGGCATCCAACCTGCCCTGATCCAGGCTGGGCACAGCCTGATGAAGGATGAGCACATCTTGCAGGGATATGGAAACCTCCCCTGAAAACCCAGTTCAGTCAGAGCCTGAGCTCTTTTGTGGCTCTGGGCAGGAAGATGCTCAGGATCTCCCAGAGAGGCTCAGCGGGCAGTAGGATTGTGCCTGCATCTCGCTCTGGACATGCCAGTGGCTCAAGTGAGAGCTGTGGGAATGATTTATAATGCACCGAGAGGGGCCACAGTCCTGCAAGGCTCTTACATCAGGAGCAAAGAGCAGCCTGCAGGGTGGGGAAGGCTGGAGCTGTAGCACTGTGTGCTCATCCCTCACCTTCATGGGGAGCTGCCCCCAGACTTGCTATGTATCACTTTGATGGTTCTCCTGTTGGGTGTATTTTGGAGCAGCTGTTATCTGTGGCTTTTTATGGTGATCCTGTGGAAAGCAGCCATTTACCTGCTGTGATGAACTCAAAACTAATACTAACTCTTCATTCCCTTTGGTTTTATTTGGGGTTTTTTTAGTCTCTTTGTTTGATTGGTTTGCATGGGTTCGTTTGTTTCTAGGTTTTGTCTGTTTTGGTTTGAGTCTTTTGTTTGCTTTTTCATAAGACTCAGGTGAAGTTGGCATAGCCAAAGTCAAGAGAATGTACACCAGGCTTGACTTTCCAGAAATTACTTTTGGCTGGGTTTAACTGCATTCTCCAGGCTCAGGATGACCAGTCCATTTGCAGGATTTGCTCTGCAACATCAGCTTGCCCAGACTCTGCTCGGTGATTCAAAAATGGAAAAGACAATGGATATTGTGCCAAGCTTCCTTTCAAACAGCCAAAAGTGCAACGGCATGAGAGAAAAAAAGAAAAAAACAGAGACTATATTCACCAATTAGAGCAGAAGCAGTGTCCCACCATCTTGCCCTCCACTCTTATTAATTTTGTACATTGAGAGGCAATCCTGGGCCTAAAGCTTCCGTCTCTCAGTTCCTGATGCCATTTGACTCCAGCCTGGACTCCCCCTGATCACACTGCCTGCTTTCCACGTGGGGCTGGGGATGCTCAGCCTGGAAAGAGGAGACCCTGGGGAGGCCTCACTGCAGCTCTGCAGGACTGCAAGGGTGCCACAAGAAAGATTGGGACAGGGTGTTCCACAGGGCCTGTGGCAACAGGACAAGGGGGGGACGGCTTTCAGCTGCAGGAGGCTGATTGAAGTTGGATCTGAGGAAGCTGCTCTCTTCCACTGAGGGTGCTGAGGCACTGGCCCAGGCTGTGGATGCTCCATCCTTGGGAACAGGGCTCTGAGCACCATGGTCTGGGGGAACGTTGCTAAGCATGGAACCAAAGGCTCTCTAGCTCAGTGGTCATGTCACAATCCATGTCCCATCTGGAACTGCCAGCAGCCAGCAAGCAGCACAACACAGCCGTTGGCCCTGGGCTCAGCACACGCTGCACGCTGCTCCTGCTGCTCCTGTCACCCTTCTTGTTCCTGCCCCCGAGACCTCATCTCATCAGTCTCAAAAGCTGCCTAAGGCCTGGATTGTGTCATCCATCCCTGCAGGATGCTCACATTTGTCCTGAGGAAGGTACGGTGCCATTCCATGGAGGTGGATCCCCCCAGCTGCCCGGGTGTGGGCTGGAGTTCTGGGGGGATGGGGTGGGACAGGGACCCCACTCTGAGGTTTTGCTACCTCTACAGGCTGTTGCAGGTAGAGAAGACAAGATGGAGGTGGACAGACAGACTGATAGAGAGGAGAAGATGGAAGTGGAGGGAGAAAAGAGAGGAGAGGAAGAGATGGAGGTGGACACCATAATGGATACGGAGGAGGAGATGGAGGTGGATGGAGAACAGACTGGAGAGGAAGAGATGGAGGTTGATGAGGATGAGGAGATGGACGTGGAAATGGAAGAGTACACCCAGGAGATGGACATTGATGAGGAAGATGAAGAGGAGGCCATGGTCCTGGGATGAAGAGCAATGCCAGCAGCACGACAGGCATGTGGTCCCCACAGGCACAGTGGGTTCCCTGCAGCCAGGCTGGGGCGGGATTGGGCTGGCTGGTCCCTGCTCAGGAACGTGGTACCCAGTGCCTTGGGTTCTGCTGGCCATGCCCAGCCTGTCCTGTTCTTGCTGCGGGCCACACAAGCCCCATGGCAGTGCCTGGGGCCCAGCCCCCAGACCCAGCCAGCCTCAGCTCTGGCAGCAGAGTCCCGCTGTGCCAGCCTGGGGACACACGGTAGAGCCCTCTGTGCCTGACTGGAGTGACCATGGCACCTGCTTTTCTTCCCGGACTGATGGAGATCCTGGACTGAAATGGCACCCTTTTGTACATAGTTTTTAGAGTTTGTTCTTGTTTTTGGCATATAGGTTTTAGGGCTTCATTTTGTCTTCTGTAAATACATTTCAAATATTGTTGTTAGATATGTTCTTAGGTATATACCTTCTATAAATTGTTGTTATTACAAATATTCTTACAAAAGTAAATGTGTTCTGTGTTTTCATTGCTGTTCTTATGTAAATAAACAACCTTGGGTTTTCACACCCCAGTTCTCTTTCCATTTGCTTCCGGCACAGGCAGTATTGGCCAAGTTGTGTTTTCCACTTGCTCCCGGTTCCCAGGGCTGGAGGTTCATGGGGGAGCTGGCACAGCCACCCCAGCAGTGGTTGTCCCACTCAGAGGGTTCCGCTGACAGAGGTCACTGTCTCCTTGCTGTCTCTCTGGACACACTGGGGAGCTGCAGGGGCGAATCCCAGCCTGCCCTGTCCCATGGGATCCCATGTTGGGACTCAATGTCCCAGCCCGGGTGAGCACTGGTTGTGGCCCTGGGCTCAGCATGGCAGGCCTGGTGCTCACAGCATTGCAGACTTCAAGCTGGCCATGCACAGCTCCGTGTTTCTCCCAAAAATATCACTGCTGCAGCACATGGGGTTCCCCAGTGCTGGGCTTTTTATCCCCACTGCATGGAGGATCACATGGCAGGGCAAAGGATGGGATCCCATGTGGCATCCAACCTGCCCTGATCCAGGCTGGGCACAGCCTGATGAAGGATGAGCACATCTTGCAGGGATATGGAAACCTCCCCTGAAAACCCAGTTCAGTCAGAGCCTGAGCTCTTTTGTGGCTCTGGGCAGGAAGATGCTCAGGATCTCCCAGAGAGGCTCAGCGGGCAGTAGGATTGTGCCTGCATCTCGCTCTGGACATGCCAGTGGCTCAAGTGAGAGCTGTGGGAATGATTTATAATGCACCGAGAGGGGCCACAGTCCTGCAAGGCTCTTACATCAGGAGCAAAGAGCAGCCTGCAGGGTGGGGAAGGCTGGAGCTGTAGCACTGTGTGCTCATCCCTCACCTTCATGGGGAGCTGCCCCCAGACTTGCTATGTATCACTTTGATGGTTCTCCTGTTGGGTGTATTTTGGAGCAGCTGTTATCTGTGGCTTTTTATGGTGATCCTGTGGAAAGCAGCCATTTACCTGCTGTGATGAACTCAAAACTAATACTAACTCTTCATTCCCTTTGGTTTTATTTGGGGTTTTTTTAGTCTCTTTGTTTGATTGGTTTGCATGGGTTCGTTTGTTTCTAGGTTTTGTCTGTTTTGGTTTGAGTCTTTTGTTTGCTTTTTCATAAGACTCAGGTGAAGTTGGCATAGCCAAAGTCAAGAGAATGTACACCAGGCTTGACTTTCCAGAAATTACTTTTGGCTGGGTTTAACTGCATTCTCCAGGCTCAGGATGACCAGTCCATTTGCAGGATTTGCTCTGCAACATCAGCTTGCCCAGACTCTGCTCGGTGATTCAAAAATGGAAAAGACAATGGATATTGTGCCAAGCTTCCTTTCAAACAGCCAAAAGTGCAACGGCATGAGAGAAAAAAAGAAAAAAACAGAGACTATATTCACCAATTAGAGCAGAAGCAGTGTCCCACCATCTTGCCCTCCACTCTTATTAATTTTGTACATTGAGAGGCAATCCTGGGCCTAAAGCTTCCGTCTCTCAGTTCCTGATGCCATTTGACTCCAGCCTGGACTCCCCCTGATCACACTGCCTGCTTTCCACGTGGGGCTGGGGATGCTCAGCCTGGAAAGAGGAGACCCTGGGGAGGCCCCACTGCAGCTCTGCAGGACTGCAAGGGTGCCACAAGAAAGATTGGGACAGGGTGTTCCACAGGGCCTGTGGCAACAGGACAAGGGGGGGACGGCTTTCAGCTGCAGGAGGCTGATTGAAGTTGGATCTGAGGAAGCTGCTCTCTTCCACTGAGGGTGCTGAGGCACTGGCCCAGGCTGTGGATGCTCCATCCTTGGGAACAGGGCTCTGAGCACCATGGTCTGGGGGAACGTTGCTAAGCATGGAACCAAAGGCTCTCTAGCTCAGTGGTCATGTCACAATCCATGTCCCATCTGGAACTGCCAGCAGCCAGCAAGCAGCACAACACAGCCGTTGGCCCTGGGCTCAGCACACGCTGCACGCTGCTCCTGCTGCTCCTGTCACCCTTCTTGTTCCTGCCCCCGAGACCTCATCTCATCAGTCTCAAAAGCTGCCTAAGGCCTGGATTGTGTCATCCATCCCTGCAGGATGCTCACATTTGTCCTGAGGAAGGTACGGTGCCATTCCATGGAGGTGGATCCCCCCAGCTGCCCGGGTGTGGGCTGGAGTTCTGGGGGGATGGGGTGGGACAGGGACCCCACTCTGAGGTTTTGCTACCTCTGCAGGCTGTTGCAGGTAGAGAAGACAAGATGGAGGTGGACAGACAGACTGATAGAGAGGAGAAGATGGAAGTGGAGGGAGAAAAGAGAGGAGAGGAAGAGATGGAGGTGGACACCATAATGGATACGGAGGAGGAGATGGAGGTGGATGGAGAACAGACTGGAGAGGAAGAGATGGAGGTTGATGAGGATGAGGAGATGGACGTGGAAATGGAAGAGTACACCCAGGAGATGGACATTGATGAGGAAGATGAAGAGGAGGCCATGGTCCTGGGATGAAGAGCAATGCCAGCAGCACGACAGGCATGTGGTCCCCACAGGCACAGTGGGTTCCCTGCAGCCAGGCTGGGGCGGGATTGGGCTGGCTGGTCCCTGCTCAGGAACGTGGTACCCAGTGCCTTGGGTTCTGCTGGCCATGCCCAGCCTGTCCTGTTCTTGCTGCGGGCCACACAAGCCCCATGGCAGTGCCTGGGGCCCAGCCTCCAGACCCAGCCAGCCTCAGCTCTGGCAGCAGAGTCCCGCTGTGCCAGCCTGGGGACACACGGTAGAGCCCTCTGTGCCTGACTGGAGTGACCATGGCACCTGCTTTTCTTCCCGGACTGATGGAGATCCTGGACTGAAATGGCACCCTTTTGTACATAGTTTTTAGAGTTTGTTCTTGTTTTTGGCATATAGGTTTTAGGGCTTCATTTTGTCTTCTGTAAATACATTTCAAATATTGTTGTTAGATATGTTCTTAGGTATATACCTTCTATAAATTGTTGTTATTACAAATATTCTTACAAAAGTAAATGTGTTCTGTGTTTTCATTGCTGTTCTTATGTAAATAAACAACCTTGGGTTTTCACACCCCAGTTCTCTTTCCATTTGCTTCCGGCACAGGCAGTATTGGCCAAGTTGTGTTTTCCACTTGCTCCCGGTTCCCAGGGCTGGAGGTTCATGGGGGAGCTGGCACAGCCACCCCAGCAGTGGTTGTCCCACTCAGAGGGTTCCGCTGACAGAGGTCACTGTCTCCTTGCTGTCTCTCTGGACACACTGGGGAGCTGCAGGGGCGAATCCCAGCCTGCCCTGTCCCATGGGATCCCATGTTGGGACTCAATGTCCCAGCCCGGGTGAGCACTGGTTGTGGCCCTGGGCTCAGCATGGCAGGCCTGGTGCTCACAGCATTGCAGACTTCAAGCTGGCCATGCACAGCTCCGTGTTTCTCCCAAAAATATCACTGCTGCAGCACCTGGGGTTCCCCAGTGCTGGGCTTTTTATCCCCACTGCATGGAGGATCACATGGCAGGGCAAAGGATGGAGCCCATGTGGCATACAACCTGCCCTGATCCAGGCTGGGCACAGCCTGATGAAGGATGAGCACATCTTGCAGGGATATGGAAACCTCCCCTGAAAACCCAGTTCAGTCAGAGCCTGAGCTCTTTTGTGGCTCTGGGCAGGAAGATGCTCAGGATCTCCCAGAGAGGCTCAGCGGGCAGTAGGATTGTGCCTGCATCTCGCTCTGGACATGCCAGTGGCTCAAGTGAGAGCTGTGGGAATGATTTATAATGCACCGAGAGGGGCCACAGTCCTGCAAGGCTCTTACATCAGGAGCAAAGAGCAGCCTGCAGGGTGGGGAAGGCTGGAGCTGTAGCACTGTGTGCTCATCCCTCACCTTCATGGGGAGCTGCCCCCAGAGTTGCTATGTATCACTTTGATGGTTCTCCTGTTGGGTGTATTTTGGAGCAGCTGTTATCTGTGGCTTTTTATGGTGATCCTGTGGAAAGCAGCCATTTACTTGCTGTGATGAACTCAAAACTAATACTAACTCTTCATTCCCTTTGGTTTTATTTGGGGTTTTTTTAGTCTCTTTGTTTGATTGGTTTGCATGGGTTCGTTTGTTTCTAGGTTTTGTCTGTTTTGGTTTGAGTCTTTTGTTTGCTTTTTCATAAGACTCAGGTGAAGTTGGCATAGCCAAAGTCAAGAGAATGTACACCAGGCTTGACTATCCAGAAATTACTTTTGGCTGGGTTTAACTGCATTCTCCAGGCTCAGGATGACCAGTCCATTTGCAGGATTTGCTCTGCAACATCAGCTTGCCCAGACTCTGCTCAGTGATTCACAAATGGAGAAGACAATGGATATTGTGCCAAGCTTCCTTTCAAACAGCCAAAAGTGCAACGGCATGAGAGAAAAAAAGAAAAAAACAGAGACTATATTCACCAATTAGAGCAGAAGCAGTGTCCCACCATCTTGCCCTCCACTCTTATTAATTTTGTACATTGAGAGGCAATCCTGGGCCTAAAGCTTCCGTCTCTCAGTTCCTGATGCCGTTTGACTCCAGCCTGGACTCCCCCTGATCACACTGCCTGCTTTCCACGTGGGGCTGGGGATGCTCAGCCTGGAAAGAGGAGACCCTGGGGAGGCCTCACTGCAGCTCTGCAGGACTGCAAGGGTGCCACAAGAAAGATTGGGACAGGGTGTTCCACAGGGCCTGTGGCAACAGGACAAGGGGGGGACGGCTTTCAGCTGCAGGAGGCTGATTGAAGTTGGATCTGAGGAAGCTGCTCTCTTCCACTGAGGGTGCTGAGGCACTGGCCCAGGCTGTGGATGCTCCATCCTTGGGAACAGGGCTCTGAGCACCATGGTCTGGGGGAACGTTGCTAAGCATGGAACCAAAGGCTCTCTAGCTCAGTGGTCATGTCACAATCCATGTCCCATCTGGAACTGCCAGCAGCCAGCAAGCAGCACAACACAGCCGTTGGCCCTGGGCTCAGCACACGCTGCACGCTGCTCCTGCTGCTCCTGTCACCCTTCTTGTTCCTGCCCCCGAGACCTCATCTCATCAGTCTCAAAAGCTGCCTAAGGCCTGGATTGTGTCATCCATCCCTGCAGGATGCTCACATTTGTCCTGAGGAAGGTACGGTGCCATTCCATGGAGGTGGATCCCCCCAGCTGCCCGGGTGTGGGCTGGAGTTCTGGGGGGATGGGGTGGGACAGGGACCCCACTCTGAGGTTTTGCTACCTCTGCAGGCTGTTGCAGGTAGAGAAGACAAGATGGAGGTGGACAGACAGACTGATAGAGAGGAGAAGATGGAAGTGGAGGGAGAAAAGAGAGGAGAGGAAGAGATGGAGGTGGGCACCATAATGGATACGGAGGAGGAGATGGAGGTGGATGGAGAACAGACTGGAGAGGAAGAGATGGAGGTTGATGAGGATGAGGAGATGGACGTGGAAATGGAAGAGTACACCCAGGAGATGGACATTGATGAGGAAGATGAAGAGGAGGCCATGGTCCTGGGATGAAGAGCAATGCCAGCAGCAGGACAGGCATGTGGTCCCCACAGGCACAGTGGGTTCCCTGCAGCCAGGCTGGGGCGAGATTGGGCTGGCTGGTCCCTGCTCAGGAACGTGGTACCCAGTGCCTTGGGTTCTGCTGGCCATGCCCAGCCTGTCCTGTTCTTGCTTTGGGCCACACAAGCCCCATGGCAGTGCCTGGGGCCCAGCCCCCAGACCCAGCCAGCCTCAGCTCTGGCAGCAGAGTCCCAGTGTGCCAGCCTGGGGACACACGGAAGAGCCCTCTGTGCCTGACTGGAGTGACCATGGCACCTGCTTTTCTTCCCGGACTGATGGAGATCCTGGACTGAAATGGCACCTTTTTGTACATAGTTTTTAGAGTTTGTTCTTGTTTTTGGCATATAGGTTTTAGGGCTTCGTTTTGTCTTCTGTAAATACATTTCAAATATTGTTGTTAGATATGTTCTTAGGTATATACCTTCTATAAATTGTTGTTATTACAAATATTCTTACAAAAGTAAATGTGTTCTGTGTTTTCATTGCTGTTCTTATGTAAATAAACAACCTTGGGTTTTCACACCCCAGTTCTCTTTCCATTTGCTTCCGGCACAGGCAGTATTGGCCAAGTTGTGTTTTCCACTTGCTCCCGGTTCCCAGGGCTGGAGGTTCATGGGGGAGCTGGCACAGCCACCCCAGCAGTGGTCGTCCCACTCAGAGGGTTCCGCTGACAGAGGTCACTGTCTCCTTGCTGTCTCTCTGGACACACTGGGGAGCTGCAGGGGCGAATCCCAGCCTGCCCTGTCCCATGGGATCCCATGTTGGGACTCAATGTCCCAGCCCGGGTGAGCACTGGTTGTGGCCCTGGGCTCAGCATGGCAGGCCTGGTGCTCACAGCATTGCAGACTTCAAGCTGGCCATGCACAGCTCCGTGTTTCTCCCAAAAATATCACTGCTGCAGCACATGGGGTTCCCCAGTGCTGGGCTTTTTCTCCCCACTGCATGGAGGATCACATGGCAGGGCAAAGGATGGGATCCCATGTGGCATCCAACCTGCCCTGATCCAGGCTGGGCACAGCCTGATGAAGGATGAGCACATCTTGCAGGGATATGGAAACCTCCCCTGAAAACCCAGTTCAGTCAGAGCCTGAGCTCTTTTGTGGCTCTGGGCAGGAAGATGCTCAGGATCTCCCAGAGAGGCTCAGCGGGCAGTAGGATTGTGCCTGCATCTCGCTCTGGACATGCCAGTGGCTCAAGTGAGAGCTGTGGGAATGATTTATAATGCACCGAGAGGGGCCACAGTCCTGCAAGGCTCTTACATCAGGAGCAAAGAGCAGCCTGCAGGGTGGGGAAGGCTGGAGCTGTAGCACTGTGTGCTCATCCCTCACCTTCATGGGGAGCTGCCCCCAGACTTGCTATGTATCACTTTGATGGTTCTCCTGTTGGGTGTATTTTGGAGCAGCTGTTATCTGTGGCTTTTTATGGTGATCCTGTGGAAAGCAGCCATTTACCTGCTGTGATGAACTCAAAACTAATACTAACTCTTCATTCCCTTTGGTTTTATTTGGGGTTTTTTTAGTCTCTTTGTTTGATTGGTTTGCATGGGTTCGTTTGTTTCTAGGTTTTGTCTGTTTTGGTTTGAGTCTTTTGTTTGCTTTTTCATAAGACTCAGGTGAAGTTGGCATAGCCAAAGTCAAGAGAATGTACACCAGGCTTGACTTTCCAGAAATTACTTTTGGCTGGGTTTAACTGCATTCTCCAGGCTCAGGATGACCAGTCCATTTGCAGGATTTGCTCTGCAACATCAGCTTGCCCAGACTCTGCTCGGTGATTCAAAAATGGAAAAGACAATGGATATTGTGCCAAGCTTCCTTTCAAACAGCCAAAACTGCAACGGCATGAGAGAAAAAAAGAAAAAAACAGAGACTATATTCACCAATTAGAGCAGAAGCAGTGTCCCACCATCTTGCCCTCCACTCTTATTAATTTTGTACATTGAGAGGCAATCCTGGGCCTAAAGCTTCCGTCTCTCAGTTCCTGATGCCATTTGACTCCAGCCTGGACTCCCCCTGATCACACTGCCTGCTTTCCACGTGGGGCTGGGGATGCTCAGCCTGGAAAGAGGAGACCCTGGGGAGGCCTCACTGCAGCTCTGCAGGACTGCAAGGGTGCCACAAGAAAGATTGGGACAGGGTGTTCCACAGGGCCTGTGGCAACAGGACAAGGGGGGGACGGCTTTCAGCTGCAGGAGGCTGATTGAAGTTGGATCTGAGGAAGCTGCTCTCTTCCACTGAGGGTGCTGAGGCACTGGCCCAGGCTGTGGATGCTCCATCCTTGGGAACAGGGCTCTGAACACCATGGTCTGGGGGAACGTTGCTAAGCATGGAACCAAAGGCTCTCTAGCTCAGTGGTCATGTCACAATCCATGTCCCATCTGGAACTGCCAGCAGCCAGCAAGCAGCACAACACAGCCGTTGGCCCTGGGCTCAGCACACGCTGCACGCTGCTCCTGCTGCTCCTGTCACCCTTCTTGTTCCTGCCCCCGAGACCTCATCTCATCAGTCTCAAAAGCTGCCTAAGGCCTGGATTGTGTCATCCATCCCTGCAGGATGCTCACATTTGTCCTGAGGAAGGTACGGTGCCATTCCATGGAGGTGGATCCCCCCAGCTGCCCGGGTGTGGGCTGGAGTTCTGGGGGGATGGGGTGGGACAGGGACCCCACTCTGAGGTTTTGCTACCTCTGCAGGCTGTTGCAGGTAGAGAAGACAAGATGGAGGTGGACAGACAGACTGATAGAGAGGAGAAGATGGAAGTGGAGGGAGAAAAGAGAGGAGAGGAAGAGATGGAGGTGGGCACCATAATGGATACGGAGGAGGAGATGGAGGTGGATGGAGAACAGACTGGAGAGGAAGAGATGGAGGTTGATGAGGATGAGGAGATGGACGTGGAAATGGAAGAGTACACCCAGGAGATGGACATTGATGAGGAAGATGAAGAGGAGGCCATGGTCCTGGGATGAAGAGCAATGCCAGCAGCAGGACAGGCATGTGGTCCCCACAGGCACAGTGGGTTCCCTGCAGCCAGGCTGAGGCGGGATTGGGCTGGCTGGTCCCTGCTCAGGAACGTGGTACCCAGTGCCTTGGGTTCTGCTGGCCATGCCCAGCCTGTCCTGTTCTTGCTTTAGGCCACACAAGCCCCATGGCAGTGCCTGGGGCCCAGCCCCCAGACCCAGCCAGCCTCAGCTCTGGCAGCAGAGTCCCAGTGTGCCAGCCTGGGGACACACGGAAGAGCCCTCTGTGCCTGACTGGAGTGACTATGGCACCTGCTTTTCTTCCCGGACTGATGGAGATCCTGGACTGAAATGGCACCTTTTTGTACATAGTTTTTAGAGTTTGTTCTTGTTTTTGGCATATAGGTTTTAGGGCTTCGTTTTGTCTTCTGTAAATACATTTCAAATATTGTTGTTAGATATGTTCTTAGGTATATACCTTCTATAAATTGTTGTTATTACAAATATTCTTACAAAAGTAAATGTGTTCTGTGTTTTCATTGCTGTTCTTATGTAAATAAACAACCTTGGGTTTTCACACCCCAGTTCTCTTTCCATTTGCTTCCGGCACAGGCAGTATTGGCCAAGTTGTGTTTTCCACTTGCTCCCGGTTCCCAGGGCTGGAGGTTCATGGGGGAGCTGGCACAGCCACCCCAGCAGTGGTTGTCCCACTCAGAGGGTTCCGCTGACAGAGGTCACTGTCTCCTTGCTGTCTCTCTGGACACACTGGGGAGCTGCAGGGGCGAATCCCAGCCTGCCCTGTCCCATGGGATCCCATGTTGGGACTCAATGTCCCAGCCCGGGTGAGCACTGGTTGTGGCCCTGGGCTCAGCATGGCAGGCCTGGTGCTCACAGCATTGCAGACTTCAAGCTGGCCATGCACAGCTCCGTGTTTCTCCCAAAAATATCACTGCTGCAGCACCTGGGGTTCCCCAGTGCTGGGCTTTTTATCCCCACTGCATGGAGGATCACATGGCAGGGCAAAGGATGGGATCCCATGTGGCATCCAACCTGCCCTGATCCAGGCTGGGCACAGCCTGATGAAGGATGAGCACATCTTGCAGGGATATGGAAACCTCCCCTGAAAACCCAGTTCAGTCAGAGCCTGAGCTCTTTTGTGGCTCTGGGCAGGAAGATGCTCAGGATCTCCCAGAGAGGCTCAGCGGGCAGTAGGATTGTGCCTGCATCTCGCTCTGGACATGCCAGTGGCTCAAGTGAGAGCTGTGGGAATGATTTATAATGCACCGAGAGGGGCCACAGTCCTGCAAGGCTCTTACATCAGGAGCAAAGAGCAGCCTGCAGGGTGGGGAAGGCTGGAGCTGTAGCACTGTGTGCTCATCCCTCACCTTCATGGGGAGCTGCCCCCAGACTTGCTATGTATCACTTTGATGGTTCTCCTGTTGGGTGTATTTTGGAGCAGCTGTTATCTGTGGCTTTTTATGGTGATCCTGTGGAAAGCAGCCATTTACCTGCTGTGATGAACTCAAAACTAATACTAACTCTTCATTCCCTTTGGTTTTATTTGGGGTTTTTTTAGTCTCTTTGTTTGATTGGTTTGCATGGGTTCGTTTGTTTCTAGGTTTTGTCTGTTTTGGTTTGAGTCTTTTGTTTGCTTTTTCATAAGACTCAGGTGAAGTTGGCATAGCCAAAGTCAAGAGAATGTACACCAGGCTTGACTTTCCAGAAATTACTTTTGGCTGGGTTTAACTGCATTCTCCAGGCTCAGGATGACCAGTCCATTTGCAGGATTTGCTCTGCAACATCAGCTTGCCCAGACTCTGCTCGGTGATTCAAAAATGGAGAAGACAATGGATATTGTGCCAAGCTTCCTTTCAAACAGCCAAAAGTGCAACGGCATGAGAGAAAAAAAGAAAAAAACAGAGACTATATTCACCAATTAGAGCAGAAGCAGTGTCCCACCATCTTGCCCTCCACTCTTATTAATTTTGTACATTGAGATGCAATCCTGGGCCTAAAGCTTCCGTCTCTCAGTTCCTGATGCCATTTGACTCCAGCCTGGACTCCCCCAGATCACACTGCCTGCTTTCCACGTGGGGCTGGGGATGCTCAGCCTGGAAAGAGGAGACCCTGGGGAGGCCTCACTGCAGCTCTGCAGGACTGCAAGGGTGCCACAAGAAAGATTGGGACAGGGTGTTCCACAGGGCCTGTGGCAACAGGACAAGGGGGGGACGGCTTTCAGCTGCAGGAGGCTGATTGAAGTTGGATCTGAGGAAGCTGCTCTCTTCCACTGAGGGTGCTGAGGCACTGGCCCAGGCTGTGGATGCTCCATCCTTGGGAACAGGGCTCTGAGCACCATGGTCTGGGGGAACGTTGCTAAGCATGGAACCAAGGCTCTCTAGCTCAGTGGTCATGTCACAATCCATGTCCCATCTGGAACTGCCAGCAGCCAGCAAGCAGCACAACACAGCCGTTGGCCCTGGGCTCAGCACACGCTGCACGCTGCTCCTGCTGCTCCTGTCACCCTTCTTGTTCCTGCCCCCGAGACCTCATCTCATCAGTCTCAAAAGCTGCCTAAGGCCTGGATTGTGTCATCCATCCCTGCAGGATGCTCACATTTGTCCTGAGGAAGGTACGGTGCCATTCCATGGAGGTGGATCCCCCCAGCTGCCCGGGTGTGGGCTGGAGTTCTGGGGGGATGGGGTGGGACAGGGACCCCACTCTGAGGTTTTGCTACCTCTACAGGCTGTTGCAGGTAGAGAAGACAAGATGGAGGTGGACAGACAGACTGATAGAGAGGAGAAGATGGAAGTGGAGGGAGAAAAGAGAGGAGAGGAAGAGATGGAGGTGGACACCATAATGGATACGGAGGAGGAGATGGAGGTGGATGGAGAACAGACTGGAGAGGAAGAGATGGAGGTTGATGAGGATGAGGAGATGGACGTGGAAATGGAAGAGTACACCCAGGAGATGGACATTGATGAGGAAGATGAAGAGGAGGCCATGGTCCTGGGATGAAGAGCAATGCCAGCAGCACGACAGGCATGTGGTCCCCACAGGCACAGTGGGTTCCCTGCAGCCAGGCTGGGGCGGGATTGGGCTGGCTGGTCCCTGCTCAGGAACGTGGTACCCAGTGCCTTGGGTTCTGCTGGCCATGCCCAGCCTGTCCTGTTCTTGCTTTGGGCCACACAAGCCCCATGGCAGTGCCTGGGGCCCAGCCCCCAGACCCAGCCAGCCTCAGCTCTGGCAGCAGAGTCCCAGTGTGCCAGCCTGGGGACACACGGTAGAGCCCTCTGTGCCTGACTGGAGTGACTATGGCACCTGCTTTTCTTCCCGGACTGATGGAGATCCTGGACTGAAATGGCACCCTTTTGTACATAGTTTTTAGAGTTTGTTCTTGTTTTTGGCATATAGGTTTTAGGGCTTCGTTTTGTCTTCTGTAAATACATTTCAAATATTGTTGTTAGATATGTTCTTAGGTATATATCTTCTATAAATTGTTTTTATTACAAATATTCTTACAAAAGTAAATGTGTTCTGTGTTTTCATTGCTGTTCTTATGTAAATAAACAACCTTGGGTTTTCACACCCCAGTTCTCTTTCCATTTGCTTCCGGCACAGGCAGTATTGGCCAAGTTGTGTTTTCCACTTGCTCCCGGTTCCCAGGGCTGGAGGTTCATGGGGGAGCTGGCACAGCCACCCCAGCAGTGGTTGTCCCACTCAGAGGGTTCCGCTGACAGAGGTCACTGTCTCCTTGCTGTCTCTCTGGACACACTGGGGAGCTGCAGGGGCGAATCCCAGCCTGCCCTGTCCCATGGGATCCCATGTTGGGACTCAATGTCCCAGCCCGGGTGAGCACTGGTTGTGGCCCTGGGCTCAGCATGGCAGGCCTGGTGCTCACAGCATTGCAGACTTCAAGCTGGCCATGCACAGCTCCGTGTTTCTCCCAAAAATATCACTGCTGCAGCACCTGGGGTTCCCCAGTGCTGGGCTTTTTATCCCCACTGCATGGAGGATCACATGGCAGGGCAAAGGATGGAGCCCATGTGGCATACAACCTGCCCTGATCCAGGCTGGGCACAGCCTGATGAAGGATGAGCACATCTTGCAGGGATATGGAAACCTCCCCTGAAAACCCCGTTCAGTCAGAGCCTGAGCTCTTTTGTGGCTCTGGGCAGGAAGATGCTCAGGATCTCCCAGAGAGGCTCAGCGGGCAGTAGGATTGTGCCTTCATCTCGCTCTGGACATGCCAGTGGCTCAAGTGAGAGCTGTGGGAATGATTTATAATGCACCGAGAGGGGCCACAGTCCTGCAAGGCTCTTACATCAGGAGCAAAGAGCAGCCTGCAGGGTGGGGAAGGCTGGAGCTGTAGCACTGTGTGCTCATCCCTCACCTTCATGGGGAGCTGCCCCCAGACTTGCTATGTATCACTTTGATGGTTCTCCTGTTGGGTGTATTTTGGAGCAGCTGTTATCTGTGGCTTTTTATGGTGATCCTGTGGAAAGCAGCCATTTACCTGCTGTGATGAACTCAAAACTAATACTAACTCTTCATTCCCGTTGGTTTTATTTGGGGTTTTTTTAGTCTCTTTGTTTGATTGGTTTGCATGGGTTCGTTTGTTTCTAGGTTTTGTCTGTTTTGGTTTGAGTCTTTTGTTTGCTTTTTCATAAGACTCAGGTGAAGTTGGCATAGCCAAAGTCAAGAGAATGTACACCAGGCTTGACTTTCCAGAAATTACTTTTGGCTGGGTTTAACTGCATTCTCCAGGCTCAGGATGACCAGTCCATTTGCAGGATTTGCTCTGCAACATCAGCTTGCCCAGACTCTGCTCGGTGATTCAAAAATGGAAAAGACAATGGATATTGTGCCAAGCTTCCTTTCAAACAGCCAAAAGTGCAACGGCATGAGAGAAAAAAAGAAAAAAACAGAGACTATATTCACCAATTAGAGCAGAAGCAGTGTCCCACCATCTTGCCCTCCACTCTTATTAATTTTGTACATTGAGAGGCAATCCTGGGCCTAAAGCTTCCGTCTCTCAGTTCCTGATGCCATTTGACTCCAGCCTGGACTCCCCCAGATCACACTGCCTGCTTTCCACGTGGGGCTGGGGATGCTCAGCCTGGAAAGAGGAGACCCTGGGGAGGCCTCACTGCAGCTCTGCAGGACTGCAAGGGTGCCACAAGAAAGATTGGGACAGGGTGTTCCACAGGGCCTGTGGCAACAGGACAAGGGGGGGACGGCTTTCAGCTGCAGGAGGCTGATTGAAGTTGGATCTGAGGAAGCTGCTCTCTTCCACTGAGGGTGCTGAGGCACTGGCCCAGGCTGTGGATGCTCCATCCTTGGGAACAGGGCTCTGAGCACCATGGTCTGGGGGAACGTTGCTAAGCATGGAACCAAGGCTCTCTAGCTCAGTGGTCATGTCACAATCCATGTCCCATCTGGAACTGCCAGCAGCCAGCAAGCAGCACAACACAGCCGTTGGCCCTGGGCTCAGCACACGCTGCACGCTGCTCCTGCTGCTCCTGTCACCCTTCTTGTTCCTGCCCCCGAGACCTCATCTCATCAGTCTCAAAAGCTGCCTAAGGCCTGGATTGTGTCATCCATCCCTGCAGGATGCTCACATTTGTCCTGAGGAAGGTACGGTGCCATTCCATGGAGGTGGATCCCCCCAGCTGCCCGGGTGTGGGCTGGAGTTCTGGGGGGATGGGGTGGGACAGGGACCCCACTCTGAGGTTTTGCTACCTCTGCAGGCTGTTGCAGGTAGAGAAGACAAGATGGAGGTGGACAGACAGACTGATAGAGAGGAGAAGATGGAAGTGGAGGGAGAAAAGAGAGGAGAGGAAGAGATGGAGGTGGACACCATAATGGATACGGAGGAGGAGATGGAGGTGGATGGAGAACAGACTGGAGAGGAAGAGATGGAGGTTGATGAGGATGAGGAGATGGACGTGGAAATGGAAGAGTACACCCAGGAGATGGACATTGATGAGGAAGATGAAGAGGAGGCCATGGTCCTGGGATGAAGAGCAATGCCAGCAGCACGACAGGCATGTGGTCCCCACAGGCACAGTGGGTTCCCTGCAGCCAGGCTGGGGCGGGATTGGGCTGGCTGGTCCCTGCTCAGGAACGTGGTACCCAGTGCCTTGGGTTCTGCTGGCCATGCCCAGCCTGTCCTGTTCTTGCTGTGGGCCACACAAGCCCCATGGCAGTGCCTGGGGCCCAGCCCCCAGACCCAGCCAGCCTCAGCTCTGGCAGCAGAGTCCCGCTGTGCCAGCCTGGGGACACACGGTAGAGCCCTCTGTGCCTGACTGGAGTGACCATGGCACCTGCTTTTCTTCCCGGACTGATGGAGATCCTGGACTGAAATGGCACCCTTTTGTACATAGTTTTTAGAGTTTGTTCTTGTTTTTGGCATATAGGTTTTAGGGCTTCATTTTGTCTTCTGTAAATACATTTCAAATATTGTTGTTAGATATGTTCTTAGGTATATACCTTCTATAAATTGTTGTTATTACAAATATTCTTACAAAAGTAAATGTGTTCTGTGTTTTCATTGCTGTTCTTATGTAAATAAACAACCTTGGGTTTTCACACCCCAGTTCTCTTTCCATTTGCTTCCGGCACAGGCAGTATTGGCCAAGTTGTGTTTTCCACTTGCTCCCGGTTCCCAGGGCTGGAGGTTCATGGGGGAGCTGGCACAGCCACCCCAGCAGTGGTTGTCCCACTCAGAGGGTTCCGCTGACAGAGGTCACTGTCTCCTTGCTGTCTCTCTGGACACACTGGGGAGCTGCAGGGGCGAATCCCAGCCTGCCCTGTCCCATGGGATCCCATGTTGGGACTCAATGTCCCAGCCCGGGTGAGCACTGGTTGTGGCCCTGGGCTCAGCATGGCAGGCCTGGTGCTCACAGCATTGCAGACTTCAAGCTGGCCATGCACAGCTCCGTGTTTCTCCCAAAAATATCACTGCTGCAGCACCTGGGGTTCCCCAGTGCTGGGCTTTTTATCCCCACTGCATGGAGGATCACATGGCAGGGCAAAGGATGGAGCCCATGTGGCATCCAACCTGCCCTGATCCAGGCTGGGCACAGCCTGATGAAGGATGAGCACATCTTGCAGGGATATGGAAACCTCCCCTGAAAACCCAGTTCAGTCAGAGCCTGAGCTCTTTTGTGGCTCTGGGCAGGAAGATGCTCAGGATCTCCCAGAGAGGCTCAGCGGGCAGTAGGATTGTGCCTGCATCTCGCTCTGGACATGCCAGTGGCTCAAGTGAGAGCTGTGGGAATGATTTATAATGCACCGAGAGGGGCCACAGTCCTGCAAGGCTCTTACATCAGGAGCAAAGAGCAGCCTGCAGGGTGGGGAAGGCTGGAGCTGTAGCACTGTGTGCTCATCCCTCACCTTCATGGGGAGCTGCCCCCAGAGTTGCTATGTATCACTTTGATGGTTCTCCTGTTGGGTGTATTTTGGAGCAGCTGTTATCTGTGGCTTTTTATGGTGATCCTGTGGAAAGCAGCCATTTACTTGCTGTGATGAACTCAAAACTAATACTAACTCTTCATTCCCTTTGGTTTTATTTGGGGTTTTTTTAGTCTCTTTGTTTGATTGGTTTGCATGGGTTCGTTTGTTTCTAGGTTTTGTCTGTTTTGGTTTGAGTCTTTTGTTTGCTTTTTCATAAGACTCAGGTGAAGTTGGCATAGCCAAAGTCAAGAGAATGTACACCAGGCTTGACTATCCAGAAATTACTTTTGGCTGGGTTTAACTGCATTCTCCAGGCTCAGGATGACCAGTCCATTTGCAGGATTTGCTCTGCAACATCAGCTTGCCCAGACTCTGCTCGGTGATTCACAAATGGAGAAGACAATGGATATTGTGCCAAGCTTCCTTTCAAACAGCCAAAAGTGCAACGGCATGAGAGAAAAAAAGAAAAAAACAGAGACTATATTCACCAATTAGAGCAGAAGCAGTGTCCCACCATCTTGCCCTCCACTCTTATTAATTTTGTACATTGAGAGGCAATCCTGGGCCTAAAGCTTCCGTCTCTCAGTTCCTGATGCCGTTTGACTCCAGCCTGGACTCCCCCTGATCACACTGCCTGCTTTCCACGTGGGGCTGGGGATGCTCAGCCTGGAAAGAGGAGACCCTGGGGAGGCCTCACTGCAGCTCTGCAGGACTGCAAGGGTGCCACAAGAAAGATTGGGACAGGGTGTTCCACAGGGCCTGTGGCAACAGGACAAGGGGGGGACGGCTTTCAGCTGCAGGAGGCTGATTGAAGTTGGATCTGAGGAAGCTGCTCTCTTCCACTGAGGGTGCTGAGGCACTGGCCCAGGCTGTGGATGCTCCATCCTTGGGAACAGGGCTCTGAGCACCATGGTCTGGGGGAACGTTGCTAAGCATGGAACCAAAGGCTCTCTAGCTCAGTGGTCATGTCACAATCCATGTCCCATCTGGAACTGCCAGCAGCCAGCAAGCAGCACAACACAGCCGTTGGCCCTGGGCTCAGCACACGCTGCACGCTGCTCCTGCTGCTCCTGTCACCCTTCTTGTTCCTGCCCCCGAGACCTCATCTCATCAGTCTCAAAAGCTGCCTAAGGCCTGGATTGTGTCATCCATCCCTGCAGGATGCTCACATTTGTCCTGAGGAAGGTACGGTGCCATTCCATGGAGGTGGATCCCCCCAGCTGCCCGGGTGTGGGCTGGAGTTCTGGGGGGATGGGGTGGGACAGGGACCCCACTCTGAGGTTTTGCTACCTCTGCAGGCTGTTGCAGGTAGAGAAGACAAGATGGAGGTGGACAGACAGACTGATAGAGAGGAGAAGATGGAAGTGGAGGGAGAAAAGAGAGGAGAGGAAGAGATGGAGGTGGGCACCATAATGGATACGGAGGAGGAGATGGAGGTGGATGGAGAACAGACTGGAGAGGAAGAGATGGAGGTTGATGAGGATGAGGAGATGGACGTGGAAATGGAAGAGTACACCCAGGAGATGGACATTGATGAGGAAGATGAAGAGGAGGCCATGGTCCTGGGATGAAGAGCAATGCCAGCAGCACGACAGGCATGTGGTCCCCACAGGCACAGTGGGTTCCCTGCAGCCAGGCTGGGGCGGGATTGGGCTGGCTGGTCCCTGCTCAGGAACGTGGTACCCAGTGCCTTGGGTTCTGCTGGCCATGCCCAGCCTGTCCTGTTCTTGCTGCGGGCCACACAAGCCCCATGGCAGTGCCTGGGGCCCAGCCCCCAGACCCAGCCAGCCTCAGCTCTGGCAGCAGAGTCCCAGTGTGCCAGCCTGGGGACACACGGTAGAGCCCTCTGTGCCTGACTGGAGTGACCATGGCACCTGCTTTTCTTCCCGGACTGATGGAGATCCTGGACTGAAATGGCACCCTTTTGTACATAGTTTTTAGAGTTTGTTCTTGTTTTTGGCATATAGGTTTTAGGGCTTCATTTTGTCTTCTGTAAATACATTTCAAATATTGTTGTTAGATATGTTCTTAGGTATATACCTTCTATAAATTGTTGTTATTACAAATATTCTTACAAAAGTAAATGTGTTCTGTGTTTTCATTGCTGTTCTTATGTAAATAAGCAACCTTGGGTTTTCACACCCCAGTTCTCTTTCCATTTGCTTCCGGCACAGGCAGTATTGGCCAAGTTGTGTTTTCCACTTGCTCCCGGTTCCCAGGGCTGGAGGTTCATGGGGGAGCTGGCACAGCCACCCCAGCAGTGGTCGTCCCACTCAGAGGGTTCCGCTGACAGAGGTCACTGTCTCCTTGCTGTCTCTCTGGACACACTGGGGAGCTGCAGGGGCGAATCCCAGCGTGCCCTGTCCCATGGGATCCCATGTTGGGACTCAATGTCCCAGCCCGGGTGAGCACTGGTTGTGGCCCTGGGCTCAGCATGGCAGGCCTGGTGCTCACAGCATTGCAGACTTCAAGCTGGCCATGCACAGCTCCGTGTTTCTCCCAAAAATATCACTGCTGCAGCACATGGGGTTCCCCAGTGCTGGGCTTTTTATCCCCACTGCATGGAGGATCACATGGCAGGGCAAAGGATGGGATCCCATGTGGCATCCAACCTGCCCTGATCCAGGCTGGGCACAGCCTGATGAAGGATGAGCACATCTTGCAGGGATATGGAAACCTCCCCTGAAAACCCAGTTCAGTCAGAGCCTGAGCTCTTTTGTGGCTCTGGGCAGGAAGATGCTCAGGATCTCCCAGAGAGGCTCAGCGGGCAGTAGGATTGTGCCTGCATCTCGCTCTGGACATGCCAGTGGCTCAAGTGAGAGCTGTGGGAATGATTTATAATGCACCGAGAGGGGCCACAGTCCTGCAAGGCTCTTACATCAGGAGCAAAGAGCAGCCTGCAGGGTGGGGAAGGCTGGAGCTGTAGCACTGTGTGCTCATCCCTCACCTTCATGGGGAGCTGCCCCCAGACTTGCTATGTATCACTTTGATGGTTCTCCTGTTGGGTGTATTTTGGAGCAGCTGTTATCTGTGGCTTTTTATGGTGATCCTGTGGAAAGCAGCCATTTACTTGCTGTGATGAACTCAAAACTAATACTAACTCTTCATTCCCTTTGGTTTTATTTGGGGTTTTTTTAGTCTCTTTGTTTGATTGGTTTGCATGGGTTCGTTTGTTTCTAGGTTTTGTCTGTTTTGGTTTGAGTCTTTTGTTTGCTTTTTCATAAGACTCAGGTGAAGTTGGCATAGCCAAAGTCAAGAGAATGTACACCAGGCTTGACTATCCAGAAATTACTTTTGGCTGGGTTTAACTGCATTCTCCAGGCTCAGGATGACCAGTCCATTTGCAGGATTTGCTCTGCAACATCAGCTTGCCCAGACTCTGCTCGGTGATTCACAAATGGAGAAGACAATGGATATTGTGCCAAGCTTCCTTTCAAACAGCCAAAAGTGCAACGGCATGAGAGAAAAAAAGAAAAAAACAGAGACTATATTCACCAATTAGAGCAGAAGCAGTGTCCCACCATCTTGCCCTCCACTCTTATTAATTTTGTACATTGAGAGGCAATCCTGGGCCTAAAGCTTCCGTCTCTCAGTTCCTGATGCCGTTTGACTCCAGCCTGGACTCCCCCTGATCACACTGCCTGCTTTCCACGTGGGGCTGGGGATGCTCAGCCTGGAAAGAGGAGACCCTGGGGAGGCCTCACTGCAGCTCTGCAGGACTGCAAGGGTGCCACAAGAAAGATTGGGACAGGGTGTTCCACAGGGCCTGTGGCAACAGGACAAGGGGGGGACGGCTTTCAGCTGCAGGAGGCTGATTGAAGTTGGATCTGAGGAAGCTGCTCTCTTCCACTGAGGGTGCTGAGGCACTGGCCCAGGCTGTGGATGCTCCATCCTTGGGAACAGGGCTCTGAGCACCATGGTCTGGGGGAACGTTGCTAAGCATGGAACCAAAGGCTCTCTAGCTCAGTGGTCATGTCACAATCCATGTCCCATCTGGAACTGCCAGCAGCCAGCAAGCAGCACAACACAGCCGTTGGCCCTGGGCTCAGCACACGCTGCACGCTGCTCCTGCTGCTCCTGTCACCCTTCTTGTTCCTGCCCCCGAGACCTCATCTCATCAGTCTCAAAAGCTGCCTAAGGCCTGGATTGTGTCATCCATCCCTGCAGGATGCTCACATTTGTCCTGAGGAAGGTACGGTGCCATTCCATGGAGGTGGATCCCCCCAGCTGCCCGGGTGTGGGCTGGAGTTCTGGGGGGATGGGGTGGGACAGGGACCCCACTCTGAGGTTTTGCTACCTCTGCAGGCTGTTGCAGGTAGAGAAGACAAGATGGAGGTGGACAGACAGACTGATAGAGAGGAGAAGATGGAAGTGGAGGGAGAAAAGAGAGGAGAGGAAGAGATGGAGGTGGGCACCATAATGGATACGGAGGAGGAGATGGAGGTGGATGGAGAACAGACTGGAGAGGAAGAGATGGAGGTTGATGAGGATGAGGAGATGGACGTGGAAATGGAAGAGTACACCCAGGAGATGGACATTGATGAGGAAGATGAAGAGGAGGCCATGGTCCTGGGATGAAGAGCAATGCCAGCAGCAGGACAGGCATGTGGTCCCCACCGGCACAGTGGGTTCCCTGCAGCCAGGCTGGGGCGAGATTGGGCTGGCTGGTCCCTGCTCAGGAACGTGGTACCCAGTGCCTTGGGTTCTGCTGGCCATGCCCAGCCTGTCCTGTTCTTGCTTTGGGCCACACAAGCCCCATGGCAGTGCCTGGGGCCCAGCCCCCAGACCCAGCCAGCCTCAGCTCTGGCAGCAGAGTCCCAGTGTGCCAGCCTGGGGACACACGGAAGAGCCCTCTGTGCCTGACTGGAGTGACCATGGCACCTGCTTTTCTTCCCGGACTGATGGAGATCCTGGACTGAAATGGCACCTTTTTGTACATAGTTTTTAGAGTTTGTTCTTGTTTTTGGCATATAGGTTTTAGGGCTTCGTTTTGTCTTCTGTAAATACATTTCAAATATTGTTGTTAGATATGTTCTTAGGTATATACCTTCTATAAATTGTTGTTATTACAAGTATTCTTACAAAAGTAAATGTGTTCTGTGTTTTCATTGCTGTTCTTATGTAAATAAACAACCTTGGGTTTTCACACCCCAGTTCTCTTTCCATTTGCTTCCGGCACAGGCAGTATTGGCCAAGTTGTGTTTTCCACTTGCTCCCGGTTCCCAGGGCTGGAGGTTCATGGGGGAGCTGGCACAGCCACCCCAGCAGTGGTCGTCCCACTCAGAGGGTTCCGCTGACAGAGGTCACTGTCTCCTTGCTGTCTCTCTGGACACACTGGGGAGCTGCAGGGGCGAATCCCAGCGTGCCCTGTCCCATGGGATCCCATGTTGGGACTCAATGTCCCAGCCCGGGTGAGCACTGGTTGTGGCCCTGGGCTCAGCATGGCAGGCCTGGTGCTCACAGCATTGCAGACTTCAAGCTGGCCATGCACAGCTCCGTGTTTCTCCCAAAAATATCACTGCTGCAGCACATGGGGTTCCCCAGTGCTGGGCTTTTTATCCCCACTGCATGGAGGATCACATGGCAGGGCAAAGGATGGGATCCCATGTGGCATCCAACCTGCCCTGATCCAGGCTGGGCACAGCCTGATGAAGGATGAGCACATCTTGCAGGGATATGGAAACCTCCCCTGAAAACCCAGTTCAGTCAGAGCCTGAGCTCTTTTGTGGCTCTGGGCAGGAAGATGCTCAGGATCTCCCAGAGAGGCTCAGCGGGCAGTAGGATTGTGCCTGCATCTCGCTCTGGACATGCCAGTGGCTCAAGTGAGAGCTGTGGGAATGATTTATAATGCACCGAGAGGGGCCACAGTCCTGCAAGGCTCTTACATCAGGAGCAAAGAGCAGCCTGCAGGGTGGGGAAGGCTGGAGCTGTAGCACTGTGTGCTCATCCCTCACCTTCATGGGGAGCTGCCCCCAGAGTTGCTATGTATCACTTTGATGGTTCTCCTGTTGGGTGTATTTTGGAGCAGCTGTTATCTGTGGCTTTTTATGGTGATCCTGTGGAAAGCAGCCATTTACCTGCTGTGATGAACTCAAAACTAATACTAACTCTTCATTCCCTTTGGTTTTATTTGGGGTTTTTTTAGTCTCTTTGTTTGATTGGTTTGCATGGGTTCGTTTGTTTCTAGGTTTTGTCTGTTTTGGTTTGAGTCTTTTGTTTGCTTTTTCATAAGACTCAGGTGAAGTTGGCATAGCCAAAGTCAAGAGAATGTACACCAGGCTTGACTATCCAGAAATTACTTTTGGCTGGGTTTAACTGCATTCTCCAGGCTCAGGATGACCAGTCCATTTGCAGGATTTGCTCTGCAACATCAGCTTGCCCAGACTCTGCTCGGTGATTCAAAAATGGAGAAGACAATGGATATTGTGCCAAGCTTCCTTTCAAACAGCCAAAAGTGCAACGGCATGAGAGAAAAAAAGAAAAAAACAGAGACTATATTCACCAATTAGAGCAGAAGCAGTGTCCCACCATCTTGCCCTCCACTCTTATTAATTTTGTACATTGAGAGGCAATCCTGGGCCTAAAGCTTCCGTCTCTCAGTTCCTGATGCCATTTGACTCCAGCCTGGACTCCCCCAGATCACACTGCCTGCTTTCCACGTGGGGCTGGGGATGCTCAGCCTGGAAAGAGGAGACCCTGGGGAGGCCTCACTGCAGCTCTGCAGGACTGCAAGGGTGCCACAAGAAAGATTGGGACAGGGTGTTCCACAGGGCCTGTGGCAACAGGACAAGGGGGGGACGGCTTTCAGCTGCAGGAGGCTGATTGAAGTTGGATCTGAGGAAGCTGCTCTCTTCCACTGAGGGTGCTGAGGCACTGGCCCAGGCTGTGGATGCTCCATCCTTGGGAACAGGGCTCTGAGCACCATGGTCTGGGGGAACGTTGCTAAGCATGGAACCAAAGGCTCTCTAGCTCAGTGGTCATGTCACAATCCATGTCCCATCTGGAACTGCCAGCAGCCAGCAAGCAGCACAACACAGCCGTTGGCCCTGGGCTCAGCACACGCTGCACGCTGCTCCTGCTGCTCCTGTCACCCTTCTTGTTCCTGCCCCCGAGACCTCATCTCATCAGTCTCAAAAGCTGCCTAAGGCCTGGATTGTGTCATCCATCCCTGCAGGATGCTCACATTTGTCCTGAGGAAGGTACGGTGCCATTCCATGGAGGTGGATCCCCCCAGCTGCCCGGGTGTGGGCTGGAGTTCTGGGGGGATGGGGTGGGACAGGGACCCCACTCTGAGGTTTTGCTACCTCTACAGGCTGTTGCAGGTAGAGAAGACAAGATGGAGGTGGACAGACAGACTGATAGAGAGGAGAAGATGGAAGTGGAGGGAGAAAAGAGAGGAGAGGAAGAGATGGAGGTGGACACCATAATGGATACGGAGGAGGAGATGGAGGTGGATGGAGAACAGACTGGAGAGGAAGAGATGGAGGTTGATGAGGATGAGGAGATGGACGTGGAAATGGAAGAGTACACCCAGGAGATGGACATTGATGAGGAAGATGAAGAGGAGGCCATGGTCCTGGGATGAAGAGCAATGCCAGCAGCACGACAGGCATGTGGTCCCCACAGGCACAGTGGGTTCCCTGCAGCCAGGCTGAGGCGGGATTGGGCTGGCTGGTCCCTGCTCAGGAACGTGGTACCCAGTGCCTTGGGTTCTGCTGGCCATGCCCAGCCTGTCCTGTTCTTGCTTTGGGCCACACAAGCCCCATGGCAGTGCCTGGGGCCCAGCCCCCAGACCCAGCCAGCCTCAGCTCTGGCAGCAGAGTCCCAGTGTGCCAGCCTGGGGACACACGGTAGAGCCCTCTGTGCCTGACTGGAGTGACTATGGCACCTGCTTTTCTTCCCGGACTGATGGAGATCCTGGACTGAAATGGCACCCTTTTGTACATAGTTTTTAGAGTTTGTTCTTGTTTTTGGCATATAGGTTTTAGGGCTTCGTTTTGTCTTCTGTAAATACATTTCAAATATTGTTGTTAGATATGTTCTTAGGTATATATCTTCTATAAATTGTTTTTATTACAAATATTCTTACAAAAGTAAATGTGTTCTGTGTTTTCATTGCTGTTCTTATGTAAATAAACAACCTTGGGTTTTCACACCCCAGTTCTCTTTCCATTTGCTTCCGGCACAGGCAGTATTGGCCAAGTTGTGTTTTCCACTTGCTCCCGGTTCCCAGGGCTGGAGGTTCATGGGGGAGCTGGCACAGCCACCCCAGCAGTGGTTGTCCCACTCAGAGGGTTCCGCTGACAGAGGTCACTGTCTCCTTGCTGTCTCTCTGGACACACTGGGGAGCTGCAGGGGCGAATCCCAGCCTGCCCTGTCCCATGGGATCCCATGTTGGGACTCAATGTCCCAGCCCGGGTGAGCACTGGTTGTGGCCCTGGGCTCAGCATGGCAGGCCTGGTGCTCACAGCATTGCAGACTTCAAGCTGGCCATGCACAGCTCCGTGTTTCTCCCAAAAATATCACTGCTGCAGCACCTGGGGTTCCCCAGTGCTGGGCTTTTTATCCCCACTGCATGGAGGATCACATGGCAGGGCAAAGGATGGAGCCCATGTGGCATACAACCTGCCCTGATCCAGGCTGGGCACAGCCTGATGAAGGATGAGCACATCTTGCAGGGATATGGAAACCTCCCCTGAAAACCCCGTTCAGTCAGAGCCTGAGCTCTTTTGTGGCTCTGGGCAGGAAGATGCTCAGGATCTCCCAGAGAGGCTCAGCGGGCAGTAGGATTGTGCCTGGATCTCGCTCTGGACATGCCAGTGGCTCAAGTGAGAGCTGTGGGAATGATTTATAATGCACCGAGAGGGGCCACAGTCCTGCAAGGCTCTTACATCAGGAGCAAAGAGCAGCCTGCAGGGTGGGGAAGGCTGGAGCTGTAGCACTGTGTGCTCATCCCTCACCTTCATGGGGAGCTGCCCCCAGAGTTGCTATGTATCACTTTGATGGTTCTCCTGTTGGGTGTATTTTGGAGCAGCTGTTATCTGTGGCTTTTTATGGTGATCCTGTGGAAAGCAGCCATTTACCTGCTGTGATGAACTCAAAACTAATACTAACTCTTCATTCCCGTTGGTTTTATTTGGGGTTTTTTTAGTCTCTTTGTTTGATTGGTTTGCATGGGTTCGTTTGTTTCTAGGTTTTGTCTGTTTTGGTTTGAGTCTTTTGTTTGCTTTTTCATAAGACTCAGGTGAAGTTGGCATAGCCAAAGTCAAGAGAATGTACACCAGGCTTGACTTTCCAGAAATTACTTTTGGCTGGGTTTAACTGCATTCTCCAGGCTCAGGATGACCAGTCCATTTGCAGGATTTGCTCTGCAACATCAGCTTGCCCAGACTCTGCTCGGTGATTCACAAATGGAGAAGACAATGGATATTGTGCCAAGCTTCCTTTCAAACAGCCAAAACTGCAACGGCATGAGAGAAAAAAAGAAAAAAACAGAGACTATATTCACCAATTAGAGCAGAAGCAGTGTCCCACCATCTTGCCCTCCACTCTTATTAATTTTGTACATTGAGAGGCAATCCTGGGCCTAAAGCTTCCGTCTCTCAGTTCCTGATGCCATTTGACTCCAGCCTGGACTCCCCCAGATCACACTGCCTGCTTTCCACGTGGGGCTGGGGATGCTCAGCCTGGAAAGAGGAGACCCTGGGGAGGCCTCACTGCAGCTCTGCAGGACTGCAAGGGTGCCACAAGAAAGATTGGGACAGGGTGTTCCACAGGGCCTGTGGCAACAGTGCAAGGGGGGGGACGGCTTTCAGCTGCAGGAGGCTGATTGAAGTTGGATCTGAGGAAGCTGCTCTCTTCCACTGAGGGTGCTGAGGCACTGGCCCAGGCTGTGGATGCTCCATCCTTGGGAACAGGGCTCTGAGCACCATGGTCTGGGGGAACGTTGCTAAGCATGGAACCAAAGGCTCTCTAGCTCAGTGGTCATGTCACAATCCATGTCCCATCTGGAACTGCCAGCAGCCAGCAAGCAGCACAACACAGCCGTTGGCCCTGGGCTCAGCACACGCTGCACGCTGCTCCTGCTGCTCCTGTCACCCTTCTTGTTCCTGCCCCCGAGACCTCATCTCATCAGTCTCAAAAGCTGCCTAAGGCCTGGATTGTGTCATCCATCCCTGCAGGATGCTCACATTTGTCCTGAGGAAGGTACGGTGCCATTCCATGGAGGTGGATCCCCCCAGCTGCCCGGGTGTGGGCTGGAGTTCTGGGGGGATGGGGTGGGACAGGGACCCCACTCTGAGGTTTTGCTACCTCTGCAGGCTGTTGCAGGTAGAGAAGACAAGATGGAGGTGGACAGACAGACTGATAGAGAGGAGAAGATGGAAGTGGAGGGAGAAAAGAGAGGAGAGGAAGAGATGGAGGTGGGCACCATAATGGATACGGAGGAGGAGATGGAGGTGGATGGAGAACAGACTGGAGAGGAGGAGATGGAGGTTGATGAGGATGAGGAGATGGACGTGGAAATGGAAGAGTACACCCAGGAGATGGACATTGATGAGGAAGATGAAGAGGAGGCCATGGTCCTGGGATGAAGAGCAATGCCAGCAGCACGACAGGCATGTGGTCCCCACAGGCACAGTGGGTTCCCTGCAGCCAGGCTGGGGCGGGATTGGGCTGGCTGGTCCCTGCTCAGGAACGTGGTACCCAGTGCCTTGGGTTCTGCTGGCCATGCCCAGCCTGTCCTGTTCTTGCTTTGGGCCACACAAGCCCCATGGCAGTGCCTGGGGCCCAGCCCCCAGACCCAGCCAGCCTCAGCTCTGGCAGCAGAGTCCCAGTGTGCCAGCCTGGGGACACACGGAAGAGCCCTCTGTGCCTGACTGGAGTGACCATGGCACCTGCTTTTCTTCCCGGACTTATGGAGATCCTGGACTGAAATGGCACCCTTTTGTACATAGTTTTTAGAGTTTGTTCTTCTTTTTGGCATATAGGTTTTAGGGCTTCGTTTTGTCTTCTGTAAATACATTTCAAATATTGTTGTTAGATATGTTCTTAGGTATATACCTTCTATAAATTGTTGTTATTACAAATATTCTTACAAAAGTAAATGTGTTCTGTGTTTTCATTGCTGTTCTTATGTAAATAAACAACCTTGGGTTTTCACACCCCAGTTCTCTTTCCATTTGCTTCCGGCACAGGCAGTATTGGCCAAGTTGTGTTTTCCACTTGCTCCCGGTTCCCAGGGCTGGAGGTTCATGGGGGAGCTGGCACAGCCACCCCAGCAGTGGTCGTCCCACTCAGAGGGTTCCGCTGACAGAGGTCACTGTCTCCTTGCTGTCTCTCTGGACACACTGGGGAGCTGCAGGGGCGAATCCCAGCGTGCCCTGTCCCATGGGATCCCATGTTGGGACTCAATGTCCCAGCCCGGGTGAGCACTGGTTGTGGCCCTGGGCTCAGCATGGCAGGCCTGGTGCTCACAGCAGTGCAGACTTCAAGCTGGCCATGCACAGCTCCGTGTTTCTCCCAAAAATATCACTGCTGCAGCACATGGGGTTCCCCAGTGCTGGGCTTTTTATCCCCACTGCATGGAGGATCACATGGCAGGGCAAAGGATGGGATCCCATGTGGCCTCCAACCTGCCCTGATCCAGGCTGGGCACAGCCTGATGAAGGATGAGCACATCTCGCAGGGATATGGAAACCTCCCCTGAAAACCCAGTTCAGGCCGAGCCTGAGCTCTTTTGTGGCTCTGGGCAGGAAGATGCTCAGGATCTCCCAGAGAGGCTCAGCGGGCAGTAGGATTGTGCCTGCATCTCGCTCTGGACATGCCAGTGGCTCAAGTGAGAGCTGTGGGAATGATTTATAATGCACCGAGAGGGGCCACAGTCCTGCAAGGCTCTTACATCAGGAGCAAAGAGCAGCCTGCAGGGTGGGGAAGGCTGGAGCTCTACCACTCTGTGCTCATCCCTCACCTTAATGGGGAGCTGCCCCCAGAGTTGCTATGTATCACTTTGATGGTTCTCCTGTTGGGTGTATTTTGGAGCAGCTGTTATCTGTGGCTTTTTATGGTGATCCTGTGGAAAGCAGCCATTTACCTGCTGTGATGAACTCAAAACTAATACTAACTCTTCATTCCCGTTGGTTTTATTTGGGGTTTTTTTAGTCTCTTTGTTTGACTGGTTTGCATGGGTTCGTTTGTTTCTAGGTTTTGTCTGTTTTGGTTTGAGTCTTTTGTTTGCTTTTTCATAAGACTCAGGTGAAGTTGGCATAGCCAAAGTCAAGAGAATGTACACCAGGCTTGACTTTCCAGAAATTACTTTTGGCTGGGTTTAACTGCATTCTCCAGCCTCAGGATGACCAGTCCATTTGCAGGATTTGCTCTGCAACATCAGCTTGCCCAGACTCTGCTCGGTGATTCACAAATGGAGAAGACAATGGATATTGTGCCAAGCTTCCTTTCAAACAGCCAAAACTGCAACGGCATGAGAGAAAAAAAGAAAAAAACAGAGACTATATTCACCAATTAGAGCAGAAGCAGTGTCCCACCATCTTGCCCTCCACTCTTATTAATTTTGTACATTGAGAGGCAATCCTGGGCCTAAAGCTTCCGTCTCTCAGTTCCTGATGCCATTTGACTCCAGCCTGGACTCCCCCAGATCACACTGCCTGCTTTCCACGTGGGGCTGGGGATGCTCAGCCTGGAAAGAGGAGACCCTGGGGAGGCCTCACTGCAGCTCTGCAGGACTGCAAGGGTGCCACAAGAAAGATTGGGACAGGGTGTTCCACAGGGCCTGTGGCAATAGGACAAGGGGGGGGACGGCTTTCAGCTGCAGGAGGCTGATTGAAGTTGGATCTGAGGAAGCTGCTCTCTTCCACTGAGGGTGCTGAGGCACTGGCCCAGGCTGTGGATGCTCCATCCTTGGGAACAGGGCTCTGAGCACCATGGTCTGGGGGAACGTTGCTAAGCATGGAACCAAAGGCTCTCTAGCTCAGTGGTCATGTCACAATCCATGTCCCATCTGGAACTGCCAGCAGCCAGCAAGCAGCACAACACAGCCGTTGGCCCTGGGCTCAGCACACGCTGCACGCTGCTCCTGCTGCTCCTGTCACCCTTCTTGTTCCTGCCCCCGAGACCTCATCTCATCAGTCTCAAAAGCTGCCTAAGGCCTGGATTGTGTCATCCATCCCTGCAGGATGCTCACATTTGTCCTGAGGAAGGTACGGTGCCATTCCATGGAGGTGGATCCCCCCAGCTGCCCGGGTGTGGGCTGGAGTTCTGGGGGGATGGGGTGGGACAGGGACCCCACTCTGAGGTTTTGCTACCTCTGCAGGCTGTTGCAGGTAGAGAAGACAAGATGGAGGTGGACAGACAGACTGATAGAGAGGAGAAGATGGAAGTGGAGGGAGAAAAGAGAGGAGAGGAAGAGATGGAGGTGGGCACCATAATGGATACGGAGGAGGAGATGGAGGTGGATGGAGAACAGACTGGAGAGGAAGAGATGGAGGTTGATGAGGATGAGGAGATGGACGTGGAAATGGAAGAGTACACCCAGGAGATGGACATTGATGAGGAAGATGAAGAGGAGGCCATGGTCCTGGGATGAAGAGCAATGCCAGCAGCACGACAGGCATGTGGTCCCCACAGGCACAGTGGGTTCCCTGCAGCCAGGCTGGGGCGGGATTGGGCTGGCTGGTCCCTGCTCAGGAACGTGGTACCCAGTGCCTTGGGTTCTGCTGGCCATGCCCAGCCTGTCCTGTTCTTGCTTTGGGCCACACAAGCCCCATGGCAGTGCCTGGGGCCCAGCCCCCAGACCCAGCCAGCCTCAGCTCTGGCAGCAGAGTCCCAGTGTGCCAGCCTGGGGACACACGGAAGAGCCCTCTGTGCCTGACTGGAGTGACTATGGCACCTGCTTTTCTTCCCGGACTGATGGAGATCCTGGACTGAAATGGCACCCTTTTGTACATAGTTTTTAGAGTTTGTTCTTCTTTTTGGCATATAGGTTTTAGGGCTTCGTTTTGTCTTCTGTAAATACATTTCAAATATTGTTGTTAGATATGTTCTTAGGTATATACCTTCTATAAATTGTTGTTATTACAAATATTCTTACAAAAGTAAATGTGTTCTGTGTTTTCATTGCTGTTCTTATGTAAATAAACAACCTTGGGTTTTCACACCCCAGTTCTCTTTCCATTTGCTTCCGGCACAGGCAGTATTGGCCAAGTTGTGTTTTCCACTTGCTCCCGCTTCCCAGGGCTGGAGGTTCATGGGGGAGCTGGCACAGCCACCCCAGCAGTGGTCATCCCACTCAGAGGGTTCCGCTGACAGAGGTCACTGTCTCCTTGCTGTCTCTCTGGACACACTGGGGAGCTGCAGGGGCGAATCCCAGCCTGCCCTGTCCCATGGGATCCCATGTTGGGACTCAATGTCCCAGCCCGGGTGAGCACTGGTTGTGGCCCTGGGCTCAGCATGGCAGGCCTGGTGCTCACAGCAGTGCAGACTTCAAGCTGGCCATGCACAGCTCCGTGTTTCTCCCAAAAATATCACTGCTGCAGCACATGGGGTTCCCCAGTGCTGGGCTTTTTATCCCCACTGCATGGAGGATCACATGGCAGGGCAAAGGATGGGATCCCATGTGGCCTCCAACCTGCCCTGATCCAGGCTGGGCACAGCCTGATGAAGGATGAGCACATCTCGCAGGGATATGGAAACCTCCCCTGAAAACCCAGTTCAGGCCGAGCCTGAGCTCTTTTGTGGCTCTGGGCAGGAAGATGCTCAGGATCTCCCAGAGAGGCTCAGCGGGCAGTAGGATTGTGCCTGCATCTCGCTCTGGACATGCCAGTGGCTCAAGTGACAGCTGTGGGAATGATTTATAATGCACCGAGAGGGGCCACAGTCCTGCAAGGCTCTTACATCAGGAGCAAAGAGCAGCCTGCAGGGTGGGGAAGGCTGGAGCTCTACCACTCTGTGCTCATCCCTCACCTTAATGGGGAGCTGCCCCCAGACTTGCTATGTATCACTTTGATGGTTCTCCTGTTGGGTGTATTTTGGAGCAGCTGTTATCTGTGGCTTTTTATGGTGATCCTGTGGAAAGCAGCCATTTACCTGCTGTGATGAACTCAAAACTAATACTAACTCTTCATTCCCGTTGGTTTTATTTGGGGTTTTTTTAGTCTCTTTGTTTGACTGGTTTGCATGGGTTCGTTTGTTTCTAGGTTTTGTCTGTTTTGGTTTGAGTCTTTTGTTTGCTTTTTCATAAGACTCAGGTGAAGTTGGCATAGCCAAAGTCAAGAGAATGTACACCAGGCTTGACTTTCCAGAAATTACTTTTGGCTGGGTTTAACTGCATTCTCCAGCCTCAGGATGACCAGTCCATTTGCAGGATTTGCTCTGCAACATCAGCTTGCCCAGACTCTGCTCGGTGATTCACAAATGGAGAAGACAATGGATATTGTGCCAAGCTTCCTTTCAAACAGCCAAAACTGCAACGGCATGAGAGAAAAAAAGAAAAAAACAGAGACTATATTCACCAATTAGAGCAGAAGCAGTGTCCCACCATCTTGCCCTCCACTCTTATTAATTTTGTACATTGAGAGGCAATCCTGGGCCTAAAGCTTCCGTCTCTCAGTTCCTGATGCCATTTGACTCCAGCCTGGACTCCCCCAGATCACACTGCCTGCTTTCCACGTGGGGCTGGGGATGCTCAGCCTGGAAAGAGGAGACCCTGGGGAGGCCTCACTGCAGCTCTGCAGGACTGCAAGGGTGCCACAAGAAAGATTGGGACAGGGTGTTCCACAGGGCCTGTGGCAATAGGACAAGGGGGGGGACGGCTTTCAGCTGCAGGAGGCTGATTGAAGTTGGATCTGAGGAAGCTGCTCTCTTCCACTGAGGGTGCTGAGGCACTGGCCCAGGCTGTGGATGCTCCATCCTTGGGAACAGGGCTCTGAGCACCATGGTCTGGGGGAACGTTGCTAAGCATGGAACCAAAGGCTCTCTAGCTCAGTGGTCATGTCACAATCCATGTCCCATCTGGAACTGCCAGCAGCCAGCAAGCAGCACAACACAGCCGTTGGCCCTGGGCTCAGCACACGCTGCACGCTGCTCCTGCTGCTCCTGTCACCCTTCTTGTTCCTGCCCCCGAGACCTCATCTCATCAGTCTCAAAAGCTGCCTAAGGCCTGGATTGTGTCATCCATCCCTGCAGGATGCTCACATTTGTCCTGAGGAAGGTACGGTGCCATTCCATGGAGGTGGATCCCCCCAGCTGCCCGGGTGTGGGCTGGAGTTCTGGGGGGATGGGGTGGGACAGGGACCCCACTCTGAGGTTTTGCTACCTCTGCAGGCTGTTGCAGGTAGAGAAGACAAGATGGAGGTGGACAGACAGACTGATAGAGAGGAGAAGATGGAAGTGGAGGGAGAAAAGAGAGGAGAGGAAGAGATGGAGGTGGGCACCATAATGGATACGGAGGAGGAGATGGAGGTGGATGGAGAACAGACTGGAGAGGAAGAGATGGAGGTTGATGAGGATGAGGAGATGGACGTGGAAATGGAAGAGTACACCCAGGAGATGGACATTGATGAGGAAGATGAAGAGGAGGCCATGGTCCTGGGATGAAGAGCAATGCCAGCAGCACGACAGGCATGTGGTCCCCACAGGCACAGTGGGTTCCCTGCAGCCAGGCTGGGGCGGGATTGGGCTGGCTGGTCCCTGCTCAGGAACGTGGTACCCAGTGCCTTGGGTTCTGCTGGCCATGCCCAGCCTGTCCTGTTCTTGCTTTGGGCCACACAAGCCCCATGGCAGTGCCTGGGGCCCAGCCCCCAGACCCAGCCAGCCTCAGCTCTGGCAGCAGAGTCCCAGTGTGCCAGCCTGGGGACACACGGAAGAGCCCTCTGTGCCTGACTGGAGTGACTATGGCACCTGCTTTTCTTCCCGGACTGATGGAGATCCTGGACTGAAATGGCACCCTTTTGTACATAGTTTTTAGAGTTTGTTCTTGTTTTTGGCATATAGGTTTTAGGGCTTCGTTTTGTCTTCTGTAAATACATTTCAAATATTGTTGTTAGATATGTTCTTAGGTATATACCTTCTATAAATTGTTGTTATTACAAATATTCTTACAAAAGTAAATGTGTTCTGTGTTTTCATTGCTGTTCTTATGTAAATAAACAACCTTGGGTTTTCACACCCCAGTTCTCTTTCCATTTGCTTCCGGCACAGGCAGTATTGGCCAAGTTGTGTTTTCCACTTGCTCCCGCTTCCCAGGGCTGGAGGTTCATGGGGGAGCTGGCACAGCCACCCCAGCAGTGGTCATCCCACTCAGAGGGTTCCGCTGACAGAGGTCACTGTCTCCTTGCTGTCTCTCTGGACACACTGGGGAGCTGCAGGGGCGAATCCCAGCCTGCCCTGTCCCATGGGATCCCATGTTGGGACTCAATGTCCCAGCCCGGGTGAGCACTGGTTGTGGCCCTGGGCTCAGCATGGCAGGCCTGGTGCTCACAGCAGTGCAGACTTCAAGCTGGCCATGCACAGCTCCGTGTTTCTCCCAAAAATATCACTGCTGCAGCACATGGGGTTCCCCAGTGCTGGGCTTTTTATCCCCACTGCATGGAGGATCACATGGCAGGGCAAAGGATGGGATCCCATGTGGCCTCCAACCTGCCCTGATCCAGGCTGGGCACAGCCTGATGAAGGATGAGCACATCTCGCAGGGATATGGAAACCTCCCCTGAAAACCCAGTTCAGGCCGAGCCTGAGCTCTTTTGTGGCTCTGGGCAGGAAGATGCTCAGGATCTCCCAGAGAGGCTCAGCGGGCAGTAGGATTGTGCCTGCATCTCGCTCTGGACATGCCAGTGGCTCAAGTGACAGCTGTGGGAATGATTTATAATGCACCGAGAGGGGCCACAGTCCTGCAAGGCTCTTACATCAGGAGCAAAGAGCAGCCTGCAGGGTGGGGAAGGCTGGAGCTCTACCACTCTGTGCTCATCCCTCACCTTAATGGGGAGCTGCCCCCAGACTTGCTATGTATCACTTTGATGGTTCTCCTGTTGGGTGTATTTTGGAGCAGCTGTTATCTGTGGCTTTTTATGGTGATCCTGTGGAAAGCAGCCATTTACCTGCTGTGATGAACTCAAAACTAATACTAACTCTTCATTCCCGTTGGTTTTATTTGGGGTTTTTTTAGTCTCTTTGTTTGACTGGTTTGCATGGGTTCGTTTGTTTCTAGGTTTTGTCTGTTTTGGTTTGAGTCTTTTGTTTGCTTTTTCATAAGACTCAGGTGAAGTTGGCATAGCCAAAGTCAAGAGAATGTACACCAGGCTTGACTTTCCAGAAATTACTTTTGGCTGGGTTTAACTGCATTCTCCAGCCTCAGGATGACCAGTCCATTTGCAGGATTTGCTCTGCAACATCAGCTTGCCCAGACTCTGCTCGGTGATTCACAAATGGAGAAGACAATGGATATTGTGCCAAGCTTCCTTTCAAACAGCCAAAACTGCAACGGCATGAGAGAAAAAAAGAAAAAAACAGAGACTATATTCACCAATTAGAGCAGAAGCAGTGTCCCACCATCTTGCCCTCCACTCTTATTAATTTTGTACATTGAGAGGCAATCCTGGGCCTAAAGCTTCCGTCTCTCAGTTCCTGATGCCATTTGACTCCAGCCTGGACTCCCCCAGATCACACTGCCTGCTTTCCACGTGGGGCTGGGGATGCTCAGCCTGGAAAGAGGAGACCCTGGGGAGGCCTCACTGCAGCTCTGCAGGACTGCAAGGGTGCCACAAGAAAGATTGGGACAGGGTGTTCCACAGGGCCTGTGGCAATAGGACAAGGGGGGGACGGCTTTCAGCTGCAGGAGGCTGATTGAAGTTGGATCTGAGGAAGCTGCTCTCTTCCACTGAGGGTGCTGAGGCACTGGCCCAGGCTGTGGATGCTCCATCCTTGGGAACAGGGCTCTGAGCACCATGGTCTGGGGGAACGTTGCTAAGCATGGAACCAAAGGCTCTCTAGCTCAGTGGTCATGTCACAATCCATGTCCCATCTGGAACTGCCAGCAGCCAGCAAGCAGCACAACACAGCCGTTGGCCCTGGGCTCAGCACACGCTGCACGCTGCTCCTGCTGCTCCTGTCACCCTTCTTGTTCCTGCCCCCGAGACCTCATCTCATCAGTCTCAAAAGCTGCCTAAGGCCTGGATTGTGTCATCCATCCCTGCAGGATGCTCACATTTGTCCTGAGGAAGGTACGGTGCCATTCCATGGAGGTGGATCCCCCCAGCTGCCCGGGTGTGGGCTGGAGTTCTGGGGGGATGGGGTGGGACAGGGACCCCACTCTGAGGTTTTGCTACCTCTGCAGGCTGTTGCAGGTAGAGAAGACAAGATGGAGGTGGACAGACAGACTGATAGAGAGGAGAAGATGGAAGTGGAGGGAGAAAAGAGAGGAGAGGAAGAGATGGAGGTGGGCACCATAATGGATACGGAGGAGGAGATGGAGGTGGATGGAGAACAGACTGGAGAGGAAGAGATGGAGGTTGATGAGGATGAGGAGATGGACGTGGAAATGGAAGAGTACACCCAGGAGATGGACATTGATGAGGAAGATGAAGAGGAGGCCATGGTCCTGGGATGAAGAGCAATGCCAGCAGCACGACAGGCATGTGGTCCCCACAGGCACAGTGGGTTCCCTGCAGCCAGGCTGGGGCGGGATTGGGCTGGCTGGTCCCTGCTCAGGAACGTGGTACCCAGTGCCTTGGGTTCTGCTGGCCATGCCCAGCCTGTCCTGTTCTTGCTTTGGGCCACACAAGCCCCATGGCAGTGCCTGGGGCCCAGCCCCCAGACCCAGCCAGCCTCAGCTCTGGCAGCAGAGTCCCAGTGTGCCAGCCTGGGGACACACGGAAGAGCCCTCTGTGCCTGACTGGAGTGACTATGGCACCTGCTTTTCTTCCCGGACTGATGGAGATCCTGGACTGAAATGGCACCCTTTTGTACATAGTTTTTAGAGTTTGTTCTTGTTTTTGGCATATAGGTTTTAGGGCTTCGTTTTGTCTTCTGTAAATACATTTCAAATATTGTTGTTAGATATGTTCTTAGGTATATACCTTCTATAAATTGTTGTTATTACAAATATTCTTACAAAAGTAAATGTGTTCTGTGTTTTCATTGCTGTTCTTATGTAAATAAACAACCTTGGGTTTTCACACCCCAGTTCTCTTTCCATTTGCTTCCGGCACAGGCAGTATTGGCCAAGTTGTGTTTTCCACTTGCTCCCGCTTCCCAGGGCTGGAGGTTCATGGGGGAGCTGGCACAGCCACCCCAGCAGTGGTCATCCCACTCAGAGGGTTCCGCTGACAGAGGTCACTGTCTCCTTGCTGTCTCTCTGGACACACTGGGGAGCTGCAGGGGCGAATCCCAGCCTGCCCTGTCCCATGGGATCCCATGTTGGGACTCAATGTCCCAGCCCGGGTGAGCACTGGTTGTGGCCCTGGGCTCAGCATGGCAGGCCTGGTGCTCACAGCAGTGCAGACTTCAAGCTGGCCATGCACAGCTCCGTGTTTCTCCCAAAAATATCACTGCTGCAGCACATGGGGTTCCCCAGTGCTGGGCTTTTTATCCCCACTGCATGGAGGATCACATGGCAGGGCAAAGGATGGGATCCCATGTGGCCTCCAACCTGCCCTGATCCAGGCTGGGCACAGCCTGATGAAGGATGAGCACATCTCGCAGGGATATGGAAACCTCCCCTGAAAACCCAGTTCAGGCCGAGCCTGAGCTCTTTTGTGGCTCTGGGCAGGAAGATGCTCAGGATCTCCCAGAGAGGCTCAGCGGGCAGTAGGATTGTGCCTGCATCTCGCTCTGGACATGCCAGTGGCTCAAGTGACAGCTGTGGGAATGATTTATAATGCACCGAGAGGGGCCACAGTCCTGCAAGGCTCTTACATCAGGAGCAAAGAGCAGCCTGCAGGGTGGGGAAGGCTGGAGCTCTACCACTCTGTGCTCATCCCTCACCTTAATGGGGAGCTGCCCCCAGACTTGCTATGTATCACTTTGATGGTTCTCCTGTTGGGTGTATTTTGGAGCAGCTGTTATCTGTGGCTTTTTATGGTGATCCTGTGGAAAGCAGCCATTTACCTGCTGTGATGAACTCAAAACTAATACTAACTCTTCATTCCCGTTGGTTTTATTTGGGGTTTTTTTAGTCTCTTTGTTTGACTGGTTTGCATGGGTTCGTTTGTTTCTAGGTTTTGTCTGTTTTGGTTTGAGTCTTTTGTTTGCTTTTTCATAAGACTCAGGTGAAGTTGGCATAGCCAAAGTCAAGAGAATGTACACCAGGCTTGACTTTCCAGAAATTACTTTTGGCTGGGTTTAACTGCATTCTCCAGCCTCAGGATGACCAGTCCATTTGCAGGATTTGCTCTGCAACATCAGCTTGCCCAGACTCTGCTCGGTGATTCACAAATGGAGAAGACAATGGATATTGTGCCAAGCTTCCTTTCAAACAGCCAAAACTGCAACGGCATGAGAGAAAAAAAGAAAAAAACAGAGACTATATTCACCAATTAGAGCAGAAGCAGTGTCCCACCATCTTGCCCTCCACTCTTATTAATTTTGTACATTGAGAGGCAATCCTGGGCCTAAAGCTTCCGTCTCTCAGTTCCTGATGCCATTTGACTCCAGCCTGGACTCCCCCAGATCACACTGCCTGCTTTCCACGTGGGGCTGGGGATGCTCAGCCTGGAAAGAGGAGACCCTGGGGAGGCCTCACTGCAGCTCTGCAGGACTGCAAGGGTGCCACAAGAAAGATTGGGACAGGGTGTTCCACAGGGCCTGTGGCAATAGGACAAGGGGGGGGACGGCTTTCAGCTGCAGGAGGCTGATTGAAGTTGGATCTGAGGAAGCTGCTCTCTTCCACTGAGGGTGCTGAGGCACTGGCCCAGGCTGTGGATGCTCCATCCTTGGGAACAGGGCTCTGAGCACCATGGTCTGGGGGAACGTTGCTAAGCATGGAACCAAAGGCTCTCTAGCTCAGTGGTCATGTCACAATCCATGTCCCATCTGGAACTGCCAGCAGCCAGCAAGCAGCACAACACAGCCGTTGGCCCTGGGCTCAGCACACGCTGCACGCTGCTCCTGCTGCTCCTGTCACCCTTCTTGTTCCTGCCCCCGAGACCTCATCTCATCAGTCTCAAAAGCTGCCTAAGGCCTGGATTGTGTCATCCATCCCTGCAGGATGCTCACATTTGTCCTGAGGAAGGTACGGTGCCATTCCATGGAGGTGGATCCCCCCAGCTGCCCGGGTGTGGGCTGGAGTTCTGGGGGGATGGGGTGGGACAGGGACCCCACTCTGAGGTTTTGCTACCTCTGCAGGCTGTTGCAGGTAGAGAAGACAAGATGGAGGTGGACAGACAGACTGATAGAGAGGAGAAGATGGAAGTGGAGGGAGAAAAGAGAGGAGAGGAAGAGATGGAGGTGGGCACCATAATGGATACGGAGGAGGAGATGGAGGTGGATGGAGAACAGACTGGAGAGGAAGAGATGGAGGTTGATGAGGATGAGGAGATGGACGTGGAAATGGAAGAGTACACCCAGGAGATGGACATTGATGAGGAAGATGAAGAGGAGGCCATGGTCCTGGGATGAAGAGCAATGCCAGCAGCACGACAGGCATGTGGTCCCCACAGGCACAGTGGGTTCCCTGCAGCCAGGCTGGGGCGGGATTGGGCTGGCTGGTCCCTGCTCAGGAACGTGGTACCCAGTGCCTTGGGTTCTGCTGGCCATGCCCAGCCTGTCCTGTTCTTGCTTTGGGCCACACAAGCCCCATGGCAGTGCCTGGGGCCCAGCCCCCAGACCCAGCCAGCCTCAGCTCTGGCAGCAGAGTCCCAGTGTGCCAGCCTGGGGACACACGGAAGAGCCCTCTGTGCCTGACTGGAGTGACTATGGCACCTGCTTTTCTTCCCGGACTGATGGAGATCCTGGACTGAAATGGCACCCTTTTGTACATAGTTTTTAGAGTTTGTTCTTGTTTTTGGCATATAGGTTTTAGGGCTTCGTTTTGTCTTCTGTAAATACATTTCAAATATTGTTGTTAGATATGTTCTTAGGTATATACCTTCTATAAATTGTTGTTATTACAAATATTCTTACAAAAGTAAATGTGTTCTGTGTTTTCATTGCTGTTCTTATGTAAATAAACAACCTTGGGTTTTCACACCCCAGTTCTCTTTCCATTTGCTTCCGGCACAGGCAGTATTGGCCAAGTTGTGTTTTCCACTTGCTCCCGCTTCCCAGGGCTGGAGGTTCATGGGGGAGCTGGCACAGCCACCCCAGCAGTGGTCATCCCACTCAGAGGGTTCCGCTGACAGAGGTCACTGTCTCCTTGCTGTCTCTCTGGACACACTGGGGAGCTGCAGGGGCGAATCCCAGCCTGCCCTGTCCCATGGGATCCCATGTTGGGACTCAATGTCCCAGCCCGGGTGAGCACTGGTTGTGGCCCTGGGCTCAGCATGGCAGGCCTGGTGCTCACAGCAGTGCAGACTTCAAGCTGGCCATGCACAGCTCCGTGTTTCTCCCAAAAATATCACTGCTGCAGCACATGGGGTTCCCCAGTGCTGGGCTTTTTATCCCCACTGCATGGAGGATCACATGGCAGGGCAAAGGATGGGATCCCATGTGGCCTCCAACCTGCCCTGATCCAGGCTGGGCACAGCCTGATGAAGGATGAGCACATCTCGCAGGGATATGGAAACCTCCCCTGAAAACCCAGTTCAGGCCGAGCCTGAGCTCTTTTGTGGCTCTGGGCAGGAAGATGCTCAGGATCTCCCAGAGAGGCTCAGCGGGCAGTAGGATTGTGCCTGCATCTCGCTCTGGACATGCCAGTGGCTCAAGTGACAGCTGTGGGAATGATTTATAATGCACCGAGAGGGGCCACAGTCCTGCAAGGCTCTTACATCAGGAGCAAAGAGCAGCCTGCAGGGTGGGGAAGGCTGGAGCTCTACCACTCTGTGCTCATCCCTCACCTTAATGGGGAGCTGCCCCCAGACTTGCTATGTATCACTTTGATGGTTCTCCTGTTGGGTGTATTTTGGAGCAGCTGTTATCTGTGGCTTTTTATGGTGATCCTGTGGAAAGCAGCCATTTACCTGCTGTGATGAACTCAAAACTAATACTAACTCTTCATTCCCTTTGGTTTTATTTGGGGTTTTTTTAGTCTCTTTGTTTGATTGGTTTGCATGGGTTCGTTTGTTTCTAGGTTTTGTCTGTTTTGGTTTGAGTCTTTTGTTTGCTTTTTCATAAGACTCAGGTGAAGTTGGCATAGCCAAAGTCAAGAGAATGTACACCAGGCTTGACTTTCCAGAAATTACTTTTGGCTGGGTTTAACTGCATTCTCCAGCCTCAGGATGACCAGTCCATTTGCAGGATTTGCTCTGCAACATCAGCTTGCCCAGACTCTGCTCGGTGATTCACAAATGGAGAAGACAATGGATATTGTGCCAAGCTTCCTTTCAAACAGCCAAAACTGCAACGGCATGAGAGAAAAAAAGAAAAAAACAGAGACTATATTCACCAATTAGAGCAGAAGCAGTGTCCCACCATCTTGCCCTCCACTCTTATTAATTTTGTACATTGAGAGGCAATCCTGGGCCTAAAGCTTCCGTCTCTCAGTTCCTGATGCCATTTGACTCCAGCCTGGACTCCCCCAGATCACACTGCCTGCTTTCCACGTGGGGCTGGGGATGCTCAGCCTGGAAAGTGGAGACCCTGGGGAGGCCTCACTGCAGCTCTGCAGGACTGCAAGGGTGCCACAAGAAAGATTGGGACAGGGTGTTCCACAGGGCCTGTGGCAACAGGACAAGGGGGGGACGGCTTTCAGCTGCAGGAGGCTGATTCAAGTTGGATCTGAGGAAGCTGCTCTCTTCCACTGAGGGTGCTGAGGCACTGGCCCAGGCTGTGGATGCTCCATCCTTGGGAACAGGGCTCTGAGCACCATGGTCTGGGGGAACGTTGCTAAGCATGGAACCAAAGGCTCTCTAGCTCAGTGGTCATGTCACAATCCATGTCCCATCTGGAACTGCCAGCAGCCAGCAAGCAGCACAACACAGCCGTTGGCCCTGGGCTCAGCACACGCTGCACGCTGCTCCTGCTGCTCCTGTCACCCTTCTTGTTCCTGCCCCCGAGACCTCATCTCATCAGTCTCAAAAGCTGCCTAAGGCCTGGATTGTGTCATCCATCCCTGCAGGATGCTCACATTTGTCCTGAGGAAGGTACGGTGCCATTCCATGGAGGTGGATCCCCCCAGCTGCCCGGGTGTGGGCTGGAGTTCTGGGGGGATGGGGTGGGACAGGGACCCCACTCTGAGGTTTTGCTACCTCTGCAGGCTGTTGCAGGTAGAGAAGACAAGATGGAGGTGGACAGACAGACTGATAGAGAGGAGAAGATGGAAGTGGAGGGAGAAAAGAGAGGAGAGGAAGAGATGGAGGTGGGCACCATAATGGATACGGAGGAGGAGATGGAGGTGGATGGAGAACAGACTGGAGAGGAAGAGATGGAGGTTGATGAGGATGAGGAGATGGACGTGGAAATGGAAGAGTACACCCAGGAGATGGACATTGATGAGGAAGATGAAGAGGAGGCCATGGTCCTGGGATGAAGAGCGATGCCAGCAGCACGACAGGCATGTGGTCCCCACAGGCACAGTGGGTTCCCTGCAGCCAGGCTGGGGCGGGATTGGGCTGGCTGGTCCCTGCTCAGGAACGTGGTACCCAGTGCCTTGGGTTCTGCTGGCCATGCCCAGCCTGTCCTGTTCTTGCTTTGGGCCACACAAGCCCCATGGCAGTGCCTGGGGCCCAGCCCCCAGACCCAGCCAGCCTCAGCTCTGGCAGCAGAGTCCCAGTGTGCCAGCCTGGGGACACACGGAAGAGCCCTCTGTGCCTGACTGGAGTGACCATGGCACCTGCTTTTCTTCCCGGACTTATGGAGATCCTGGACTGAAATGGCACCTTTTTGTACATAGTTTTTAGAGTTTGTTCTTGTTTTTGGCATATAGGTTTTAGGGCTTCGTTTTGTCTTCTGTAAATACATTTCAAATATTGTTGTTAGATATGTTCTTAGGTATATACATTCTATAAATTGTTGTTATTACAAATATTCTTACAAAAGTAAATGTGTTCTGTGTTTTCATTGCTGTTCTTATGTAAATAAACAACCTTGGGTTTTCACACCCCAGTTCTCTTTCCATTTGCTTCCGGCACAGGCAGTATTGGCCAAGTTGTGTTTTCCACTTGCTCCCGCTTCCCAGGGCTGGAGGTTCATGGGGGAGCTGGCACAGCCACCCCAGCAGTGGTCGTCCCACTCAGAGGGTTCCGCTGACAGAGGTCACTGTCTCCTTGCTGTCTCTCTGGACACACTGGGGAGCTGCAGGGGCGAATCCCAGCCTGCCCTGTCCCATGGGATCCCATGTTGGGACTCAATGTCCCAGCCCGGGTGAGCACTGGTTGTGGCCCTGGGCTCAGCATGGCAGGCCTGGTGCTCACAGCAGTGCAGACTTCAAGCTGGCCATGCACAGCTCCGTGTTTCTCCCAAAAATATCACTGCTGCAGCACCTGGGGTTCCCCAGTGCTGGGCTTTTTATCCCCACTGCATGGAGGATCACATGGCAGGGCAAAGGATGGGATCCCATGTGGCCTCCAACCTGCCCTGATCCAGGCTGGGCACAGCCTGATGAAGGATGAGCACATCTCGCAGGGATATGGAAACCTCCCCTGAAAACCCAGTTCAGGCCGAGCCTGAGCTCTTTTGTGGCTCTGGGCAGGAAGATGCTCAGGATCTCCCAGAGAGGCTCAGCGGGCAGTAGGATTGTGCCTGCATCTCGCTCTGGACATGCCAGTGGCTCAAGTGACAGCTGTGGGAATGATTTATAATGCACCGAGAGGGGCCACAGTCCTGCAAGGCTCTTACATCAGGAGCAAAGAGCAGCCTGCAGGGTGGGGAAGGCTGGAGCTCTACCACTCTGTGCTCATCCCTCACCTTCATGGGGAGCTGCCCCCAGACTTGCTATGTATCACTTTGATGGTTCTCCTGTTGGGTGTATTTTGGAGCAGCTGTTATCTGTGGCTTTTTATGGTGATCCTGTGGAAAGCAGCCATTTACCTGCTGTGATGAACTCAAAACTAATACTAACTCTTCATTCCCTTTGGTTTTATTTGGGGTTTTTTTAGTCTCTTTGTTTGATTGGTTTGCATGGGTTCGTTTGTTTCTAGGTTTTGTCTGTTTTGGTTTGAGTCTTTTGTTTGCTTTTTCATAAGACTCAGGTGAAGTTGGCATAGCCAAAGTCAAGAGAATGGACACCAGGCTTGCCTTTCCAGAAATTACTTTTGGCTGGGTTTAACTGCATTCTCCAGGCTCAGGATGACCAGTCCATTTGCAGGATTTGCTCTGCAACATCAGCTTGCCCAGACTCTGCTCGGTGATTCACAAATGGAGAAGACAATGGATATTGTGCCAAGCTTCCTTTCAAACAGCCAAAAGTGCAACGGCATGAGAGAAAAAAAGAAAAAAACAGAGACTATATTCACCAATTAGAGCAGAAGCAGTGTCCCACCATCTTGCCTTCCACTCTTATTAATTTTGTACATTGAGAGGCAATCCTGGGCCTAAAGCTTCCGTCTCTCAGTTCCTGATGCCATTTGACTCCAGCCTGGACTCCCCCAGATCACACTGCCTGCTTTCCACGTGGGGCTGGGGATGCTCAGCCTGGAAAGAGGAGACCCTGGGGAGGCCTCACTGCAGCTCTGCAGGACTGCAAGGGTGCCACAAGAAAGATTGGGACAGGGTGTTCCACAGGGCCTGTGGCAACAGGACAAGGGGGGGACGGCTTTCAGCTGCAGGAGGCTGATTGAAGTTGGATCTGAGGAAGCTGCTCTCTTCCACTGAGGGTGCTGAGGCACTGGCCCAGGCTGTGGATGCTCCATCCTTGGGAACAGGGCTCTGAGCACCATGGTCTGGGGGAACGTTGCTAAGCATGGAACCAAAGGCTCTCTAGCTCAGTGGTCATGTCACAATCCATGTCCCATCTGGAAATGCCAGCAGCCAGCAAGCAGCACAACACAGCCGTTGGCCCTGGGCTCAGCACACGCTGCACGCTGCTCCTGCTGCTCCTGTCACCCTTCTTGTTCCTGCCCCCGAGACCTCATCTCATCAGTCTCAAAAGCTGCCTAAGGCCTGGATTGTGTCATCCATCCCTGCAGGATGCTCACATTTGTCCTGAGGAAGGTACGGTGCCATTCCATGGAGGTGGATCCCCCCAGCTGCCCGGGTGTGGGCTGGAGTTCTGGGGGGATGGGGTGGGACAGGGACCCCACTCTGAGGTTTTGCTACCTCTGCAGGCTGTTGCAGGTAGAGAAGACAAGATGGAGGTGGACAGACAGACTGATAGAGAGGAGAAGATGGAAGTGGAGGGAGAAAAGAGAGGAGAGGAAGAGATGGAGGTGGACACCATAATGGATACGGAGGAGGAGATGGAGGTGGATGGAGAACAGACTGGAGAGGAAGAGATGGAGGTTGATGAGGATGAGGAGATGGACGTGGAAATGGAAGAGTACACCCAGGAGATGGACATTGATGAGGAAGATGAAGAGGAGGCCATGGTCCTGGGATGAAGAGCGATGCCAGCAGCAGGACAGGCATGTGGTCCCCACAGGCACAGTGGGTTCCCTGCAGCCAGGCTGGGGCGGGATTGGGCTGGGTGGTCCCTGCTCAGGCACGTGGTACCCAGTGCCTTGGGTTCTGCTGGCCATGCCCAGCCTGTCCTGTTCTTGCTTTGGGCCACACAAGCCCCATGGCAGTGCCTGGGGCACAGCCCCCAGACCCAGCCAGCCTCAGCTCTGGCAGCAGAGTCCCAGTGTGCCAGCCTGGGGACACACGGAAGAGCCCTCTGTGCCTGACTGGAGTGACCATGGCACCTGCTTTTCTTCCCGGACTTATGGAGATCCTGGACTGAAATGGCACCCTTTTGTACATAGTTTTTAGAGTTTGTTCTTCTTTTTGGCATATAGGTTTTAGGGCTTCGTTTTGTCTTCTGTAAATACATTTCAAATATTGTTGTTAGATATGTTCTTAGGTATATACCTTCTATAAATTGTTGTTATTACAAATATTCTTACAAAAGTAAATGTGTTCTGTGTTTTCATTGCTGTTCTTATGTAAATAAACAACCTTGGGTTTTCACACCCCAGTTCTCTTTCCATTTGCTTCCGGCACAGGCAGTATTGGCCAAGTTGTGTTTTCCACTTGCTCCCGGTTCCCAGGGCTGGAGGTTCATGGGGGAGCTGGCACAGCCACCCCAGCAGTGGTCGTCCCACTCAGAGGGTTCCGCTGACAGAGGTCACTGTCTCCTTGCTGTCTCTCTGGACACACTGGGGAGCTGCAGGGGCGAATCCCAGCGTGCCCTGTCCCATGGGATCCCATGTTGGGACTCAATGTCCCAGCCCGGGTGAGCACTGGTTGTGGCCCTGGACTCAGCATGGCAGGCCTGGTGCTCACAGCAGTGCAGACTTCAAGCTGGCCATGCACAGCTCCGTGTTTCTCCCAAAAATATCACTGCTGCAGCACCTGGGGTTCCCCAGTGCTGGGCTTTTTATCCCCACTGCATGGAGGATCACATGGCAGGGCAAAGGATGGGATCCCATGTGGCCTCCAACCTGCCCTGATCCAGGCTGGGCACAGCCTGATGAAGGATGAGCACATCTCGCAGGGATATGGAAACCTCCCCTGAAAACCCAGTTCAGGCCGAGCCTGAGCTCTTTTGTGGCTCTGGGCAGGAAGATGCTCAGGATCTCCCAGAGAGGCTCAGCGGGCAGTAGGATTGTGCCTGCATCTCGCTCTGGACATGCCAGTGGCTCAAGTGACAGCTGTGGGAATGATTTATAATGCACCGAGAGGGGCCACAGTCCTGCAAGGCTCTTACATCAGGAGCAAAGAGCAGCCTGCAGGGTGGGGAAGGCTGGAGCTGTAGCACTGTGTGCTCATCCCTCACCTTCATGGGGAGCTGCCCCCAGACTTGCTATGTATCACTTTGATGGTTCTCCTGTTGGGTGTATTTTGGAGCAGCTGTTATCTGTGGCTTTTTATGGTGATCCTGTGGAAAGCAGCCATTTACCTGCTGTGATGAACTCAAAACTAATACTAACTCTTCATTCCCTTTGGTTTTATTTGGGGTTTTTTTAGTCTCTTTGTTTGATTGGTTTGCATGGGTTCGTTTGTTTCTAGGTTTTGTCTGTTTTGGTTTGAGTCTTTTGTTTGCTTTTTCATAAGACTCAGGTGAAGTTGGCATAGCCAAAGTCAAGAGAATGGACACCAGGCTTGCCTTTCCAGAAATTACTTTTGGCTGGGTTTAACTGCATTCTCCAGGCTCAGGATGACCAGTCCATTTGCAGGATTTGCTCTGCAACATCAGCTTGCCCAGACTCTGCTCGGTGATTCACAAATGGAGAAGACAATGGATATTGTGCCAAGCTTCCTTTCAAACAGCCAAAACTGCAACGGCATGAGAGAAAAAAAGAAAAAAACAGAGACTATATTCACCAATTAGAGCAGAAGCAGTGTCCCACCATCTTGCCTTCCACTCTTATTAATTTTGTACATTGAGAGGCAATCCTGGGCCTAAAGCTTCCGTCTCTCAGTTCCTGATGCCATTTGACTCCAGCCTGGACTCCCCCAGATCACACAGCCTGCTTTCCACGTGGGGCTGGGGATGCTCAGCCTGGAAAGAGGAGACCCTGGGGAGGCCTCACTGCAGCTCTGCAGGACTGCAAGGGTGCCACAAGAAAGATTGGGACAGGGTGTTCCACAGGGCCTGTGGCAACAGGACAAGGGGGGGACGGCTTTCAGCTGCAGGAGGCTGATTGAAGTTGGATCTGAGGAAGCTGCTCTCTTCCACTGAGGGTGCTGAGGCACTGGCCCAGGCTGTGGATGCTCCATCCTTGGGAACAGGGCTCTGAGCACCATGGTCTGGGGGAACGTTGCTAAGCATGGAACCAAAGGCTCTCTAGCTCAGTGGTCATGTCACAATCCATGTCCCATCTGGAACTGCCAGCAGCCAGCAAGCAGCACAACACAGCCGTTGGCCCTGGGCTCAGCACACGCTGCACGCTGCTCCTGCTGCTCCTGTCACCCTTCTTGTTCCTGCCCCCGAGACCTCATCTCATCAGTCTCAAAAGCTGCCTAAGGCCTGGATTGTGTCATCCATCCCTGCAGGATGCTCACATTTGTCCTGAGGAAGGTACGGTGCCATTCCATGGAGGTGGATCCCCCCAGCTGCCCGGGTGTGGGCTGGAGTTCTGGGGGGATGGGGTGGGACAGGGACCCCACTCTGAGGTTTTGCTACCTCTGCAGGCTGTTGCAGGTAGAGAAGACAAGATGGAGGTGGACAGACAGACTGATAGAGAGGAGAAGATGGAAGTGGAGGGAGAAAAGAGAGGAGAGGAAGAGATGGAGGTGGGCACCATAATGGATACGGAGGAGGAGATGGAGGTGGATGGAGAACAGACTGGAGAGGAAGAGATGGAGGTTGATGAGGATGAGGAGATGGACGTGGAAATGGAAGAGTACACCCAGGAGATGGACATTGATGAGGAAGATGAAGAGGAGGCCATGGTCCTGGGATGAAGAGCGATGCCAGCAGCAGGACAGGCATGTGGTCCCCACAGGCACAGTGGGTTCCCTGCAGCCAGGCTGGGGCGGGATTGGGCTGGCTGGTCCCTGCTCAGGCACGTGGTACCCAGTGCCTTGGGTTCTGCTGGCCATGCCCAGCCTGTCCTGTTCTTGCTTTGGGCCACACAAGCCCCATGGCAGTGCCTGGGGCACAGCCCCCAGACCCAGCCAGCCTCAGCTCTGGCAGCAGAGTCCCAGTGTGCCAGCCTGGGGACACACGGAAGAGCCCTCTGTGCCTGACTGGAGTGACCATGGCACCTGCTTTTCTTCCCGGACTTATGGAGATCCTGGACTGAAATGGCACCCTTTTGTACATAGTTTTTAGAGTTTGTTCTTCTTTTTGGCATATAGGTTTTAGGGCTTCGTTTTGTCTTCTGTAAATACATTTCAAATATTGTTGTTAGATATGTTCTTAGGTATATACCTTCTATAAATTGTTGTTATTACAAATATTCTTACAAAAGTAAATGTGTTCTGTGTTTTCATTGCTGTTCTTATGTAAATAAACAACCTTGGGTTTTCACACCCCAGTTCTCTTTCCATTTGCTTCCGGCACAGGCAGTATTGGCCAAGTTGTGTTTTCCACTTGCTCCCGGTTCCCAGGGCTGGAGGTTCATGGGGGAGCTGGCACAGCCACCCCAGCAGTGGTCGTCCCACTCAGAGGGTTCCGCTGACAGAGGTCACTGTCTCCTTGCTGTCTCTCTGGACACACTGGGGAGCTGCAGGGGCGAATCCCAGCGTGCCCTGTCCCATGGGATCCCATGTTGGGACTCAATGTCCCAGCCCGGGTGAGCACTGGTTGTGGCCCTGGACTCAGCATGGCAGGCCTGGTGCTCACAGCAGTGCAGACTTCAAGCTGGCCATGCACAGCTCCGTGTTTCTCCCAAAAATATCACTGCTGCAGCACCTGGGGTTCCCCAGTGCTGGGCTTTTTATCCCCACTGCATGGAGGATCACATGGCAGGGCAAAGGATGGGATCCCATGTGGCCTCCAACCTGCCCTGATCCAGGCTGGGCACAGCCTGATGAAGGATGAGCACATCTCGCAGGGATATGGAAACCTCCCCTGAACACCCAGTTCAGGCAGAGCCTGAGCTCTTTTGTGGCTCTGGGCAGGAAGATGCTCAGGATCTCCCAGAGAGGCTCAGCGGGCAGTAGGATTGTGCCTGGATCTCGCTCTGGACATGCCAGTGGCTCAAGTGACAGCTGTGGGAATGATTTATAATGCACCGAGAGGGGCCACAGTCCTGCAAGGCTCTTACATCAGGAGCAAAGAGCAGCCTGCAGGGTGGGGAAGGCTGGAGCTGTAGCACTGTGTGCTCATCCCTCACCTTCATGGGGAGCTGCCCCCAGACTTGCTATGTATCACTTTGATGGTTCTCCTGTTGGGTGTATTTTGGAGCAGCTGTTATCTGTGGCTTTTTATGGTGATCCTGTGGAAAGCAGCCATTTACCTGCTGTGATGAACTCAAAACTAATACTAACTCTTCATTCCCTTTGGTTTTATTTGGGGTTTTTTTAGTCTCTTTGTTTGATTGGTTTGCATGGGTTCGTTTGTTTCTAGGTTTTGTCTGTTTTGGTTTGAGTCTTTTGTTTGCTTTTTCATAAGACTCAGGTGAAGTTGGCATAGCCAAAGTCAAGAGAATGGACACCAGGCTTGCCTTTCCAGAAATTACTTTTGGCTGGGTTTAACTGCATTCTCCAGGCTCAGGATGACCAGTCCATTTGCAGGATTTGCTCTGCAACATCAGCTTGCCCAGACTCTGCTCGGTGATTCACAAATGGAGAAGACAATGGATATTGTGCCAAGCTTCCTTTCAAACAGCCAAAAGTGCAACGGCATGAGAGAAAAAAAGAAAAAAACAGAGACTATATTCACCAATTAGAGCAGAAGCAGTGTCCCACCATCTTGCCTTCCACTCTTATTAATTTTGTACATTGAGAGGCAATCCTGGGCCTAAAGCTTCCGTCTCTCAGTTCCTGATGCCATTTGACTCCAGCCTGGACTCCCCCAGATCACACTGCCTGCTTTCCACGTGGGGCTGGGGATGCTCAGCCTGGAAAGAGGAGACCCTGGGGAGGCCTCACTGCAGCTCTGCAGGACTGCAAGGGTGCCACAAGAAAGATTGGGACAGGGTGTTCCACAGGGCCTGTGGCAACAGGACAAGGGGGGGACGGCTTTCAGCTGCAGGAGGCTGATTGAAGTTGGATCTGAGGAAGCTGCTCTCTTCCACTGAGGGTGCTGAGGCACTGGCCCAGGCTGTGGATGCTCCATCCTTGGGAACAGGGCTCTGAGCACCATGGTCTGGGGGAACGTTGCTAAGCATGGAACCAAAGGCTCTCTAGCTCAGTGGTCATGTCACAATCCATGTCCCATCTGGAACTGCCAGCAGCCAGCAAGCAGCACAACACAGCCGTTGGCCCTGGGCTCAGCACACGCTGCACGCTGCTCCTGCTGCTCCTGTCACCCTTCTTGTTCCTGCCCCCGAGACCTCATCTCATCAGTCTCAAAAGCTGCCTAAGGCCTGGATTGTGTCATCCATCCCTGCAGGATGCTCACATTTGTCCTGAGGAAGGTACAGTGCCATTCCATGGAGGTGGATCCCCCCAGCTGCCCGGGTGTGGGCTGGAGTTCTGGGGGGATGGGGTGGGACAGGGACCCCACTCTGAGGTTTTGCTACCTCTGCAGGCTGTTGCAGGTAGAGAAGACAAGATGGAGGTGGACAGACAGACTGATAGAGAGGAGAAGATGGAAGTGGAGGGAGAAAAGAGAGGAGAGGAAGAGATGGAGGTGGGCACCATAATGGATACGGAGGAGGAGATGGAGGTGGATGGAGAACAGACTGGAGAGGAGGAGATGGAGGTTGATGAGGATGAGGAGATGGACGTGGAAATGGAAGAGTACACCCAGGAGATGGACATTGATGAGGAAGATGAAGAGGAGGCCATGGTCCTGGGATGAAGAGCAATGCCAGCAGCAGGACAGGCATGTGGTCCCCACAGGCACAGTGGGTTCCCTGCAGCCAGGCTGGGGCGGGATTGGGCTGGCTGGTCCCTGCTCAGGCACGTGGTACCCAGTGCCTTGGGTTCTGCTGGCCATGCCCAGCCTGTCCTGTTCTTGCTTTGGGCCACACAAGCCCCATGGCAGTGCCTGGGGCCCAGCCCCCAGACCCAGCCAGCCTCAGCTCTGGCAGCAGAGTCCCAGTGTGCCAGCCTGGGGACACACGGAAGAGCCCTCTGTGCCTGACTGGAGTGACCATGGCACCTGCTTTTCTTCCCGGACTTATGGAGATCCTGGACTGAAATGGCACCCTTTTGTACATAGTTTTTAGAGTTTGTTCTTCTTTTTGGCATATAGGTTTTAGGGCTTCGTTTTGTCTTCTGTAAATACATTTCAAATATTGTTGTTAGATATGTTCTTAGGTATATACCTTCTATAAATTGTTGTTATTACAAATATTCTTACAAAAGTAAATGTGTTCTGTGTTTTCATTGCTGTTCTTATGTAAATAAACAACCTTGGGTTTTCACACCCCAGTTCTCTTTCCATTTGCTTCCGGCACAGGCAGTATTGGCCAAGTTGTGTTTTCCACTTGCTCCCGGTTCCCAGGGCTGGAGGTTCATGGGGGAGCTGGCACAGCCACCCCAGCAGTGGTCGTCCCACTCAGAGGGTTCCGCTGACAGAGGTCACTGTCTCCTTGCTGTCTCTCTGGACACACTGGGGAGCTGCAGGGGCGAATCCCAGCGTGCCCTGTCCCATGGGATCCCATGTTGGGACTCAATGTCCCAGCCCGGGTGAGCACTGGTTGTGGCCCTGGACTCAGCATGGCAGGCCTGGTGCTCACAGCAGTGCAGACTTCAAGCTGGCCATGCACAGCTCCGTGTTTCTCCCAAAAATATCACTGCTGCAGCACCTGGGGTTCCCCAGTGCTGGGCTTTTTATCCCCACTGCATGGAGGATCACATGGCAGGGCAAAGGATGGGATCCCATGTGGCCTCCAACCTGCCCTGATCCAGGCTGGGCACAGCCTGATGAAGGATGAGCACATCTCGCAGGGATATGGAAACCTCCCCTGAACACCCAGTTCAGGCAGAGCCTGAGCTCTTTTGTGGCTCTGGGCAGGAAGATGCTCAGGATCTCCCAGAGAGGCTCAGCGGGCAGTAGGATTGTGCCTGGATCTCGCTCTGGACATGCCAGTGGCTCAAGTGACAGCTGTGGGAATGATTTATAATGCACCGAGAGGGGCCACAGTCCTGCAAGGCTCTTACATCAGGAGCAAAGAGCAGCCTGCAGGGTGGGGAAGGCTGGAGCTGTAGCACTGTGTGCTCATCCCTCACCTTCATGGGGAGCTGCCCCCAGACTTGCTATGTATCACTTTGATGGTTCTCCTGTTGGGTGTATTTTGGAGCAGCTGTTATCTGTGGCTTTTTATGGTGATCCTGTGGAAAGCAGCCATTTACCTGCTGTGATGAACTCAAAACTAATACTAACTCTTCATTCCCTTTGGTTTTATTTGGGGTTTTTTTAGTCTCTTTGTTTGATTGGTTTGCATGGGTTCGTTTGTTTCTAGGTTTTGTCTGTTTTGGTTTGAGTCTTTTGTTTGCTTTTTCATAAGACTCAGGTGAAGTTGGCATAGCCAAAGTCAAGAGAATGGACACCAGGCTTGCCTTTCCACAAATTACTTTTGGCTGGGTTTAACTGCATTCTCCAGGCTCAGGATGACCAGTCCATTTGCAGGATTTGCTCTGCAACATCAGCTTGCCCAGACTCTGCTCGGTGATTCACAAATGGAGAAGACAATGGATATTGTGCCAAGCTTCCTTTCAAACAGCCAAAAGTGCAACGGCATGAGAGAAAAAAAGAAAAAAACAGAGACTATATTCACCAATTAGAGCAGAAGCAGTGTCCCACCATCTTGCCTTCCACTCTTATTAATTTTGTACATTGAGAGGCAATCCTGGGCCTAAAGCTTCCGTCTCTCAGTTCCTGATGCCATTTGACTCCAGCCTGGACTCCCCCAGATCACACTGCCTGCTTTCCACGTGGGGCTGGGGATGCTCAGCCTGGAAAGAGGAGACCCTGGGGAGGCCTCACTGCAGCTCTGCAGGACTGCAAGGGTGCCACAAGAAAGATTGGGACAGGGTGTTCCACAGGGCCTGTGGCAACAGGACAAGGGGGGGACGGCTTTCAGCTGCAGGAGGCTGATTCAAGTTGGATCTGAGGAAGCTGCTCTCTTCCACTGAGGGTGCTGAGGCACTGGCCCAGGCTGTGGATGCTCCATCCTTGGGAACAGGGCTCTGAGCACCATGGTCTGGGGGAACGTTGCTAAGCATGGAACCAAAGGCTCTCTAGCTCAGTGGTCATGTCACAATCCATGTCCCATCTGGAACTGCCAGCAGCCAGCAAGCAGCACAACACAGCCGTTGGCCCTGGGCTCAGCACACGCTGCACGCTGCTCCTGCTGCTCCTGTCACCCTTCTTGTTCCTGCCCCCGAGACCTCATCTCATCAGTCTCAAAAGCTGCCTAAGGCCTGGATTGTGTCATCCATCCCTGCAGGATGCTCACATTTGTCCTGAGGAAGGTACAGTGCCATTCCATGGAGGTGGATCCCCCCAGCTGCCCGGGTGTGGGCTGGAGTTCTGGGGGGATGGGGTGGGACAGGGACCCCACTCTGAGGTTTTGCTACCTCTGCAGGCTGTTGCAGGTAGAGAAGACAAGATGGAGGTGGACAGACAGACTGATAGAGAGGAGAAGATGGAAGTGGAGGGAGAAAAGAGAGGAGAGGAAGAGATGGAGGTGGGCACCATAATGGATACGGAGGAGGAGATGGAGGTGGATGGAGAACAGACTGGAGAGGAGGAGATGGAGGTTGATGAGGATGAGGAGATGGACGTGGAAATGGAAGAGTACACCCAGGAGATGGACATTGATGAGGAAGATGAAGAGGAGGCCATGGTCCTGGGATGAAGAGCAATGCCAGCAGCAGGACAGGCATGTGGTCCCCACAGGCACAGTGGGTTCCCTGCAGCCAGGCTGGGGCGGGATTGGGCTGGCTGGTCCCTGCTCAGGCACGTGGTACCCAGTGCCTTGGGTTCTGCTGGCCATGCCCAGCCTGTCCTGTTCTTGCTTTGGGCCACACAAGCCCCATGGCAGTGCCTGGGGCCCAGCCCCCAGACCCAGCCAGCCTCAGCTCTGGCAGCAGAGTCCCAGTGTGCCAGCCTGGGGACACACGGAAGAGCCCTCTGTGCCTGACTGGAGTGACCATGGCACCTGCTTTTCTTCCCGGACTTATGGAGATCCTGGACTGAAATGGCACCTTTTTGTACATAGTTTTTAGAGTTTGTTCTTCTTTTTGGCATATAGGTTTTAGGGCTTCGTTTTGTCTTCTGTAAATACATTTCAAATATTGTTGTTAGATATGTTCTTAGGTATATACCTTCTATAAATTGTTGTTATTACAAATATTCTTACAAAAGTAAATGTGTTCTGTGTTTTCATTGCTGTTCTTATGTAAATAAACAACCTTGGGTTTTCACACCCCAGTTCTCTTTCCATTTGCTTCCGGCACAGGCAGTATTGGCCAAGTTGTGTTTTCCACTTGCTCCCGGTTCCCAGGGCTGGAGGTTCATGGGGGAGCTGGCACAGCCACCCCAGCAGTGGTCGTCCCACTCAGAGGGTTCCGCTGACAGAGGTCACTGTCTCCTTGCTGTCTCTCTGGACACACTGGGGAGCTGCAGGGGCGAATCCCAGCGTGCCCTGTCCCATGGGATCCCATGTTGGGACTCAATGTCCCAGCCCGGGTGAGCACTGGTTGTGGCCCTGGGCTCAGCATGGCAGGCCTGGTGCTCACAGCAGTGCAGACTTCAAGCTGGCCATGCACAGCTCCGTGTTTCTCCCAAAAATATCACTGCTGCAGCACCTGGGGTTCCCCAGTGCTGGGCTTTTTATCCCCACTGCATGGAGGATAACATGGCAGGGCAAAGGATGGGATCCCATGTGGCCTCCAACCTGCCCTGATCCAGGCTGGGCACAGCCTGATGAAGGATGAGCACATCTCGCAGGGATATGGAAACCTCCCCTGAACACCCAGTTCAGGCAGAGCCTGAGCTCTTTTGTGGCTCTGGGCAGGAAGATGCTCAGGATCTCCCAGAGAGGCTCAGCGGGCAGTAGGATTGTGCCTGGATCTCGCTCTGGACATGCCAGTGGCTCAAGTGACAGCTGTGGGAATGATTTATAATGCACCGAGAGGGGCCACAGTCCTGCAAGGCTCTTACATCAGGAGCAAAGAGCAGCCTGCAGGGTGGGGAAGGCTGGAGCTGTAGCACTCTGTGCTCATCCCTCACCTTCATGGGGAGCTGCCCCCAGACTTGCTATGTATCACTTTGATGGTTCTCCTGTTGGGTGTATTTTGGAGCAGCTGTTATCTGTGGCTTTTTATGGTGATCCTGTGGAAAGCAGCCATTTACCTGCTGTGATGAACTCAAAACTAATACTAACTCTTCATTCCCTTTGGTTTTATTTGGGGTTTTTTTAGTCTCTTTGTTTGATTGGTTTGCATGGGTTCGTTTGTTTCTAGGTTTTGTCTGTTTTGGTTTGAGTCTTTTGTTTGCTTTTTCATAAGACTCAGGTGAAGTTGGCATAGCCAAAGTCAAGAGAATGGACACCAGGCTTGCCTTTCCACAAATTACTTTTGGCTGGGTTTAACTGCATTCTCCAGGCTCAGGATGACCAGTCCATTTGCAGGATTTGCTCTGCAACATCAGCTTGCCCAGACTCTGCTCGGTGATTCACAAATGGAGAAGACAATGGATATTGTGCCAAGCTTCCTTTCAAACAGCCAAAACTGCAACGGCATGAGAGAAAAAAAGAAAAAAACAGAGACTATATTCACCAATTAGAGCAGAAGCAGTGTCCCACCATCTTGCCTTCCACTCTTATTAATTTTGTACATTGAGAGGCAATCCTGGGCCTAAAGCTTCCGTCTCTCAGTTCCTGATGCCATTTGACTCCAGCCTGGACTCCCCCTGATCACACTGCCTGCTTTCCACGTGGGGCTGGGGATGCTCAGCCTGGAAAGAGGAGACCCTGGGGAGGCCTCACTGCAGCTCTGCAGGACTGCAAGGGTGCCACAAGAAAGATTGGGACAGGGTGTTCCACAGGGCCTGTGGCAACAGGACAAGGGGGGGACGGCTTTCAGCTGCAGGAGGCTGATTCAAGTTGGATCTGAGGAAGCTGCTCTCTTCCACTGAGGGTGCTGAGGCACTGGCCCAGGCTGTGGATGCTCCATCCTTGGGAACAGGGCTCTGAGCACCATGGTCTGGGGGAACGTTGCTAAGCATGGAACCAAAGGCTCTCTAGCTCAGTGGTCATGTCACAATCCATGTCCCATCTGGAACTGCCAGCAGCCAGCAAGCAGCACAACACAGCCGTTGGCCCTGGGCTCAGCACACGCTGCACGCTGCTCCTGCTGCTCCTGTCACCCTTCTTGTTCCTGCCCCCGAGACCTCATCTCATCAGTCTCAAAAGCTGCCTAAGGCCTGGATTGTGTCATCCATCCCTGCAGGATGCTCACATTTGTCCTGAGGAAGGTACGGTGCCATTCCATGGAGGTGGATCCCCCCAGCTGCCCGGGTGTGGGCTGGAGTTCTGGGGGGATGGGGTGGGACAGGGACCCCACTCTGAGGTTTTGCTACCTCTGCAGGCTGTTGCAGGTAGAGAAGACAAGATGGAGGTGGACAGACAGACTGATAGAGAGGAGAAGATGGAAGTGGAGGGAGAAAAGAGAGGAGAGGAAGAGATGGAGGTGGACACCATAATGGATACGGAGGAGGAGATGGAGGTGGATGGAGAACAGACTGGAGAGGAAGAGATGGAGGTTGATGAGGATGAGGAGATGGACGTGGAAATGGAAGAGTACACCCAGGAGATGGACATTGATGAGGAAGATGAAGAGGAGGCCATGGTCCTGGGATGAAGAGCAATGCCAGCAGCACGACAGGCATGTGGTCCCCACAGGCACAGTGGGTTCCCTGCAGCCAGGCTGGGGCGGGATTGGGCTGGCTGGTCCCTGCTCAGGCACGTGGTACCCAGTGCCTTGGGTTCTGCTGGCCATGCCCAGCCTGTCCTGTTCTTGCTTTGGGCCACACAAGCCCCATGGCAGTGCCTGGGGCACAGCCCCCAGACCCAGCCAGCCTCAGCTCTGGCAGCAGAGTCCCAGTGTGCCAGCCTGGGGACACACGGAAGAGCCCTCTGTGCCTGACTGGAGTGACCATGGCACCTGCTTTTCTTCCCGGACTTATGGAGATCCTGGACTGAAATGGCACCCTTTTGTACATAGTTTTTAGAGTTTGTTCTTCTTTTTGGCATATAGGTTTTAGGGCTTCGTTTTGTCTTCTGTAAATACATTTCAAATATTGTTGTTAGATATGTTCTTAGGTATATACCTTCTATAAATTGTTGTTATTACAAATATTCTTACAAAAGTAAATGTGTTCTGTGTTTTCATTGCTGTTCTTATGTAAATAAACAACCTTGGGTTTTCACACCCCAGTTCTCTTTCCATTTGCTTCCGGCACAGGCAGTATTGGCCAAGTTGTGTTTTCCACTTGCTCCCGGTTCCCAGGGCTGGAGGTTCATGGGGGAGCTGGCACAGCCACCCCAGCAGTGGTCGTCCCACTCAGAGGGTTCCGCTGACAGAGGTCACTGTCTCCTTGCTGTCTCTCTGGACACACTGGGGAGCTGCAGGGGCGAATCCCAGCGTGCCCTGTCCCATGGGATCCCATGTTGGGACTCAATGTCCCAGCCCGGGTGAGCACTGGTTGTGGCCCTGGGCTCAGCATGGCAGGCCTGGTGCTCACAGCAGTGCAGACTTCAAGCTGGCCATGCACAGCTCCGTGTTTCTCCCAAAAATATCACTGCTGCAGCACCTGGGGTTCCCCAGTGCTGGGCTTTTTATCCCCACTGCATGGAGGATAACATGGCAGGGCAAAGGATGGGATCCCATGTGGCCTCCAACCTGCCCTGATCCAGGCTGGGCACAGCCTGATGAAGGATGAGCACATCTCGCAGGGATATGGAAACCTCCCCTGAACACCCAGTTCAGGCAGAGCCTGAGCTCTTTTGTGGCTCTGGGCAGGAAGATGCTCAGGATCTCCCAGAGAGGCTCAGCGGGCAGTAGGATTGTGCCTGGATCTCGCTCTGGACATGCCAGTGGCTCAAGTGACAGCTGTGGGAATGATTTATAATGCACCGAGAGGGGCCACAGTCCTGCAAGGCTCTTACATCAGGAGCAAAGAGCAGCCTGCAGGGTGGGGAAGGCTGGAGCTGTAGCACTCTGTGCTCATCCCTCACCTTCATGGGGAGCTGCCCCCAGACTTGCTATGTATCACTTTGATGGTTCTCCTGTTGGGTGTATTTTGGAGCAGCTGTTATCTGTGGCTTTTTATGGTGATCCTGTGGAAAGCAGCCATTTACCTGCTGTGATGAACTCAAAACTAATACTAACTCTTCATTCCCTTTGGTTTTATTTGGGGTTTTTTTAGTCTCTTTGTTTGATTGGTTTGCATGGGTTCGTTTGTTTCTAGGTTTTGTCTGTTTTGGTTTGAGTCTTTTGTTTGCTTTTTCATAAGACTCAGGTGAAGTTGGCATAGCCAAAGTCAAGAGAATGGACACCAGGCTTGCCTTTCCACAAATTACTTTTGGCTGGGTTTAACTGCATTCTCCAGGCTCAGGATGACCAGTCCATTTGCAGGATTTGCTCTGCAACATCAGCTTGCCCAGACTCTGCTCGGTGATTCACAAATGGAGAAGACAATGGATATTGTGCCAAGCTTCCTTTCAAACAGCCAAAACTGCAACGGCATGAGAGAAAAAAAGAAAAAAACAGAGACTATATTCACCAATTAGAGCAGAAGCAGTGTCCCACCATCTTGCCTTCCACTCTTATTAATTTTGTACATTGAGAGGCAATCCTGGGCCTAAAGCTTCCGTCTCTCAGTTCCTGATGCCATTTGACTCCAGCCTGGACTCCTCCAGATCACACAGCCTGCTTTCCACGTGGGGCTGGGGATGCTCAGCCTGGAAAGAGGAGACCCTGGGGAGGCCTCACTGCAGCTCTGCAGGACTGCAAGGGTGCCACAAGAAAGATCGGGACAGGGTGTTCCACAGGGCCTGTGGCAACAGGACAAGGGGGGGACGGCTTTCGGCTGCAGGAGGCTGATTCAAGTTGGATCTGAGGAAGCTGCTCTCTTCCACTGAGGGTGCTGAGGCACTGGCCCAGGCTGTGGATGCTCCATCCTTGGGAACAGGGCTCTGAGCACCATGGTCTGGGGGAACGTTGCTAAGCATGGAACCAAAGGCTCTCTAGCTCAGTGGTCATGTCACAATCCATGTCCCATCTGGAACTGCCAGCAGCCAGCAAGCAGCACAACACAGCCGTTGGCCCTGCGCTCAGCACACGCTGCACGCTGCTCCTGCTGCTCCTGTCACCCTTCTTGTTCCTGCCCCCGAGACCTCATCTCATCAGTCTCAAAAGCTGCCTAAGGCCTGGATTGTGTCATCCATCCCTGCAGGATGCTCACATTTGTCCTGAGGAAGGTACGGTGCCATTCCATGGAGGTGGATCCCCCCAGCTGCCCGGGTGTGGGCTGGAGTTCTGGGGGGATGGGGTGGGACAGGGACCCCACTCTGAGGTTTTGCTACCTCTGCAGGCTGTTGCAGGTAGAGAAGACAAGATGGAGGTGGACAGACAGACTGATAGAGAGGAGAAGATGGAAGTGGAGGGAGAAAAGAGAGGAGAGGAAGAGATGGAGGTGGGCACCATAATGGATACGGAGGAGGAGATGGAGGTGGATGGAGAACAGACTGGAGAGGAGGAGATGGAGGTTGATGAGGATGAGGAGATGGACGTGGAAATGGAAGAGTACACCCAGGAGATGGACATTGATGAGGAAGATGAAGAGGAGGCCATGGTCCTGGGATGAAGAGCAATGCCAGCAGCACGACAGGCATGTGGTCCCCACAGGCACAGTGGGTTCCCTGCAGCCAGGCTGGGGCGGGATTGGGCTGGCTGGTCCCTGCTCAGGAACGTGGTACCCAGTGCCTTGGGTTCTGCTGGCCATGCCCAGCCTGTCCTGTTCTTGCTTTGGGCCACACAAGCGCCATGGCAGTGCCTGGGGCCCAGCCCCCAGACCCAGCCAGCCTCAGCTCTGGCAGCAGAGTCCCAGTGTGCCAGCCTGGGGACACACGGAAGAGCCCTCTGTGCCTGACTGGAGTGACCATGGCACCTGCTTTTCTTCCCGGACTGATGGAGATCCTGGACTGAAATGGCACCTTTTTGTACATAGTTTTTAGAGTTTGTTCTTCTTTTTGGCATATAGGTTTTAGGGCTTCGTTTTGTCTTCTGTAAATACATTTCAAATATTGTTGTTAGATATGTTCTTAGGTATATACATTCTATAAATTGTTGTTATTACAAATATTCTTACAAAAGTAAATGTGTTCTGTGTTTTCATTGCTGTTCTTATGTAAATAAACAACCTTGGGTTTTCACACCCCAGTTCTCTTTCCATTTGCTTCCGGCACAGGCAGTATTGGCCAAGTTGTGTTTTCCACTTGCTCCCGGTTCCCAGGGCTGGAGGTTCATGGGGGAGCTGGCACAGCCACCCCAGCAGTGGTCGTCCCACTCAGAGGGTTCCGCTGACAGAGGTCACTGTCTCCTTGCTGTCTCTCTGGACACACTGGGGAGCTGCAGGGGCGAATCCCAGCGTGCCCTGTCCCATGGGATCCCATGTTGGGACTCAATGTCCCAGCCCGGGTGAGCACTGGTTGTGGCCCTGGGCTCAGCATGGCAGGCCTGGTGCTCACAGCAGTGCAGACTTCAAGCTGGCCATGCACAGCTCCGTGTTTCTCCCAAAAATATCACTGCTGCAGCACCTGGGGTTCCCCAGTGCTGGGCTTTTTATCCCCACTGCATGGAGGATAACATGGCAGGGCAAAGGATGGGATCCCATGTGGCCTCCAACCTGCCCTGATCCAGGCTGGGCACAGCCTGATGAAGGATGAGCACATCTCGCAGGGATATGGAAACCTCCCCTGAACACCCAGTTCAGGCAGAGCCTGAGCTCTTTTGTGGCTCTGGGCAGGAAGATGCTCAGGATCTCCCAGAGAGGCTCAGCGGGCAGTAGGATTGTGCCTGGATCTCGCTCTGGACATGCCAGTGGCTCAAGTGACAGCTGTGGGAATGATTTATAATGCACCGAGAGGGGCCACAGTCCTGCAAGGCTCTTACATCAGGAGCAAAGAGCAGCCTGCAGGGTGGGGAAGGCTGGAGCTGTAGCACTCTGTGCTCATCCCTCACCTTCATGGGGAGCTGCCCCCAGACTTGCTATGTATCACTTTGATGGTTCTCCTGTTGGGTGTATTTTGGAGCAGCTGTTATCTGTGGCTTTTTATGGTGATCCTGTGGAAAGCAGCCATTTACCTGCTGTGATGAACTCAAAACTAATACTAACTCTTCATTCCCTTTGGTTTTATTTGGGGTTTTTTTAGTCTCTTTGTTTGATTGGTTTGCATGGGTTCGTTTGTTTCTAGGTTTTGTCTGTTTTGGTTTGAGTCTTTTGTTTGCTTTTTCATAAGACTCAGGTGAAGTTGGCATAGCCAAAGTCAAGAGAATGGACACCAGGCTTGCCTTTCCACAAATTACTTTTGGCTGGGTTTAACTGCATTCTCCAGGCTCAGGATGACCAGTCCATTTGCAGGATTTGCTCTGCAACATCAGCTTGCCCAGACTCTGCTCGGTGATTCACAAATGGAGAAGACAATGGATATTGTGCCAAGCTTCCTTTCAAACAGCCAAAACTGCAACGGCATGAGAGAAAAAAAGAAAAAAACAGAGACTATATTCACCAATTAGAGCAGAAGCAGTGTCCCACCATCTTGCCTTCCACTCTTATTAATTTTGTACATTGAGAGGCAATCCTGGGCCTAAAGCTTCCGTCTCTCAGTTCCTGATGCCATTTGACTCCAGCCTGGACTCCCCCTGATCACACTGCCTGCTTTCCACGTGGGGCTGGGGATGCTCAGCCTGGAAAGAGGAGACCCTGGGGAGGCCTCACTGCAGCTCTGCAGGACTGCAAGGGTGCCACAAGAAAGATTGGGACAGGGTGTTCCACAGGGCCTGTGGCAACAGGACAAGGGGGGGACGGCTTTCAGCTGCAGGAGGCTGATTCAAGTTGGATCTGAGGAAGCTGCTCTCTTCCACTGAGGGTGCTGAGGCACTGGCCCAGGCTGTGGATGCTCCATCCTTGGGAACAGGGCTCTGAGCACCATGGTCTGGGGGAACGTTGCTAAGCATGGAACCAAAGGCTCTCTAGCTCAGTGGTCATGTCACAATCCATGTCCCATCTGGAACTGCCAGCAGCCAGCAAGCAGCACAACACAGCCGTTGGCCCTGGGCTCAGCACACGCTGCACGCTGCTCCTGCTGCTCCTGTCACCCTTCTTGTTCCTGCCCCCGAGACCTCATCTCATCAGTCTCAAAAGCTGCCTAAGGCCTGGATTGTGTCATCCATCCCTGCAGGATGCTCACATTTGTCCTGAGGAAGGTACGGTGCCATTCCATGGAGGTGGATCCCCCCAGCTGCCCGGGTGTGGGCTGGAGTTCTGGGGGGATGGGGTGGGACAGGGACCCCACTCTGAGGTTTTGCTACCTCTGCAGGCTGTTGCAGGTAGAGAAGACAAGATGGAGGTGGACAGACAGACTGATAGAGAGGAGAAGATGGAAGTGGAGGGAGAAAAGAGAGGAGAGGAAGAGATGGAGGTGGACACCATAATGGATACGGAGGAGGAGATGGAGGTGGATGGAGAACAGACTGGAGAGGAAGAGATGGAGGTTGATGAGGATGAGGAGATGGACGTGGAAATGGAAGAGTACACCCAGGAGATGGACATTGATGAGGAAGATGAAGAGGAGGCCATGGTCCTGGGATGAAGAGCAATGCCAGCAGCACGACAGGCATGTGGTCCCCACAGGCACAGTGGGTTCCCTGCAGCCAGGCTGGGGCGGGATTGGGCTGGCTGGTCCCTGCTCAGGCACGTGGTACCCAGTGCCTTGGGTTCTGCTGGCCATGCCCAGCCTGTCCTGTTCTTGCTTTGGGCCACACAAGCCCCATGGCAGTGCCTGGGGCACAGCCCCCAGACCCAGCCAGCCTCAGCTCTGGCAGCAGAGTCCCAGTGTGCCAGCCTGGGGACACACGGAAGAGCCCTCTGTGCCTGACTGGAGTGACCATGGCACCTGCTTTTCTTCCCGGACTTATGGAGATCCTGGACTGAAATGGCACCCTTTTGTACATAGTTTTTAGAGTTTGTTCTTCTTTTTGGCATATAGGTTTTAGGGCTTCGTTTTGTCTTCTGTAAATACATTTCAAATATTGTTGTTAGATATGTTCTTAGGTATATACCTTCTATAAATTGTTGTTATTACAAATATTCTTACAAAAGTAAATGTGTTCTGTGTTTTCATTGCTGTTCTTATGTAAATAAACAACCTTGGGTTTTCACACCCCAGTTCTCTTTCCATTTGCTTCCGGCACAGGCAGTATTGGCCAAGTTGTGTTTTCCACTTGCTCCCGGTTCCCAGGGCTGGAGGTTCATGGGGGAGCTGGCACAGCCACCCCAGCAGTGGTCGTCCCACTCAGAGGGTTCCGCTGACAGAGGTCACTGTCTCCTTGCTGTCTCTCTGGACACACTGGGGAGCTGCAGGGGCGAATCCCAGCCTGCCCTGTCCCATGGGATCCCATGTTGGGACTCAATGTCCCAGCCCGGGTGAGCACTGGTTGTGGCCCTGGGCTCAGCATGGCAGGCCTGGTGCTCACAGCAGTGCAGACTTCAAGCTGGCCATGCACAGCTCCGTGTTTCTCCCAAAAATATCACTGCTGCAGCACCTGGGGTTCCCCAGTGCTGGGCTTTTTATCCCCACTGCATGGAGGATAACATGGCAGGGCAAAGGATGGGATCCCATGTGGCCTCCAACCTGCCCTGATCCAGGCTGGGCACAGCCTGATGAAGGATGAGCACATCTCGCAGGGATATGGAAACCTCCCCTGAACACCCAGTTCAGGCAGAGCCTGAGCTCTTTTGTGGCTCTGGGCAGGAAGATGCTCAGGATCTCCCAGAGAGGCTCAGCGGGCAGTAGGATTGTGCCTGGATCTCGCTCTGGACATGCCAGTGGCTCAAGTGACAGCTGTGGGAATGATTTATAATGCACCGAGAGGGGCCACAGTCCTGCAAGGCTCTTACATCAGGAGCAAAGAGCAGCCTGCAGGGTGGGGAAGGCTGGAGCTGTAGCACTCTGTGCTCATCCCTCACCTTCATGGGGAGCTGCCCCCAGACTTGCTATGTATCACTTTGATGGTTCTCCTGTTGGGTGTATTTTGGAGCAGCTGTTATCTGTGGCTTTTTATGGTGATCCTGTGGAAAGCAGCCATTTACCTGCTGTGATGAACTCAAAACTAATACTAACTCTTCATTCCCTTTGGTTTTATTTGGGGTTTTTTTAGTCTCTTTGTTTGATTGGTTTGCATGGGTTCGTTTGTTTCTAGGTTTTGTCTGTTTTGGTTTGAGTCTTTTGTTTGCTTTTTCATAAGACTCAGGTGAAGTTGGCATAGCCAAAGTCAAGAGAATGGACACCAGGCTTGCCTTTCCACAAATTACTTTTGGCTGGGTTTAACTGCATTCTCCAGGCTCAGGATGACCAGTCCATTTGCAGGATTTGCTCTGCAACATCAGCTTGCCCAGACTCTGCTCGGTGATTCACAAATGGAGAAGACAATGGATATTGTGCCAAGCTTCCTTTCAAACAGCCAAAACTGCAACGGCATGAGAGAAAAAAAGAAAAAAACAGAGACTATATTCACCAATTAGAGCAGAAGCAGTGTCCCACCATCTTGCCTTCCACTCTTATTAATTTTGTACATTGAGAGGCAATCCTGGGCCTAAAGCTTCCGTCTCTCAGTTCCTGATGCCATTTGACTCCAGCCTGGACTCCTCCAGATCACACAGCCTGCTTTCCACGTGGGGCTGGGGATGCTCAGCCTGGAAAGAGGAGACCCTGGGGAGGCCTCACTGCAGCTCTGCAGGACTGCAAGGGTGCCACAAGAAAGATCGGGACAGGGTGTTCCACAGGGCCTGTGGCAACAGGACAAGGGGGGGACGGCTTTCGGCTGCAGGAGGCTGATTCAAGTTGGATCTGAGGAAGCTGCTCTCTTCCACTGAGGGTGCTGAGGCACTGGCCCAGGCTGTGGATGCTCCATCCTTGGGAACAGGGCTCTGAGCACCATGGTCTGGGGGAACGTTGCTAAGCATGGAACCAAAGGCTCTCTAGCTCAGTGGTCATGTCACAATCCATGTCCCATCTGGAACTGCCAGCAGCCAGCAAGCAGCACAACACAGCCGTTGGCCCTGCGCTCAGCACACGCTGCACGCTGCTCCTGCTGCTCCTGTCACCCTTCTTGTTCCTGCCCCCGAGACCTCATCTCATCAGTCTCAAAAGCTGCCTAAGGCCTGGATTGTGTCATCCATCCCTGCAGGATGCTCACATTTGTCCTGAGGAAGGTACGGTGCCATTCCATGGAGGTGGATCCCCCCAGCTGCCCGGGTGTGGGCTGGAGTTCTGGGGGGATGGGGTGGGACAGGGACCCCACTCTGAGGTTTTGCTACCTCTGCAGGCTGTTGCAGGTAGAGAAGACAAGATGGAGGTGGACAGACAGACTGATAGAGAGGAGAAGATGGAAGTGGAGGGAGAAAAGAGAGGAGAGGAAGAGATGGAGGTGGGCACCATAATGGATACGGAGGAGGAGATGGAGGTGGATGGAGAACAGACTGGAGAGGAGGAGATGGAGGTTGATGAGGATGAGGAGATGGACGTGGAAATGGAAGAGTACACCCAGGAGATGGACATTGATGAGGAAGATGAAGAGGAGGCCATGGTCCTGGGATGAAGAGCAATGCCAGCAGCACGACAGGCATGTGGTCCCCACAGGCACAGTGGGTTCCCTGCAGCCAGGCTGGGGCGGGATTGGGCTGGCTGGTCCCTGCTCAGGAACGTGGTACCCAGTGCCTTGGGTTCTGCTGGCCATGCCCAGCCTGTCCTGTTCTTGCTTTGGGCCACACAAGCGCCATGGCAGTGCCTGGGGCCCAGCCCCCAGACCCAGCCAGCCTCAGCTCTGGCAGCAGAGTCCCAGTGTGCCAGCCTGGGGACACACGGAAGAGCCCTCTGTGCCTGACTGGAGTGACCATGGCACCTGCTTTTCTTCCCGGACTTATGGAGATCCTGGACTGAAATGGCACCCTTTTGTACATAGTTTTTAGAGTTTGTTCTTCTTTTTGGCATATAGGTTTTAGGGCTTCGTTTTGTCTTCTGTAAATACATTTCAAATATTGTTGTTAGATATGTTCTTAGGTATATACCTTCTATAAATTGTTGTTATTACAAATATTCTTACAAAAGTAAATGTGTTCTGTGTTTTCATTGCTGTTCTTATGTAAATAAACAACCTTGGGTTTTCACACCCCAGTTCTCTTTCCATTTGCTTCCGGCACAGGCAGTATTGGCCAAGTTGTGTTTTCCACTTGCTCCCGGTTCCCAGGGCTGGAGGTTCATGGGGGAGCTGGCACAGCCACCCCAGCAGTGGTCGTCCCACTCAGAGGGTTCCGCTGACAGAGGTCACTGTCTCCTTGCTGTCTCTCTGGACACACTGGGGAGCTGCAGGGGCGAATCCCAGCGTGCCCTGTCCCATGGGATCCCATGTTGGGACTCAATGTCCCAGCCCGGGTGAGCACTGGTTGTGGCCCTGGGCTCAGCATGGCAGGCCTGGTGCTCACAGCAGTGCAGACTTCAAGCTGGCCATGCACAGCTCCGTGTTTCTCCCAAAAATATCACTGCTGCAGCACCTGGGGTTCCCCAGTGCTGGGCTTTTTATCCCCACTGCATGGAGGATAACATGGCAGGGCAAAGGATGGGATCCCATGTGGCCTCCAACCTGCCCTGATCCAGGCTGGGCACAGCCTGATGAAGGATGAGCACATCTCGCAGGGATATGGAAACCTCCCCTGAACACCCAGTTCAGGCAGAGCCTGAGCTCTTTTGTGGCTCTGGGCAGGAAGATGCTCAGGATCTCCCAGAGAGGCTCAGCGGGCAGTAGGATTGTGCCTGGATCTCGCTCTGGACATGCCAGTGGCTCAAGTGACAGCTGTGGGAATGATTTATAATGCACCGAGAGGGGCCACAGTCCTGCAAGGCTCTTACATCAGGAGCAAAGAGCAGCCTGCAGGGTGGGGAAGGCTGGAGCTGTAGCACTCTGTGCTCATCCCTCACCTTCATGGGGAGCTGCCCCCAGACTTGCTATGTATCACTTTGATGGTTCTCCTGTTGGGTGTATTTTGGAGCAGCTGTTATCTGTGGCTTTTTATGGTGATCCTGTGGAAAGCAGCCATTTACCTGCTGTGATGAACTCAAAACTAATACTAACTCTTCATTCCCTTTGGTTTTATTTGGGGTTTTTTTAGTCTCTTTGTTTGATTGGTTTGCATGGGTTCGTTTGTTTCTAGGTTTTGTCTGTTTTGGTTTGAGTCTTTTGTTTGCTTTTTCATAAGACTCAGGTGAAGTTGGCATAGCCAAAGTCAAGAGAATGGACACCAGGCTTGCCTTTCCACAAATTACTTTTGGCTGGGTTTAACTGCATTCTCCAGGCTCAGGATGACCAGTCCATTTGCAGGATTTGCTCTGCAACATCAGCTTGCCCAGACTCTGCTCGGTGATTCACAAATGGAGAAGACAATGGATATTGTGCCAAGCTTCCTTTCAAACAGCCAAAACTGCAACGGCATGAGAGAAAAAAAGAAAAAAACAGAGACTATATTCACCAATTAGAGCAGAAGCAGTGTCCCACCATCTTGCCTTCCACTCTTATTAATTTTGTACATTGAGAGGCAATCCTGGGCCTAAAGCTTCCGTCTCTCAGTTCCTGATGCCATTTGACTCCAGCCTGGACTCCTCCAGATCACACAGCCTGCTTTCCACGTGGGGCTGGGGATGCTCAGCCTGGAAAGAGGAGACCCTGGGGAGGCCTCACTGCAGCTCTGCAGGACTGCAAGGGTGCCACAAGAAAGATCGGGACAGGGTGTTCCACAGGGCCTGTGGCAACAGGACAAGGGGGGGACGGCTTTCGGCTGCAGGAGGCTGATTCAAGTTGGATCTGAGGAAGCTGCTCTCTTCCACTGAGGGTGCTGAGGCACTGGCCCAGGCTGTGGATGCTCCATCCTTGGGAACAGGGCTCTGAGCACCATGGTCTGGGGGAACGTTGCTAAGCATGGAACCAAAGGCTCTCTAGCTCAGTGGTCATGTCACAATCCATGTCCCATCTGGAACTGCCAGCAGCCAGCAAGCAGCACAACACAGCCGTTGGCCCTGCGCTCAGCACACGCTGCACGCTGCTCCTGCTGCTCCTGTCACCCTTCTTGTTCCTGCCCCCGAGACCTCATCTCATCAGTCTCAAAAGCTGCCTAAGGCCTGGATTGTGTCATCCATCCCTGCAGGATGCTCACATTTGTCCTGAGGAAGGTACGGTGCCATTCCATGGAGGTGGATCCCCCCAGCTGCCCGGGTGTGGGCTGGAGTTCTGGGGGGATGGGGTGGGACAGGGACCCCACTCTGAGGTTTTGCTACCTCTGCAGGCTGTTGCAGGTAGAGAAGACAAGATGGAGGTGGACAGACAGACTGATAGAGAGGAGAAGATGGAAGTGGAGGGAGAAAAGAGAGGAGAGGAAGAGATGGAGGTGGGCACCATAATGGATACGGAGGAGGAGATGGAGGTGGATGGAGAACAGACTGGAGAGGAGGAGATGGAGGTTGATGAGGATGAGGAGATGGACGTGGAAATGGAAGAGTACACCCAGGAGATGGACATTGATGAGGAAGATGAAGAGGAGGCCATGGTCCTGGGATGAAGAGCAATGCCAGCAGCACGACAGGCATGTGGTCCCCACAGGCACAGTGGGTTCCCTGCAGCCAGGCTGGGGCGGGATTGGGCTGGCTGGTCCCTGCTCAGGAACGTGGTACCCAGTGCCTTGGGTTCTGCTGGCCATGCCCAGCCTGTCCTGTTCTTGCTTTGGGCCACACAAGCGCCATGGCAGTGCCTGGGGCCCAGCCCCCAGACCCAGCCAGCCTCAGCTCTGGCAGCAGAGTCCCAGTGTGCCAGCCTGGGGACACACGGAAGAGCCCTCTGTGCCTGACTGGAGTGACCATGGCACCTGCTTTTCTTCCCGGACTTATGGAGATCCTGGACTGAAATGGCACCTTTTTGTACATAGTTTTTAGAGTTTGTTCTTCTTTTTGGCATATAGGTTTTAGGGCTTCGTTTTGTCTTCTGTAAATACATTTCAAATATTGTTGTTAGATATGTTCTTAGGTATATACATTCTATAAATTGTTGTTATTACAAATATTCTTACAAAAGTAAATGTGTTCTGTGTTTTCATTGCTGTTCTTATGTAAATAAACAACCTTGGGTTTTCACACCCCAGTTCTCTTTCCATTTGCTTCCGGCACAGGCAGTATTGGCCAAGTTGTGTTTTCCACTTGCTCCCGGTTCCCAGGGCTGGAGGTTCATGGGGGAGCTGGCACAGCCACCCCAGCAGTGGTCGTCCCACTCAGAGGGTTCCGCTGACAGAGGTCACTGTCTCCTTGCTGTCTCTCTGGACACACTGGGGAGCTGCAGGGGCGAATCCCAGCGTGCCCTGTCCCATGGGATCCCATGTTGGGACTCAATGTCCCAGCCCGGGTGAGCACTGGTTGTGGCCCTGGGCTCAGCATGGCAGGCCTGGTGCTCACAGCAGTGCAGACTTCAAGCTGGCCATGCACAGCTCCGTGTTTCTCCCAAAAATATCACTGCTGCAGCACCTGGGGTTCCCCAGTGCTGGGCTTTTTATCCCCACTGCATGGAGGATAACATGGCAGGGCAAAGGATGGGATCCCATGTGGCCTCCAACCTGCCCTGATCCAGGCTGGGCACAGCCTGATGAAGGATGAGCACATCTCGCAGGGATATGGAAACCTCCCCTGAACACCCAGTTCAGGCAGAGCCTGAGCTCTTTTGTGGCTCTGGGCAGGAAGATGCTCAGGATCTCCCAGAGAGGCTCAGCGGGCAGTAGGATTGTGCCTGCATCTCGCTCTGGACATGCCAGTGGCTCAAGTGACAGCTGTGGGAATGATTTATAATGCACCGAGAGGGGCCACAGTCCTGCAAGGCTCTTACATCAGGAGCAAAGAGCAGCCTGCAGGGTGGGGAAGGCTGGAGCTGTAGCACTCTGTGCTCATCCCTCACCTTCATGGGGAGCTGCCCCCAGACTTGCTATGTATCACTTTGATGGTTCTCCTGTTGGGTGTATTTTGGAGCAGCTGTTATCTGTGGCTTTTTATGGTGATCCTGTGGAAAGCAGCCATTTACCTGCTGTGATGAACTCAAAACTAATACTAACTCTTCATTCCCTTTGGTTTTATTTGGGGTTTTTTTAGTCTCTTTGTTTGATTGGTTTGCATGGGTTCGTTTGTTTCTAGGTTTTGTCTGTTTTGGTTTGAGTCTTTTGTTTGCTTTTTCATAAGACTCAGGTGAAGTTGGCATAGCCAAAGTCAAGAGAATGGACACCAGGCTTGCCTTTCCACAAATTACTTTTGGCTGGGTTTAACTGCATTCTCCAGGCTCAGGATGACCAGTCCATTTGCAGGATTTGCTCTGCAACATCAGCTTGCCCAGACTCTGCTCGGTGATTCACAAATGGAGAAGACAATGGATATTGTGCCAAGCTTCCTTTCAAACAGCCAAAAGTGCAACGGCATGAGAGAAAAAAAGAAAAAAACAGAGACTATATTCACCAATTAGAGCAGAAGCAGTGTCCCACCATCTTGCCTTCCACTCTTATTAATTTTGTACATTGAGAGGCAATCCTGGGCCTAAAGCTTCCGTCTCTCAGTTCCTGATGCCATTTGACTCCAGCCTGGACTCCCCCAGATCACACTGCCTGCTTTCCACGTGGGGCTGGGGATGCTCAGCCTGGAAAGAGGAGACCCTGGGGAGGCCTCACTGCAGCTCTGCAGGACTGCAAGGGTGCCACAAGAAAGATCGGGACAGGGTGTTCCACAGGGCCTGTGGCAACAGGACAAGGGGGGGACGGCTTTCGGCTGCAGGAGGCTGATTCAAGTTGGATCTGAGGAAGCTGCTCTCTTCCACTGAGGGTGCTGAGGCACTGGCCCAGGCTGTGGATGCTCCATCCTTGGGAACAGGGCTCTGAGCACCATGGTCTGGGGGAACGTTGCTAAGCATGGAACCAAAGGCTCTCTAGCTCAGTGGTCATGTCACAATCCATGTCCCATCTGGAACTGCCAGCAGCCAGCAAGCAGCACAACACAGCCGTTGGCCCTGGGCTCAGCACACGCTGCACGCTGCTCCTGCTGCTCCTGTCACCCTTCTTGTTCCTGCCCCCGAGACCTCATCTCATCAGTCTCAAAAGCTGCCTAAGGCCTGGATTGTGTCATCCATCCCTGCAGGATGCTCACATTTGTCCTGAGGAAGGTACGGTGCCATTCCATGGAGGTGGATCCCCCCAGCTGCCCGGGTGTGGGCTGGAGTTCTGGGGGGATGGGGTGGGACAGGGACCCCACTCTGAGGTTTTGCTACCTCTGCAGGCTGTTGCAGGTAGAGAAGACAAGATGGAGGTGGACAGACAGACTGATAGAGAGGAGAAGATGGAAGTGGAGGGAGAAAAGAGAGGAGAGGAAGAGATGGAGGTGGACACCATAATGGATACGGAGGAGGAGATGGAGGTGGATGGAGAACAGACTGGAGAGGAAGAGATGGAGGTTGATGAGGATGAGGAGATGGACGTGGAAATGGAAGAGTACACCCAGGAGATGGACATTGATGAGGAAGATGAAGAGGAGGCCATGGTCCTGGGATGAAGAGCGATGCCAGCAGCAGGACAGGCATGTGGTCCCCACAGGCACAGTGGGTTCCCTGCAGCCAGGCTGGGGCGGGATTGGGCTGGCTGGTCCCTGCTCAGGCACGTGGTACCCAGTGCCTTGGGTTCTGCTGGCCATGCCCAGCCTGTCCTGTTCTTGCTTTGGGCCACACAAGCCCCATGGCAGTGCCTGGGGCCCAGCCCCCAGACCCAGCCAGCCTCAGCTCTGGCAGCAGAGTCCCAGTGTGCCAGCCTGGGGACACACGGAAGAGCCCTCTGTGCCTGACTGGAGTGACCATGGCACCTGCTTTTCTTCCCGGACTTATGGAGATCCTGGACTGAAATGGCACCCTTTTGTACATAGTTTTTAGAGTTTGTTCTTCTTTTTGGCATATAGGTTTTAGGGCTTCGTTTTGTCTTCTGTAAATACATTTCAAATATTGTTGTTAGATATGTTCTTAGGTATATACCTTCTATAAATTGTTGTTATTACAAATATTCTTACAAAAGTAAATGTGTTCTGTGTTTTCATTGCTGTTCTTATGTAAATAAACAACCTTGGGTTTTCACACCCCAGTTCTCTTTCCATTTGCTTCCGGCACAGGCAGTATTGGCCAAGTTGTGTTTTCCACTTGCTCCCGGTTCCCAGGGCTGGAGGTTCATGGGGGAGCTGGCACAGCCACCCCAGCAGTGGTCGTCCCACTCAGAGGGTTCCGCTGACAGAGGTCACTGTCTCCTTGCTGTCTCTCTGGACACACTGGGGAGCTGCAGGGGCGAATCCCAGCCTGCCCTGTCCCATGGGATCCCATGTTGGGACTCAATGTCCCAGCCCGGGTGAGCACTGGTTGTGGCCCTGGGCTCAGCATGGCAGGCCTGGTGCTCACAGCAGTGCAGACTTCAAGCTGGCCATGCACAGCTCCGTGTTTCTCCCAAAAATATCACTGCTGCAGCACCTGGGGTTCCCCAGTGCTGGGCTTTTTATCCCCACTGCATGGAGGATAACATGGCAGGGCAAAGGATGGGATCCCATGTGGCCTCCAACCTGCCCTGATCCAGGCTGGGCACAGCCTGATGAAGGATGAGCACATCTCGCAGGGATATGGAAACCTCCCCTGAACACCCAGTTCAGGCAGAGCCTGAGCTCTTTTGTGGCTCTGGGCAGGAAGATGCTCAGGATCTCCCAGAGAGGCTCAGCGGGCAGTAGGATTGTGCCTGCATCTCGCTCTGGACATGCCAGTGGCTCAAGTGACAGCTGTGGGAATGATTTATAATGCACCGAGAGGGGCCACAGTCCTGCAAGGCTCTTACATCAGGAGCAAAGAGCAGCCTGCAGGGTGGGGAAGGCTGGAGCTGTAGCACTGTGTGCTCATCCCTCACCTTCATGGGGAGCTGCCCCCAGACTTGCTATGTATCACTTTGATGGTTCTCCTGTTGGGTGTATTTTGGAGCAGCTGTTATCTGTGGCTTTTTATGGTGATCCTGTGGAAAGCAGCCATTTACCTGCTGTGATGAACTCAAAACTAATACTAACTCTTCATTCCCTTTGGTTTTATTTGGGGTTTTTTTAGTCTCTTTGTTTGATTGGTTTGCATGGGTTCGTTTGTTTCTAGGTTTTGTCTGTTTTGGTTTGAGTCTTTTGTTTGCTTTTTCATAAGACTCAGGTGAAGTTGGCATAGCCAAAGTCAAGAGAATGGACACCAGGCTTGCCTTTCCACAAATTACTTTTGGCTGGGTTTAACTGCATTCTCCAGGCTCAGGATGACCAGTCCATTTGCAGGATTTGCTCTGCAACATCAGCTTGCCCAGACTCTGCTCGGTGATTCACAAATGGAGAAGACAATGGATATTGTGCCAAGCTTCCTTTCAAACAGCCAAAACTGCAACGGCATGAGAGAAAAAAAGAAAAAAACAGAGACTATATTCACCAATTAGAGCAGAAGCAGTGTCCCACCATCTTGCCTTCCACTCTTATTAATTTTGTACATTGAGAGGCAATCCTGGGCCTAAAGCTTCCGTCTCTCAGTTCCTGATGCCATTTGACTCCAGCCTGGACTCCCCCAGATCACACTGCCTGCTTTCCACGTGGGGCTGGGGATGCTCAGCCTGGAAAGAGGAGACCCTGGGGAGGCCTCACTGCAGCTCTGCAGGACTGCAAGGGTGCCACAAGAAAGATTGGGACAGGGTGTTCCACAGGGCCTGTGGCAACAGGACAAGGGGGGGACGGCTTTCAGCTGCAGGAGGCTGATTGAAGTTGGATCTGAGGAAGCTGCTCTCTTCCACTGAGGGTGCTGAGGCACTGGCCCAGGCTGTGGATGCTCCATCCTTGGGAACAGGGCTCTGAGCACCATGGTCTGGGGGAACGTTGCTAAGCATGGAACCAAAGGCTCTCTAGCTCAGTGGTCATGTCCCAATCCATGTCCCATCTGGAACTGCCAGCAGACAGCAAGCAGCACAACACAGCCGTTGGCCCTGGGCTCAGCACACGCTGCACGCTGCTCCTGCTGCTCCTGTCACCCTTCTTGTTCCTGCCCCCGAGACCTCATCTCATCAGTCTCAAAAGCTGCCTAAGGCCTGGATTGTGTCATCCATCCCTGCAGGATGCTCACATTTGTCCTGAGGAAGGTACGGTGCCATTCCATGGAGGTGGATCCCCCCAGCTGCCCGGGTGTGGGCTGGAGTTCTGGGGGGATGGGGTGGGACAGGGACCCCACTCTGAGGTTTTGCTACCTCTGCAGGCTGTTGCAGGTAGAGAAGACAAGATGGAGGTGGACAGACAGACTGATAGAGAGGAGAAGATGGAAGTGGAGGGAGAAAAGAGAGGAGAGGAAGAGATGGAGGTGGGCACCATAATGGATACGGAGGAGGAGATGGAGGTGGATGGAGAACAGACTGGAGAGGAAGAGATGGAGGTTGATGAGGATGAGGAGATGGACGTGGAAATGGAAGAGTACACCCAGGAGATGGACATTGATGAGGAAGATGAAGAGGAGGCCATGGTCCTGGGATGAAGAGCGATGCCAGCAGCACGACAGGCATGTGGTCCCCACAGGCACAGTGGGTTCCCTGCAGCCAGGCTGGGGCGGGATTGGGCTGGCTGGTCCCTGCTCAGGCACGTGGTACCCAGTGCCTTGGGTTCTGCTGGCCATGCCCAGCCTGTCCTGTTCTTGCTTTGGGCCACACAAGCCCCATGGCAGTGCCTGGGGCCCAGCCCCCAGACCCAGCCAGCCTCAGCTCTGGCAGCAGAGTCCCAGTGTGCCAGCCTGGGGACACACGGAAGAGCCCTCTGTGCCTGACTGGAGTGACCATGGCACCTGCTTTTCTTCCCGGACTTATGGAGATCCTGGACTGAAATGGCACCTTTTTGTACATAGTTTTTAGAGTTTGTTCTTCTTTTTGGCATATAGGTTTTAGGGCTTCGTTTTGTCTTCTGTAAATACATTTCAAATATTGTTGTTAGATATGTTCTTAGGTATATACCTTCTATAAATTGTTGTTATTACAAATATTCTTACAAAAGTAAATGTGTTCTGTGTTTTCATTGCTGTTCTTATGTAAATAAACAACCTTGGGTTTTCACACCCCAGTTCTCTTTCCATTTGCTTCCGGCACAGGCAGTATTGGCCAAGTTGTGTTTTCCACTTGCTCCCGGTTCCCAGGGCTGGAGGTTCATGGGGGAGCTGGCACAGCCACCCCAGCAGTGGTCGTCCCACTCAGAGGGTTCCGCTGACAGAGGTCACTGTCTCCTTGCTGTCTCTCTGGACACACTGGGGAGCTGCAGGGGCGAATCCCAGCCTGCCCTGTCCCATGGGATCCCATGTTGGGACTCAATGTCCCAGCCCGGGTGAGCACTGGTTGTGGCCCTGGGCTCAGCATGGCAGGCCTGGTGCTCACAGCAGTGCAGACTTCAAGCTGGCCATGCACAGCTCCGTGTTTCTCCCAAAAATATCACTGCTGCAGCACCTGGGGTTCCCCAGTGCTGGGCTTTTTATCCCCACTGCATGGAGGATAACATGGCAGGGCAAAGGATGGGATCCCATGTGGCCTCCAACCTGCCCTGATCCAGGCTGGGCACAGCCTGATGAAGGATGAGCACATCTCGCAGGGATATGGAAACCTCCCCTGAACACCCAGTTCAGGCAGAGCCTGAGCTCTTTTGTGGCTCTGGGCAGGAAGATGCTCAGGATCTCCCAGAGAGGCTCAGCGGGCAGTAGGATTGTGCCTGCATCTCGCTCTGGACATGCCAGTGGCTCAAGTGACAGCTGTGGGAATGATTTATAATGCACCGAGAGGGGCCACAGTCCTGCAAGGCTCTTACATCAGGAGCAAAGAGCAGCCTGCAGGGTGGGGAAGGCTGGAGCTGTAGCACTGTGTGCTCATCCCTCACCTTCATGGGGAGCTGCCCCCAGACTTGCTATGTATCACTTTGATGGTTCTCCTGTTGGGTGTATTTTGGAGCAGCTGTTATCTGTGGCTTTTTATGGTGATCCTGTGGAAAGCAGCCATTTACCTGCTGTGATGAACTCAAAACTAATACTAACTCTTCATTCCCTTTGGTTTTATTTGGGGTTTTTTTAGTCTCTTTGTTTGATTGGTTTGCATGGGTTCGTTTGTTTCTAGGTTTTGTCTGTTTTGGTTTGAGTCTTTTGTTTGCTTTTTCATAAGACTCAGGTGAAGTTGGCATAGCCAAAGTCAAGAGAATGGACACCAGGCTTGACTATCCAGAAATTACTTTTGGCTGGGTTTAACTGCATTCTCCAGGCTCAGGATGACCAGTCCATTTGCAGGATTTGCTCTGCAACATCAGCTTGCCCAGACTCTGCTCGGTGATTCACAAATGGAGAAGACAATGGATATTGTGCCAAGCTTCCTTTCAAACAGCCAAAAGTGCAACGGCATGAGAGAAAAAAAGAAAAAAACAGAGACTATATTCACCAATTAGAGCAGAAGCAGTGTCCCACCATCTTGCCTTCCACTCTTATTAATTTTGTACATTGAGAGGCAATCCTGGGCCTAAAGCTTCCGTCTCTCAGTTCCTGATGCCATTTGACTCCAGCCTGGACTCCCCCAGATCACACTGCCTGCTTTCCACGTGGGGCTGGGGATGCTCAGCCTGGAAAGAGGAGACCCTGGGGAGGCCTCACTGCAGCTCTGCAGGACTGCAAGGGTGCCACAAGAAAGATTGGGACAGGGTGTTCCACAGGGCCTGTGGCAACAGGACAAGGGGGGGACGGCTTTCAGCTGCAGGAGGCTGATTGAAGTTGGATCTGAGGAAGCTGCTCTCTTCCACTGAGGGTGCTGAGGCACTGGCCCAGGCTGTGGATGCTCCATCCTTGGGAACAGGGCTCTGAGCACCATGGTCTGGGGGAACGTTGCTAAGCATGGAACCAAAGGCTCTCTAGCTCAGTGGTCATGTCACAATCCATGTCCCATCTGGAACTGCCAGCAGCCAGCAAGCAGCACAACACAGCCGTTGGCCCTGCGCTCAGCACACGCTGCACGCTGCTCCTGCTGCTCCTGTCACCCTTCTTGTTCCTGCCCCCGAGACCTCATCTCATCAGTCTCAAAAGCTGCCTAAGGCCTGGATTGTGTCATCCATCCCTGCAGGATGCTCACATTTGTCCTGAGGAAGGTACGGTGCCATTCCATGGAGGTGGATCCCCCCAGCTGCCCGGGTGTGGGCTGGAGTTCTGGGGGGATGGGGTGGGACAGGGACCCCACTCTGAGGTTTTGCTACCTCTGCAGGCTGTTGCAGGTAGAGAAGACAAGATGGAGGTGGACAGACAGACTGATAGAGAGGAGAAGATGGAAGTGGAGGGAGAAAAGAGAGGAGAGGAAGAGATGGAGGTGGACACCATAATGGATACGGAGGAGGAGATGGAGGTGGATGGAGAACAGACTGGAGAGGAGGAGATGGAGGTTGATGAGGATGAGGAGATGGACGTGGAAATGGAAGAGTACACCCAGGAGATGGACATTGATGAGGAAGATGAAGAGGAGGCCATGGTCCTGGGATGAAGAGCGATGCCAGCAGCACGACAGGCATGTGGTCCCCACAGGCACAGTGGGTTCCCTGCAGCCAGGCTGGGGCGGGATTGGGCTGGCTGGTCCCTGCTCAGGCACGTGGTACCCAGTGCCTTGGGTTCTGCTGGCCATGCCCAGCCTGTCCTGTTCTTGCTTTGGGCCACACAAGCCCCATGGCAGTGCCTGGGGCCCAGCCCCCAGACCCAGCCAGCCTCAGCTCTGGCAGCAGAGTCCCAGTGTGCCAGCCTGGGGACACACGGAAGAGCCCTCTGTGCCTGACTGGAGTGACCATGGCACCTGCTTTTCTTCCCGGACTTATGGAGATCCTGGACTGAAATGGCACCCTTTTGTACATAGTTTTTAGAGTTTGTTCTTCTTTTTGGCATATAGGTTTTAGGGCTTCGTTTTGTCTTCTGTAAATACATTTCAAATATTGTTGTTAGATATGTTCTTAGGTATATACCTTCTATAAATTGTTGTTATTACAAATATTCTTACAAAAGTAAATGTGTTCTGTGTTTTCATTGCTGTTCTTATGTAAATAAACAACCTTGGGTTTTCACACCCCAGTTCTCTTTCCATTTGCTTCCGGCACAGGCAGTATTGGCCAAGTTGTGTTTTCCACTTGCTCCCGGTTCCCAGGGCTGGAGGTTCATGGGGGAGCTGGCACAGCCACCCCAGCAGTGGTCGCCCCACTCAGAGGGTTCCGCTGACAGAGGTCACTGTCTCCTTGCTGTCTCTCTGGACACACTGGGGAGCTGCAGGGGCGAATCCCAGCGTGCCCTGTCCCATGGGATCCCATGTTGGGACTCAATGTCCCAGCCCGGGTGAGCACTGGTTGTGGCCCTGGACTCAGCATGGCAGGCCTGGTGCTCACAGCAGTGCAGACTTCAAGCTGGCCATGCACAGCTCCGTGTTTCTCCCAAAAATATCACTGCTGCAGCACCTGGGGTTCCCCAGTGCTGGGCTTTTTATCCCCACTGCATGGAGGATCACATGGCAGGGCAAAGGATGGGATCCCATGTGGCCTCCAACCTGCCCTGATCCAGGCTGGGCACAGCCTGATGAAGGATGAGCACATCTCGCAGGGATATGGAAACCTCCCCTGAACACCCAGTTCAGGCAGAGCCTGAGCTCTTTTGTGGCTCTGGGCAGGAAGATGCTCAGGATCTCCCAGAGAGGCTCAGCGGGCAGTAGGATTGTGCCTGGATCTCGCTCTGGACATGCCAGTGGCTCAAGTGACAGCTGTGGGAATGATTTATAATGCACCGAGAGGGGCCACAGTCCTGCAAGGCTCTTACATCAGGAGCAAAGAGCAGCCTGCAGGGTGGGGAAGGCTGGAGCTGTAGCACTGTGTGCTCATCCCTCACCTTCATGGGGAGCTGCCCCCAGACTTGCTATGTATCACTTTGATGGTTCTCCTGTTGGGTGTATTTTGGAGCAGCTGTTATCTGTGGCTTTTTATGGTGATCCTGTGGAAAGCAGCCATTTACCTGCTGTGATGAACTCAAAACTAATACTAACTCTTCATTCCCTTTGGTTTTATTTGGGGTTTTTTTAGTCTCTTTGTTTGATTGGTTTGCATGGGTTCGTTTGTTTCTAGGTTTTGTCTGTTTTGGTTTGAGTCTTTTGTTTGCTTTTTCATAAGACTCAGGTGAAGTTGGCATAGCCAAAGTCAAGAGAATGGACACCAGGCTTGCCTTTCCAGAAATTACTTTTGGCTGGGTTTAACTGCATTCTCCAGGCTCAGGATGACCAGTCCATTTGCAGGATTTGCTCTGCAACATCAGCTTGCCCAGACTCTGCTCGGTGATTCACAAATGGAGAAGACAATGGATATTGTGCCAAGCTTCCTTTCAAACAGCCAAAACTGCAACGGCATGAGAGAAAAAAAGAAAAAAACAGAGACTATATTCACCAATTAGAGCAGAAGCAGTGTCCCACCATCTTGCCTTCCACTCTTATTAATTTTGTACATTGAGAGGCAATCCTGGGCCTAAAGCTTCCGTCTCTCAGTTCCTGATGCCATTTGACTCCAGCCTGGACTCCCCCAGATCACACTGCCTGCTTTCCACGTGGGGCTGGGGATGCTCAGCCTGGAAAGAGGAGACCCTGGGGAGGCCTCACTGCAGCTCTGCAGGACTGCAAGGGTGCCACAAGAAAGATTGGGACAGGGTGTTCCACAGGGCCTGTGGCAACAGGACAAGGGGGGGACGGCTTTCAGCTGCAGGAGGCTGATTGAAGTTGGATCTGAGGAAGCTGCTCTCTTCCACTGAGGGTGCTGAGGCACTGGCCCAGGCTGTGGATGCTCCATCCTTGGGAACAGGGCTCTGAGCACCATGGTCTGGGGGAACGTTGCTAAGCATGGAACCAAAGGCTCTCTAGCTCAGTGGTCATGTCACAATCCATGTCCCATCTGGAACTGCCAGCAGCCAGCAAGCAGCACAACACAGCCGTTGGCCCTGCGCTCAGCACACGCTGCACGCTGCTCCTGCTGCTCCTGTCACCCTTCTTGTTCCTGCCCCCGAGACCTCATCTCATCAGTCTCAAAAGCTGCCTAAGGCCTGGATTGTGTCATCCATCCCTGCAGGATGCTCACATTTGTCCTGAGGAAGGTACGGTGCCATTCCATGGAGGTGGATCCCCCCAGCTGCCCGGGTGTGGGCTGGAGTTCTGGGGGGATGGGGTGGGACAGGGACCCCACTCTGAGGTTTTGCTACCTCTGCAGGCTGTTGCAGGTAGAGAAGACAAGATGGAGGTGGACAGACAGACTGATAGAGAGGAGAAGATGGAAGTGGAGGGAGAAAAGAGAGGAGAGGAAGAGATGGAGGTGGACACCATAATGGATACGGAGGAGGAGATGGAGGTGGATGGAGAACAGACTGGAGAGGAGGAGATGGAGGTTGATGAGGATGAGGAGATGGACGTGGAAATGGAAGAGTACACCCAGGAGATGGACATTGATGAGGAAGATGAAGAGGAGGCCATGGTCCTGGGATGAAGAGCGATGCCAGCAGCACGACAGGCATGTGGTCCCCACAGGCACAGTGGGTTCCCTGCAGCCAGGCTGGGGCGGGATTGGGCTGGCTGGTCCCTGCTCAGGCACGTGGTACCCAGTGCCTTGGGTTCTGCTGGCCATGCCCAGCCTGTCCTGTTCTTGCTTTGGGCCACACAAGCCCCATGGCAGTGCCTGGGGCCCAGCCCCCAGACCCAGCCAGCCTCAGCTCTGGCAGCAGAGTCCCAGTGTGCCAGCCTGGGGACACACGGAAGAGCCCTCTGTGCCTGACTGGAGTGACCATGGCACCTGCTTTTCTTCCCGGACTTATGGAGATCCTGGACTGAAATGGCACCTTTTTGTACATAGTTTTTAGAGTTTGTTCTTCTTTTTGGCATATAGGTTTTAGGGCTTCGTTTTGTCTTCTGTAAATACATTTCAAATATTGTTGTTAGATATGTTCTTAGGTATATACCTTCTATAAATTGTTGTTATTACAAATATTCTTACAAAAGTAAATGTGTTCTGTGTTTTCATTGCTGTTCTTATGTAAATAAACAACCTTGGGTTTTCACACCCCAGTTCTCTTTCCATTTGCTTCCGGCACAGGCAGTATTGGCCAAGTTGTGTTTTCCACTTGCTCCCGGTTCCCAGGGCTGGAGGTTCATGGGGGAGCTGGCACAGCCACCCCAGCAGTGGTCGTCCCACTCAGAGGGTTCCGCTGACAGAGGTCACTGTCTCCTTGCTGTCTCTCTGGACACACTGGGGAGCTGCAGGGGCGAATCCCAGCGTGCCCTGTCCCATGGGATCCCATGTTGGGACTCAATGTCCCAGCCCGGGTGAGCACTGGTTGTGGCCCTGGACTCAGCATGGCAGGCCTGGTGCTCACAGCAGTGCAGACTTCAAGCTGGCCATGCACAGCTCCGTGTTTCTCCCAAAAATATCACTGCTGCAGCACCTGGGGTTCCCCAGTGCTGGGCTTTTTATCCCCACTGCATGGAGGATCACATGGCAGGGCAAAGGATGGGATCCCATGTGGCCTCCAACCTGCCCTGATCCAGGCTGGGCACAGCCTGATGAAGGATGAGCACATCTCGCAGGGATATGGAAACCTCCCCTGAACACCCAGTTCAGGCAGAGCCTGAGCTCTTTTGTGGCTCTGGGCAGGAAGATGCTCAGGATCTCCCAGAGAGGCTCAGCGGGCAGTAGGATTGTGCCTGGATCTCGCTCTGGACATGCCAGTGGCTCAAGTGACAGCTGTGGGAATGATTTATAATGCACCGAGAGGGGCCACAGTCCTGCAAGGCTCTTACATCAGGAGCAAAGAGCAGCCTGCAGGGTGGGGAAGGCTGGAGCTGTAGCACTGTGTGCTCATCCCTCACCTTCATGGGGAGCTGCCCCCAGACTTGCTATGTATCACTTTGATGGTTCTCCTGTTGGGTGTATTTTGGAGCAGCTGTTATCTGTGGCTTTTTATGGTGATCCTGTGGAAAGCAGCCATTTACCTGCTGTGATGAACTCAAAACTAATACTAACTCTTCATTCCCTTTGGTTTTATTTGGGGTTTTTTTAGTCTCTTTGTTTGATTGGTTTGCATGGGTTCGTTTGTTTCTAGGTTTTGTCTGTTTTGGTTTGAGTCTTTTGTTTGCTTTTTCATAAGACTCAGGTGAAGTTGGCATAGCCAAAGTCAAGAGAATGGACACCAGGCTTGCCTTTCCAGAAATTACTTTTGGCTGGGTTTAACTGCATTCTCCAGGCTCAGGATGACCAGTCCATTTGCAGGATTTGCTCTGCAACATCAGCTTGCCCAGACTCTGCTCGGTGATTCACAAATGGAGAAGACAATGGATATTGTGCCAAGCTTCCTTTCAAACAGCCAAAACTGCAACGGCATGAGAGAAAAAAAGAAAAAAACAGAGACTATATTCACCAATTAGAGCAGAAGCAGTGTCCCACCATCTTGCCTTCCACTCTTATTAATTTTGTACATTGAGAGGCAATCCTGGGCCTAAAGCTTCCGTCTCTCAGTTCCTGATGCCATTTGACTCCAGCCTGGACTCCCCCAGATCACACTGCCTGCTTTCCACGTGGGGCTGGGGATGCTCAGCCTGGAAAGAGGAGACCCTGGGGAGGCCTCACTGCAGCTCTGCAGGACTGCAAGGGTGCCACAAGAAAGATTGGGACAGGGTGTTCCACAGGGCCTGTGGCAACAGGACAAGGGGGGGACGGCTTTCAGCTGCAGGAGGCTGATTGAAGTTGGATCTGAGGAAGCTGCTCTCTTCCACTGAGGGTGCTGAGGCACTGGCCCAGGCTGTGGATGCTCCATCCTTGGGAACAGGGCTCTGAGCACCATGGTCTGGGGGAACGTTGCTAAGCATGGAACCAAAGGCTCTCTAGCTCAGTGGTCATGTCACAATCCATGTCCCATCTGGAACTGCCAGCAGCCAGCAAGCAGCACAACACAGCCGTTGGCCCTGCGCTCAGCACACGCTGCACGCTGCTCCTGCTGCTCCTGTCACCCTTCTTGTTCCTGCCCCCGAGACCTCATCTCATCAGTCTCAAAAGCTGCCTAAGGCCTGGATTGTGTCATCCATCCCTGCAGGATGCTCACATTTGTCCTGAGGAAGGTACGGTGCCATTCCATGGAGGTGGATCCCCCCAGCTGCCCGGGTGTGGGCTGGAGTTCTGGGGGGATGGGGTGGGACAGGGACCCCACTCTGAGGTTTTGCTACCTCTGCAGGCTGTTGCAGGTAGAGAAGACAAGATGGAGGTGGACAGACAGACTGATAGAGAGGAGAAGATGGAAGTGGAGGGAGAAAAGAGAGGAGAGGAAGAGATGGAGGTGGACACCATAATGGATACGGAGGAGGAGATGGAGGTGGATGGAGAACAGACTGGAGAGGAGGAGATGGAGGTTGATGAGGATGAGGAGATGGACGTGGAAATGGAAGAGTACACCCAGGAGATGGACATTGATGAGGAAGATGAAGAGGAGGCCATGGTCCTGGGATGAAGAGCGATGCCAGCAGCACGACAGGCATGTGGTCCCCACAGGCACAGTGGGTTCCCTGCAGCCAGGCTGGGGCGGGATTGGGCTGGGTGGTCCCTGCTCAGGCACGTGGTACCCAGTGCCTTGGGTTCTGCTGGCCATGCCCAGCCTGTCCTGTTCTTGCTTTGGGCCACACAAGCCCCATGGCAGTGCCTGGGGCCCAGCCCCCAGACCCAGCCAGCCTCAGCTCTGGCAGCAGAGTCCCAGTGTGCCAGCCTGGGGACACACGGAAGAGCCCTCTGTGCCTGACTGGAGTGACCATGGCACCTGCTTTTCTTCCCGGACTTATGGAGATCCTGGACTGAAATGGCACCTTTTTGTACATAGTTTTTAGAGTTTGTTCTTCTTTTTGGCATATAGGTTTTAGGGCTTCGTTTTGTCTTCTGTAAATACATTTCAAATATTGTTGTTAGATATGTTCTTAGGTATATACCTTCTATAAATTGTTGTTATTACAAATATTCTTACAAAAGTAAATGTGTTCTGTGTTTTCATTGCTGTTCTTATGTAAATAAACAACCTTGGGTTTTCACACCCCAGTTCTCTTTCCATTTGCTTCCGGCACAGGCAGTATTGGCCAAGTTGTGTTTTCCACTTGCTCCCGGTTCCCAGGGCTGGAGGTTCATGGGGGAGCTGGCACAGCCACCCCAGCAGTGGTCGTCCCACTCAGAGGGTTCCGCTGACAGAGGTCACTGTCTCCTTGCTGTCTCTCTGGACACACTGGGGAGCTGCAGGGGCGAATCCCAGCGTGCCCTGTCCCATGGGATCCCATGTTGGGACTCAATGTCCCAGCCCGGGTGAGCACTGGTTGTGGCCCTGGACTCAGCATGGCAGGCCTGGTGCTCACAGCAGTGCAGACTTCAAGCTGGCCATGCACAGCTCCGTGTTTCTCCCAAAAATATCACTGCTGCAGCACCTGGGGTTCCCCAGTGCTGGGCTTTTTATCCCCACTGCATGGAGGATCACATGGCAGGGCAAAGGATGGGATCCCATGTGGCCTCCAACCTGCCCTGATCCAGGCTGGGCACAGCCTGATGAAGGATGAGCACATCTCGCAGGGATATGGAAACCTCCCCTGAACACCCAGTTCAGGCAGAGCCTGAGCTCTTTTGTGGCTCTGGGCAGGAAGATGCTCAGGATCTCCCAGAGAGGCTCAGCGGGCAGTAGGATTGTGCCTGCATCTCGCTCTGGACATGCCAGTGGCTCAAGTGACAGCTGTGGGAATGATTTATAATGCACCGAGAGGGGCCACAGTCCTGCAAGGCTCTTACATCAGGAGCAAAGAGCAGCCTGCAGGGTGGGGAAGGCTGGAGCTGTAGCACTGTGTGCTCATCCCTCACCTTCATGGGGAGCTGCCCCCAGACTTGCTATGTATCACTTTGATGGTTCTCCTGTTGGGTGTATTTTGGAGCAGCTGTTATCTGTGGCTTTTTATGGTGATCCTGTGGAAAGCAGCCATTTACCTGCTGTGATGAACTCAAAACTAATACTAACTCTTCATTCCCTTTGGTTTTATTTGGGGTTTTTTTAGTCTCTTTGTTTGATTGGTTTGCATGGGTTCGTTTGTTTCTAGGTTTTGTCTGTTTTGGTTTGAGTCTTTTGTTTGCTTTTTCATAAGACTCAGGTGAAGTTGGCATAGCCAAAGTCAAGAGAATGGACACCAGGCTTGCCTTTCCAGAAATTACTTTTGGCTGGGTTTAACTGCATTCTCCAGGCTCAGGATGACCAGTCCATTTGCAGGATTTGCTCTGCAACATCAGCTTGCCCAGACTCTGCTCGGTGATTCACAAATGGAGAAGACAATGGATATTGTGCCAAGCTTCCTTTCAAACAGCCAAAAGTGCAACGGCATGAGAGAAAAAAAGAAAAAAACAGAGACTATATTCACCAATTAGAGCAGAAGCAGTGTCCCACCATCTTGCCTTCCACTCTTATTAATTTTGTACATTGAGAGGCAATCCTGGGCCTAAAGCTTCCGTCTCTCAGTTCCTGATGCCATTTGACTCCAGCCTGGACTCCCCCAGATCACACTGCCTGCTTTCCACGTGGGGCTGGGGATGCTCAGCCTGGAAAGAGGAGACCCTGGGGAGGCCTCACTGCAGCTCTGCAGGACTGCAAGGGTGCCACAAGAAAGATTGGGACAGGGTGTTCCACAGGGCCTGTGGCAACAGGACAAGGGGGGGACGGCTTTCAGCTGCAGGAGGCTGATTGAAGTTGGATCTGAGGAAGCTGCTCTCTTCCACTGAGGGTGCTGAGGCACTGGCCCAGGCTGTGGATGCTCCATCCTTGGGAACAGGGCTCTGAGCACCATGGTCTGGGGGAACGTTGCTAAGCATGGAACCAAAGGCTCTCTAGCTCAGTGGTCATGTCACAATCCATGTCCCATCTGGAACTGCCAGCAGCCAGCAAGCAGCACAACACAGCCGTTGGCCCTGCGCTCAGCACACGCTGCACGCTGCTCCTGCTGCTCCTGTCACCCTTCTTGTTCCTGCCCCCGAGACCTCATCTCATCAGTCTCAAAAGCTGCCTAAGGCCTGGATTGTGTCATCCATCCCTGCAGGATGCTCACATTTGTCCTGAGGAAGGTACGGTGCCATTCCATGGAGGTGGATCCCCCCAGCTGCCCGGGTGTGGGCTGGAGTTCTGGGGGGATGGGGTGGGACAGGGACCCCACTCTGAGGTTTTGCTACCTCTGCAGGCTGTTGCAGGTAGAGAAGACAAGATGGAGGTGGACAGACAGACTGATAGAGAGGAGAAGATGGAAGTGGAGGGAGAAAAGAGAGGAGAGGAAGAGATGGAGGTGGGCACCATAATGGATACGGAGGAGGAGATGGAGGTGGATGGAGAACAGACTGGAGAGGAGGAGATGGAGGTTGATGAGGATGAGGAGATGGATGTGGAAATGGAAGAGTACACCCAGGAGATGGACATTGATGAGGAAGATGAAGAGGAGGCCATGGTCCTGGGATGAAGAGCGATGCCAGCAGCAGGACAGGCATGTGGTCCCCACAGGCACAGTGGGTTCCCTGCAGCCAGGCTGGGGCGGGATTGGGCTGGCTGGTCCCTGCTCAGGAACGTGGTACCCAGTGCCTTGGGTTCTGCTGGCCATGCCCAGCCTGTCCTGTTCTTGCTTTGGGCCACACAAGCCCCATGGCAGTGCCTGGGGCCCAGCCCCCAGACCCAGCCAGCCTCAGCTCTGGCAGCAGAGTCCCAGTGTGCCAGCCTGGGGACACACGGAAGAGCCCTCTGTGCCTGACTGGAGTGACCATGGCACCTGCTTTTCTTCCCGGACTTATGGAGATCCTGGACTGAAATGGCACCTTTTTGTACATAGTTTTTAGAGTTTGTTCTTCTTTTTGGCATATAGGTTTTAGGGCTTCGTTTTGTCTTCTGTAAATACATTTCAAATATTGTTGTTAGATATGTTCTTAGGTATATACCTTCTATAAATTGTTGTTATTACAAATATTCTTACAAAAGTAAATGTGTTCTGTGTTTTCATTGCTGTTCTTATGTAAATAAACAACCTTGGGTTTTCACACCCCAGTTCTCTTTCCATTTGCTTCCGGCACAGGCAGTATTGGCCAAGTTGTGTTTTCCACTTGCTCCCGGTTCCCAGGGCTGGAGGTTCATGGGGGAGCTGGCACAGCCACCCCAGCAGTGGTCGTCCCACTCAGAGGGTTCCGCTGACAGAGGTCACTGTCTCCTTGCTGTCTCTCTGGACACACTGGGGAGCTGCAGGGGCGAATCCCAGCCTGCCCTGTCCCATGGGATCCCATGTTGGGACTCAATGTCCCAGCCCGGGTGAGCACTGGTTGTGGCCCTGGGCTCAGCATGGCAGGCCTGGTGCTCACAGCAGTGCAGACTTCAAGCTGGCCATGCACAGCTCCGTGTTTCTCCCAAAAATATCACTGCTGCAGCACATGGGGTTCCCCAGTGCTGGGCTTTTTATCTCCACTGCATGGAGGATAACATGGCAGGGCAAAGGATGGGATCCCATGTGGCCTCCAACCTGCCCTGATCCAGGCTGGGCACAGCCTGATGAAGGATGAGCACATCTCGCAGGGATATGGAAACCTCCCCTGAACACCCAGTTCAGGCAGAGCCTGAGCTCTTTTGTGGCTCTGGGCAGGAAGATGCTCAGGATCTCCCAGAGAGGCTCAGCGGGCAGTAGGATTGTGCCTGGATCTCGCTCTGGACATGCCAGTGGCTCAAGTGACAGCTGTGGGAATGATTTATAATGCACCGAGAGGGGCCACAGTCCTGCAAGGCTCTTACATCAGGAGCAAAGAGCAGCCTGCAGGGTGGGGAAGGCTGGAGCTGTAGCACTGTGTGCTCATCCCTCACCTTCATGGGGAGCTGCCCCCAGACTTGCTATGTATCACTTTGATGGTTCTCCTGTTGGGTGTATTTTGGAGCAGCTGTTATCTGTGGCTTTTTATGGTGATCCTGTGGAAAGCAGCCATTTACCTGCTGTGATGAACTCAAAACTAATACTAACTCTTCATTCCCTTTGGTTTTATTTGGGGTTTTTTTAGTCTCTTTGTTTGATTGGTTTGCATGGGTTCGTTTGTTTCTAGGTTTTGTCTGTTTTGGTTTGAGTCTTTTGTTTGCTTTTTCATAAGACTCAGGTGAAGTTGGCATAGCCAAAGTCAAGAGAATGGACACCAGGCTTGACTATCCAGAAATTACTTTTGGCTGGGTTTAACTGCATTCTCCAGGCTCAGGATGACCAGTCCATTTGCAGGATTTGCTCTGCAACATCAGCTTGCCCAGACTCTGCTCGGTGATTCACAAATGGAGAAGACAATGGATATTGTGCCAAGCTTCCTTTCAAACAGCCAAAAGTGCAACGGCATGAGAGAAAAAAAGAAAAAAACAGAGACTATATTCACCAATTAGAGCAGAAGCAGTGTCCCACCATCTTGCCTTCCACTCTTATTAATTTTGTACATTGAGAGGCAATCCTGGGCCTAAAGCTTCCGTCTCTCAGTTCCTGATGCCATTTGACTCCAGCCTGGACTCCCCCAGATCACACTGCCTGCTTTCCACGTGGGGCTGGGGATGCTCAGCCTGGAAAGAGGAGACCCTGGGGAGGCCTCACTGCAGCTCTGCAGGACTGCAAGGGTGCCACAAGAAAGATTGGGACAGGGTGTTCCACAGGGCCTGTGGCAACAGGACAAGGGGGGGACGGCTTTCAGCTGCAGGAGGCTGATTGAAGTTGGATCTGAGGAAGCTGCTCTCTTCCACTGAGGGTGCTGAGGCACTGGCCCAGGCTGTGGATGCTCCATCCTTGGGAACAGGGCTCTGAGCACCATGGTCTGGGGGAACGTTGCTAAGCATGGAACCAAAGGCTCTCTAGCTCAGTGGTCATGTCACAATCCATGTCCCATCTGGAACTGCCAGCAGCCAGCAAGCAGCACAACACAGCCGTTGGCCCTGCGCTCAGCACACGCTGCACGCTGCTCCTGCTGCTCCTGTCACCCTTCTTGTTCCTGCCCCCGAGACCTCATCTCATCAGTCTCAAAAGCTGCCTAAGGCCTGGATTGTGTCATCCATCCCTGCAGGATGCTCACATTTGTCCTGAGGAAGGTACGGTGCCATTCCATGGAGGTGGATCCCCCCAGCTGCCCGGGTGTGGGCTGGAGTTCTGGGGGGATGGGGTGGGACAGGGACCCCACTCTGAGGTTTTGCTACCTCTGCAGGCTGTTGCAGGTAGAGAAGACAAGATGGAGGTGGACAGACAGACTGATAGAGAGGAGAAGATGGAAGTGGAGGGAGAAAAGAGAGGAGAGGAAGAGATGGAGGTGGACACCATAATGGATACGGAGGAGGAGATGGAGGTGGATGGAGAACAGACTGGAGAGGAGGAGATGGAGGTTGATGAGGATGAGGAGATGGACGTGGAAATGGAAGAGTACACCCAGGAGATGGACATTGATGAGGAAGATGAAGAGGAGGCCATGGTCCTGGGATGAAGAGCGATGCCAGCAGCACGACAGGCATGTGGTCCCCACAGGCACAGTGGGTTCCCTGCAGCCAGGCTGGGGCGGGATTGGGCTGGGTGGTCCCTGCTCAGGCACGTGGTACCCAGTGCCTTGGGTTCTGCTGGCCATGCCCAGCCTGTCCTGTTCTTGCTTTGGGCCACACAAGCCCCATGGCAGTGCCTGGGGCCCAGCCCCCAGACCCAGCCAGCCTCAGCTCTGGCAGCAGAGTCCCAGTGTGCCAGCCTGGGGACACACGGAAGAGCCCTCTGTGCCTGACTGGAGTGACCATGGCACCTGCTTTTCTTCCCGGACTTATGGAGATCCTGGACTGAAATGGCACCTTTTTGTACATAGTTTTTAGAGTTTGTTCTTCTTTTTGGCATATAGGTTTTAGGGCTTCGTTTTGTCTTCTGTAAATACATTTCAAATATTGTTGTTAGATATGTTCTTAGGTATATACCTTCTATAAATTGTTGTTATTACAAATATTCTTACAAAAGTAAATGTGTTCTGTGTTTTCATTGCTGTTCTTATGTAAATAAACAACCTTGGGTTTTCACACCCCAGTTCTCTTTCCATTTGCTTCCGGCACAGGCAGTATTGGCCAAGTTGTGTTTTCCACTTGCTCCCGGTTCCCAGGGCTGGAGGTTCATGGGGGAGCTGGCACAGCCACCCCAGCAGTGGTCGTCCCACTCAGAGGGTTCCGCTGACAGAGGTCACTGTCTCCTTGCTGTCTCTCTGGACACACTGGGGAGCTGCAGGGGCGAATCCCAGCGTGCCCTGTCCCATGGGATCCCATGTTGGGACTCAATGTCCCAGCCCGGGTGAGCACTGGTTGTGGCCCTGGACTCAGCATGGCAGGCCTGGTGCTCACAGCAGTGCAGACTTCAAGCTGGCCATGCACAGCTCCGTGTTTCTCCCAAAAATATCACTGCTGCAGCACCTGGGGTTCCCCAGTGCTGGGCTTTTTATCTCCACTGCATGGAGGATAACATGGCAGGGCAAAGGATGGGATCCCATGTGGCCTCCAACCTGCCCTGATCCAGGCTGGGCACAGCCTGATGAAGGATGAGCACATCTCGCAGGGATATGGAAACCTCCCCTGAACACCCAGTTCAGGCAGAGCCTGAGCTCTTTTGTGGCTCTGGGCAGGAAGATGCTCAGGATCTCCCAGAGAGGCTCAGCGGGCAGTAGGATTGTGCCTGGATCTCGCTCTGGACATGCCAGTGGCTCAAGTGACAGCTGTGGGAATGATTTATAATGCACCGAGAGGGGCCACAGTCCTGCAAGGCTCTTACATCAGGAGCAAAGAGCAGCCTGCAGGGTGGGGAAGGCTGGAGCTGTAGCACTGTGTGCTCATCCCTCACCTTCATGGGGAGCTGCCCCCAGACTTGCTATGTATCACTTTGATGGTTCTCCTGTTGGGTGTATTTTGGAGCAGCTGTTATCTGTGGCTTTTTATGGTGATCCTGTGGAAAGCAGCCATTTACCTGCTGTGATGAACTCAAAACTAATACTAACTCTTCATTCCCTTTGGTTTTATTTGGGGTTTTTTTAGTCTCTTTGTTTGATTGGTTTGCATGGGTTCGTTTGTTTCTAGGTTTTGTCTGTTTTGGTTTGAGTCTTTTGTTTGCTTTTTCATAAGACTCAGGTGAAGTTGGCATAGCCAAAGTCAAGAGAATGGACACCAGGCTTGACTATCCAGAAATTACTTTTGGCTGGGTTTAACTGCATTCTCCAGGCTCAGGATGACCAGTCCATTTGCAGGATTTGCTCTGCAACATCAGCTTGCCCAGACTCTGCTCGGTGATTCACAAATGGAGAAGACAATGGATATTGTGCCAAGCTTCCTTTCAAACAGCCAAAAGTGCAACGGCATGAGAGAAAAAAAGAAAAAAACAGAGACTATATTCACCAATTAGAGCAGAAGCAGTGTCCCACCATCTTGCCTTCCACTCTTATTAATTTTGTACATTGAGAGGCAATCCTGGGCCTAAAGCTTCCGTCTCTCAGTTCCTGATGCCATTTGACTCCAGCCTGGACTCCCCCAGATCACACTGCCTGCTTTCCACGTGGGGCTGGGGATGCTCAGCCTGGAAAGAGGAGACCCTGGGGAGGCCTCACTGCAGCTCTGCAGGACTGCAAGGGTGCCACAAGAAAGATTGGGACAGGGTGTTCCACAGGGCCTGTGGCAACAGGACAAGGGGGGGACGGCTTTCAGCTGCAGGAGGCTGATTGAAGTTGGATCTGAGGAAGCTGCTCTCTTCCACTGAGGGTGCTGAGGCACTGGCCCAGGCTGTGGATGCTCCATCCTTGGGAACAGGGCTCTGAGCACCATGGTCTGGGGGAACGTTGCTAAGCATGGAACCAAAGGCTCTCTAGCTCAGTGGTCATGTCACAATCCATGTCCCATCTGGAACTGCCAGCAGCCAGCAAGCAGCACAACACAGCCGTTGGCCCTGCGCTCAGCACACGCTGCACGCTGCTCCTGCTGCTCCTGTCACCCTTCTTGTTCCTGCCCCCGAGACCTCATCTCATCAGTCTCAAAAGCTGCCTAAGGCCTGGATTGTGTCATCCATCCCTGCAGGATGCTCACATTTGTCCTGAGGAAGGTACGGTGCCATTCCATGGAGGTGGATCCCCCCAGCTGCCCGGGTGTGGGCTGGAGTTCTGGGGGGATGGGGTGGGACAGGGACCCCACTCTGAGGTTTTGCTACCTCTGCAGGCTGTTGCAGGTAGAGAAGACAAGATGGAGGTGGACAGACAGACTGATAGAGAGGAGAAGATGGAAGTGGAGGGAGAAAAGAGAGGAGAGGAAGAGATGGAGGTGGACACCATAATGGATACGGAGGAGGAGATGGAGGTGGATGGAGAACAGACTGGAGAGGAGGAGATGGAGGTTGATGAGGATGAGGAGATGGACGTGGAAATGGAAGAGTACACCCAGGAGATGGACATTGATGAGGAAGATGAAGAGGAGGCCATGGTCCTGGGATGAAGAGCGATGCCAGCAGCACGACAGGCATGTGGTCCCCACAGGCACAGTGGGTTCCCTGCAGCCAGGCTGGGGCGGGATTGGGCTGGGTGGTCCCTGCTCAGGCACGTGGTACCCAGTGCCTTGGGTTCTGCTGGCCATGCCCAGCCTGTCCTGTTCTTGCTTTGGGCCACACAAGCCCCATGGCAGTGCCTGGGGCCCAGCCCCCAGACCCAGCCAGCCTCAGCTCTGGCAGCAGAGTCCCAGTGTGCCAGCCTGGGGACACACGGAAGAGCCCTCTGTGCCTGACTGGAGTGACCATGGCACCTGCTTTTCTTCCCGGACTTATGGAGATCCTGGACTGAAATGGCACCTTTTTGTACATAGTTTTTAGAGTTTGTTCTTCTTTTTGGCATATAGGTTTTAGGGCTTCGTTTTGTCTTCTGTAAATACATTTCAAATATTGTTGTTAGATATGTTCTTAGGTATATACCTTCTATAAATTGTTGTTATTACAAATATTCTTACAAAAGTAAATGTGTTCTGTGTTTTCATTGCTGTTCTTATGTAAATAAACAACCTTGGGTTTTCACACCCCAGTTCTCTTTCCATTTGCTTCCGGCACAGGCAGTATTGGCCAAGTTGTGTTTTCCACTTGCTCCCGGTTCCCAGGGCTGGAGGTTCATGGGGGAGCTGGCACAGCCACCCCAGCAGTGGTCGTCCCACTCAGAGGGTTCCGCTGACAGAGGTCACTGTCTCCTTGCTGTCTCTCTGGACACACTGGGGAGCTGCAGGGGCGAATCCCAGCCTGCCCTGTCCCATGGGATCCCATGTTGGGACTCAATGTCCCAGCCCGGGTGAGCACTGGTTGTGGCCCTGGGCTCAGCATGGCAGGCCTGGTGCTCACAGCAGTGCAGACTTCAAGCTGGCCATGCACAGCTCCGTGTTTCTCCCAAAAATATCACTGCTGCAGCACATGGGGTTCCCCAGTGCTGGGCTTTTTATCTCCACTGCATGGAGGATAACATGGCAGGGCAAAGGATGGGATCCCATGTGGCCTCCAACCTGCCCTGATCCAGGCTGGGCACAGCCTGATGAAGGATGAGCACATCTCGCAGGGATATGGAAACCTCCCCTGAACACCCAGTTCAGGCCGAGCCTGAGCTCTTTTGTGGCTCTGGGCAGGAAGATGCTCAGGATCTCCCAGAGAGGCTCAGCGGGCAGTAGGATTGTGCCTGGATCTCGCTCTGGACATGCCAGTGGCTCAAGTGACAGCTGTGGGAATGATTTATAATGCACCGAGAGGGGCCACAGTCCTGCAAGGCTCTTACATCAGGAGCAAAGAGCAGCCTGCAGGGTGGGGAAGGCTGGAGCTGTAGCACTGTGTGCTCATCCCTCACCTTCATGGGGAGCTGCCCCCAGACTTGCTATGTATCAATTTGATGGTTCTCCTGTTGGGTGTATTTTGGAGCAGCTGTTATCTGTGGCTTTTTATGGTGATCCTGTGGAAAGCAGCCATTTACCTGCTGTGATGAACTCAAAACTAATACTAACTCTTCATTCCCTTTGGTTTTATTTAGGGTTTTTTTAGTCTCTTTGTTTGATTGGTTTGCATGGGTTCGTTTGTTTCTAGGTTTTGTCTGTTTTGGTTTGAGTCTTTTGTTTGCTTTTTCATAAGACTCAGGTGAAGTTGGCATAGCCAAAGTCAAGAGAATGGACACCAGGCTTGACTATCCAGAAATTACTTTTGGCTGGGTTTAACTGCATTCTCCAGGCTCAGGATGACCAGTCCATTTGCAGGATTTGCTCTGCAACATCAGCTTGCCCAGACTCTGCTCGGTGATTCACAAATGGAGAAGACAATGGATATTGTGCCAAGCTTCCTTTCAAACAGCCAAAAGTGCAACGGCATGAGAGAAAAAAAGAAAAAAACAGAGACTATATTCACCAATTAGAGCAGAAGCAGTGTCCCACCATCTTGCCTTCCACTCTTATTAATTTTGTACATTGAGAGGCAATCCTGGGCCTAAAGCTTCCGTCTCTCAGTTCCTGATGCCATTTGACTCCAGCCTGGACTCCCCCAGATCACACTGCCTGCTTTCCACGTGGGGCTGGGGATGCTCAGCCTGGAAAGAGGAGACCCTGGGGAGGCCTCACTGCAGCTCTGCAGGACTGCAAGGGTGCCACAAGAAAGATTGGGACAGGGTGTTCCACAGGGCCTGTGGCAACAGGACAAGGGGGGGACGGCTTTCAGCTGCAGGAGGCTGATTGAAGTTGGATCTGAGGAAGCTGCTCTCTTCCACTGAGGGTGCTGAGGCACTGGCCCAGGCTGTGGATGCTCCATCCTTGGGAACAGGGCTCTGAGCACCATGGTCTGGGGGAACGTTGCTAAGCATGGAACCAAAGGCTCTCTAGCTCAGTGGTCATGTCACAATCCATGTCCCATCTGGAACTGCCAGCAGCCAGCAAGCAGCACAACACAGCCGTTGGCCCTGGGCTCAGCACACGCTGCACGCTGCTCCTGCTGCTCCTGTCACCCTTCTTGTTCCTGCCCCCGAGACCTCATCTCATCAGTCTCAAAAGCTGCCTAAGGCCTGGATTGTGTCATCCATCCCTGCAGGATGCTCACATTTGTCCTGAGGAAGGTACGGTGCCATTCCATGGAGGTGGATCCCCCCAGCTGCCCGGGTGTGGGCTGGAGTTCTGGGGGGATGGGGTGGGACAGGGACCCCACTCTGAGGTTTTGCTACCTCTGCAGGCTGTTGCAGGTAGAGAAGACAAGATGGAGGTGGACAGACAGACTGATAGAGAGGAGAAGATGGAAGTGGAGGGAGAAAAGAGAGGAGAGGAAGAGATGGAGGTGGACACCATAATGGATACGGAGGAGGAGATGGAGGTGGATGGAGAACAGACTGGAGAGGAGGAGATGGAGGTTGATGAGGATGAGGAGATGGACGTGGAAATGGAAGAGTACACCCAGGAGATGGACATTGATGAGGAAGATGAAGAGGAGGCCATGGTCCTGGGATGAAGAGCGATGCCAGCAGCACGACAGGCATGTGGTCCCCACAGGCACAGTGGGTTCCCTGCAGCCAGGCTGGGGCGGGATTGGGCTGGGTGGTCCCTGCTCAGGCACGTGGTACCCAGTGCCTTGGGTTCTGCTGGCCATGCCCAGCCTGTCCTGTTCTTGCTTTGGGCCACACAAGCCCCATGGCAGTGCCTGGGGCCCAGCCCCCAGACCCAGCCAGCCTCAGCTCTGGCAGCAGAGTCCCAGTGTGCCAGCCTGGGGACACACGGAAGAGCCCTCTGTGCCTGACTGGAGTGACCATGGCACCTGCTTTTCTTCCCGGACTTATGGAGATCCTGGACTGAAATGGCACCTTTTTGTACATAGTTTTTAGAGTTTGTTCTTCTTTTTGGCATATAGGTTTTAGGGCTTCGTTTTGTCTTCTGTAAATACATTTCAAATATTGTTGTTAGATATGTTCTTAGGTATATACCTTCTATAAATTGTTGTTATTACAAATATTCTTACAAAAGTAAATGTGTTCTGTGTTTTCATTGCTGTTCTTATGTAAATAAACAACCTTGGGTTTTCACACCCCAGTTCTCTTTCCATTTGCTTCCGGCACAGGCAGTATTGGCCAAGTTGTGTTTTCCACTTGCTCCCGGTTCCCAGGGCTGGAGGTTCATGGGGGAGCTGGCACAGCCACCCCAGCAGTGGTCGTCCCACTCAGAGGGTTCCGCTGACAGAGGTCACTGTCTCCTTGCTGTCTCTCTGGACACACTGGGGAGCTGCAGGGGCGAATCCCAGCCTGCCCTGTCCCATGGGATCCCATGTTGGGACTCAATGTCCCAGCCCGGGTGAGCACTGGTTGTGGCCCTGGGCTCAGCATGGCAGGCCTGGTGCTCACAGCAGTGCAGACTTCAAGCTGGCCATGCACAGCTCCGTGTTTCTCCCAAAAATATCACTGCTGCAGCACATGGGGTTCCCCAGTGCTGGGCTTTTTATCTCCACTGCATGGAGGATAACATGGCAGGGCAAAGGATGGGATCCCATGTGGCCTCCAACCTGCCCTGATCCAGGCTGGGCACAGCCTGATGAAGGATGAGCACATCTCGCAGGGATATGGAAACCTCCCCTGAACACCCAGTTCAGGCAGAGCCTGAGCTCTTTTGTGGCTCTGGGCAGGAAGATGCTCAGGATCTCCCAGAGAGGCTCAGCGGGCAGTAGGATTGTGCCTGGATCTCGCTCTGGACATGCCAGTGGCTCAAGTGACAGCTGTGGGAATGATTTATAATGCACCGAGAGGGGCCACAGTCCTGCAAGGCTCTTACATCAGGAGCAAAGAGCAGCCTGCAGGGTGGGGAAGGCTGGAGCTGTAGCACTGTGTGCTCATCCCTCACCTTCATGGGGAGCTGCCCCCAGACTTGCTATGTATCACTTTGATGGTTCTCCTGTTGGGTGTATTTTGGAGCAGCTGTTATCTGTGGCTTTTTATGGTGATCCTGTGGAAAGCAGCCATTTACCTGCTGTGATGAACTCAAAACTAATACTAACTCTTCATTCCCTTTGGTTTTATTTGGGGTTTTTTTAGTCTCTTTGTTTGATTGGTTTGCATGGGTTCGTTTGTTTCTAGGTTTTGTCTGTTTTGGTTTGAGTCTTTTGTTTGCTTTTTCATAAGACTCAGGTGAAGTTGGCATAGCCAAAGTCAAGAGAATGGACACCAGGCTTGACTATCCAGAAATTACTTTTGGCTGGGTTTAACTGCATTCTCCAGGCTCAGGATGACCAGTCCATTTGCAGGATTTGCTCTGCAACATCAGCTTGCCCAGACTCTGCTCGGTGATTCACAAATGGAGAAGACAATGGATATTGTGCCAAGCTTCCTTTCAAACAGCCAAAAGTGCAACGGCATGAGAGAAAAAAAGAAAAAAACAGAGACTATATTCACCAATTAGAGCAGAAGCAGTGTCCCACCATCTTGCCTTCCACTCTTATTAATTTTGTACATTGAGAGGCAATCCTGGGCCTAAAGCTTCCGTCTCTCAGTTCCTGATGCCATTTGACTCCAGCCTGGACTCCCCCAGATCACACTGCCTGCTTTCCACGTGGGGCTGGGGATGCTCAGCCTGGAAAGAGGAGACCCTGGGGAGGCCTCACTGCAGCTCTGCAGGACTGCAAGGGTGCCACAAGAAAGATTGGGACAGGGTGTTCCACAGGGCCTGTGGCAACAGGACAAGGGGGGGACGGCTTTCAGCTGCAGGAGGCTGATTGAAGTTGGATCTGAGGAAGCTGCTCTCTTCCACTGAGGGTGCTGAGGCACTGGCCCAGGCTGTGGATGCTCCATCCTTGGGAACAGGGCTCTGAGCACCATGGTCTGGGGGAACGTTGCTAAGCATGGAACCAAAGGCTCTCTAGCTCAGTGGTCATGTCACAATCCATGTCCCATCTGGAACTGCCAGCAGCCAGCAAGCAGCACAACACAGCCGTTGGCCCTGCGCTCAGCACACGCTGCACGCTGCTCCTGCTGCTCCTGTCACCCTTCTTGTTCCTGCCCCCGAGACCTCATCTCATCAGTCTCAAAAGCTGCCTAAGGCCTGGATTGTGTCATCCATCCCTGCAGGATGCTCACATTTGTCCTGAGGAAGGTACGGTGCCATTCCATGGAGGTGGATCCCCCCAGCTGCCCGGGTGTGGGCTGGAGTTCTGGGGGGATGGGGTGGGACAGGGACCCCACTCTGAGGTTTTGCTACCTCTGCAGGCTGTTGCAGGTAGAGAAGACAAGATGGAGGTGGACAGACAGACTGATAGAGAGGAGAAGATGGAAGTGGAGGGAGAAAAGAGAGGAGAGGAAGAGATGGAGGTGGACACCATAATGGATACGGAGGAGGAGATGGAGGTGGATGGAGAACAGACTGGAGAGGAGGAGATGGAGGTTGATGAGGATGAGGAGATGGACGTGGAAATGGAAGAGTACACCCAGGAGATGGACATTGATGAGGAAGATGAAGAGGAGGCCATGGTCCTGGGATGAAGAGCGATGCCAGCAGCACGACAGGCATGTGGTCCCCACAGGCACAGTGGGTTCCCTGCAGCCAGGCTGGGGCGGGATTGGGCTGGGTGGTCCCTGCTCAGGCACGTGGTACCCAGTGCCTTGGGTTCTGCTGGCCATGCCCAGCCTGTCCTGTTCTTGCTTTGGGCCACACAAGCCCCATGGCAGTGCCTGGGGCCCAGCCCCCAGACCCAGCCAGCCTCAGCTCTGGCAGCAGAGTCCCAGTGTGCCAGCCTGGGGACACACGGAAGAGCCCTCTGTGCCTGACTGGAGTGACCATGGCACCTGCTTTTCTTCCCGGACTTATGGAGATCCTGGACTGAAATGGCACCTTTTTGTACATAGTTTTTAGAGTTTGTTCTTCTTTTTGGCATATAGGTTTTAGGGCTTCGTTTTGTCTTCTGTAAATACATTTCAAATATTGTTGTTAGATATGTTCTTAGGTATATACCTTCTATAAATTGTTGTTATTACAAATATTCTTACAAAAGTAAATGTGTTCTGTGTTTTCATTGCTGTTCTTATGTAAATAAACAACCTTGGGTTTTCACACCCCAGTTCTCTTTCCATTTGCTTCCGGCACAGGCAGTATTGGCCAAGTTGTGTTTTCCACTTGCTCCCGGTTCCCAGGGCTGGAGGTTCATGGGGGAGCTGGCACAGCCACCCCAGCAGTGGTCGTCCCACTCAGAGGGTTCCGCTGACAGAGGTCACTGTCTCCTTGCTGTCTCTCTGGACACACTGGGGAGCTGCAGGGGCGAATCCCAGCCTGCCCTGTCCCATGGGATCCCATGTTGGGACTCAATGTCCCAGCCCGGGTGAGCACTGGTTGTGGCCCTGGGCTCAGCATGGCAGGCCTGGTGCTCACAGCAGTGCAGACTTCAAGCTGGCCATGCACAGCTCCGTGTTTCTCCCAAAAATATCACTGCTGCAGCACATGGGGTTCCCCAGTGCTGGGCTTTTTATCCCCACTGCATGGAGGATAACATGGCAGGGCAAAGGATGGGATCCCATGTGGCCTCCAACCTGCCCTGATCCAGGCTGGGCACAGCCTGATGAAGGATGAGCACATCTCGCAGGGATATGGAAACCTCCCCTGAACACCCAGTTCAGGCAGAGCCTGAGCTCTTTTGTGGCTCTGGGCAGGAAGATGCTCAGGATCTCCCAGAGAGGCTCAGCGGGCAGTAGGATTGTGCCTGGATCTCGCTCTGGACATGCCAGTGGCTCAAGTGACAGCTGTGGGAATGATTTATAATGCACCGAGAGGGGCCACAGTCCTGCAAGGCTCTTACATCAGGAGCAAAGAGCAGCCTGCAGGGTGGGGAAGGCTGGAGCTGTAGCACTGTGTGCTCATCCCTCACCTTCATGGGGAGCTGCCCCCAGACTTGCTATGTATCACTTTGATGGTTCTCCTGTTGGGTGTATTTTGGAGCAGCTGTTATCTGTGGCTTTTTATGGTGATCCTGTGGAAAGCAGCCATTTACCTGCTGTGATGAACTCAAAACTAATACTAACTCTTCATTCCCTTTGGTTTTATTTGGGGTTTTTTTAGTCTCTTTGTTTGATTGGTTTGCATGGGTTCGTTTGTTTCTAGGTTTTGTCTGTTTTGGTTTGAGTCTTTTGTTTGCTTTTTCATAAGACTCAGGTGAAGTTGGCATAGCCAAAGTCAAGAGAATGGACACCAGGCTTGACTATCCAGAAATTACTTTTGGCTGGGTTTAACTGCATTCTCCAGGCTCAGGATGACCAGTCCATTTGCAGGATTTGCTCTGCAACATCAGCTTGCCCAGACTCTGCTCGGTGATTCACAAATGGAGAAGACAATGGATATTGTGCCAAGCTTCCTTTCAAACAGCCAAAAGTGCAACGGCATGAGAGAAAAAAAGAAAAAAACAGAGACTATATTCACCAATTAGAGCAGAAGCAGTGTCCCACCATCTTGCCTTCCACTCTTATTAATTTTGTACATTGAGAGGCAATCCTGGGCCTAAAGCTTCCGTCTCTCAGTTCCTGATGCCATTTGACTCCAGCCTGGACTCCCCCAGATCACACTGCCTGCTTTCCACGTGGGGCTGGGGATGCTCAGCCTGGAAAGAGGAGACCCTGGGGAGGCCTCACTGCAGCTCTGCAGGACTGCAAGGGTGCCACAAGAAAGATTGGGACAGGGTGTTCCACAGGGCCTGTGGCAACAGGACAAGGGGGGGACGGCTTTCAGCTGCAGGAGGCTGATTGAAGTTGGATCTGAGGAAGCTGCTCTCTTCCACTGAGGGTGCTGAGGCACTGGCCCAGGCTGTGGATGCTCCATCCTTGGGAACAGGGCTCTGAGCACCATGGTCTGGGGGAACGTTGCTAAGCATGGAACCAAAGGCTCTCTAGCTCAGTGGTCATGTCACAATCCATGTCCCATCTGGAACTGCCAGCAGCCAGCAAGCAGCACAACACAGCCGTTGGCCCTGCGCTCAGCACACGCTGCACGCTGCTCCTGCTGCTCCTGTCACCCTTCTTGTTCCTGCCCCCGAGACCTCATCTCATCAGTCTCAAAAGCTGCCTAAGGCCTGGATTGTGTCATCCATCCCTGCAGGATGCTCACATTTGTCCTGAGGAAGGTACGGTGCCATTCCATGGAGGTGGATCCCCCCAGCTGCCCGGGTGTGGGCTGGAGTTCTGGGGGGATGGGGTGGGACAGGGACCCCACTCTGAGGTTTTGCTACCTCTGCAGGCTGTTGCAGGTAGAGAAGACAAGATGGAGGTGGACAGACAGACTGATAGAGAGGAGAAGATGGAAGTGGAGGGAGAAAAGAGAGGAGAGGAAGAGATGGAGGTGGACACCATAATGGATACGGAGGAGGAGATGGAGGTGGATGGAGAACAGACTGGAGAGGAGGAGATGGAGGTTGATGAGGATGAGGAGATGGACGTGGAAATGGAAGAGTACACCCAGGAGATGGACATTGATGAGGAAGATGAAGAGGAGGCCATGGTCCTGGGATGAAGAGCGATGCCAGCAGCACGACAGGCATGTGGTCCCCACAGGCACAGTGGGTTCCCTGCAGCCAGGCTGGGGCGGGATTGGGCTGGGTGGTCCCTGCTCAGGCACGTGGTACCCAGTGCCTTGGGTTCTGCTGGCCATGCCCAGCCTGTCCTGTTCTTGCTTTGGGCCACACAAGCCCCATGGCAGTGCCTGGGGCCCAGCCCCCAGACCCAGCCAGCCTCAGCTCTGGCAGCAGAGTCCCAGTGTGCCAGCCTGGGGACACACGGAAGAGCCCTCTGTGCCTGACTGGAGTGACCATGGCACCTGCTTTTCTTCCCGGACTTATGGAGATCCTGGACTGAAATGGCACCTTTTTGTACATAGTTTTTAGAGTTTGTTCTTCTTTTTGGCATATAGGTTTTAGGGCTTCGTTTTGTCTTCTGTAAATACATTTCAAATATTGTTGTTAGATATGTTCTTAGGTATATACCTTCTATAAATTGTTGTTATTACAAATATTCTTACAAAAGTAAATGTGTTCTGTGTTTTCATTGCTGTTCTTATGTAAATAAACAACCTTGGGTTTTCACACCCCAGTTCTCTTTCCATTTGCTTCCGGCACAGGCAGTATTGGCCAAGTTGTGTTTTCCACTTGCTCCCGGTTCCCAGGGCTGGAGGTTCATGGGGGAGCTGGCACAGCCACCCCAGCAGTGGTCGTCCCACTCAGAGGGTTCCGCTGACAGAGGTCACTGTCTCCTTGCTGTCTCTCTGGACACACTGGGGAGCTGCAGGGGCGAATCCCAGCCTGCCCTGTCCCATGGGATCCCATGTTGGGACTCAATGTCCCAGCCCGGGTGAGCACTGGTTGTGGCCCTGGGCTCAGCATGGCAGGCCTGGTGCTCACAGCAGTGCAGACTTCAAGCTGGCCATGCACAGCTCCGTGTTTCTCCCAAAAATATCACTGCTGCAGCACATGGGGTTCCCCAGTGCTGGGCTTTTTATCCCCACTGCATGGAGGATAACATGGCAGGGCAAAGGATGGGATCCCATGTGGCCTCCAACCTGCCCTGATCCAGGCTGGGCACAGCCTGATGAAGGATGAGCACATCTCGCAGGGATATGGAAACCTCCCCTGAACACCCAGTTCAGGCAGAGCCTGAGCTCTTTTGTGGCTCTGGGCAGGAAGATGCTCAGGATCTCCCAGAGAGGCTCAGCGGGCAGTAGGATTGTGCCTGGATCTCGCTCTGGACATGCCAGTGGCTCAAGTGACAGCTGTGGGAATGATTTATAATGCACCGAGAGGGGCCACAGTCCTGCAAGGCTCTTACATCAGGAGCAAAGAGCAGCCTGCAGGGTGGGGAAGGCTGGAGCTGTAGCACTGTGTGCTCATCCCTCACCTTCATGGGGAGCTGCCCCCAGACTTGCTATGTATCACTTTGATGGTTCTCCTGTTGGGTGTATTTTGGAGCAGCTGTTATCTGTGGCTTTTTATGGTGATCCTGTGGAAAGCAGCCATTTACCTGCTGTGATGAACTCAAAACTAATACTAACTCTTCATTCCCTTTGGTTTTATTTGGGGTTTTTTTAGTCTCTTTGTTTGATTGGTTTGCATGGGTTCGTTTGTTTCTAGGTTTTGTCTGTTTTGGTTTGAGTCTTTTGTTTGCTTTTTCATAAGACTCAGGTGAAGTTGGCATAGCCAAAGTCAAGAGAATGGACACCAGGCTTGACTATCCAGAAATTACTTTTGGCTGGGTTTAACTGCATTCTCCAGGCTCAGGATGACCAGTCCATTTGCAGGATTTGCTCTGCAACATCAGCTTGCCCAGACTCTGCTCGGTGATTCACAAATGGAGAAGACAATGGATATTGTGCCAAGCTTCCTTTCAAACAGCCAAAAGTGCAACGGCATGAGAGAAAAAAAGAAAAAAACAGAGACTATATTCACCAATTAGAGCAGAAGCAGTGTCCCACCATCTTGCCTTCCACTCTTATTAATTTTGTACATTGAGAGGCAATCCTGGGCCTAAAGCTTCCGTCTCTCAGTTCCTGATGCCATTTGACTCCAGCCTGGACTCCCCCAGATCACACTGCCTGCTTTCCACGTGGGGCTGGGGATGCTCAGCCTGGAAAGAGGAGACCCTGGGGAGGCCTCACTGCAGCTCTGCAGGACTGCAAGGGTGCCACAAGAAAGATTGGGACAGGGTGTTCCACAGGGCCTGTGGCAACAGGACAAGGGGGGGACGGCTTTCAGCTGCAGGAGGCTGATTGAAGTTGGATCTGAGGAAGCTGCTCTCTTCCACTGAGGGTGCTGAGGCACTGGCCCAGGCTGTGGATGCTCCATCCTTGGGAACAGGGCTCTGAGCACCATGGTCTGGGGGAACGTTGCTAAGCATGGAACCAAAGGCTCTCTAGCTCAGTGGTCATGTCACAATCCATGTCCCATCTGGAACTGCCAGCAGCCAGCAAGCAGCACAACACAGCCGTTGGCCCTGCGCTCAGCACACGCTGCACGCTGCTCCTGCTGCTCCTGTCACCCTTCTTGTTCCTGCCCCCGAGACCTCATCTCATCAGTCTCAAAAGCTGCCTAAGGCCTGGATTGTGTCATCCATCCCTGCAGGATGCTCACATTTGTCCTGAGGAAGGTACGGTGCCATTCCATGGAGGTGGATCCCCCCAGCTGCCCGGGTGTGGGCTGGAGTTCTGGGGGGATGGGGTGGGACAGGGACCCCACTCTGAGGTTTTGCTACCTCTGCAGGCTGTTGCAGGTAGAGAAGACAAGATGGAGGTGGACAGACAGACTGATAGAGAGGAGAAGATGGAAGTGGAGGGAGAAAAGAGAGGAGAGGAAGAGATGGAGGTGGACACCATAATGGATACGGAGGAGGAGATGGAGGTGGATGGAGAACAGACTGGAGAGGAGGAGATGGAGGTTGATGAGGATGAGGAGATGGACGTGGAAATGGAAGAGTACACCCAGGAGATGGACATTGATGAGGAAGATGAAGAGGAGGCCATGGTCCTGGGATGAAGAGCGATGCCAGCAGCACGACAGGCATGTGGTCCCCACAGGCACAGTGGGTTCCCTGCAGCCAGGCTGGGGCGGGATTGGGCTGGGTGGTCCCTGCTCAGGCACGTGGTACCCAGTGCCTTGGGTTCTGCTGGCCATGCCCAGCCTGTCCTGTTCTTGCTTTGGGCCACACAAGCCCCATGGCAGTGCCTGGGGCCCAGCCCCCAGACCCAGCCAGCCTCAGCTCTGGCAGCAGAGTCCCAGTGTGCCAGCCTGGGGACACACGGAAGAGCCCTCTGTGCCTGACTGGAGTGACCATGGCACCTGCTTTTCTTCCCGGACTTATGGAGATCCTGGACTGAAATGGCACCCTTTTGTACATAGTTTTTAGAGTTTGTTCTTCTTTTTGGCATATAGGTTTTAGGGCTTCGTTTTGTCTTCTGTAAATACATTTCAAATATTGTTGTTAGATATGTTCTTAGGTATATACCTTCTATAAATTGTTGTTATTACAAATATTCTTACAAAAGTAAATGTGTTCTGTGTTTTCATTGCTGTTCTTATGTAAATAAACAACCTTGGGTTTTCACACCCCAGTTCTCTTTCCATTTGCTTCCGGCACAGGCAGTATTGGCCAAGTTGTGTTTTCCACTTGCTCCCGGTTCCCAGGGCTGGAGGTTCATGGGGGAGCTGGCACAGCCACCCCAGCAGTGGTCGCCCCACTCAGAGGGTTCCGCTGACAGAGGTCACTGTCTCCTTGCTGTCTCTCTGGACACACTGGGGAGCTGCAGGGGCGAATCCCAGCGTGCCCTGTCCCATGGGATCCCATGTTGGGACTCAATGTCCCAGCCCGGGTGAGCACTGGTTGTGGCCCTGGACTCAGCATGGCAGGCCTGGTGCTCACAGCAGTGCAGACTTCAAGCTGGCCATGCACAGCTCCGTGTTTCTCCCAAAAATATCACTGCTGCAGCACCTGGGGTTCCCCAGTGCTGGGCTTTTTATCCCCACTGCATGGAGGATCACATGGCAGGGCAAAGGATGGGATCCCATGTGGCCTCCAACCTGCCCTGATCCAGGCTGGGCACAGCCTGATGAAGGATGAGCACATCTCGCAGGGATATGGAAACCTCCCCTGAACACCCAGTTCAGGCAGAGCCTGAGCTCTTTTGTGGCTCTGGGCAGGAAGATGCTCAGGATCTCCCAGAGAGGCTCAGCGGGCAGTAGGATTGTGCCTGGATCTCGCTCTGGACATGCCAGTGGCTCAAGTGACAGCTGTGGGAATGATTTATAATGCACCGAGAGGGGCCACAGTCCTGCAAGGCTCTTACATCAGGAGCAAAGAGCAGCCTGCAGGGTGGGGAAGGCTGGAGCTGTAGCACTGTGTGCTCATCCCTCACCTTCATGGGGAGCTGCCCCCAGACTTGCTATGTATCACTTTGATGGTTCTCCTGTTGGGTGTATTTTGGAGCAGCTGTTATCTGTGGCTTTTTATGGTGATCCTGTGGAAAGCAGCCATTTACCTGCTGTGATGAACTCAAAACTAATACTAACTCTTCATTCCCTTTGGTTTTATTTGGGGTTTTTTTAGTCTCTTTGTTTGATTGGTTTGCATGGGTTCGTTTGTTTCTAGGTTTTGTCTGTTTTGGTTTGAGTCTTTTGTTTGCTTTTTCATAAGACTCAGGTGAAGTTGGCATAGCCAAAGTCAAGAGAATGGACACCAGGCTTGACTATCCAGAAATTACTTTTGGCTGGGTTTAACTGCATTCTCCAGGCTCAGGATGACCAGTCCATTTGCAGGATTTGCTCTGCAACATCAGCTTGCCCAGACTCTGCTCGGTGATTCACAAATGGAGAAGACAATGGATATTGTGCCAAGCTTCCTTTCAAACAGCCAAAAGTGCAACGGCATGAGAGAAAAAAAGAAAAAAACAGAGACTATATTCACCAATTAGAGCAGAAGCAGTGTCCCACCATCTTGCCTTCCACTCTTATTAATTTTGTACATTGAGAGGCAATCCTGGGCCTAAAGCTTCCGTCTCTCAGTTCCTGATGCCATTTGACTCCAGCCTGGACTCCCCCAGATCACACTGCCTGCTTTCCACGTGGGGCTGGGGATGCTCAGCCTGGAAAGAGGAGACCCTGGGGAGGCCTCACTGCAGCTCTGCAGGACTGCAAGGGTGCCACAAGAAAGATTGGGACAGGGTGTTCCACAGGGCCTGTGGCAACAGGACAAGGGGGGGACGGCTTTCAGCTGCAGGAGGCTGATTGAAGTTGGATCTGAGGAAGCTGCTCTCTTCCACTGAGGGTGCTGAGGCACTGGCCCAGGCTGTGGATGCTCCATCCTTGGGAACAGGGCTCTGAGCACCATGGTCTGGGGGAACGTTGCTAAGCATGGAACCAAAGGCTCTCTAGCTCAGTGGTCATGTCACAATCCATGTCCCATCTGGAACTGCCAGCAGCCAGCAAGCAGCACAACACAGCCGTTGGCCCTGGGCTCAGCACACGCTGCACGCTGCTCCTGCTGCTCCTGTCACCCTTCTTGTTCCTGCCCCCGAGACCTCATCTCATCAGTCTCAAAAGCTGCCTAAGGCCTGGATTGTGTCATCCATCCCTGCAGGATGCTCACATTTGTCCTGAGGAAGGTACGGTGCCATTCCATGGAGGTGGATCCCCCCAGCTGCCCGGGTGTGGGCTGGAGTTCTGGGGGGATGGGGTGGGACAGGGACCCCACTCTGAGGTTTTGCTACCTCTGCAGGCTGTTGCAGGTAGAGAAGACAAGATGGAGGTGGACAGACAGACTGATAGAGAGGAGAAGATGGAAGTGGAGGGAGAAAAGAGAGGAGAGGAAGAGATGGAGGTGGGCACCATAATGGATACGGAGGAGGAGATGGAGGTGGATGGAGAACAGACTGGAGAGGAGGAGATGGAGGTTGATGAGGATGAGGAGATGGACGTGGAAATGGAAGAGTACACCCAGGAGATGGACATTGATGAGGAAGATGAAGAGGAGGCCATGGTCCTGGGATGAAGAGCGATGCCAGCAGCAGGACAGGCATGTGGTCCCCACAGGCACAGTGGGTTCCCTGCAGCCAGGCTGGGGCGGGATTGGGCTGGGTGGTCCCTGCTCAGGCACGTGGTACCCAGTGCCTTGGGTTCTGCTGGCCATGCCCAGCCTGTCCTGTTCTTGCTTTGGGCCACACAAGCCCCATGGCAGTGCCTGGGGCCCAGCCCCCAGACCCAGCCAGCCTCAGCTCTGGCAGCAGAGTCCCAGTGTGCCAGCCTGGGGACACACGGAAGAGCCCTCTGTGCCTGACTGGAGTGACCATGGCACCTGCTTTTCTTCCCGGACTTATGGAGATCCTGGACTGAAATGGCACCTTTTTGTACATAGTTTTTAGAGTTTGTTCTTCTTTTTGGCATATAGGTTTTAGGGCTTCGTTTTGTCTTCTGTAAATACATTTCAAATATTGTTGTTAGATATGTTCTTAGGTATATACCTTCTATAAATTGTTGTTATTACAAATATTCTTACAAAAGTAAATGTGTTCTGTGTTTTCATTGCTGTTCTTATGTAAATAAACAACCTTGGGTTTTCACACCCCAGTTCTCTTTCCATTTGCTTCCGGCACAGGCAGTATTGGCCAAGTTGTGTTTTCCACTTGCTCCCGGTTCCCAGGGCTGGAGGTTCATGGGGGAGCTGGCACAGCCACCCCAGCAGTGGTCGTCCCACTCAGAGGGTTCCGCTGACAGAGGTCACTGTCTCCTTGCTGTCTCTCTGGACACACTGGGGAGCTGCAGGGGCGAATCCCAGCCTGCCCTGTCCCATGGGATCCCATGTTGGGACTCAATGTCCCAGCCCGGGTGAGCACTGGTTGTGGCCCTGGGCTCAGCATGGCAGGCCTGGTGCTCACAGCAGTGCAGACTTCAAGCTGGCCATGCACAGCTCCGTGTTTCTCCCAAAAATATCACTGCTGCAGCACCTGGGGTTCCCCAGTGCTGGGCTTTTTATCCCCACTGCATGGAGGATCACATGGCAGGGCAAAGGATGGGATCCCATGTGGCCTCCAACCTGCCCTGATCCAGGCTGGGCACAGCCTGATGAAGGATGAGCACATCTCGCAGGGATATGGAAACCTCCCCTGAACACCCAGTTCAGGCAGAGCCTGAGCTCTTTTGTGGCTCTGGGCAGGAAGATGCTCAGGATCTCCCAGAGAGGCTCAGCGGGCAGTAGGATTGTGCCTGCATCTCGCTCTGGACATGCCAGTGGCTCAAGTGACAGCTGTGGGAATGATTTATAATGCACCGAGAGGGGCCACAGTCCTGCAAGGCTCTTACATCAGGAGCAAAGAGCAGCCTGCAGGGTGGGGAAGGCTGGAGCTGTAGCACTGTGTGCTCATCCCTCACCTTCATGGGGAGCTGCCCCCAGACTTGCTATGTATCACTTTGATGGTTCTCCTGTTGGGTGTATTTTGGAGCAGCTGTTATCTGTGGCTTTTTATGGTGATCCTGTGGAAAGCAGCCATTTACCTGCTGTGATGAACTCAAAACTAATACTAACTCTTCATTCCCTTTGGTTTTATTTGGGGTTTTTTTAGTCTCTTTGTTTGATTGGTTTGCATGGGTTCGTTTGTTTCTAGGTTTTGTCTGTTTTGGTTTGAGTCTTTTGTTTGCTTTTTCATAAGACTCAGGTGAAGTTGGCATAGCCAAAGTCAAGAGAATGGACACCAGGCTTGACTATCCAGAAATTACTTTTGGCTGGGTTTAACTGCATTCTCCAGGCTCAGGATGACCAGTCCATTTGCAGGATTTGCTCTGCAACATCAGCTTGCCCAGACTCTGCTCGGTGATTCACAAATGGAGAAGACAATGGATATTGTGCCAAGCTTCCTTTCAAACAGCCAAAAGTGCAACGGCATGAGAGAAAAAAAGAAAAAAACAGAGACTATATTCACCAATTAGAGCAGAAGCAGTGTCCCACCATCTTGCCTTCCACTCTTATTAATTTTGTACATTGAGAGGCAATCCTGGGCCTAAAGCTTCCGTCTCTCAGTTCCTGATGCCATTTGACTCCAGCCTGGACTCCCCCAGATCACACTGCCTGCTTTCCACGTGGGGCTGGGGATGCTCAGCCTGGAAAGAGGAGACCCTGGGGAGGCCTCACTGCAGCTCTGCAGGACTGCAAGGGTGCCACAAGAAAGATTGGGACAGGGTGTTCCACAGGGCCTGTGGCAACAGGACAAGGGGGGGACGGCTTTCAGCTGCAGGAGGCTGATTGAAGTTGGATCTGAGGAAGCTGCTCTCTTCCACTGAGGGTGCTGAGGCACTGGCCCAGGCTGTGGATGCTCCATCCTTGGGAACAGGGCTCTGAGCACCATGGTCTGGGGGAACGTTGCTAAGCATGGAACCAAAGGCTCTCTAGCTCAGTGGTCATGTCACAATCCATGTCCCATCTGGAACTGCCAGCAGCCAGCAAGCAGCACAACACAGCCGTTGGCCCTGGGCTCAGCACACGCTGCACGCTGCTCCTGCTGCTCCTGTCACCCTTCTTGTTCCTGCCCCCGAGACCTCATCTCATCAGTCTCAAAAGCTGCCTAAGGCCTGGATTGTGTCATCCATCCCTGCAGGATGCTCACATTTGTCCTGAGGAAGGTACGGTGCCATTCCATGGAGGTGGATCCCCCCAGCTGCCCGGGTGTGGGCTGGAGTTCTGGGGGGATGGGGTGGGACAGGGACCCCACTCTGAGGTTTTGCTACCTCTGCAGGCTGTTGCAGGTAGAGAAGACAAGATGGAGGTGGACAGACAGACTGATAGAGAGGAGAAGATGGAAGTGGAGGGAGAAAAGAGAGGAGAGGAAGAGATGGAGGTGGGCACCATAATGGATACGGAGGAGGAGATGGAGGTGGATGGAGAACAGACTGGAGAGGAGGAGATGGAGGTTGATGAGGATGAGGAGATGGACGTGGAAATGGAAGAGTACACCCAGGAGATGGACATTGATGAGGAAGATGAAGAGGAGGCCATGGTCCTGGGATGAAGAGCGATGCCAGCAGCAGGACAGGCATGTGGTCCCCACAGGCACAGTGGGTTCCCTGCAGCCAGGCTGGGGCGGGATTGGGCTGGCTGGTCCCTGCTCAGGAACGTGGTACCCAGTGCCTTGGGTTCTGCTGGCCATGCCCAGCCTGTCCTGTTCTTGCTTTGGGCCACACAAGCCCCATGGCAGTGCCTGGGGCCCAGCCCCCAGACCCAGCCAGCCTCAGCTCTGGCAGCAGAGTCCCAGTGTGCCAGCCTGGGGACACACGGAAGAGCCCTCTGTGCCTGACTGGAATGACCATGGCACCTGCTTTTCTTCCCGGACTTATGGAGATCCTGGACTGAAATGGCACCTTTTTGTACATAGTTTTTAGAGTTTGTTCTTCTTTTTGGCATATAGGTTTTAGGGCTTCGTTTTGTCTTCTGTAAATACATTTCAAATATTGTTGTTAGATATGTTCTTAGGTATATACCTTCTATAAATTGTTGTTATTACAAATATTCTTACAAAAGTAAATGTGTTCTGTGTTTTCATTGCTGTTCTTATGTAAATAAACAACCTTGGATTTTCACACCCCAGTTCTCTTTCCATTTGCTTCCGGCACAGGCAGTATTGGCCAAGTTGTGTTTTCCACTTGCTCCCGGTTCCCAGGGCTGGAGGTTCATGGGGGAGCTGGCACAGCCACCCCAGCAGTGGTCGTCCCACTCAGAGGGTTCCGCTGACAGAGGTCACTGTCTCCTTGCTGTCTCTCTGGACACACTGGGGAGCTGCAGGGGCGAATCCCAGCGTGCCCTGTCCCATGGGATCCCATGTTGGGACTCAATGTCCCAGCCCGGGTGAGCACTGGTTGTGGCCCTGGACTCAGCATGGCAGGCCTGGTGCTCACAGCAGTGCAGACTTCAAGCTGGCCATGCACAGCTCCGTGTTTCTCCCAAAAATATCACTGCTGCAGCACCTGGGGTTCCCCAGTGCTGGGCTTTTTATCCCCACTGCATGGAGGATCACATGGCAGGGCAAAGGATGGGATCCCATGTGGCCTCCAACCTGCCCTGATCCAGGCTGGGCACAGCCTGATGAAGGATGAGCACATCTCGCAGGGATATGGAAACCTCCCCTGAACACCCAGTTCAGGCAGAGCCTGAGCTCTTTTGTGGCTCTGGGCAGGAAGATGCTCAGGATCTCCCAGAGAGGCTCAGCGGGCAGTAGGATTGTGCCTGCATCTCGCTCTGGACATGCCAGTGGCTCAAGTGACAGCTGTGGGAATGATTTATAATGCACCGAGAGGGGCCACAGTCCTGCAAGGCTCTTACATCAGGAGCAAAGAGCAGCCTGCAGGGTGGGGAAGGCTGGAGCTGTAGCACTGTGTGCTCATCCCTCACCTTCATGGGGAGCTGCCCCCAGACTTGCTATGTATCACTTTGATGGTTCTCCTGTTGGGTGTATTTTGGAGCAGCTGTTATCTGTGGCTTTTTATGGTGATCCTGTGGAAAGCAGCCATTTACCTGCTGTGATGAACTCAAAACTAATACTAACTCTTCATTCCCTTTGGTTTTATTTGGGGTTTTTTTAGTCTCTTTGTTTGATTGGTTTGCATGGGTTCGTTTGTTTCTAGGTTTTGTCTGTTTTGGTTTGAGTCTTTTGTTTGCTTTTTCATAAGACTCAGGTGAAGTTGGCATAGCCAAAGTCAAGAGAATGGACACCAGGCTTGACTATCCAGAAATTACTTTTGGCTGGGTTTAACTGCATTCTCCAGGCTCAGGATGACCAGTCCATTTGCAGGATTTGCTCTGCAACATCAGCTTGCCCAGACTCTGCTCGGTGATTCACAAATGGAGAAGACAATGGATATTGTGCCAAGCTTCCTTTCAAACAGCCAAAAGTGCAACGGCATGAGAGAAAAAAAGAAAAAAACAGAGACTATATTCACCAATTAGAGCAGAAGCAGTGTCCCACCATCTTGCCTTCCACTCTTATTAATTTTGTACATTGAGAGGCAATCCTGGGCCTAAAGCTTCCGTCTCTCAGTTCCTGATGCCATTTGACTCCAGCCTGGACTCCCCCAGATCACACTGCCTGCTTTCCACGTGGGGCTGGGGATGCTCAGCCTGGAAAGAGGAGACCCTGGGGAGGCCTCACTGCAGCTCTGCAGGACTGCAAGGGTGCCACAAGAAAGATTGGGACAGGGTGTTCCACAGGGCCTGTGGCAACAGGACAAGGGGGGGACGGCTTTCAGCTGCAGGAGGCTGATTGAAGTTGGATCTGAGGAAGCTGCTCTCTTCCACTGAGGGTGCTGAGGCACTGGCCCAGGCTGTGGATGCTCCATCCTTGGGAACAGGGCTCTGAGCACCATGGTCTGGGGGAACGTTGCTAAGCATGGAACCAAAGGCTCTCTAGCTCAGTGGTCATGTCACAATCCATGTCCCATCTGGAACTGCCAGCAGCCAGCAAGCAGCACAACACAGCCGTTGGCCCTGGGCTCAGCACACGCTGCACGCTGCTCCTGCTGCTCCTGTCACCCTTCTTGTTCCTGCCCCCGAGACCTCATCTCATCAGTCTCAAAAGCTGCCTAAGGCCTGGATTGTGTCATCCATCCCTGCAGGATGCTCACATTTGTCCTGAGGAAGGTACGGTGCCATTCCATGGAGGTGGATCCCCCCAGCTGCCCGGGTGTGGGCTGGAGTTCTGGGGGGATGGGGTGGGACAGGGACCCCACTCTGAGGTTTTGCTACCTCTGCAGGCTGTTGCAGGTAGAGAAGACAAGATGGAGGTGGACAGACAGACTGATAGAGAGGAGAAGATGGAAGTGGAGGGAGAAAAGAGAGGAGAGGAAGAGATGGAGGTGGGCACCATAATGGATACGGAGGAGGAGATGGAGGTGGATGGAGAACAGACTGGAGAGGAGGAGATGGAGGTTGATGAGGATGAGGAGATGGACGTGGAAATGGAAGAGTACACCCAGGAGATGGACATTGATGAGGAAGATGAAGAGGAGGCCATGGTCCTGGGATGAAGAGCGATGCCAGCAGCAGGACAGGCATGTGGTCCCCACAGGCACAGTGGGTTCCCTGCAGCCAGGCTGGGGCGGGATTGGGCTGGCTGGTCCCTGCTCAGGAACGTGGTACCCAGTGCCTTGGGTTCTGCTGGCCATGCCCAGCCTGTCCTGTTCTTGCTTTGGGCCACACAAGCCCCATGGCAGTGCCTGGGGCCCAGCCCCCAGACCCAGCCAGCCTCAGCTCTGGCAGCAGAGTCCCAGTGTGCCAGCCTGGGGACACACGGAAGAGCCCTCTGTGCCTGACTGGAATGACCATGGCACCTGCTTTTCTTCCCGGACTTATGGAGATCCTGGACTGAAATGGCACCTTTTTGTACATAGTTTTTAGAGTTTGTTCTTCTTTTTGGCATATAGGTTTTAGGGCTTCGTTTTGTCTTCTGTAAATACATTTCAAATATTGTTGTTAGATATGTTCTTAGGTATATACCTTCTATAAATTGTTGTTATTACAAATATTCTTACAAAAGTAAATGTGTTCTGTGTTTTCATTGCTGTTCTTATGTAAATAAACAACCTTGGATTTTCACACCCCAGTTCTCTTTCCATTTGCTTCCGGCACAGGCAGTATTGGCCAAGTTGTGTTTTCCACTTGCTCCCGGTTCCCAGGGCTGGAGGTTCATGGGGGAGCTGGCACAGCCACCCCAGCAGTGGTCGTCCCACTCAGAGGGTTCCGCTGACAGAGGTCACTGTCTCCTTGCTGTCTCTCTGGACACACTGGGGAGCTGCAGGGGCGAATCCCAGCGTGCCCTGTCCCATGGGATCCCATGTTGGGACTCAATGTCCCAGCCCGGGTGAGCACTGGTTGTGGCCCTGGACTCAGCATGGCAGGCCTGGTGCTCACAGCAGTGCAGACTTCAAGCTGGCCATGCACAGCTCCGTGTTTCTCCCAAAAATATCACTGCTGCAGCACCTGGGGTTCCCCAGTGCTGGGCTTTTTATCCCCACTGCATGGAGGATCACATGGCAGGGCAAAGGATGGGATCCCATGTGGCCTCCAACCTGCCCTGATCCAGGCTGGGCACAGCCTGATGAAGGATGAGCACATCTCGCAGGGATATGGAAACCTCCCCTGAACACCCAGTTCAGGCAGAGCCTGAGCTCTTTTGTGGCTCTGGGCAGGAAGATGCTCAGGATCTCCCAGAGAGGCTCAGCGGGCAGTAGGATTGTGCCTGCATCTCGCTCTGGACATGCCAGTGGCTCAAGTGACAGCTGTGGGAATGATTTATAATGCACCGAGAGGGGCCACAGTCCTGCAAGGCTCTTACATCAGGAGCAAAGAGCAGCCTGCAGGGTGGGGAAGGCTGGAGCTGTAGCACTGTGTGCTCATCCCTCACCTTCATGGGGAGCTGCCCCCAGACTTGCTATGTATCACTTTGATGGTTCTCCTGTTGGGTGTATTTTGGAGCAGCTGTTATCTGTGGCTTTTTATGGTGATCCTGTGGAAAGCAGCCATTTACCTGCTGTGATGAACTCAAAACTAATACTAACTCTTCATTCCCTTTGGTTTTATTTGGGGTTTTTTTAGTCTCTTTGTTTGATTGGTTTGCATGGGTTCGTTTGTTTCTAGGTTTTGTCTGTTTTGGTTTGAGTCTTTTGTTTGCTTTTTCATAAGACTCAGGTGAAGTTGGCATAGCCAAAGTCAAGAGAATGGACACCAGGCTTGACTATCCAGAAATTACTTTTGGCTGGGTTTAACTGCATTCTCCAGGCTCAGGATGACCAGTCCATTTGCAGGATTTGCTCTGCAACATCAGCTTGCCCAGACTCTGCTCGGTGATTCACAAATGGAGAAGACAATGGATATTGTGCCAAGCTTCCTTTCAAACAGCCAAAACTGCAACGGCATGAGAGAAAAAAAGAAAAAAACAGAGACTATATTCACCAATTAGAGCAGAAGCAGTGTCCCACCATCTTGCCTTCCACTCTTATTAATTTTGTACATTGAGAGGCAATCCTGGGCCTAAAGCTTCCGTCTCTCAGTTCCTGATGCCATTTGACTCCAGCCTGGACTCCCCCAGATCACACTGCCTGCTTTCCACGTGGGGCTGGGGATGCTCAGCCTGGAAAGAGGAGACCCTGGGGAGGCCTCACTGCAGCTCTGCAGGACTGCAAGGGTGCCACAAGAAAGATTGGGACAGGGTGTTCCACAGGGCCTGTGGCAACAGGACAAGGGGGGGACGGCTTTCAGCTGCAGGAGGCTGATTGAAGTTGGATCTGAGGAAGCTGCTCTCTTCCACTGAGGGTGCTGAGGCACTGGCCCAGGCTGTGGATGCTCCATCCTTGGGAACAGGGCTCTGAGCACCATGGTCTGGGGGAACGTTGCTAAGCATGGAACCAAAGGCTCTCTAGCTCAGTGGTCATGTCACAATCCATGTCCCATCTGGAACTGCCAGCAGCCAGCAAGCAGCACAACACAGCCGTTGGCCCTGCGCTCAGCACACGCTGCACGCTGCTCCTGCTGCTCCTGTCACCCTTCTTGTTCCTGCCCCCGAGACCTCATCTCATCAGTCTCAAAAGCTGCCTAAGGCCTGGATTGTGTCATCCATCCCTGCAGGATGCTCACATTTGTCCTGAGGAAGGTACGGTGCCATTCCATGGAGGTGGATCCCCCCAGCTGCCCGGGTGTGGGCTGGAGTTCTGGGGGGATGGGGTGGGACAGGGACCCCACTCTGAGGTTTTGCTACCTCTGCAGGCTGTTGCAGGTAGAGAAGACAAGATGGAGGTGGACAGACAGACTGATAGAGAGGAGAAGATGGAAGTGGAGGGAGAAAAGAGAGGAGAGGAAGAGATGGAGGTGGGCACCATAATGGATACGGAGGAGGAGATGGAGGTGGATGGAGAACAGACTGGAGAGGAGGAGATGGAGGTTGATGAGGATGAGGAGATGGATGTGGAAATGGAAGAGTACACCCAGGAGATGGACATTGATGAGGAAGATGAAGAGGAGGCCATGGTCCTGGGATGAAGAGCGATGCCAGCAGCAGGACAGGCATGTGGTCCCCACAGGCACAGTGGGTTCCCTGCAGCCAGGCTGGGGCGGGATTGGGCTGGCTGGTCCCTGCTCAGGAACGTGGTACCCAGTGCCTTGGGTTCTGCTGGCCATGCCCAGCCTGTCCTGTTCTTGCTTTGGGCCACACAAGCCCCATGGCAGTGCCTGGGGCCCAGCCCCCAGACCCAGCCAGCCTCAGCTCTGGCAGCAGAGTCCCAGTGTGCCAGCCTGGGGACACACGGAAGAGCCCTCTGTGCCTGACTGGAGTGACCATGGCACCTGCTTTTCTTCCCGGACTTATGGAGATCCTGGACTGAAATGGCACCTTTTTGTACATAGTTTTTAGAGTTTGTTCTTCTTTTTGGCATATAGGTTTTAGGGCTTCGTTTTGTCTTCTGTAAATACATTTCAAATATTGTTGTTAGATATGTTCTTAGGTATATACCTTCTATAAATTGTTGTTATTACAAATATTCTTACAAAAGTAAATGTGTTCTGTGTTTTCATTGCTGTTCTTATGTAAATAAACAACCTTGGGTTTTCACACCCCAGTTCTCTTTCCATTTGCTTCCGGCACAGGCAGTATTGGCCAAGTTGTGTTTTCCACTTGCTCCCGGTTCCCAGGGCTGGAGGTTCATGGGGGAGCTGGCACAGCCACCCCAGCAGTGGTCGTCCCACTCAGAGGGTTCCGCTGACAGAGGTCACTGTCTCCTTGCTGTCTCTCTGGACACACTGGGGAGCTGCAGGGGCGAATCCCAGCCTGCCCTGTCCCATGGGATCCCATGTTGGGACTCAATGTCCCAGCCCGGGTGAGCACTGGTTGTGGCCCTGGGCTCAGCATGGCAGGCCTGGTGCTCACAGCAGTGCAGACTTCAAGCTGGCCATGCACAGCTCCGTGTTTCTCCCAAAAATATCACTGCTGCAGCACATGGGGTTCCCCAGTGCTGGGCTTTTTATCTCCACTGCATGGAGGATAACATGGCAGGGCAAAGGATGGGATCCCATGTGGCCTCCAACCTGCCCTGATCCAGGCTGGGCACAGCCTGATGAAGGATGAGCACATCTCGCAGGGATATGGAAACCTCCCCTGAACACCCAGTTCAGGCAGAGCCTGAGCTCTTTTGTGGCTCTGGGCAGGAAGATGCTCAGGATCTCCCAGAGAGGCTCAGCGGGCAGTAGGATTGTGCCTGGATCTCGCTCTGGACATGCCAGTGGCTCAAGTGACAGCTGTGGGAATGATTTATAATGCACCGAGAGGGGCCACAGTCCTGCAAGGCTCTTACATCAGGAGCAAAGAGCAGCCTGCAGGGTGGGGAAGGCTGGAGCTGTAGCACTGTGTGCTCATCCCTCACCTTCATGGGGAGCTGCCCCCAGACTTGCTATGTATCACTTTGATGGTTCTCCTGTTGGGTGTATTTTGGAGCAGCTGTTATCTGTGGCTTTTTATGGTGATCCTGTGGAAAGCAGCCATTTACCTGCTGTGATGAACTCAAAACTAATACTAACTCTTCATTCCCTTTGGTTTTATTTGGGGTTTTTTTAGTCTCTTTGTTTGATTGGTTTGCATGGGTTCGTTTGTTTCTAGGTTTTGTCTGTTTTGGTTTGAGTCTTTTGTTTGCTTTTTCATAAGACTCAGGTGAAGTTGGCATAGCCAAAGTCAAGAGAATGGACACCAGGCTTGACTATCCAGAAATTACTTTTGGCTGGGTTTAACTGCATTCTCCAGGCTCAGGATGACCAGTCCATTTGCAGGATTTGCTCTGCAACATCAGCTTGCCCAGACTCTGCTCGGTGATTCACAAATGGAGAAGACAATGGATATTGTGCCAAGCTTCCTTTCAAACAGCCAAAACTGCAACGGCATGAGAGAAAAAAAGAAAAAAACAGAGACTATATTCACCAATTAGAGCAGAAGCAGTGTCCCACCATCTTGCCTTCCACTCTTATTAATTTTGTACATTGAGAGGCAATCCTGGGCCTAAAGCTTCCGTCTCTCAGTTCCTGATGCCATTTGACTCCAGCCTGGACTCCCCCAGATCACACTGCCTGCTTTCCACGTGGGGCTGGGGATGCTCAGCCTGGAAAGAGGAGACCCTGGGGAGGCCTCACTGCAGCTCTGCAGGACTGCAAGGGTGCCACAAGAAAGATTGGGACAGGGTGTTCCACAGGGCCTGTGGCAACAGGACAAGGGGGGGACGGCTTTCAGCTGCAGGAGGCTGATTGAAGTTGGATCTGAGGAAGCTGCTCTCTTCCACTGAGGGTGCTGAGGCACTGGCCCAGGCTGTGGATGCTCCATCCTTGGGAACAGGGCTCTGAGCACCATGGTCTGGGGGAACGTTGCTAAGCATGGAACCAAAGGCTCTCTAGCTCAGTGGTCATGTCACAATCCATGTCCCATCTGGAACTGCCAGCAGCCAGCAAGCAGCACAACACAGCCGTTGGCCCTGGGCTCAGCACACGCTGCACGCTGCTCCTGCTGCTCCTGTCACCCTTCTTGTTCCTGCCCCCGAGACCTCATCTCATCAGTCTCAAAAGCTGCCTAAGGCCTGGATTGTGTCATCCATCCCTGCAGGATGCTCACATTTGTCCTGAGGAAGGTACGGTGCCATTCCATGGAGGTGGATCCCCCCAGCTGCCCGGGTGTGGGCTGGAGTTCTGGGGGGATGGGGTGGGACAGGGACCCCACTCTGAGGTTTTGCTACCTCTGCAGGCTGTTGCAGGTAGAGAAGACAAGATGGAGGTGGACAGACAGACTGATAGAGAGGAGAAGATGGAAGTGGAGGGAGAAAAGAGAGGAGAGGAAGAGATGGAGGTGGACACCATAATGGATACGGAGGAGGAGATGGAGGTGGATGGAGAACAGACTGGAGAGGAGGAGATGGAGGTTGATGAGGATGAGGAGATGGACGTGGAAATGGAAGAGTACACCCAGGAGATGGACATTGATGAGGAAGATGAAGAGGAGGCCATGGTCCTGGGATGAAGAGCGATGCCAGCAGCACGACAGGCATGTGGTCCCCACAGGCACAGTGGGTTCCCTGCAGCCAGGCTGGGGCGGGATTGGGCTGGGTGGTCCCTGCTCAGGCACGTGGTACCCAGTGCCTTGGGTTCTGCTGGCCATGCCCAGCCTGTCCTGTTCTTGCTTTGGGCCACACAAGCCCCATGGCAGTGCCTGGGGCCCAGCCCCCAGACCCAGCCAGCCTCAGCTCTGGCAGCAGAGTCCCAGTGTGCCAGCCTGGGGACACACGGAAGAGCCCTCTGTGCCTGACTGGAGTGACCATGGCACCTGCTTTTCTTCCCGGACTTATGGAGATCCTGGACTGAAATGGCACCTTTTTGTACATAGTTTTTAGAGTTTGTTCTTCTTTTTGGCATATAGGTTTTAGGGCTTCGTTTTGTCTTCTGTAAATACATTTCAAATATTGTTGTTAGATATGTTCTTAGGTATATACCTTCTATAAATTGTTGTTATTACAAATATTCTTACAAAAGTAAATGTGTTCTGTGTTTTCATTGCTGTTCTTATGTAAATAAACAACCTTGGGTTTTCACACCCCAGTTCTCTTTCCATTTGCTTCCGGCACAGGCAGTATTGGCCAAGTTGTGTTTTCCACTTGCTCCCGGTTCCCAGGGCTGGAGGTTCATGGGGGAGCTGGCACAGCCACCCCAGCAGTGGTCGTCCCACTCAGAGGGTTCCGCTGACAGAGGTCACTGTCTCCTTGCTGTCTCTCTGGACACACTGGGGAGCTGCAGGGGCGAATCCCAGCCTGCCCTGTCCCATGGGATCCCATGTTGGGACTCAATGTCCCAGCCCGGGTGAGCACTGGTTGTGGCCCTGGGCTCAGCATGGCAGGCCTGGTGCTCACAGCAGTGCAGACTTCAAGCTGGCCATGCACAGCTCCGTGTTTCTCCCAAAAATATCACTGCTGCAGCACATGGGGTTCCCCAGTGCTGGGCTTTTTATCCCCACTGCATGGAGGATAACATGGCAGGGCAAAGGATGGGATCCCATGTGGCCTCCAACCTGCCCTGATCCAGGCTGGGCACAGCCTGATGAAGGATGAGCACATCTCGCAGGGATATGGAAACCTCCCCTGAACACCCAGTTCAGGCAGAGCCTGAGCTCTTTTGTGGCTCTGGGCAGGAAGATGCTCAGGATCTCCCAGAGAGGCTCAGCGGGCAGTAGGATTGTGCCTGGATCTCGCTCTGGACATGCCAGTGGCTCAAGTGACAGCTGTGGGAATGATTTATAATGCACCGAGAGGGGCCACAGTCCTGCAAGGCTCTTACATCAGGAGCAAAGAGCAGCCTGCAGGGTGGGGAAGGCTGGAGCTGTAGCACTGTGTGCTCATCCCTCACCTTCATGGGGAGCTGCCCCCAGACTTGCTATGTATCACTTTGATGGTTCTCCTGTTGGGTGTATTTTGGAGCAGCTGTTATCTGTGGCTTTTTATGGTGATCCTGTGGAAAGCAGCCATTTACCTGCTGTGATGAACTCAAAACTAATACTAACTCTTCATTCCCTTTGGTTTTATTTGGGGTTTTTTTAGTCTCTTTGTTTGATTGGTTTGCATGGGTTCGTTTGTTTCTAGGTTTTGTCTGTTTTGGTTTGAGTCTTTTGTTTGCTTTTTCATAAGACTCAGGTGAAGTTGGCATAGCCAAAGTCAAGAGAATGGACACCAGGCTTGACTATCCAGAAATTACTTTTGGCTGGGTTTAACTGCATTCTCCAGGCTCAGGATGACCAGTCCATTTGCAGGATTTGCTCTGCAACATCAGCTTGCCCAGACTCTGCTCGGTGATTCACAAATGGAGAAGACAATGGATATTGTGCCAAGCTTCCTTTCAAACAGCCAAAAGTGCAACGGCATGAGAGAAAAAAAGAAAAAAACAGAGACTATATTCACCAATTAGAGCAGAAGCAGTGTCCCACCATCTTGCCTTCCACTCTTATTAATTTTGTACATTGAGAGGCAATCCTGGGCCTAAAGCTTCCGTCTCTCAGTTCCTGATGCCATTTGACTCCAGCCTGGACTCCCCCAGATCACACTGCCTGCTTTCCACGTGGGGCTGGGGATGCTCAGCCTGGAAAGAGGAGACCCTGGGGAGGCCTCACTGCAGCTCTGCAGGACTGCAAGGGTGCCACAAGAAAGATTGGGACAGGGTGTTCCACAGGGCCTGTGGCAACAGGACAAGGGGGGGACGGCTTTCAGCTGCAGGAGGCTGATTGAAGTTGGATCTGAGGAAGCTGCTCTCTTCCACTGAGGGTGCTGAGGCACTGGCCCAGGCTGTGGATGCTCCATCCTTGGGAACAGGGCTCTGAGCACCATGGTCTGGGGGAACGTTGCTAAGCATGGAACCAAAGGCTCTCTAGCTCAGTGGTCATGTCACAATCCATGTCCCATCTGGAACTGCCAGCAGCCAGCAAGCAGCACAACACAGCCGTTGGCCCTGCGCTCAGCACACGCTGCACGCTGCTCCTGCTGCTCCTGTCACCCTTCTTGTTCCTGCCCCCGAGACCTCATCTCATCAGTCTCAAAAGCTGCCTAAGGCCTGGATTGTGTCATCCATCCCTGCAGGATGCTCACATTTGTCCTGAGGAAGGTACGGTGCCATTCCATGGAGGTGGATCCCCCCAGCTGCCCGGGTGTGGGCTGGAGTTCTGGGGGGATGGGGTGGGACAGGGACCCCACTCTGAGGTTTTGCTACCTCTGCAGGCTGTTGCAGGTAGAGAAGACAAGATGGAGGTGGACAGACAGACTGATAGAGAGGAGAAGATGGAAGTGGAGGGAGAAAAGAGAGGAGAGGAAGAGATGGAGGTGGACACCATAATGGATACGGAGGAGGAGATGGAGGTGGATGGAGAACAGACTGGAGAGGAGGAGATGGAGGTTGATGAGGATGAGGAGATGGACGTGGAAATGGAAGAGTACACCCAGGAGATGGACATTGATGAGGAAGATGAAGAGGAGGCCATGGTCCTGGGATGAAGAGCGATGCCAGCAGCACGACAGGCATGTGGTCCCCACAGGCACAGTGGGTTCCCTGCAGCCAGGCTGGGGCGGGATTGGGCTGGGTGGTCCCTGCTCAGGCACGTGGTACCCAGTGCCTTGGGTTCTGCTGGCCATGCCCAGCCTGTCCTGTTCTTGCTTTGGGCCACACAAGCCCCATGGCAGTGCCTGGGGCCCAGCCCCCAGACCCAGCCAGCCTCAGCTCTGGCAGCAGAGTCCCAGTGTGCCAGCCTGGGGACACACGGAAGAGCCCTCTGTGCCTGACTGGAGTGACCATGGCACCTGCTTTTCTTCCCGGACTTATGGAGATCCTGGACTGAAATGGCACCTTTTTGTACATAGTTTTTAGAGTTTGTTCTTCTTTTTGGCATATAGGTTTTAGGGCTTCGTTTTGTCTTCTGTAAATACATTTCAAATATTGTTGTTAGATATGTTCTTAGGTATATACCTTCTATAAATTGTTGTTATTACAAATATTCTTACAAAAGTAAATGTGTTCTGTGTTTTCATTGCTGTTCTTATGTAAATAAACAACCTTGGGTTTTCACACCCCAGTTCTCTTTCCATTTGCTTCCGGCACAGGCAGTATTGGCCAAGTTGTGTTTTCCACTTGCTCCCGGTTCCCAGGGCTGGAGGTTCATGGGGGAGCTGGCACAGCCACCCCAGCAGTGGTCGTCCCACTCAGAGGGTTCCGCTGACAGAGGTCACTGTCTCCTTGCTGTCTCTCTGGACACACTGGGGAGCTGCAGGGGCGAATCCCAGCCTGCCCTGTCCCATGGGATCCCATGTTGGGACTCAATGTCCCAGCCCGGGTGAGCACTGGTTGTGGCCCTGGGCTCAGCATGGCAGGCCTGGTGCTCACAGCAGTGCAGACTTCAAGCTGGCCATGCACAGCTCCGTGTTTCTCCCAAAAATATCACTGCTGCAGCACATGGGGTTCCCCAGTGCTGGGCTTTTTATCCCCACTGCATGGAGGATAACATGGCAGGGCAAAGGATGGGATCCCATGTGGCCTCCAACCTGCCCTGATCCAGGCTGGGCACAGCCTGATGAAGGATGAGCACATCTCGCAGGGATATGGAAACCTCCCCTGAACACCCAGTTCAGGCAGAGCCTGAGCTCTTTTGTGGCTCTGGGCAGGAAGATGCTCAGGATCTCCCAGAGAGGCTCAGCGGGCAGTAGGATTGTGCCTGGATCTCGCTCTGGACATGCCAGTGGCTCAAGTGACAGCTGTGGGAATGATTTATAATGCACCGAGAGGGGCCACAGTCCTGCAAGGCTCTTACATCAGGAGCAAAGAGCAGCCTGCAGGGTGGGGAAGGCTGGAGCTGTAGCACTGTGTGCTCATCCCTCACCTTCATGGGGAGCTGCCCCCAGACTTGCTATGTATCACTTTGATGGTTCTCCTGTTGGGTGTATTTTGGAGCAGCTGTTATCTGTGGCTTTTTATGGTGATCCTGTGGAAAGCAGCCATTTACCTGCTGTGATGAACTCAAAACTAATACTAACTCTTCATTCCCGATGGTTTTATTTGGGGTTTTTTTAGTCTCTTTGTTTGATTGGTTTGCATGGGTTCGTTTGTTTCTAGGTTTTGTCTGTTTTGGTTTGAGTCTTTTGTTTGCTTTTTCATAAGACTCAGGTGAAGTTGGCATAGCCAAAGTCAAGAGAATGGACACCAGGCTTGACTATCCAGAAATTACTTTTGGCTGGGTTTAACTGCATTCTCCAGGCTCAGGATGACCAGTCCATTTGCAGGATTTGCTCTGCAACATCAGCTTGCCCAGACTCTGCTCGGTGATTCACAAATGGAGAAGACAATGGATATTGTGCCAAGCTTCCTTTCAAACAGCCAAAAGTGCAACGGCATGAGAGAAAAAAAGAAAAAAACAGAGACTATATTCACCAATTAGAGCAGAAGCAGTGTCCCACCATCTTGCCTTCCACTCTTATTAATTTTGTACATTGAGAGGCAATCCTGGGCCTAAAGCTTCCGTCTCTCAGTTCCTGATGCCATTTGACTCCAGCCTGGACTCCCCCAGATCACACTGCCTGCTTTCCACGTGGGGCTGGGGATGCTCAGCCTGGAAAGAGGAGACCCTGGGGAGGCCTCACTGCAGCTCTGCAGGACTGCAAGGGTGCCACAAGAAAGATTGGGACAGGGTGTTCCACAGGGCCTGTGGCAACAGGACAAGGGGGGGACGGCTTTCAGCTGCAGGAGGCTGATTGAAGTTGGATCTGAGGAAGCTGCTCTCTTCCACTGAGGGTGCTGAGGCACTGGCCCAGGCTGTGGATGCTCCATCCTTGGGAACAGGGCTCTGAGCACCATGGTCTGGGGGAACGTTGCTAAGCATGGAACCAAAGGCTCTCTAGCTCAGTGGTCATGTCACAATCCATGTCCCATCTGGAACTGCCAGCAGCCAGCAAGCAGCACAACACAGCCGTTGGCCCTGCGCTCAGCACACGCTGCACGCTGCTCCTGCTGCTCCTGTCACCCTTCTTGTTCCTGCCCCCGAGACCTCATCTCATCAGTCTCAAAAGCTGCCTAAGGCCTGGATTGTGTCATCCATCCCTGCAGGATGCTCACATTTGTCCTGAGGAAGGTACGGTGCCATTCCATGGAGGTGGATCCCCCCAGCTGCCCGGGTGTGGGCTGGAGTTCTGGGGGGATGGGGTGGGACAGGGACCCCACTCTGAGGTTTTGCTACCTCTGCAGGCTGTTGCAGGTAGAGAAGACAAGATGGAGGTGGACAGACAGACTGATAGAGAGGAGAAGATGGAAGTGGAGGGAGAAAAGAGAGGAGAGGAAGAGATGGAGGTGGACACCATAATGGATACGGAGGAGGAGATGGAGGTGGATGGAGAACAGACTGGAGAGGAGGAGATGGAGGTTGATGAGGATGAGGAGATGGACGTGGAAATGGAAGAGTACACCCAGGAGATGGACATTGATGAGGAAGATGAAGAGGAGGCCATGGTCCTGGGATGAAGAGCGATGCCAGCAGCACGACAGGCATGTGGTCCCCACAGGCACAGTGGGTTCCCTGCAGCCAGGCTGGGGCGGGATTGGGCTGGGTGGTCCCTGCTCAGGCACGTGGTACCCAGTGCCTTGGGTTCTGCTGGCCATGCCCAGCCTGTCCTGTTCTTGCTTTGGGCCACACAAGCCCCATGGCAGTGCCTGGGGCCCAGCCCCCAGACCCAGCCAGCCTCAGCTCTGGCAGCAGAGTCCCAGTGTGCCAGCCTGGGGACACACGGAAGAGCCCTCTGTGCCTGACTGGAGTGACCATGGCACCTGCTTTTCTTCCCGGACTTATGGAGATCCTGGACTGAAATGGCACCCTTTTGTACATAGTTTTTAGAGTTTGTTCTTCTTTTTGGCATATAGGTTTTAGGGCTTCGTTTTGTCTTCTGTAAATACATTTCAAATATTGTTGTTAGATATGTTCTTAGGTATATACCTTCTATAAATTGTTGTTATTACAAATATTCTTACAAAAGTAAATGTGTTCTGTGTTTTCATTGCTGTTCTTATGTAAATAAACAACCTTGGGTTTTCACACCCCAGTTCTCTTTCCATTTCCTTCCGGCACAGGCAGTATTGGCCAAGTTGTGTTTTCCACTTGCTCCCGGTTCCCAGGGCTGGAGGTTCATGGGGGAGCTGGCACAGCCACCCCAGCAGTGGTCGCCCCACTCAGAGGGTTCCGCTGACAGAGGTCACTGTCTCCTTGCTGTCTCTCTGGACACACTGGGGAGCTGCAGGGGCGAATCCCAGCGTGCCCTGTCCCATGGGATCCCATGTTGGGACTCAATGTCCCAGCCCGGGTGAGCACTGGTTGTGGCCCTGGACTCAGCATGGCAGGCCTGGTGCTCACAGCAGTGCAGACTTCAAGCTGGCCATGCACAGCTCCGTGTTTCTCCCAAAAATATCACTGCTGCAGCACCTGGGGTTCCCCAGTGCTGGGCTTTTTATCCCCACTGCATGGAGGATCACATGGCAGGGCAAAGGATGGGATCCCATGTGGCCTCCAACCTGCCCTGATCCAGGCTGGGCACAGCCTGATGAAGGATGAGCACATCTCGCAGGGATATGGAAACCTCCCCTGAACACCCAGTTCAGGCAGAGCCTGAGCTCTTTTGTGGCTCTGGGCAGGAAGATGCTCAGGATCTCCCAGAGAGGCTCAGCGGGCAGTAGGATTGTGCCTGGATCTCGCTCTGGACATGCCAGTGGCTCAAGTGACAGCTGTGGGAATGATTTATAATGCACCGAGAGGGGCCACAGTCCTGCAAGGCTCTTACATCAGGAGCAAAGAGCAGCCTGCAGGGTGGGGAAGGCTGGAGCTGTAGCACTGTGTGCTCATCCCTCACCTTCATGGGGAGCTGCCCCCAGACTTGCTATGTATCACTTTGATGGTTCTCCTGTTGGGTGTATTTTGGAGCAGCTGTTATCTGTGGCTTTTTATGGTGATCCTGTGGAAAGCAGCCATTTACCTGCTGTGATGAACTCAAAACTAATACTAACTCTTCATTCCCGATGGTTTTATTTGGGGTTTTTTTAGTCTCTTTGTTTGATTGGTTTGCATGGGTTCGTTTGTTTCTAGGTTTTGTCTGTTTTGGTTTGAGTCTTTTGTTTGCTTTTTCATAAGACTCAGGTGAAGTTGGCATAGCCAAAGTCAAGAGAATGGACACCAGGCTTGACTATCCAGAAATTACTTTTGGCTGGGTTTAACTGCATTCTCCAGGCTCAGGATGACCAGTCCATTTGCAGGATTTGCTCTGCAACATCAGCTTGCCCAGACTCTGCTCGGTGATTCACAAATGGAGAAGACAATGGATATTGTGCCAAGCTTCCTTTCAAACAGCCAAAAGTGCAACGGCATGAGAGAAAAAAAGAAAAAAACAGAGACTATATTCACCAATTAGAGCAGAAGCAGTGTCCCACCATCTTGCCTTCCACTCTTATTAATTTTGTACATTGAGAGGCAATCCTGGGCCTAAAGCTTCCGTCTCTCAGTTCCTGATGCCATTTGACTCCAGCCTGGACTCCCCCAGATCACACTGCCTGCTTTCCACGTGGGGCTGGGGATGCTCAGCCTGGAAAGAGGAGACCCTGGGGAGGCCTCACTGCAGCTCTGCAGGACTGCAAGGGTGCCACAAGAAAGATTGGGACAGGGTGTTCCACAGGGCCTGTGGCAACAGGACAAGGGGGGGACGGCTTTCAGCTGCAGGAGGCTGATTGAAGTTGGATCTGAGGAAGCTGCTCTCTTCCACTGAGGGTGCTGAGGCACTGGCCCAGGCTGTGGATGCTCCATCCTTGGGAACAGGGCTCTGAGCACCATGGTCTGGGGGAACGTTGCTAAGCATGGAACCAAAGGCTCTCTAGCTCAGTGGTCATGTCACAATCCATGTCCCATCTGGAACTGCCAGCAGCCAGCAAGCAGCACAACACAGCCGTTGGCCCTGGGCTCAGCACACGCTGCACGCTGCTCCTGCTGCTCCTGTCACCCTTCTTGTTCCTGCCCCCGAGACCTCATCTCATCAGTCTCAAAAGCTGCCTAAGGCCTGGATTGTGTCATCCATCCCTGCAGGATGCTCACATTTGTCCTGAGGAAGGTACGGTGCCATTCCATGGAGGTGGATCCCCCCAGCTGCCCGGGTGTGGGCTGGAGTTCTGGGGGGATGGGGTGGGACAGGGACCCCACTCTGAGGTTTTGCTACCTCTGCAGGCTGTTGCAGGTAGAGAAGACAAGATGGAGGTGGACAGACAGACTGATAGAGAGGAGAAGATGGAAGTGGAGGGAGAAAAGAGAGGAGAGGAAGAGATGGAGGTGGACACCATAATGGATACGGAGGAGGAGATGGAGGTGGATGGAGAACAGACTGGAGAGGAGGAGATGGAGGTTGATGAGGATGAGGAGATGGACGTGGAAATGGAAGAGTACACCCAGGAGATGGACATTGATGAGGAAGATGAAGAGGAGGCCATGGTCCTGGGATGAAGAGCGATGCCAGCAGCACGACAGGCATGTGGTCCCCACAGGCACAGTGGGTTCCCTGCAGCCAGGCTGGGGCGGGATTGGGCTGGGTGGTCCCTGCTCAGGCACGTGGTACCCAGTGCCTTGGGTTCTGCTGGCCATGCCCAGCCTGTCCTGTTCTTGCTTTGGGCCACACAAGCCCCATGGCAGTGCCTGGGGCCCAGCCCCCAGACCCAGCCAGCCTCAGCTCTGGCAGCAGAGTCCCAGTGTGCCAGCCTGGGGACACACGGAAGAGCCCTCTGTGCCTGACTGGAGTGACCATGGCACCTGCTTTTCTTCCCGGACTTATGGAGATCCTGGACTGAAATGGCACCCTTTTGTACATAGTTTTTAGAGTTTGTTCTTCTTTTTGGCATATAGGTTTTAGGGCTTCGTTTTGTCTTCTGTAAATACATTTCAAATATTGTTGTTAGATATGTTCTTAGGTATATACCTTCTATAAATTGTTGTTATTACAAATATTCTTACAAAAGTAAATGTGTTCTGTGTTTTCATTGCTGTTCTTATGTAAATAAACAACCTTGGGTTTTCACACCCCAGTTCTCTTTCCATTTGCTTCCGGCACAGGCAGTATTGGCCAAGTTGTGTTTTCCACTTGCTCCCGGTTCCCAGGGCTGGAGGTTCATGGGGGAGCTGGCACAGCCACCCCAGCAGTGGTCGTCCCACTCAGAGGGTTCCGCTGACAGAGGTCACTGTCTCCTTGCTGTCTCTCTGGACACACTGGGGAGCTGCAGGGGCGAATCCCAGCGTGCCCTGTCCCATGGGATCCCATGTTGGGACTCAATGTCCCAGCCCGGGTGAGCACTGGTTGTGGCCCTGGGCTCAGCATGGCAGGCCTGGTGCTCACAGCAGTGCAGACTTCAAGCTGGCCATGCACAGCTCCGTGTTTCTCCCAAAAATATCACTGCTGCAGCACCTGGGGTTCCCCAGTGCTGGGCTTTTTATCCCCACTGCATGGAGGATCACATGGCAGGGCAAAGGATGGGATCCCATGTGGCATCCAACCTGCCCTGATCCAGGCTGGGCACAGCCTGATGAAGGATGAGCACATCTCGCAGGGATATGGAAACCTCCCCTGAACACCCAGTTCAGGCAGAGCCTGAGCTCTTTTGTGGCTCTGGGCAGGAAGATGCTCAGGATCTCCCAGAGAGGCTCAGCGGGCAGTAGGATTGTGCCTGGATCTCGCTCTGGACATGCCAGTGGCTCAAGTGACAGCTGTGGGAATGATTTATAATGCACCGAGAGGGGCCACAGTCCTGCAAGGCTCTTACATCAGGAGCAAAGAGCAGCCTGCAGGGTGGGGAAGGCTGGAGCTGTAGCACTGTGTGCTCATCCCTCACCTTCATGGGGAGCTGCCCCCAGACTTGCTATGTATCACTTTGATGGTTCTCCTGTTGGGTGTATTTTGGAGCAGCTGTTATCTGTGGCTTTTTATGGTGATCCTGTGGAAAGCAGCCATTTACCTGCTGTGATGAACTCAAAACTAATACTAACTCTTCATTCCCTTTGGTTTTATTTGGGGTTTTTTTAGTCTCTTTGTTTGATTGGTTTGCATGGGTTCGTTTGTTTCTAGGTTTTGTCTGTTTTGGTTTGAGTCTTTTGTTTGCTTTTTCATAAGACTCAGGTGAAGTTGGCATAGCCAAAGTCAAGAGAATGGACACCAGGCTTGACTATCCAGAAATTACTTTTGGCTGGGTTTAACTGCATTCTCCAGGCTCAGGATGACCAGTCCATTTGCAGGATTTGCTCTGCAACATCAGCTTGCCCAGACTCTGCTCGGTGATTCACAAATGGAGAAGACAATGGATATTGTGCCAAGCTTCCTTTCAAACAGCCAAAAGTGCAACGGCATGAGAGAAAAAAAGAAAAAAACAGAGACTATATTCACCAATTAGAGCAGAAGCAGTGTCCCACCATCTTGCCTTCCACTCTTATTAATTTTGTACATTGAGAGGCAATCCTGGGCCTAAAGCTTCCGTCTCTCAGTTCCTGATGCCATTTGACTCCAGCCTGGACTCCCCCAGATCACACTGCCTGCTTTCCACGTGGGGCTGGGGATGCTCAGCCTGGAAAGAGGAGACCCTGGGGAGGCCTCACTGCAGCTCTGCAGGACTGCAAGGGTGCCACAAGAAAGATTGGGACAGGGTGTTCCACAGGGCCTGTGGCAACAGGACAAGGGGGGGACGGCTTTCAGCTGCAGGAGGCTGATTGAAGTTGGATCTGAGGAAGCTGCTCTCTTCCACTGAGGGTGCTGAGGCACTGGCCCAGGCTGTGGATGCTCCATCCTTGGGAACAGGGCTCTGAGCACCATGGTCTGGGGGAACGTTGCTAAGCATGGAACCAAAGGCTCTCTAGCTCAGTGGTCATGTCACAATCCATGTCCCATCTGGAACTGCCAGCAGCCAGCAAGCAGCACAACACAGCCGTTGGCCCTGGGCTCAGCACACGCTGCACGCTGCTCCTGCTGCTCCTGTCACCCTTCTTGTTCCTGCCCCCGAGACCTCATCTCATCAGTCTCAAAAGCTGCCTAAGGCCTGGATTGTGTCATCCATCCCTGCAGGATGCTCACATTTGTCCTGAGGAAGGTACGGTGCCATTCCATGGAGGTGGATCCCCCCAGCTGCCCGGGTGTGGGCTGGAGTTCTGGGGGGATGGGGTGGGACAGGGACCCCACTCTGAGGTTTTGCTACCTCTGCAGGCTGTTGCAGGTAGAGAAGACAAGATGGAGGTGGACAGACAGACTGATAGAGAGGAGAAGATGGAAGTGGAGGGAGAAAAGAGAGGAGAGGAAGAGATGGAGGTGGGCACCATAATGGATACGGAGGAGGAGATGGAGGTGGATGGAGAACAGACTGGAGAGGAGGAGATGGAGGTTGATGAGGATGAGGAGATGGACGTGGAAATGGAAGAGTACACCCAGGAGATGGACATTGATGAGGAAGATGAAGAGGAGGCCATGGTCCTGGGATGAAGAGCGATGCCAGCAGCAGGACAGGCATGTGGTCCCCACAGGCACAGTGGGTTCCCTGCAGCCAGGCTGGGGCGGGATTGGGCTGGGTGGTCCCTGCTCAGGCACGTGGTACCCAGTGCCTTGGGTTCTGCTGGCCATGCCCAGCCTGTCCTGTTCTTGCTTTGGGCCACACAAGCCCCATGGCAGTGCCTGGGGCCCAGCCCCCAGACCCAGCCAGCCTCAGCTCTGGCAGCAGAGTCCCAGTGTGCCAGCCTGGGGACACACGGAAGAGCCCTCTGTGCCTGACTGGAGTGACCATGGCACCTGCTTTTCTTCCCGGACTTATGGAGATCCTGGACTGAAATGGCACCTTTTTGTACATAGTTTTTAGAGTTTGTTCTTCTTTTTGGCATATAGGTTTTAGGGCTTCGTTTTGTCTTCTGTAAATACATTTCAAATATTGTTGTTAGATATGTTCTTAGGTATATACCTTCTATAAATTGTTGTTATTACAAATATTCTTACAAAAGTAAATGTGTTCTGTGTTTTCATTGCTGTTCTTATGTAAATAAACAACCTTGGGTTTTCACACCCCAGTTCTCTTTCCATTTGCTTCCGGCACAGGCAGTATTGGCCAAGTTGTGTTTTCCACTTGCTCCCGGTTCCCAGGGCTGGAGGTTCATGGGGGAGCTGGCACAGCCACCCCAGCAGTGGTCGTCCCACTCAGAGGGTTCCGCTGACAGAGGTCACTGTCTCCTTGCTGTCTCTCTGGACACACTGGGGAGCTGCAGGGGCGAATCCCAGCCTGCCCTGTCCCATGGGATCCCATGTTGGGACTCAATGTCCCAGCCCGGGTGAGCACTGGTTGTGGCCCTGGGCTCAGCATGGCAGGCCTGGTGCTCACAGCAGTGCAGACTTCAAGCTGGCCATGCACAGCTCCGTGTTTCTCCCAAAAATATCACTGCTGCAGCACCTGGGGTTCCCCAGTGCTGGGCTTTTTATCCCCACTGCATGGAGGATCACATGGCAGGGCAAAGGATGGGATCCCATGTGGCCTCCAACCTGCCCTGATCCAGGCTGGGCACAGCCTGATGAAGGATGAGCACATCTCGCAGGGATATGGAAACCTCCCCTGAACACCCAGTTCAGGCAGAGCCTGAGCTCTTTTGTGGCTCTGGGCAGGAAGATGCTCAGGATCTCCCAGAGAGGCTCAGCGGGCAGTAGGATTGTGCCTGCATCTCGCTCTGGACATGCCAGTGGCTCAAGTGACAGCTGTGGGAATGATTTATAATGCACCGAGAGGGGCCACAGTCCTGCAAGGCTCTTACATCAGGAGCAAAGAGCAGCCTGCAGGGTGGGGAAGGCTGGAGCTGTAGCACTGTGTGCTCATCCCTCACCTTCATGGGGAGCTGCCCCCAGACTTGCTATGTATCACTTTGATGGTTCTCCTGTTGGGTGTATTTTGGAGCAGCTGTTATCTGTGGCTTTTTATGGTGATCCTGTGGAAAGCAGCCATTTACCTGCTGTGATGAACTCAAAACTAATACTAACTCTTCATTCCCTTTGGTTTTATTTGGGGTTTTTTTAGTCTCTTTGTTTGATTGGTTTGCATGGGTTCGTTTGTTTCTAGGTTTTGTCTGTTTTGGTTTGAGTCTTTTGTTTGCTTTTTCATAAGACTCAGGTGAAGTTGGCATAGCCAAAGTCAAGAGAATGTACACCAGGCTTGACTTTCCAGAAATTACTTTTGGCTGGGTTTAACTGCATTCTCCAGGCTCAGGATGACCAGTCCATTTGCAGGATTTGCTCTGCAACATCAGCTTGCCCAGACTCTGCTCGGTGATTCACAAATGGAGAAGACAATGGATATTGTGCCAAGCTTCCTTTCAAACAGCCAAAAGTGCAACGGCATGAGAGAAAAAAAGAAAAAAACAGAGACTATATTCACCAATTAGAGCAGAAGCAGTGTCCCACCATCTTGCCTTCCACTCTTATTAATTTTGTACATTGAGAGGCAATCCTGGGCCTAAAGCTTCCGTCTCTCAGTTCCTGATGCCATTTGACTCCAGCCTGGACTCCCCCAGATCACACTGCCTGCTTTCCACGTGGGGCTGGGGATGCTCAGCCTGGAAAGAGGAGACCCTGGGGAGGCCTCACTGCAGCTCTGCAGGACTGCAAGGGTGCCACAAGAAAGATTGGGACAGGGTGTTCCACAGGGCCTGTGGCAACAGGACAAGTGGGGGACGGCTTTCAGCTGCAGGAGGCTGATTGAAGTTGGATCTGAGGAAGCTGCTCTCTTCCACTGAGGGTGCTGAGGCACTGGCCCAGGCTGTGGATGCTCCATCCTTGGGAACAGGGCTCTGAGCACCATGGTCTGGGGGAACGTTGCTAAGCATGGAACCAAAGGCTCTCTAGCTCAGTGGTCATGTCACAATCCATGTCCCATCTGGAACTGCCAGCAGCCAGCAAGCAGCACAACACAGCCGTTGGCCCTGGGCTCAGCACACGCTGCACGCTGCTCCTGCTGCTCCTGTCACCCTTCTTGTTCCTGCCCCCGAGACCTCATCTCATCAGTCTCAAAAGCTGCCTAAGGCCTGGATTGTGTCATCCATCCCTGCAGGATGCTCACATTTGTCCTGAGGAAGGTACGGTGCCATTCCATGGAGGTGGATCCCCCCAGCTGCCCGGGTGTGGGCTGGAGTTCTGGGGGGATGGGGTGGGACAGGGACCCCACTCTGAGGTTTTGCTACCTCTGCAGGCTGTTGCAGGTAGAGAAGACAAGATGGAGGTGGACAGACAGACTGATAGAGAGGAGAAGATGGAAGTGGAGGGAGAAAAGAGAGGAGAGGAAGAGATGGAGGTGGGCACCATAATGGATACGGAGGAGGAGATGGAGGTGGATGGAGAACAGACTGGAGAGGAGGAGATGGAGGTTGATGAGGATGAGGAGATGGACGTGGAAATGGAAGAGTACACCCAGGAGATGGACATTGATGAGGAAGATGAAGAGGAGGCCATGGTCCTGGGATGAAGAGCGATGCCAGCAGCAGGACAGGCATGTGGTCCCCACAGGCACAGTGGGTTCCCTGCAGCCAGGCTGGGGCGGGATTGGGCTGGCTGGTCCCTGCTCAGGAACGTGGTACCCAGTGCCTTGGGTTCTGCTGGCCATGCCCAGCCTGTCCTGTTCTTGCTTTGGGCCACACAAGCCCCATGGCAGTGCCTGGGGCCCAGCCCCCAGACCCAGCCAGCCTCAGCTCTGGCAGCAGAGTCCCAGTGTGCCAGCCTGGGGACACACGGAAGAGCCCTCTGTGCCTGACTGGAATGACCATGGCACCTGCTTTTCTTCCCGGACTTATGGAGATCCTGGACTGAAATGGCACCTTTTTGTACATAGTTTTTAGAGTTTGTTCTTCTTTTTGGCATATAGGTTTTAGGGCTTCGTTTTGTCTTCTGTAAATACATTTCAAATATTGTTGTTAGATATGTTCTTAGGTATATACCTTCTATAAATTGTTGTTATTACAAATATTCTTACAAAAGTAAATGTGTTCTGTGTTTTCATTGCTGTTCTTATGTAAATAAACAACCTTGGGTTTTCACACCCCAGTTCTCTTTCCATTTGCTTCTGGCACAGGCAGTATTGGCCAAGTTGTGTTTTCCACTTGCTCCCGGTTCCCAGGGCTGGAGGTTCATGGGGGAGCTGGCACAGCCACCCCAGCAGTGGTCGTCCCACTCAGAGGGTTCCGCTGACAGAGGTCACTGTCTCCTTGCTGTCTCTCTGGACACACTGGGGAGCTGCAGGGGCGAATCCCAGCGTGCCCTGTCCCATGGGATCCCATGTTGGGACTCAATGTCCCAGCCCGGGTGAGCACTGGTTGTGGCCCTGGGCTCAGCATGGCAGGCCTGGTGCTCACAGCAGTGCAGACTTCAAGCTGGCCATGCACAGCTCCGTGTTTCTCCCAAAAATATCACTGCTGCAGCACCTGGGGTTCCCCAGTGCTGGGCTTTTTATCCCCACTGCATGGAGGATAACATGGCAGGGCAAAGGATGGGATCCCATGTGGCCTCCAACCTGCCCTGATCCAGGCTGGGCACAGCCTGATGAAGGATGAGCACATCTCACAGGGATATGGAAACCTCCCCTGAACACCCAGTTCAGGCAGAGCCTGAGCTCTTTTGTGGCTCTGGGCAGGAAGATGCTCAGGATCTCCCAGAGAGGCTCAGCGGGCAGTAGGATTGTGCCTGCATCTCGCTCTGGACATGCCAGTGGCTCAAGTGACAGCTGTGGGAATGATTTATAATGCACCGAGAGGGGCCACAGTCCTGCAAGGCTCTTACATCAGGAGCAAAGAGCAGCCTGCAGGGTGGGGAAGGCTGGAGCTGTAGCACTGTGTGCTCATCCCTCACCTTCATGGGGAGCTGCCCCCAGACTTGCTATGTATCACTTTGATGGTTCTCCTGTTGGGTGTATTTTGGAGCAGCTGTTATCTGTGGCTTTTTATGGTGATCCTGTGGAAAGCAGCCATTTACCTGCTGTGATGAACTCAAAACTAATACTAACTCTTCATTCCCTTTGGTTTTATTTGGGGTTTTTTTAGTCTCTTTGTTTGATTGGTTTGCATGAGTTCGTTTGTTTCTAGGTTTTGTCTGTTTTGGTTTGAGTCTTTTGTTTGCTTTTTCATAAGAATCAGGTGAAGTTGGCATAGCCAAAGTCAAGAGAATGTACACCAGGCTTGACTTTCCAGAAATTACTTTTGGCTGGGTTTAACTGCATTCTCCAGGCTCAGGATGACCAGTCCATTTGCAGGATTTGCTCTGCAACATCAGCTTGCCCAGACTCTGTTCGGTGATTCACAAATGGAGAAGACAATGGATATTGTGCCAAGCTTCCTTTCAAACAGCCAAAAGTGCAACGGCATGAGAGAAAAAAAGAAAAAAACAGAGACTATATTCACCAATTAGAGCAGAAGCAGTGTCCCACCATCTTGCCTTCCACTCTTATTAATTTTGTACATTGAGAGGCAATCCTGGGCCTAAAGCTTCCGTCTCTCAGTTCCTGATGCCATTTGACTCCAGCCTGGACTCCCCCAGATCACACTGCCTGCTTTCCACGTGGGGCTGGGGATGCTCAGCCTGGAAAGAGGAGACCCTGGGGAGGCCTCACTGCAGCTCTGCAGGACTGCAAGGGTGCCACAAGAAAGATTGGGACAGGGTGTTCCACAGGGCCTGTGGCAACAGGACAAGGGGGGGACGGCTTTCAGCTGCAGGAGGCTGATTGAAGTTGGATCTGAGGAAGCTGCTCTCTTCCACTGAGGGTGCTGAGGCACTGGCCCAGGCTGTGGATGCTCCATCCTTGGGAACAGGGCTCTGAGCACCATGGTCTGGGGGAACGTTGCTAAGCATGGAACCAAAGGCTCTCTAGCTCAGTGGTCATGTCACAATCCATGTCCCATCTGGAACTGCCAGCAGCCAGCAAGCAGCACAACACAGCCGTTGGCCCTGGGCTCAGCACACGCTGCACGCTGCTCCTGCTGCTCCTGTCACCCTTCTTGTTCCTGCCCCCGAGACCTCATCTCATCAGTCTCAAAAGCTGCCTAAGGCCTGGATTGTGTCATCCATCCCTGCAGGATGCTCACATTTGTCCTGAGGAAGGTACGGTGCCATTCCATGGAGGTGGATCCCCCCAGCTGCCCGGGTGTGGGCTGGAGTTCTGGGGGGATGGGGTGGGACAGGGACCCCACTCTGAGGTTTTGCTACCTCTGCAGGCTGTTGCAGGTAGAGAAGACAAGATGGAGGTGGACAGACAGACTGATAGAGAGGAGAAGATGGAAGTGGAGGGAGAAAAGAGAGGAGAGGAAGAGATGGAGGTGGGCACCATAATGGATACGGAGGAGGAGATGGAGGTGGATGGAGAACAGACTGGAGAGGAAGAGATGGAGGTTGATGAGGATGAGGAGATGGACGTGGAAATGGAAGAGTACACCCAGGAGATGGACATTGATGAGGAAGATGAAGAGGAGGCCATGGTCCTGGGATGAAGAGCAATGCCAGCAGCAGGACAGGCATGTGGTCCCCACAGGCACAGTGGGTTCCCTGCAGCCAGGCTGGGGCGGGATTGGGCTGGCTGGTCCCTGCTCAGGAACGTGGTACCCAGTGCCTTGGGTTCTGCTGGCCATGCCCAGCCTGTCCTGTTCTTGCTTTGGGCCACACAAGCCCCATGGCAGTGCCTGGGGCCCAGCCCCCAGACCCAGCCAGCCTCAGCTCTGGCAGCAGAGTCCCAGTGTGCCAGCCTGGGGACACACGGAAGAGCCCTCTGTGCCTGACTGGAGTGACCATGGCACCTGCTTTTCTTCCCGGACTTATGGAGATCCTGGACTGAAATGGCACCTTTTTGTACATAGTTTTTAGAGTTTGTTCTTGTTTTTGGCATATAGGTTTTAGGGCTTCGTTTTGTCTTCTGTAAATACATTTCAAATATTGTTGTTAGATATGTTCTTAGGTATATACCTTCTATAAATTGTTGTTATTACAAATATTCTTACAAAAGTAAATGTGTTCTGTGTTTTCATTGCTGTTCTTATGTAAATAAACAACCTTGGGTTTTCACACCCCAGTTCTCTTTCCATTTGCTTCCAGCACAGGCAGTATTGGCCAAGTTGTGTTTTCCACTTGCTCCCGGTTCCCAGGGCTGGAGGTTCATGGGGGACCTGGCACAGCCACCCCAGCAGTGGTTGTCCCACTCAGAGGGTTCCGCTGACAGAGGTCACTGTCTCCTTGCTGTCTCTCTGGACACACTGGGGAGCTGCAGGGGCGAATCCCAGCCTGCCCTGTCCCATGGGATCCCATGTTGGGACTCAATGTCCCAGCCCGGGTGAGCACTGGTTGTGGCCCTGGGCTCAGCATGGCAGGCCTGGTGCTCACAGCAGTGCAGACTTCAAGCTGGCCATGCACAGCTCCGTGTTTCTCCCAAAAATATCACTGCTGCAGCACATGGGGTTCCCCAGTGCTGGGCTTTTTATCCCCACTGCATGGAGGATCACATGGCAGGGCAAAGGATGGATCCCATGTGGCATCCAACCTGCCCTGATCCAGGCTGGGCACAGCCTGATGAAGGATGAGCACATCTCGCAGGGATATGGAAACCTCCCCTGAAAACCCAGTTCAGGCAGAGCCTGAGCTCTTTTGTGGCTCTGGGCAGGAAGATGCTCAGGATCTCCCAGAGAGGCTCAGCGGGCAGTAGGATTGTGCCTGGATCTCGCTCTGGACATGCCAGTGGCTCAAGTGACAGCTGTGGGAATGATTTATAATGCACCGAGAGGGGCCACAGTCCTGCAAGGCTCTTACATCAGGAGCAAAGAGCAGCCTGCAGGGTGGGGAAGGCTGGAGCTGTAGCACTGTGTGCTCATCCCTCACCTTCATGGGGAGCTGCCCCCAGACTTGCTATGTATCACTTTGATGGTTCTCCTGTTGGGTGTATTTTGGAGCAGCTGTTATCTGTGGCTTTTTATGGTGATCCTGTGGAAAGCAGCCATTTACCTGCTGTGATGAACTCAAAACTAATACTAACTCTGCATTCCCTTTGGTTTTATTTGGGGTTTTTTTAGTCTCTTTGTTTGATTGGTTTGCATGGGTTCGTTTGTTTCTAGGTTTTGTCTGTTTTGGTTTGAGTCTTTTGTTGTCTTTTTCATAAGACTCAGGTGAAGTTGGCATAGCCAAAGTCAAGAGAATGTACACCAGGCTTGACTTTCCAGAAATTACTTTTGGCTGGGTTTAACTGCATTCTCCAGGCTCAGGATGACCAGTCCATTTGCAGGATTTGCTCTGCAACATCAGCTTGCCCAGACTCTGCTCGGTGATTCACAAATGGAGAAGACAATGGATATTGTGCCAAGCTTCCTTTCAAACAGCCAAAACTGCAACGGCATGAGAGAAAAAAAGAAAAAAACAGAGACTATATTCACCAATTAGAGCAGAAGCAGTGTCCCACCATCTTGCCCTCCACTCTTATTAATTTTGTACATTGAGAGGCAATCCTGGGCCTAAAGCTTCCGTCTCTCAGTTCCTGATGCCATTTGACTCCAGCCTGGACTCCCCCTGATCACACTGCCTGCTTTCCACGTGGGGCTGGGGATGCTCAGCCTGGAAAGAGGAGACCCTGGGGAGGCCTCACTGCAGCTCTGCAGGACTGCAAGGGTGCCACAAGAAAGATTGGGACAGGGTGTTCCACAGGGCCTGTGGCAACAGGACAAGGGGGGGACGGCTTTCAGCTGCAGGAGGCTGATTGAAGTTGGATCTGAGGAAGCTGCTCTCTTCCACTGAGGGTGCTGAGGCACTGGCCCAGGCTGTGGATGCTCCATCCTTGGGAACAGGGCTCTGAGCACCATGGTCTGGGGGAACGTTGCTAAGCATGGAACCAAAGGCTCTCTAGCTCAGTGGTCATGTCACAATCCATGTCCCATCTGGAACTGCCAGCAGCCAGCAAGCAGCACAACACAGCCGTTGGCCCTGGGCTCAGCACACGCTGCACGCTGCTCCTGCTGCTCCTGTCACCCTTCTTGTTCCTGCCCCCGAGACCTCATCTCATCAGTCTCAAAAGCTGCCTAAGGCCTGGATTGTGTCATCCATCCCTGCAGGATGCTCACATTTGTCCTGAGGAAGGTACGGTGCCATTCCATGGAGGTGGATCCCCCCAGCTGCCCGGGTGTGGGCTGGAGTTCTGGGGGGATGGGGTGGGACAGGGACCCCACTCTGAGGTTTTGCTACCTCTGCAGGCTGTTGCAGGTAGAGAAGACAAGATGGAGGTGGACAGACAGACTGATAGAGAGGAGAAGATGGAAGTGGAGGGAGAAAAGAGAGGAGAGGAAGAGATGGAGGTGGACACCATAATGGATACGGAGGAGGAGATGGAGGTGGATGGAGAACAGACTGGAGAGGAAGAGATGGAGGTTGATGAGGATGAGGAGATGGACGTGGAAATGGAAGAGTACACCGAGGAGATGGACATTGATGAGGAAGATGAAGAGGAGGCCATGGTCCTGGGATGAAGAGCGATGCCAGCAGCAGGACAGGCATGTGGTCCCCACAGGCACAGTGGGTTCCCTGCAGCCAGGCTGGGGCGGGATTGGGCTGGCTGGTCCCTGCTCAGGCACGTGGTACCCCAGTGCCTTGGGTTCTGCTGGCCATGCCCAGCCTGTCCTGTTCTTGCTTTGGGCCACACAAGCCCCATGGCAGTGCCTGGGGCCTAGCCCCCAGAGCCAGCCAGCCTCAGCTCTGGCAGCAGAGTCCCAGTGTGCCAGCCTGGGGACACACGGAAGAGCCCTCTGTGCCTGACTGGAGTGACCATGGCACCTGCTTTTCTTCCCGGACTTATGGAGATCCTGGACTGAAATGGCACCTTTTTGTACATAGTTTTTAGAGTTTGTTCTTGTTTTTGGCATATAGGTTTTAGGGCTTCGTTTTGTCTTCTGTAAATACATTTCAAATATTGTTAGATATGTTCTTAGGTATATACCTTCTATAAATTGTTGTTATTACAAATATTCTTACAAAAGTAAATGTGTTCTGTGTTTTCATTGCTGTTCTTATGTAAATAAACAACCTTGGGTTTTCACACCCCAGTTCTCTTTCCATTTCCTTCCGGCACAGGCAGTATTGGCCAAGTTGTGTTTTCCACTTGCTCCCGGTTCCCAGGGCTGGAGGTTCATGGGGGAGCTGGCACAGCCACCCCAGCAGTGGTCGTCCCACTCAGAGGGTTCCGCTGACAGAGGTCACTGTCTCCTTGCTGTCTCTCTGGACACACTGGGGAGCTGCAGGGGCGAATCCCAGCGTGCCCTGTCCCATGGGATCCCATGTTGGGACTCAATGTCCCAGCCCGGGTGAGCACTGGTTGTGGCCCTGGGCTCAGCATGGCAGGCCTGGTGCTCACAGCAGTGCAGACTTCAAGCTGGCCATGCACAGCTCCGTGTTTCTCCCAAAAATATCACTGCTGCAGCACCTGGGGTTCCCCAGTGCTGGGCTTTTTATCCCCACTGCATGGAGGATAACATGGCAGGGCAAAGGATGGGATCCCATGTGGCCTCCAACCTGCCCTGATCCAGGCTGGGCACAGCCTGATGAAGGATGAGCACATCTCGCAGGGATATGGAAACCTCCCCTGAACACCCAGTTCAGGCAGAGCCTGAGCTCTTTTGTGGCTCTGGGCAGGAAGATGCTCAGGATTTCCCAGAGAGGCTCAGCGGGCAGTAGGATTGTGCCTGCATCTCGCTCTGGACATGCCAGTGGCTCAAGTGACAGCTGTGGGAATGATTTATAATGCACCGAGAGGGGCCACAGTCCTGCAAGGCTCTTACATCAGGAGCAAAGAGCAGCCTGCAGGGTGTGGAAGGCTGGAGCTGTAGCACTGTGTGCTCATCCCTCACCTTAATGGGGAGCTGCCCCCAGACTTGCTATGTATCACTTTGATGGTTCTCCTGTTGGGTGTATTTTGGAGCAGCTGTTATCTGTGGCTTTTTATGGTGATCCTGTGGAAAGCAGCCATTTACCTGCTGTGATGAACTCAAAACTAATACTAACTCTTCATTCCCGATGGTTTTATTTGGGGTTTTTTTAGTCTCTTTGTTTGATTGGTTTGCATGGGTTCGTTTGTTTCTAGGTTTTGTCTGTTTTGGTTTGAGTCTTTTGTTTGCTTTTTCATAAGACTCAGGTGAAGTTGGCATAGCCAAAGTCAAGAGAATGGACACCAGGCTTGACTTTCCAGAAATTACTTTTGGCTGGGTTTAACTGCATTCTCCAGGCTCAGGATGACCAGTCCATTTGCAGGATTTGCTCTGCAACATCAGCTTGCCCAGACTCTGCTCGGTGATTCACAAATGGAGAAGACAATGGATATTGTGCCAAGCTTCCTTTCAAACAGCCAAAACTGCAACGGCATGAGAGAAAAAAAGAAAAAAACAGAGACTATATTCACCAATTAGAGCAGAAGCAGTGTCCCACCATCTTGCCCTCCACTCTTATTAATTTTGTACATTGAGAGGCAATCCTGGGCCTGAAGCTTCCGTCTCTCAGTTCCTGATGCCATTTGACTCCAGCCTGGACTCCCCCAGATCACACTGCCTGCTTTCCACGTGGGGCTGGGGATGCTCAGCCTGGAAAGAGGAGACTCTGGGGAGGCCTCACTGCAGCTCTGCAGGACTGCAAGGGTGCCACAAGAAAGATTGGGACAGGGTGTTCCACAGGGCCTGTGGCAACAGGACAAGGGGGGGACGGCTTTCAGCTGCAGGAGGCTGATTGAAGTTGGATCTGAGGAAGCTGCTCTCTTCCACTGAGGGTGCTGAGGCACTGGCCCAGGCTGTGGATGCTCCATCCTTGGGAACAGGGCTCTGAGCACCATGGTCTGGGGGAACGTTGCTAAGCATGGAACCAAAGGCTCTCTAGCTCAGTGGTCATGTCACAATCCATGTCCCATCTGGAACTGCCAGCAGCCAGCAAGCAGCACAACACAGCCGTTGGCCCTGCGCTCAGCACACGCTGCACGCTGCTCCTGCTGCTCCTGTCACCCTTCTTGTTCCTGCCCCCGAGACCTCATCTCATCAGTCTCAAAAGCTGCCTAAGGCCTGGATTGTGTCATCCATCCCTGCAGGATGCTCACATTTGTCCTGAGGAAGGTACGGTGCCATTCCATGGAGGTGGATCCCCCCAGCTGCCCGGGTGTGGGCTGGAGTTCTGGGGGGATGGGGTGGGACAGGGACCCCACTCTGAGGTTTTGCTACCTCTGCAGGCTGTTGCAGGTAGAGAAGACAAGATGGAGGTGGACAGACAGACTGATAGAGAGGAGAAGATGGAAGTGGAGGGAGAAAAGAGAGGAGAGGAAGAGATGGAGGTGGGCACCATAATGGATACGGAGGAGGAGATGGAGGTGGATGGAGAACAGACTGGAGAGGAGGAGATGGAGGTTGATGAGGATGAGGAGATGGACGTGGAAATGGAAGAGTACACCCAGGAGATGGACATTGATGAGGAAGATGAAGAGGAGGCCATGGTCCTGGGATGAAGAGCGATGCCAGCAGCAGGACAGGCATGTGGTCCCCACAGGCACAGTGGGTTCCCTGCAGCCAGGCTGGGGCGGGATTGGGCTGGCTGGTCCCTGCTCAGGAACGTGGTACCCAGTGCCTTGGGTTCTGCTGGCCATGCCCAGCCTGTCCTGTTCTTGCTTTGGGCCACACAAGCCCCATGGCAGTGCCTGGGGCCCAGCCCCCAGACCCAGCCAGCCTCAGCTCTGGCAGCAGAGTCCCAGTGTGCCAGCCTGGGGACACACGGAAGAGCCCTCTGTGCCTGACTGGAGTGACCATGGCACCTGCTTTTCTTCCCGGACTTATGGAGATCCTGGACTGAAATGGCACCTTTTTGTACATAGTTTTTAGAGTTTGTTCTTGTTTTTGGCATATAGGTTTTAGGGCTTCGTTTTGTCTTCTGTAAATACATTTCAAATATTGTTGTTAGATATGTTCTTAGGTATATACCTTCTATAAATTGTTGTTATTACAAATATTCTTACAAAAGTAAATGTGTTCTGTGTTTTCATTGCTGTTCTTATGTAAATAAACAACCTTGGGTTTTCACACCCCAGTTCTCTTTCCATTTGCTTCTGGCACAGGCAGTATTGGCCAAGTTGTGTTTTCCACTTGCTCCCGGTTCCCAGGGCTGGAGGTTCATGGGGGAGCTGGCACAGCCACCCCAGCAGTGGTCGTCCCACTCAGAGGGTTCCGCTGACAGAGGTCACTGTCTCCTTGCTGTCTCTCTGGACACACTGGGGAGCTGCAGGGGCGAATCCCAGCCTGCCCTGTCCCATGGGATCCCATGTTGGGACTCAATGTCCCAGCCCGGGTGAGCACTGGTTGTGGCCCTGGGCTCAGCATGGCAGGCCTGGTGCTCACAGCAGTGCAGACTTCAAGCTGGCCATGCACAGCTCCGTGTTTCTCCCAAAAATATCACTGCTGCAGCACCTGGGGTTCCCCAGTGCTGGGCTTTTTATCCCCACTGCATGGAGGATAACATGGCAGGGCAAAGGATGGGATCCCATGTGGCCTCCAACCTGCCCTGATCCAGGCTGGGCACAGCCTGATGAAGGATGAGCACATCTCGCAGGGATATGGAAACCTCCCCTGAACACCCAGTTCAGGCAGAGCCTGAGCTCTTTTGTGGCTCTGGGCAGGAAGATGCTCAGGATCTCCCAGAGAGGCTCAGCGGGCAGTAGGATTGTGCCTGGATCTCGCTCTGGACATGCCAGTGGCTCAAGTGACAGCTGTGGGAATGATTTATAATGCACCGAGAGGGGCCACAGTCCTGCAAGGCTCTTACATCAGGAGCAAAGAGCAGCCTGCAGGGTGGGGAAGGCTGGAGCTGTAGCACTGTGTGCTCATCCCTCACCTTCATGGGGAGCTGCCCCCAGACTTGCTATGTATCACTTTGATGGTTCTCCTGTTGGGTGTATTTTGGAGCAGCTGTTATCTGTGGCTTTTTATGGTGATCCTGTGGAAAGCAGCCATTTACCTGCTGTGATGAACTCAAAACTAATACTAACTCTTCATTCCCTTTGGTTTTATTTGGGGTTTTTTTAGTCTCTTTGTTTGATTGGTTTGCATGGGTTCGTTTGTTTCTAGGTTTTGTCTGTTTTGGTTTGAGTCTTTTGTTTGCTTTTTCATAAGACTCAGGTGAAGTTGGCATAGCCAAAGTCAAGAGAATGTACACCAGGCTTGACTTTCCAGAAATTACTTTTGGCTGGGTTTAACTGCATTCTCCAGGCTCAGGATGACCAGTCCATTTGCAGGATTTGCTCTGCAACATCAGCTTGCCCAGACTCTGCTCGGTGATTCACAAATGGAGAAGACAATGGATATTGTGCCAAGCTTCCTTTCAAACAGCCAAAACTGCAACGGCATGAGAGAAAAAAAGAAAAAAACAGAGACTATATTCACCAATTAGAGCAGAAGCAGTGTCCCACCATCTTGCCTTCCACTCTTATTAATTTTGTACATTGAGAGGCAATCCTGGGCCTAAAGCTTCCGTCTCTCAGTTCCTGATGCCATTTGACTCCAGCCTGGACTCCCCCAGATCACACTGCCTGCTTTCCACGTGGGGCTGGGGATGCTCAGCCTGGAAAGAGGAGACCCTGGGGAGGCCTCACTGCAGCTCTGCAGGACTGCAAGGGTGCCACAAGAAAGATTGGGACAGGGTGTTCCACAGGGCCTGTGGCAACAGGACAAGGGGGGGACGGCTTTCAGCTGCAGGAGGCTGATTGAAGTTGGATCTGAGGAAGCTGCTCTCTTCCACTGAGGGTGCTGAGGCACTGGCCCAGGCTGTGGATGCTCCATCCTTGGGAACAGGGCTCTGAGCACCATGGTCTGGGGGAACGTTGCTAAGCATGGAACCAAAGGCTCTCTAGCTCAGTGGTCATGTCACAATCCATGTCCCATCTGGAACTGCCAGCAGCCAGCAAGCAGCACAACACAGCCGTTGGCCCTGCGCTCAGCACACGCTGCACGCTGCTCCTGCTGCTCCTGTCACCCTTCTTGTTCCTGCCCCCGAGACCTCATCTCATCAGTCTCAAAAGCTGCCTAAGGCCTGGATTGTGTCATCCATCCCTGCAGGATGCTCACATTTGTCCTGAGGAAGGTACGGTGCCATTCCATGGAGGTGGATCCCCCCAGCTGCCCGGGTGTGGGCTGGAGTTCTGGGGGGATGGGGTGGGACAGGGACCCCACTCTGAGGTTTTGCTACCTCTGCAGGCTGTTGCAGGTAGAGAAGACAAGATGGAGGTGGACAGACAGACTGATAGAGAGGAGAAGATGGAAGTGGAGGGAGAAAAGAGAGGAGAGGAAGAGATGGAGGTGGGCACCATAATGGATACGGAGGAGGAGATGGAGGTGGATGGAGAACAGACTGGAGAGGAGGAGATGGAGGTTGATGAGGATGAGGAGATGGACGTGGAAATGGAAGAGTACACCCAGGAGATGGACATTGATGAGGAAGATGAAGAGGAGGCCATGGTCCTGGGATGAAGAGCAATGCCAGCAGCACGACAGGCATGTGGTCCCCACAGGCACAGTGGGTTCCCTGCAGCCAGGCTGGGGCGGGATTGGGCTGGCTGGTCCCTGCTCAGGAACGTGGTACCCAGTGCCTTGGGTTCTGCTGGCCATGCCCAGCCTGTCCTGTTCTTGCTTTGGGCCACACAAGCCCCATGGCAGTGCCTGGGGCCCAGCCCCCAGACCCAGCCAGCCTCAGCTCTGGCAGCAGAGTCCCAGTGTGCCAGCCTGGGGACACACGGAAGAGCCCTCTGTGCCTGACTGGAGTGACCATGGCACCTGCTTTTCTTCCCGGACTTATGGAGATCCTGGACTGAAATGGCACCTTTTTGTACATAGTTTTTAGAGTTTGTTCTTGTTTTTGGCATATAGGTTTTAGGGCTTCGTTTTGTCTTCTGTAAATACATTTCAAATATTGTTGTTAGATATGTTCTTAGGTATATACCTTCTATAAATTCTTGTTATTACAAATATTCTTACAAAAGTAAATGTGTTCTGTGTTTTCATTGCTGTTCTTATGTAAATAAACAACCTTGGGTTTTCACACCCCAGTTCTCTTTCCATTTGCTTCCGGCACAGGCAGTATTGGCCAAGTTGTGTTTTCCACTTGCTCCCGGTTCCCAGGGCTGGAGGTTCATGGGGGAGCTGGCACAGCCACCCCAGCAGTGGTCGTCCCACTCAGAGGGTTCCGCTGACAGAGGTCACTGTCTCCTTGCTGTCTCTCTGGACACACTGGGGAGCTGCAGGGGCGAATCCCAGCCTGCCCTGTCCCATGGGATCCCATGTTGGGACTCAATGTCCCAGCCCGGGTGAGCACTGGTTGTGGCCCTGGGCTCAGCATGGCAGGCCTGGTGCTCACAGCAGTGCAGACTTCAAGCTGGCCATGCACAGCTCCGTGTTTCTCCCAAAAATATCACTGCTGCAGCACCTGGGGTTCCCCAGTGCTGGGCTTTTTATCCCCACTGCATGGAGGATCACATGGCAGGGCAAAGGATGGGATCCCATGTGGCCTCCAACCTGCCCTGATCCAGGCTGGGCACAGCCTGATGAAGGATGAGCACATCTCGCAGGGATATGGAAACCTCCCCTGAAAACCCAGTTCAGGCCGAGCCTGAGCTCTTTTGTGGCTCTGGGCAGGAAGATGCTCAGGATCTCCCAGAGAGGCTCAGCGGGCAGTAGGATTGTGCCTGGATCTCGCTCTGGACATGCCAGTGGCTCAAGTGACAGCTGTGGGAATGATTTATAATGCACCGAGAGGGGCCACAGTCCTGCAAGGCTCTTACATCAGGAGCAAAGAGCAGCCTGCAGGGTGGGGAAGGCTGGAGCTGTAGCACTGTGTGCTCATCCCTCACCTTCATGGGGAGCTGCCCCCAGACTTGCTATGTATCACTTTGATGGTTCTCCTGTTGGGTGTATTTTGGAGCAGCTGTTATCTGTGGCTTTTTATGGTGATCCTGTGGAAAGCAGCCATTTACCTGCTGTGATGAACTCAAAACTAATACTAACTCTTCATTCCCTTTGGTTTTATTTGGGGTTTTTTTAGTCTCTTTGTTTGATTGGTTTGCATGGGTTCGTTTGTTTCTAGGTTTTGTCTGTTTTGGTTTGAGTCTTTTGTTTGCTTTTTCATAAGACTCAGGTGAAGTTGGCATAGCCAAAGTCAAGAGAATGTACACCAGGCTTGACTTTCCAGAAATTACTTTTGGCTGGGTTTAACTGCATTCTCCAGGCTCAGGATGACCAGTCCATTTGCAGGATTTGCTCTGCAACATCAGCTTGCCCAGACTCTGCTCGGTGATTCACAAATGGAGAAGACAATGGATATTGTGCCAAGCTTCCTTTCAAACAGCCAAAAGTGCAACGGCATGAGAGAAAAAAAGAAAAAAACAGAGACTATATTCACCAATTAGAGCAGAAGCAGTGTCCCACCATCTTGCCCTCCACTCTTATTAATTTTGTACATTGAGAGGCAATCCTGGGCCTGAAGCTTCCGTCTCTCAGTTCCTGATGCCATTTGACTCCAGCCTGGACTCCCCCAGATCACACTGCCTGCTTTCCACGTGGGGCTGGGGATGCTCAGCCTGGAAAGAGGAGACCCTGGGGAGGCCTCACTGCAGCTCTGCAGGACTGCAAGGGTGCCACAAGAAAGATTGGGACAGGGTGTTCCACAGGGCCTGTGGCAACAGGACAAGGGGGGGACGGTTTTCAGCTGCAGGAGGCTGATTGAAGTTGGATCTGAGGAAGCTGCTCTCTTCCACTGAGGGTGCTGAGGCACTGGCCCAGGCTGTGGATGCTCCATCCTTGGGAACAGGGCTCTGAGCACCATGGTCTGGGGGAACGTTGCTAAGCATGGAACCAAAGGCTCTCTAGCTCAGTGGTCATGTCACAATCCATGTCCCATCTGGAACTGCCAGCAGCCAGCAAGCAGCACAACACAGCCGTTGGCCCTGCGCTCAGCACACGCTGCACGCTGCTCCTGCTGCTCCTGTCACCCTTCTTGTTCCTGCCCCCGAGACCTCATCTCATCAGTCTCAAAAGCTGCCTAAGGCCTGGATTGTGTCATCCATCCCTGCAGGATGCTCACATTTGTCCTGAGGAAGGTACGGTGCCATTCCATGGAGGTGGATCCCCCCAGCTGCCCGGGTGTGGGCTGGAGTTCTGGGGGGATGGGGTGGGACAGGGACCCCACTCTGAGGTTTTGCTACCTCTGCAGGCTGTTGCAGGTAGAGAAGACAAGATGGAGGTGGACAGACAGACTGATAGAGAGGAGAAGATGGAAGTGGAGGGAGAAAAGAGAGGAGAGGAAGAGATGGAGGTGGGCACCATAATGGATACGGAGGAGGAGATGGAGGTGGATGGAGAACAGACTGGAGAGGAAGAGATGGAGGTTGATGAGGATGAGGAGATGGACGTGGAAATGGAAGAGTACACCCAGGAGATGGACATTGATGAGGAAGATGAAGAGGAGGCCATGGTCCTGGGATGAAGAGCAATGCCAGCAGCACGACAGGCATGTGGTCCCCACAGGCACAGTGGGTTCCCTGCAGCCAGGCTGGGGCGGGATTGGGCTGGCTGGTCCCTGCTCAGGAACGTGGTACCCAGTGCCTTGGGTTCTGCTGGCCATGCCCAGCCTGTCCTGTTCTTGCTTTGGGCCACACAAGCCCCATGGCAGTGCCTGGGGCCCAGCCCCCAGACCCAGCCAGCCTCAGCTCTGGCAGCAGAGTCCCAGTGTGCCAGCCTGGGGACACACGGAAGAGCCCTCTGTGCCTGACTGGAGTGACCATGGCACCTGCTTTTCTTCCCGGACTTATGGAGATCCTGGACTGAAATGGCACCTTTTTGTACATAGTTTTTAGAGTTTGTTCTTCTTTTTGGCATATAGGTTTTAGGGCTTCGTTTTGTCTTCTGTAAATACATTTCAAATATTGTTGTTAGATATGTTCTTAGGTATATACCTTCTATAAATTGTTGTTATTACAAATATTCTTACAAAAGTAAATGTGTTCTGTGTTTTCATTGCTGTTCTTACGTAAATAAACAACCTTGGGTTTTCACACCCCAGTTCTCTTTCCATTTGCTTCTGGCACAGGCAGTATTGGCCAAGTTGTGTTTTCCACTTGCTCCCGGTTCCCAGGGCTGGAGGTTCATGGGGGAGCTGGCACAGCCACCCCAGCAGTGGTTGCCCCACTCAGAGGGTTCCGCTGACAGAGGTCACTGTCTCCTTGCTGTCTCTCTGGACACACTGGGGAGCTGCAGGGGCGAATCCCAGCGTGCCCTGTCCCATGGGATCCCATGTTGGGACTCAATGTCCCAGCCCGGGTGAGCACTGGTTGTGGCCCTGGGCTCAGCATGGCAGGCCTGGTGCTCACAGCAGTGCAGACTTCAAGCTGGCCATGCACAGCTCCGTGTTTCTCCCAAAAAATATCACTGCTGCAGCACCTGGGGTTCCCCAGTGCTGGGCTTTTTATCCCCACTGCATGGAGGATCACATGGCAGGGCAAAGAATGGGATCCCATGTGGCCTCCAACCTGCCCTGATCCAGGCTGGGCACAGCCTGATGAAGGATGAGCACATCTCGCAGGGATATGGAAACCTCCCCTGAAAACCCAGTTCAGGCAGAGCCTGAGCTCTTTTGTGGCTCTGGGCAGGAAGATGCTCAGGATCTCCCAGAGAGGCTCAGCGGGCAGTAGGATTGTGCCTGGATCTCGCTCTGGACATGCCAGTGGCTCAAGTGACAGCTGTGGGAATGATTTATAATGCACCGAGAGGGGCCACAGTCCTGCAAGGCTCTTACATCAGGAGCAAAGAGCAGCCTGCAGGGTGGGGAAGGCTGGAGCTGTAGCACTGTGTGCTCATCCCTCACCTTCATGGGGAGCTGCCCCCAGACTTGCTATGTATCACTTTGATGGTTCTCCTGTTGGGTGTATTTTGGAGCAGCTGTTATCTGTGGCTTTTTATGGTGATCCTGTGGAAAGCAGCCATTTACCTGCTGTGATGAACTCAAAACTAATACTAACTCTTCATTCCCTTTGGTTTTATTTGGGGTTTTTTTAGTCTCTTTGTTTGATTGGTTTGCATGGGTTTGTTTGTTTCTAGGTTTTGTCTGTTTTGGTTTGAGTCTTTTGTTGTCTTTTTCATAAGACTCAGGTGAAGTTGTCATAGCCAAAGTCAAGAGAATGTACACCAGGCTTGACTTTCCAGAAATTACTTTTGGCTGGGTTTAACTGCATTCTCCAAGCTCAGGATGACCAGTCCATTTGCAGGATTTGCTCTGCAACATCAGCTTGCCCAGACTCTGCTCGGTGATTCACAAATGGAGAAGACAATGGATATTGTGCCAAGCTTCCTTTCAAACAGCCAAAAGTGCAACGGCATGAGAGAAAAAAAGAAAAAAACAGAGACTATATTCACCAATTAGAGCAGAAGCAGTGTCCCACCATCTTGCCCTCCACTCTTATTAATTTTGTACATTGAGAGGCAATCCTGGGCCTGAAGCTTCCGTCTCTCAGTTCCTGATGCCATTTGACTCCAGCCTGGACTCCCCCAGATCACACTGCCTGCTTTCCACGTGGGGCTGGGGATGCTCAGCCTGGAAAGAGGAGACTCTGGGGAGGCCTCACTGCAGCTCTGCAGGACTGCAAGGGTGCCACAAGAAAGATTGGGACAGGGTGTTCCACAGGGCCTGTGGCAACAGGACAAGGGGGGGACGGCTTTCAGCTGCAGGAGGCTGATTGAAGTTGGATCTGAGGAAGCTGCTCTCTTCCACTGAGGGTGCTGAGGCACTGGCCCAGGCTGTGGATGCTCCATCCTTGGGAACAGGGCTCTGAGCACCATGGTCTGGGGGAACGTTGCTAAGCATGGAACCAAAGGCTCTCTAGCTCAGTGGTCATGTCCCAATCCATGTCCCATCTGGAACTGCCAGCAGCCAGCAAGCAGCACAACACAGCCGTTGGCCCTGGGCTCAGCACACGCTGCACGCTGCTCCTGCTGCTCCTGTCACCCTTCTTGTTCCTGTCCCCGAGACCTCATCTCATCAGTCTCAAAAGCTGCCTAAGGCCTGGATTGTGTCATCCATCCCTGCAGGATGCTCACATTTGTCCTGAGGAAGGTACGGTGCCATTCCATGGAGGTGGATCCCCCCAGCTGCCCGGGTGTGGGCTGGAGTTCTGGGGGGATGGGGTGGGACAGGGACCCCACTCTGAGGTTTTGCTACCTCTGCAGGCTGTTGCAGGTAGAGAAGACAAGATGGAGGTGGACAGACAGACTGATAGAGAGGAGAAGATGGAAGTGGAGGGAGAAAAGAGAGGAGAGGAAGAGATGGAGGTGGGCACCATAATGGATACGGAGGAGGAGATGGAGGTGGATGGAGAACAGACTGGAGAGGAAGAGATGGAGGTTGATGAGGATGAGGAGATGGACGTGGAAATGGAAGAGTACACCCAGGAGATGGACATTGATGAGGAAGATGAAGAGGAGGCCATGGTCCTGGGATGAAGAGCAATGCCAGCAGCAGGACAGGCATGTGGTCCCCACAGGCACAGTGGGTTCCCTGCAGCCAGGCTGGGGCGGGATTGGGCTGGCTGGTCCCTGCTCAGGAACGTGGTACCCAGTGCCTTGGGTTCTGCTGGCCATGCCCAGCCTGTCCTGTTCTTGCTTTGGGCCACACAAGCCCCATGGCAGTGCCTGGGGCCCAGCCCCCAGACCCAGCCAGCCTCAGCTCTGGCAGCAGAGTCCCAGTGTGCCAGCCTGGGGACACACGGAAGAGCCCTCTGTGCCTGACTGGAGTGACCATGGCACCTGCTTTTCTTCCCGGACTTATGGAGATCCTGGACTGAAATGGCACCTTTTTGTACATAGTTTTTAGAGTTTGTTCTTGTTTTTGGCATATAGGTTTTAGGGCTTCGTTTTGTCTTCTGTAAATACATTTCAAATATTGTTGTTAGATATGTTCTTAGGTATATACCTTCTATAAATTGTTGTTATTACAAATATTCTTACAAAAGTAAATGTGTTCTGTGTTTTCATTGCTGTTCTTATGTAAATAAACAACCTTGGGTTTTCACACCCCAGTTCTCTTTCCATTTGCTTCTGGCACAGGCAGTATTGGCCAAGTTGTGTTTTCCACTTGCTCCCGGTTCCCAGGGCTGGAGGTTCATGGGGGAGCTGGGACAGCCACCCCAGCAGTGGTCGTCCCACTCAGAGGGTTCCGCTGACAGAGGTCACTGTCTCCTTGCTGTCTCTCTGGACACACTGGGGAGCTGCAGGGGCGAATCCCAGCGTGCCCTGTCCCATGGGATCCCATGTTGGGACTCAATGTCCCAGCCCGGGTGAGCACTGGTTGTGGCCCTGGGCTCAGCATGGCAGGCCTGGTGCTCACAGCAGTGCAGACTTCAAGCTGGCCATGCACAGCTCCGTGTTTCTCCCAAAAATATCACTGCTGCAGCACCTGGGGTTCCCCAGTGCTGGGCTTTTTATCCCCACTGCATGGAGGATCACATGGCAGGGCAAAGGATGGGATCCCATGTGGCCTCCAACCTGCCCTGATCCAGGCTGGGCACAGCCTGATGAAGGATGAGCACATCTCGCAGGGATATGGAAACCTCCCCTGAAAACCCAGTTCAGGCAGAGCCTGAGCTCTTTTGTGGCTCTGGGCAGGAAGATGCTCAGGATCTCCCAGAGAGGCTCAGCGGGCAGTAGGATTGTGCCTGCATCTCGCTCTGGACATGCCAGTGGCTCAAGTGACAGCTGTGGGAATGATTTATAATGCACCGAGAGGGGCCACAGTCCTGCAAGGCTCTTACATCAGGAGCAAAGAGCAGCCTGCAGGGTGGGGAAGGCTGGAGCTGTAGCACTGTGTGCTCATCCCTCACCTTCATGGGGAGCTGCCCCCAGACTTGCTATGTATCACTTTGATGGTTCTCCTGTTGGGTGTATTTTGGAGCAGCTGTTATCTGTGGCTTTTTATGGTGATCCTGTGGAAAGCAGCCATTTACCTGCTGTGATGAACTCAAAACTAATACTAACTCTTCATTCCCTTTGGTTTTATTTGGGGTTTTTTTAGTCTCTTTGTTTGATTGGTTTGCATGGGTTCGTTTGTTTCTAGGTTTTGTCTGTTTTGGTTTGAGTCTTTTGTTTGCTTTTTCATAAGACTCAGGTGAAGTTGGCATAGCCAAAGTCAAGAGAATGTACACCAGGCTTGACTTTCCAGAAATTACTTTTGGCTGGGTTTAACTGCATTCTCCAAGCTCAGGATGACCAGTCCATTTGCAGGATTTGCTCTGCAACATCAGCTTGCCCAGACTCTGCTCGGTGATTCACAAATGGAGAAGACAATGGATATTGTGCCAAGCTTCCTTTCAAACAGCCAAAAGTGCAACGGCATGAGAGAAAAAAAGAAAAAAACAGAGACTATATTCACCAATTAGAGCAGAAGCAGTGTCCCACCATCTTGCCCTCCACTCTTATTAATTTTGTACATTGAGAGGCAATCCTGGGCCTAAAGCTTCCGTCTCTCAGTTCCTGATGCCATTTGACTCCAGCCTGGACTCCCCCAGATCACACTGCCTGCTTTCCACGTGGGGCTGGGGATGCTCAGCCTGGAAAGAGGAGACTCTGGGGAGGCCTCACTGCAGCTCTGCAGGACTGCAAGGGTGCCACAAGAAAGATTGGGACAGGGTGTTCCACAGGGCCTGTGGCAACAGGACGAGGGGGGGACGGCTTTCAGCTGCAGGAGGCTGATTGAAGTTGGATCTGAGGAAGCTGCTCTCTTCCACTGAGGGTGCTGAGGCACTGGCCCAGGCTGTGGATGCTCCATCCTTGGGAACAGGGCTCTGAGCACCATGGTCTGGGGGAACGTTGCTAAGCATGGAACCAAAGGCTCTCTAGCTCAGTGGTCATGTCACAATCCATGTCCCATCTGGAACTGCCAGCAGCCAGCAAGCAGCACAACACAGCCGTTGGCCCTGCGCTCAGCACACGCTGCACGCTGCTCCTGCTGCTCCTGTCACCCTTCTTGTTCCTGTCCCCGAGACCTCATCTCATCAGTCTCAAAAGCTGCCTAAGGCCTGGATTGTGTCATCCATCCCTGCAGGATGCTCACATTTGTCCTGAGGAAGGTACGGTGCCATTCCATGGAGGTGGATCCCCCCAGCTGCCCGGGTGTGGGCTGGAGTTCTGGGGGGATGGGGTGGGACAGGGACCCCACTCTGAGGTTTTGCTACCTCTGCAGGCTGTTGCAGGTAGAGAAGACAAGATGGAGGTGGACAGACAGACTGATAGAGAGGAGAAGATGGAAGTGGAGGGAGAAAAGAGAGGAGAGGAAGAGATGGAGGTGGGCACCATAATGGATACGGAGGAGGAGATGGAGGTGGATGGAGAACAGACTGGAGAGGAAGAGATGGAGGTTGATGAGGATGAGGAGATGGACGTGGAAATGGAAGAGTACACCCAGGAGATGGACATTGATGAGGAAGATGAAGAGGAGGCCATGGTCCTGGGATGAAGAGCAATGCCAGCAGCAGGACAGGCATGTGGTCCCCACAGGCACAGTGGGTTCCCTGCAGCCAGGCTGGGGCGGGATTGGGCTGGCTGGTCCCTGCTCAGGAACGTGGTACCCAGTGCCTTGGGTTCTGCTGGCCATGCCCAGCCTGTCCTGTTCTTGCTTTGGGCCACACAAGCCCCATGGCAGTGCCTGGGGCCCAGCCCCCAGACCCAGCCAGCCTCAGCTCTGGCAGCAGAGTCCCAGTGTGCCAGCCTGGGGACACACGGAAGAGCCCTCTGTGCCTGACTGGAGTGACCATGGCACCTGCTTTTCTTCCCGGACTTATGGAGATCCTGGACTGAAATGGCACCTTTTTGTACATAGTTTTTAGAGTTTGTTCTTCTTTTTGGCATATAGGTTTTAGGGCTTTGTTTTTTCTTCTGTAAATACATTTCAAATATTGTTGTTAGATATGTTCTTAGGTATATACCTTCTATAAATTGTTGTTATTACAAATATTCTTACAAAAGTAAATGTGTTCTGTGTTTTCATTGCTGTTCTTATGTAAATAAACAACCTTGGGTTTTCACACCCCAGTTCTCTTTCCATTTGCTTCTGGCACAGGCAGTATTGGCCAAGTTGTGTTTTCCACTTGCTCCCGGTTCCCAGGGCTGGAGGTTCATGGGGGAGCTGGCACAGCCACCCCAGCAGTGGTCGTCCCACTCAGAGGGTTCCGCTGACAGAGGTCACTGTCTCCTTGCTGTCTCTCTGGACACACTGGGGAGCTGCAGGGGCGAATCCCAGCCTGCCCTGTCCCATGGGATCCCATGTTGGGACTCAATGTCCCAGCCCGGGTGAGCACTGGTTGTGGCCCTGGGCTCAGCATGGCAGGCCTGGTGCTCACAGCAGTGCAGACTTCAAGCTGGCCATGCACAGCTCCGTGTTTCTCCCAAAAATATCACTGCTGCAGCACCTGGGGTTCCCCAGTGCTGGGCTTTTTATCCCCACTGCATGGAGGATCACATGGCAGGGCAAAGGATGGGATCCCATGTGGCCTCCAACCTGCCCTGATCCAGGCTGGGCACAGCCTGATGAAGGATGAGCACATCTCGCAGGGATATGGAAACCTCCCCTGAAAACCCAGTTCAGGCAGAGCCTGAGCTCTTTTGTGGCTCTGGGCAGGAAGATGCTCAGGATCTCCCAGAGAGGCTCAGCGGGCAGTAGGATTGTGCCTGCATCTCGCTCTGGACATGCCAGTGGCTCAAGTGACAGCTGTGGGAATGATTTATAATGCACCGAGAGGGGCCACAGTCCTGCAAGGCTCTTACATCAGGAGCAAAGAGCAGCCTGCAGGGTGGGGAAGGCTGGAGCTGTAGCACTGTGTGCTCATCCCTCACCTTCATGGGGAGCTGCCCCCAGACTTGCTATGTATCACTTTGATGGTTCTCCTGTTGGGTGTATTTTGGAGCAGCTGTTATCTGTGGCTTTTTATGGTGATCCTGTGGAAAGCAGCCATTTACCTGCTGTGATGAACTCAAAACTAATACTAACTCTTCATTCCCTTTGGTTTTATTTGGGGTTTTTTTAGTCTCTTTGTTTGATTGGTTTGCATGGGTTCGTTTGTTTCTAGGTTTTGTCTGTTTTGGTTTGAGTCTTTTGTTTGCTTTTTCATAAGACTCAGGTGAAGTTGGCATAGCCAAAGTCAAGAGAATGTACACCAGGCTTGACTTTCCAGAAATTACTTTTGGCTGGGTTTAACTGCATTCTCCAGGCTCAGGATGACCAGTCCATTTGCAGGATTTGCTCTGCAACATCAGCTTGCCCAGACTCTGCTCGGTGATTCACAAATGGAGAAGACAATGGATATTGTGCCAAGCTTCCTTTCAAACAGCCAAAACTGCAACGGCATGAGAGAAAAAAAGAAAAAAACAGAGACTATATTCACCAATTAGAGCAGAAGCAGTGTCCCACCATCTTGCCCTCCACTCTTATTAATTTTGTACATTGAGAGGCAATCCTGGGCCTAAAGCTTCCGTCTCTCAGTTCCTGATGCCATTTGACTCCAGCCTGGACTCCCCCAGATCACACTGCCTGCTTTCCACGTGGGGCTGGGGATGCTCAGCCTGGAAAGAGGAGACCCTGGGGAGGCCTCACTGCAGCTCTGCAGGACTGCAAGGGTGCCACAAGAAAGATTGGGACAGGGTGTTCCACAGGGCCTGTGGCAACAGGACAAGGGGGGGACGGCTTTCAGCTGCAGGAGGCTGATTGAAGTTGGATCTGAGGAAGCTGCTCTCTTCCACTGAGGGTGCTGAGGCACTGGCCCAGGCTGTGGATGCTCCATCCTTGGGAACAGGGCTCTGAGCACCATGGTCTGGGGGAACGTTGCTAAGCATGGAACCAAAGGCTCTCTAGCTCAGTGGTCATGTCACAATCCATGTCCCATCTGGAACTGCCAGCAGCCAGCAAGCAGCACAACACAGCCGTTGGCCCTGGGCTCAGCACACGCTGCACGCTGCTCCTGCTGCTCCTGTCACCCTTCTTGTTCCTGCCCCCGAGACCTCATCTCATCAGTCTCAAAAGCTGCCTAAGGCCTGGATTGTGTCATCCATCCCTGCAGGATGCTCACATTTGTCCTGAGGAAGGTACGGTGCCATTCCATGGAGGTGGATCCCCCCAGCTGCCCGGGTGTGGGCTGGAGTTCTGGGGGGATGGGGTGGGACAGGGACCCCACTTTGAGGTTTTGCTACCTCTGCAGGCTGTTGCAGGTAGAGAAGACAAGATGGAGGTGGACAGACAGACTGATAGAGAGGAGAAGATGGAAGTGGAGGGAGAAAAGAGAGGAGAGGAAGAGATGGAGGTGGGCACCATAATGGATACGGAGGAGGAGATGGAGGTGGATGGAGAACAGACTGGAGAGGAAGAGATGGAGGTTGATGAGGATGAGGAGATGGACGTGGAAATGGAAGAGTACACCCAGGAGATGGACATTGATGAGGAAGATGAAGAGGAGGCCATGGTCCTGGGATGAAGAGCAATGCCAGCAGCAGGACAGGCATGTGGTCCCCACAGGCACAGTGGGTTCCCTGCAGCCAGGCTGGGGCGGGATTGGGCTGGCTGGTCCCTGCTCAGGAACGTGGTACCCAGTGCCTTGGGTTCTGCTGGCCATGCCCAGCCTGTCCTGTTCTTGCTTTGGGCCACACAAGCCCCATGGCAGTGCCTGGGGCCCAGCCCCCAGACCCAGCCAGCCTCAGCTCTGGCAGCAGAGTCCCAGTGTGCCAGCCTGGGGACACACGGAAGAGCCCTCTGTGCCTGACTGGAGTGACCATGGCACCTGCTTTTCTTCCCGGACTTATGGAGATCCTGGACTGAAATGGCACCTTTTTGTACATAGTTTTTAGAGTTTGTTCTTGTTTTTGGCATATAGGTTTTAGGGCTTCGTTTTGTCTTCTGTAAATACATTTCAAATATTGTTGTTAGATATGTTCTTAGGTATATACCTTCTATAAATTGTTGTTATTACAAATATTCTTACAAAAGTAAATGTGTTCTGTGTTTTCATTGCTGTTCTTATGTAAATAAACAACCTTGGGTTTTCACACCCCAGTTCTCTTTCCATTTGCTTCTGGCACAGGCAGTATTGGCCAAGTTGTGTTTTCCACTTGCTCCCGGTTCCCAGGGCTGGAGGTTCATGGGGGAGCTGGGACAGCCACCCCAGCAGTGGTCGTCCCACTCAGAGGGTTCCGCTGACAGAGGTCACTGTCTCCTTGCTGTCTCTCTGGACACACTGGGGAGCTGCAGGGGCGAATCCCAGCGTGCCCTGTCCCATGGGATCCCATGTTGGGACTCAATGTCCCAGCCCGGGTGAGCACTGGTTGTGGCCCTGGGCTCAGCATGGCAGGCCTGGTGCTCACAGCAGTGCAGACTTCAAGCTGGCCATGCACAGCTCCGTGTTTCTCCCAAAAATATCACTGCTGCAGCACCTGGGGTTCCCCAGTGCTGGGCTTTTTATCCCCACTGCATGGAGGATCACATGGCAGGGCAAAGGATGGGATCCCATGTGGCCTCCAACCTGCCCTGATCCAGGCTGGGCACAGCCTGATGAAGGATGAGCACATCTCGCAGGGATATGGAAACCTCCCCTGAAAACCCAGTTCAGGCAGAGCCTGAGCTCTTTTGTGGCTCTGGGCAGGAAGATGCTCAGGATCTCCCAGAGAGGCTCAGCGGGCAGTAGGATTGTGCCTGCATCTCGCTCTGGACATGCCAGTGGCTCAAGTGACAGCTGTGGGAATGATTTATAATGCACCGAGAGGGGCCACAGTCCTGCAAGGCTCTTACATCAGGAGCAAAGAGCAGCCTGCAGGGTGGGGAAGGCTGGAGCTGTAGCACTGTGTGCTCATCCCTCACCTTCATGGGGAGCTGCCCCCAGACTTGCTATGTATCACTTTGATGGTTCTCCTGTTGGGTGTATTTTGGAGCAGCTGTTATCTGTGGCTTTTTATGGTGATCCTGTGGAAAGCAGCCATTTACCTGCTGTGATGAACTCAAAACTAATACTAACTCTTCATTCCCTTTGGTTTTATTTGGGGTTTTTTTAGTCTCTTTGTTTGATTGGTTTGCATGGGTTCGTTTGTTTCTAGGTTTTGTCTGTTTTGGTTTGAGTCTTTTGTTTGCTTTTTCATAAGACTCAGGTGAAGTTGGCATAGCCAAAGTCAAGAGAATGTACACCAGGCTTGACTTTCCAGAAATTACTTTTGGCTGGGTTTAACTGCATTCTCCAAGCTCAGGATGACCAGTCCATTTGCAGGATTTGCTCTGCAACATCAGCTTGCCCAGACTCTGCTCGGTGATTCACAAATGGAGAAGACAATGGATATTGTGCCAAGCTTCCTTTCAAACAGCCAAAAGTGCAACGGCATGAGAGAAAAAAAGAAAAAAACAGAGACTATATTCACCAATTAGAGCAGAAGCAGTGTCCCACCATCTTGCCCTCCACTCTTATTAATTTTGTACATTGAGAGGCAATCCTGGGCCTGAAGCTTCCGTCTCTCAGTTCCTGATGCCATTTGACTCCAGCCTGGACTCCCCCAGATCACACTGCCTGCTTTCCACGTGGGGCTGGGGATGCTCAGCCTGGAAAGAGGAGACTCTGGGGAGGCCTCACTGCAGCTCTGCAGGACTGCAAGGGTGCCACAAGAAAGATTGGGACAGGGTGTTCCACAGGGCCTGTGGCAACAGGACGAGGGGGGGACGGCTTTCAGCTGCAGGAGGCTGATTGAAGTTGGATCTGAGGAAGCTGCTCTCTTCCACTGAGGGTGCTGAGGCACTGGCCCAGGCTGTGGATGCTCCATCCTTGGGAACAGGGCTCTGAGCACCATGGTCTGGGGGAACGTTGCTAAGCATGGAACCAAAGGCTCTCTAGCTCAGTGGTCATGTCACAATCCATGTCCCATCTGGAACTGCCAGCAGCCAGCAAGCAGCACAACACAGCCGTTGGCCCTGCGCTCAGCACACGCTGCACGCTGCTCCTGCTGCTCCTGTCACCCTTCTTGTTCCTGTCCCCGAGACCTCATCTCATCAGTCTCAAAAGCTGCCTAAGGCCTGGATTGTGTCATCCATCCCTGCAGGATGCTCACATTTGTCCTGAGGAAGGTACGGTGCCATTCCATGGAGGTGGATCCCCCCAGCTGCCCGGGTGTGGGCTGGAGTTCTGGGGGGATGGGGTGGGACAGGGACCCCACTCTGAGGTTTTGCTACCTCTGCAGGCTGTTGCAGGTAGAGAAGACAAGATGGAGGTGGACAGACAGACTGATAGAGAGGAGAAGATGGAAGTGGAGGGAGAAAAGAGAGGAGAGGAAGAGATGGAGGTGGGCACCATAATGGATACGGAGGAGGAGATGGAGGTGGATGGAGAACAGACTGGAGAGGAAGAGATGGAGGTTGATGAGGATGAGGAGATGGACGTGGAAATGGAAGAGTACACCCAGGAGATGGACATTGATGAGGAAGATGAAGAGGAGGCCATGGTCCTGGGATGAAGAGCAATGCCAGCAGCAGGACAGGCATGTGGTCCCCACAGGCACAGTGGGTTCCCTGCAGCCAGGCTGGGGCGGGATTGGGCTGGCTGGTCCCTGCTCAGGAACGTGGTACCCAGTGCCTTGGGTTCTGCTGGCCATGCCCAGCCTGTCCTGTTCTTGCTTTGGGCCACACAAGCCCCATGGCAGTGCCTGGGGCCCAGCCCCCAGACCCAGCCAGCCTCAGCTCTGGCAGCAGAGTCCCAGTGTGCCAGCCTGGGGACACACGGAAGAGCCCTCTGTGCCTGACTGGAGTGACCATGGCACCTGCTTTTCTTCCCGGACTTATGGAGATCCTGGACTGAAATGGCACCTTTTTGTACATAGTTTTTAGAGTTTGTTCTTCTTTTTGGCATATAGGTTTTAGGGCTTCGTTTTTTCTTCTGTAAATACATTTCAAATATTGTTGTTAGATATGTTCTTAGGTATATACCTTCTATAAATTGTTGTTATTACAAATATTCTTACAAAAGTAAATGTGTTCTGTGTTTTCATTGCTGTTCTTATGTAAATAAACAACCTTGGGTTTTCACACCCCAGTTCTCTTTCCATTTGCTTCTGGCACAGGCAGTATTGGCCAAGTTGTGTTTTCCACTTGCTCCCGGTTCCCAGGGCTGGAGGTTCATGGGGGAGCTGGCACAGCCACCCCAGCAGTGGTCGTCCCACTCAGAGGGTTCCGCTGACAGAGGTCACTGTCTCCTTGCTGTCTCTCTGGACACACTGGGGAGCTGCAGGGGCGAATCCCAGCCTGCCCTGTCCCATGGGATCCCATGTTGGGACTCAATGTCCCAGCCCGGGTGAGCACTGGTTGTGGCCCTGGGCTCAGCATGGCAGGCCTGGTGCTCACAGCAGTGCAGACTTCAAGCTGGCCATGCACAGCTCCGTGTTTCTCCCAAAAATATCACTGCTGCAGCACCTGGGGTTCCCCAGTGCTGGGCTTTTTATCCCCACTGCATGGAGGATCACATGGCAGGGCAAAGGATGGGATCCCATGTGGCCTCCAACCTGCCCTGATCCAGGCTGGGCACAGCCTGATGAAGGATGAGCACATCTCGCAGGGATATGGAAACCTCCCCTGAAAACCCAGTTCAGGCAGAGCCTGAGCTCTTTTGTGGCTCTGGGCAGGAAGATGCTCAGGATCTCCCAGAGAGGCTCAGCGGGCAGTAGGATTGTGCCTGCATCTCGCTCTGGACATGCCAGTGGCTCAAGTGACAGCTGTGGGAATGATTTATAATGCACCGAGAGGGGCCACAGTCCTGCAAGGCTCTTACATCAGGAGCAAAGAGCAGCCTGCAGGGTGGGGAAGGCTGGAGCTGTAGCACTGTGTGCTCATCCCTCACCTTCATGGGGAGCTGCCCCCAGACTTGCTATGTATCACTTTGATGGTTCTCCTGTTGGGTGTATTTTGGAGCAGCTGTTATCTGTGGCTTTTTATGGTGATCCTGTGGAAAGCAGCCATTTACCTGCTGTGATGAACTCAAAACTAATACTAACTCTTCATTCCCTTTGGTTTTATTTGGGGTTTTTTTAGTCTCTTTGTTTGATTGGTTTGCATGGGTTCGTTTGTTTCTAGGTTTTGTCTGTTTTGGTTTGAGTCTTTTGTTTGCTTTTTCATAAGACTCAGGTGAAGTTGGCATAGCCAAAGTCAAGAGAATGTACACCAGGCTTGACTTTCCAGAAATTACTTTTGGCTGGGTTTAACTGCATTCTCCAGGCTCAGGATGACCAGTCCATTTGCAGGATTTGCTCTGCAACATCAGCTTGCCCAGACTCTGCTCGGTGATTCACAAATGGAGAAGACAATGGATATTGTGCCAAGCTTCCTTTCAAACAGCCAAAACTGCAACGGCATGAGAGAAAAAAAGAAAAAAACAGAGACTATATTCACCAATTAGAGCAGAAGCAGTGTCCCACCATCTTGCCCTCCACTCTTATTAATTTTGTACATTGAGAGGCAATCCTGGGCCTAAAGCTTCCGTCTCTCAGTTCCTGATGCCATTTGACTCCAGCCTGGACTCCCCCAGATCACACTGCCTGCTTTCCACGTGGGGCTGGGGATGCTCAGCCTGGAAAGAGGAGACCCTGGGGAGGCCTCACTGCAGCTCTGCAGGACTGCAAGGGTGCCACAAGAAAGATTGGGACAGGGTGTTCCACAGGGCCTGTGGCAACAGGACAAGGGGGGGACGGCTTTCAGCTGCAGGAGGCTGATTGAAGTTGGATCTGAGGAAGCTGCTCTCTTCCACTGAGGGTGCTGAGGCACTGGCCCAGGCTGTGGATGCTCCATCCTTGGGAACAGGGCTCTGAGCACCATGGTCTGGGGGAACGTTGCTAAGCATGGAACCAAAGGCTCTCTAGCTCAGTGGTCATGTCACAATCCATGTCCCATCTGGAACTGCCAGCAGCCAGCAAGCAGCACAACACAGCCGTTGGCCCTGGGCTCAGCACACGCTGCACGCTGCTCCTGCTGCTCCTGTCACCCTTCTTGTTCCTGCCCCCGAGACCTCATCTCATCAGTCTCAAAAGCTGCCTAAGGCCTGGATTGTGTCATCCATCCCTGCAGGATGCTCACATTTGTCCTGAGGAAGGTACGGTGCCATTCCATGGAGGTGGATCCCCCCAGCTGCCCGGGTGTGGGCTGGAGTTCTGGGGGGATGGGGTGGGACAGGGACCCCACTTTGAGGTTTTGCTACCTCTGCAGGCTGTTGCAGGTAGAGAAGACAAGATGGAGGTGGACAGACAGACTGATAGAGAGGAGAAGATGGAAGTGGAGGGAGAAAAGAGAGGAGAGGAAGAGATGGAGGTGGGCACCATAATGGATACGGAGGAGGAGATGGAGGTGGATGGAGAACAGACTGGAGAGGAAGAGATGGAGGTTGATGAGGATGAGGAGATGGACGTGGAAATGGAAGAGTACACCCAGGAGATGGACATTGATGAGGAAGATGAAGAGGAGGCCATGGTCCTGGGATGAAGAGCAATGCCAGCAGCAGGACAGGCATGTGGTCCCCACAGGCACAGTGGGTTCCCTGCAGCCAGGCTGGGGCGGGATTGGGCTGGCTGGTCCCTGCTCAGGAACGTGGTACCCAGTGCCTTGGGTTCTGCTGGCCATGCCCAGCCTGTCCTGTTCTTGCTTTGGGCCACACAAGCCCCATGGCAGTGCCTGGGGCCCAGCCCCCAGACCCAGCCAGCCTCAGCTCTGGCAGCAGAGTCCCAGTGTGCCAGCCTGGGGACACACGGAAGAGCCCTCTGTGCCTGACTGGAGTGACCATGGCACCTGCTTTTCTTCCCGGACTTATGGAGATCCTGGACTGAAATGGCACCTTTTTGTACATAGTTTTTAGAGTTTGTTCTTCTTTTTGGCATATAGGTTTTAGGGCTTCGTTTTGTCTTCTGTAAATACATTTCAAATATTGTTGTTAGATATGTTCTTAGGTATATACCTTCTATAAATTGTTGTTATTACAAATATTCTTACAAAAGTAAATGTGTTCTGTGTTTTCATTGCTGTTCTTATGTAAATAAACAACCTTGGGTTTTCACACCCCAGTTCTCTTTCCATTTGCTTCCAGCACAGGCAGTATTGGCCAAGTTGTGTTTTCCACTTGCTCCCGGTTCCCAGGGCTGGAGGTTCATGGGGGAGCTGGCACAGCCACCCCAGCAGTGGTCGTCCCACTCAGAGGGTTCCGCTGACAGAGGTCACTGTCTCCTTGCTGTCTCTCTGGACACACTGGGGAGCTGCAGGGGCGAATCCCAGCGTGCCCTGTCCCATGGGATCCCATGTTGGGACTCAATGTCCCAGCCCGGGTGAGCACTGGTTGTGGCCCTGGGCTCAGCATGGCAGGCCTGGTGCTCACAGCAGTGCAGACTTCAAGCTGGCCATGCACAGCTCCGTGTTTCTCCCAAAAATATCACTGCTGCAGCACCTGGGGTTCCCCAGTGCTGGGCTTTTTATCCCCACTGCATGGAGGATAACATGGCAGGGCAAAGGATGGGATCCCATGTGGCCTCCAACCTGCCCTGATCCAGGCTGGGCACAGCCTGATGAAGGATGAGCACATCTCGCAGGGATATGGAAACCTCCCCTGAACACCCAGTTCAGGCAGAGCCTGAGCTCTTTTGTGGCTCTGGGCAGGAAGATGCTCAGGATTTCCCAGAGAGGCTCAGCGGGCAGTAGGATTGTGCCTGCATCTCGCTCTGGACATGCCAGTGGCTCAAGTGACAGCTGTGGGAATGATTTATAATGCACCGAGAGGGGCCACAGTCCTGCAAGGCTCTTACATCAGGAGCAAAGAGCAGCCTGCAGGGTGTGGAAGGCTGGAGCTGTAGCACTGTGTGCTCATCCCTCACCTTAATGGGGAGCTGCCCCCAGACTTGCTATGTATCACTTTGATGGTTCTCCTGTTGGGTGTATTTTGGAGCAGCTGTTATCTGTGGCTTTTTATGGTGATCCTGTGGAAAGCAGCCATTTACCTGCTGTGATGAACTCAAAACTAATACTAACTCTTCATTCCCGATGGTTTTATTTGGGGTTTTTTTAGTCTCTTTGTTTGATTGGTTTGCATGGGTTCGTTTGTTTCTAGGTTTTGTCTGTTTTGGTTTGAGTCTTTTGTTTGCTTTTTCATAAGACTCAGGTGAAGTTGGCATAGCCAAAGTCAAGAGAATGGACACCAGGCTTGACTTTCCAGAAATTACTTTTGGCTGGGTTTAACTGCATTCTCCAGGCTCAGGATGACCAGTCCATTTGCAGGATTTGCTCTGCAACATCAGCTTGCCCAGACTCTGCTCGGTGATTCACAAATGGAGAAGACAATGGATATTGTGCCAAGCTTCCTTTCAAACAGCCAAAACTGCAACGGCATGAGAGAAAAAAAGAAAAAAACAGAGACTATATTCACCAATTAGAGCAGAAGCAGTGTCCCACCATCTTGCCCTCCACTCTTATTAATTTTGTACATTGAGAGGCAATCCTGGGCCTGAAGCTTCCGTCTCTCAGTTCCTGATGCCATTTGACTCCAGCCTGGACTCCCCCAGATCACACTGCCTGCTTTCCACGTGGGGCTGGGGATGCTCAGCCTGGAAAGAGGAGACTCTGGGGAGGCCTCACTGCAGCTCTGCAGGACTGCAAGGGTGCCACAAGAAAGATTGGGACAGGGTGTTCCACAGGGCCTGTGGCAACAGGACAAGGGGGTGACGGCTTTCAGCTGCAGGAGGCTGATTGAAGTTGGATCTGAGGAAGCTGCTCTCTTCCACTGAGGGTGCTGAGGCACTGGCCCAGGCTGTGGATGCTCCATCCTTGGGAACAGGGCTCTGAGCACCATGGTCTGGGGGAACGTTGCTAAGCATGGAACCAAAGGCTCTCTAGCTCAGTGGTCATGTCACAATCCATGTCCCATCTGGAACTGCCAGCAGCCAGCAAGCAGCACAACACAGCCGTTGGCCCTGGGCTCAGCACACGCTGCACGCTGCTCCTGCTGCTCCTGTCACCCTTCTTGTTCCTGCCCCCGAGACCTCATCTCATCAGTCTCAAAAGCTGCCTAAGGCCTGGATTGTGTCATCCATCCCTGCAGGATGCTCACATTTGTCCTGAGGAAGGTACGGTGCCATTCCATGGAGGTGGATCCCCCCAGCTGCCCGGGTGTGGGCTGGAGTTCTGGGGGGATGGGGTGGGACAGGGACCCCACTCTGAGGTTTTGCTACCTCTGCAGGCTGTTGCAGGTAGAGAAGACAAGATGGAGGTGGACAGACAGACTGATAGAGAGGAGAAGATGGAAGTGGAGGGAGAAAAGAGAGGAGAGGAAGAGATGGAGGTGGGCACCATAATGGATACGGAGGAGGAGATGGAGGTGGATGGAGAACAGACTGGAGAGGAAGAGATGGAGGTTGATGAGGATGAGGAGATGGACGTGGAAATGGAAGAGTACACCCAGGAGATGGACATTGATGAGGAAGATGAAGAGGAGGCCATGGTCCTGGGATGAAGAGCAATGCCAGCAGCAGGACAGGCATGTGGTCCCCACAGGCACAGTGGGTTCCCTGCAGCCAGGCTGGGGCGGGATTGGGCTGGCTGGTCCCTGCTCAGGAACGTGGTACCCAGTGCCTTGGGTTCTGCTGGCCATGCCCAGCCTGTCCTGTTCTTGCTTTGGGCCACACAAGCCCCATGGCAGTGCCTGGGGCCCAGCCCCCAGACCCAGCCAGCCTCAGCTCTGGCAGCAGAGTCCCAGTGTGCCAGCCTGGGGACACACGGAAGAGCCCTCTGTGCCTGACTGGAGTGACCATGGCACCTGCTTTTCTTCCCGGACTTATGGAGATCCTGGACTGAAATGGCACCTTTTTGTACATAGTTTTTAGAGTTTGTTCTTCTTTTTGGCATATAGGTTTTAGGGCTTCGTTTTGTCTTCTGTAAATACATTTCAAATATTGTTGTTAGATATGTTCTTAGGTATATACCTTCTATAAATTCTTGTTATTACAAATATTCTTACAAAAGTAAATGTGTTCTGTGTTTTCATTGCTGTTCTTATGTAAATAAACAACCTTGGGTTTTCACACCCCAGTTCTCTTTCCATTTGCTTCCGGCACAGGCAGTATTGGCCAAGTTGTGTTTTCCACTTTCTCCCGGTTCCCAGGGCTGGAGGTTCATGGGGGAGCTGGCACAGCCACCCCAGCAGTGGTCGCCCCACTCAGAGGGTTCCGCTGACAGAGGTCACTGTCTCCTTGCTGTCTCTCTGGACACACTGGGGAGCTGCAGGGGCGAATCCCAGCGTGCCCTGTCCCATGGGATCCCATGTTGGGACTCAATGTCCCAGCCCGGGTGAGCACTGGTTGTGGCCCTGGGCTCAGCATGGCAGGCCTGGTGCTCACAGCAGTGCAGACTTCAAGCTGGCCATGCACAGCTCCGTGTTTCTCCCAAAAATATCACTGCTGCAGCACCTGGGGTTCCCCAGTGCTGGGCTTTTTATCCCCACTGCATGGAGGATCACATGGCAGGGCAAAGGATGGGATCCCATGTGGCCTCCAACCTGCCCTGATCCAGGCTGGGCACAGCCTGATGAAGGATGAGCACATCTCGCAGGGATATGGAAACCTCCCCTGAAAACCCAGTTCAGGCAGAGCCTGAGCTCTTTTGTGGCTCTGGGCAGGAAGATGCTCAGGATCTCCCAGAGAGGCTCAGCGGGCAGTAGGATTGTGCCTGCATCTCGCTCTGGACATGCCAGTGGCTCAAGTGACAGCTGTGGGAATGATTTATAATGCACCGAGAGGGGCCACAGTCCTGCAAGGCTCTTACATCAGGAGCAAAGAGCAGCCTGCAGGGTGGGGAAGGCTGGAGCTGTAGCACTGTGTGCTCATCCCTCACCTTCATGGGGAGCTGCCCCCAGACTTGCTATGTATCACTTTGATGGTTCTCCTGTTGGGTGTATTTTGGAGCAGCTGTTATCTGTGGCTTTTTATGGTGATCCTGTGGAAAGCAGCCATTTACCTGCTGTGATGAACTCAAAACTAATACTAACTCTTCATTCCCTTTGGTTTTATTTGGGGTTTTTTTAGTCTCTTTGTTTGATTGGTTTGCATGGGTTTGTTTGTTTCTAGGTTTTGTCTGTTTTGGTTTGAGTCTTTTGTTGTCTTTTTCATAAGACTCAGGTGAAGTTGTCATAGCCAAAGTCAAGAGAATGTACACCAGGCTTGACTTTCCAGAAATTACTTTTGGCTGGGTTTAACTGCATTCTCCAAGCTCAGGATGACCAGTCCATTTGCAGGATTTGCTCTGCAACATCAGCTTGCCCAGACTCTGCTCGGTGATTCACAAATGGAGAAGACAATGGATATTGTGCCAAGCTTCCTTTCAAACAGCCAAAAGTGCAACGGCATGAGAGAAAAAAAGAAAAAAACAGAGACTATATTCACCAATTAGAGCAGAAGCAGTGTCCCACCATCTTGCCCTCCACTCTTATTAATTTTGTACATTGAGAGGCAATCCTGGGCCTGAAGCTTCCGTCTCTCAGTTCCTGATGCCATTTGACTCCAGCCTGGACTCCCCCAGATCACACTGCCTGCTTTCCACGTGGGGCTGGGGATGCTCAGCCTGGAAAGAGGAGACTCTGGGGAGGCCTCACTGCAGCTCTGCAGGACTGCAAGGGTGCCACAAGAAAGATTGGGACAGGGTGTTCCACAGGGCCTGTGGCAACAGGACAAGGGGGGGACGGCTTTCAGCTGCAGGAGGCTGATTGAAGTTGGATCTGAGGAAGCTGCTCTCTTCCACTGAGGGTGCTGAGGCACTGGCCCAGGCTGTGGATGCTCCATCCTTGGGAACAGGGCTCTGAGCACCATGGTCTGGGGGAACGTTGCTAAGCATGGAACCAAAGGCTCTCTAGCTCAGTGGTCATGTCACAATCCATGTCCCATCTGGAACTGCCAGCAGCCAGCAAGCAGCACAACACAGCCGTTGGCCCTGGGCTCAGCACACGCTGCACGCTGCTCCTGCTGCTCCTGTCACCCTTCTTGTTCCTGCCCCCGAGACCTCATCTCATCAGTCTCAAAAGCTGCCTAAGGCCTGGATTGTGTCATCCATCCCTGCAGGATGCTCACATTTGTCCTGAGGAAGGTACGGTGCCATTCCATGGAGGTGGATCCCCCCAGCTGCCCGGGTGTGGGCTGGAGTTCTGGGGGGATGGGGTGGGACAGGGACCCCACTCTGAGGTTTTGCTACCTCTGCAGGCTGTTGCAGGTAGAGAAGACAAGATGGAGGTGGACAGACAGACTGATAGAGAGGAGAAGATGGAAGTGGAGGGAGAAAAGAGAGGAGAGGAAGAGATGGAGGTGGGCACCATAATGGATACGGAGGAGGAGATGGAGGTGGATGGAGAACAGACTGGAGAGGAAGAGATGGAGGTTGATGAGGATGAGGAGATGGACGTGGAAATGGAAGAGTACACCCAGGAGATGGACATTGATGAGGAAGATGAAGAGGAGGCCATGGTCCTGGGATGAAGAGCAATGCCAGCAGCACGACAGGCATGTGGTCCCCACAGGCACAGTGGGTTCCCTGCAGCCAGGCTGGGGCGGGATTGGGCTGGCTGGTCCCTGCTCAGGAACGTGGTACCCAGTGCCTTGGGTTCTGCTGGCCATGCCCAGCCTGTCCTGTTCTTGCTTTGGGCCACACAAGCCCCATGGCAGTGCCTGGGGCCCAGCCCCCAGACCCAGCCAGCCTCAGCTCTGGCAGCAGAGTCCCAGTGTGCCAGCCTGGGGACACACGGAAGAGCCCTCTGTGCCTGACTGGAGTGACCATGGCACCTGCTTTTCTTCCCGGACTTATGGAGATCCTGGACTGAAATGGCACCTTTTTGTACATAGTTTTTAGAGTTTGTTCTTCTTTTTGGCATATAGGTTTTAGGGCTTTGTTTTTTCTTCTGTAAATACATTTCAAATATTGTTGTTAGATATGTTCTTAGGTATATACCTTCTATAAATTGTTGTTATTACAAATATTCTTACAAAAGTAAATGTGTTCTGTGTTTTCATTGCTGTTCTTATGTAAATAAACAACCTTGGGTTTTCACACCCCAGTTCTCTTTCCATTTGCTTCTGGCACAGGCAGTATTGGCCAAGTTGTGTTTTCCACTTGCTCCCGGTTCCCAGGGCTGGAGGTTCATGGGGGAGCTGGCACAGCCACCCCAGCAGTGGTCGTCCCACTCAGAGGGTTCCGCTGACAGAGGTCACTGTCTCCTTGCTGTCTCTCTGGACACACTGGGGAGCTGCAGGGGCGAATCCCAGCCTGCCCTGTCCCATGGGATCCCATGTTGGGACTCAATGTCCCAGCCCGGGTGAGCACTGGTTGTGGCCCTGGGCTCAGCATGGCAGGCCTGGTGCTCACAGCAGTGCAGACTTCAAGCTGGCCATGCACAGCTCCGTGTTTCTCCCAAAAATATCACTGCTGCAGCACCTGGGGTTCCCCAGTGCTGGGCTTTTTATCCCCACTGCATGGAGGATCACATGGCAGGGCAAAGGATGGGATCCCATGTGGCCTCCAACCTGCCCTGATCCAGGCTGGGCACAGCCTGATGAAGGATGAGCACATCTCGCAGGGATATGGAAACCTCCCCTGAAAACCCAGTTCAGGCAGAGCCTGAGCTCTTTTGTGGCTCTGGGCAGGAAGATGCTCAGGATCTCCCAGAGAGGCTCAGCGGGCAGTAGGATTGTGCCTGCATCTCGCTCTGGACATGCCAGTGGCTCAAGTGACAGCTGTGGGAATGATTTATAATGCACCGAGAGGGGCCACAGTCCTGCAAGGCTCTTACATCAGGAGCAAAGAGCAGCCTGCAGGGTGGGGAAGGCTGGAGCTGTAGCACTGTGTGCTCATCCCTCACCTTCATGGGGAGCTGCCCCCAGACTTGCTATGTATCACTTTGATGGTTCTCCTGTTGGGTGTATTTTGGAGCAGCTGTTATCTGTGGCTTTTTATGGTGATCCTGTGGAAAGCAGCCATTTACCTGCTGTGATGAACTCAAAACTAATACTAACTCTTCATTCCCTTTGGTTTTATTTGGGGTTTTTTTAGTCTCTTTGTTTGATTGGTTTGCATGGGTTCGTTTGTTTCTAGGTTTTGTCTGTTTTGGTTTGAGTCTTTTGTTTGCTTTTTCATAAGACTCAGGTGAAGTTGTCATAGCCAAAGTCAAGAGAATGTACACCAGGCTTGACTTTCCAGAAATTACTTTTGGCTGGGTTTAACTGCATTCTCCAGGCTCAGGATGACCAGTCCATTTGCAGGATTTGCTCTGCAACATCAGCTTGCCCAGACTCTGCTCGGTGATTCACAAATGGAGAAGACAATGGATATTGTGCCAAGCTTCCTTTCAAACAGCCAAAACTGCAACGGCATGAGAGAAAAAAAGAAAAAAACAGAGACTATATTCACCAATTAGAGCAGAAGCAGTGTCCCACCATCTTGCCCTCCACTCTTATTAATTTTGTACATTGAGAGGCAATCCTGGGCCTGAAGCTTCCGTCTCTCAGTTCCTGATGCCATTTGACTCCAGCCTGGACTCCCCCAGATCACACTGCCTGCTTTCCACGTGGGGCTGGGGATGCTCAGCCTGGAAAGAGGAGACTCTGGGGAGGCCTCACTGCAGCTCTGCAGGACTGCAAGGGTGCCACAAGAAAGATTGGGACAGGGTGTTCCACAGGGCCTGTGGCAACAGGACAAGGGGGGGACGGCTTTCAGCTGCAGGAGGCTGATTGAAGTTGGATCTGAGGAAGCTGCTCTCTTCCACTGAGGGTGCTGAGGCACTGGCCCAGGCTGTGGATGCTCCATCCTTGGGAACAGGGCTCTGAGCACCATGGTCTGGGGGAACGTTGCTAAGCATGGAACCAAAGGCTCTCTAGCTCAGTGGTCATGTCACAATCCATGTCCCATCTGGAACTGCCAGCAGCCAGCAAGCAGCACAACACAGCCGTTGGCCCTGGGCTCAGCACACGCTGCACGCTGCTCCTGCTGCTCCTGTCACCCTTCTTGTTCCTGCCCCCGAGACCTCATCTCATCAGTCTCAAAAGCTGCCTAAGGCCTGGATTGTGTCATCCATCCCTGCAGGATGCTCACATTTGTCCTGAGGAAGGTACGGTGCCATTCCATGGAGGTGGATCCCCCCAGCTGCCCGGGTGTGGGCTGGAGTTCTGGGGGGATGGGGTGGGACAGGGACCCCACTCTGAGGTTTTGCTACCTCTGCAGGCTGTTGCAGGTAGAGAAGACAAGATGGAGGTGGACAGACAGACTGATAGAGAGGAGAAGATGGAAGTGGAGGGAGAAAAGAGAGGAGAGGAAGAGATGGAGGTGGGCACCATAATGGATACGGAGGAGGAGATGGAGGTGGATGGAGAACAGACTGGAGAGGAAGAGATGGAGGTTGATGAGGATGAGGAGATGGACGTGGAAATGGAAGAGTACACCCAGGAGATGGACATTGATGAGGAAGATGAAGAGGAGGCCATGGTCCTGGGATGAAGAGCAATGCCAGCAGCACGACAGGCATGTGGTCCCCACAGGCACAGTGGGTTCCCTGCAGCCAGGCTGGGGCGGGATTGGGCTGGCTGGTCCCTGCTCAGGAACGTGGTACCCAGTGCCTTGGGTTCTGCTGGCCATGCCCAGCCTGTCCTGTTCTTGCTTTGGGCCACACAAGCCCCATGGCAGTGCCTGGGGCCCAGCCCCCAGACCCAGCCAGCCTCAGCTCTGGCAGCAGAGTCCCAGTGTGCCAGCCTGGGGACACACGGAAGAGCCCTCTGTGCCTGACTGGAGTGACCATGGCACCTGCTTTTCTTCCCGGACTTATGGAGATCCTGGACTGAAATGGCACCTTTTTGTACATAGTTTTTAGAGTTTGTTCTTCTTTTTGGCATATAGGTTTTAGGGCTTTGTTTTTTCTTCTGTAAATACATTTCAAATATTGTTGTTAGATATGTTCTTAGGTATATACCTTCTATAAATTGTTGTTATTACAAATATTCTTACAAAAGTAAATGTGTTCTGTGTTTTCATTGCTGTTCTTATGTAAATAAACAACCTTGGGTTTTCACACCCCAGTTCTCTTTCCATTTGCTTCTGGCACAGGCAGTATTGGCCAAGTTGTGTTTTCCACTTGCTCCCGGTTCCCAGGGCTGGAGGTTCATGGGGGAGCTGGCACAGCCACCCCAGCAGTGGTCGTCCCACTCAGAGGGTTCCGCTGACAGAGGTCACTGTCTCCTTGCTGTCTCTCTGGACACACTGGGGAGCTGCAGGGGCGAATCCCAGCCTGCCCTGTCCCATGGGATCCCATGTTGGGACTCAATGTCCCAGCCCGGGTGAGCACTGGTTGTGGCCCTGGGCTCAGCATGGCAGGCCTGGTGCTCACAGCAGTGCAGACTTCAAGCTGGCCATGCACAGCTCCGTGTTTCTCCCAAAAATATCACTGCTGCAGCACCTGGGGTTCCCCAGTGCTGGGCTTTTTATCCCCACTGCATGGAGGATCACATGGCAGGGCAAAGGATGGGATCCCATGTGGCCTCCAACCTGCCCTGATCCAGGCTGGGCACAGCCTGATGAAGGATGAGCACATCTCGCAGGGATATGGAAACCTCCCCTGAAAACCCAGTTCAGGCAGAGCCTGAGCTCTTTTGTGGCTCTGGGCAGGAAGATGCTCAGGATCTCCCAGAGAGGCTCAGCGGGCAGTAGGATTGTGCCTGCATCTCGCTCTGGACATGCCAGTGGCTCAAGTGACAGCTGTGGGAATGATTTATAATGCACCGAGAGGGGCCACAGTCCTGCAAGGCTCTTACATCAGGAGCAAAGAGCAGCCTGCAGGGTGGGGAAGGCTGGAGCTGTAGCACTGTGTGCTCATCCCTCACCTTCATGGGGAGCTGCCCCCAGACTTGCTATGTATCACTTTGATGGTTCTCCTGTTGGGTGTATTTTGGAGCAGCTGTTATCTGTGGCTTTTTATGGTGATCCTGTGGAAAGCAGCCATTTACCTGCTGTGATGAACTCAAAACTAATACTAACTCTTCATTCCCTTTGGTTTTATTTGGGGTTTTTTTAGTCTCTTTGTTTGATTGGTTTGCATGGGTTCGTTTGTTTCTAGGTTTTGTCTGTTTTGGTTTGAGTCTTTTGTTTGCTTTTTCATAAGACTCAGGTGAAGTTGTCATAGCCAAAGTCAAGAGAATGTACACCAGGCTTGACTTTCCAGAAATTACTTTTGGCTGGGTTTAACTGCATTCTCCAGGCTCAGGATGACCAGTCCATTTGCAGGATTTGCTCTGCAACATCAGCTTGCCCAGACTCTGCTCGGTGATTCACAAATGGAGAAGACAATGGATATTGTGCCAAGCTTCCTTTCAAACAGCCAAAAGTGCAACGGCATGAGAGAAAAAAAGAAAAAAACAGAGACTATATTCACCAATTAGAGCAGAAGCAGTGTCCCACCATCTTGCCCTCCACTCTTATTAATTTTGTACATTGAGAGGCAATCCTGGGCCTGAAGCTTCCGTCTCTCAGTTCCTGATGCCATTTGACTCCAGCCTGGACTCCCCCAGATCACACTGCCTGCTTTCCACGTGGGGCTGGGGATGCTCAGCCTGGAAAGAGGAGACTCTGGGGAGGCCTCACTGCAGCTCTGCAGGACTGCAAGGGTGCCACAAGAAAGATTGGGACAGGGTGTTCCACAGGGCCTGTGGCAACAGGACAAGGGGGGGACGGCTTTCAGCTGCAGGAGGCTGATTGAAGTTGGATCTGAGGAAGCTGCTCTCTTCCACTGAGGGTGCTGAGGCACTGGCCCAGGCTGTGGATGCTCCATCCTTGGGAACAGGGCTCTGAGCACCATGGTCTGGGGGAACGTTGCTAAGCATGGAACCAAAGGCTCTCTAGCTCAGTGGTCATGTCACAATCCATGTCCCATCTGGAACTGCCAGCAGCCAGCAAGCAGCACAACACAGCCGTTGGCCCTGCGCTCAGCACACGCTGCACGCTGCTCCTGCTGCTCCTGTCACCCTTCTTGTTCCTGCCCCCGAGACCTCATCTCATCAGTCTCAAAAGCTGCCTAAGGCCTGGATTGTGTCATCCATCCCTGCAGGATGCTCACATTTGTCCTGAGGAAGGTACGGTGCCATTCCATGGAGGTGGATCCCCCCAGCTGCCCGGGTGTGGGCTGGAGTTCTGGGGGGATGGGGTGGGACAGGGACCCCACTCTGAGGTTTTGCTACCTCTGCAGGCTGTTGCAGGTAGAGAAGACAAGATGGAGGTGGACAGACAGACTGATAGAGAGGAGAAGATGGAAGTGGAGGGAGAAAAGAGAGGAGAGGAAGAGATGGAGGTGGGCACCATAATGGATACGGAGGAGGAGATGGAGGTGGATGGAGAACAGACTGGAGAGGAAGAGATGGAGGTTGATGAGGATGAGGAGATGGACGTGGAAATGGAAGAGTACACCGAGGAGATGGACATTGATGAGGAAGATGAAGAGGAGGCCATGGTCCTGGGATGAAGAGCAATGCCAGCAGCAGGACAGGCATGTGGTCCCCACAGGCACAGTGGGTTCCCTGCATCCAGGCTGGGGCGGGATTGGGCTGGCTGGTCCCTGCTCAGGCACGTGGTACCCAGTGCCTTGGGTTCTGCTGGCCATGCCCAGCCTGTCCTGTTCTTGCTTTGGGCCACACAAGCCCCATGGCAGTGCCTGGGGCCCAGCCCCCAGACCCAGCCAGCCTCAGCTCTGGCAGCAGAGTCCCAGTGTGCCAGCCTGGGGACACACGGAAGAGCCTTCTGTGCCTGACTGGAGTGACCATGGCACCTGCTTTTCTTCCCGGACTTATGGAGATCCTGGACTGAAATGGCACCTTTTTGTACATAGTTTTTAGAGTTTGTTCTTCTTTTTGGCATATAGGTTTTAGGGCTTCGTTTTGTCTTCTGTAAATACATTTCAAATATTGTTGTTAGATATGTTCTTAGGTATATACCTTCTATAAATTGTTGTTATTACAAATATTCTTACAAAAGTAAATGTGTTCTGTGTTTTCATTGCTGTTCTTATGTAAATAAACAACCTTGGGTTTTCACACCCCAGTTCTCTTTCCATTTCCTTCCGGCACAGGCAGTATTGGCCAAGTTGTCTTTTCCACTTGCTCCCAGTTCCCAGGGCTGGAGGTTCATGGGGGAGCTGGCACAGCCACCCCAGCAGTCGTCGCCCCACTCAGAGGGTTCTGCTGACAGAGGTCACTGTCTCCTTGCTGTCTCTCTGGACACACTGGGGAGCTGCAGGGGCGAATCCCAGCCTGCCCTGTCCCATGGGATCCCATGTTGGGACTCAATGTCCCAGCCCGGGTGAGCACTGGTTGTGGCCCTGGGCTCAGCATGGCAGGCCTGGTGCTCACAGCAGTGCAGACTTCAAGCTGGCCATGCACAGCTCCGTGTTTCTCCCAAAAATATCACTGCTGCAGCACCTGGGGTTCCCCAGTGCTGGGCTTTTTATCCCCACTGCATGGAGGATCACATGGCAGGGCAAAGGATGGGATCCCATGTGGCCTCCAACCTGCCCTGATCCAGGCTGGGCACAGCCTGATGAAGGATGAGCACATCTCGCAGGGATATGGAAACCTCCCCTGAAAACCCAGTTCAGGCAGAGCCTGAGCTCTTTTGTGGCTCTGGGCAGGAAGATGCTCAGGATCTCCCAGAGAGGCTCAGCGGGCAGTAGGATTGTGCCTGCATCTCGCTCTGGACATGCCAGTGGCTCAAGTGACAGCTGTGGGAATGATTTATAATGCACCGAGAGGGGCCACAGTCCTGCAAGGCTCTTACATCAGGAGCAAAGAGCAGCCTGCAGGGTGGGGAAGGCTGGAGCTGTAGCACTGTGTGCTCATCCCTCACCTTCATGGGGAGCTGCCCCCAGACTTGCTATGTATCACTTTGATGGTTCTCCTGTTGGGTGTATTTTGGAGCAGCTGTTATCTGTGGCTTTTTATGGTGATCCTGTGGAAAGCAGCCATTTACCTGCTGTGATGAACTCAAAACTAATACTAACTCTTCATGCCCGATGGTTTTATTTGGGGTTTTTTTAGTCTCTTTGTTTGATTGGTTTGCATGGGTTCGTTTGTTTCTAGGTTTTGTCTGTTTTGGTTTGAGTCTTTTGTTTGCTTTTTCATAAGACTCAGGTGAAGTTGGCATAGCCAAAGTCAAGAGAATATACACCAGGCTTGACTTTCCAGAAATTACTTTTGGCTGGGTTTAACTGCATTCTCCAGGCTCAGGATGACCAGTCCATTTGCAGGATTTGCTCTGCAACATCAGCTTGCCCAGACTCTGCTCGGTGATTCACAAATGGAGAAGACAATGGATTTTGTGCCAAGCTTCCTTTCAAACAGCCAAAAGTGCAACGGCATGAGAGAAAAAAAGAAAAAAACAGAGACTATATTCACCAATTAGAGCAGAAGCAGTGTCCCACCATCTTGCCCTCCACTCTTATTAATTTTGTACATTGAGAGGCAATCCTGGGCCTAAAGCTTCCGTCTCTCAGTTCCTGATGCCATTTGACTCCAGCCTGGACTCCCCCTGATCACACTGCCTGTTTTCCACGTGGGGCTGGGGATGCTCAGCCTGGAAAGAGGAGACTCTGGGGAGGCCTCACTGCAGCTCTGCAGGACTGCAAGGGTGCCACAAGAAAGATTGGGACAGGGTGTTCCACAGGGCCTGTGGCAACAGGACAAGGGGGGGACGGCTTTCAGCTGCAGGAGGCTGATTGAAGTTGGATCTGAGGAAGCTGCTCTCTTCCACTGAGGGTGCTGAGGCACTGGCCCAGGCTGTGGATGCTCCATCCTTGGGAACAGGGCTCTGAACACCATGGTCTGGGGGAACGTTGCTAAGCATGGAACCAAAGGCTCTCTAGCTCAGTGGTCATGTCACAATCCATGTCCCATCTGGAACTGCCAGCAGCCAGCAAGCAGCACAACACAGCCGTTGGCCCTGGGCTCAGCACATGCTGCACGCTGCTCCTGCTGCTCCTGTCACCCTTCTTGTTCCTGCCCCCGAGACCTCATCTCATCAGTCTCAAAAGCTGCCTAAGGCCTGGATTGTGTCATCCATCCCTGCAGGATGCTCACATTTGTCCTGAGGAAGGTACGGTGCCATTCCATGGAGGTGGATCCCCCCAGCTGCCCGGGTGTGGGCTGGAGTTCTGGGGGGATGGGGTGGGACAGGGACCCCACTCTGAGGTTTTGCTACCTCTGCAGGCTGTTGAAGGTAGGGAAGACAAGATGGAGGTGGACAGACAGACTGATAGAGAGGAGAAGATGGAAGTGGAGGGAGAAAAGAGAGGAGAGGAAGAGATGGAGGTGGGCACCATAATGGATACGGAGATGGAGGTGGATGGAGAACAGACTGGAGAGGAAGAGATGGAGGTTGATGAGGATGAGGAGATGGACGTGGAAATGGAAGAGTACACCGAGGAGATGGACATTGATGAGGAAGATGAAGAGGAGGCCATGGTCCTGGGATGAAGAGCAATGCCAGCAGCAGGACAGGCATGTGGTCCCCACAGGCACAGTGGGTTCCCTGCATCCAGGCTGGGGCGGGATTGGGCTGGCTGGTCCCTGCTCAGGCACGTGGTACCCAGTGCCTTGGGTTCTGCTGGCCATGCCCAGCCTGTCCTGTTCTTGCTTTGGGCCACACAAGCCCCATGGCAGTGCCTGGGGCCCAGCCCCCAGACCCAGCCAGCCTCAGCTCTGGCAGCAGAGTCCCAGTGTGCCAGCCTGGGGACACACGGAAGAGCCTTCTGTGCCTGACTGGAGTGACCATGGCACCTGCTTTTCTTCCCGGACTTATGGAGATCCTGGACTGAAATGGCACCTTTTTGTACATAGTTTTTAGAGTTTGTTCTTCTTTTTGGCATATAGGTTTTAGGGCTTCGTTTTGTCTTCTGTAAATACATTTCAAATATTGTTGTTAGATATGTTCTTAGGTATATACCTTCTATAAATTGTTGTTATTACAAATATTCTTACAAAAGTAAATGTGTTCTGTGTTTTCATTGCTGTTCTTATGTAAATAAACAACCTTGGGTTTTCACACCCCAGTTCTCTTTCCATTTGCTTCTGGCACAGGCAGTATTGGCCAAGTTGTGTTTTCCACTTGCTCCCGGTTCCCAGGGCTGGAGGTTTATGGGGGAGCTGGCACAGCCACCCCAGCAGTGGTCGTCCCACTCAGAGGGTTCCGCTGACAGAGGTCACTGTCTCCTTGCTGTCTCTCTGGACACACTGGGGAGCTGCAGGGGCGAATCCCAGCCTGCCCTGTCCCATGGGATCCCATGTTGGGACTCAATGTCCCAGCCCGGGTGAGCACTGGTTGTGGCCCTGGGCTCAGCATGGCAGGCCTGGTGCTCACAGCATTGCAGACTTCAAGCTGGCCATGCACAGCTCCGTGTTTCTCCCAAAAAATATCACTGCTGCAGCACCTGGGGTTCCCCAGTGCTGGGCTTTTTATCCCCACTGCATGGAGGATCACATGGCAGGGCAAAGGATGGGATCCCATGTGGCCTCCAACCTGCCCTGATCCAGGCTGGGCACAGCCTGATGAAGGATGAGCACATCTCGCAGGGATATGGAAACCTCCCCTGAAAACCCAGTTCAGGCAGAGCCTGAGCTCTTTTGTGGCTCTGGGCAGGAAGATGCTCAGGATCTCCCAGAGAGGCTCAGCGGGCAGTAGGATTGTGCCTGCATCTCGCTCTGGACATGCCAGTGGCTCAAGTGACAGCTGTGGGAATGATTTATAATGCACCGAGAGGGGCCACAGTCCTGCAAGGCTCTTACATCAGGAGCAAAGAGCAGCCTGCAGGGTGGGGAAGGCTGGAGCTGTAGCACTGTGTGCTCATCCCTCACCTTCATGGGGAGCTGCCCCCAGACTTGCTATGTATCACTTTGATGGTTCTCCTGTTGGGTGTATTTTGGAGCAGCTGTTATCTGTGGCTTTTTATGGTGATCCTGTGGAAAGCAGCCATTTACCTGCTGTGATGAACTCAAAACTAATACTAACTCTTCATTCCCGATGGTTTTATTTGGGGTTTTTTTAGTCTCTTTGTTTGATTGGTTTGCATGGGTTCCTTTTATTTCTAGGTTTTGTCTGTTTTGGTTTGAGTCTTTTGTTTGCTTTTTCATAAGAATCAGGTGAAGTTGGCATAGCCAAAGTCAAGAGAATGTACACCAGGCTTGATTTTCCAGAAATTACTTTTGGCTGGGTTTAACTGCATTCTCCAGGCTCAGGATGACCAGTCCATTTGCAGGATTTGCTCTGCAACATCAGCTTGCCCAGACTCTGCTCGGTGATTCACAAATGGAGAAGACAATGGATATTGTGCCAAGCTTCCTTTCAAACAGCCAAAACTGCAACGGCATGAGAGAAAAAAAGAAAAAAACAGAGACTATATTCACCAATTAGAGCAGAAGCAGTGTCCCACCATCTTGCCCTCCACTCTTATTAATTTTGTACATTGAGAGGCAATCCTGGGCCTAAAGCTTCCGTCTCTCAGTTCCTGATGCCATTTGACTCCAGCCTGGACTCCCCCTGATCACACTGCCTGCTTTCCACGTGGGGCTGGGGATGCTCAGCCTGGAAAGAGGAGACCCTGGGGAGGCCTCACTGCAGCTCTGCAGGACTGCAAGGGTGCCACAAGAAAGATTGGGACAGGGTGTTCCACAGGGCCTGTGGCAACAGGACAAGGGGGGGACGGCTTTCAGCTGCAGGAGGCTGATTGAAGTTGGATCTGAGGAAGCTGCTCTCTTCCACTGAGGGTGCTGAGGCACTGGCCCAGGCTGTGGATGCTCCATCCTTGGGAACAGGGCTCTGAGCACCATGGTCTGGGGGAACGTTGCTAAGCATGGAACCAAAGGCTCTCTAGCTCAGTGGTCATGTCACAATCCATGTCCCATCTGGAACTGCCAGCAGCCAGCAAGCAGCACAACACAGCCGTTGGCCCTGGGCTCAGCACACGCTGCACGCTGCTCCTGCTGCTCCTGTCACCCTTCTTGTTCCTGCCCCCGAGACCTCATCTCATCAGTCTCAAAAGCTGCCTAAGGCCTGGATTGTGTCATCCATCCCTGCAGGATGCTCACATTTGTCCTGAGGAAGGTACGGTGCCATTCCATGGAGGTGGATCCCCCCAGCTGCCCGGGTGTGGGCTGGAGTTCTGGGGGGATGGGGTGGGACAGGGACCCCACTCTGAGGTTTTGCTACCTCTGCAGGCTGTTGCAGGTAGAGAAGACAAGATGGAGGTGGACAGACAGACTGATAGAGAGGAGAAGATGGAAGTGGAGGGAGAAAAGAGAGGAGAGGAAGAGATGGAGGTGGGCACCATAATGGATACGGAGGAGGAGATGGAGGTGGATGGAGAACAGACTGGAGAGGAAGAGATGGAGGTTGATGAGGATGAGGAGATGGACGTGGAAATGGAAGAGTACACCGAGGAGATGGACATTGATGAGGAAGATGAAGAGGAGGCCATGGTCCTGGGATGAAGAGCAATGCCAGCAGCAGGACAGGCATGTGGTCCCCACAGGCACAGTGGGTTCCCTGCAGCCAGGCTGGGGCGGGATTGGGCTGGCTGGTCCCTGCTCAGGAACGTGGTACCCAGTGCCTTGGGTTCTGCTGGCCATGCCCAGCCTGTCCTGTTCTTGCTTTGGGCCACACAAGCCCCATGGCAGTGCCTGGGGCCCAGCCCCCAGACCCAGCCAGCCTCAGCTCTGGCAGCAGAGTCCCAGTGTGCCAGCCTGGGGACACACGGAAGAGCCCTCTGTGCCTGACTGGAGTGACCATGGCACCTGCTTTTCTTCCCGGACTTATGGAGATCCTGGACTGAAATGGCACCTTTTTGTACATAGTTTTTAGAGTTTGTTCTTCTTTTTGGCATATAGGTTTTAGGGCTTCGTTTTGTCTTCTGTAAATACATTTCAAATATTGTTGTTAGATATGTTCTTAGGTATATACCTTCTATAAATTGTTGTTATTACAAATATTCTTACAAAAGTAAATGTGTTCTGTGTTTTCATTGCTGTTCTTATGTAAATAAACAACCTTGGGTTTTCACACCCCAGTTCTCTTTCCATTTCCTTCCGGCACAGGCAGTATTGGCCAAGTTGTCTTTTCCACTTGCTCCCAGTTCCCAGGGCTGGAGGTTCATGGGGGAGCTGGCACAGCCACCCCAGCAGTCGTCGCCCCACTCAGAGGGTTCCGCTGACAGAGGTCACTGTCTCCTTGCTGTCTCTCTGGACACACTGGGGAGCTGCAGGGGCGAATCCCAGCCTGCCCTGTCCCATGGGATCCCATGTTGGGACTCAATGTCCCAGCCCGGGTGAGCACTGGTTGTGGCCCTGGGCTCAGCATGGCAGGCCTGGTGCTCACAGCAGTGCAGACTTCAAGCTGGCCATGCACAGCTCCGTGTTTCTCCCAAAAATATCACTGCTGCAGCACCTGGGGTTCCCCAGTGCTGGGCTTTTTATCCCCACTGCATGGAGGATCACATGGCAGGGCAAAGGTTGGGATCCCATGTGGCCTCCAACCTGCCCTGATCCAGACTGGGCACAGCCTGATGAAGGATGAGCACATCTCGCAGGGATATGGAAACCTCCCCTGAAAACCCAGTTCAGGCAGAGCCTGAGCTCTTTTGTGGCTCTGGGCAGGAAGATGCTCAGGATCTCCCAGAGAGGCTCAGCGGGCAGTAGGATTGTGCCTGCATCTCGCTCTGGACATGCCAGTGGCTCAAGTGACAGCTGTGGGAATGATTTATAATGCACCGAGAGGGGCCACAGTCCTGCAAGGCTCTTACATCAGGAGCAAAGAGCAGCCTGCAGGGTGGGGAAGGCTGGAGCTGTAGCACTGTGTGCTCATCCCTCACCTTCATGGGGAGCTGCCCCCAGACTTGCTATGTATCACTTTGATGGTTCTCCTGTTGGGTGTATTTTGGAGCAGCTGTTATCTGTGGCTTTTTATGGTGATCCTGTGGAAAGCAGCCATTTACCTGCTGTGATGAACTCAAAACTAATACTAACTCTTCATTCCCGATGGTTTTATTTGGGGTTTTTTTAGTCTCTTTGTTTGATTGGTTTGCATGGGTTCGTTTGTTTCTAGGTTTTGTCTGTTTTGGTTTGAGCCTTTTGTTTGCTTTTTCATAAGAATCAGGTGAAGTTGGCATAGCCAAAGTCAAGAGAATATACACCAGGCTTGACTTTCCAGAAATTACTTTTGGCTGGGTTTAACTGCATTCTCCAGGCTCAGGATGACCAGTCCATTTGCAGGATTTGCTCTGCAACATCAGCTTGCCCAGACTCTGCTCGGTGATTCACAAATGGAGAAGACAATGGATATTGTGCCAAGCTTCCTTTCAAACAGCCAAAAGTGCAACGGCATGAGAGAAAAAAAGAAAAAAACAGAGACTATATTCACCAATTAGAGCAGAAGCAGTGTCCCACCATCTTGCCCTCCACTCTTATTAATTTTGTACATTGAGAGGCAATCCTGGGCCTAAAGCTTCCGTCTCTCAGTTCCTGATGCCATTTGACTCCAGCCTGGACTCCCCCTGATCACACTGCCTGCTTTCCACGTGGGGCTGGGGATGCTCAGCCTGGAAAGAGGAGACCCTGGGGAGGCCTCACTGCAGCTCTGCAGGACTGCAAGGGTGCCACAAGAAAGATTGGGACAGGGTGTTCCACAGGGCCTGTGGCAACAGGACAAGGGGGGGACGGCTTTCAGCTGCAGGAGGCTGATTCAAGTTGGATCTGAGGAAGCTGCTCTCTTCCACTGAGGGTGCTGAGGCACTGGCCCAGGCTGTGGATGCTCCATCCTTGGGAACAGGGCTCTGAGCACCATGGTCTGGGGGAACGTTGCTAAGCATGGAACCAAAGGCTCTCTAGCTCAGTGGTCATGTCACAATCCATGTCCCATCTGGAACTGCCAGCAGCCAGCAAGCAGCACAACACAGCCATTGGCCCTGGGCTCAGCACACGCTGCACGCTGCTCCTGCTGCTCCTGTCACCCTTCTTGTTCCTGCCCCCGAGACCTCATCTCATCAGTCTCAAAAGCTGCCTAAGGCCTGGATTGTGTCATCCATCCCTGCAGGATGCTCACATTTGTCCTGAGGAAGGTACGGTGCCATTCCATGGAGGTGGATCCCCCCAGCTGCCCGGGTGTGGGCTGGAGTTCTGGGGGGATGGGGTGGGACAGGGACCCCACTCTGAGGTTTTGCTACCTCTGCAGGCTGTTGCAGGTAGAGAAGACAAGATGGAGGTGGACAGACAGACTGATAGAGAGGAGAAGATGGAAGTGGAGGGAGAAAAGAGAGGAGAGGAAGAGATGGAGGTGGGCACCATAATGGATACGGAGGAGGAGATGGAGGTGGATGGAGAACAGACTGGAGAGGAAGAGATGGAGGTTGATGAGGATGAGGAGATGGACGTGGAAATGGAAGAGTACACCCAGGAGATGGACATTGATGAGGAAGATGAAGAGGAGGCCATGGTCCTGGGATGAAGAGCAATGCCAGCAGCACGACAGGCATGTGGTCCCCACAGGCACAGTGGGTTCCCTGCAGCCAGGCTGGGGCGGGATTGGGCTGGCTGGTCCCTGCTCAGGCACGTGGTACCCAGTGCCTTGGGTTCTGCTGGCCATGCCCAGCCTGTCCTGTTCTTGCTTTGGGCCACACAAGCCCCATGGCAGTGCCTGGGGCCCAGCCCCCAGACCCAGCCAGCCTCAGCTCTGGCAGCAGAGTCCCAGTGTGCCAGCCTGGGGACACACGGAAGAGCCTTCTGTGCCTGACTGGAGTGACCATGGCACCTGCTTTTCTTCCCGGACTTATGGAGATCCTGGACTGAAATGGCACCTTTTTGTACATAGTTTTTAGAGTTTGTTCTTCTTTTTGGCATATAGGTTTTAGGGCTTCGTTTTGTCTTCTGTAAATACATTTCAAATATTGTTGTTAGATATGTTCTTAGGTATATACCTTCTATAAATTGTTGTTATTACAAATATTCTTACAAAAGTAAATGTGTTCTGTGTTTTCATTGCTGTTCTTATGTAAATAAACAACCTTGGGTTTTCACACCCCAGTTCTCTTTCCATTTCCTTCCGGCACAGGCAGTATTGGCCAAGTTGTCTTTTCCACTTGCTCCCAGTTCCCAGGGCTGGAGGTTCATGGGGGAGCTGGCACAGCCACCCCAGCAGTGGTCGCCCCACTCAGAGGGTTCCGCTGACAGAGGTCACTGTCTCCTTGCTGTCTCTCTGGACACACTGGGGAGCTGCAGGGGCGAATCCCAGCCTGCCCTGTCCCATGGGATCCCATGTTGGGACTCAATGTCCCAGCCCGGGTGAGCACTGGTTGTGGCCCTGAGCTCAGCATGGCAGGCCTGGTGCTCACAGCAGTGCAGACTTCAAGCTGGCCATGCACAGCTCCGTGTTTCTCCCAAAAATATCACTGCTGCAGCACCTGGGGTTCCCCAGTGCTGGGCTTTTTATCCCCACTGCATGGAGGATCACATGGCAGGGCAAAGGTTGGGATCCCATGTGGCCTCCAACCTGCCCTGATCCAGACTGGGCACAGCCTGATGAAGGATGAGCACATCTCGCAGGGATATGGAAACCTCCCCTGAAAACCCAGTTCAGGCAGAGCCTGAGCTCTTTTGTGGCTCTGGGCAGGAAGATGCTCAGGATCTCCCAGAGAGGCTCAGCGGGCAGTAGGATTGTGCCTGCATCTCGCTCTGGACATGCCAGTGGCTCAAGTGACAGCTGTGGGAATGATTTATAATGCACCGAGAGGGGCCACAGTCCTGCAAGGCTCTTACATCAGGAGCAAAGAGCAGCCTGCAGGGTGGGGAAGGCTGGAGCTGTAGCACTGTGTGCTCATCCCTCACCTTCATGGGGAGCTGCCCCCAGACTTGCTATGGATCACTTTGATGGTTCTCCTGTTGGGTGTATTTTGGAGCAGCTGTTATCTGTGGCTTTTTATGGTGATCCTGTGGAAAGCAGCCATTTACCTGCTGTGATGAACTCAAAACTAATACTAACTCTTCATTCCCGATGGTTTTATTTGGGGTTTTTTTAGTCTCTTTGTTTGATTGGTTTGCATGGGTTCGTTTGTTTCTAGGTTTTGTCTGTTTTGGTTTGAGTCTTTTGTTTGCTTTTTCATAAGAATCAGGTGAAGTTGTCATAGCCAAAGTCAAGAGAATGTACACCAGGCTTGACTTTCCAGAAATTACTTTTGGCTGGGTTTAACTGCATTCTCCAGGCTCAGGATGACCAGTCCATTTGCAGGATTTGCTCTGCAACATCAGCTTGCCCAGACTCTGCTCGGTGATTCACAAATGGAGAAGACAATGGATATTGTGCCAAGCTTCCTTTCAAACAGCCAAAAGTGCAACGGCATGAGAGAAAAAAAGAAAAAAACAGAGACTATATTCACCAGTTAGAGCAGAAGCAGTGTCCCACCATCTTGCCCTCCACTCTTATTAATTTTGTACATTGAGAGGCAATCCTGGGCCTAAAGCTTCCGTCTCTCAGTTCCTGATGCCATTTGACTCCAGCCTGGACTCCCCCTGATCACACTGCCTGCTTTCCACGTGGGGCTGGGGATGCTCAGCCTGGAAAGAGGAGACCCTGGGGAGGCCTCACTGCAGCTCTGCAGGACTGCAAGGGTGCCACAAGAAAGATTGGGACAGGGTGTTCCACAGGGCCTGTGGCAACAGGACAAGGGGGGGACGGCTTTCAGCTGCAGGAGGCTGATTGAAGTTGGATCTGAGGAAGCTGCTCTCTTCCACTGAGGGTGCTGAGGCACTGGCCCAGGCTGTGGATGCTCCATCCTTGGGAACAGGGCTCTGAGCACCATGGTCTGGGGGAACGTTGCTAAGCATGGAACCAAAGGCTCTCTAGCTCAGTGGTCATGTCACAATCCATGTCCCATCTGGAACTGCCAGCAGCCAGCAAGCAGCACAACACAGCCATTGGCCCTGGGCTCAGCACACGCTGCACGCTGCTCCTGCTGCTCCTGTCACCCTTCTTGTTCCTGCCCCCGAGACCTCATCTCATCAGTCTCAAAAGCTGCCTAAGGCCTGGATTGTGTCATCCATCCCTGCAGGATGCTCACATTTGTCCTGAGGAAGGTACGGTGCCATTCCATGGAGGTGGATCCCCCCAGCTGCCCGGGTGTGGGCTGGAGTTCTGGGGGGATGGGGTGGGACAGGGACCCCACTCTGAGGTTTTGCTACCTCTGCAGGCTGTTGCAGGTAGAGAAGACAAGATGGAGGTGGACAGACAGACTGATAGAGAGGAGAAGATGGAAGTGGAGGGAGAAAAGAGAGGAGAGGAAGAGATGGAGGTGGGCACCATAATGGATACGGAGGAGGAGATGGAGGTGGATGGAGAACAGACTGGAGAGGAAGAGATGGAGGTTGATGAGGATGAGGAGATGGACGTGGAAATGGAAGAGTACACCGAGGAGATGGACATTGATGAGGAAGATGAAGAGGAGGCCATGGTCCTGGGATGAAGAGCAATGCCAGCAGCACGACAGGCATGTGGTCCCCACAGGCACAGTGGGTTCCCTGCAGCCAGGCTGGGGCGGGATTGGGCTGGCTGGTCCCTGCTCAGGAACGTGGTACCCAGTGCCTTGGGTTCTGCTGGCCATGCCCAGCCTGTCCTGTTCTTGCTTTGGGCCACACAAGCCCCATGGCAGTGCCTGGGGCCCAGCCCCCAGACCCAGCCAGCCTCAGCTCTGGCAGCAGAGTCCCAGTGTGCCAGCCTGGGGACACACGGAAGAGCCCTCTGTGCCTGACTGGAGTGACCATGGCACCTGCTTTTCTTCCCGGACTTATGGAGATGCTGGACTGAAATGGCACCTTTTTGTACATAGTTTTTAGAGTTTGTTCTTCTTTTTGGCATATAGGTTTTAGGGCTTCGTTTTGTCTTCTGTAAATACATTTCAAATATTGTTGTTAGATATGTTCTTAGGTATATACCTTCTATAAATTGTTGTTATTACAAATATTCTTACAAAAGTAAATGTGTTCTGTGTTTTCATTGCTGTTCTTATGTAAATAAACAACCTTGGGTTTTCACACCCCAGTTCTCTTTCCATTTGCTTCTGGCACAGGCAGTATTGGCCAAGTTGTGTTTTCCACTTGCTCCCGGTTCCCAGGGCTGGAGGTTCATGGGGGAGCTGGCACAGCCACCCCAGCAGTGGTCGCCCCACTCAGAGGGTTCCGCTGACAGAGGTCACTGTCTCCTTGCTGTCTCTCTGGACACACTGGGGAGCTGCAGGGGCGAATCCCAGCCTGCCCTGTCCCATGGGATCCCATGTTGGGACTCAATGTCCCAGCCCGGGTGAGCACTGGTTGTGGCCCTGGGCTCAGCATGGCAGGCCTGGTGCTCACAGCAGTGCAGACTTCAAGCTGGCCATGCACAGCTCCGTGTTTCTCCCAAAACTACCACTGCTGCAGCACCTGGGGTTCCCCAGTGCTGGGCTTTTTATCCCCACTGCATGGAGGATCACATGGCAGGGCAAAGGATGGGATCCCATGTGGCCTCCAACCTGCCCTGATCCAGACTGGGCACAGCCTGATGAAGGATGAGCACATCTCGCAGGGATATGGAAACCTCCCCTGAAAACCCAGTTCAGGCAGAGCCTGAGCTCTTTTGTGGCTCTGGGCAGGAAGATGCTCAGGATCTACCAGAGAGGCTCAGCGGGCAGTAGGATTGTGCCTGGATCTCGCTCTGGACATGCCAGTGGCTCAAGTGACAGCTGTGGGAATGATTTATAATGCACCGAGAGGGGCCACAGTCCTGCAAGGCTCTTACATCAGGAGCAAAGAGCAGCCTGCAGGGTGGGGAAGGCTGGAGCTGTAGCACTGTGTGCTCATCCCTCACCTTCATGGGGAGCTGCCCCCAGAGTTGCTATGTATCACTTTGATGGTTCTCCTGTTGGGTGTATTTTGGAGCAGCTGTTATCTGTGGCTTTTTATGGTGATCCTGTGGAAAGCAGCCATTTACCTGCTGTGATGAACTCAAAACTAATACTAACTCTTCATTCCTTTTGGTTTTATTTGGGGTTTTTTTAGTCTCTTTGTTTGATTGGTTTGCATGGGTTCGTTTGTTTCTAGGTTTTGTCTGTTTTGGTTTGAGTCTTTTGTTTGCTTTTTCATAAGACTCAGGTGAAGTTGGCATAGCCAAAGTCAAGAGAATGTACACCAGGCTTGACTTTCCAGAAATTACTTTTGGCTGGGTTTAACTGCATTCTCCAGGCTCAGGATGACCAGTCCATTTGCAGGATTTGCTCTGCAACATCAGCTTGCCCAGACTCTGCTCAGTGATTCACAAATGGAGAAGACAATGGATATTGTGCCAAGCTTCCTTTCAAACAGCCAAAAGTGCAACGGCATGAGAGAAAAAAAGAAAAAAACAGAGACTATATTCACCAGTTAGAGCAGAAGCAGTGTCCCACCATCTTGCCCTCCACTCTTATTAATTTTGTACATTGAGAGGCAATCCTGGGCCTAAAGCTTCCGTCTCTCAGTTCCTGATGCCATTTGACTCCAGCCTGGACTCCCCCTGATCACACTGCCTGCTTTCCACGTGGGGCTGGGGATGCTCAGCCTGGAAAGAGGAGACCCTGGGGAGGCCTCACTGCAGCTCTGCAGGACTGCAAGGGTGCCACAAGAAAGATTGGGACAGGGTGTTCCACAGGGCCTGTGGCAACAGGACAAGGGGGGGACGGCTTTCAGCTGCAGGAGGCTGATTGAAGTTGGATCTGAGGAAGCTGCTCTCTTCCACTGAGGGTGCTGAGGCACTGGCCCAGGCTGTGGATGCTCCATCCTTGGGAACAGGGCTCTGAGCACCATGGTCTGGGGGAACGTTGCTAAGCATGGAACCAAAGGCTCTCTAGCTCAGTGGTCATGTCACAATCCATGTCCCATCTGGAACTGCCAGCAGCCAGCAAGCAGCACAACACAGCCATTGGCCCTGGGCTCAGCACACGCTGCACGCTGCTCCTGCTGCTCCTGTCACCCTTCTTGTTCCTGCCCCCGAGACCTCATCTCATCAGTCTCAAAAGCTGCCTAAGGCCTGGATTGTGTCATCCATCCCTGCAGGATGCTCACATTTGTCCTGAGGAAGGTACGGTGCCATTCCATGGAGGTGGATCCCCCCAGCTGCCCGGGTGTGGGCTGGAGTTCTGGGGGGATGGGGTGGGACAGGGACCCCACTCTGAGGTTTTGCTACCTCTGCAGGCTGTTGCAGGTAGAGAAGACAAGATGGAGGTGGACAGACAGACTGATAGAGAGGAGAAGATGGAAGTGGAGGGAGAAAAGAGAGGAGAGGAAGAGATGGAGGTGGGCACCATAATGGATACGGAGGAGGAGATGGAGGTGGATGGAGAACAGACTGGAGAGGAAGAGATGGAGGTTGATGAGGATGAGGAGATGGACGTGGAAATGGAAGAGTACACCGAGGAGATGGACATTGATGAGGAAGATGAAGAGGAGGCCATGGTCCTGGGATGAAGAGCAATGCCAGCAGCAGGACAGGCATGTGGTCCCCACAGGCACAGTGGGTTCCCTGCAGCCAGGCTGGGGCGGGATTGGGCTGGCTGGTCCCTGCTCAGGAACGTGGTACCCAGTGCCTTGGGTTCTGCTGGCCATGCCCAGCCTGTCCTGTTCTTGCTTTGGGCCACACAAGCCCCATGGCAGTGCCTGTGGCCCAGCCCCCAGACCCAGCCAGCCTCAGCTCTGGCAGCAGAGTCCCAGTGTGCCAGCCTGGGGACACACGGAAGAGCCCTCTGTGCCTGACTGGAGTGACCATGGCACCTGCTTTTCTTCCCGGACTTATGGAGATGCTGGACTGAAATGGCACCTTTTTGTACATAGTTTTTAGAGTTTGTTCTTCTTTTTGGCATATAGGTTTTAGGGCTTCGTTTTGTCTTCTGTAAATACATTTCAAATATTGTTGTTAGATATGTTCTTAGGTATATACCTTCTATAAATTGTTGTTATTACAAATATTCTTACAAAAGTAAATGTGTTCTGTGTTTTCATTGCTGTTCTTATGTAAATAAACAACCTTGGGTTTTCACACCCCAGTTCTCTTTCCATTTGCTTCTGGCACAGGCAGTATTGGCCAAGTTGTGTTTTCCACTTGCTCCCGGTTCCCAGGGCTGGAGGTTCATGGGGGAGCTGGGACAGCCACCCCAGCAGTGGTCGCCCCACTCAGAGGGTTCCGCTGACAGAGGTCACTGTCTCCTTGCTGTCTCTCTGGACACACTGGGGAGCTGCAGGGGCAAATCCCAGCCTGCCCTGTCCCATGGGATCCCATGTTGGGACTCAATGTCCCAGCCCGGGTGAGCACTGGTTGTGGCCCTGGGCTCAGCATGGCAGGCCTGGTGCTCACAGCAGTGCAGACTTCAAGCTGGCCATGCACAGCTCCATGTTTCTCCCAAAACTACCACTGCTGCAGCACCTGGGGTTCCCCAGTGCTGGGCTTTTTATCCCCACTGCATGGAGGATCACATGGCAGGGCAAAGGATGGGATCCCATGTGGCCTCCAACCTGCCCTGATCCAGACTGGGCACAGCCTGATGAAGGATGAGCACATCTCGCAGGGATATGGAAACCTCCCCTGAAAACCCAGTTCAGGCAGAGCCTGAGCTCTTTTGTGGCTCTGGGCAGGAAGATGCTCAGGATCTACCAGAGAGGCTCAGCGGGCAGTAGGATTGTGCCTGGATCTCGCTCTGGACATGCCAGTGGCTCAAGTGACAGCTGTGGGAATGATTTATAATGCACCGAGAGGGGCCACAGTCCTGCAAGGCTCTTACATCAGGAGCAAAGAGCAGCCTGCAGGGTGGGGAAGGCTGGAGCTGTAGCACTGTGTGCTCATCCCTCACCTTCATGGGGAGCTGCCCCCAGAGTTGCTATGTATCACTTTGATGGTTCTCCTGTTGGGTGTATTTTGGAGCAGCTGTTATCTGTGGCTTTTTATGGTGATCCTGTGGAAAGCAGCCATTTACCTGCTGTGATGAACTCAAAACTAATACTAACTCTTCATTCCCGATGGTTTTATTTGGGGTTTTTTTAGTCTCTTTGTTTGATTGGTTTGCATGGGTTCGTTTGTTTCTAGGTTTTGTCTGTTTTGGTTTGAGTCTTTTGTTTGCTTTTTCATAAGACTCAGGTGAAGTTGGCATAGCCAAAGTCAAGAGAATGTACACCAGGCTTGACTTTCCAGAAATTACTTTTGGCTGGGTTTAACTGCATTCTCCAGGCTCAGGATGACCAGTCCATTTGCAGGATTTGCTCTGCAACATCAGCTTGCCCAGACTCTGCTCGGTGATTCACAAATGGAGAAGACAATGGATATTGTGCCAAGCTTCCTTTCAAACAGCCAAAACTGCAACGGCATGAGAGAAAAAAAGAAAAAAACAGAGACTATATTCACCAGTTAGAGCAGAAGCAGTGTCCCACCATCTTGCCCTCCACTCTTATTAATTTTGTACATTGAGAGGCAATCCTGGGCCTAAAGCTTCCGTCTCTCAGTTCCTGATGCCATTTGACTCCAGCCTGGACTCCCCCTGATCACACTGCCTGCTTTCCACGTGGGGCTGGGGATGCTCAGCCTGGAAAGAGGAGACCCTGGGGAGGCCTCACTGCAGCTCTGCAGGACTGCAAGGGTGCCACAAGAAAGATTGGGACAGGGTGTTCCACAGGGCCTGTGGCAACAGGACAAGGGGGGGACGGCTTTCAGCTGCAGGAGGCTGATTGAAGTTGGATCTGAGGAAGCTGCTCTCTTCCACTGAGGGTGCTGAGGCACTGGCCCAGGCTGTGGATGCTCCATCCTTGGGAACAGGGCTCTGAGCACCATGGTCTGGGGGAACGTTGCTAAGCATGGAACCAAAGGCTCTCTAGCTCAGTGGTCATGTCACAATCCATGTCCCATCTGGAACTGCCAGCAGCCAGCAAGCAGCACAACACAGCCGTTGGCCCTGGGCTCAGCACACGCTGCACGCTGCTCCTGCTGCTCCTGTCACCCTTCTTGTTCCTGCCCCCGAGACCTCATCTCATCAGTCTCAAAAGCTGCCTAAGGCCTGGATTGTGTCATCCATCCCTGCAGGATGCTCACATTTGTCCTGAGGAAGGTACGGTGCCATTCCATGGAGGTGGATCCCCCCAGCTGCCCGGGTGTGGGCTGGAGTTCTGGGGGGATGGGGTGGGACAGGGACCCCACTCTGAGGTTTTGCTACCTCTGCAGGCTGTTGCAGGTAGAGAAGACAAGATGGAGGTGGACAGACAGACTGATAGAGAGGAGAAGATGGAAGTGGAGGGAGAAAAGAGAGGAGAGGAAGAGATGGAGGTGGGCACCATAATGGATACGGAGGAGGAGATGGAGGTGGATGGAGAACAGACTGGAGAGGAAGAGATGGAGGTTGATGAGGATGAGGAGATGGACGTGGAAATGGAAGAGTACACCCAGGAGATGGACATTGATGAGGAAGATGAAGAGGAGGCCATGGTCCTGGGATGAAGAGCAATGCCAGCAGCACGACAGGCATGTGGTCCCCACAGGCACAGTGGGTTCCCTGCAGCCAGGCTGGGGCGGGATTGGGCTGGCTGGTCCCTGCTCAGGAACGTGGTACCCAGTGCCTTGGGTTCTGCTGGCCATGCCCAGCCTGTCCTGTTCTTGCTTTGGGCCACACAAGCCCCATGGCAGTGCCTGGGGCCCAGCCCCCAGACCCAGCCAGCCTCAGCTCTGGCAGCAGAGTCCCAGTGTGCCAGCCTGGGGACACACGGAAGAGCCCTCTGTGCCTGACTGGAGTGACCATGGCACCTGCTTTTCTTCCCGGACTTATGGAGATGCTGGACTGAAATGGCACCTTTTTGTACATAGTTTTTAGAGTTTGTTCTTCTTTTTGGCATATAGGTTTTAGGGCTTCGTTTTGTCTTCTGTAAATACATTTCAAATATTGTTGTTAGATATGTTCTTAGGTATATACCTTCTATAAATTGTTGTTATTACAAATATTCTTACAAAAGTAAATGTGTTCTGTGTTTTCATTGCTGTTCTTATGTAAATAAACAACCTTGGGTTTTCACACCCCAGTTCTCTTTCCATTTGCTTCTGGCACAGGCAGTATTGGCCAAGTTGTGTTTTCCACTTGCTCCCGGTTCCCAGGGCTGGAGGTTCATGGGGGAGCTGGGACAGCCACCCCAGCAGTGGTCGCCCCACTCAGAGGGTTCCGCTGACAGAGGTCACTGTCTCCTTGCTGTCTCTCTGGACACACTGGGGAGCTGCAGGGGCGAATCCCAGCCTGCCCTGTCCCATGGGATCCCATGTTGGGACTCAATGTCCCAGCCCGGGTGAGCACTGGTTGTGGCCCTGGGCTCAGCATGGCAGGCCTGGTGCTCACAGCAGTGCAGACTTCAAGCTGGCCATGCACAGCTCCATGTTTCTCCCAAAACTACCACTGCTGCAGCACCTGGGGTTCCCCAGTGCTGGGCTTTTTATCCCCACTGCATGGAGGATCACATGGCAGGGCAAAGGATGGGATCCCATGTGGCCTCCAACCTGCCCTGATCCAGACTGGGCACAGCCTGATGAAGGATGAGCACATCTCGCAGGGATATGGAAACCTCCCCTGAAAACCCAGTTCAGGCAGAGCCTGAGCTCTTTTGTGGCTCTGGGCAGGAAGATGCTCAGGATCTACCAGAGAGGCTCAGCGGGCAGTAGGATTGTGCCTGCATCTCGCTCTGGACATGCCAGTGGCTCAAGTGACAGCTGTGGGAATGATTTATAATGCACCGAGAGGGGCCACAGTCCTGCAAGGCTCTTACATCAGGAGCAAAGAGCAGCCTGCAGGGTGGGGAAGGCTGGAGCTGTAGCACTGTGTGCTCATCCCTCACCTTAATGGGGAGCTGCCCCCAGAGTTGCTATGTATCACTTTGATGGTTCTCCTGTTGGGTGTATTTTGGAGCAGCTGTTATCTGTGGCTTTTTATGGTGATCCTGTGGAAAGCAGCCATTTACCTGCTGTGATGAACTCAAAACTAATACTAACTCTTCATTCCTTTTGGTTTTATTTGGGGTTTTTTTAGTCTCTTTGTTTGATTGGTTTGCATGGGTTCGTTTGTTTCTAGGTTTTGTCTGTTTTGGTTTGAGTCTTTTGTTTGCTTTTTCATAAGACTCAGGTGAAGTTGGCATAGCCAAAGTCAAGAGAATGTACACCAGGCTTGACTTTCCAGAAATTACTTTTGGCTGGGTTTAACTGCATTCTCCAGGCTCAGGATGACCAGTCCATTTGCAGGATTTGCTCTGCAACATCAGCTTGCCCAGACTCTGCTCGGTGATTCACAAATGGAGAAGACAATGGATATTGTGCCAAGCTTCCTTTCAAACAGCCAAAACTGCAACGGCATGAGAGAAAAAAAGAAAAAAACAGAGACTATATTCACCAATTAGAGCAGAAGCAGTGTCCCACCATCTTGCCCTCCACTCTTATTAATTTTGTACATTGAGAGGCAATCCTGGGCCTAAAGCTTCCGTCTCTCAGTTCCTGATGCCATTTGACTCCAGCCTGGACTCCCCCTGATCACACTGCCTGCTTTCCACGTGGGGCTGGGGATGCTCAGCCTGGAAAGAGGAGACCCTGGGGAGGCCTCACTGCAGCTCTGCAGGACTGCAAGGGTGCCACAAGAAAGATTGGGACAGGGTGTTCCACAGGGCCTGTGGCAACAGGACAAGGGGGGGACGGCTTTCAGCTGCAGGAGGCTGATTGAAGTTGGATCTGAGGAAGCTGCTCTCTTCCACTGAGGGTGCTGAGGCACTGGCCCAGGCTGTGGATGCTCCATCCTTGGGAACAGGGCTCTGAGCACCATGGTCTGGGGGAACGTTGCTAAGCATGGAACCAAAGGCTCTCTAGCTCAGTGGTCATGTCACAATCCATGTCCCATCTGGAACTGCCAGCAGCCAGCAAGCAGCACAACACAGCCGTTGGCCCTGGGCTCAGCACACGCTGCACGCTGCTCCTGCTGCTCCTGTCACCCTTCTTGTTCCTGCCCCCGAGACCTCATCTCATCAGTCTCAAAAGCTGCCTAAGGCCTGGATTGTGTCATCCATCCCTGCAGGATGCTCACATTTGTCCTGAGGAAGGTACGGTGCCATTCCATGGAGGTGGATCCCCCCAGCTGCCCGGGTGTGGGCTGGAGTTCTGGGGGGATGGGGTGGGACAGGGACCCCACTCTGAGGTTTTGCTACCTCTGCAGGCTGTTGCAGGTAGAGAAGACAAGATGGAGGTGGACAGACAGACTGATAGAGAGGAGAAGATGGAAGTGGAGGGAGAAAAGAGAGGAGAGGAAGAGATGGAGGTGGGCACCATAATGGATACGGAGGAGGAGATGGAGGTGGATGGAGAACAGACTGGAGAGGAAGAGATGGAGGTTGATGAGGATGAGGAGATGGACGTGGAAATGGAAGAGTACACCCAGGAGATGGACATTGATGAGGAAGATGAAGAGGAGGCCATGGTCCTGGGATGAAGAGCAATGCCAGCAGCAGGACAGGCATGTGGTCCCCACAGGCACAGTGGGTTCCCTGCATCCAGGCTGGGGCGGGATTGGGCTGGCTGGTCCCTGCTCAGGCACGTGGTACCCAGTGCCTTGGGTTCTGCTGGCCATGCCCAGCCTGTCCTGTTCTTGCTTTGGGCCACACAAGCCCCATGGCAGTGCCTGGGGCCCAGCCCCCAGACCCAGCCAGCCTCAGCTCTGGCAGCAGAGTCCCAGTGTGCCAGCCTGGGGACACACGGAAGAGCCTTCTGTGCCTGACTGGAGTGACCATGGCACCTGCTTTTCTTCCCGGACTTATGGAGATGCTGGACTGAAATGGCACCTTTTTGTACATAGTTTTTAGAGTTTGTTCTTCTTTTTGGCATATAGGTTTTAGGGCTTCGTTTTGTCTTCTGTAAATACATTTCAAATATTGTTGTTAGATATGTTCTTAGGTATATACCTTCTATAAATTGTTGTTATTACAAATATTCTTACAAAAGTAAATGTGTTCTGTGTTTTCATTGCTGTTCTTATGTAAATAAACAACCTTGGGTTTTCACACCCCAGTTCTCTTTCCATTTGCTTCTGGCACAGGCAGTATTGGCCAAGTTGTGTTTTCCACTTGCTCCCGGTTCCCAGGGCTGGAGGTTCATGGGGGAGCTGGGACAGCCACCCCAGCAGTGGTCGTCCCACTCAGAGGGTTCCGCTGACAGAGGTCACTGTCTCCTTGCTGTCTCTCTGGACACACTGGGGAGCTGCAGGGGTGAATCCCATCCTGCCCTGTCCCATGGGATCCCATGTTGGGACTCAATGTCCCAGCCCGGGTGAGCACTGGTTGTGGCCCTGGGCTCAGCATGGCAGGCCTGGTGCTCACAGCAGTGCAGACTTCAAGCTGGCCATGCACAGCTCCGTGTTTCTCCCAAAAAATATCACTGCTGCAGCACCTGGGGTTCCCCAGTGCTGGGCTTTTTATCCCCACTGCATGGAGGATCACATGGCAGGGCAAAGGATGGGATCCCATGTGGCCTCCAACCTGCCCTGATCCAGGATGGGCACAGCCTGATGAAGGATGAGCACATCTCGCAGGGATATGGAAACCTCCCCTGAAAACCCAGTTCAGGCAGAGCCTGAGCTCTTTTGTGGCTCTGGGCAGGAAGATGCTCAGGATCTCCCAGAGAGGCTCAGCGGGCAGTAGGATTGTGCCTGCATCTCGCTCTGGACATGCCAGTGGCTCAAGTGACAGCTGTGGGAATGATTTATAATGCACCGAGAGGGGCCACAGTCCTGCAAGGCTCTTACATCAGGAGCAAAGAGCAGCCTGCAGGGTGGGGAAGGCTGGAGCTGTAGCACTGTGTGCTCATCCCTCACCTTCATGGGGAGCTGCCCCCAGACTTGCTATGGATCACTTTGATGGTTCTCCTGTTGGGTGTATTTTGGAGCAGCTGTTATCTGTGGCTTTTTATGGTGATCCTGTGGAAAGCAGCCATTTACCTGCTGTGATGAACTCAAAACTAATACTAACTCTTCATTCCCTTTGGTTTTATTTGGGGTTTTTTTAGTCTCTTTGTTTGATTGGTTTGCATGAGTTCCTTTTATTTCTAGGTTTTGTCTGTTTTGGTTTGAGTCTTTTGTTTGCTTTTTCATAAGAATCAGGTGAAGTTGGCATAGCCAAAGTCAAGAGAATGTACACCAGGCTTGACTTTCCAGAAATTACTTTTGGCTGGGTTTAACTGCATTCTCCAAGCTCAGGATGACCAGTCCATTTGCAGGATTTGCTCTGCAACATCAGCTTGCCCAGACTCTGCTCAGTGATTCACAAATGGAGAAGACAATGGATATTGTGCCAAGCTTCCTTTCAAACAGCCAAAAGTGCAACGGCATGAGAGAAAAAAAGAAAAAAACAGAGACTATATTCACCAATTAGAGCAGAAGCAGTGTCCCACCATCTTGCCCTCCACTCTTATTAATTTTGTACATTGAGAGGCAATCCTGGGCCTAAAGCTTCCGTCTCTCAGTTCCTGATGCCATTTGACTCCAGCCTGGACTCCCCCTGATCACACTGCCTGCTTTCCACGTGCGGCTGGGGATGCTCAGCCTGGAAAGAGGAGACCCTGGGGAGGCCTCACTGCAGCTCTGCAGGACTGCAAGGGTGCCACAAGAAAGATTGGGACAGGGTGTTCCACAGGGCCTGTGGCAACAGGACAAGGGGGGGACGGCTTTCAGCTGCAGGAGGCTGATTGAAGTTGGATCTGAGGAAGCTGCTCTCTTCCACTGAGGGTGCTGAGGCACTGGCCCAGGCTGTGGATGCTCCATCCTTGGGAACAGGGCTCTGAGCACCATGGTCTGGGGGAACGTTGCTAAGCATGGAACCAAAGGCTCTCTAGCTCAGTGGTCATGTCACAATCCATGTCCCATCTGGAACTGCCAGCAGCCAGCAAGCAGCACAACACAGCCGTTGGCCCTGGGCTCAGCACACGCTGCACGCTGCTCCTGCTGCTCCTGTCACCCTTCTTGTTCCTGCCCCCGAGACCTCATCTCATCAGTCTCAAAAGCTGCCTAAGGCCTGGATTGTGTCATCCATCCCTGCAGGATGCTCACATTTGTCCTGAGGAAGGTACGGTGCCATTCCATGGAGGTGGATCCCCCCAGCTGCCCGGGTGTGGGCTGGAGTTCTGGGGGGATGGGGTGGGACAGGGACCCCACTCTGAGGTTTTGCTACCTCTGCAGGCTGTTGCAGGTAGAGAAGACAAGATGGAGGTGGACAGACAGACTGATAGAGAGGAGAAGATGGAAGTGGAGGGAGAAAAGAGAGGAGAGGAAGAGATGGAGGTGGGCACCATAATGGATACGGAGGAGGAGATGGAGGTGGATGGAGAACAGACTGGAGAGGAAGAGATGGAGGTTGATGAGGATGAGGAGATGGACGTGGAAATGGAAGAGTACACCCAGGAGATGGACATTGATGAGGAAGATGAAGAGGAGGCCATGGTCCTGGGATGAAGAGCAATGCCAGCAGCACGACAGGCATGTGGTCCCCACAGGCACAGTGGGTTCCCTGCAGCCAGGCTGGGGCGGGATTGGGCTGGCTGGTCCCTGCTCAGGCACGTGGTACCCAGTGCCTTGGGTTCTGCTGGCCATGCCCAGCCTGTCCTGTTCTTGCTTTGGGCCACACAAGCCCCATGGCAGTGCCTGGGGCCCAGCCCCCAGACCCAGCCAGCCTCAGCTCTGGCAGCAGAGTCCCAGTGTGCCAGCCTGGGGACACACGGAAGAGCCTTCTGTGCCTGACTGGAGTGACCATGGCACCTGCTTTTCTTCCCGGACTTATGGAGATGCTGGACTGAAATGGCACCTTTTTGTACATAGTTTTTAGAGTTTGTTCTTCTTTTTGGCATATAGGTTTTAGGGCTTCGTTTTGTCTTCTGTAAATACATTTCAAATATTGTTGTTAGATATGTTCTTAGGTATATACCTTCTATAAATTGTTGTTATTACAAATATTCTTACAAAAGTAAATGTGTTCTGTGTTTTCATTGCTGTTCTTATGTAAATAAACAACCTTGGGTTTTCACACCCCAGTTCTCTTTCCATTTCCTTCCGGCACAGGCAGTATTGGCCAAGTTGTCTTTTCCACTTGCTCCCAGTTCCCAGGGCTGGAGGTTCATGGGGGAGCTGGCACAGCCACCCCAGCAGTCGTCGCCCCACTCAGAGGGTTCTGCTGACAGAGGTCACTGTCTCCTTGCTGTCTCTCTGGACACACTGGGGAGCTGCAGGGGCGAATCCCAGCCTGCCCTGTCCCATGGGATCCCATGTTGGGACTCAATGTCCCAGCCCGGGTGAGCACTGGTTGTGGCCCTGGGCTCAGCATGGCAGGCCTGGTGCTCACAGCAGTGCAGACTTCAAGCTGGCCATGCACAGCTCCGTGTTTCTCCCAAAAATATCACTGCTGCAGCACCTGGGGTTCCCCAGTGCTGGGCTTTTTATCCCCACTGCATGGAGGATCACATGGCAGGGCAAAGGATGGGATCCCATGTGGCCTCCAACCTGCCCTGATCCAGGCTGGGCACAGCCTGATGAAGGATGAGCACATCTCGCAGGGATATGGAAACCTCCCCTGAAAACCCAGTTCAGGCAGAGCCTGAGCTCTTTTGTGGCTCTGGGCAGGAAGATGCTCAGGATCTCCCAGAGAGGCTCAGCGGGCAGTAGGATTGTGCCTGCATCTCGCTCTGGACATGCCAGTGGCTCAAGTGACAGCTGTGGGAATGATTTATAATGCACCGAGAGGGGCCACAGTCCTGCAAGGCTCTTACATCAGGAGCAAAGAGCAGCCTGCAGGGTGGGGAAGGCTGGAGCTGTAGCACTGTGTGCTCATCCCTCACCTTCATGGGGAGCTGCCCCCAGACTTGCTATGTATCACTTTGATGGTTCTCCTGTTGGGTGTATTTTGGAGCAGCTGTTATCTGTGGCTTTTTATGGTGATCCTGTGGAAAGCAGCCATTTACCTGCTGTGATGAACTCAAAACTAATACTAACTCTTCATTCCCTTTGGTTTTATTTGGGGTTTTTTTAGTCTCTTTGTTTGATTGGTTTGCATGGGTTCGTTTGTTTCTAGGTTTTGTCTGTTTTGGTTTGAGTCTTTTGTTTGCTTTTTCATAAGACTCAGGTGAAGTTGGCATAGCCAAAGTCAAGAGAATGTACACCAGGCTTGACTTTCCAGAAATTACTTTTGGCTGGGTTTAACTGCATTCTCCAAGCTCAGGATGACCAGTCCATTTGCAGGATTTGCTCTGCAACATCAGCTTGCCCAGACTCTGCTCGGTGATTCACAAATGGAGAAGACAATGGATATTGTGCCAAGCTTCCTTTCAAACAGCCAAAAGTGCAACGGCATGAGAGAAAAAAAGAAAAAAACAGAGACTATATTCACCAATTAGAGCAGAAGCAGTGTCCCACCATCTTGCCCTCCACTCTTATTAATTTTGTACATTGAGAGGCAATCCTGGGCCTAAAGCTTCCGTCTCTCAGTTCCTGATGCCATTTGACTCCAGCCTGGACTCCCCCAGATCACACTGCCTGCTTTCCACGTGGGGCTGGGGATGCTCAGCCTGGAAAGAGGAGACTCTGGGGAGGCCTCACTGCAGCTCTGCAGGACTGCAAGGGTGCCACAAGAAAGATTGGGACAGGGTGTTCCACAGGGCCTGTGGCAACAGGACAAGGGGGGGACGGCTTTCAGCTGCAGGAGGCTGATTGAAGTTGGATCTGAGGAAGCTGCTCTCTTCCACTGAGGGTGCTGAGGCACTGGCCCAGGCTGTGGATGCTCCATCCTTGGGAACAGGGCTCTGAGCACCATGGTCTGGGGGAACGTTGCTAAGCATGGAACCAAAGGCTCTCTAGCTCAGTGGTCATGTCACAATCCATGTCCCATCTGGAACTGCCAGCAGCCAGCAAGCAGCACAACACAGCCGTTGGCCCTGCGCTCAGCACACGCTGCACGCTGCTCCTGCTGCTCCTGTCACCCTTCTTGTTCCTGCCCCCGAGACCTCATCTCATCAGTCTCAAAAGCTGCCTAAGGCCTGGATTGTGTCATCCATCCCTGCAGGATGCTCACATTTGTCCTGAGGAAGGTACGGTGCCATTCCATGGAGGTGGATCCCCCCAGCTGCCCGGGTGTGGGCTGGAGTTCTGGGGGGATGGGGTGGGACAGGGACCCCACTCTGAGGTTTTGCTATATCTGCAGGCTGTTGAAGGTAGGGAAGACAAGATGGAGGTGGACAGACAGACTGATAGAGAGGAGAAGATGGAAGTGGAGGGAGAAAAGAGAGGAGAGGAAGAGATGGAGGTGGGCACCATAATGGATACGGAGGAGGAGATGGAGGTGGATGGAGAACAGACTGGAGAGGAAGAGATGGAGGTTGATGAGGATGAGGAGATGGACGTGGAAATGGAAGAGTACACCCAGGAGATGGACATTGATGAGGAAGATGAAGAGGAGGCCATGGTCCTGGGATGAAGAGCGATGCCAGCAGCAGGACAGGCATGTGGTCCCCACAGGCACAGTGGGTTCCCTGCATCCAGGCTGGGGCGGGATTGGGCTGGCTGGTCCCTGCTCAGGAACGTGGTACCCAGTGCCTTGGGTTCTGCTGGCCATGCCCAGCCTGTCCTGTTCTTGCTTTGGGCCACACAAGCCCCATGGCAGTGCCTGGGGCCCAGCCCCCAGACCCAGCCAGCCTCAGCTCTGGCAGCAGAGTCCCAGTGTGCCAGCCTGGGGACACACGGAAGAGCCCTCTGTGCCTGACTGGAGTGACCATGGCACCTGCTTTTCTTCCCGGACTTATGGAGATGCTGGACTGAAATGGCACCTTTTTGTACATAGTTTTTAGAGTTTGTTCTTCTTTTTGGCATATAGGTTTTAGGGCTTCGTTTTGTCTTCTGTAAATACATTTCAAATATTGTTGTTAGATATGTTCTTAGGTATATACCTTCTATAAATTGTTGTTATTACAAATATTCTTACAAAAGTAAATGTGTTCTGTGTTTTCATTGCTGTTCTTATGTAAATAAACAACCTTGGGTTTTCACACCCCAGTTCTCTTTCCATTTGCTTCTGGCACAGGCAGTATTGGCCAAGTTGTGTTTTCCACTTGCTCCCGGTTCCCAGGGCTGGAGGTTCATGGGGGAGCTGGCACAGCCACCCCAGCAGTGGTCGTCCCACTCAGAGGGTTCCGCTGACAGAGGTCACTGTCTCCTTGCTGTCTCTCTGGACACACTGGGGAGCTGCAGGGGTGAATCCCAGCCTGCCCTGTCCCATGGGATCCCATGTTGGGACTCAATGTCCCAGCCCGGGTGAGCACTGGTTGTGGCCCTGGGCTCAGCATGGCAGGCCTGGTGCTCACAGCAGTGCAGACTTCAAACTGGCCATGCACAGCTCCGTGTTTCTCCCAAAAAATATCACTGCTGCAGCACCTGGGGTTCCCCAGTGCTGGGCTTTTTATCCCCACTGCATGGAGGATCACATGGCAGGGCAAAGGATGGGATCCCATGTGGCCTCCAACCTGCCCTGATCCAGGATGGGCACAGCCTGATGAAGGATGAGCACATCTCGCAGGGATATGGAAACCTCCCCTGAAAACCCAGTTCAGGCAGAGCCTGAGCTCTTTTGTGGCTCTGGGCAGGAAGATGCTCAGGATCTCCCAGAGAGGCTCAGCGGGCAGTAGGATTGTGCCTGCATCTCGCTCTGGACATGCCAGTGGCTCAAGTGACAGCTGTGGGAATGATTTATAATGCACCGAGACGGGCCACAGTCCTGCAAGGCTCTTACATCAGGAGCAAAGAGCAGCCTGCAGGGTGGGGAAGGCTGGAGCTGTAGCACTGTGTGCTCATCCCTCACCTTCATGGGGAGCTGCCCCCAGACTTGCTATGGATCACTTTGATGGTTCTCCTGTTGGGTGTATTTTGGAGCAGCTGTTATCTGTGGCTTTTTATGGTGATCCTGTGGAAAGCAGCCATTTACCTGCTGTGATGAACTCAAAACTAATACTAACTCTTCATTCCCTTTGGTTTTATTTGGGGTTTTTTTAGTCTCTTTGTTTGATTGGTTTGCATGAGTTCCTTTTATTTCTAGGTTTTGTCTGTTTTGGTTTGAGTCTTTTGTTTGCTTTTTCATAAGAATCAGGTGAAGTTGGCATAGCCAAAGTCAAGAGAATGTACACCAGGCTTGACTTTCCAGAAATTACTTTTGGCTGGGTTTAACTGCATTCTCCAAGCTCAGGATGACCAGTCCATTTGCAGGATTTGCTCTGCAACATCAGCTTGCCCAGACTCTGCTCAGTGATTCACAAATGGAGAAGACAATGGATATTGTGCCAAGCTTCCTTTCAAACAGCCAAAAGTGCAACGGCATGAGAGAAAAAAAGAAAAAAACAGAGACTATATTCACCAATTAGAGCAGAAGCAGTGTCCCACCATCTTGCCCTCCACTCTTATTAATTTTGTACATTGAGAGGCAATCCTGGGCCTAAAGCTTCCGTCTCTCAGTTCCTGATGCCATTTGACTCCAGCCTGGACTCCCCCTGATCACACTGCCTGCTTTCCACGTGGGGCTGGGGATGCTCAGCCTGGAAAGAGGAGACCCTGGGGAGGCCTCACTGCAGCTCTGCAGGACTGCAAGGGTGCCACAAGAAAGATTGGGACAGGGTGTTCCACAGGGCCTGTGGCAACAGGACAAGGGGGGGACGGCTTTCAGCTGCAGGAGGCTGATTGAAGTTGGATCTGAGGAAGCTGCTCTCTTCCACTGAGGGTGCTGAGGCACTGGCCCAGGCTGTGGATGCTCCATCCTTGGGAACAGGGCTCTGAGCACCATGGTCTGGGGGAACGTTGCTAAGCATGGAACCAAAGGCTCTCTAGCTCAGTGGTCATGTCACAATCCATGTCCCATCTGGAACTGCCAGCAGCCAGCAAGCAGCACAACACAGCCGTTGGCCCTGGGCTCAGCACACGCTGCACGCTGCTCCTGCTGCTCCTGTCACCCTTCTTGTTCCTGCCCCCGAGACCTCATCTCATCAGTCTCAAAAGCTGCCTAAGGCCTGGATTGTGTCATCCATCCCTGCAGGATGCTCACATTTGTCCTGAGGAAGGTACGGTGCCATTCCATGGAGGTGGATCCCCCCAGCTGCCCGGGTGTGGGCTGGAGTTCTGGGGGGATGGGGTGGGACAGGGACCCCACTCTGAGGTTTTGCTACCTCTGCAGGCTGTTGCAGGTAGAGAAGACAAGATGGAGGTGGACAGACAGACTGATAGAGAGGAGAAGATGGAAGTGGAGGGAGAAAAGAGAGGAGAGGAAGAGATGGAGGTGGGCACCATAATGGATACGGAGGAGGAGATGGAGGTGGATGGAGAACAGACTGGAGAGGAAGAGATGGAGGTTGATGAGGATGAGGAGATGGACGTGGAAATGGAAGAGTACACCCAGGAGATGGACATTGATGAGGAAGATGAAGAGGAGGCCATGGTCCTGGGATGAAGAGCAATGCCAGCAGCAGGACAGGCATGTGGTCCCCACAGGCACAGTGGGTTCCCTGCATCCAGGCTGGGGCGGGATTGGGCTGGCTGGTCCCTGCTCAGGCACGTGGTACCCAGTGCCTTGGGTTCTGCTGGCCATGCCCAGCCTGTCCTGTTCTTGCTTTGGGCCACACAAGCCCCATGGCAGTGCCTGGGGCCCAGCCCCCAGACCCAGCCAGCCTCAGCTCTGGCAGCAGAGTCCCAGTGTGCCAGCCTGGGGACACACGGAAGAGCCTTCTGTGCCTGACTGGAGTGACCATGGCACCTGCTTTTCTTCCCGGACTTATGGAGATCCTGGACTGAAATGGCACCTTTTTGTACATAGTTTTTAGAGTTTGTTCTTCTTTTTGGCATATAGGTTTTAGGGCTTCGTTTTGTCTTCTGTAAATACATTTCAAATATTGTTGTTAGATATGTTCTTAGGTATATACCTTCTATAAATTGTTGTTATTACAAATATTCTTACAAAAGTAAATGTGTTCTGTGTTTTCATTGCTGTTCTTATGTAAATAAACAACCTTGGGTTTTCACACCCCAGTTCTCTTTCCATTTCCTTCCGGCACAGGCAGTATTGGCCAAGTTGTCTTTTCCACTTGCTCCCAGTTCCCAGGGCTGGAGGTTCATGGGGGAGCTGGCACAGCCACCCCAGCAGTCGTCGCCCCACTCAGAGGGTTCTGCTGACAGAGGTCACTGTCTCCTTGCTGTCTCTCTGGACACACTGGGGAGCTGCAGGGGCGAATCCCAGCCTGCCCTGTCCCATGGGATCCCATGTTGGGACTCAATGTCCCAGCCCGGGTGAGCACTGGTTGTGGCCCTGGGCTCAGCATGGCAGGCCTGGTGCTCACAGCAGTGCAGACTTCAAGCTGGCCATGCACAGCTCCGTGTTTCTCCCAAAAATATCACTGCTGCAGCACCTGGGGTTCCCCAGTGCTGGGCTTTTTATCCCCACTGCATGGAGGATCACATGGCAGGGCAAAGGATGGGATCCCATGTGGCCTCCAACCTGCCCTGATCCAGGCTGGGCACAGCCTGATGAAGGATGAGCACATCTCGCAGGGATATGGAAACCTCCCCTGAAAACCCAGTTCAGGCAGAGCCTGAGCTCTTTTGTGGCTCTGGGCAGGAAGATGCTCAGGATCTCCCAGAGAGGCTCAGCGGGCAGTAGGATTGTGCCTGCATCTCGCTCTGGACATGCCAGTGGCTCAAGTGACAGCTGTGGGAATGATTTATAATGCACCGAGAGGGGCCACAGTCCTGCAAGGCTCTTACATCAGGAGCAAAGAGCAGCCTGCAGGGTGGGGAAGGCTGGAGCTGTAGCACTGTGTGCTCATCCCTCACCTTCATGGGGAGCTGCCCCCAGACTTGCTATGTATCACTTTGATGGTTCTCCTGTTGGGTGTATTTTGGAGCAGCTGTTATCTGTGGCTTTTTATGGTGATCCTGTGGAAAGCAGCCATTTACCTGCTGTGATGAACTCAAAACTAATACTAACTCTTCATTCCCGATGGTTTTATTTGGGGTTTTTTTAGTCTCTTTGTTTGATTGGTTTGCATGGGTTCCTTTTATTTCTAGGTTTTGTCTGTTTTGGTTTGAGTCTTTTGTTTGCTTTTTCATAAGAATCAGGTGAAGTTGGCATAGCCAAAGTCAAGAGAATGTACACCAGGCTTGATTTTCCAGAAATTACTTTTGGCTGGGTTTAACTGCATTCTCCAGGCTCAGGATGACCAGTCCATTTGCAGGATTTGCTCTGCAACATCAGCTTGCCCAGACTCTGCTCGGTGATTCACAAATGGAGAAGACAATGGATATTGTGCCAAGCTTCCTTTCAAACAGCCAAAAGTGCAACGGCATGAGAGAAAAAAAGAAAAAAACAGAGACTATATTCACCAATTAGAGCAGAAGCAGTGTCCCACCATCTTGCCCTCCACTCTTATTAATTTTGTACATTGAGAGGCAATCCTGGGCCTAAAGCTTCCGTCTCTCAGTTCCTGATGCCATTTGACTCCAGCCTGGACTCCCCCTGATCACACTGCCTGCTTTCCACGTGGGGCTGGGGATGCTCAGCCTGGAAAGAGGAGACCCTGGGGAGGCCTCACTGCAGCTCTGCAGGACTGCAAGGGTGCCACAAGAAAGATTGGGACAGGGTGTTCCACAGGGCCTGTGGCAACAGGACAAGGGGGGGACGGCTTTCAGCTGCAGGAGGCTGATTGAAGTTGGATCTGAGGAAGCTGCTCTCTTCCACTGAGGGTGCTGAGGCACTGGCCCAGGCTGTGGATGCTCCATCCTTGGGAACAGGGCTCTGAGCACCATGGTCTGGGGGAACGTTGCTAAGCATGGAACCAAAGGCTCTCTAGCTCAGTGGTCATGTCACAATCCATGTCCCATCTGGAACTGCCAGCAGCCAGCAAGCAGCACAACACAGCCGTTGGCCCTGGGCTCAGCACACGCTGCACGCTGCTCCTGCTGCTCCTGTCACCCTTCTTGTTCCTGCCCCCGAGACCTCATCTCATCAGTCTCAAAAGCTGCCTAAGGCCTGGATTGTGTCATCCATCCCTGCAGGATGCTCACATTTGTCCTGAGGAAGGTACGGTGCCATTCCATGGAGGTGGATCCCCCCAGCTGCCCGGGTGTGGGCTGGAGTTCTGGGGGGATGGGGTGGGACAGGGACCCCACTCTGAGGTTTTGCTACCTCTGCAGGCTGTTGCAGGTAGAGAAGACAAGATGGAGGTGGACAGACAGACTGATAGAGAGGAGAAGATGGAAGTGGAGGGAGAAAAGAGAGGAGAGGAAGAGATGGAGGTGGGCACCATAATGGATACGGAGGAGGAGATGGAGGTGGATGGAGAACAGACTGGAGAGGAAGAGATGGAGGTTGATGAGGATGAGGAGATGGACGTGGAAATGGAAGAGTACACCCAGGAGATGGACATTGATGAGGAAGATGAAGAGGAGGCCATGGTCCTGGGATGAAGAGCAATGCCAGCAGCAGGACAGGCATGTGGTCCCCACAGGCACAGTGGGTTCCCTGCAGCCAGGCTGGGGCGGGATTGGGCTGGCTGGTCCCTGCTCAGGAACGTGGTACCCAGTGCCTTGGGTTCTGCTGGCCATGCCCAGCCTGTCCTGTTCTTGCTTTGGGCCACACAAGCCCCATGGCAGTGCCTGGGGCCCAGCCCCCAGACCCAGCCAGCCTCAGCTCTGGCAGCAGAGTCCCAGTGTGCCAGCCTGGGGACACACGGAAGAGCCTTCTGTGCCTGACTGGAGTGGCCATGGCACCTGCTTTTCTTCCCGGACTTATGGAGATCCTGGACTGAAATGGCACCTTTTTGTACATAGTTTTTAGAGTTTGTTCTTCTTTTTGGCATATAGGTTTTAGGGCTTCGTTTTGTCTTCTGTAAATACATTTCAAATATTGTTGTTAGATATGTTCTTAGGTATATACCTTCTATAAATTGTTGTTATTACAAATATTCTTACAAAAGTAAATGTGTTCTGTGTTTTCATTGCTGTTCTTATGTAAATAAACAACCTTGGGTTTTCACACCCCAGTTCTCTTTCCATTTCCTTCCGGCACAGGCAGTATTGGCCAAGTTGTCTTTTCCACTTGCTCCCAGTTCCCAGGGCTGGAGGTTCATGGGGGAGCTGGCACAGCCACCCCAGCAGTCGTCGCCCCACTCAGAGGGTTCCGCTGACAGAGGTCACTGTCTCCTTGCTGTCTCTCTGGACACACTGGGGAGCTGCAGGGGCGAATCCCAGCCTGCCCTGTCCCATGGGATCCCATGTTGGGACTCAATGTCCCAGCCCGGGTGAGCACTGGTTGTGGCCCTGGGCTCAGCATGGCAGGCCTGGTGCTCACAGCAGTGCAGACTTCAAGCTGGCCATGCACAGCTCCGTGTTTCTCCCAAAAATATCACTGCTGCAGCACCTGGGGTTCCCCAGTGCTGGGCTTTTTATCCCCACTGCATGGAGGATCACATGGCAGGGCAAAGGTTGGGATCCCATGTGGCCTCCAACCTGCCCTGATCCAGACTGGGCACAGCCTGATGAAGGATGAGCACATCTCGCAGGGATATGGAAACCTCCCCTGAAAACCCAGTTCAGGCAGAGCCTGAGCTCTTTTGTGGCTCTGGGCAGGAAGATGCTCAGGATCTCCCAGAGAGGCTCAGCGGGCAGTAGGATTGTGCCTGCATCTCGCTCTGGACATGCCAGTGGCTCAAGTGACAGCTGTGGGAATGATTTATAATGCACCGAGACGGGCCACAGTCCTGCAAGGCTCTTACATCAGGAGCAAAGAGCAGCCTGCAGGGTGGGGAAGGCTGGAGCTGTAGCACTGTGTGCTCATCCCTCACCTTCATGGGGAGCTGCCCCCAGACTTGCTATGGATCACTTTGATGGTTCTCCTGTTGGGTGTATTTTGGAGCAGCTGTTATCTGTGGCTTTTTATGGTGATCCTGTGGAAAGCAGCCATTTACCTGCTGTGATGAACTCAAAACTAATACTAACTCTTCATTCCCTTTGGTTTTATTTGGGGTTTTTTTAGTCTCTTTGTTTGATTGGTTTGCATGAGTTCCTTTTATTTCTAGGTTTTGTCTGTTTTGGTTTGAGTCTTTTGTTTGCTTTTTCATAAGAATCAGGTGAAGTTGGCATAGCCAAAGTCAAGAGAATGTACACCAGGCTTGACTTTCCAGAAATTACTTTTGGCTGGGTTTAACTGCATTCTCCAAGCTCAGGATGACCAGTCCATTTGCAGGATTTGCTCTGCAACATCAGCTTGCCCAGACTCTGCTCAGTGATTCACAAATGGAGAAGACAATGGATATTGTGCCAAGCTTCCTTTCAAACAGCCAAAAGTGCAACGGCATGAGAGAAAAAAAGAAAAAAACAGAGACTATATTCACCAATTAGAGCAGAAGCAGTGTCCCACCATCTTGCCCTCCACTCTTATTAATTTTGTACATTGAGAGGCAATCCTGGGCCTAAAGCTTCCGTCTCTCAGTTCCTGATGCCATTTGACTCCAGCCTGGACTCCCCCTGATCACACTGCCTGCTTTCCACGTGGGGCTGGGGATGCTCAGCCTGGAAAGAGGAGACCCTGGGGAGGCCTCACTGCAGCTCTGCAGGACTGCAAGGGTGCCACAAGAAAGATTGGGACAGGGTGTTCCACAGGGCCTGTGGCAACAGGACAAGGGGGGGACGGCTTTCAGCTGCAGGAGGCTGATTGAAGTTGGATCTGAGGAAGCTGCTCTCTTCCACTGAGGGTGCTGAGGCACTGGCCCAGGCTGTGGATGCTCCATCCTTGGGAACAGGGCTCTGAGCACCATGGTCTGGGGGAACGTTGCTAAGCATGGAACCAAAGGCTCTCTAGCTCAGTGGTCATGTCACAATCCATGTCCCATCTGGAACTGCCAGCAGCCAGCAAGCAGCACAACACAGCCGTTGGCCCTGGGCTCAGCACACGCTGCACGCTGCTCCTGCTGCTCCTGTCACCCTTCTTGTTCCTGCCCCCGAGACCTCATCTCATCAGTCTCAAAAGCTGCCTAAGGCCTGGATTGTGTCATCCATCCCTGCAGGATGCTCACATTTGTCCTGAGGAAGGTACGGTGCCATTCCATGGAGGTGGATCCCCCCAGCTGCCCGGGTGTGGGCTGGAGTTCTGGGGGGATGGGGTGGGACAGGGACCCCACTCTGAGGTTTTGCTACCTCTGCAGGCTGTTGCAGGTAGAGAAGACAAGATGGAGGTGGACAGACAGACTGATAGAGAGGAGAAGATGGAAGTGGAGGGAGAAAAGAGAGGAGAGGAAGAGATGGAGGTGGGCACCATAATGGATACGGAGGAGGAGATGGAGGTGGATGGAGAACAGACTGGAGAGGAAGAGATGGAGGTTGATGAGGATGAGGAGATGGACGTGGAAATGGAAGAGTACACCCAGGAGATGGACATTGATGAGGAAGATGAAGAGGAGGCCATGGTCCTGGGATGAAGAGCAATGCCAGCAGCAGGACAGGCATGTGGTCCCCACAGGCACAGTGGGTTCCCTGCATCCAGGCTGGGGCGGGATTGGGCTGGCTGGTCCCTGCTCAGGCACGTGGTACCCAGTGCCTTGGGTTCTGCTGGCCATGCCCAGCCTGTCCTGTTCTTGCTTTGGGCCACACAAGCCCCATGGCAGTGCCTGGGGCCCAGCCCCCAGACCCAGCCAGCCTCAGCTCTGGCAGCAGAGTCCCAGTGTGCCAGCCTGGGGACACACGGAAGAGCCTTCTGTGCCTGACTGGAGTGACCATGGCACCTGCTTTTCTTCCCGGACTTATGGAGATCCTGGACTGAAATGGCACCTTTTTGTACATAGTTTTTAGAGTTTGTTCTTCTTTTTGGCATATAGGTTTTAGGGCTTCGTTTTGTCTTCTGTAAATACATTTCAAATATTGTTGTTAGATATGTTCTTAGGTATATACCTTCTATAAATTGTTGTTATTACAAATATTCTTACAAAAGTAAATGTGTTCTGTGTTTTCATTGCTGTTCTTATGTAAATAAACAACCTTGGGTTTTCACACCCCAGTTCTCTTTCCATTTCCTTCCGGCACAGGCAGTATTGGCCAAGTTGTCTTTTCCACTTGCTCCCAGTTCCCAGGGCTGGAGGTTCATGGGGGAGCTGGCACAGCCACCCCAGCAGTCGTCGCCCCACTCAGAGGGTTCTGCTGACAGAGGTCACTGTCTCCTTGCTGTCTCTCTGGACACACTGGGGAGCTGCAGGGGCGAATCCCAGCCTGCCCTGTCCCATGGGATCCCATGTTGGGACTCAATGTCCCAGCCCGGGTGAGCACTGGTTGTGGCCCTGGGCTCAGCATGGCAGGCCTGGTGCTCACAGCAGTGCAGACTTCAAGCTGGCCATGCACAGCTCCGTGTTTCTCCCAAAAATATCACTGCTGCAGCACCTGGGGTTCCCCAGTGCTGGGCTTTTTATCCCCACTGCATGGAGGATCACATGGCAGGGCAAAGGATGGGATCCCATGTGGCCTCCAACCTGCCCTGATCCAGGCTGGGCACAGCCTGATGAAGGATGAGCACATCTCGCAGGGATATGGAAACCTCCCCTGAAAACCCAGTTCAGGCAGAGCCTGAGCTCTTTTGTGGCTCTGGGCAGGAAGATGCTCAGGATCTCCCAGAGAGGCTCAGCGGGCAGTAGGATTGTGCCTGCATCTCGCTCTGGACATGCCAGTGGCTCAAGTGACAGCTGTGGGAATGATTTATAATGCACCGAGAGGGGCCACAGTCCTGCAAGGCTCTTACATCAGGAGCAAAGAGCAGCCTGCAGGGTGGGGAAGGCTGGAGCTGTAGCACTGTGTGCTCATCCCTCACCTTCATGGGGAGCTGCCCCCAGACTTGCTATGTATCACTTTGATGGTTCTCCTGTTGGGTGTATTTTGGAGCAGCTGTTATCTGTGGCTTTTTATGGTGATCCTGTGGAAAGCAGCCATTTACCTGCTGTGATGAACTCAAAACTAATACTAACTCTTCATTCCCGATGGTTTTATTTGGGGTTTTTTTAGTCTCTTTGTTTGATTGGTTTGCATGGGTTCCTTTTATTTCTAGGTTTTGTCTGTTTTGGTTTGAGTCTTTTGTTTGCTTTTTCATAAGAATCAGGTGAAGTTGGCATAGCCAAAGTCAAGAGAATGTACACCAGGCTTGATTTTCCAGAAATTACTTTTGGCTGGGTTTAACTGCATTCTCCAGGCTCAGGATGACCAGTCCATTTGCAGGATTTGCTCTGCAACATCAGCTTGCCCAGACTCTGCTCGGTGATTCACAAATGGAGAAGACAATGGATATTGTGCCAAGCTTCCTTTCAAACAGCCAAAAGTGCAACGGCATGAGAGAAAAAAAGAAAAAAACAGAGACTATATTCACCAATTAGAGCAGAAGCAGTGTCCCACCATCTTGCCCTCCACTCTTATTAATTTTGTACATTGAGAGGCAATCCTGGGCCTAAAGCTTCCGTCTCTCAGTTCCTGATGCCATTTGACTCCAGCCTGGACTCCCCCTGATCACACTGCCTGCTTTCCACGTGGGGCTGGGGATGCTCAGCCTGGAAAGAGGAGACCCTGGGGAGGCCTCACTGCAGCTCTGCAGGACTGCAAGGGTGCCACAAGAAAGATTGGGACAGGGTGTTCCACAGGGCCTGTGGCAACAGGACAAGGGGGGGACGGCTTTCAGCTGCAGGAGGCTGATTGAAGTTGGATCTGAGGAAGCTGCTCTCTTCCACTGAGGGTGCTGAGGCACTGGCCCAGGCTGTGGATGCTCCATCCTTGGGAACAGGGCTCTGAGCACCATGGTCTGGGGGAACGTTGCTAAGCATGGAACCAAAGGCTCTCTAGCTCAGTGGTCATGTCACAATCCATGTCCCATCTGGAACTGCCAGCAGCCAGCAAGCAGCACAACACAGCCGTTGGCCCTGGGCTCAGCACACGCTGCACGCTGCTCCTGCTGCTCCTGTCACCCTTCTTGTTCCTGCCCCCGAGACCTCATCTCATCAGTCTCAAAAGCTGCCTAAGGCCTGGATTGTGTCTTCCATCCCTGCAGGATGCTCACATTTGTCCTGAGGAAGGTACGGTGCCATTCCATGGAGGTGGATCCCCCCAGCTGCCCGGGTGTGGGCTGGAGTTCTGGGGGGATGGGGTGGGACAGGGACCCCACTCTGAGGTTTTGCTACCTCTGCAGGCTGTTGCAGGTAGAGAAGACAAGATGGAGGTGGACAGACAGACTGATAGAGAGGAGAAGATGGAAGTGGAGGGAGAAAAGAGAGGAGAGGAAGAGATGGAGGTGGGCACCATAATGGATACGGAGGAGGAGATGGAGGTGGATGGAGAACAGACTGGAGAGGAAGAGATGGAGGTTGATGAGGATGAGGAGATGGACGTGGAAATGGAAGAGTACACCGAGGAGATGGACATTGATGAGGAAGATGAAGAGGAGGCCATGGTCCTGGGATGAAGAGCAATGCCAGCAGCAGGACAGGCATGTGGTCCCCACAGGCACAGTGGGTTCCCTGCAGCCAGGCTGGGGCGGGATTGGGCTGGCTGGTCCCTGCTCAGGAACGTGGTACCCAGTGCCTTGGGTTCTGCTGGCCATGCCCAGCCTGTCCTGTTCTTGCTTTGGGCCACACAAGCCCCATGGCAGTGCCTGGGGCCCAGCCCCCAGACCCAGCCAGCCTCAGCTCTGGCAGCAGAGTCCCAGTGTGCCAGCCTGGGGACACACGGAAGAGCCTTCTGTGCCTGACTGGAGTGGCCATGGCACCTGCTTTTCTTCCCGGACTTATGGAGATGCTGGACTGAAATGGCACCTTTTTGTACATAGTTTTTAGAGTTTGTTCTTCTTTTTGGCATATAGGTTTTAGGGCTTCGTTTTGTCTTCTGTAAATACATTTCAAATATTGTTGTTAGATATGTTCTTAGGTATATACCTTCTATAAATTGTTGTTATTACAAATATTCTTACAAAAGTAAATGTGTTCTGTGTTTTCATTGCTGTTCTTATGTAAATAAACAACCTTGGGTTTTCACACCCCAGTTCTCTTTCCATTTCCTTCCGGCACAGGCAGTATTGGCCAAGTTGTCTTTTCCACTTGCTCCCAGTTCCCAGGGCTGGAGGTTCATGGGGGAGCTGGCACAGCCACCCCAGCAGTCGTCGCCCCACTCAGAGGGTTCCGCTGACAGAGGTCACTGTCTCCTTGCTGTCTCTCTGGACACACTGGGGAGCTGCAGGGGCGAATCCCAGCCTGCCCTGTCCCATGGGATCCCATGTTGGGACTCAATGTCCCAGCCCGGGTGAGCACTGGTTGTGGCCCTGGGCTCAGCATGGCAGGCCTGGTGCTCACAGCAGTGCAGACTTCAAGCTGGCCATGCACAGCTCCGTGTTTCTCCCAAAAATATCACTGCTGCAGCACCTGGGGTTCCCCAGTGCTGGGCTTTTTATCCCCACTGCATGGAGGATCACATGGCAGGGCAAAGGTTGGGATCCCATGTGGCCTCCAACCTGCCCTGATCCAGACTGGGCACAGCCTGATGAAGGATGAGCACATCTCGCAGGGATATGGAAACCTCCCCTGAAAACCCAGTTCAGGCAGAGCCTGAGCTCTTTTGTGGCTCTGGGCAGGAAGATGCTCAGGATCTCCCAGAGAGGCTCAGCGGGCAGTAGGATTGTGCCTGCATCTCGCTCTGGACATGCCAGTGGCTCAAGTGACAGCTGTGGGAATGATTTATAATGCACCGAGAGGGGCCACAGTCCTGCAAGGCTCTTACATCAGGAGCAAAGAGCAGCCTGCAGGGTGGGGAAGGCTGGAGCTGTAGCACTGTGTGCTCATCCCTCACCTTCATGGGGAGCTGCCCCCAGACTTGCTATGTATCACTTTGATGGTTCTCCTGTTGGGTGTATTTTGGAGCAGCTGTTATCTGTGGCTTTTTATGGTGATCCTGTGGAAAGCAGCCATTTACCTGCTGTGATGAACTCAAAACTAATACTAACTCTTCATTCCCGATGGTTTTATTTGGGGTTTTTTTAGTCTCTTTGTTTGATTGGTTTGCATGGGTTCGTTTGTTTCTAGGTTTTGTCTGTTTTGGTTTGAGCCTTTTGTTTGCTTTTTCATAAGAATCAGGTGAAGTTGGCATAGCCAAAGTCAAGAGAATATACACCAGGCTTGACTTTCCAGAAATTACTTTTGGCTGGGTTTAACTGCATTCTCCAGGCTCAGGATGACCAGTCCATTTGCAGGATTTGCTCTGCAACATCAGCTTGCCCAGACTCTGCTCGGTGATTCACAAATGGAGAAGACAATGGATATTGTGCCAAGCTTCCTTTCAAACAGCCAAAAGTGCAACGGCATGAGAGAAAAAAAGAAAAAAACAGAGACTATATTCACCAATTAGAGCAGAAGCAGTGTCCCACCATCTTGCCCTCCACTCTTATTAATTTTGTACATTGAGAGGCAATCCTGGGCCTAAAGCTTCCGTCTCTCAGTTCCTGATGCCATTTGACTCCAGCCTGGACTCCCCCTGATCACACTGCCTGCTTTCCACGTGGGGCTGGGGATGCTCAGCCTGGAAAGAGGAGACCCTGGGGAGGCCTCACTGCAGCTCTGCAGGACTGCAAGGGTGCCACAAGAAAGATTGGGACAGGGTGTTCCACAGGGCCTGTGGCAACAGGACAAGGGGGGGACGGCTTTCAGCTGCAGGAGGCTGATTCAAGTTGGATCTGAGGAAGCTGCTCTCTTCCACTGAGGGTGCTGAGGCACTGGCCCAGGCTGTGGATGCTCCATCCTTGGGAACAGGGCTCTGAGCACCATGGTCTGGGGGAACGTTGCTAAGCATGGAACCAAAGGCTCTCTAGCTCAGTGGTCATGTCACAATCCATGTCCCATCTGGAACTGCCAGCAGCCAGCAAGCAGCACAACACAGCCATTGGCCCTGGGCTCAGCACACGCTGCACGCTGCTCCTGCTGCTCCTGTCACCCTTCTTGTTCCTGCCCCCGAGACCTCATCTCATCAGTCTCAAAAGCTGCCTAAGGCCTGGATTGTGTCATCCATCCCTGCAGGATGCTCACATTTGTCCTGAGGAAGGTACGGTGCCATTCCATGGAGGTGGATCCCCCCAGCTGCCCGGGTGTGGGCTGGAGTTCTGGGGGGATGGGGTGGGACAGGGACCCCACTCTGAGGTTTTGCTACCTCTGCAGGCTGTTGCAGGTAGAGAAGACAAGATGGAGGTGGACAGACAGACTGATAGAGAGGAGAAGATGGAAGTGGAGGGAGAAAAGAGAGGAGAGGAAGAGATGGAGGTGGGCACCATAATGGATACGGAGGAGGAGATGGAGGTGGATGGAGAACAGACTGGAGAGGAAGAGATGGAGGTTGATGAGGATGAGGAGATGGACGTGGAAATGGAAGAGTACACCGAGGAGATGGACATTGATGAGGAAGATGAAGAGGAGGCCATGGTCCTGGGATGAAGAGCAATGCCAGCAGCACGACAGGCATGTGGTCCCCACAGGCACAGTGGGTTCCCTGCAGCCAGGCTGGGGCGGGATTGGGCTGGCTGGTCCCTGCTCAGGCACGTGGTACCCAGTGCCTTGGGTTCTGCTGGCCATGCCCAGCCTGTCCTGTTCTTGCTTTGGGCCACACAAGCCCCATGGCAGTGCCTGGGGCCCAGCCCCCAGACCCAGCCAGCCTCAGCTCTGGCAGCAGAGTCCCAGTGTGCCAGCCTGGGGACACACGGAAGAGCCTTCTGTGCCTGACTGGAGTGACCATGGCACCTGCTTTTCTTCCCGGACTTATGGAGATCCTGGACTGAAATGGCACCTTTTTGTACATAGTTTTTAGAGTTTGTTCTTCTTTTTGGCATATAGGTTTTAGGGCTTCGTTTTGTCTTCTGTAAATACATTTCAAATATTGTTGTTAGATATGTTCTTAGGTATATACCTTCTATAAATTGTTGTTATTACAAATATTCTTACAAAAGTAAATGTGTTCTGTGTTTTCATTGCTGTTCTTATGTAAATAAACAACCTTGGGTTTTCACACCCCAGTTCTCTTTCCATTTCCTTCCGGCACAGGCAGTATTGGCCAAGTTGTCTTTTCCACTTGCTCCCAGTTCCCAGGGCTGGAGGTTCATGGGGGAGCTGGCACAGCCACCCCAGCAGTGGTCGCCCCACTCAGAGGGTTCCGCTGACAGAGGTCACTGTCTCCTTGCTGTCTCTCTGGACACACTGGGGAGCTGCAGGGGCGAATCCCAGCCTGCCCTGTCCCATGGGATCCCATGTTGGGACTCAATGTCCCAGCCCGGGTGAGCACTGGTTGTGGCCCTGGGCTCAGCATGGCAGGCCTGGTGCTCACAGCAGTGCAGACTTCAAGCTGGCCATGCACAGCTCCGTGTTTCTCCCAAAAATATCACTGCTGCAGCACCTGGGGTTCCCCAGTGCTGGGCTTTTTATCCCCACTGCATGGAGGATCACATGGCAGGGCAAAGGTTGGGATCCCATGTGGCCTCCAACCTGCCCTGATCCAGGCTGGGCACAGCCTGATGAAGGATGAGCACATCTCGCAGGGATATGGAAACCTCCCCTGAAAACCCAGTTCAGGCAGAGCCTGAGCTCTTTTGTGGCTCTGGGCAGGAAGATGCTCAGGATCTCCCAGAGAGGCTCAGCGGGCAGTAGGATTGTGCCTGCATCTCGCTCTGGACATGCCAGTGGCTCAAGTGACAGCTGTGGGAATGATTTATAATGCACCGAGAGGGGCCACAGTCCTGCAAGGCTTTTACATCAGGAGCAAAGAGCAGCCTGCAGGGTGGGGAAGGCTGGAGCTGTAGCACTGTGTGCTCATCCCTCACCTTCATGGGGAGCTGCCCCCAGACTTGCTATGTATCACTTTGATGGTTCTCCTGTTGGGTGTATTTTGGAGCAGCTGTTATCTGTGGCTTTTTATGGTGATCCTGTGGAAAGCAGCCATTTACCTGCTGTGATGAACTCAAAACTAATACTAACTCTTCATTCCCGATGGTTTTATTTGGGGTTTTTTTAGTCTCTTTGTTTGATTGGTTTGCATGGGTTCGTTTGTTTCTAGGTTTTGTCTGTTTTGGTTTGAGCCTTTTGTTTGCTTTTTCATAAGAATCAGGTGAAGTTGGCATAGCCAAAGTCAAGAGAATATACACCAGGCTTGACTTTCCAGAAATTACTTTTGGCTGGGTTTAACTGCATTCTCCAGGCTCAGGATGACCAGTCCATTTGCAGGATTTGCTCTGCAACATCAGCTTGCCCAGACTCTGCTCGGTGATTCACAAATGGAGAAGACAATGGATATTGTGCCAAGCTTCCTTTCAAACAGCCAAAAGTGCAACGGCATGAGAGAAAAAAAGAAAAAAACAGAGACTATATTCACCAGTTAGAGCAGAAGCAGTGTCCCACCATCTTGCCCTCCACTCTTATTAATTTTGTACATTGAGAGGCAATCCTGGGCCTAAAGCTTCCGTCTCTCAGTTCCTGATGCCATTTGACTCCAGCCTGGACTCCCCCTGATCACACTGCCTGCTTTCCACGTGGGGCTGGGGATGCTCAGCCTGGAAAGAGGAGACCCTGGGGAGGCCTCACTGCAGCTCTGCAGGACTGCAAGGGTGCCACAAGAAAGATTGGGACAGGGTGTTCCACAGGGCCTGTGGCAACAGGACAAGGGGGGGACGGCTTTCAGCTGCAGGAGGCTGATTCAAGTTGGATCTGAGGAAGCTGCTCTCTTCCACTGAGGGTGCTGAGGCACTGGCCCAGGCTGTGGATGCTCCATCCTTGGGAACAGGGCTCTGAGCACCATGGTCTGGGGGAACGTTGCTAAGCATGGAACCAAAGGCTCTCTAGCTCAGTGGTCATGTCACAATCCATGTCCCATCTGGAACTGCCAGCAGCCAGCAAGCAGCACAACACAGCCATTGGCCCTGGGCTCAGCACACGCTGCACGCTGCTCCTGCTGCTCCTGTCACCCTTCTTGTTCCTGCCCCCGAGACCTCATCTCATCAGTCTCAAAAGCTGCCTAAGGCCTGGATTGTGTCATCCATCCCTGCAGGATGCTCACATTTGTCCTGAGGAAGGTACGGTGCCATTCCATGGAGGTGGATCCCCCCAGCTGCCCGGGTGTGGGCTGGAGTTCTGGGGGGATGGGGTGGGACAGGGACCCCACTCTGAGGTTTTGCTACCTCTGCAGGCTGTTGCAGGTAGAGAAGACAAGATGGAGGTGGACAGACAGACTGATAGAGAGGAGAAGATGGAAGTGGAGGGAGAAAAGAGAGGAGAGGAAGAGATGGAGGTGGGCACCATAATGGATACGGAGGAGGAGATGGAGGTGGATGGAGAACAGACTGGAGAGGAAGAGATGGAGGTTGATGAGGATGAGGAGATGGACGTGGAAATGGAAGAGTACACCCAGGAGATGGACATTGATGAGGAAGATGAAGAGGAGGCCATGGTCCTGGGATGAAGAGCAATGCCAGCAGCAGGACAGGCATGTGGTCCCCACAGGCACAGTGGGTTCCCTGCAGCCAGGCTGGGGCGGGATTGGGCTGGCTGGTCCCTGCTCAGGAACGTGGTACCCAGTGCCTTGGGTTCTGCTGGCCATGCCCAGCCTGTCCTGTTCTTGCTTTGGGCCACACAAGCCCCATGGCAGTGCCTGGGGCCCAGCCCCCAGACCCAGCCAGCCTCAGCTCTGGCAGCAGAGTCCCAGTGTGCCAGCCTGGGGACACACGGAAGAGCCCTCTGTGCCTGACTGGAGTGACCATGGCACCTGCTTTTCTTCCCGGACTTATGGAGATGCTGGACTGAAATGGCACCTTTTTGTACATAGTTTTTAGAGTTTGTTCTTCTTTTTGGCATATAGGTTTTAGGGCTTCGTTTTGTCTTCTGTAAATACATTTCAAATATTGTTGTTAGATATGTTCTTAGGTATATACATTCTATAAATTGTTGTTATTACAAATATTCTTACAAAAGTAAATGTGTTCTGTGTTTTCATTGCTGTTCTTATGTAAATAAACAACCTTGGGTTTTCACACCCCAGTTCTCTTTCCATTTGCTTCCGGCACAGGCAGTATTGGCCAAGTTGTGTTTTCCACTTGCTCCCGGTTCCCAGGGCTGGAGGTTCATGGGGGAGCTGGGACAGCCACCCCAGCAGTGGTCGCCCCACTCAGAGGGTTCCGCTGACAGAGGTCACTGTCTCCTTGCTGTCTCTCTGGACACACTGGGGAGCTGCAGGGGCGAATCCCAGCCTGCCCTGTCCCATGGGATCCCATGTTGGGACTCAATGTCCCAGCCCGGGTGAGCACTGGTTGTGGCCCTGGGCTCAGCATGGCAGGCCTGGTGCTCACAGCAGTGCAGACTTCAAGCTGGCCATGCACAGCTCCATGTTTCTCCCAAAACTACCACTGCTGCAGCACCTGGGGTTCCCCAGTGCTGGGCTTTTTATCCCCACTGCATGGAGGATCACATGGCAGGGCAAAGGATGGGATCCCATGTGGCCTCCAACCTGCCCTGATCCAGACTGGGCACAGCCTGATGAAGGATGAGCACATCTCGCAGGGATATGGAAACCTCCCCTGAAAACCCAGTTCAGGCAGAGCCTGAGCTCTTTTGTGGCTCTGGGCAGGAAGATGCTCAGGATCTACCAGAGAGGCTCAGCGGGCAGTAGGATTGTGCCTGCATCTCGCTCTGGACATGCCAGTGGCTCAAGTGACAGCTGTGGGAATGATTTATAATGCACCGAGAGGGGCCACAGTCCTGCAAGGCTCTTACATCAGGAGCAAAGAGCAGCCTGCAGGGTAGGGAAGGCTGGAGCTGTAGCACTGTGTGCTCATCCCTCACCTTCATGGGGAGCTGCCCCCAGACTTGCTATGGATCACTTTGATGGTTCTCCTGTTGGGTGTATTTTGGAGCAGCTGTTATCTGTGGCTTTTTATGGTGATCCTGTGGAAAGCAGCCATTTACCTGCTGTGATGAACTCAAAACTAATACTAACTCTTCATTCCTTTTGGTTTTATTTGGGGTTTTTTTAGTCTCTTTGTTTGATTGGTTTGCATGGGTTCGTTTGTTTCTAGGTTTTGTCTGTTTTGGTTTGAGTCTTTTGTTTGCTTTTTCATAAGACTCAGGTGAAGTTGGCATAGCCAAAGTCAAGAGAATGTACACCAGGCTTGACTTTCCAGAAATTACTTTTGGCTGGGTTTAACTGCATTCTCCAGGCTCAGGATGACCAGTCCATTTGCAGGATTTGCTCTGCAACATCAGCTTGCCCAGACTCTGCTCGGTGATTCACAAATGGAGAAGACAATGGATATTGTGCCAAGCTTCCTTTCAAACAGCCAAAAGTGCAACGGCATGAGAGAAAAAAAGAAAAAAACAGAGACTATATTCACCAATTAGAGCAGAAGCAGTGTCCCACCATCTTGCCCTCCACTCTTATTAATTTTGTACATTGAGAGGCAATCCTGGGCCTAAAGCTTCCGTCTCTCAGTTCCTGATGCCATTTGACTCCAGCCTGGACTCCCCCTGATCACACTGCCTGCTTTCCACGTGGGGCTGGGGATGCTCAGCCTGGAAAGAGGAGACCCTGGGGAGGCCTCACTGCAGCTCTGCAGGACTGCAAGGGTGCCACAAGAAAGATTGGGACAGGGTGTTCCACAGGGCCTGTGGCAACAGGACAAGGGGGGGACGGCTTTCAGCTGCAGGAGGCTGATTCAAGTTGGATCTGAGGAAGCTGCTCTCTTCCACTGAGGGTGCTGAGGCACTGGCCCAGGCTGTGGATGCTCCATCCTTGGGAACAGGGCTCTGAGCACCATGGTCTGGGGGAACGTTGCTAAGCATGGAACCAAAGGCTCTCTAGCTCAGTGGTCATGTCACAATCCATGTCCCATCTGGAACTGCCAGCAGCCAGCAAGCAGCACAACACAGCCATTGGCCCTGGGCTCAGCACACGCTGCACGCTGCTCCTGCTGCTCCTGTCACCCTTCTTGTTCCTGCCCCCGAGACCTCATCTCATCAGTCTCAAAAGCTGCCTAAGGCCTGGATTGTGTCATCCATCCCTGCAGGATGCTCACATTTGTCCTGAGGAAGGTACGGTGCCATTCCATGGAGGTGGATCCCCCCAGCTGCCCGGGTGTGGGCTGGAGTTCTGGGGGGATGGGGTGGGACAGGGACCCCACTCTGAGGTTTTGCTACCTCTGCAGGCTGTTGCAGGTAGAGAAGACAAGATGGAGGTGGACAGACAGACTGATAGAGAGGAGAAGATGGAAGTGGAGGGAGAAAAGAGAGGAGAGGAAGAGATGGAGGTGGGCACCATAATGGATACGGAGGAGGAGATGGAGGTGGATGGAGAACAGACTGGAGAGGAAGAGATGGAGGTTGATGAGGATGAGGAGATGGACGTGGAAATGGAAGAGTACACCGAGGAGATGGACATTGATGAGGAAGATGAAGAGGAGGCCATGGTCCTGGGATGAAGAGCAATGCCAGCAGCACGACAGGCATGTGGTCCCCACAGGCACAGTGGGTTCCCTGCAGCCAGGCTGGGGCGGGATTGGGCTGGCTGGTCCCTGCTCAGGCACGTGGTACCCAGTGCCTTGGGTTCTGCTGGCCATGCCCAGCCTGTCCTGTTCTTGCTTTGGGCCACACAAGCCCCATGGCAGTGCCTGGGGCCCAGCCCCCAGACCCAGCCAGCCTCAGCTCTGGCAGCAGAGTCCCAGTGTGCCAGCCTGGGGACACACGGAAGAGCCTTCTGTGCCTGACTGGAGTGACCATGGCACCTGCTTTTCTTCCCGGACTTATGGAGATCCTGGACTGAAATGGCACCTTTTTGTACATAGTTTTTAGAGTTTGTTCTTCTTTTTGGCATATAGGTTTTAGGGCTTCGTTTTGTCTTCTGTAAATACATTTCAAATATTGTTGTTAGATATGTTCTTAGGTATATACCTTCTATAAATTGTTGTTATTACAAATATTCTTACAAAAGTAAATGTGTTCTGTGTTTTCATTGCTGTTCTTATGTAAATAAACAACCTTGGGTTTTCACACCCCAGTTCTCTTTCCATTTCCTTCCGGCACAGGCAGTATTGGCCAAGTTGTCTTTTCCACTTGCTCCCAGTTCCCAGGGCTGGAGGTTCATGGGGGAGCTGGCACAGCCACCCCAGCAGTCGTCGCCCCACTCAGAGGGTTCCGCTGACAGAGGTCACTGTCTCCTTGCTGTCTCTCTGGACACACTGGGGAGCTGCAGGGGCGAATCCCAGCCTGCCCTGTCCCATGGGATCCCATGTTGGGACTCAATGTCCCAGCCCGGGTGAGCACTGGTTGTGGCCCTGGGCTCAGCATGGCAGGCCTGGTGCTCACAGCAGTGCAGACTTCAAGCTGGCCATGCACAGCTCCGTGTTTCTCCCAAAAATATCACTGCTGCAGCACCTGGGGTTCCCCAGTGCTGGGCTTTTTATCCCCACTGCATGGAGGATCACATGGCAGGGCAAAGGTTGGGATCCCATGTGGCCTCCAACCTGCCCTGATCCAGACTGGGCACAGCCTGATGAAGGATGAGCACATCTCGCAGGGATATGGAAACCTCCCCTGAAAACCCAGTTCAGGCAGAGCCTGAGCTCTTTTGTGGCTCTGGGCAGGAAGATGCTCAGGATCTCCCAGAGAGGCTCAGCGGGCAGTAGGATTGTGCCTGCATCTCGCTCTGGACATGCCAGTGGCTCAAGTGACAGCTGTGGGAATGATTTATAATGCACCGAGAGGGGCCACAGTCCTGCAAGGCTCTTACATCAGGAGCAAAGAGCAGCCTGCAGGGTGGGGAAGGCTGGAGCTGTAGCACTGTGTGCTCATCCCTCACCTTCATGGGGAGCTGCCCCCAGACTTGCTATGGATCACTTTGATGGTTCTCCTGTTGGGTGTATTTTGGAGCAGCTGTTATCTGTGGCTTTTTATGGTGATCCTGTGGAAAGCAGCCATTTACCTGCTGTGATGAACTCAAAACTAATACTAACTCTTCATTCCCGATGGTTTTATTTGGGGTTTTTTTAGTCTCTTTGTTTGATTGGTTTGCATGGGTTCGTTTGTTTCTAGGTTTTGTCTGTTTTGGTTTGAGCCTTTTGTTTGCTTTTTCATAAGAATCAGGTGAAGTTGGCATAGCCAAAGTCAAGAGAATATACACCAGGCTTGACTTTCCAGAAATTACTTTTGGCTGGGTTTAACTGCATTCTCCAGGCTCAGGATGACCAGTCCATTTGCAGGATTTGCTCTGCAACATCAGCTTGCCCAGACTCTGCTCGGTGATTCACAAATGGAGAAGACAATGGATATTGTGCCAAGCTTCCTTTCAAACAGCCAAAAGTGCAACGGCATGAGAGAAAAAAAGAAAAAAACAGAGACTATATTCACCAGTTAGAGCAGAAGCAGTGTCCCACCATCTTGCCCTCCACTCTTATTAATTTTGTACATTGAGAGGCAATCCTGGGCCTAAAGCTTCCGTCTCTCAGTTCCTGATGCCATTTGACTCCAGCCTGGACTCCCCCTGATCACACTGCCTGCTTTCCACGTGGGGCTGGGGATGCTCAGCCTGGAAAGAGGAGACCCTGGGGAGGCCTCACTGCAGCTCTGCAGGACTGCAAGGGTGCCACAAGAAAGATTGGGACAGGGTGTTCCACAGGGCCTGTGGCAACAGGACAAGGGGGGGACGGCTTTCAGCTGCAGGAGGCTGATTCAAGTTGGATCTGAGGAAGCTGCTCTCTTCCACTGAGGGTGCTGAGGCACTGGCCCAGGCTGTGGATGCTCCATCCTTGGGAACAGGGCTCTGAGCACCATGGTCTGGGGGAACGTTGCTAAGCATGGAACCAAAGGCTCTCTAGCTCAGTGGTCATGTCACAATCCATGTCCCATCTGGAACTGCCAGCAGCCAGCAAGCAGCACAACACAGCCATTGGCCCTGGGCTCAGCACACGCTGCACGCTGCTCCTGCTGCTCCTGTCACCCTTCTTGTTCCTGCCCCCGAGACCTCATCTCATCAGTCTCAAAAGCTGCCTAAGGCCTGGATTGTGTCATCCATCCCTGCAGGATGCTCACATTTGTCCTGAGGAAGGTACGGTGCCATTCCATGGAGGTGGATCCCCCCAGCTGCCCGGGTGTGGGCTGGAGTTCTGGGGGGATGGGGTGGGACAGGGACCCCACTCTGAGGTTTTGCTACCTCTGCAGGCTGTTGCAGGTAGAGAAGACAAGATGGAGGTGGACAGACAGACTGATAGAGAGGAGAAGATGGAAGTGGAGGGAGAAAAGAGAGGAGAGGAAGAGATGGAGGTGGGCACCATAATGGATACGGAGGAGGAGATGGAGGTGGATGGAGAACAGACTGGAGAGGAAGAGATGGAGGTTGATGAGGATGAGGAGATGGACGTGGAAATGGAAGAGTACACCCAGGAGATGGACATTGATGAGGAAGATGAAGAGGAGGCCATGGTCCTGGGATGAAGAGCGATGCCAGCAGCAGGACAGGCATGTGGTCCCCACAGGCACAGTGGGTTCCCTGCAGCCAGGCTGGGGCGGGATTGGGCTGGCTGGTCCCTGCTCAGGAACGTGGTACCCAGTGCCTTGGGTTCTGCTGGCCATGCCCAGCCTGTCCTGTTCTTGCTTTGGGCCACACAAGCCCCATGGCAGTGCCTGGGGCCCAGCCCCCAGACCCAGCCAGCCTCAGCTCTGGCAGCAGAGTCCCAGTGTGCCAGCCTGGGGACACACGGAAGAGCCCTCTGTGCCTGACTGGAGTGACCATGGCACCTGCTTTTCTTCCCGGACTTATGGAGATCCTGGACTGAAATGGCACCTTTTTGTACATAGTTTTTAGAGTTTGTTCTTCTTTTTGGCATATAGGTTTTAGGGCTTCGTTTTGTCTTCTGTAAATACATTTCAAATATTGTTGTTAGATATGTTCTTAGGTATATACCTTCTATAAATTGTTGTTATTACAAATATTCTTACAAAAGTAAATGTGTTCTGTGTTTTCATTGCTGTTCTTATGTAAATAAACAACCTTGGGTTTTCACACCCCAGTTCTCTTTCCATTTGCTTCTGGCACAGGCAGTATTGGCCAAGTTGTGTTTTCCACTTGCTCCCGGTTCCCAGGGCTGGAGGTTCATGGGGGAGCTGGGACAGCCACCCCAGCAGTGGTCGCCCCACTCAGAGGGTTCCGCTGACAGAGGTCACTGTCTCCTTGCTGTCTCTCTGGACACACTGGGGAGCTGCAGGGGCGAATCCCAGCCTGCCCTGTCCCATGGGATCCCATGTTGGGACTCAATGTCCCAGCCCGGGTGAGCACTGGTTGTGGCCCTGGGCTCAGCATGGCAGGCCTGGTGCTCACAGCAGTGCAGACTTCAAGCTGGCCATGCACAGCTCCATGTTTCTCCCAAAACTACCACTGCTGCAGCACCTGGGGTTCCCCAGTGCTGGGCTTTTTATCCCCACTGCATGGAGGATCACATGGCAGGGCAAAGGATGGGATCCCATGTGGCCTCCAACCTGCCCTGATCCAGACTGGGCACAGCCTGATGAAGGATGAGCACATCTCGCAGGGATATGGAAACCTCCCCTGAAAACCCAGTTCAGGCAGAGCCTGAGCTCTTTTGTGGCTCTGGGCAGGAAGATGCTCAGGATCTACCAGAGAGGCTCAGCGGGCAGTAGGATTGTGCCTGCATCTCGCTCTGGACATGCCAGTGGCTCAAGTGACAGCTGTGGGAATGATTTATAATGCACCGAGAGGGGCCACAGTCCTGCAAGGCTCTTACATCAGGAGCAAAGAGCAGCCTGCAGGGTGGGGAAGGCTGGAGCTGTAGCACTGTGTGCTCATCCCTCACCTTCATGGGGAGCTGCCCCCAGACTTGCTATGTATCACTTTGATGGTTCTCCTGTTGGGTGTATTTTGGAGCAGCTGTTATCTGTGGCTTTTTATGGTGATCCTGTGGAAAGCAGCCATTTACCTGCTGTGATGAACTCAAAACTAATACTAACTCTTCATTCCTTTTGGTTTTATTTGGGGTTTTTTTAGTCTCTTTGTTTGATTGGTTTGCATGGGTTCGTTTGTTTCTAGGTTTTGTCTGTTTTGGTTTGAGTCTTTTGTTTGCTTTTTCATAAGACTCAGGTGAAGTTGGCATAGCCAAAGTCAAGAGAATGTACACCAGGCTTGACTTTCCAGAAATTACTTTTGGCTGGGTTTAACTGCATTCTCCAGGCTCAGGATGACCAGTCCATTTGCAGGATTTGCTCTGCAACATCAGCTTGCCCAGACTCTGCTCAGTGATTCACAAATGGAGAAGACAATGGATATTGTGCCAAGCTTCCTTTCAAACAGCCAAAACTGCAACGGCATGAGAGAAAAAAAGAAAAAAACAGAGACTATATTCACCAATTAGAGCAGAAGCAGTGTCCCACCATCTTGCCCTCCACTCTTATTAATTTTGTACATTGAGAGGCAATCCTGGGCCTAAAGCTTCCGTCTCTCAGTTCCTGATGCCATTTGACTCCAGCCTGGACTCCCCCTGATCACACTGCCTGCTTTCCACGTGGGGCTGGGGATGCTCAGCCTGGAAAGAGGAGACCCTGGGGAGGCCTCACTGCAGCTCTGCAGGACTGCAAGGGTGCCACAAGAAAGATTGGGACAGGGTGTTCCACAGGGCCTGTGGCAACAGGACAAGGGGGGGACGGCTTTCAGCTGCAGGAGGCTGATTGAAGTTGGATCTGAGGAAGCTGCTCTCTTCCACTGAGGGTGCTGAGGCACTGGCCCAGGCTGTGGATGCTCCATCCTTGGGAACAGGGCTCTGAGCACCATGGTCTGGGGGAACGTTGCTAAGCATGGAACCAAAGGCTCTCTAGCTCAGTGGTCATGTCACAATCCATGTCCCATCTGGAACTGCCAGCAGCCAGCAAGCAGCACAACACAGCCGTTGGCCCTGGGCTCAGCACACGCTGCACGCTGCTCCTGCTGCTCCTGTCACCCTTCTTGTTCCTGCCCCCGAGACCTCATCTCATCAGTCTCAAAAGCTGCCTAAGGCCTGGATTGTGTCATCCATCCCTGCAGGATGCTCACATTTGTCCTGAGGAAGGTACGGTGCCATTCCATGGAGGTGGATCCCCCCAGCTGCCCGGGTGTGGGCTGGAGTTCTGGGGGGATGGGGTGGGACAGGGACCCCACTCTGAGGTTTTGCTACCTCTGCAGGCTGTTGCAGGTAGAGAAGACAAGATGGAGGTGGACAGACAGACTGATAGAGAGGAGAAGATGGAAGTGGAGGGAGAAAAGAGAGGAGAGGAAGAGATGGAGGTGGGCACCATAATGGATACGGAGGAGGAGATGGAGGTGGATGGAGAACAGACTGGAGAGGAAGAGATGGAGGTTGATGAGGATGAGGAGATGGACGTGGAAATGGAAGAGTACACCCAGGAGATGGACATTGATGAGGAAGATGAAGAGGAGGCCATGGTCCTGGGATGAAGAGCAATGCCAGCAGCACGACAGGCATGTGGTCCCCACAGGCACAGTGGGTTCCCTGCAGCCAGGCTGGGGCGGGATTGGGCTGGCTGGTCCCTGCTCAGGCACGTGGTACCCAGTGCCTTGGGTTCTGCTGGCCATGCCCAGCCTGTCCTGTTCTTGCTTTGGGCCACACAAGCCCCATGGCAGTGCCTGGGGCCCAGCCCCCAGACCCAGCCAGCCTCAGCTCTGGCAGCAGAGTCCCAGTGTGCCAGCCTGGGGACACACGGAAGAGCCCTCTGTGCCTGACTGGAGTGACCATGGCACCTGCTTTTCTTCCCGGACTTATGGAGATGCTGGACTGAAATGGCACCTTTTTGTACATAGTTTTTAGAGTTTGTTCTTCTTTTTGGCATATAGGTTTTAGGGCTTCGTTTTGTCTTCTGTAAATACATTTCAAATATTGTTGTTAGATATGTTCTTAGGTATATACCTTCTATAAATTGTTGTTATTACAAATATTCTTACAAAAGTAAATGTGTTCTGTGTTTTCATTGCTGTTCTTATGTAAATAAACAACCTTGGGTTTTCACACCCCAGTTCTCTTTCCATTTCCTTCCGGCACAGGCAGTATTGGCCAAGTTGTCTTTTCCACTTGCTCCCAGTTCCCAGGGCTGGAGGTTCATGGGGGAGCTGGCACAGCCACCCCAGCAGTCGTCGCCCCACTCAGAGGGTTCCGCTGACAGAGGTCACTGTCTCCTTGCTGTCTCTCTGGACACACTGGGGAGCTGCAGGGGCGAATCCCAGCCTGCCCTGTCCCATGGGATCCCATGTTGGGACTCAATGTCCCAGCCCGGGTGAGCACTGGTTGTGGCCCTGGGCTCAGCATGGCAGGCCTGGTGCTCACAGCAGTGCAGACTTCAAGCTGGCCATGCACAGCTCCCTGTTTCTCCCAAAAATATCACTGCTGCAGCACCTGGGGTTCCCCAGTGCTGGGCTTTTTATCCCCACTGCATGGAGGATCACATGGCAGGGCAAAGGATGGGATCCCATGTGGCCTCCAACCTGCCCTGATCCAGGCTGGGCACAGCCTGATGAAGGATGAGCACATCTCGCAGGGATATGGAAACCTCCCCCGAAAACCCAGTTCAGGCAGAGCCTGAGCTCTTTTGTGGCTCTGGGCAGGAAGATGCTCAGGATCTCCCAGAGAGGCTCAGCGGGCAGTAGGATTGTGCCTGCATCTCGCTCTGGACATGCCAGTGGCTCAAGTGACAGCTGTGGGAATGATTTATAATGCACCGAGAGGGGCCACAGTCCTGCAAGGCTCTTACATCAGGAGCAAAGAGCAGCCTGCAGGGTGGGGAAGGCTGGAGCTGTAGCACTGTGTGCTCATCCCTCACCTTCATGGGGAGCTGCCCCCAGACTTGCTATGTATCACTTTGATGGTTCTCCTGTTGGGTGTATTTTGGAGCAGCTGTTATCTGTGGCTTTTTATGGTGATCCTGTGGAAAGCAGCCATTTACCTGCTGTGATGAACTCAAAACTAATACTAACTCTTCATTCCTTTTGGTTTTATTTGGGGTTTTTTTAGTCTCTTTGTTTGATTGGTTTGCATGGGTTCGTTTGTTTCTAGGTTTTGTCTGTTTTGGTTTGAGTCTTTTGTTTGCTTTTTCATAAGACTCAGGTGAAGTTGGCATAGCCAAAGTCAAGAGAATGTACACCAGGCTTGACTTTCCAGAAATTACTTTTGGCTGGGTTTAACTGCATTCTCCAGGCTCAGGATGACCAGTCCATTTGCAGGATTTGCTCTGCAACATCAGCTTGACCAGACTCTGCTCGGTGATTCACAAATGGAGAAGACAATGGATATTGTGCCAAGCTTCCTTTCAAACAGCCAAAACTGCAACGGCATGAGAGAAAAAAAGAAAAAAACAGAGACTATATTCACCAATTAGAGCAGAAGCAGTGTCCCACCATCTTGCCCTCCACTCCTTTTAATTTTGTACATTGAGAGGCAAACCTGGGCCTAAAGCTTCCGTCTCTCAGTTCCTGATGCCATTTGACTCCAGCCTGGACTCCCCCAGATCACACTGCCTGCTTTCCACGTGGGGCTGGGGATGCTCAGCCTGGAAAGAGGAGACCCTGGGGAGGCCTCACTGCAGCTCTGCAGGACTGCAAGGGTGCCACAAGAAAGATTGGGACAGGGTGTTCCACAGGGCCTGTGGCAACAGGACAAGGGGGGGACGGCTTTCAGCTGCAGGAGGCTGATTGAAGTTGGATCTGAGGAAGCTGCTCTCTTCCACTGAGGGTGCTGAGGCACTGGCCCAGGCTGTGGATGCTCCATCCTTGGGAACAGGGCTCTGAGCACCATGGTCTGGGGGAACGTTGCTAAGCATGGAACCAAAGGCTCTCTAGCTCAGTGGTCATGTCACAATCCATGTCCCATCTGGAACTGCCAGCAGCCAGCAAGCAGCACAACACAGCCGTTGGCCCTGGGCTCAGCACACGCTGCACGCTGCTCCTGCTGCTCCTGTCACCCTTCTTGTTCCTGCCCCCGAGACCTCATCTCATCAGTCTCAAAAGCTGCCTAAGGCCTGGATTGTGTCATCCATCCCTGCAGGATGCTCACATTTGTCCTGAGGAAGGTACGGTGCCATTCCATGGAGGTGGATCCCCCCAGCTGCCCGGGTGTGGGCTGGAGTTCTGGGGGGATGGGGTGGGACAGGGACCCCACTCTGAGGTTTTGCTACCTCTGCAGGCTGTTGCAGGTAGAGAAGACAAGATGGAGGTGGACAGACAGACTGATAGAGAGGAGAAGATGGAAGTGGAGGGAGAAAAGAGAGGAGAGGAAGAGATGGAGGTGGGCACCATAATGGATACGGAGGAGGAGATGGAGGTGGATGGAGAACAGACTGGAGAGGAAGAGATGGAGGTTGATGAGGATGAGGAGATGGACGTGGAAATGGAAGAGTACACCCAGGAGATGGACATTGATGAGGAAGATGAAGAGGAGGCCATGGTCCTGGGATGAAGAGCGATGCCAGCAGAAGGACAGGCATGTGGTCCCCTCAGGCACAGTGGGTTCCCTGCATCCAGGCTGGGGCGGGATTGGGCTGGCTGGTCCCTGCTCAGGAACGTGGTACCCAGTGCCTTGGGTTCTGCTGGCCATGCCCAGCCTGTCCTGTTCTTGCTTTGGGCCACACAAGCCCCATGGCAGTGCCTGGGGCCCAGCCCCCAGACCCAGCCAGCCTCAGCTCTGGCAGCAGAGTCCCAGTGTGCCAGCCTGGGGACACACGGAAGAGCCCTCTGTGCCTGACTGGAGTGACCATGGCACCTGCTTTTCTTCCCGGACTGATGGAGATCCTGGACTGAAATGGCACCCTTTTGTACATAGTTTTTAGAGTTTGTTCTTGTTTTTGGCATATAGGTTTTAGGGCTTCGTTTTGTCTTCTGTAAATACATTTCAAATATTGTTGTTAGATATGTTCTTAGGTATATACCTTCTATAAATTGTTGTTATTACAAATATTCTTACAAAAGTAAATGTGTTCTGTGTTTTCATTGCTGTTCTTATGTAAATAAACAACCTTGGGTTTTCACACCCCAGTTCTCTTTCCATTTCCTTCCGGCACAGGCAATATTGGCCAAGTTGTGTTTTCCACTTGCTCCCGGTTCCCAGGGCTGGAGGTTCATGGGGGAGCTGGCACAGCCACCCCAGCAGTGGTTGTCCCACTCAGAGGGTTCCGCTGACAGAGGTCACTGTCTCCTTGCTGTCTCTCTGGACACACTGGGGAGCTGCAGGGGCAAATCCCAGCGTGCCCTGTCCCATGGGATCCCATGTTGGGACTCAATGTCCCAGCCCGGGTGAGCACTGGTTGTGGCCCTGGGCTCAGCATGGCAGGCCTGGTGCTCACAGCATTGCAGACTTCAAGCTGGCCATGCACAGCTCCATGTTTCTCCCAAAAATATCACTGCTGCAGCACCTGGAGTTCCCCAGTGCTGGGCTTTTTATCCCCACTGCATGGAGGATCACATGGCAGGGCAAAGGATGGAGCCCATGTGGCATCCAACCTGCCCTGATCCAGGCTGGGCACAGCCTGATGAAGGATGAGCACATCTTGCAGGGATATGGAAACCTCCCCTGAAAACCCAGTTCAGTCAGAGCCTGAGCTCTTTTGTGGCTCTGGGCAGGAAGATGCTCAGGATCTCCCAGAGAGGCTCAGCGGGCAGTAGGATTGTGCCTGCATCTCGCTCTGGACATGCCAGTGGCTCAAGTGACAGCTGTGGGAATGATTTATAATGCACCGAGAGGGGCCACAGTCCTGCAAGGCTCTTACATCAGGAGCAAAGAGCAGCCTGCAGGGTGAGGAAGGCTGGAGCTGTAGCACTCTGTGCTCATCCCTCACCTTCATGGGGAGCTGCCCCCAGACTTGCTATGTATCACTTTGATGGTTCTCCTGTTGGGTGTATTTTGGAGCAGCTGTTATCTGTGGCTTTTTATGGTGATCCTGTGGAAAGCAGCCATTTACCTGCTGTGATGAACTCAAAACTAATACTAACTCTTCATTCCCGATGGTTTTATTTGGGGTTTTTTTAGTCTCTTTGTTTGATTGGTTTGCATGGGTTCGTTTGTTTCTAGGTTTTGTCTGTTTTGGTTTGAGTCTTTTGTTTGCTTTTTCATAAGACTCAGGTGAAGTTGGCATAGCCAAAGTCAAGAGAATGTACACCAGGCTTGACTTTCCAGAAATTACTTTTGGCTGGGTTTAACTGCATTCTCCAGGCTCAGGATGACCAGTCCATTTGCAGGATTTGCTCTGCAACATCAGCTTGCCCAGACTCTGCTCAGTGATTCACAAATGGAGAAGACAATGGATATTGTGCCAAGCTTCCTTTCAAACAGCCAAAACTGCAACGGCATGAGAGAAAAAAAGAAAAAAACAGAGACTATATTCACCAATTAGAGCAGAAGCAGTGTCCCACCATCTTGCCCTCCACTCTTATTAATTTTGTACATTGAGAGGCAATCCTGGGCCTAAAGCTTCCGTCTCTCAGTTCCTGATGCCATTTGACTCCAGCCTGGACTCCCCCTGATCACACTGCCTGCTTTCCACGTGGGGCTGGGGATGCTCAGCCTGGAAAGAGGAGACCCTGGGGAGGCCTCACTGCAGCTCTGCAGGACTGCAAGGGTGCCACAAGAAAGATTGGGACAGGGTGTTCCACAGGGCCTGTGGCAACAGGACAAGGGGGGGACGGCTTTCAGCTGCAGGAGGCTGATTCAAGTTGGATCTGAGGAAGCTGCTCTCTTCCACTGAGGGTGCTGAGGCACTGGCCCAGGCTGTGGATGCTCCATCCTTGGGAACAGGGCTCTGAGCACCATGGTCTGGGGGAACGTTGCTAAGCATGGAACCAAAGGCTCTCTAGCTCAGTGGTCATGTCACAATCCATGTCCCATCTGGAACTGCCAGCAGCCAGCAAGCAGCACAACACAGCCGTTGGCCCTGGGCTCAGCACACGCTGCACGCTGCTCCTGCTGCTCCTGTCACCCTTCTTGTTCCTGCCCCCGAGACCTCATCTCATCAGTCTCAAAAGCTGCCTAAGGCCTGGATTGTGTCATCCATCCCTGCAGGATGCTCACATTTGTCCTGAGGAAGGTACGGTGCCATTCCATGGAGGTGGATCCCCCCAGCTGCCCGGGTGTGGGCTGGAGTTCTGGGGGGATGGGGTGGGACAGGGACCCCACTCTGAGGTTTTGCTACCTCTGCAGGCTGTTGCAGGTAGAGAAGACAAGATGGAGGTGGACAGACAGACTGATAGAGAGGAGAAGATGGAAGTGGAGGGAGAAAAGAGAGGAGAGGAAGAGATGGAGGTGGGCACCATAATGGATACGGAGGAGGAGATGGAGGTGGATGGAGAACAGACTGGAGAGGAAGAGATGGAGGTTGATGAGGATGAGGAGATGGACGTGGAAATGGAAGAGTACACCCAGGAGATGGACATTGATGAGGAAGATGAAGAGGAGGCCATGGTCCTGGGATGAAGAGCAATGCCAGCAGCACGACAGGCATGTGGTCCCCACAGGCACAGTGGGTTCCCTGCAGCCAGGCTGGGGCGGGATTGGGCTGGCTGGTCCCTGCTCAGGCACGTGGTACCCAGTGCCTTGGGTTCTGCTGGCCATGCCCAGCCTGTCCTGTTCTTGCTTTGGGCCACACAAGCCCCATGGCAGTGCCTGGGGCCCAGCCCCCAGACCCAGCCAGCCTCAGCTCTGGCAGCAGAGTCCCAGTGTGCCAGCCTGGGGACACACGGAAGAGCCCTCTGTGCCTGACTGGAGTGACCATGGCACCTGCTTTTCTTCCCGGACTTATGGAGATGCTGGACTGAAATGGCACCTTTTTGTACATAGTTTTTAGAGTTTGTTCTTCTTTTTGGCATATAGGTTTTAGGGCTTCGTTTTGTCTTCTGTAAATACATTTCAAATATTGTTGTTAGATATGTTCTTAGGTATATACCTTCTATAAATTGTTGTTATTACAAATATTCTTACAAAAGTAAATGTGTTCTGTGTTTTCATTGCTGTTCTTATGTAAATAAACAACCTTGGGTTTTCACACCCCAGTTCTCTTTCCATTTCCTTCCGGCACAGGCAGTATTGGCCAAGTTGTCTTTTCCACTTGCTCCCAGTTCCCAGGGCTGGAGGTTCATGGGGGAGCTGGCACAGCCACCCCAGCAGTCGTCGCCCCACTCAGAGGGTTCCGCTGACAGAGGTCACTGTCTCCTTGCTGTCTCTCTGGACACACTGGGGAGCTGCAGGGGCGAATCCCAGCCTGCCCTGTCCCATGGGATCCCATGTTGGGACTCAATGTCCCAGCCCGGGTGAGCACTGGTTGTGGCCCTGGGCTCAGCATGGCAGGCCTGGTGCTCACAGCAGTGCAGACTTCAAGCTGGCCATGCACAGCTCCCTGTTTCTCCCAAAAATATCACTGCTGCAGCACCTGGGGTTCCCCAGTGCTGGGCTTTTTATCCCCACTGCATGGAGGATCACATGGCAGGGCAAAGGATGGGATCCCATGTGGCCTCCAACCTGCCCTGATCCAGGCTGGGCACAGCCTGATGAAGGATGAGCACATCTCGCAGGGATATGGAAACCTCCCCCGAAAACCCAGTTCAGGCAGAGCCTGAGCTCTTTTGTGGCTCTGGGCAGGAAGATGCTCAGGATCTCCCAGAGAGGCTCAGCGGGCAGTAGGATTGTGCCTGCATCTCGCTCTGGACATGCCAGTGGCTCAAGTGACAGCTGTGGGAATGATTTATAATGCACCGAGAGGGGCCACAGTCCTGCAAGGCTCTTACATCAGGAGCAAAGAGCAGCCTGCAGGGTGGGGAAGGCTGGAGCTGTAGCACTGTGTGCTCATCCCTCACCTTCATGGGGAGCTGCCCCCAGACTTGCTATGTATCACTTTGATGGTTCTCCTGTTGGGTGTATTTTGGAGCAGCTGTTATCTGTGGCTTTTTATGGTGATCCTGTGGAAAGCAGCCATTTACCTGCTGTGATGAACTCAAAACTAATACTAACTCTTCATTCCTTTTGGTTTTATTTGGGGTTTTTTTAGTCTCTTTGTTTGATTGGTTTGCATGGGTTCGTTTGTTTCTAGGTTTTGTCTGTTTTGGTTTGAGTCTTTTGTTTGCTTTTTCATAAGACTCAGGTGAAGTTGGCATAGCCAAAGTCAAGAGAATGTACACCAGGCTTGACTTTCCAGAAATTACTTTTGGCTGGGTTTAACTGCATTCTCCAGGCTCAGGATGACCAGTCCATTTGCAGGATTTGCTCTGCAACATCAGCTTGACCAGACTCTGCTCGGTGATTCACAAATGGAGAAGACAATGGATATTGTGCCAAGCTTCCTTTCAAACAGCCAAAACTGCAACGGCATGAGAGAAAAAAAGAAAAAAACAGAGACTATATTCACCAATTAGAGCAGAAGCAGTGTCCCACCATCTTGCCCTCCACTCCTTTTAATTTTGTACATTGAGAGGCAAACCTGGGCCTAAAGCTTCCGTCTCTCAGTTCCTGATGCCATTTGACTCCAGCCTGGACTCCCCCAGATCACACTGCCTGCTTTCCACGTGGGGCTGGGGATGCTCAGCCTGGAAAGAGGAGACCCTGGGGAGGCCTCACTGCAGCTCTGCAGGACTGCAAGGGTGCCACAAGAAAGATTGGGACAGGGTGTTCCACAGGGCCTGTGGCAACAGGACAAGGGGGGGACGGCTTTCAGCTGCAGGAGGCTGATTGAAGTTGGATCTGAGGAAGCTGCTCTCTTCCACTGAGGGTGCTGAGGCACTGGCCCAGGCTGTGGATGCTCCATCCTTGGGAACAGGGCTCTGAGCACCATGGTCTGGGGGAACGTTGCTAAGCATGGAACCAAAGGCTCTCTAGCTCAGTGGTCATGTCACAATCCATGTCCCATCTGGAACTGCCAGCAGCCAGCAAGCAGCACAACACAGCCGTTGGCCCTGGGCTCAGCACACGCTGCACGCTGCTCCTGCTGCTCCTGTCACCCTTCTTGTTCCTGCCCCCGAGACCTCATCTCATCAGTCTCAAAAGCTGCCTAAGGCCTGGATTGTGTCATCCATCCCTGCAGGATGCTCACATTTGTCCTGAGGAAGGTACGGTGCCATTCCATGGAGGTGGATCCCCCCAGCTGCCCGGGTGTGGGCTGGAGTTCTGGGGGGATGGGGTGGGACAGGGACCCCACTCTGAGGTTTTGCTACCTCTGCAGGCTGTTGCAGGTAGAGAAGACAAGATGGAGGTGGACAGACAGACTGATAGAGAGGAGAAGATGGAAGTGGAGGGAGAAAAGAGAGGAGAGGAAGAGATGGAGGTGGGCACCATAATGGATACGGAGGAGGAGATGGAGGTGGATGGAGAACAGACTGGAGAGGAAGAGATGGAGGTTGATGAGGATGAGGAGATGGACGTGGAAATGGAAGAGTACACCCAGGAGATGGACATTGATGAGGAAGATGAAGAGGAGGCCATGGTCCTGGGATGAAGAGCGATGCCAGCAGAAGGACAGGCATGTGGTCCCCTCAGGCACAGTGGGTTCCCTGCATCCAGGCTGGGGCGGGATTGGGCTGGCTGGTCCCTGCTCAGGAACGTGGTACCCAGTGCCTTGGGTTCTGCTGGCCATGCCCAGCCTGTCCTGTTCTTGCTTTGGGCCACACAAGCCCCATGGCAGTGCCTGGGGCCCAGCCCCCAGACCCAGCCAGCCTCAGCTCTGGCAGCAGAGTCCCAGTGTGCCAGCCTGGGGACACACGGAAGAGCCCTCTGTGCCTGACTGGAGTGACCATGGCACCTGCTTTTCTTCCCGGACTGATGGAGATCCTGGACTGAAATGGCACCCTTTTGTACATAGTTTTTAGAGTTTGTTCTTGTTTTTGGCATATAGGTTTTAGGGCTTCGTTTTGTCTTCTGTAAATACATTTCAAATATTGTTGTTAGATATGTTCTTAGGTATATACCTTCTATAAATTGTTGTTATTACAAATATTCTTACAAAAGTAAATGTGTTCTGTGTTTTCATTGCTGTTCTTATGTAAATAAACAACCTTGGGTTTTCACACCCCAGTTCTCTTTCCATTTCCTTCCGGCACAGGCAATATTGGCCAAGTTGTGTTTTCCACTTGCTCCCGGTTCCCAGGGCTGGAGGTTCATGGGGGAGCTGGCACAGCCACCCCAGCAGTGGTTGTCCCACTCAGAGGGTTCCGCTGACAGAGGTCACTGTCTCCTTGCTGTCTCTCTGGACACACTGGGGAGCTGCAGGGGCAAATCCCAGCGTGCCCTGTCCCATGGGATCCCATGTTGGGACTCAATGTCCCAGCCCGGGTGAGCACTGGTTGTGGCCCTGGGCTCAGCATGGCAGGCCTGGTGCTCACAGCATTGCAGACTTCAAGCTGGCCATGCACAGCTCCATGTTTCTCCCAAAAATATCACTGCTGCAGCACCTGGAGTTCCCCAGTGCTGGGCTTTTTATCCCCACTGCATGGAGGATCACATGGCAGGGCAAAGGATGGAGCCCATGTGGCATCCAACCTGCCCTGATCCAGGCTGGGCACAGCCTGATGAAGGATGAGCACATCTTGCAGGGATATGGAAACCTCCCCTGAAAACCCAGTTCAGTCAGAGCCTGAGCTCTTTTGTGGCTCTGGGCAGGAAGATGCTCAGGATCTCCCAGAGAGGCTCAGCGGGCAGTAGGATTGTGCCTGCATCTCGCTCTGGACATGCCAGTGGCTCAAGTGACAGCTGTGGGAATGATTTATAATGCACCGAGAGGGGCCACAGTCCTGCAAGGCTCTTACATCAGGAGCAAAGAGCAGCCTGCAGGGTGAGGAAGGCTGGAGCTGTAGCACTCTGTGCTCATCCCTCACCTTCATGGGGAGCTGCCCCCAGACTTGCTATGTATCACTTTGATGGTTCTCCTGTTGGGTGTATTTTGGAGCAGCTGTTATCTGTGGCTTTTTATGGTGATCCTGTGGAAAGCAGCCATTTACCTGCTGTGATGAACTCAAAACTAATACTAACTCTTCATTCCCGATGGTTTTATTTGGGGTTTTTTTAGTCTCTTTGTTTGATTGGTTTGCATGGGTTCGTTTGTTTCTAGGTTTTGTCTGTTTTGGTTTGAGTCTTTTGTTTGCTTTTTCATAAGACTCAGGTGAAGTTGGCATAGCCAAAGTCAAGAGAATGTACACCAGGCTTGACTTTCCAGAAATTACTTTTGGCTGGGTTTAACTGCATTCTCCAGGCTCAGGATGACCAGTCCATTTGCAGGATTTGCTCTGCAACATCAGCTTGCCCAGACTCTGCTCGGTGATTCAAAAATGGAAAAGACAATGGATATTGTGCCAAGCTTCCTTTCAAACAGCCAAAAGTGCAACGGCATGAGAGAAAAAAAGAAAAAAACAGAGACTATATTCACCAATTAGAGCAGAAGCAGTGTCCCACCATCTTGCCTTCCACTCCTTTTAATTTTGTACATTGAGAGGCAATCCTGGGCCTAAAGCTTCCGTCTCTCAGTTCCTGATGCCATTTGACTCCAGCCTGGACTCCCCCAGATCACACTGCCTGCTTTCCACGTGGGGCTGGGGATGCTCAGCCTGGAAAGAGGAGACCCTGGGGAGGCCTCACTGCAGCTCTGCAGGACTGCAAGGGTGCCACAAGAAAGATTGGGACAGGGTGTTCCACAGGGCCTGTGGCAACAGGACAAGGGGGGGACGGCTTTCAGCTGCAGGAGGCTGATTGAAGTTGGATCTGAGGAAGCTGCTCTCTTCCACTGAGGGTGCTGAGGCACTGGCCCAGGCTGTGGATGCTCCATCCTTGGGAACAGGGCTCTGAACACCATGGTCTGGGGGAACGTTGCTAAGCATGGAACCAAAGGCTCTCTAGCTCAGTGGTCATGTCACAATCCATGTCCCATCTGGAACTGACAGCAGCCAGCAAGCAGCACAACACAGCCGTTGGCCCTGGGCTCAGCACACGCTGCACGCTGCTCCTGCTGCTCCTGTCACCCTTCTTGTTCCTGCCCCCGAGACCTCATCTCATCAGTCTCAAAAGCTGCCTAAGGCCTGGATTGTGTCATCCATCCCTGCAGGATGCTCACATTTGTCCTGAGGAAGGTACGGTGCCATTCCATGGAGGTGGATCCCCCCAGCTGCCCGGGTGTGGGCTGGAGTTCTGGGGGGATGGGGTGGGACAGGGACCCCACTCTGAGGTTTTGCTACCTCTGCAGGCTGTTGCAGGTAGAGAAGACAAGATGGAGGTGGACAGACAGACTGATAGAGAGGAGAAGATGGAAGTGGAGGGAGAAAAGAGAGGAGAGGAAGAGATGGAGGTGGACACCATAATGGATACGGAGGAGGAGATGGAGGTGGATGGAGAACAGACTGGAGAGGAAGAGATGGAGGTTGATGAGGATGAGGAGATGGACGTGGAAATGGAAGAGTACACCCAGGAGATGGACATTGATGAGGAAGATGAAGAGGAGGCCATGGTCCTGGGATGAAGAGCGATGCCAGCAGCAGGACAGGCATGTGGTCCCCACAGGCACAGTGGGTTCCCTGCAGCCAGGCTGGGGCGGGATTGGGCTGGCTGGTCCCTGCTCAGGAACGTGGTACCCAGTGCCTTGGGTTCTGCTGGCCATGCCCAGCCGTTCCTGTTCTTGCTTTGGGCCACACAAGCCCCATGGCAGTGCCTGGGGCCCAGCCCCCAGACCCAGCCAGCCTCAGCTCTGGCAGCAGAGTCCCAGTGTGCCAGCCTGGGGACACACGGAAGAGCCCTCTGTGCCTGACTGGAGTGACCATGGCACCTGCTTTTCTTCCCGGACTGATGGAGATCCTGGACTGAAATGGCACCCTTTTGTACATAGTTTTTAGAGTTTGTTCTTGTTTTTGCCATATAGGTTTTAGGGCTTCGTTTTGTCTTCTGTAAATACATTTCAAATATTGTTGTTAGATATGTTCTTAGGTATATACCTTCTATAAATTGTTGTTATTACAAATATTCTTACAAAAGTAAATGTGTTCTGTGTTTTCATTGCTGTTCTTATGTAAATAAACAACCTTGGGTTTTCACACCCCAGTTCTCTTTCCATTTCCTTCCGGCACAGGCAATATTGGCCAAGTTGTGTTTTCCACTTGCTCCCAGTTCCCAGGGCTGGAGGTTCATGGGGGAGCTGGCACAGCCACCCCAGCAGTGGTCGCCCCACTCAGAGGGTTCCGCTGACAGAGGTCACTGTCTCCTTGCTGTCTCTCTGGACACACTGGGGAGCTGCAGGGGCGAATCCCAGCCTGCCCTGTCCCATGGGATCCCATGTTGGGACTCAATGTCCCAGCCCGGGTGAGCACTGGTTGTGGCCCTGGGCTCAGCATGGCAGGCCTGGTGCTCACAGCAGTGCAGACTTCAAGCTGGCCATGCACAGCTCCGTGTTTCTCCCAAAAATATCACTGCTGCAGCACCTGGGGTTCCCCAGTGCTGGGCTTTTTATCCCCACTGCATGGAGGATCACATGGCAGGGCAAAGGATGGGATCCCATGTGGCGTCCAACCTGCCCTGATCCAGGCTGGGCACAGCCTGATGAAGGATGAGCACATCTCGCAGGGATATGGAAACCTCCCCTGAAAACCCAGTTCAGTCAGAGCCTGAGCTCTTTTGTGGCTCTGGGCAGGAAGATGCTCAGGATCTCCCAGAGAGGCTCAGCGGGCAGTAGGATTGTGCCTGCATCTCGCTCTGGACATGCCAGTGGCTCAAGTGACAGCTGTGGGAATGATTTATAATGCACCGAGAGGGGCCACAGTCCTGCAAGGCTCTTACATCAGGAGCAAAGAGCAGCCTGCAGGGTGGGGAAGGCTGGAGCTGTAGCACTGTGTGCTCATCCCTCACCTTCATGGGGAGCTGCCCCCAGACTTGCTATGGATCACTTTGATGGTTCTCCTGTTGGGTGTATTTTGGAGCAGCTGTTATCTGTGGCTTTTTATGGTGATCCTGTGGAAAGCAGCCATTTACCTGCTGTGATGAACTCAAAACTAATACTAACTCTTCATTCCCGATGGTTTTATTTGGGGTTTTTTTAGTCTCTTTGTTTGATTGGTTTGCATGGGTTCGTTTGTTTCTAGGTTTTGTCTGTTTTGGTTTGAGTCTTTTGTTTGCTTTTTCATAAGACTCAGGTGAAGTTGGCATAGCCAAAGTCAAGAGAATGTACACCAGGCTTGACTTTCCAGAAATTACTTTTGGCTGGGTTTAACTGCATTCTCCAGGCTCAGGATGACCAGTCCATTTGCAGGATTTGCTCTGCAACATCAGCTTGACCAGGCTCTGCTCGGTGATTCAAAAATGGAAAAGACAATGGATATTGTGCCAAGCTTCCTTTCAAACAGCCAAAAGTGCAACGGCATGAGAGAAAAAAAGAAAAAAACAGAGACTATATTCACCAATTAGAGCAGAAGCAGTGTCCCACCATCTTGCCTTCCACTCCTTTTAATTTTGTACATTGAGAGGCAATCCTGGGCCTAAAGCTTCCGTCTCTCAGTTCCTGATGCCATTTGACTCCAGCCTGGACTCCCCCTGATCACACTGCCTGCTTTCCACGTGGGGCTGGGGATGCTCAGCCTGGAAAGAGGAGACCCTAGGGAGGCCTCACTGCAGCTCTGCAGGACTGCAAGGGTGCCACAAGAAAGATTGGGACAGGGTGTTCCACAGGGCCTGTGGCAACAGGACAAGGGGGGGACGGCTTTCAGCTGCAGGAGGCTGATTGAAGTTGGATCTGAGGAAGCTGCTCTCTTCCACTGAGGGTGCTGAGGCACTGGCCCAGGCTGTGGATGCTCCATCCTTGGGAACAGGGCTCTGAACACCATGGTCTGGGGGAACGTTGCTAAGCATGGAACCAAAGGCTCTCTAGCTCAGTGGTCATGTCACAATCCATGTCCCATCTGGAACTGCCAGCAGCCAGCAAGCAGCACAACACAGCCGTTGGCCCTGGGCTCAGCACACGCTGCACGCTGCTCCTGCTGCTCCTGTCACCCTTCTTGTTCCTGCCCCCGAGACCTCATCTCATCAGTCTCAAAAGCTGCCTAAGGCCTGGATTGTGTCATCCATCCCTGCAGGATGCTCACATTTGTCCTGAGGAAGGTACGGTGCCATTCCATGGAGGTGGATCCCCCCAGCTGCCCAGGTGTGGGCTGGAGTTCTGGGGGGATGGGGTGGGACAGGGACCCCACTCTGAGGTTTTGCTACCTCTGCAGGCTGTTGCAGGTAGAGAAGACAAGATGGAGGTGGACAGACAGACTGATAGAGAGGAGAAGATGGAAGTGGAGGGAGAAAAGAGAGGAGAGGAAGAGATGGAGGTGGGCACCATAATGGATACGGAGGAGGAGATGGAGGTGGATGGAGAACAGACTGGAGAGGAAGAGATGGAGGTTGATGAGGATGAGGAGATGGACGTGGAAATGGAAGAGTACACCGAGGAGATGGACATTGATGAGGAAGATGAAGAGGAGGCCATGGTCCTGGGATGAAGAGCGATGCCAGCAGCAGGACAGGCATGTGGTCCCCACAGGCACAGTGGGTTCCCTGCATCCAGGCTGGGGCGGGATTGGGCTGGCTGGTCCCTGCTCAGGAACGTGGTACCCAGTGCCTTGGGTTCTGCTGGCCATGCCCAGCCTGTCCTGTTCTTGCTTTGGGCCACACAAGCCCCATGGCAGTGCCTGGGGCCCAGCCCCCAGACCCAGCCAGCCTCAGCTCTGGCAGCAGAGTCCCAGTGTGCCAGCCTGGGGACACACGGAAGAGCCCTCTGTGCCTGACTGGAGTGACCATGGCACCTGCTTTTCTTCCCGGACTGATGGAGATCCTGGACTGAAATGGCACCCTTTTGTACATAGTTTTTAGAGTTTGTTCTTGTTTTTGCCATATAGGTTTTAGGGCTTCGTTTTGTCTTCTGTAAATACATTTCAAATATTGTTGTTAGATATGTTCTTAGGTATATACCTTCTATAAATTGTTGTTATTACAAATATTCTTACAAAAGTAAATGTGTTCTGTGTTTTCATTGCTGTTCTTATGTAAATAAACAACCTTGGGTTTTCACACCCCAGTTCTCTTTCCATTTCCTTCCGGCACAGGCAATATTGGCCAAGTTGTGTTTTCCACTTGCTCCCGGTTCCCAGGGCTGGAGGTTCATGGGGGAGCTGGCACAGCCACCCCAGCAGTGGTTGTCCCACTCAGAGGGTTCCGCTGACAGAGGTCACTGTCTCCTTGCTGTCTCTCTGGACACACTGGGGAGCTGCAGGGGCAAATCCCAGCGTGCCCTGTCCCATGGGATCCCATGTTGGGACTCAATGTCCCAGCCCGGGTGAGCACTGGTTGTGGCCCTGGGCTCAGCATGGCAGGCCTGGTGCTCACAGCATTGCAGACTTCAAGCTGGCCATGCACAGCTCCATGTTTCTCCCAAAAATATCACTGCTGCAGCACCTGGAGTTCCCCAGTGCTGGGCTTTTTATCCCCACTGCATGGAGGATCACATGGCAGGGCAAAGGATGGAGCCCATGTGGCATCCAACCTGCCCTGATCCAGGCTGGGCACAGCCTGATGAAGGATGAGCACATCTTGCAGGGATATGGAAACCTCCCCTGAAAACCCAGTTCAGTCAGAGCCTGAGCTCTTTTGTGGCTCTGGGCAGGAAGATGCTCAGGATCTCCCAGAGAGGCTCAGCGGGCAGTAGGATTGTGCCTGCATCTCGCTCTGGACATGCCAGTGGCTCAAGTGACAGCTGTGGGAATGATTTATAATGCACCGAGAGGGGCCACAGTCCTGCAAGGCTCTTACATCAGGAGCAAAGAGCAGCCTGCAGGGTGAGGAAGGCTGGAGCTGTAGCACTCTGTGCTCATCCCTCACCTTCATGGGGAGCTGCCCCCAGACTTGCTATGTATCACTTTGATGGTTCTCCTGTTGGGTGTATTTTGGAGCAGCTGTTATCTGTGGCTTTTTATGGTGATCCTGTGGAAAGCAGCCATTTACCTGCTGTGATGAACTCAAAACTAATACTAACTCTTCATTCCCTTTGGTTTTATTTGGGGTTTTTTTAGTCTCTTTGTTTGATTGGTTTGCATGGGTTCGTTTGTTTCTAGGTTTTGTCTGTTTTGGTTTGAGTCTTTTGTTTGCTTTTTCATAAGACTCAGGTGAAGTTGGCATAGCCAAAGTCAAGAGAATGTACACCAGGCTTGACTTTCCAGAAATTACTTTTGGCTGGGTTTAACTGCATTCTCCAGGCTCAGGATGACCAGTCCATTTGCAGGATTTGCTCTGCAACATCAGCTTGCCCAGACTCTGCTCGGTGATTCAAAAATGGAAAAGACAATGGATATTGTGCCAAGCTTCCTTTCAAACAGCCAAAAGTGCAACGGCATGAGAGAAAAAAAGAAAAAAACAGAGACTATATTCACCAATTAGAGCAGAAGCAGTGTCCCACCATCTTGCCTTCCACTCCTTTTAATTTTGTACATTGAGAGGCAATCCTGGGCCTAAAGCTTCCGTCTCTCAGTTCCTGATGCCATTTGACTCCAGCCTGGACTCCCCCAGATCACACTGCCTGCTTTCCACGTGGGGCTGGGGATGCTCAGCCTGGAAAGAGGAGACCCTGGGGAGGCCTCACTGCAGCTCTGCAGGACTGCAAGGGTGCCACAAGAAAGATTGGGACAGGGTGTTCCACAGGGCCTGTGGCAACAGGACAAGGGGGGGACGGCTTTCAGCTGCAGGAGGCTGATTGAAGTTGGATCTGAGGAAGCTGCTCTCTTCCACTGAGGGTGCTGAGGCACTGGCCCAGGCTGTGGATGCTCCATCCTTGGGAACAGGGCTCTGAACACCATGGTCTGGGGGAACGTTGCTAAGCATGGAACCAAAGGCTCTCTAGCTCAGTGGTCATGTCACAATCCATGTCCCATCTGGAACTGCCAGCAGCCAGCAAGCAGCACAACACAGCCGTTGGCCCTGGGCTCAGCACATGCTGCACGCTGCTCCTGCTGCTCCTGTCACCCTTCTTGTTCCTGCCCGGAGGCCTCATCTCATCAGTCTCAAAAGCTGCCTAAGGCCTGGATTGTGTCATCCATCCCTGCAGGATGCTCACATTTGTCCTGAGGAAGGTACGGTGCCATTCCATGGAGGTGGATCCCCCCAGCTGCCCGGGTGTGGGCTGGAGTTCTGGGGGGATGGGGTGGGACAGGGACCCCACTCTGAGGTTTTGCTACCTCTGCAGGCTGTTGCAGGTAGAGAAGACAAGATGGAGGTGGACAGACAGACTGATAGAGAGGAGAAGATGGAAGTGGAGGGAGAAAAGAGAGGAGAGGAAGAGATGGAGATGGACACCATAATGGATACGGAGGAGGAGATGGAGGTGGATGGAGAACAGACTGGAGAGGAAGAGATGGAGGTTGATGAGGATGAGGAGATGGACGTGGAAATGGAAGAGTACACCCAGGAGATGGACATTGATGAGGAAGATGAAGAGGAGGCCATGGTCCTGGGATGAAGAGCGATGCCAGCAGCAGGACAGGCATGTGGTCCCCACAGGCACAGTGGGTTCCCTGCAGCCAGGCTGGGGCGGGATTGGGCTGGCTGGTCCCTGCTCAGGAACGTGGTACCCAGTGCCTTGGGTTCTGCTGGCCATGCCCAGCCGTTCCTGTTCTTGCTTTGGGCCACACAAGCCCCATGGCAGTGCCTGGGGCCCAGCCCCCAGACCCAGCCAGCCTCAGCTCTGGCAGCAGAGTCCCAGTGTGCCAGCCTGGGGACACACGGAAGAGCCCTCTGTGCCTGACTGGAGTGACCATGGCACCTGCTTTTCTTCCCGGACTGATGGAGATCCTGGACTGAAATGGCACCCTTTTGTACATAGTTTTTAGAGTTTGTTCTTGTTTTTGGCATATAGGTTTTAGGGCTTCGTTTTGTCTTCTGTAAATACATTTCAAATATTGTTGTTAGATATGTTCTTAGGTATATACCTTCTATAAATTGTTGTTATTACAAATATTCTTACAAAAGTAAATGTGTTCTGTGTTTTCATTGCTGTTCTTATGTAAATAAACAACCTTGGGTTTTCACACCCCAGTTCTCTTTCCATTTCCTTCCGGCACAGGCAGTATTGGCCAAGTTGTGTTTTCCACTTGCTCCCGGTTCCCAGGGCTGGAGGTTCATGGGGGAGCTGGCACAGCCACCCCAGCAGTGGTTGTCCCACTCAGAGGGTTCCGCTGACAGAGGTCACTGTCTCCTTGCTGTCTCTCTGGACACACTGGGGAGCTGCAGGGGCAAATCCCAGCGTGCCCTGTCCCATGGGATCCCATGTTGGGACTCAATGTCCCAGCCCGGGTGAGCACTGGTTGTGGCCCTGGGCTCAGCATGGCAGGCCTGGTGCTCACAGCATTGCAGACTTCAAGCTGGCCATGCACAGCTCCGTGTTTCTCCCAAAACTATCACTGCTGCAGCACCTGGAGTTCCCCAGTGCTGGGCTTTTTATCCCCACTGCATGGAGGATCACATGGCAGGGCAAAGGATGGAGCCCATGTGGCATCCAACCTGCCCTGATCCAGGCTGGGCACAGCCTGATGAAGGATGAGCACATCTTGCAGGGATATGGAAACCTCCCCTGAAAACCCAGTTCAGGCAGAGCCTGAGCTCTTTTGTGGCTCTGGGCAGGAAGATGCTCAGGATCTCCCAGAGAGGCTCAGCGGGCAGTAGGATTGTGCCTGCATCTCGCTCTGGACATGCCAGTGGCTCAAGTGACAGCTGTGGGAATGATTTATAATGCACCGAGAGGGGCCACAGTCCTGCAAGGCTCTTACATCAGGAGCAAAGAGCAGCCTGCAGGGTGGGGAAGGCTGGAGCTGTAGCACTCTGTGCTCATTCCTCACCTTAATGGGGAGCTGCCCCCAGACTTGCTATGTATCACTTTGATGGTTCTCCTGTTGGGTGTATTTTGGAGCAGCTGTTATCTGTGGCTTTTTATGGTGATCCTGTGGAAAGCAGCCATTTACCTGCTGTGATGAACTCAAAACTAATACTAACTCTTCATTCCCTTTGGTTTTATTTGGGGTTTTTTTAGTCTCTTTGTTTGATTGGTTTGCATGGGTTCGTTTGTTTCTAGGTTTTGTCTGTTTTGGTTTGAGTCTTTTGTTTGCTTTTTCATAAGACTCAGGTGAAGTTGGCATAGCCAAAGTCAAGAGAATGTACACCAGGCTTGACTTTCCAGAAATTACTTTTGGCTGGGTTTAACTGCATTCTCCAGGCTCAGGATGACCAGTCCATTTGCAGGATTTGCTCTGCAACATCAGCTTGACCAGGCTCTGCTCGGTGATTCAAAAATGGAAAAGACAATGGATATTGTGCCAAGCTTCCTTTCAAACAGCCAAAAGTGCAACGGCATGAGAGAAAAAAAGAAAAAAACAGAGACTATATTCACCAATTAGAGCAGAAGCAGTGTCCCACCATCTTGCCTTCCACTCCTTTTAATTTTGTACATTGAGAGGCAATCCTGGGCCTAAAGCTTCCGTCTCTCAGTTCCTGATGCCATTTGACTCCAGCCTGGACTCCCCCTGATCACACTGCCTGCTTTCCACGTGGGGCTGGGGATGCTCAGCCTGGAAAGAGGAGACCCTAGGGAGGCCTCACTGCAGCTCTGCAGGACTGCAAGGGTGCCACAAGAAAGATTGGGACAGGGTGTTCCACAGGGCCTGTGGCAACAGGACAAGGGGGGGACGGCTTTCAGCTGCAGGAGGCTGATTGAAGTTGGATCTGAGGAAGCTGCTCTCTTCCACTGAGGGTGCTGAGGCACTGGCCCAGGCTGTGGATGCTCCATCCTTGGGAACAGGGCTCTGAACACCATGGTCTGGGGGAACGTTGCTAAGCATGGAACCAAAGGCTCTCTAGCTCAGTGGTCATGTCACAATCCATGTCCCATCTGGAACTGCCAGCAGCCAGCAAGCAGCACAACACAGCCGTTGGCCCTGGGCTCAGCACACGCTGCACGCTGCTCCTGCTGCTCCTGTCACCCTTCTTGTTCCTGCCCCCGAGACCTCATCTCATCAGTCTCAAAAGCTGCCTAAGGCCTGGATTGTGTCATCCATCCCTGCAGGATGCTCACATTTGTCCTGAGGAAGGTACGGTGCCATTCCATGGAGGTGGATCCTCCCAGCTGCCCAGGTGTGGGCTGGAGTTCTGGGGGGATGGGGTGGGACAGGGACCCCACTCTGAGGTTTTGCTACCTCTGCAGGCTGTTGCAGGTAGAGAAGACAAGATGGAGGTGGACAGACAGACTGATAGAGAGGAGAAGATGGAAGTGGAGGGAGAAAAGAGAGGAGAGGAAGAGATGGAGGTGGACACCATAATGGATACGGAGGAGGAGATGGAGGTGGATGGAGAACAGACTGGAGAGGAAGAGATGGAGGTTGATGAGGATGAGGAGATGGACGTGGAAATGGAAGAGTACACCCAGGAGATGGACATTGATGAGGAAGATGAAGAGGAGGCCATGGTCCTGGGATGAAGAGCGATGCCAGCAGCAGGACAGGCATGTGGTCCCCACAGGCACAGTGGGTTCCCTGCATCCAGGCTGGGGCGGGATTGGGCTGGCTGGTCCCTGCTCAGGAACGTGGTACCCAGTGCCTTGGGTTCTGCTGGCCATGCCCAGCCTGTCCTGTTCTTGCTTTGGGCCACACAAGCCCCATGGCAGTGCCTGGGGCCCAGCCCCCAGACCCAGCCAGCCTCAGCTCTGGCAGCAGAGTCCCAGTGTGCCAGCCTGGGGACACACGGAAGAGCCCTCTGTGCCTGACTGGAGTGACCATGGCACCTGCTTTTCTTCCCGGACTGATGGAGATCCTGGACTGAAATGGCACCCTTTTGTACATAGTTTTTAGAGTTTGTTCTTGTTTTTGCCATATAGGTTTTAGGGCTTCGTTTTGTCTTCTGTAAATACATTTCAAATATTGTTGTTAGATATGTTCTTAGGTATATACCTTCTATAAATTGTTGTTATTACAAATATTCTTACAAAAGTAAATGTGTTCTGTGTTTTCATTGCTGTTCTTATGTAAATAAACAACCTTGGGTTTTCACACCCCAGTTCTCTTTCCATTTCCTTCCGGCACAGGCAATATTGGCCAAGTTGTGTTTTCCACTTGCTCCCGGTTCCCAGGGCTGGAGGTTCATGGGGGAGCTGGCACAGCCACCCCAGCAGTGGTTGTCCCACTCAGAGGGTTCCGCTGACAGAGGTCACTGTCTCCTTGCTGTCTCTCTGGACACACTGGGGAGCTGCAGGGGCAAATCCCAGCGTGCCCTGTCCCATGGGATCCCATGTTGGGACTCAATGTCCCAGCCCGGGTGAGCACTGGTTGTGGCCCTGGGCTCAGCATGGCAGGCCTGGTGCTCACAGCATTGCAGACTTCAAGCTGGCCATGCACAGCTCCATGTTTCTCCCAAAAATATCACTGCTGCAGCACCTGGAGTTCCCCAGTGCTGGGCTTTTTATCCCCACTGCATGGAGGATCACATGGCAGGGCAAAGGATGGAGCCCATGTGGCATCCAACCTGCCCTGATCCAGGCTGGGCACAGCCTGATGAAGGATGAGCACATCTTGCAGGGATATGGAAACCTCCCCTGAAAACCCAGTTCAGTCAGAGCCTGAGCTCTTTTGTGGCTCTGGGCAGGAAGATGCTCAGGATCTCCCAGAGAGGCTCAGCGGGCAGTAGGATTGTGCCTGCATCTCGCTCTGGACATGCCAGTGGCTCAAGTGACAGCTGTGGGAATGATTTATAATGCACCGAGAGGGGCCACAGTCCTGCAAGGCTCTTACATCAGGAGCAAAGAGCAGCCTGCAGGGTGGGGAAGGCTGGAGCTGTAGCACTGTGTGCTCATCCCTCACCTTCATGGGGAGCTGCCCCCAGACTTGCTATGTATCACTTTGATGGTTCTCCTGTTGGGTGTATTTTGGAGCAGCTGTTATCTGTGGCTTTTTATGGTGATCCTGTGGAAAGCAGCCATTTACCTGCTGTGATGAACTCAAAACTAATACTAACTCTTCATTCCCTTTGGTTTTATTTGGGGTTTTTTTAGTCTCTTTGTTTGATTGGTTTGCATGGGTTCGTTTGTTTCTAGGTTTTGTCTGTTTTGGTTTGAGTCTTTTGTTTGCTTTTTCATAAGACTCAGGTGAAGTTGGCATAGCCAAAGTCAAGAGAATGTACACCAGGCTTGACTTTCCAGAAATTACTTTTGGCTGGGTTTAACTGCATTCTCCAGGCTCAGGATGACCAGTCCATTTGCAGGATTTGCTCTGCAACATCAGCTTGCCCAGACTCTGCTCGGTGATTCAAAAATGGAAAAGACAATGGATATTGTGCCAAGCTTCCTTTCAAACAGCCAAAAGTGCAACGGCATGAGAGAAAAAAAGAAAAAAACAGAGACTATATTCACCAATTAGAGCAGAAGCAGTGTCCCACCATCTTGCCTTCCACTCCTTTTAATTTTGTACATTGAGAGGCAATCCTGGGCCTAAAGCTTCCGTCTCTCAGTTCCTGATGCCATTTGACTCCAGCCTGGACTCCCCCAGATCACACTGCCTGCTTTCCACGTGGGGCTGGGGATGCTCAGCCTGGAAAGAGGAGACCCTGGGGAGGCCTCACTGCAGCTCTGCAGGACTGCAAGGGTGCCACAAGAAAGATTGGGACAGGGTGTTCCACAGGGCCTGTGGCAACAGGACAAGGGGGGGACGGCTTTCAGCTGCAGGAGGCTGATTGAAGTTGGATCTGAGGAAGCTGCTCTCTTCCACTGAGGGTGCTGAGGCACTGGCCCAGGCTGTGGATGCTCCATCCTTGGGAACAGGGCTCTGAACACCATGGTCTGGGGGAACGTTGCTAAGCATGGAACCAAAGGCTCTCTAGCTCAGTGGTCATGTCACAATCCATGTCCCATCTGGAACTGCCAGCAGCCAGCAAGCAGCACAACACAGCCGTTGGCCCTGGGCTCAGCACATGCTGCACGCTGCTCCTGCTGCTCCTGTCACCCTTCTTGTTCCTGCCCCCGAGACCTCATCTCATCAGTCTCAAAAGCTGCCTAAGGCCTGGATTGTGTCATCCATCCCTGCAGGATGCTCACATTTGTCCTGAGGAAGGTACGGTGCCATTCCATGGAGGTGGATCCCCCCAGCTGCCCGGGTGTGGGCTGGAGTTCTGGGGGGATGGGGTGGGACAGGGACCCCACTCTGAGGTTTTGCTACCTCTGCAGGCTGTTGCAGGTAGAGAAGACAAGATGGAGGTGGACAGACAGACTGATAGAGAGGAGAAGATGGAAGTGGAGGGAGAAAAGAGAGGAGAGGAAGAGATGGAGGTGGGCACCATAATGGATACGGAGGAGGAGATGGAGGTGGATGGAGAACAGACTGGAGAGGAAGAGATGGAGGTTGATGAGGATGAGGAGATGGACGTGGAAATGGAAGAGTACACCCAGGAGATGGACATTGATGAGGAAGATGAAGAGGAGGCCATGGTCCTGGGATGAAGAGCGATGCCAGCAGCAGGACAGGCATGTGGTCCCCACAGGCACAGTGGGTTCCCTGCAGCCAGGCTGGGGCGGGATTGGGCTGGCTGGTCCCTGCTCAGGAACGTGGTACCCAGTGCCTTGGGTTCTGCTGGCCATGCCCAGCCGTTCCTGTTCTTGCTTTGGGCCACACAAGCCCCATGGCAGTGCCTGGGGCCCAGCCCCCAGACCCAGCCAGCCTCAGCTCTGGCAGCAGAGTCCCAGTGTGCCAGCCTGGGGACACACGGAAGAGCCCTCTGTGCCTGACTGGAGTGACCATGGCACCTGCTTTTCTTCCCGGACTGATGGAGATCCTGGACTGAAATGGCACCCTTTTGTACATAGTTTTTAGAGTTTGTTCTTGTTTTTGCCATATAGGTTTTAGGGCTTCGTTTTGTCTTCTGTAAATACATTTCAAATATTGTTGTTAGATATGTTCTTAGGTATATACATTCTATAAATTGTTGTTATTACAAATATTCTTACAAAAGTAAATGTGTTCTGTGTTTTCATTGCTGTTCTTATGTAAATAAACAACCTTGGGTTTTCACACCCCAGTTCTCTTTCCATTTCCTTCCGGCACAGGCAGTATTGGCCAAGTTGTGTTTTCCACTTGCTCCCGGTTCCCAGGGCTGGAGGTTCATGGGGGAGCTGGCACAGCCACCCCAGCAGTGGTTGTCCCACTCAGAGGGTTCCGCTGACAGAGGTCACTGTCTCCTTGCTGTCTCTCTGGACACACTGGGGAGCTGCAGGGGCAAATCCCAGCGTGCCCTGTCCCATGGGATCCCATGTTGGGACTCAATGTCCCAGCCCGGGTGAGCACTGGTTGTGGCCCTGGGCTCAGCATGGCAGGCCTGGTGCTCACAGCATTGCAGACTTCAAGCTGGCCATGCACAGCTCCGTGTTTCTCCCAAAACTATCACTGCTGCAGCACCTGGAGTTCCCCAGTGCTGGGCTTTTTATCCCCACTGCATGGAGGATCACATGGCAGGGCAAAGGATGGAGCCCATGTGGCATCCAACCTGCCCGATCCAGGCTGGGCACAGCCTGATGAAGGATGAGCACATCTTGCAGGGATATGGAAACCTCCCCTGAAAACCCAGTTCAGTCAGAGCCTGAGCTCTTTTGTGGCTCTGGGCAGGAAGATGCTCAGGATCTCCCAGAGAGGCTCAGCGGGCAGTAGGATTGTGCCTGCATCTCGCTCTGGACATGCCAGTGGCTCAAGTGACAGCTGTGGGAATGATTTATAATGCACCGAGAGGGGCCACAGTCCTGCAAGGCTCTTACATCAGGAGCAAAGAGCAGCCTGCAGGGTGAGGAAGGCTGGAGCTGTAGCACTCTGTGCTCATCCCTCACCTTCATGGGGAGCTGCCCCCAGACTTGCTATGTATCACTTTGATGGTTCTCCTGTTGGGTGTATTTTGGAGCAGCTGTTATCTGTGGCTTTTTATGGTGATCCTGTGGAAAGCAGCCATTTACCTGCTGTGATGAACTCAAAACTAATACTAACTCTTCATTCCCTTTGGTTTTATTTGGGGTTTTTTTAGTCTCTTTGTTTGATTGGTTTGCATGGGTTCGTTTGTTTCTAGGTTTTGTCTGTTTTGGTTTGAGTCTTTTGTTTGCTTTTTCATAAGACTCAGGTGAAGTTGGCATAGCCAAAGTCAAGAGAATGTACACCAGGCTTGACTTTCCAGAAATTACTTTTGGCTGGGTTTAACTGCATTCTCCAGGCTCAGGATGACCAGTCCATTTGCAGGATTTGCTCTGCAACATCAGCTTGCCCAGACTCTGCTCGGTGATTCAAAAATGGAAAAGACAATGGATATTGTGCCAAGCTTCCTTTCAAACAGCCAAAAGTGCAACGGCATGAGAGAAAAAAAGAAAAAAACAGAGACTATATTCACCAATTAGAGCAGAAGCAGTGTCCCACCATCTTGCCTTCCACTCCTTTTAATTTTGTACATTGAGAGGCAATCCTGGGCCTAAAGCTTCCGTCTCTCAGTTCCTGATGCCATTTGACTCCAGCCTGGACTCCCCCAGATCACACTGCCTGCTTTCCACGTGGGGCTGGGGATGCTCAGCCTGGAAAGAGGAGACCCTGGGGAGGCCTCACTGCAGCTCTGCAGGACTGCAAGGGTGCCACAAGAAAGATTGGGACAGGGTGTTCCACAGGGCCTGTGGCAACAGGACAAGGGGGGGACGGCTTTCAGCTGCAGGAGGCTGATTGAAGTTGGATCTGAGGAAGCTGCTCTCTTCCACTGAGGGTGCTGAGGCACTGGCCCAGGCTGTGGATGCTCCATCCTTGGGAACAGGGCTCTGAACACCATGGTCTGGGGGAACGTTGCTAAGCATGGAACCAAAGGCTCTCTAGCTCAGTGGTCATGTCACAATCCATGTCCCATCTGGAACTGACAGCAGCCAGCAAGCAGCACAACACAGCCGTTGGCCCTGGGCTCAGCACATGCTGCACGCTGCTCCTGCTGCTCCTGTCACCCTTCTTGTTCCTGCCCCCGAGACCTCATCTCATCAGTCTCAAAAGCTGCCTAAGGCCTGGATTGTGTCATCCATCCCTGCAGGATGCTCACATTTGTCCTGAGGAAGGTACGGTGCCATTCCATGGAGGTGGATCCCCCCAGCTGCCCGGGTGTGGGCTGGAGTTCTGGGGGGATGGGGTGGGACAGGGACCCCACTCTGAGGTTTTGCTACCTCTGCAGGCTGTTGCAGGTAGAGAAGACAAGATGGAGGTGGACAGACAGACTGATAGAGAGGAGAAGATGGAAGTGGAGGGAGAAAAGAGAGGAGAGGAAGAGATGGAGGTGGACACCATAATGGATACGGAGGAGGAGATGGAGGTGGATGGAGAACAGACTGGAGAGGAAGAGATGGAGGTTGATGAGGATGAGGAGATGGACGTGGAAATGGAAGAGTACACCCAGGAGATGGACATTGATGAGGAAGATGAAGAGGAGGCCATGGTCCTGGGATGAAGAGCGATGCCAGCAGCAGGACAGGCATGTGGTCCCCACAGGCACAGTGGGTTCCCTGCAGCCAGGCTGGGGCGGGATTGGGCTGGCTGGTCCCTGCTCAGGAACGTGGTACCCAGTGCCTTGGGTTCTGCTGGCCATGCCCAGCCGTTCCTGTTCTTGCTTTGGGCCACACAAGCCCCATGGCAGTGCCTGGGGCCCAGCCCCCAGACCCAGCCAGCCTCAGCTCTGGCAGCAGAGTCCCAGTGTGCCAGCCTGGGGACACACGGAAGAGCCCTCTGTGCCTGACTGGAGTGACCATGGCACCTGCTTTTCTTCCCGGACTGATGGAGATCCTGGACTGAAATGGCACCCTTTTGTACATAGTTTTTAGAGTTTGTTCTTGTTTTTGCCATATAGGTTTTAGGGCTTCGTTTTGTCTTCTGTAAATACATTTCAAATATTGTTGTTAGATATGTTCTTAGGTATATACATTCTATAAATTGTTGTTATTACAAATATTCTTACAAAAGTAAATGTGTTCTGTGTTTTCATTGCTGTTCTTATGTAAATAAACAACCTTGGGTTTTCACACCCCAGTTCTCTTTCCATTTCCTTCCGGCACAGGCAGTATTGGCCAAGTTGTGTTTTCCACTTGCTCCCGGTTCCCAGGGCTGGAGGTTCATGGGGGAGCTGGCACAGCCACCCCAGCAGTGGTTGTCCCACTCAGAGGGTTCCGCTGACAGAGGTCACTGTCTCCTTGCTGTCTCTCTGGACACACTGGGGAGCTGCAGGGGCAAATCCCAGCGTGCCCTGTCCCATGGGATCCCATGTTGGGACTCAATGTCCCAGCCCGGGTGAGCACTGGTTGTGGCCCTGGGCTCAGCATGGCAGGCCTGGTGCTCACAGCATTGCAGACTTCAAGCTGGCCATGCACAGCTCCGTGTTTCTCCCAAAACTATCACTGCTGCAGCACCTGGAGTTCCCCAGTGCTGGGCTTTTTATCCCCACTGCATGGAGGATCACATGGCAGGGCAAAGGATGGAGCCCATGTGGCATCCAACCTGCCCGATCCAGGCTGGGCACAGCCTGATGAAGGATGAGCACATCTCGCAGGGATATGGAAACCTCCCCTGAAAACCCAGTTCAGGCAGAGCCTGAGCTCTTTTGTGGCTCTGGGCAGGAAGATGCTCAGGATCTCCCAGAGAGGCTCAGCGGGCAGTAGGATTGTGCCTGCATCTCGCTCTGGACATGCCAGTGGCTCAAGTGACAGCTGTGGGAATGATTTATAATGCACCGAGAGGGGCCACAGTCCTGCAAGGCTCTTACATCAGGAGCAAAGAGCAGCCTGCAGGGTGGGGAAGGCTGGAGCTGTAGCACTGTGTGCTCATCCCTCACCTTCATGGGGAGCTGCCCCCAGACTTGCTATGTATCACTTTGATGGTTCTCCTGTTGGGTGTATTTTGGAGCAGCTGTTATCTGTGGCTTTTTATGGTGATCCTGTGGAAAGCAGCCATTTACCTGCTGTGATGAACTCAAAACTAATACTAACTCTTCATTCCCTTTGGTTTTATTTGGGGTTTTTTTAGTCTCTTTGTTTGATTGGTTTGCATGGGTTCGTTTGTTTCTAGGTTTTGTCTGTTTTGGTTTGAGTCTTTTGTTTGCTTTTTCATAAGACTCAGGTGAAGTTGGCATAGCCAAAGTCAAGAGAATGTACACCAGGCTTGACTTTCCAGAAATTACTTTTGGCTGGGTTTAACTGCATTCTCCAGGCTCAGGATGACCAGTCCATTTGCAGGATTTGCTCTGCAACATCAGCTTGCCCAGACTCTGCTCGGTGATTCAAAAATGGAAAAGACAATGGATATTGTGCCAAGCTTCCTTTCAAACAGCCAAAAGTGCAACGGCATGAGAGAAAAAAAGAAAAAAACAGAGACTATATTCACCAATTAGAGCAGAAGCAGTGTCCCACCATCTTGCCTTCCACTCCTTTTAATTTTGTACATTGAGAGGCAATCCTGGGCCTAAAGCTTCCGTCTCTCAGTTCCTGATGCCATTTGACTCCAGCCTGGACTCCCCCAGATCACACTGCCTGCTTTCCACGTGGGGCTGGGGATGCTCAGCCTGGAAAGAGGAGACCCTGGGGAGGCCTCACTGCAGCTCTGCAGGACTGCAAGGGTGCCACAAGAAAGATTGGGACAGGGTGTTCCACAGGGCCTGTGGCAACAGGACAAGGGGGGGACGGCTTTCAGCTGCAGGAGGCTGATTGAAGTTGGATCTGAGGAAGCTGCTCTCTTCCACTGAGGGTGCTGAGGCACTGGCCCAGGCTGTGGATGCTCCATCCTTGGGAACAGGGCTCTGAACACCATGGTCTGGGGGAACGTTGCTAAGCATGGAACCAAAGGCTCTCTAGCTCAGTGGTCATGTCACAATCCATGTCCCATCTGGAACTGACAGCAGCCAGCAAGCAGCACAACACAGCCGTTGGCCCTGGGCTCAGCACATGCTGCACGCTGCTCCTGCTGCTCCTGTCACCCTTCTTGTTCCTGCCCCCGAGACCTCATCTCATCAGTCTCAAAAGCTGCCTAAGGCCTGGATTGTGTCATCCATCCCTGCAGGATGCTCACATTTGTCCTGAGGAAGGTACGGTGCCATTCCATGGAGGTGGATCCCCCCAGCTGCCCGGGTGTGGGCTGGAGTTCTGGGGGGATGGGGTGGGACAGGGACCCCACTCTGAGGTTTTGCTACCTCTGCAGGCTGTTGCAGGTAGAGAAGACAAGATGGAGGTGGACAGACAGACTGATAGAGAGGAGAAGATGGAAGTGGAGGGAGAAAAGAGAGGAGAGGAAGAGATGGAGGTGGACACCATAATGGATACGGAGGAGGAGATGGAGGTGGATGGAGAACAGACTGGAGAGGAAGAGATGGAGGTTGATGAGGATGAGGAGATGGACGTGGAAATGGAAGAGTACACCCAGGAGATGGACATTGATGAGGAAGATGAAGAGGAGGCCATGGTCCTGGGATGAAGAGCGATGCCAGCAGCAGGACAGGCATGTGGTCCCCACAGGCACAGTGGGTTCCCTGCAGCCAGGCTGGGGCGGGATTGGGCTGGCTGGTCCCTGCTCAGGAACGTGGTACCCAGTGCCTTGGGTTCTGCTGGCCATGCCCAGCCGTTCCTGTTCTTGCTTTGGGCCACACAAGCCCCATGGCAGTGCCTGGGGCCCAGCCCCCAGACCCAGCCAGCCTCAGCTCTGGCAGCAGAGTCCCAGTGTGCCAGCCTGGGGACACACGGAAGAGCCCTCTGTGCCTGACTGGAGTGACCATGGCACCTGCTTTTCTTCCCGGACTGATGGAGATCCTGGACTGAAATGGCACCCTTTTGTACATAGTTTTTAGAGTTTGTTCTTGTTTTTGGCATATAGGTTTTAGGGCTTCGTTTTGTCTTCTGTAAATACATTTCAAATATTGTTGTTAGATATGTTCTTAGGTATATACATTCTATAAATTGTTGTTATTACAAATATTCTTACAAAAGTAAATGTGTTCTGTGTTTTCATTGCTGTTCTTATGTAAATAAACAACCTTGGGTTTTCACACCCCAGTTCTCTTTCCATTTGCTTCCGGCACAGGCAGTATTGGCCAAGTTGTGTTTTCCACTTGCTCCCGGTTCCCAGGGCTGGAGGTTCATGGGGGAGCTGGCACAGCCACCCCAGCAGTGGTTGTCCCACTCAGAGGGTTCCGCTGACAGAGGTCACTGTCTCCTTGCTGTCTCTCTGGACACACTGGGGAGCTGCAGGGGCAAATCCCAGCGTGCCCTGTCCCATGGGATCCCATGTTGGGACTCAATGTCCCAGCCCGGGTGAGCACTGGTTGTGGCCCTGGGCTCAGCATGGCAGGCCTGGTGCTCACAGCATTGCAGACTTCAAGCTGGCCATGCACAGCTCCGTGTTTCTCCCAAAACTATCACTGCTGCAGCACCTGGAGTTCCCCAGTGCTGGGCTTTTTATCCCCACTGCATGGAGGATCACATGGCAGGGCAAAGGATGGAGCCCATGTGGCATCCAACCTGCCCGATCCAGGCTGGGCACAGCCTGATGAAGGATGAGCACATCTCGCAGGGATATGGAAACCTCCCCTGAAAACCCAGTTCAGGCAGAGCCTGAGCTCTTTTGTGGCTCTGGGCAGGAAGATGCTCAGGATCTCCCAGAGAGGCTCAGCGGGCAGTAGGATTGTGCCTGCATCTCGCTCTGGACATGCCAGTGGCTCAAGTGACAGCTGTGGGAATAATTTATAATGCACCGAGAGGGGCCACAGTCCTGCAAGGCTCTTACATCAGGAGCAAAGAGCAGCCTGCAGGGTGGGGAAGGCTGGAGCTGTAGCACTGTGTGCTCATCCCTCACCTTCATGGGGAGCTGCCCCCAGACTTGCTATGTATCACTTTGATGGTTCTCCTGTTGGGTGTATTTTGGAGCAGCTGTTATCTGTGGCTTTTTATGGTGATCCTGTGGAAAGCAGCCATTTACCTGCTGTGATGAACTCAAAACTAATACTAACTCTTCATTCCCTTTGGTTTTATTTGGGGTTTTTTTAGTCTCTTTGTTTGATTGGTTTGCATGGGTTCGTTTGTTTCTAGGTTTTGTCTGTTTTGGTTTGAGTCTTTTGTTTGCTTTTTCATAAGACTCAGGTGAAGTTGGCATAGCCAAAGTCAAGAGAATGTACACCAGGCTTGACTATCCAGAAATTACTTTTGGCTGGGTTTAACTGCATTCTCCAGGCTCAGGATGACCAGTCCATTTGCAGGATTTGCTCTGCAACATCAGCTTGCCCAGACTCTGCTCGGTGATTCAAAAATGGAAAAGACAATGGATATTGTGCCAAGCTTCCTTTCAAACAGCCAAAAGTGCAACGGCATGAGAGAAAAAAAGAAAAAAACAGAGACTATATTCACCAATTAGAGCAGAAGCAGTGTCCCACCATCTTGCCTTCCACTCCTTTTAATTTTGTACATTGAGAGGCAATCCTGGGCCTAAAGCTTCCGTCTCTCAGTTCCTGATGCCATTTGACTCCAGCCTGGACTCCCCCTGATCACACTGCCTGCTTTCCACGTGGGGCTGGGGATGCTCAGCCTGGAAAGAGGAGACCCTGGGGAGGCCTCACTGCAGCTCTGCAGGACTGCAAGGGTGCCACAAGAAAGATTGGGACAGGGTGTTCCACAGGGCCTGTGGCAACAGGACAAGGGGGGGACGGCTTTCAGCTGCAGGAGGCTGATTGAAGTTGGATCTGAGGAAGCTGCTCTCTTCCACTGAGGGTGCTGAGGCACTGGCCCAGGCTGTGGATGCTCCATCCTTGGGAACAGGGCTCTGAACACCATGGTCTGGGGGAACGTTGCTAAGCATGGAACCAAAGGCTCTCTAGCTCAGTGGTCATGTCACAATCCATGTCCCATCTGGAACTGCCAGCAGCCAGCAAGCAGCACAACACAGCCGTTGGCCCTGGGCTCAGCACATGCTGCACGCTGCTCCTGCTGCTCCTGTCACCCTTCTTGTTCCTGCCCGGAGGCCTCATCTCATCAGTCTCAAAAGCTGCCTAAGGCCTGGATTGTGTCATCCATCCCTGCAGGATGCTCACATTTGTCCTGAGGAAGGTACGGTGCCATTCCATGGAGGTGGATCCCCCCAGCTGCCCGGGTGTGGGCTGGAGTTCTGGGGGGATGGGGTGGGACAGGGACCCCACTCTGAGGTTTTGCTACCTCTGCAGGCTGTTGCAGGTAGAGAAGACAAGATGGAGGTGGACAGACAGACTGATAGAGAGGAGAAGATGGAAGTGGAGGGAGAAAAGAGAGGAGAGGAAGAGATGGAGGTGGACACCATAATGGATACGGAGGAGGAGATGGAGGTGGATGGAGAACAGACTGGAGAGGAAGAGATGGAGGTTGATGAGGATGAGGAGATGGACGTGGAAATGGAAGAGTACACCCAGGAGATGGACATTGATGAGGAAGATGAAGAGGAGGCCATGGTCCTGGGATGAAGAGCAATGCCAGCAGCAGGACAGGCATGTGGTCCCCACAGGCACAGTGGGTTCCCTGCATCCAGGCTGGGGCGGGATTGGGCTGGCTGGTCCCTGCTCAGGCACGTGGTACCCAGTGCCTTGGGTTCTGCTGGCCATGCCCAGCCTGTCCTGTTCTTGCTTTGGGCCACACAAGCCCCATGGCAGTGCCTGGGGCCCAGCCCCCAGACCCAGCCAGCCTCAGCTCTGGCAGCAGAGTCCCAGTGTGCCAGCCTGGGGACACACGGAAGAGCCCTCTGTGCCTGACTGGAGTGACCATGGCACCTGCTTTTCTTCCCGGACTGATGGAGATCCTGGACTGAAATGGCACCCTTTTGTACATAGTTTTTAGAGTTTGTTCTTGTTTTTGCCATATAGGTTTTAGGGCTTCGTTTTGTCTTCTGTAAATACATTTCAAATATTGTTGTTAGATATGTTCTTAGGTATATACCTTCTATAAATTGTTGTTATTACAAATATTCTTACAAAAGTAAATGTGTTCTGTGTTTTCATTGCTGTTCTTATGTAAATAAACAACCTTGGGTTTTCACACCCCAGTTCTCTTTCCATTTCCTTCCGGCACAGGCAGTATTGGCCAAGTTGTGTTTTCCACTTGCTCCCGGTTCCCAGGGCTGGAGGTTCATGGGGGAGCTGGCACAGCCACCCCAGCAGTGGTTGTCCCACTCAGAGGGTTCCGCTGACAGAGGTCACTGTCTCCTTGCTGTCTCTCTGGACACACTGGGGAGCTGCAGGGGCAAATCCCAGCGTGCCCTGTCCCATGGGATCCCATGTTGGGACTCAATGTCCCAGCCCGGGTGAGCACTGGTTGTGGCCCTGGGCTCAGCATGGCAGGCCTGGTGCTCACAGCATTGCAGACTTCAAGCTGGCCATGCACAGCTCCGTGTTTCTCCCAAAAATATCACTGCTGCAGCACCTGGAGTTCCCCAGTGCTGGGCTTTTTATCCCCACTGCATGGAGGATCACATGGCAGGGCAGAGGATGGAGCCCATGTGGCATCCAACCTGCCCGATCCAGGCTGGGCACAGCCTGATGAAGGATGAGCACATCTCGCAGGGATATGGAAACCTCCCCTGAAAACCCAGTTCAGGCAGAGCCTGAGCTCTTTTGTGGCTCTGGGCAGGAAGATGCTCAGGATCTACCAGAGAGGCTCAGCGGGCAGTAGGATTGTGCCTGCATCTCGCTCTGGACATGCCAGTGGCTCAAGTGACAGCTGTGGGAATGATTTATAATGCACCGAGAGGGGCCACAGTCCTGCAAGGCTCTTACATCAGGAGCAAAGAGCAGCCTGCAGGGTGGGGAAGGCTGGAGCTGTAGCACTGTGTGCTCATCCCTCACCTTCATGGGGAGCTGCCCCCAGACTTGCTATGTATCACTTTGATGGTTCTCCTGTTGGGTGTATTTTGGAGCAGCTGTTATCTGTGGCTTTTTATGGTGATCCTGTGGAAAGCAGCCATTTACCTGCTGTGATGAACTCAAAACTAATACTAACTCTTCATTCCCTTTGGTTTTATTTGGGGTTTTTTTAGTCTCTTTGTTTGATTGGTTTGCATGGGTTCGTTTGTTTCTAGGTTTTGTCTGTTTTGGTTTGAGTCTTTTGTTTGCTTTTTCATAAGACTCAGGTGAAGTTGGCATAGCCAAAGTCAAGAGAATGTACACCAGGCTTGACTATCCAGAAATTACTTTTGGCTGGGTTTAACTGCATTCTCCAGGCTCAGGATGACCAGTCCATTTGCAGGATTTGCTCTGCAACATCAGCTTGCCCAGACTCTGTTCGGTGATTCACAAATGGAGAAGACAATGGATATTGTGCCAAGCTTCCTTTCAAACAGCCAAAAGTGCAACGGCATGAGAGAAAAAAAGAAAAAAACAGAGACTATATTCACCAATTAGAGCAGAAGCAGTGTCCCACCATCTTGCCCTCCACTCTTATTAATTTTGTACATTGAGAGGCAATCCTGGGCCTAAAGCTTCCTTCTCTCAGTTCCTGATGCCATTTGACTCCAGCCTGGACTCCCCCTGATCACACTGCCTGCTTTCCACGTGGGGCTGGGGATGCTCAGCCTGGAAAGAGGAGACCCTGGGGAGGCCTCACTGCAGCTCTGCAGGACTGCAAGGGTGCCACAAGAAAGATTGGGACAGGGTGTTCCACAGGGCCTGTGGCAACAGGACAAGGGGGGGACGGCTTTCAGCTCCAGGAGGCTGATTGAAGTTGGATCTGAGGAAGCTGCTCTCTTCCACTGAGGGTGCTGAGGCACTGGCCCAGGCTGTGGATGCTCCATCCTTGGGAACAGGGCTCTGAGCACCATGGTCTGGGGGAACGTTGCTAAGCATGGAACCAAAGGCTCTCTAGCTCAATGGTCATGTCACAATCCATGTCCCATCTGGAACTGACAGCAGCCAGCAAGCAGCACAACACAGCCGTTGGCCCTGGGCTCAGCACATGCTGCACGCTGCTCCTGCTGCTCCTGTCACCCTTCTTGTTCCTGCCCCCGAGACCTCATCTCATCAGTCTCAAAAGCTGCCTAAGGCCTGGATTGTGTCATCCATCCCTGCAGGATGCTCACATTTGTCCTGAGGAAGGTACGGTGCCATTCCATGGAGGTGGATCCCCCCAGCTGCCCGGGTGTGGGCTGGAGTTCTGGGGGGATGGGGTGGGACAGGGACCCCACTCTGAGGTTTTGCTACCTCTGCAGGCTGTTGCAGGTAGAGAAGACAAGATGGAGGTGGACAGACAGACTGATAGAGAGGAGAAGATGGAAGTGGAGGGAGAAAAGAGAGGAGAGGAAGAGATGGAGGTGGACACCATAATGGATACGGAGGAGGAGATGGAGGTGGATGGAGAACAGACTGGAGAGGAAGAGATGGAGGTTGATGAGGATGAGGAGATGGACGTGGAAATGGAAGAGTACACCCAGGAGATGGACATTGATGAGGAAGATGAAGAGGAGGCCATGGTCCTGGGATGAAGAGCGATGCCAGCAGCAGGACAGGTATGTGGTCCCCACAGGCACAGTGGGTTCCCTGCAGCCAGGCTGGGGCGGGATTGGGCTGGCTGGTCCCTGCTCAGGAACGTGGTACCCAGTGCCTTGGGTTCTGCTGGCCATGCCCAGCCTGTCCTGTTCTTGCTTTGGGCCACACAAGCCCCATGGCAGTGCCTGGGGCCCAGCCCCCAGACCCAGCCAGCCTCAGCTCTGGCAGCAGAGTCCCAGTGTGCCAGCCTGGGGACACACGGAAGAGCCCTCTGTGCCTGACTGGAGTGACCATGGCACCTGCTTTTCTTCCCGGACTGATGGAGATCCTGGACTGAAATGGCACCCTTTTGTACATAGTTTTTAGAGTTTGTTCTTGTTTTTGCCATATAGGTTTTAGGGCTTCGTTTTGTCTTCTGTAAATACATTTCAAATATTGTTGTTAGATATGTTCTTAGGTATATACCTTCTATAAATTGTTGTTATTACAAATATTCTTACAAAAGTAAATGTGTTCTGTGTTTTCATTGCTGTTCTTATGTAAATAAACAACCTTGGGTTTTCACACCCCAGTTCTCTTTCCATTTCCTTCCGGCACAGGCAATATTGGCCAAGTTGTGTTTTCCACTTGCTCCCGGTTCCCAGGGCTGGAGGTTCATGGGGGAGCTGGCACAGCCACCCCAGCAGTGGTTGTCCCACTCAGAGGGTTCCGCTGACAGAGGTCACTGTCTCCTTGCTGTCTCTCTGGACACACTGGGGAGCTGCAGGGGCAAATCCCAGCGTGCCCTGTCCCATGGGATCCCATGTTGGGACTCAATGTCCCAGCCCGGGTGAGCACTGGTTGTGGCCCTGGGCTCAGCATGGCAGGCCTGGTGCTCACAGCATTGCAGACTTCAAGCTGGCCATGCACAGCTCCGTGTTTCTCCCAAAACTATCACTGCTGCAGCACCTGGAGTTCCCCAGTGCTGGGCTTTTTATCCCCACTGCATGGAGGATCACATGGCAGGGAAAAGGATGGAGCCCATGTGGCATCCAACCTGCCCTGATCCAGGCTGGGCACAGCCTGATGAAGGATGAGCACATCTCGCAGGGATATGGAAACCTCCCCTGAAAACCCAGTTCAGGCAGAGCCTGAGCTCTTTTGTGGCTCTGGGCAGGAAGATGCTCAGGATCTCCCAGAGAGGCTCAGCGGGCAGTAGGATTGTGCCTGCATCTCGCTCTGGACATGCCAGTGGCTCAAGTGACAGCTGTGGGAATGATTTATAATGCACCGAGAGGGGCCACAGTCCTGCAAGGCTCTTACATCAGGAGCAAAGAGCAGCCTGCAGGGTGGGGAAGGCTGGAGCTGTAGCACTGTGTGCTCATCCCTCACCTTCATGGGGAGCTGCCCCCAGACTTGCTATGTATCACTTTGATGGTTCTCCTGTTGGGTGTATTTTGGAGCAGCTGTTATCTGTGGCTTTTTATGGTGATCCTGTGGAAAGCAGCCATTTACCTGCTGTGATGAACTCAAAACTAATACTAACTCTTCATTCCCGATGGTTTTATTTGGGGTTTTTTTAGTCTCTTTGTTTGATTGGTTTGCATGGGTTCGTTTGTTTCTAGGTTTTGTCTGTTTTGGTTTGAGTCTTTTGTTTGCTTTTTCATAAGACTCAGGTGAAGTTGGCATAGCCAAAGTCAAGAGAATGTACACCAGGCTTGACTTTCCAGAAATTACTTTTGGCTGGGTTTAACTGCATTCTCCAGGCTCAGGATGACCAGTCCATTTGCAGGATTTGCTCTGCAACATCAGCTTGCCCAGACTCTGCTCGGTGATTCAAAAATGGAAAAGACAATGGATATTGTGCCAAGCTTCCTTTCAAACAGCCAAAAGTGCAACGGCATGAGAGAAAAAAAGAAAAAAACAGAGACTATATTCACCAATTAGAGCAGAAGCAGTGTCCCACCATCTTGCCTTCCACTCCTTTTAATTTTGTACATTGAGAGGCAATCCTGGGCCTAAAGCTTCCGTCTCTCAGTTCCTGATGCCATTTGACTCCAGCCTGGACTCCCCCAGATCACACTGCCTGCTTTCCACGTGGGGCTGGGGATGCTCAGCCTGGAAAGAGGAGACCCTGGGGAGGCCTCACTGCAGCTCTGCAGGACTGCAAGGGTGCCACAAGAAAGATTGGGACAGGGTGTTCCACAGGGCCTGTGGCAACAGGACAAGGGGGGGACGGCTTTCAGCTGCAGGAGGCTGATTGAAGTTGGATCTGAGGAAGCTGCTCTCTTCCACTGAGGGTGCTGAGGCACTGGCCCAGGCTGTGGATGCTCCATCCTTGGGAACAGGGCTCTGAACACCATGGTCTGGGGGAACGTTGCTAAGCATGGAACCAAAGGCTCTCTAGCTCAGTGGTCATGTCACAATCCATGTCCCATCTGGAACTGACAGCAGCCAGCAAGCAGCACAACACAGCCGTTGGCCCTGGGCTCAGCACATGCTGCACGCTGCTCCTGCTGCTCCTGTCACCCTTCTTGTTCCTGCCCCCGAGACCTCATCTCATCAGTCTCAAAAGCTGCCTAAGGCCTGGATTGTGTCATCCATCCCTGCAGGATGCTCACATTTGTCCTGAGGAAGGTACGGTGCCATTCCATGGAGGTGGATCCCCCCAGCTGCCCGGGTGTGGGCTGGAGTTCTGGGGGGATGGGGTGGGACAGGGACCCCACTCTGAGGTTTTGCTACCTCTGCAGGCTGTTGCAGGTAGAGAAGACAAGATGGAGGTGGACAGACAGACTGATAGAGAGGAGAAGATGGAAGTGGAGGGAGAAAAGAGAGGAGAGGAAGAGATGGAGGTGGACACCATAATGGATACGGAGGAGGAGATGGAGGTGGATGGAGAACAGACTGGAGAGGAAGAGATGGAGGTTGATGAGGATGAGGAGATGGACGTGGAAATGGAAGAGTACACCCAGGAGATGGACATTGATGAGGAAGATGAAGAGGAGGCCATGGTCCTGGGATGAAGAGCGATGCCAGCAGCAGGACAGGCATGTGGTCCCCACAGGCACAGTGGGTTCCCTGCAGCCAGGCTGGGGCGGGATTGGGCTGGCTGGTCCCTGCTCAGGAACGTGGTACCCAGTGCCTTGGGTTCTGCTGGCCATGCCCAGCCGTTCCTGTTCTTGCTTTGGGCCACACAAGCCCCATGGCAGTGCCTGGGGCCCAGCCCCCAGACCCAGCCAGCCTCAGCTCTGGCAGCAGAGTCCCAGTGTGCCAGCCTGGGGACACACGGAAGAGCCCTCTGTGCCTGACTGGAGTGACCATGGCACCTGCTTTTCTTCCCGGACTGATGGAGATCCTGGACTGAAATGGCACCCTTTTGTACATAGTTTTTAGAGTTTGTTCTTGTTTTTGCCATATAGGTTTTAGGGCTTCGTTTTGTCTTCTGTAAATACATTTCAAATATTGTTGTTAGATATGTTCTTAGGTATATACCTTCTATAAATTGTTGTTATTACAAATATTCTTACAAAAGTAAATGTGTTCTGTGTTTTCATTGCTGTTCTTATGTAAATAAACAACCTTGGGTTTTCACACCCCAGTTCTCTTTCCATTTCCTTCCGGCACAGGCAGTATTGGCCAAGTTGTGTTTTCCACTTGCTCCCGGTTCCCAGGGCTGGAGGTTCATGGGGGAGCTGGCACAGCCACCCCAGCAGTGGTTGTCCCACTCAGAGGGTTCCGCTGACAGAGGTCACTGTCTCCTTGCTGTCTCTCTGGACACACTGGGGAGCTGCAGGGGCAAATCCCAGCGTGCCCTGTCCCATGGGATCCCATGTTGGGACTCAATGTCCCAGCCCGGGTGAGCACTGGTTGTGGCCCTGGGCTCAGCATGGCAGGCCTGGTGCTCACAGCATTGCAGACTTCAAGCTGGCCATGCACAGCTCCGTGTTTCTCCCAAAACTATCACTGCTGCAGCACCTGGAGTTCCCCAGTGCTGGGCTTTTTATCCCCACTGCATGGAGGATCACATGGCAGGGCAAAGGATGGAGCCCATGTGGCATCCAACCTGCCCGATCCAGGCTGGGCACAGCCTGATGAAGGATGAGCACATCTCGCAGGGATATGGAAACCTCCCCTGAAAACCCAGTTCAGGCAGAGCCTGAGCTCTTTTGTGGCTCTGGGCAGGAAGATGCTCAGGATCTCCCAGAGAGGCTCAGCGGGCAGTAGGATTGTGCCTGCATCTCGCTCTGGACATGCCAGTGGCTCAAGTGACAGCTGTGGGAATGATTTATAATGCACCGAGAGGGGCCACAGTCCTGCAAGGCTCTTACATCAGGAGCAAAGAGCAGCCTGCAGGGTGGGGAAGGCTGGAGCTGTAGCACTGTGTGCTCATCCCTCACCTTCATGGGGAGCTGCCCCCAGACTTGCTATGTATCACTTTGATGGTTCTCCTGTTGGGTGTATTTTGGAGCAGCTGTTATCTGTGGCTTTTTATGGTGATCCTGTGGAAAGCAGCCATTTACCTGCTGTGATGAACTCAAAACTAATACTAACTCTTCATTCCCTTTGGTTTTATTTGGGGTTTTTTTAGTCTCTTTGTTTGATTGGTTTGCATGGGTTCGTTTGTTTCTAGGTTTTGTCTGTTTTGGTTTGAGTCTTTTGTTTGCTTTTTCATAAGACTCAGGTGAAGTTGGCATAGCCAAAGTCAAGAGAATGTACACCAGGCTTGACTATCCAGAAATTACTTTTGGCTGGGTTTAACTGCATTCTCCAGGCTCAGGATGACCAGTCCATTTGCAGGATTTGCTCTGCAACATCAGCTTGCCCAGACTCTGCTCGGTGATTCAAAAATGGAAAAGACAATGGATATTGTGCCAAGCTTCCTTTCAAACAGCCAAAAGTGCAACGGCATGAGAGAAAAAAAGAAAAAAACAGAGACTATATTCACCAATTAGAGCAGAAGCAGTGTCCCACCATCTTGCCTTCCACTCCTTTTAATTTTGTACATTGAGAGGCAATCCTGGGCCTAAAGCTTCCGTCTCTCAGTTCCTGATGCCATTTGACTCCAGCCTGGACTCCCCCAGATCACACTGCCTGCTTTCCACGTGGGGCTGGGGATGCTCAGCCTGGAAAGAGGAGACCCTGGGGAGGCCTCACTGCAGCTCTGCAGGACTGCAAGGGTGCCACAAGAAAGATTGGGACAGGGTGTTCCACAGGGCCTGTGGCAACAGGACAAGGGGGGGACGGCTTTCAGCTCCAGGAGGCTGATTGAAGTTGGATCTGAGGAAGCTGCTCTCTTCCACTGAGGGTGCTGAGGCACTGGCCCAGGCTGTGGATGCTCCATCCTTGGGAACAGGGCTCTGAACACCATGGTCTGGGGGAACGTTGCTAAGCATGGAACCAAAGGCTCTCTAGCTCAGTGGTCATGTCACAATCCATGTCCCATCTGGAACTGCCAGCAGCCAGCAAGCAGCACAACACAGCCGTTGGCCCTGGGCTCAGCACATGCTGCACGCTGCTCCTGCTGCTCCTGTCACCCTTCTTGTTCCTGCCCGGAGGCCTCATCTCATCAGTCTCAAAAGCTGCCTAAGGCCTGGATTGTGTCATCCATCCCTGCAGGATGCTCACATTTGTCCTGAGGAAGGTACGGTGCCATTCCATGGAGGTGGATCCCCCCAGCTGCCCGGGTGTGGGCTGGAGTTCTGGGGGGATGGGGTGGGACAGGGACCCCACTCTGAGGTTTTGCTACCTCTGCAGGCTGTTGCAGGTAGAGAAGACAAGATGGAGGTGGACAGACAGACTGATAGAGAGGAGAAGATGGAAGTGGAGGGAGAAAAGAGAGGAGAGGAAGAGATGGAGGTGGACACCATAATGGATACGGAGGAGGAGATGGAGGTGGATGGAGAACAGACTGGAGAGGAAGAGATGGAGGTTGATGAGGATGAGGAGATGGACGTGGAAATGGAAGAGTACACCCAGGAGATGGACATTGATGAGGAAGATGAAGAGGAGGCCATGGTCCTGGGATGAAGAGCGATGCCAGCAGCAGGACAGGCATGTGGTCCCCACAGGCACAGTGGGTTCCCTGCAGCCAGGCTGGGGCGGGATTGGGCTGGCTGGTCCCTGCTCAGGAACGTGGTACCCAGTGCCTTGGGTTCTGCTGGCCATGCCCAGCCGTTCCTGTTCTTGCTTTGGGCCACACAAGCCCCATGGCAGTGCCTGGGGCCCAGCCCCCAGACCCAGCCAGCCTCAGCTCTGGCAGCAGAGTCCCAGTGTGCCAGCCTGGGGACACACGGAAGAGCCCTCTGTGCCTGACTGGAGTGACCATGGCACCTGCTTTTCTTCCCGGACTGATGGAGATCCTGGACTGAAATGGCACCCTTTTGTACATAGTTTTTAGAGTTTGTTCTTGTTTTTGCCATATAGGTTTTAGGGCTTCGTTTTGTCTTCTGTAAATACATTTCAAATATTGTTGTTAGATATGTTCTTAGGTATATACCTTCTATAAATTGTTGTTATTACAAATATTCTTACAAAAGTAAATGTGTTCTGTGTTTTCATTGCTGTTCTTATGTAAATAAACAACCTTGGGTTTTCACACCCCAGTTCTCTTTCCATTTCCTTCCGGCACAGGCAGTATTGGCCAAGTTGTGTTTTCCACTTGCTCCCGGTTCCCAGGGCTGGAGGTTCATGGGGGAGCTGGCACAGCCACCCCAGCAGTGGTTGTCCCACTCAGAGGGTTCCGCTGACAGAGGTCACTGTCTCCTTGCTGTCTCTCTGGACACACTGGGGAGCTGCAGGGGCAAATCCCAGCGTGCCCTGTCCCATGGGATCCCATGTTGGGACTCAATGTCCCAGCCCGGGTGAGCACTGGTTGTGGCCCTGGGCTCAGCATGGCAGGCCTGGTGCTCACAGCATTGCAGACTTCAAGCTGGCCATGCACAGCTCCATGTTTCTCCCAAAAATATCACTGCTGCAGCACCTGGAGTTCCCCAGTGCTGGGCTTTTTATCCCCACTGCATGGAGGATCACATGGCAGGGCAAAGGATGGAGCCCATGTGGCATCCAACCTGCCCGATCCAGGCTGGGCACAGCCTGATGAAGGATGAGCACATCTCGCAGGGATATGGAAACCTCCCCTGAAAACCCAGTTCAGGCAGAGCCTGAGCTCTTTTGTGGCTCTGGGCAGGAAGATGCTCAGGATCTCCCAGAGAGGCTCAGCGGGCAGTAGGATTGTGCCTGCATCTCGCTCTGGACATGCCAGTGGCTCAAGTGACAGCTGTGGGAATGATTTATAATGCACCGAGAGGGGCCACAGTCCTGCAAGGCTCTTACATCAGGAGCAAAGAGCAGCCTGCAGGGTGGGGAAGGCTGGAGCTGTAGCACTGTGTGCTCATCCCTCACCTTCATGGGGAGCTGCCCCCAGACTTGCTATGTATCACTTTGATGGTTCTCCTGTTGGGTGTATTTTGGAGCAGCTGTTATCTGTGGCTTTTTATGGTGATCCTGTGGAAAGCAGCCATTTACCTGCTGTGATGAACTCAAAACTAATACTAACTCTTCATTCCCTTTGGTTTTATTTGGGGTTTTTTTAGTCTCTTTGTTTGATTGGTTTGCATGGGTTCGTTTGTTTCTAGGTTTTGTCTGTTTTGGTTTGAGTCTTTTGTTTGCTTTTTCATAAGACTCAGGTGAAGTTGGCATAGCCAAAGTCAAGAGAATGTACACCAGGCTTGACTATCCAGAAATTACTTTTGGCTGGGTTTAACTGCATTCTCCAGGCTCAGGATGACCAGTCCATTTGCAGGATTTGCTCTGCAACATCAGCTTGCCCAGACTCTGTTCGGTGATTCACAAATGGAGAAGACAATGGATATTGTGCCAAGCTTCCTTTCAAACAGCCAAAAGTGCAACGGCATGAGAGAAAAAAAGAAAAAAACAGAGACTATATTCACCAATTAGAGCAGAAGCAGTGTCCCACCATCTTGCCCTCCACTCTTATTAATTTTGTACATTGAGAGGCAATCCTGGGCCTAAAGCTTCCTTCTCTCAGTTCCTGATGCCATTTGACTCCAGCCTGGACTCCCCCTGATCACACTGCCTGCTTTCCACGTGGGGCTGGGGATGCTCAGCCTGGAAAGAGGAGACCCTGGGGAGGCCTCACTGCAGCTCTGCAGGACTGCAAGGGTGCCACAAGAAAGATTGGGACAGGGTGTTCCACAGGGCCTGTGGCAACAGGACAAGGGGGGGACGGCTTTCAGCTGCAGGAGGCTGATTGAAGTTGGATCTGAGGAAGCTGCTCTCTTCCACTGAGGGTGCTGAGGCACTGGCCCAGGCTGTGGATGCTCCATCCTTGGGAACAGGGCTCTGAGCACCATGGTCTGGGGGAACGTTGCTAAGCATGGAACCAAAGGCTCTCTAGCTCAATGGTCATGTCACAATCCATGTCCCATCTGGAACTGCCAGCAGCCAGCAAGCAGCACAACACAGCCGTTGGCCCTGGGCTCAGCACATGCTGCACGCTGCTCCTGCTGCTCCTGTCACCCTTCTTGTTCCTGCCCCCGAGACCTCATCTCATCAGTCTCAAAAGCTGCCTAAGGCCTGGATTGTGTCATCCATCCCTGCAGGATGCTCACATTTGTCCTGAGGAAGGTACGGTGCCATTCCATGGAGGTGGATCCCCCCAGCTGCCCGGGTGTGGGCTGGAGTTCTGGGGGGATGGGGTGGGACAGGGACCCCACTCTGAGGTTTTGCTACCTCTGCAGGCTGTTGCAGGTAGAGAAGACAAGATGGAGGTGGACAGACAGACTGATAGAGAGGAGAAGATGGAAGTGGAGGGAGAAAAGAGAGGAGAGGAAGAGATGGAGGTGGACACCATAATGGATACGGAGGAGGAGATGGAGGTGGATGGAGAACAGACTGGAGAGGAAGAGATGGAGGTTGATGAGGATGAGGAGATGGACGTGGAAATGGAAGAGTACACCCAGGAGATGGACATTGATGAGGAAGATGAAGAGGAGGCCATGGTCCTGGGATGAAGAGCGATGCCAGCAGCAGGACAGGCATGTGGTCCCCACAGGCACAGTGGGTTCCCTGCAGCCAGGCTGGGGCGGGATTGGGCTGGCTGGTCCCTGCTCAGGAACGTGGTACCCAGTGCCTTGGGTTCTGCTGGCCATGCCCAGCCTGTCCTGTTCTTGCTTTGGGCCACACAAGCCCCATGGCAGTGCCTGGGGCCCAGCCCCCAGACCCAGCCAGCCTCAGCTCTGGCAGCAGAGTCCCAGTGTGCCAGCCTGGGGACACACGGAAGAGCCCTCTGTGCCTGACTGGAGTGACCATGGCACCTGCTTTTCTTCCCGGACTGATGGAGATCCTGGACTGAAATGGCACCCTTTTGTACATAGTTTTTAGAGTTTGTTCTTGTTTTTGGCATATAGGTTTTAGGGCTTCGTTTTGTCTTCTGTAAATACATTTCAAATATTGTTGTTAGATATGTTCTTAGGTATATACCTTCTATAAATTGTTGTTATTACAAATATTCTTACAAAAGTAAATGTGTTCTGTGTTTTCATTGCTGTTCTTATGTAAATAAACAACCTTGGGTTTTCACACCCCAGTTCTCTTTCCATTTCCTTCCGGCACAGGCAATATTGGCCAAGTTGTGTTTTCCACTTGCTCCCGGTTCCCAGGGCTGGAGGTTCATGGGGGAGCTGGCACAGCCACCCCAGCAGTGGTTGTCCCACTCAGAGGGTTCCGCTGACAGAGGTCACTGTCTCCTTGCTGTCTCTCTGGACACACTGGGGAGCTGCAGGGGCAAATCCCAGCGTGCCCTGTCCCATGGGATCCCATGTTGGGACTCAATGTCCCAGCCCGGGTGAGCACTGGTTGTGGCCCTGGGCTCAGCATGGCAGGCCTGGTGCTCACAGCATTGCAGACTTCAAGCTGGCCATGCACAGCTCCGTGTTTCTCCCAAAACTATCACTGCTGCAGCACCTGGAGTTCCCCAGTGCTGGGCTTTTTATCCCCACTGCATGGAGGATCACATGGCAGGGAAAAGGATGGAGCCCATGTGGCATCCAACCTGCCCTGATCCAGGCTGGGCACAGCCTGATGAAGGATGAGCACATCTCGCAGGGATATGGAAACCTCCCCTGAAAACCCAGTTCAGGCAGAGCCTGAGCTCTTTTGTGGCTCTGGGCAGGAAGATGCTCAGGATCTCCCAGAGAGGCTCAGCGGGCAGTAGGATTGTGCCTGCATCTCGCTCTGGACATGCCAGTGGCTCAAGTGACAGCTGTGGGAATGATTTATAATGCACCGAGAGGGGCCACAGTCCTGCAAGGCTCTTACATCAGGAGCAAAGAGCAGCCTGCAGGGTGGGGAAGGCTGGAGCTGTAGCACTGTGTGCTCATCCCTCACCTTCATGGGGAGCTGCCCCCAGACTTGCTATGTATCACTTTGATGGTTCTCCTGTTGGGTGTATTTTGGAGCAGCTGTTATCTGTGGCTTTTTATGGTGATCCTGTGGAAAGCAGCCATTTACCTGCTGTGATGAACTCAAAACTAATACTAACTCTTCATTCCCTTTGGTTTTATTTGGGGTTTTTTTAGTCTCTTTGTTTGATTGGTTTGCATGGGTTCGTTTGTTTCTAGGTTTTGTCTGTTTTGGTTTGAGTCTTTTGTTTGCTTTTTCATAAGACTCAGGTGAAGTTGGCATAGCCAAAGTCAAGAGAATGTACACCAGGCTTGACTTTCCAGAAATTACTTTTGGCTGGGTTTAACTGCATTCTCCAGGCTCAGGATGACCAGTCCATTTGCAGGATTTGCTCTGCAACATCAGCTTGCCCAGACTCTGCTCGGTGATTCAAAAATGGAAAAGACAATGGATATTGTGCCAAGCTTCCTTTCAAACAGCCAAAAGTGCAACGGCATGAGAGAAAAAAAGAAAAAAACAGAGACTATATTCACCAATTAGAGCAGAAGCAGTGTCCCACCATCTTGCCTTCCACTCCTTTTAATTTTGTACATTGAGAGGCAATCCTGGGCCTAAAGCTTCCGTCTCTCAGTTCCTGATGCCATTTGACTCCAGCCTGGACTCCCCCAGATCACACTGCCTGCTTTCCACGTGGGGCTGGGGATGCTCAGCCTGGAAAGAGGAGACCCTGGGGAGGCCTCACTGCAGCTCTGCAGGACTGCAAGGGTGCCACAAGAAAGATTGGGACAGGGTGTTCCACAGGGCCTGTGGCAACAGGACAAGGGGGGGACGGCTTTCAGCTGCAGGAGGCTGATTGAAGTTGGATCTGAGGAAGCTGCTCTCTTCCACTGAGGGTGCTGAGGCACTGGCCCAGGCTGTGGATGCTCCATCCTTGGGAACAGGGCTCTGAACACCATGGTCTGGGGGAACGTTGCTAAGCATGGAACCAAAGGCTCTCTAGCTCAGTGGTCATGTCACAATCCATGTCCCATCTGGAACTGACAGCAGCCAGCAAGCAGCACAACACAGCCGTTGGCCCTGGGCTCAGCACATGCTGCACGCTGCTCCTGCTGCTCCTGTCACCCTTCTTGTTCCTGCCCCCGAGACCTCATCTCATCAGTCTCAAAAGCTGCCTAAGGCCTGGATTGTGTCATCCATCCCTGCAGGATGCTCACATTTGTCCTGAGGAAGGTACGGTGCCATTCCATGGAGGTGGATCCCCCCAGCTGCCCGGGTGTGGGCTGGAGTTCTGGGGGGATGGGGTGGGACAGGGACCCCACTCTGAGGTTTTGCTACCTCTGCAGGCTGTTGCAGGTAGAGAAGACAAGATGGAGGTGGACAGACAGACTGATAGAGAGGAGAAGATGGAAGTGGAGGGAGAAAAGAGAGGAGAGGAAGAGATGGAGGTGGACACCATAATGGATACGGAGGAGGAGATGGAGGTGGATGGAGAACAGACTGGAGAGGAAGAGATGGAGGTTGATGAGGATGAGGAGATGGACGTGGAAATGGAAGAGTACACCCAGGAGATGGACATTGATGAGGAAGATGAAGAGGAGGCCATGGTCCTGGGATGAAGAGCGATGCCAGCAGCAGGACAGGCATGTGGTCCCCACAGGCACAGTGGGTTCCCTGCAGCCAGGCTGGGGCGGGATTGGGCTGGCTGGTCCCTGCTCAGGAACGTGGTACCCAGTGCCTTGGGTTCTGCTGGCCATGCCCAGCCGTTCCTGTTCTTGCTTTGGGCCACACAAGCCCCATGGCAGTGCCTGGGGCCCAGCCCCCAGACCCAGCCAGCCTCAGCTCTGGCAGCAGAGTCCCAGTGTGCCAGCCTGGGGACACACGGAAGAGCCCTCTGTGCCTGACTGGAGTGACCATGGCACCTGCTTTTCTTCCCGGACTGATGGAGATCCTGGACTGAAATGGCACCCTTTTGTACATAGTTTTTAGAGTTTGTTCTTGTTTTTGCCATATAGGTTTTAGGGCTTCGTTTTGTCTTCTGTAAATACATTTCAAATATTGTTGTTAGATATGTTCTTAGGTATATACCTTCTATAAATTGTTGTTATTACAAATATTCTTACAAAAGTAAATGTGTTCTGTGTTTTCATTGCTGTTCTTATGTAAATAAACAACCTTGGGTTTTCACACCCCAGTTCTCTTTCCATTTCCTTCCGGCACAGGCAGTATTGGCCAAGTTGTGTTTTCCACTTGCTCCCGGTTCCCAGGGCTGGAGGTTCATGGGGGAGCTGGCACAGCCACCCCAGCAGTGGTTGTCCCACTCAGAGGGTTCCGCTGACAGAGGTCACTGTCTCCTTGCTGTCTCTCTGGACACACTGGGGAGCTGCAGGGGCAAATCCCAGCGTGCCCTGTCCCATGGGATCCCATGTTGGGACTCAATGTCCCAGCCCGGGTGAGCACTGGTTGTGGCCCTGGGCTCAGCATGGCAGGCCTGGTGCTCACAGCATTGCAGACTTCAAGCTGGCCATGCACAGCTCCGTGTTTCTCCCAAAACTATCACTGCTGCAGCACCTGGAGTTCCCCAGTGCTGGGCTTTTTATCCCCACTGCATGGAGGATCACATGGCAGGGAAAAGGATGGAGCCCATGTGGCATCCAACCTGCCCTGATCCAGGCTGGGCACAGCCTGATGAAGGATGAGCACATCTCGCAGGGATATGGAAACCTCCCCTGAAAACCCAGTTCAGGCAGAGCCTGAGCTCTTTTGTGGCTCTGGGCAGGAAGATGCTCAGGATCTCCCAGAGAGGCTCAGCGGGCAGTAGGATTGTGCCTGCATCTCGCTCTGGACATGCCAGTGGCTCAAGTGACAGCTGTGGGAATGATTTATAATGCACCGAGAGGGGCCACAGTCCTGCAAGGCTCTTACATCAGGAGCAAAGAGCAGCCTGCAGGGTGGGGAAGGCTGGAGCTGTAGCACTGTGTGCTCATCCCTCACCTTCATGGGGAGCTGCCCCCAGACTTGCTATGTATCACTTTGATGGTTCTCCTGTTGGGTGTATTTTGGAGCAGCTGTTATCTGTGGCTTTTTATGGTGATCCTGTGGAAAGCAGCCATTTACCTGCTGTGATGAACTCAAAACTAATACTAACTCTTCATTCCCTTTGGTTTTATTTGGGGTTTTTTTAGTCTCTTTGTTTGATTGGTTTGCATGGGTTCGTTTGTTTCTAGGTTTTGTCTGTTTTGGTTTGAGTCTTTTGTTTGCTTTTTCATAAGACTCAGGTGAAGTTGGCATAGCCAAAGTCAAGAGAATGTACACCAGGCTTGACTTTCCAGAAATTACTTTTGGCTGGGTTTAACTGCATTCTCCAGGCTCAGGATGACCAGTCCATTTGCAGGATTTGCTCTGCAACATCAGCTTGCCCAGACTCTGCTCGGTGATTCAAAAATGGAAAAGACAATGGATATTGTGCCAAGCTTCCTTTCAAACAGCCAAAAGTGCAATGGCATGAGAGAAAAAAAGAAAAAAACAGAGACTATATTCACCAATTAGAGCAGAAGCAGTGTCCCACCATCTTGCCTTCCACTCCTTTTAATTTTGTACATTGAGAGGCAATCCTGGGCCTAAAGCTTCCGTCTCTCAGTTCCTGATGCCATTTGACTCCAGCCTGGACTCCCCCAGATCACACTGCCTGCTTTCCACGTGGGGCTGGGGATGCTCAGCCTGGAAAGAGGAGACCCTGGGGAGGCCTCACTGCAGCTCTGCAGGACTGCAAGGGTGCCACAAGAAAGATTGGGACAGGGTGTTCCACAGGGCCTGTGGCAACAGGACAAGGGGGGGACGGCTTTCAGCTGCAGGAGGCTGATTGAAGTTGGATCTGAGGAAGCTGCTCTCTTCCACTGAGGGTGCTGAGGCACTGGCCCAGGCTGTGGATGCTCCATCCTTGGGAACAGGGCTCTGAACACCATGGTCTGGGGGAACGTTGCTAAGCATGGAACCAAAGGCTCTCTAGCTCAGTGGTCATGTCACAATCCATGTCCCATCTGGAACTGACAGCAGCCAGCAAGCAGCACAACACAGCCGTTGGCCCTGGGCTCAGCACACGCTGCACGCTGCTCCTGCTGCTCCTGTCACCCTTCTTGTTCCTGCCCCCGAGACCTCATCTCATCAGTCTCAAAAGCTGCCTAAGGCCTGGATTGTGTCATCCATCCCTGCAGGATGCTCACATTTGTCCTGAGGAAGGTACGGTGCCATTCCATGGAGGTGGATCCCCCCAGCTGCCCGGGTGTGGGCTGGAGTTCTGGGGGGATGGGGTGGGACAGGGACCCCACTCTGAGGTTTTGCTACCTCTGCAGGCTGTTGCAGGTAGAGAAGACAAGATGGAGGTGGACAGACAGACTGATAGAGAGGAGAAGATGGAAGTGGAGGGAGAAAAGAGAGGAGAGGAAGAGATGGAGGTGGACACCATAATGGATACGGAGGAGGAGATGGAGGTGGATGGAGAACAGACTGGAGAGGAAGAGATGGAGGTTGATGAGGATGAGGAGATGGACGTGGAAATGGAAGAGTACACCCAGGAGATGGACATTGATGAGGAAGATGAAGAGGAGGCCATGGTCCTGGGATGAAGAGCGATGCCAGCAGCAGGACAGGCATGTGGTCCCCACAGGCACAGTGGGTTCCCTGCAGCCAGGCTGGGGCGGGATTGGGCTGGCTGGTCCCTGCTCAGGAACGTGGTACCCAGTGCCTTGGGTTCTGCTGGCCATGCCCAGCCGTTCCTGTTCTTGCTTTGGGCCACACAAGCCCCATGGCAGTGCCTGGGGCCCAGCCCCCAGACCCAGCCAGCCTCAGCTCTGGCAGCAGAGTCCCAGTGTGCCAGCCTGGGGACACACGGAAGAGCCCTCTGTGCCTGACTGGAGTGACCATGGCACCTGCTTTTCTTCCCGGACTGATGGAGATCCTGGACTGAAATGGCACCCTTTTGTACATAGTTTTTAGAGTTTGTTCTTGTTTTTGCCATATAGGTTTTAGGGCTTCGTTTTGTCTTCTGTAAATACATTTCAAATATTGTTGTTAGATATGTTCTTAGGTATATACCTTCTATAAATTGTTGTTATTACAAATATTCTTACAAAAGTAAATGTGTTCTGTGTTTTCATTGCTGTTCTTATGTAAATAAACAACCTTGGGTTTTCACACCCCAGTTCTCTTTCCATTTCCTTCCGGCACAGGCAGTATTGGCCAAGTTGTGTTTTCCACTTGCTCCCGGTTCCCAGGGCTGGAGGTTCATGGGGGAGCTGGCACAGCCACCCCAGCAGTGGTTGTCCCACTCAGAGGGTTCCGCTGACAGAGGTCACTGTCTCCTTGCTGTCTCTCTGGACACACTGGGGAGCTGCAGGGGCAAATCCCAGCGTGCCCTGTCCCATGGGATCCCATGTTGGGACTCAATGTCCCAGCCCGGGTGAGCACTGGTTGTGGCCCTGGGCTCAGCATGGCAGGCCTGGTGCTCACAGCATTGCAGACTTCAAGCTGGCCATGCACAGCTCCGTGTTTCTCCCAAAACTATCACTGCTGCAGCACCTGGAGTTCCCCAGTGCTGGGCTTTTTATCCCCACTGCATGGAGGATCACATGGCAGGGAAAAGGATGGAGCCCATGTGGCATCCAACCTGCCCTGATCCAGGCTGGGCACAGCCTGATGAAGGATGAGCACATCTCGCAGGGATATGGAAACCTCCCCTGAAAACCCAGTTCAGGCAGAGCCTGAGCTCTTTTGTGGCTCTGGGCAGGAAGATGCTCAGGATCTCCCAGAGAGGCTCAGCGGGCAGTAGGATTGTGCCTGCATCTCGCTCTGGACATGCCAGTGGCTCAAGTGACAGCTGTGGGAATGATTTATAATGCACCGAGAGGGGCCACAGTCCTGCAAGGCTCTTACATCAGGAGCAAAGAGCAGCCTGCAGGGTGGGGAAGGCTGGAGCTGTAGCACTGTGTGCTCATCCCTCACCTTCATGGGGAGCTGCCCCCAGACTTGCTATGTATCACTTTGATGGTTCTCCTGTTGGGTGTGTTTTGGAGCAGCTGTTATCTGTGGCTTTTTATGGTGATACTGTGGAAAGCAGCCATTTACCTGCTGTGATGAACTCAAAACTAATACTAACTCTTCATTCCCTTTGGTTTTATTTGGGGTTTTTTTAGTCTCTTTGTTTGATTGGTTTGCATGGGTTCGTTTGTTTCTAGGTTTTGTCTGTTTTGGTTTGAGTCTTTTGTTTGCTTTTTCATAAGACTCAGGTGAAGTTGGCATAGCCAAAGTCAAGAGAATGTACACCAGGCTTGACTTTCCAGAAATTACTTTTGGCTGGGTTTAACTGCATTCTCCAGGCTCAGGATGACCAGTCCATTTGCAGGATTTGCTCTGCAACATCAGCTTGCCCAGACTCTGCTCGGTGATTCAAAAATGGAAAAGACAATGGATATTGTGCCAAGCTTCCTTTCAAACAGCCAAAAGTGCAACGGCATGAGAGAAAAAAAGAAAAAAACAGAGACTATATTCACCAATTAGAGCAGAAGCAGTGTCCCACCATCTTGCCTTCCACTCCTTTTAATTTTGTACATTGAGAGGCAATCCTGGGCCTAAAGCTTCCGTCTCTCAGTTCCTGATGCCATTTGACTCCAGCCTGGACTCCCCCAGATCACACTGCCTGCTTTCCACGTGGGGCTGGGGATGCTCAGCCTGGAAAGAGGAGACCCTGGGGAGGCCTCACTGCAGCTCTGCAGGACTGCAAGGGTGCCACAAGAAAGATTGGGACAGGGTGTTCCACAGGGCCTGTGGCAACAGGACAAGGGGGGGACGGCTTTCAGCTGCAGGAGGCTGATTGAAGTTGGATCTGAGGAAGCTGCTCTCTTCCACTGAGGGTGCTGAGGCACTGGCCCAGGCTGTGGATGCTCCATCCTTGGGAACAGGGCTCTGAACACCATGGTCTGGGGGAACGTTGCTAAGCATGGAACCAAAGGCTCTCTAGCTCAGTGGTCATGTCACAATCCATGTCCCATCTGGAACTGACAGCAGCCAGCAAGCAGCACAACACAGCCGTTGGCCCTGGGCTCAGCACATGCTGCACGCTGCTCCTGCTGCTCCTGTCACCCTTCTTGTTCCTGCCCCCGAGACCTCATCTCATCAGTCTCAAAAGCTGCCTAAGGCCTGGATTGTGTCATCCATCCCTGCAGGATGCTCACATTTGTCCTGAGGAAGGTACGGTGCCATTCCATGGAGGTGGATCCCCCCAGCTGCCCGGGTGTGGGCTGGAGTTCTGGGGGGATGGGGTGGGACAGGGACCCCACTCTGAGGTTTTGCTACCTCTGCAGGCTGTTGCAGGTAGAGAAGACAAGATGGAGGTGGACAGACAGACTGATAGAGAGGAGAAGATGGAAGTGGAGGGAGAAAAGAGAGGAGAGGAAGAGATGGAGGTGGACACCATAATGGATACGGAGGAGGAGATGGAGGTGGATGGAGAACAGACTGGAGAGGAAGAGATGGAGGTTGATGAGGATGAGGAGATGGACGTGGAAATGGAAGAGTACACCCAGGAGATGGACATTGATGAGGAAGATGAAGAGGAGGCCATGGTCCTGGGATGAAGAGCGATGCCAGCAGCAGGACAGGCATGTGGTCCCCACAGGCACAGTGGGTTCCCTGCAGCCAGGCTGGGGCGGGATTGGGCTGGCTGGTCCCTGCTCAGGAACGTGGTACCCAGTGCCTTGGGTTCTGCTGGCCATGCCCAGCCGTTCCTGTTCTTGCTTTGGGCCACACAAGCCCCATGGCAGTGCCTGGGGCCCAGCCCCCAGACCCAGCCAGCCTCAGCTCTGGCAGCAGAGTCCCAGTGTGCCAGCCTGGGGACACACGGAAGAGCCCTCTGTGCCTGACTGGAGTGACCATGGCACCTGCTTTTCTTCCCGGACTGATGGAGATCCTGGACTGAAATGGCACCCTTTTGTACATAGTTTTTAGAGTTTGTTCTTGTTTTTGCCATATAGGTTTTAGGGCTTCGTTTTGTCTTCTGTAAATACATTTCAAATATTGTTGTTAGATATGTTCTTAGGTATATACATTCTATAAATTGTTGTTATTACAAATATTCTTACAAAAGTAAATGTGTTCTGTGTTTTCATTGCTGTTCTTATGTAAATAAACAACCTTGGGTTTTCACACCCCAGTTCTCTTTCCATTTCCTTCCGGCACAGGCAGTATTGGCCAAGTTGTGTTTTCCACTTGCTCCCGGTTCCCAGGGCTGGAGGTTCATGGGGGAGCTGGCACAGCCACCCCAGCAGTGGTTGTCCCACTCAGAGGGTTCCGCTGACAGAGGTCACTGTCTCCTTGCTGTCTCTCTGGACACACTGGGGAGCTGCAGGGGCAAATCCCAGCGTGCCCTGTCCCATGGGATCCCATGTTGGGACTCAATGTCCCAGCCCGGGTGAGCACTGGTTGTGGCCCTGGGCTCAGCATGGCAGGCCTGGTGCTCACAGCATTGCAGACTTCAAGCTGGCCATGCACAGCTCCGTGTTTCTCCCAAAACTATCACTGCTGCAGCACCTGGAGTTCCCCAGTGCTGGGCTTTTTATCCCCACTGCATGGAGGATCACATGGCAGGGCAAAGGATGGAGCCCATGTGGCATCCAACCTGCCCGATCCAGGCTGGGCACAGCCTGATGAAGGATGAGCACATCTCGCAGGGATATGGAAACCTCCCCTGAAAACCCAGTTCAGGCAGAGCCTGAGCTCTTTTGTGGCTCTGGGCAGGAAGATGCTCAGGATCTCCCAGAGAGGCTCAGCGGGCAGTAGGATTGTGCCTGCATCTCGCTCTGGACATGCCAGTGGCTCAAGTGACAGCTGTGGGAATGATTTATAATGCACCGAGAGGGGCCACAGTCCTGCAAGGCTCTTACATCAGGAGCAAAGAGCAGCCTGCAGGGTGGGGAAGGCTGGAGCTGTAGCACTGTGTGCTCATCCCTCACCTTCATGGGGAGCTGCCCCCAGACTTGCTATGTATCACTTTGATGGTTCTCCTGTTGGGTGTATTTTGGAGCAGCTGTTATCTGTGGCTTTTTATGGTGATCCTGTGGAAAGCAGCCATTTACCTGCTGTGATGAACTCAAAACTAATACTAACTCTTCATTCCCTTTGGTTTTATTTGGGGTTTTTTTAGTCTCTTTGTTTGATTGGTTTGCATGGGTTCGTTTGTTTCTAGGTTTTGTCTGTTTTGGTTTGAGTCTTTTGTTTGCTTTTTCATAAGACTCAGGTGAAGTTGGCATAGCCAAAGTCAAGAGAATGTACACCAGGCTTGACTTTCCAGAAATTACTTTTGGCTGGGTTTAACTGCATTCTCCAGGCTCAGGATGACCAGTCCATTTGCAGGATTTGCTCTGCAACATCAGCTTGCCCAGACTCTGCTCGGTGATTCAAAAATGGAAAAGACAATGGATATTGTGCCAAGCTTCCTTTCAAACAGCCAAAAGTGCAACGGCATGAGAGAAAAAAAGAAAAAAACAGAGACTATATTCACCAATTAGAGCAGAAGCAGTGTCCCACCATCTTGCCTTCCACTCCTTTTAATTTTGTACATTGAGAGGCAATCCTGGGCCTAAAGCTTCCATCTCTCAGTTCCTGATGCCATTTGACTCCAGCCTGGACTCCCCCAGATCACACTGCCTGCTTTCCACGTGGGGCTGGGGATGCTCAGCCTGGAAAGAGGAGACCCTGGGGAGGCCTCACTGCAGCTCTGCAGGACTGCAAGGGTGCCACAAGAAAGATTGGGACAGGGTGTTCCACAGGGCCTGTGGCAACAGGACAAGGGGGGGACGGCTTTCAGCTGCAGGAGGCTGATTGAAGTTGGATCTGAGGAAGCTGCTCTCTTCCACTGAGGGTGCTGAGGCACTGGCCCAGGCTGTGGATGCTCCATCCTTGGGAACAGGGCTCTGAACACCATGGTCTGGGGGAACGTTGCTAAGCATGGAACCAAAGGCTCTCTAGCTCAGTGGTCATGTCACAATCCATGTCCCATCTGGAACTGACAGCAGCCAGCAAGCAGCACAACACAGCCGTTGGCCCTGGGCTCAGCACATGCTGCACGCTGCTCCTGCTGCTCCTGTCACCCTTCTTGTTCCTGCCCCCGAGACCTCATCTCATCAGTCTCAAAAGCTGCCTAAGGCCTGGATTGTGTCATCCATCCCTGCAGGATGCTCACATTTGTCCTGAGGAAGGTACGGTGCCATTCCATGGAGGTGGATCCCCCCAGCTGCCCGGGTGTGGGCTGGAGTTCTGGGGGGATGGGGTGGGACAGGGACCCCACTCTGAGGTTTTGCTACCTCTGCAGGCTGTTGCAGGTAGAGAAGACAAGATGGAGGTGGACAGACAGACTGATAGAGAGGAGAAGATGGAAGTGGAGGGAGAAAAGAGAGGAGAGGAAGAGATGGAGGTGGACACCATAATGGATACGGAGGAGGAGATGGAGGTGGATGGAGAACAGACTGGAGAGGAAGAGATGGAGGTTGATGAGGATGAGGAGATGGACGTGGAAATGGAAGAGTACACCCAGGAGATGGACATTGATGAGGAAGATGAAGAGGAGGCCATGGTCCTGGGATGAAGAGCGATGCCAGCAGCAGGACAGGCATGTGGTCCCCACAGGCACAGTGGGTTCCCTGCAGCCAGGCTGGGGCGGGATTGGGCTGGCTGGTCCCTGCTCAGGAACGTGGTACCCAGTGCCTTGGGTTCTGCTGGCCATGCCCAGCCGTTCCTGTTCTTGCTTTGGGCCACACAAGCCCCATGGCAGTGCCTGGGGCCCAGCCCCCAGACCCAGCCAGCCTCAGCTCTGGCAGCAGAGTCCCAGTGTGCCAGCCTGGGGACACACGGAAGAGCCCTCTGTGCCTGACTGGAGTGACCATGGCACCTGCTTTTCTTCCCGGACTGATGGAGATCCTGGACTGAAATGGCACCCTTTTGTACATAGTTTTTAGAGTTTGTTCTTGTTTTTGGCATATAGGTTTTAGGGCTTCGTTTTGTCTTCTGTAAATACATTTCAAATATTGTTGTTAGATATGTTCTTAGGTATATACATTCTATAAATTGTTGTTATTACAAATATTCTTACAAAAGTAAATGTGTTCTGTGTTTTCATTGCTGTTCTTATGTAAATAAACAACCTTGGGTTTTCACACCCCAGTTCTCTTTCCATTTGCTTCCGGCACAGGCAGTATTGGCCAAGTTGTGTTTTCCACTTGCTCCCGGTTCCCAGGGCTGGAGGTTCATGGGGGAGCTGGCACAGCCACCCCAGCAGTGGTTGTCCCACTCAGAGGGTTCCGCTGACAGAGGTCACTGTCTCCTTGCTGTCTCTCTGGACACACTGGGGAGCTGCAGGGGCAAATCCCAGCGTGCCCTGTCCCATGGGATCCCATGTTGGGACTCAATGTCCCAGCCCGGGTGAGCACTGGTTGTGGCCCTGGGCTCAGCATGGCAGGCCTGGTGCTCACAGCATTGCAGACTTCAAGCTGGCCATGCACAGCTCCGTGTTTCTCCCAAAACTATCACTGCTGCAGCACCTGGAGTTCCCCAGTGCTGGGCTTTTTATCCCCACTGCATGGAGGATCACATGGCAGGGCAAAGGATGGAGCCCATGTGGCATCCAACCTGCCCGATCCAGGCTGGGCACAGCCTGATGAAGGATGAGCACATCTCGCAGGGATATGGAAACCTCCCCTGAAAACCCAGTTCAGGCAGAGCCTGAGCTCTTTTGTGGCTCTGGGCAGGAAGATGCTCAGGATCTCCCAGAGAGGCTCAGCGGGCAGTAGGATTGTGCCTGCATCTCGCTCTGGACATGCCAGTGGCTCAAGTGACAGCTGTGGGAATAATTTATAATGCACCGAGAGGGGCCACAGTCCTGCAAGGCTCTTACATCAGGAGCAAAGAGCAGCCTGCAGGGTGGGGAAGGCTGGAGCTGTAGCACTGTGTGCTCATCCCTCACCTTCATGGGGAGCTGCCCCCAGACTTGCTATGTATCACTTTGATGGTTCTCCTGTTGGGTGTATTTTGGAGCAGCTGTTATCTGTGGCTTTTTATGGTGATCCTGTGGAAAGCAGCCATTTACCTGCTGTGATGAACTCAAAACTAATACTAACTCTTCATTCCCTTTGGTTTTATTTGGGGTTTTTTTAGTCTCTTTGTTTGATTGGTTTGCATGGGTTCGTTTGTTTCTAGGTTTTGTCTGTTTTGGTTTGAGTCTTTTGTTTGCTTTTTCATAAGACTCAGGTGAAGTTGGCATAGCCAAAGTCAAGAGAATGTACACCAGGCTTGACTATCCAGAAATTACTTTTGGCTGGGTTTAACTGCATTCTCCAGGCTCAGGATGACCAGTCCATTTGCAGGATTTGCTCTGCAACATCAGCTTGCCCAGACTCTGCTCGGTGATTCAAAAATGGAAAAGACAATGGATATTGTGCCAAGCTTCCTTTCAAACAGCCAAAAGTGCAACGGCATGAGAGAAAAAAAGAAAAAAACAGAGACTATATTCACCAATTAGAGCAGAAGCAGTGTCCCACCATCTTGCCTTCCACTCCTTTTAATTTTGTACATTGAGAGGCAATCCTGGGCCTAAAGCTTCCGTCTCTCAGTTCCTGATGCCATTTGACTCCAGCCTGGACTCCCCCTGATCACACTGCCTGCTTTCCACGTGGGGCTGGGGATGCTCAGCCTGGAAAGAGGAGACCCTGGGGAGGCCTCACTGCAGCTCTGCAGGACTGCAAGGGTGCCACAAGAAAGATTGGGACAGGGTGTTCCACAGGGCCTGTGGCAACAGGACAAGGGGGGGACGGCTTTCAGCTGCAGGAGGCTGATTGAAGTTGGATCTGAGGAAGCTGCTCTCTTCCACTGAGGGTGCTGAGGCACTGGCCCAGGCTGTGGATGCTCCATCCTTGGGAACAGGGCTCTGAACACCATGGTCTGGGGGAACGTTGCTAAGCATGGAACCAAAGGCTCTCTAGCTCAGTGGTCATGTCACAATCCATGTCCCATCTGGAACTGCCAGCAGCCAGCAAGCAGCACAACACAGCCGTTGGCCCTGGGCTCAGCACATGCTGCACGCTGCTCCTGCTGCTCCTGTCACCCTTCTTGTTCCTGCCCGGAGGCCTCATCTCATCAGTCTCAAAAGCTGCCTAAGGCCTGGATTGTGTCATCCATCCCTGCAGGATGCTCACATTTGTCCTGAGGAAGGTACGGTGCCATTCCATGGAGGTGGATCCCCCCAGCTGCCCGGGTGTGGGCTGGAGTTCTGGGGGGATGGGGTGGGACAGGGACCCCACTCTGAGGTTTTGCTACCTCTGCAGGCTGTTGCAGGTAGAGAAGACAAGATGGAGGTGGACAGACAGACTGATAGAGAGGAGAAGATGGAAGTGGAGGGAGAAAAGAGAGGAGAGGAAGAGATGGAGGTGGACACCATAATGGATACGGAGGAGGAGATGGAGGTGGATGGAGAACAGACTGGAGAGGAAGAGATGGAGGTTGATGAGGATGAGGAGATGGACGTGGAAATGGAAGAGTACACCCAGGAGATGGACATTGATGAGGAAGATGAAGAGGAGGCCATGGTCCTGGGATGAAGAGCGATGCCAGCAGCAGGACAGGCATGTGGTCCCCACAGGCACAGTGGGTTCCCTGCAGCCAGGCTGGGGCGGGATTGGGCTGGCTGGTCCCTGCTCAGGAACGTGGTACCCAGTGCCTTGGGTTCTGCTGGCCATGCCCAGCCGTTCCTGTTCTTGCTTTGGGCCACACAAGCCCCATGGCAGTGCCTGGGGCCCAGCCCCCAGACCCAGCCAGCCTCAGCTCTGGCAGCAGAGTCCCAGTGTGCCAGCCTGGGGACACACGGAAGAGCCCTCTGTGCCTGACTGGAGTGACCATGGCACCTGCTTTTCTTCCCGGACTGATGGAGATCCTGGACTGAAATGGCACCCTTTTGTACATAGTTTTTAGAGTTTGTTCTTGTTTTTGCCATATAGGTTTTAGGGCTTCGTTTTGTCTTCTGTAAATACATTTCAAATATTGTTGTTAGATATGTTCTTAGGTATATACCTTCTATAAATTGTTGTTATTACAAATATTCTTACAAAAGTAAATGTGTTCTGTGTTTTCATTGCTGTTCTTATGTAAATAAACAACCTTGGGTTTTCACACCCCAGTTCTCTTTCCATTTCCTTCCGGCACAGGCAGTATTGGCCAAGTTGTGTTTTCCACTTGCTCCCGGTTCCCAGGGCTGGAGGTTCATGGGGGAGCTGGCACAGCCACCCCAGCAGTGGTTGTCCCACTCAGAGGGTTCCGCTGACAGAGGTCACTGTCTCCTTGCTGTCTCTCTGGACACACTGGGGAGCTGCAGGGGCAAATCCCAGCGTGCCCTGTCCCATGGGATCCCATGTTGGGACTCAATGTCCCAGCCCGGGTGAGCACTGGTTGTGGCCCTGGGCTCAGCATGGCAGGCCTGGTGCTCACAGCATTGCAGACTTCAAGCTGGCCATGCACAGCTCCGTGTTTCTCCCAAAAATATCACTGCTGCAGCACCTGGAGTTCCCCAGTGCTGGGCTTTTTATCCCCACTGCATGGAGGATCACATGGCAGGGCAAAGGATGGAGCCCATGTGGCATCCAACCTGCCCGATCCAGGCTGGGCACAGCCTGATGAAGGATGAGCACATCTCGCAGGGATATGGAAACCTCCCCTGAAAACCCAGTTCAGGCAGAGCCTGAGCTCTTTTGTGGCTCTGGGCAGGAAGATGCTCAGGATCTACCAGAGAGGCTCAGCGGGCAGTAGGATTGTGCCTGCATCTCGCTCTGGACATGCCAGTGGCTCAAGTGACAGCTGTGGGAATGATTTATAATGCACCGAGAGGGGCCACAGTCCTGCAAGGCTCTTACATCAGGAGCAAAGAGCAGCCTGCAGGGTGGGGAAGGCTGGAGCTGTAGCACTGTGTGCTCATCCCTCACCTTCATGGGGAGCTGCCCCCAGACTTGCTATGTATCACTTTGATGGTTCTCCTGTTGGGTGTATTTTGGAGCAGCTGTTATCTGTGGCTTTTTATGGTGATCCTGTGGAAAGCAGCCATTTACCTGCTGTGATGAACTCAAAACTAATACTAACTCTTCATTCCCTTTGGTTTTATTTGGGGTTTTTTTAGTCTCTTTGTTTGATTGGTTTGCATGGGTTCGTTTGTTTCTAGGTTTTGTCTGTTTTGGTTTGAGTCTTTTGTTTGCTTTTTCATAAGACTCAGGTGAAGTTGGCATAGCCAAAGTCAAGAGAATGTACACCAGGCTTGACTATCCAGAAATTACTTTTGGCTGGGTTTAACTGCATTCTCCAGGCTCAGGATGACCAGTCCATTTGCAGGATTTGCTCTGCAACATCAGCTTGCCCAGACTCTGTTCGGTGATTCACAAATGGAGAAGACAATGGATATTGTGCCAAGCTTCCTTTCAAACAGCCAAAAGTGCAACGGCATGAGAGAAAAAAAGAAAAAAACAGAGACTATATTCACCAATTAGAGCAGAAGCAGTGTCCCACCATCTTGCCCTCCACTCTTATTAATTTTGTACATTGAGAGGCAATCCTGGGCCTAAAGCTTCCTTCTCTCAGTTCCTGATGCCATTTGACTCCAGCCTGGACTCCCCCTGATCACACTGCCTGCTTTCCACGTGGGGCTGGGGATGCTCAGCCTGGAAAGAGGAGACCCTGGGGAGGCCTCACTGCAGCTCTGCAGGACTGCAAGGGTGCCACAAGAAAGATTGGGACAGGGTGTTCCACAGGGCCTGTGGCAACAGGACAAGGGGGGGACGGCTTTCAGCTCCAGGAGGCTGATTGAAGTTGGATCTGAGGAAGCTGCTCTCTTCCACTGAGGGTGCTGAGGCACTGGCCCAGGCTGTGGATGCTCCATCCTTGGGAACAGGGCTCTGAGCACCATGGTCTGGGGGAACGTTGCTAAGCATGGAACCAAAGGCTCTCTAGCTCAATGGTCATGTCACAATCCATGTCCCATCTGGAACTGACAGCAGCCAGCAAGCAGCACAACACAGCCGTTGGCCCTGGGCTCAGCACATGCTGCACGCTGCTCCTGCTGCTCCTGTCACCCTTCTTGTTCCTGCCCCCGAGACCTCATCTCATCAGTCTCAAAAGCTGCCTAAGGCCTGGATTGTGTCATCCATCCCTGCAGGATGCTCACATTTGTCCTGAGGAAGGTACGGTGCCATTCCATGGAGGTGGATCCCCCCAGCTGCCCGGGTGTGGGCTGGAGTTCTGGGGGGATGGGGTGGGACAGGGACCCCACTCTGAGGTTTTGCTACCTCTGCAGGCTGTTGCAGGTAGAGAAGACAAGATGGAGGTGGACAGACAGACTGATAGAGAGGAGAAGATGGAAGTGGAGGGAGAAAAGAGAGGAGAGGAAGAGATGGAGGTGGACACCATAATGGATACGGAGGAGGAGATGGAGGTGGATGGAGAACAGACTGGAGAGGAAGAGATGGAGGTTGATGAGGATGAGGAGATGGACGTGGAAATGGAAGAGTACACCCAGGAGATGGACATTGATGAGGAAGATGAAGAGGAGGCCATGGTCCTGGGATGAAGAGCGATGCCAGCAGCAGGACAGGCATGTGGTCCCCACAGGCACAGTGGGTTCCCTGCAGCCAGGCTGGGGCGGGATTGGGCTGGCTGGTCCCTGCTCAGGAACGTGGTACCCAGTGCCTTGGGTTCTGCTGGCCATGCCCAGCCGTTCCTGTTCTTGCTTTGGGCCACACAAGCCCCATGGCAGTGCCTGGGGCCCAGCCCCCAGACCCAGCCAGCCTCAGCTCTGGCAGCAGAGTCCCAGTGTGCCAGCCTGGGGACACACGGAAGAGCCCTCTGTGCCTGACTGGAGTGACCATGGCACCTGCTTTTCTTCCCGGACTGATGGAGATCCTGGACTGAAATGGCACCCTTTTGTACATAGTTTTTAGAGTTTGTTCTTGTTTTTGCCATATAGGTTTTAGGGCTTCGTTTTGTCTTCTGTAAATACATTTCAAATATTGTTGTTAGATATGTTCTTAGGTATATACCTTCTATAAATTGTTGTTATTACAAATATTCTTACAAAAGTAAATGTGTTCTGTGTTTTCATTGCTGTTCTTATGTAAATAAACAACCTTGGGTTTTCACACCCCAGTTCTCTTTCCATTTCCTTCCGGCACAGGCAATATTGGCCAAGTTGTGTTTTCCACTTGCTCCCGGTTCCCAGGGCTGGAGGTTCATGGGGGAGCTGGCACAGCCACCCCAGCAGTGGTTGTCCCACTCAGAGGGTTCCGCTGACAGAGGTCACTGTCTCCTTGCTGTCTCTCTGGACACACTGGGGAGCTGCAGGGGCAAATCCCAGCGTGCCCTGTCCCATGGGATCCCATGTTGGGACTCAATGTCCCAGCCCGGGTGAGCACTGGTTGTGGCCCTGGGCTCAGCATGGCAGGCCTGGTGCTCACAGCATTGCAGACTTCAAGCTGGCCATGCACAGCTCCGTGTTTCTCCCAAAACTATCACTGCTGCAGCACCTGGAGTTCCCCAGTGCTGGGCTTTTTATCCCCACTGCATGGAGGATCACATGCCAGGGAAAAGGATGGAGCCCATGTGGCATCCAACCTGCCCTGATCCAGGCTGGGCACAGCCTGATGAAGGATGAGCACATCTCGCAGGGATATGGAAACCTCCCCTGAAAACCCAGTTCAGGCAGAGCCTGAGCTCTTTTGTGGCTCTGGGCAGGAAGATGCTCAGGATCTCCCAGAGAGGCTCAGCGGGCAGTAGGATTGTGCCTGCATCTCGCTCTGGACATGCCAGTGGCTCAAGTGACAGCTGTGGGAATGATTTATAATGCACCGAGAGGGGCCACAGTCCTGCAAGGCTCTTACATCAGGAGCAAAGAGCAGCCTGCAGGGTGGGGAAGGCTGGAGCTGTAGCACTGTGTGCTCATCCCTCACCTTCATGGGGAGCTGCCCCCAGACTTGCTATGTATCACTTTGATGGTTCTCCTGTTGGGTGTATTTTGGAGCAGCTGTTATCTGTGGCTTTTTATGGTGATCCTGTGGAAAGCAGCCATTTACCTGCTGTGATGAACTCAAAACTAATACTAACTCTTCATTCCCTTTGGTTTTATTTGGGGTTTTTTTAGTCTCTTTGTTTGATTGGTTTGCATGGGTTCGTTTGTTTCTAGGTTTTGTCTGTTTTGGTTTGAGTCTTTTGTTTGCTTTTTCATAAGACTCAGGTGAAGTTGGCATAGCCAAAGTCAAGAGAATGTACACCAGGCTTGACTTTCCAGAAATTACTTTTGGCTGGGTTTAACTGCATTCTCCAGGCTCAGGATGACCAGTCCATTTGCAGGATTTGCTCTGCAACATCAGCTTGCCCAGACTCTGCTCGGTGATTCAAAAATGGAAAAGACAATGGATATTGTGCCAAGCTTCCTTTCAAACAGCCAAAAGTGCAACGGCATGAGAGAAAAAAAGAAAAAAACAGAGACTATATTCACCAATTAGAGCAGAAGCAGTGTCCCACCATCTTGCCTTCCACTCCTTTTAATTTTGTACATTGAGAGGCAATCCTGGGCCTAAAGCTTCCGTCTCTCAGTTCCTGATGCCATTTGACTCCAGCCTGGACTCCCCCAGATCACACTGCCTGCTTTCCACGTGGGGCTGGGGATGCTCAGCCTGGAAAGAGGAGACCCTGGGGAGGCCTCACTGCAGCTCTGCAGGACTGCAAGGGTGCCACAAGAAAGATTGGGACAGGGTGTTCCACAGGGCCTGTGGCAACAGGACAAGGGGGGGACGGCTTTCAGCTGCAGGAGGCTGATTGAAGTTGGATCTGAGGAAGCTGCTCTCTTCCACTGAGGGTGCTGAGGCACTGGCCCAGGCTGTGGATGCTCCATCCTTGGGAACAGGGCTCTGAACACCATGGTCTGGGGGAACGTTGCTAAGCATGGAACCAAAGGCTCTCTAGCTCAGTGGTCATGTCACAATCCATGTCCCATCTGGAACTGACAGCAGCCAGCAAGCAGCACAACACAGCCGTTGGCCCTGGGCTCAGCACATGCTGCACGCTGCTCCTGCTGCTCCTGTCACCCTTCTTGTTCCTGCCCCCGAGACCTCATCTCATCAGTCTCAAAAGCTGCCTAAGGCCTGGATTGTGTCATCCATCCCTGCAGGATGCTCACATTTGTCCTGAGGAAGGTACGGTGCCATTCCATGGAGGTGGATCCCCCCAGCTGCCCGGGTGTGGGCTGGAGTTCTGGGGGGATGGGGTGGGACAGGGACCCCACTCTGAGGTTTTGCTACCTCTGCAGGCTGTTGCAGGTAGAGAAGACAAGATGGAGGTGGACAGACAGACTGATAGAGAGGAGAAGATGGAAGTGGAGGGAGAAAAGAGAGGAGAGGAAGAGATGGAGGTGGACACCATAATGGATACGGAGGAGGAGATGGAGGTGGATGGAGAACAGACTGGAGAGGAAGAGATGGAGGTTGATGAGGATGAGGAGATGGACGTGGAAATGGAAGAGTACACCCAGGAGATGGACATTGATGAGGAAGATGAAGAGGAGGCCATGGTCCTGGGATGAAGAGCGATGCCAGCAGCAGGACAGGCATGTGGTCCCCACAGGCACAGTGGGTTCCCTGCAGCCAGGCTGGGGCGGGATTGGGCTGGCTGGTCCCTGCTCAGGAACGTGGTACCCAGTGCCTTGGGTTCTGCTGGCCATGCCCAGCCGTTCCTGTTCTTGCTTTGGGCCACACAAGCCCCATGGCAGTGCCTGGGGCCCAGCCCCCAGACCCAGCCAGCCTCAGCTCTGGCAGCAGAGTCCCAGTGTGCCAGCCTGGGGACACACGGAAGAGCCCTCTGTGCCTGACTGGAGTGACCATGGCACCTGCTTTTCTTCCCGGACTGATGGAGATCCTGGACTGAAATGGCACCCTTTTGTACATAGTTTTTAGAGTTTGTTCTTGTTTTTGCCATATAGGTTTTAGGGCTTCGTTTTGTCTTCTGTAAATACATTTCAAATATTGTTGTTAGATATGTTCTTAGGTATATACCTTCTATAAATTGTTGTTATTACAAATATTCTTACAAAAGTAAATGTGTTCTGTGTTTTCATTGCTGTTCTTATGTAAATAAACAACCTTGGGTTTTCACACCCCAGTTCTCTTTCCATTTCCTTCCGGCACAGGCAGTATTGGCCAAGTTGTGTTTTCCACTTGCTCCCGGTTCCCAGGGCTGGAGGTTCATGGGGGAGCTGGCACAGCCACCCCAGCAGTGGTTGTCCCACTCAGAGGGTTCCGCTGACAGAGGTCACTGTCTCCTTGCTGTCTCTCTGGACACACTGGGGAGCTGCAGGGGCAAATCCCAGCGTGCCCTGTCCCATGGGATCCCATGTTGGGACTCAATGTCCCAGCCCGGGTGAGCACTGGTTGTGGCCCTGGGCTCAGCATGGCAGGCCTGGTGCTCACAGCATTGCAGACTTCAAGCTGGCCATGCACAGCTCCGTGTTTCTCCCAAAACTATCACTGCTGCAGCACCTGGAGTTCCCCAGTGCTGGGCTTTTTATCCCCACTGCATGGAGGATCACATGGCAGGGCAAAGGATGGAGCCCATGTGGCATCCAACCTGCCCGATCCAGGCTGGGCACAGCCTGATGAAGGATGAGCACATCTCGCAGGGATATGGAAACCTCCCCTGAAAACCCAGTTCAGGCAGAGCCTGAGCTCTTTTGTGGCTCTGGGCAGGAAGATGCTCAGGATCTCCCAGAGAGGCTCAGCGGGCAGTAGGATTGTGCCTGCATCTCGCTCTGGACATGCCAGTGGCTCAAGTGACAGCTGTGGGAATGATTTATAATGCACCGAGAGGGGCCACAGTCCTGCAAGGCTCTTACATCAGGAGCAAAGAGCAGCCTGCAGGGTGGGGAAGGCTGGAGCTGTAGCACTGTGTGCTCATCCCTCACCTTCATGGGGAGCTGCCCCCAGACTTGCTATGTATCACTTTGATGGTTCTCCTGTTGGGTGTATTTTGGAGCAGCTGTTATCTGTGGCTTTTTATGGTGATCCTGTGGAAAGCAGCCATTTACCTGCTGTGATGAACTCAAAACTAATACTAACTCTTCATTCCCTTTGGTTTTATTTGGGGTTTTTTTAGTCTCTTTGTTTGATTGGTTTGCATGGGTTCGTTTGTTTCTAGGTTTTGTCTGTTTTGGTTTGAGCCTTTGTTTGCTTTTTCATAAGACTCAGGTGAAGTTGGCATAGCCAAAGTCAAGAGAATGTACACCAGGCTTGACTATCCAGAAATTACTTTTGGCTGGGTTTAACTGCATTCTCCAGGCTCAGGATGACCAGTCCATTTGCAGGATTTGCTCTGCAACATCAGCTTGCCCAGACTCTGCTCGGTGATTCAAAAATGGAAAAGACAATGGATATTGTGCCAAGCTTCCTTTCAAACAGCCAAAAGTGCAACGGCATGAGAGAAAAAAAGAAAAAAACAGAGACTATATTCACCAATTAGAGCAGAAGCAGTGTCCCACCATCTTGCCTTCCACTCCTTTTAATTTTGTACATTGAGAGGCAATCCTGGGCCTAAAGCTTCCGTCTCTCAGTTCCTGATGCCATTTGACTCCAGCCTGGACTCCCCCTGATCACACTGCCTGCTTTCCACGTGGGGCTGGGGATGCTCAGCCTGGAAAGAGGAGACCCTGGGGAGGCCTCACTGCAGCTCTGCAGGACTGCAAGGGTGCCACAAGAAAGATTGGGACAGGGTGTTCCACAGGGCCTGTGGCAACAGGACAAGGGGGGGACGGCTTTCAGCTCCAGGAGGCTGATTGAAGTTGGATCTGAGGAAGCTGCTCTCTTCCACTGAGGGTGCTGAGGCACTGGCCCAGGCTGTGGATGCTCCATCCTTGGGAACAGGGCTCTGAACACCATGGTCTGGGGGAACGTTGCTAAGCATGGAACCAAAGGCTCTCTAGCTCAGTGGTCATGTCACAATCCATGTCCCATCTGGAACTGCCAGCAGCCAGCAAGCAGCACAACACAGCCGTTGGCCCTGGGCTCAGCACATGCTGCACGCTGCTCCTGCTGCTCCTGTCACCCTTCTTGTTCCTGCCCGGAGGCCTCATCTCATCAGTCTCAAAAGCTGCCTAAGGCCTGGATTGTGTCATCCATCCCTGCAGGATGCTCACATTTGTCCTGAGGAAGGTACGGTGCCATTCCATGGAGGTGGATCCCCCCAGCTGCCCGGGTGTGGGCTGGAGTTCTGGGGGGATGGGGTGGGACAGGGACCCCACTCTGAGGTTTTGCTACCTCTGCAGGCTGTTGCAGGTAGAGAAGACAAGATGGAGGTGGACAGACAGACTGATAGAGAGGAGAAGATGGAAGTGGAGGGAGAAAAGAGAGGAGAGGAAGAGATGGAGGTGGACACCATAATGGATACGGAGGAGGAGATGGAGGTGGATGGAGAACAGACTGGAGAGGAAGAGATGGAGGTTGATGAGGATGAGGAGATGGACGTGGAAATGGAAGAGTACACCCAGGAGATGGACATTGATGAGGAAGATGAAGAGGAGGCCATGGTCCTGGGATGAAGAGCGATGCCAGCAGCAGGACAGGCATGTGGTCCCCACAGGCACAGTGGGTTCCCTGCAGCCAGGCTGGGGCGGGATTGGGCTGGCTGGTCCCTGCTCAGGAACGTGGTACCCAGTGCCTTGGGTTCTGCTGGCCATGCCCAGCCGTTCCTGTTCTTGCTTTGGGCCACACAAGCCCCATGGCAGTGCCTGGGGCCCAGCCCCCAGACCCAGCCAGCCTCAGCTCTGGCAGCAGAGTCCCAGTGTGCCAGCCTGGGGACACACGGAAGAGCCCTCTGTGCCTGACTGGAGTGACCATGGCACCTGCTTTTCTTCCCGGACTGATGGAGATCCTGGACTGAAATGGCACCCTTTTGTACATAGTTTTTAGAGTTTGTTCTTCTTTTTGCCATATAGGTTTTAGGGCTTCGTTTTGTCTTCTGTAAATACATTTCAAATATTGTTGTTAGATATGTTCTTAGGTATATACCTTCTATAAATTGTTGTTATTACAAATATTCTTACAAAAGTAAATGTGTTCTGTGTTTTCATTGCTGTTCTTATGTAAATAAACAACCTTGGGTTTTCACACCCCAGTTCTCTTTCCATTTCCTTCCGGCACAGGCAGTATTGGCCAAGTTGTGTTTTCCACTTGCTCCCGGTTCCCAGGGCTGGAGGTTCATGGGGGAGCTGGCACAGCCACCCCAGCAGTGGTTGTCCCACTCAGAGGGTTCCGCTGACAGAGGTCACTGTCTCCTTGCTGTCTCTCTGGACACACTGGGGAGCTGCAGGGGCAAATCCCAGCGTGCCCTGTCCCATGGGATCCCATGTTGGGACTCAATGTCCCAGCCCGGGTGAGCACTGGTTGTGGCCCTGGGCTCAGCATGGCAGGCCTGGTGCTCACAGCATTGCAGACTTCAAGCTGGCCATGCACAGCTCCATGTTTCTCCCAAAAATATCACTGCTGCAGCACCTGGAGTTCCCCAGTGCTGGGCTTTTTATCCCCACTGCATGGAGGATCACATGGCAGGGCAAAGGATGGAGCCCATGTGGCATCCAACCTGCCCGATCCAGGCTGGGCACAGCCTGATGAAGGATGAGCACATCTCGCAGGGATATGGAAACCTCCCCTGAAAACCCAGTTCAGGCAGAGCCTGAGCTCTTTTGTGGCTCTGGGCAGGAAGATGCTCAGGATCTCCCAGAGAGGCTCAGCGGGCAGTAGGATTGTGCCTGCATCTCGCTCTGGACATGCCAGTGGCTCAAGTGACAGCTGTGGGAATGATTTATAATGCACCGAGAGGGGCCACAGTCCTGCAAGGCTCTTACATCAGGAGCAAAGAGCAGCCTGCAGGGTGGGGAAGGCTGGAGCTGTAGCACTGTGTGCTCATCCCTCACCTTCATGGGGAGCTGCCCCCAGACTTGCTATGTATCACTTTGATGGTTCTCCTGTTGGGTGTATTTTGGAGCAGCTGTTATCTGTGGCTTTTTATGGTGATCCTGTGGAAAGCAGCCATTTACCTGCTGTGATGAACTCAAAACTAATACTAACTCTTCATTCCCTTTGGTTTTATTTGGGGTTTTTTTAGTCTCTTTGTTTGATTGGTTTGCATGGGTTCGTTTGTTTCTAGGTTTTGTCTGTTTTGGTTTGAGTCTTTTGTTTGCTTTTTCATAAGACTCAGGTGAAGTTGGCATAGCCAAAGTCAAGAGAATGTACACCAGGCTTGACTATCCAGAAATTACTTTTGGCTGGGTTTAACTGCATTCTCCAGGCTCAGGATGACCAGTCCATTTGCAGGATTTGCTCTGCAACATCAGCTTGCCCAGACTCTGTTCGGTGATTCACAAATGGAGAAGACAATGGATATTGTGCCAAGCTTCCTTTCAAACAGCCAAAAGTGCAACGGCATGAGAGAAAAAAAGAAAAAAACAGAGACTATATTCACCAATTAGAGCAGAAGCAGTGTCCCACCATCTTGCCCTCCACTCTTATTAATTTTGTACATTGAGAGGCAATCCTGGGCCTAAAGCTTCCTTCTCTCAGTTCCTGATGCCATTTGACTCCAGCCTGGACTCCCCCTGATCACACTGCCTGCTTTCCACGTGGGGCTGGGGATGCTCAGCCTGGAAAGAGGAGACCCTGGGGAGGCCTCACTGCAGCTCTGCAGGACTGCAAGGGTGCCACAAGAAAGATTGGGACAGGGTGTTCCACAGGGCCTGTGGCAACAGGACAAGGGGGGGACGGCTTTCAGCTCCAGGAGGCTGATTGAAGTTGGATCTGAGGAAGCTGCTCTCTTCCACTGAGGGTGCTGAGGCACTGGCCCAGGCTGTGGATGCTCCATCCTTGGGAACAGGGCTCTGAGCACCATGGTCTGGGGGAACGTTGCTAAGCATGGAACCAAAGGCTCTCTAGCTCAATGGTCATGTCACAATCCATGTCCCATCTGGAACTGACAGCAGCCAGCAAGCAGCACAACACAGCCGTTGGCCCTGGGCTCAGCACATGCTGCACGCTGCTCCTGCTGCTCCTGTCACCCTTCTTGTTCCTGCCCCCGAGACCTCATCTCATCAGTCTCAAAAGCTGCCTAAGGCCTGGATTGTGTCATCCATCCCTGCAGGATGCTCACATTTGTCCTGAGGAAGGTACGGTGCCATTCCATGGAGGTGGATCCCCCCAGCTGCCCGGGTGTGGGCTGGAGTTCTGGGGGGATGGGGTGGGACAGGGACCCCACTCTGAGGTTTTGCTACCTCTACAGGCTGTTGCAGGTAGAGAAGACAAGATGGAGGTGGACAGACAGACTGATAGAGAGGAGAAGATGGAAGTGGAGGGAGAAAAGAGAGGAGAGGAAGAGATGGAGGTGGACACCATAATGGATACGGAGGAGGAGATGGAGGTGGATGGAGAACAGACTGGAGAGGAAGAGATGGAGGTTGATGAGGATGAGGAGATGGACGTGGAAATGGAAGAGTACACCGAGGAGATGGACATTGATGAGGAAGATGAAGAGGAGGCCATGGTCCTGGGATGAAGAGCGATGCCAGCAGCAGGACAGGCATGTGGTCCCCACAGGCACAGTGGGTTCCCTGCAGCCAGGCTGGGGCGGGATTGGGCTGGCTGGTCCCTGCTCAGGAACGTGGTACCCAGTGCCTTGGGTTCTGCTGGCCATGCCCAGCCTGTCCTGTTCTTGCTTTGGGCCACACAAGCCCCATGGCAGTGCCTGGGGCCCAGCCCCCAGACCCAGCCAGCCTCAGCTCTGGCAGCAGAGTCCCAGTGTGCCAGCCTGGGGACACACGGAAGAGCCCTCTGTGCCTGACTGGAGTGACCATGGCACCTGCTTTTCTTCCCGGACTGATGGAGATCCTGGACTGAAATGGCACCCTTTTGTACATAGTTTTTAGAGTTTGTTCTTGTTTTTGCCATATAGGTTTTAGGGCTTCGTTTTGTCTTCTGTAAATACATTTCAAATATTGTTGTTAGATATGTTCTTAGGTATATACCTTCTATAAATTGTTGTTATTACAAATATTCTTACAAAAGTAAATGTGTTCTGTGTTTTCATTGCTGTTCTTATGTAAATAAACAACCTTGGGTTTTCACACCCCAGTTCTCTTTCCATTTCCTTCCGGCACAGGCAATATTGGCCAAGTTGTGTTTTCCACTTGCTCCCGGTTCCCAGGGCTGGAGGTTCATGGGGGAGCTGGCACAGCCACCCCAGCAGTGGTTGTCCCACTCAGAGGGTTCCGCTGACAGAGGTCACTGTCTCCTTGCTGTCTCTCTGGACACACTGGGGAGCTGCAGGGGCAAATCCCAGCGTGCCCTGTCCCATGGGATCCCATGTTGGGACTCAATGTCCCAGCCCGGGTGAGCACTGGTTGTGGCCCTGGGCTCAGCATGGCAGGCCTGGTGCTCACAGCATTGCAGACTTCAAGCTGGCCATGCACAGCTCCGTGTTTCTCCCAAAACTATCACTGCTGCAGCACCTGGAGTTCCCCAGTGCTGGGCTTTTTATCCCCACTGCATGGAGGATCACATGGCAGGGAAAAGGATGGAGCCCATGTGGCATCCAACCTGCCCTGATCCAGGCTGGGCACAGCCTGATGAAGGATGAGCACATCTCGCAGGGATATGGAAACCTCCCCTGAAAACCCAGTTCAGGCAGAGCCTGAGCTCTTTTGTGGCTCTGGGCAGGAAGATGCTCAGGATCTCCCAGAGAGGCTCAGCGGGCAGTAGGATTGTGCCTGCATCTCGCTCTGGACATGCCAGTGGCTCAAGTGACAGCTGTGGGAATGATTTATAATGCACCGAGAGGGGCCACAGTCCTGCAAGGCTCTTACATCAGGAGCAAAGAGCAGCCTGCAGGGTGGGGAAGGCTGGAGCTGTAGCACTGTGTGCTCATCCCTCACCTTCATGGGGAGCTGCCCCCAGACTTGCTATGTATCACTTTGATGGTTCTCCTGTTGGGTGTATTTTGGAGCAGCTGTTATCTGTGGCTTTTTATGGTGATCCTGTGGAAAGCAGCCATTTACCTGCTGTGATGAACTCAAAACTAATACTAACTCTTCATTCCCTTTGGTTTTATTTGGGGTTTTTTTAGTCTCTTTGTTTGATTGGTTTGCATGGGTTCGTTTGTTTCTAGGTTTTGTCTGTTTTGGTTTGAGTCTTTTGTTTGCTTTTTCATAAGACTCAGGTGAAGTTGGCATAGCCAAAGTCAAGAGAATGTACACCAGGCTTGACTTTCCAGAAATTACTTTTGGCTGGGTTTAACTGCATTCTCCAGGCTCAGGATGACCAGTCCATTTGCAGGATTTGCTCTGCAACATCAGCTTGCCCAGACTCTGCTCGGTGATTCAAAAATGGAAAAGGCAATGGATATTGTGCCAAGCTTCCTTTCAAACAGCCAAAAGTGCAACGGCATGAGAGAAAAAAAGAAAAAAACAGAGACTATATTCACCAATTAGAGCAGAAGCAGTGTCCCACCATCTTGCCTTCCACTCCTTTTAATTTTGTACATTGAGAGGCAATCCTGGGCCTAAAGCTTCCGTCTCTCAGTTCCTGATGCCATTTGACTCCAGCCTGGACTCCCCCAGATCACACTGCCTGCTTTCCACGTGGGGCTGGGGATGCTCAGCCTGGAAAGAGGAGACCCTGGGGAGGCCTCACTGCAGCTCTGCAGGACTGCAAGGGTGCCACAAGAAAGATTGGGACAGGGTGTTCCACAGGGCCTGTGGCAACAGGACAAGGGGGGGACGGCTTTCAGCTGCAGGAGGCTGATTGAAGTTGGATCTGAGGAAGCTGCTCTCTTCCACTGAGGGTGCTGAGGCACTGGCCCAGGCTGTGGATGCTCCATCCTTGGGAACAGGGCTCTGAACACCATGGTCTGGGGGAACGTTGCTAAGCATGGAACCAAAGGCTCTCTAGCTCAGTGGTCATGTCACAATCCATGTCCCATCTGGAACTGACAGCAGCCAGCAAGCAGCACAACACAGCCGTTGGCCCTGGGCTCAGCACATGCTGCACGCTGCTCCTGCTGCTCCTGTCACCCTTCTTGTTCCTGCCCCCGAGACCTCATCTCATCAGTCTCAAAAGCTGCCTAAGGCCTGGATTGTGTCATCCATCCCTGCAGGATGCTCACATTTGTCCTGAGGAAGGTACGGTGCCATTCCATGGAGGTGGATCCCCCCAGCTGCCCGGGTGTGGGCTGGAGTTCTGGGGGGATGGGGTGGGACAGGGACCCCACTCTGAGGTTTTGCTACCTCTGCAGGCTGTTGCAGGTAGAGAAGACAAGATGGAGGTGGACAGACAGACTGATAGAGAGGAGAAGATGGAGGTGGATGGAGAACAGACTGGAGAGGAAGAGATGGAGGTTGATGAGGATGAGGAGATGGACGTGGAAATGGAAGAGTACACCCAGGAGATGGACATTGATGAGGAAGATGAAGAGGAGGCCATGGTCCTGGGATGAAGAGCGATGCCAGCAGCAGGACAGGCATGTGGTCCCCACAGGCACAGTGGGTTCCCTGCAGCCAGGCTGGGGCGGGATTGGGCTGGCTGGTCCCTGCTCAGGAACGTGGTACCCAGTGCCTTGGGTTCTGCTGGCCATGCCCAGCCGTTCCTGTTCTTGCTTTGGGCCACACAAGCCCCATGGCAGTGCCTGGGGCCCAGCCCCCAGACCCAGCCAGCCTCAGCTCTGGCAGCAGAGTCCCAGTGTGCCAGCCTGGGGACACACGGAAGAGCCCTCTGTGCCTGACTGGAGTGACCATGGCACCTGCTTTTCTTCCCGGACTGATGGAGATCCTGGACTGAAATGGCACCCTTTTGTACATAGTTTTTAGAGTTTGTTCTTGTTTTTGCCATATAGGTTTTAGGGCTTCGTTTTGTCTTCTGTAAATACATTTCAAATATTGTTGTTAGATATGTTCTTAGGTATATACCTTCTATAAATTGTTGTTATTACAAATATTCTTACAAAAGTAAATGTGTTCTGTGTTTTCATTGCTGTTCTTATGTAAATAAACAACCTTGGGTTTTCACACCCCAGTTCTCTTTCCATTTCCTTCCGGCACAGGCAGTATTGGCCAAGTTGTGTTTTCCACTTGCTCCCGGTTCCCAGGGCTGGAGGTTCATGGGGGAGCTGGCACAGCCACCCCAGCAGTGGTTGTCCCACTCAGAGGGTTCCGCTGACAGAGGTCACTGTCTCCTTGCTGTCTCTCTGGACACACTGGGGAGCTGCAGGGGCAAATCCCAGCGTGCCCTGTCCCATGGGATCCCATGTTGGGACTCAATGTCCCAGCCCGGGTGAGCACTGGTTGTGGCCCTGGGCTCAGCATGGCAGGCCTGGTGCTCACAGCATTGCAGACTTCAAGCTGGCCATGCACAGCTCCGTGTTTCTCCCAAAAATATCACTGCTGCAGCACCTGGAGTTCCCCAGTGCTGGGCTTTTTATCCCCACTGCATGGAGGATCACATGGCAGGGCAAAGGATGGAGCCCATGTGGCATCCAACCTGCCCGATCCAGGCTGGGCACAGCCTGATGAAGGATGAGCACATCTCGCAGGGATATGGAAACCTCCCCTGAAAACCCAGTTCAGGCAGAGCCTGAGCTCTTTTGTGGCTCTGGGCAGGAAGATGCTCAGGATCTCCCAGAGAGGCTCAGCGGGCAGTAGGATTGTGCCTGCATCTCGCTCTGGACATGCCAGTGGCTCAAGTGACAGCTGTGGGAATGATTTATAATGCACCGAGAGGGGCCACAGTCCTGCAAGGCTCTTACATCAGGAGCAAAGAGCAGCCTGCAGGGTGGGGAAGGCTGGAGCTGTAGCACTGTGTGCTCATCCCTCACCTTCATGGGGAGCTGCCCCCAGACTTGCTATGTATCACTTTGATGGTTCTCCTGTTGGGTGTATTTTGGAGCAGCTGTTATCTGTGGCTTTTTATGGTGATCCTGTGGAAAGCAGCCATTTACCTGCTGTGATGAACTCAAAACTAATACTAACTCTTCATTCCCTTTGGTTTTATTTGGGGTTTTTTTAGTCTCTTTGTTTGATTGGTTTGCATGGGTTCGTTTGTTTCTAGGTTTTGTCTGTTTTGGTTTGAGTCTTTTGTTTGCTTTTTCATAAGACTCAGGTGAAGTTGGCATAGCCAAAGTCAAGAGAATGTACACCAGGCTTGACTATCCAGAAATTACTTTTGGCTGGGTTTAACTGCATTCTCCAGGCTCAGGATGACCAGTCCATTTGCAGGATTTGCTCTGCAACATCAGCTTGCCCAGACTCTGTTCGGTGATTCACAAATGGAGAAGACAATGGATATTGTGCCAAGCTTCCTTTCAAACAGCCAAAAGTGCAACGGCATGAGAGAAAAAAAGAAAAAAACAGAGACTATATTCACCAATTAGAGCAGAAGCAGTGTCCCACCATCTTGCCCTCCACTCTTATTAATTTTGTACATTGAGAGGCAATCCTGGGCCTAAAGCTTCCTTCTCTCAGTTCCTGATGCCATTTGACTCCAGCCTGGACTCCCCCTGATCACACTGCCTGCTTTCCACGTGGGGCTGGGGATGCTCAGCCTGGAAAGAGGAGACCCTGGGGAGGCCTCACTGCAGCTCTGCAGGACTGCAAGGGTGCCACAAGAAAGATTGGGACAGGGTGTTCCACAGGGCCTGTGGCAACAGGACAAGGGGGGGACGGCTTTCAGCTCCAGGAGGCTGATTGAAGTTGGATCTGAGGAAGCTGCTCTCTTCCACTGAGGGTGCTGAGGCACTGGCCCAGGCTGTGGATGCTCCATCCTTGGGAACAGGGCTCTGAGCACCATGGTCTGGGGGAACGTTGCTAAGCATGGAACCAAAGGCTCTCTAGCTCAATGGTCATGTCACAATCCATGTCCCATCTGGAACTGACAGCAGCCAGCAAGCAGCACAACACAGCCGTTGGCCCTGGGCTCAGCACATGCTGCACGCTGCTCCTGCTGCTCCTGTCACCCTTCTTGTTCCTGCCCCCGAGACCTCATCTCATCAGTCTCAAAAGCTGCCTAAGGCCTGGATTGTGTCATCCATCCCTGCAGGATGCTCACATTTGTCCTGAGGAAGGTACGGTGCCATTCCATGGAGGTGGATCCCCCCAGCTGCCCGGGTGTGGGCTGGAGTTCTGGGGGGATGGGGTGGGACAGGGACCCCACTCTGAGGTTTTGCTACCTCTGCAGGCTGTTGCAGGTAGAGAAGACAAGATGGAGGTGGACAGACAGACTGATAGAGAGGAGAAGATGGAAGTGGAGGGAGAAAAGAGAGGAGAGGAAGAGATGGAGGTGGACACCATAATGGATACGGAGGAGGAGATGGAGGTGGATGGAGAACAGACTGGAGAGGAAGAGATGGAGGTTGATGAGGATGAGGAGATGGACGTGGAAATGGAAGAGTACACCCAGGAGATGGACATTGATGAGGAAGATGAAGAGGAGGCCATGGTCCTGGGATGAAGAGCGATGCCAGCAGCAGGACAGGCATGTGGTCCCCACAGGCACAGTGGGTTCCCTGCAGCCAGGCTGGGGCGGGATTGGGCTGGCTGGTCCCTGCTCAGGAACGTGGTACCCAGTGCCTTGGGTTCTGCTGGCCATGCCCAGCCTGTCCTGTTCTTGCTTTGGGCCACACAAGCCCCATGGCAGTGCCTGGGGCCCAGCCCCCAGACCCAGCCAGCCTCAGCTCTGGCAGCAGAGTCCCAGTGTGCCAGCCTGGGGACACACGGAAGAGCCCTCTGTGCCTGACTGGAGTGACCATGGCACCTGCTTTTCTTCCCGGACTGATGGAGATCCTGGACTGAAATGGCACCCTTTTGTACATAGTTTTTAGAGTTTGTTCTTGTTTTTGCCATATAGGTTTTAGGGCTTCGTTTTGTCTTCTGTAAATACATTTCAAATATTGTTGTTAGATATGTTCTTAGGTATATACCTTCTATAAATTGTTGTTATTACAAATATTCTTACAAAAGTAAATGTGTTCTGTGTTTTCATTGCTGTTCTTATGTAAATAAACAACCTTGGGTTTTCACACCCCAGTTCTCTTTCCATTTCCTTCCGGCACAGGCAATATTGGCCAAGTTGTGTTTTCCACTTGCTCCCGGTTCCCAGGGCTGGAGGTTCATGGGGGAGCTGGCACAGCCACCCCAGCAGTGGTTGTCCCACTCAGAGGGTTCCGCTGACAGAGGTCACTGTCTCCTTGCTGTCTCTCTGGACACACTGGGGAGCTGCAGGGGCAAATCCCAGCGTGCCCTGTCCCATGGGATCCCATGTTGGGACTCAATGTCCCAGCCCGGGTGAGCACTGGTTGTGGCCCTGGGCTCAGCATGGCAGGCCTGGTGCTCACAGCATTGCAGACTTCAAGCTGGCCATGCACAGCTCCGTGTTTCTCCCAAAACTATCACTGCTGCAGCACCTGGAGTTCCCCAGTGCTGGGCTTTTTATCCCCACTGCATGGAGGATCACATGGCAGGGAAAAGGATGGAGCCCATGTGGCATCCAACCTGCCCTGATCCAGGCTGGGCACAGCCTGATGAAGGATGAGCACATCTCGCAGGGATATGGAAACCTCCCCTGAAAACCCAGTTCAGGCAGAGCCTGAGCTCTTTTGTGGCTCTGGGCAGGAAGATGCTCAGGATCTCCCAGAGAGGCTCAGCGGGCAGTAGGATTGTGCCTGCATCTCGCTCTGGACATGCCAGTGGCTCAAGTGACAGCTGTGGGAATGATTTATAATGCACCGAGAGGGGCCACAGTCCTGCAAGGCTCTTACATCAGGAGCAAAGAGCAGCCTGCAGGGTGGGGAAGGCTGGAGCTGTAGCACTGTGTGCTCATCCCTCACCTTCATGGGGAGCTGCCCCCAGACTTGCTATGTATCACTTTGATGGTTCTCCTGTTGGGTGTATTTTGGAGCAGCTGTTATCTGTGGCTTTTTATGGTGATCCTGTGGAAAGCAGCCATTTACCTGCTGTGATGAACTCAAAACTAATACTAACTCTTCATTCCCTTTGGTTTTATTTGGGGTTTTTTTAGTCTCTTTGTTTGATTGGTTTGCATGGGTTCGTTTGTTTCTAGGTTTTGTCTGTTTTGGTTTGAGTCTTTTGTTTGCTTTTTCATAAGACTCAGGTGAAGTTGGCATAGCCAAAGTCAAGAGAATGTACACCAGGCTTGACTTTCCAGAAATTACTTTTGGCTGGGTTTAACTGCATTCTCCAGGCTCAGGATGACCAGTCCATTTGCAGGATTTGCTCTGCAACATCAGCTTGCCCAGACTCTGCTCGGTGATTCAAAAATGGAAAAGACAATGGATATTGTGCCAAGCTTCCTTTCAAACAGCCAAAAGTGCAACGGCATGAGAGAAAAAAAGAAAAAAACAGAGACTATATTCACCAATTAGAGCAGAAGCAGTGTCCCACCATCTTGCCTTCCACTCCTTTTAATTTTGTACATTGAGAGGCAATCCTGGGCCTAAAGCTTCCGTCTCTCAGTTCCTGATGCCATTTGACTCCAGCCTGGACTCCCCCAGATCACACTGCCTGCTTTCCACGTGGGGCTGGGGATGCTCAGCCTGGAAAGAGGAGACCCTGGGGAGGCCTCACTGCAGCTCTGCAGGACTGCAAGGGTGCCACAAGAAAGATTGGGACAGGGTGTTCCACAGGGCCTGTGGCAACAGGACAAGGGGGGGACGGCTTTCAGCTCCAGGAGGCTGATTGAAGTTGGATCTGAGGAAGCTGCTCTCTTCCACTGAGGGTGCTGAGGCACTGGCCCAGGCTGTGGATGCTCCATCCTTGGGAACAGGGCTCTGAACACCATGGTCTGGGGGAACGTTGCTAAGCATGGAACCAAAGGCTCTCTAGCTCAGTGGTCATGTCACAATCCATGTCCCATCTGGAACTGACAGCAGCCAGCAAGCAGCACAACACAGCCGTTGGCCCTGGGCTCAGCACATGCTGCACGCTGCTCCTGCTGCTCCTGTCACCCTTCTTGTTCCTGCCCCCGAGACCTCATCTCATCAGTCTCAAAAGCTGCCTAAGGCCTGGATTGTGTCATCCATCCCTGCAGGATGCTCACATTTGTCCTGAGGAAGGTACGGTGCCATTCCATGGAGGTGGATCCCCCCAGCTGCCCGGGTGTGGGCTGGAGTTCTGGGGGGATGGGGTGGGACAGGGACCCCACTCTGAGGTTTTGCTACCTCTGCAGGCTGTTGCAGGTAGAGAAGACAAGATGGAGGTGGACAGACAGACTGATAGAGAGGAGAAGATGGAAGTGGAGGGAGAAAAGAGAGGAGAGGAAGAGATGGAGGTGGACACCATAATGGATACGGAGGAGGAGATGGAGGTGGATGGAGAACAGACTGGAGAGGAAGAGATGGAGGTTGATGAGGATGAGGAGATGGACGTGGAAATGGAAGAGTACACCCAGGAGATGGACATTGATGAGGAAGATGAAGAGGAGGCCATGGTCCTGGGATGAAGAGCGATGCCAGCAGCAGGACAGGCATGTGGTCCCCACAGGCACAGTGGGTTCCCTGCAGCCAGGCTGGGGCGGGATTGGGCTGGCTGGTCCCTGCTCAGGAACGTGGTACCCAGTGCCTTGGGTTCTGCTGGCCATGCCCAGCCGTTCCTGTTCTTGCTTTGGGCCACACAAGCCCCATGGCAGTGCCTGGGGCCCAGCCCCCAGACCCAGCCAGCCTCAGCTCTGGCAGCAGAGTCCCAGTGTGCCAGCCTGGGGACACACGGAAGAGCCCTCTGTGCCTGACTGGAGTGACCATGGCACCTGCTTTTCTTCCCGGACTGATGGAGATCCTGGACTGAAATGGCACCCTTTTGTACATAGTTTTTAGAGTTTGTTCTTGTTTTTGCCATATAGGTTTTAGGGCTTCGTTTTGTCTTCTGTAAATACATTTCAAATATTGTTGTTAGATATGTTCTTAGGTATATACCTTCTATAAATTGTTGTTATTACAAATATTCTTACAAAAGTAAATGTGTTCTGTGTTTTCATTGCTGTTCTTATGTAAATAAACAACCTTGGGTTTTCACACCCCAGTTCTCTTTCCATTTCCTTCCGGCACAGGCAGTATTGGCCAAGTTGTGTTTTCCACTTGCTCCCGGTTCCCAGGGCTGGAGGTTCATGGGGGAGCTGGCACAGCCACCCCAGCAGTGGTTGTCCCACTCAGAGGGTTCCGCTGACAGAGGTCACTGTCTCCTTGCTGTCTCTCTGGACACACTGGGGAGCTGCAGGGGCAAATCCCAGCGTGCCCTGTCCCATGGGATCCCATGTTGGGACTCAATGTCCCAGCCCGGGTGAGCACTGGTTGTGGCCCTGGGCTCAGCATGGCAGGCCTGGTGCTCACAGCATTGCAGACTTCAAGCTGGCCATGCACAGCTCCGTGTTTCTCCCAAAACTATCACTGCTGCAGCACCTGGAGTTCCCCAGTGCTGGGCTTTTTATCCCCACTGCATGGAGGATCACATGGCAGGGAAAAGGATGGAGCCCATGTGGCATCCAACCTGCCCTGATCCAGGCTGGGCACAGCCTGATGAAGGATGAGCACATCTCGCAGGGATATGGAAACCTCCCCTGAAAACCCAGTTCAGGCAGAGCCTGAGCTCTTTTGTGGCTCTGGGCAGGAAGATGCTCAGGATCTCCCAGAGAGGCTCAGCGGGCAGTAGGATTGTGCCTGCATCTCGCTCTGGACATGCCAGTGGCTCAAGTGACAGCTGTGGGAATGATTTATAATGCACCGAGAGGGGCCACAGTCCTGCAAGGCTCTTACATCAGGAGCAAAGAGCAGCCTGCAGGGTGGGGAAGGCTGGAGCTGTAGCACTGTGTGCTCATCCCTCACCTTCATGGGGAGCTGCCCCCAGACTTGCTATGTATCACTTTGATGGTTCTCCTGTTGGGTGTATTTTGGAGCAGCTGTTATCTGTGGCTTTTTATGGTGATCCTGTGGAAAGCAGCCATTTACCTGCTGTGATGAACTCAAAACTAATACTAACTCTTCATTCCCTTTGGTTTTATTTGGGGTTTTTTTAGTCTCTTTGTTTGATTGGTTTGCATGGGTTCGTTTGTTTCTAGGTTTTGTCTGTTTTGGTTTGAGTCTTTTGTTTGCTTTTTCATAAGACTCAGGTGAAGTTGGCATAGCCAAAGTCAAGAGAATGTACACCAGGCTTGACTTTCCAGAAATTACTTTTGGCTGGGTTTAACTGCATTCTCCAGGCTCAGGATGACCAGTCCATTTGCAGGATTTGCTCTGCAACATCAGCTTGCCCAGACTCTGCTCGGTGATTCAAAAATGGAAAAGACAATGGATATTGTGCCAAGCTTCCTTTCAAACAGCCAAAAGTGCAACGGCATGAGAGAAAAAAAGAAAAAAACAGAGACTATATTCACCAATTAGAGCAGAAGCAGTGTCCCACCATCTTGCCTTCCACTCCTTTTAATTTTGTACATTGAGAGGCAATCCTGGGCCTAAAGCTTCCGTCTCTCAGTTCCTGATGCCATTTGACTCCAGCCTGGACTCCCCCAGATCACACTGCCTGCTTTCCACGTGGGGCTGGGGATGCTCAGCCTGGAAAGAGGAGACCCTGGGGAGGCCTCACTGCAGCTCTGCAGGACTGCAAGGGTGCCACAAGAAAGATTGGGACAGGGTGTTCCACAGGGCCTGTGGCAACAGGACAAGGGGGGGACGGCTTTCAGCTCCAGGAGGCTGATTGAAGTTGGATCTGAGGAAGCTGCTCTCTTCCACTGAGGGTGCTGAGGCACTGGCCCAGGCTGTGGATGCTCCATCCTTGGGAACAGGGCTCTGAACACCATGGTCTGGGGGAACGTTGCTAAGCATGGAACCAAAGGCTCTCTAGCTCAGTGGTCATGTCACAATCCATGTCCCATCTGGAACTGACAGCAGCCAGCAAGCAGCACAACACAGCCGTTGGCCCTGGGCTCAGCACATGCTGAACGCTGCTCCTGCTGCTCCTGTCACCCTTCTTGTTCCTGCCCCCGAGACCTCATCTCATCAGTCTCAAAAGCTGCCTAAGGCCTGGATTGTGTCATCCATCCCTGCAGGATGCTCACATTTGTCCTGAGGAAGGTACGGTGCCATTCCATGGAGGTGGATCCCCCCAGCTGCCCGGGTGTGGGCTGGAGTTCTGGGGGGATGGGGTGGGACAGGGACCCCACTCTGAGGTTTTGCTACCTCTGCAGGCTGTTGCAGGTAGAGAAGACAAGATGGAGGTGGACAGACAGACTGATAGAGAGGAGAAGATGGAAGTGGAGGGAGAAAAGAGAGGAGAGGAAGAGATGGAGGTGGACACCATAATGGATACGGAGGAGGAGATGGAGGTGGATGGAGAACAGACTGGAGAGGAAGAGATGGAGGTTGATGAGGATGAGGAGATGGACGTGGAAATGGAAGAGTACACCCAGGAGATGGACATTGATGAGGAAGATGAAGAGGAGGCCATGGTCCTGGGATGAAGAGCGATGCCAGCAGCAGGACAGGCATGTGGTCCCCACAGGCACAGTGGGTTCCCTGCAGCCAGGCTGGGGCGGGATTGGGCTGGCTGGTCCCTGCTCAGGAACGTGGTACCCAGTGCCTTGGGTTCTGCTGGCCATGCCCAGCCGTTCCTGTTCTTGCTTTGGGCCACACAAGCCCCATGGCAGTGCCTGGGGCCCAGCCCCCAGACCCAGCCAGCCTCAGCTCTGGCAGCAGAGTCCCAGTGTGCCAGCCTGGGGACACACGGAAGAGCCCTCTGTGCCTGACTGGAGTGACCATGGCACCTGCTTTTCTTCCCGGACTGATGGAGATCCTGGACTGAAATGGCACCCTTTTGTACATAGTTTTTAGAGTTTGTTCTTGTTTTTGCCATATAGGTTTTAGGGCTTCGTTTTGTCTTCTGTAAATACATTTCAAATATTGTTGTTAGATATGTTCTTAGGTATATACCTTCTATAAATTGTTGTTATTACAAATATTCTTACAAAAGTAAATGTGTTCTGTGTTTTCATTGCTGTTCTTATGTAAATAAACAACCTTGGGTTTTCACACCCCAGTTCTCTTTCCATTTCCTTCCGGCACAGGCAGTATTGGCCAAGTTGTGTTTTCCACTTGCTCCCGGTTCCCAGGGCTGGAGGTTCATGGGGGAGCTGGCACAGCCACCCCAGCAGTGGTTGTCCCACTCAGAGGGTTCTGCTGACAGAGGTCACTGTCTCCTTGCTGTCTCTCTGGACACACTGGGGAGCTGCAGGGGCAAATCCCAGCGTGCCCTGTCCCATGGGATCCCATGTTGGGACTCAATGTCCCAGCCCGGGTGAGCACTGGTTGTGGCCCTGGGCTCAGCATGGCAGGCCTGGTGCTCACAGCATTGCAGACTTCAAGCTGGCCATGCACAGCTCCGTGTTTCTCCCAAAACTATCACTGCTGCAGCACCTGGAGTTCCCCAGTGCTGGGCTTTTTATCCCCACTGCATGGAGGATCACATGGCAGGGAAAAGGATGGAGCCCATGTGGCATCCAACCTGCCCTGATCCAGGCTGGGCACAGCCTGATGAAGGATGAGCACATCTCGCAGGGATATGGAAACCTCCCCTGAAAACCCAGTTCAGGCAGAGCCTGAGCTCTTTTGTGGCTCTGGGCAGGAAGATGCTCAGGATCTCCCAGAGAGGCTCAGCGGGCAGTAGGATTGTGCCTGCATCTCGCTCTGGACATGCCAGTGGCTCAAGTGACAGCTGTGGGAATGATTTATAATGCACCGAGAGGGGCCACAGTCCTGCAAGGCTCTTACATCAGGAGCAAAGAGCAGCCTGCAGGGTGGGGAAGGCTGGAGCTGTAGCACTGTGTGCTCATCCCTCACCTTCATGGGGAGCTGCCCCCAGACTTGCTATGTATCACTTTGATGGTTCTCCTGTTGGGTGTATTTTGGAGCAGCTGTTATCTGTGGCTTTTTATGGTGATCCTGTGGAAAGCAGCCATTTACCTGCTGTGATGAACTCAAAACTAATACTAACTCTTCATTCCCTTTGGTTTTATTTGGGGTTTTTTTAGTCTCTTTGTTTGATTGGTTTGCATGGGTTCGTTTGTTTCTAGGTTTTGTCTGTTTTGGTTTGAGTCTTTTGTTTGCTTTTTCATAAGACTCAGGTGAAGTTGGCATAGCCAAAGTCAAGAGAATGTACACCAGGCTTGACTTTCCAGAAATTACTTTTGGCTGGGTTTAACTGCATTCTCCAGGCTCAGGATGACCAGTCCATTTGCAGGATTTGCTCTGCAACATCAGCTTGCCCAGACTCTGTTCGGTGATTCACAAATGGAGAAGACAATGGATATTGTGCCAAGCTTCCTTTCAAACAGCCAAAAGTGCAACGGCATGAGAGAAAAAAAGAAAAAAACAGAGACTATATTCACCAATTAGAGCAGAAGCAGTGTCCCACCATCTTGCCTTCCACTCCTTTTAATTTTGTACATTGAGAGGCAATCCTGGGCCTAAAGCTTCCGTCTCTCAGTTCCTGATGCCATTTGACTCCAGCCTGGACTCCCCCAGATCACACTGCCTGCTTTCCACGTGGGGCTGGGGATGCTCAGCCTGGAAAGAGGAGACCCTGGGGAGGCCTCACTGCAGCTCTGCAGGACTGCAAGGGTGCCACAAGAAAGATTGGGACAGGGTGTTCCACAGGGCCTGTGGCAACAGGACAAGGGGGGGACGGCTTTCAGCTCCAGGAGGCTGATTGAAGTTGGATCTGAGGAAGCTGCTCTCTTCCACTGAGGGTGCTGAGGCACTGGCCCAGGCTGTGGATGCTCCATCCTTGGGAACAGGGCTCTGAACACCATGGTCTGGGGGAACGTTGCTAAGCATGGAACCAAAGGCTCTCTAGCTCAGTGGTCATGTCACAATCCATGTCCCATCTGGAACTGACAGCAGCCAGCAAGCAGCACAACACAGCCGTTGGCCCTGGGCTCAGCACATGCTGCACGCTGCTCCTGCTGCTCCTGTCACCCTTCTTGTTCCTGCCCCCGAGACCTCATCTCATCAGTCTCAAAAGCTGCCTAAGGCCTGGATTGTGTCATCCATCCCTGCAGGATGCTCACATTTGTCCTGAGGAAGGTACGGTGCCATTCCATGGAGGTGGATCCCCCCAGCTGCCCGGGTGTGGGCTGGAGTTCTGGGGGGATGGGGTGGGACAGGGACCCCACTCTGAGGTTTTGCTACCTCTGCAGGCTGTTGCAGGTAGAGAAGACAAGATGGAGGTGGACAGACAGACTGATAGAGAGGAGAAGATGGAAGTGGAGGGAGAAAAGAGAGGAGAGGAAGAGATGGAGGTGGACACCATAATGGATACGGAGGAGGAGATGGAGGTGGATGGAGAACAGACTGGAGAGGAAGAGATGGAGGTTGATGAGGATGAGGAGATGGACGTGGAAATGGAAGAGTACACCCAGGAGATGGACATTGATGAGGAAGATGAAGAGGAGGCCATGGTCCTGGGATGAAGAGCGATGCCAGCAGCAGGACAGGCATGTGGTCCCCACAGGCACAGTGGGTTCCCTGCAGCCAGGCTGGGGCGGGATTGGGCTGGCTGGTCCCTGCTCAGGAACGTGGTACCCAGTGCCTTGGGTTCTGCTGGCCATGCCCAGCCGTTCCTGTTCTTGCTTTGGGCCACACAAGCCCCATGGCAGTGCCTGGGGCCCAGCCCCCAGACCCAGCCAGCCTCAGCTCTGGCAGCAGAGTCCCAGTGTGCCAGCCTGGGGACACACGGAAGAGCCCTCTGTGCCTGACTGGAGTGACCATGGCACCTGCTTTTCTTCCCGGACTGATGGAGATCCTGGACTGAAATGGCACCCTTTTGTACATAGTTTTTAGAGTTTGTTCTTGTTTTTGCCATATAGGTTTTAGGGCTTCGTTTTGTCTTCTGTAAATACATTTCAAATATTGTTGTTAGATATGTTCTTAGGTATATACCTTCTATAAATTGTTGTTATTACAAATATTCTTACAAAAGTAAATGTGTTCTGTGTTTTCATTGCTGTTCTTATGTAAATAAACAACCTTGGGTTTTCACACCCCAGTTCTCTTTCCATTTCCTTCCGGCACAGGCAGTATTGGCCAAGTTGTGTTTTCCACTTGCTCCCGGTTCCCAGGGCTGGAGGTTCATGGGGGAGCTGGCACAGCCACCCCAGCAGTGGTTGTCCCACTCAGAGGGTTCCGCTGACAGAGGTCACTGTCTCCTTGCTGTCTCTCTGGACACACTGGGGAGCTGCAGGGGCAAATCCCAGCGTGCCCTGTCCCATGGGATCCCATGTTGGGACTCAATGTCCCAGCCCGGGTGAGCACTGGTTGTGGCCCTGGGCTCAGCATGGCAGGCCTGGTGCTCACAGCATTGCAGACTTCAAGCTGGCCATGCACAGCTCCGTGTTTCTCCCAAAAATATCACTGCTGCAGCACCTGGAGTTCCCCAGTGCTGGGCTTTTTATCCCCACTGCATGGAGGATCACATGGCAGGGCAAAGGATGGAGCCCATGTGGCATCCAACCTGCCCGATCCAGGCTGGGCACAGCCTGATGAAGGATGAGCACATCTCGCAGGGATATGGAAACCTCCCCTGAAAACCCAGTTCAGGCAGAGCCTGAGCTCTTTTGTGGCTCTGGGCAGGAAGATGCTCAGGATCTACCAGAGAGGCTCAGCGGGCAGTAGGATTGTGCCTGCATCTCGCTCTGGACATGCCAGTGGCTCAAGTGACAGCTGTGGGAATGATTTATAATGCACCGAGAGGGGCCACAGTCCTGCAAGGCTCTTACATCAGGAGCAAAGAGCAGCCTGCAGGGTGGGGAAGGCTGGAGCTGTAGCACTGTGTGCTCATCCCTCACCTTCATGGGGAGCTGCCCCCAGACTTGCTATGTATCACTTTGATGGTTCTCCTGTTGGGTGTATTTTGGAGCAGCTGTTATCTGTGGCTTTTTATGGTGATCCTGTGGAAAGCAGCCATTTACCTGCTGTGATGAACTCAAAACTAATACTAACTCTTCATTCCCTTTGGTTTTATTTGGGGTTTTTTTAGTCTCTTTGTTTGATTGGTTTGCATGGGTTCGTTTGTTTCTAGGTTTTGTCTGTTTTGGTTTGAGTCTTTTGTTTGCTTTTTCATAAGACTCAGGTGAAGTTGGCATAGCCAAAGTCAAGAGAATGTACACCAGGCTTGACTATCCAGAAATTACTTTTGGCTGGGTTTAACTGCATTCTCCAGGCTCAGGATGACCAGTCCATTTGCAGGATTTGCTCTGCAACATCAGCTTGCCCAGACTCTGTTCGGTGATTCACAAATGGAGAAGACAATGGATATTGTGCCAAGCTTCCTTTCAAACAGCCAAAAGTGCAACGGCATGAGAGAAAAAAAGAAAAAAACAGAGACTATATTCACCAATTAGAGCAGAAGCAGTGTCCCACCATCTTGCCCTCCACTCTTATTAATTTTGTACATTGAGAGGCAATCCTGGGCCTAAAGCTTCCTTCTCTCAGTTCCTGATGCCATTTGACTCCAGCCTGGACTCCCCCTGATCACACTGCCTGCTTTCCACGTGGGGCTGGGGATGCTCAGCCTGGAAAGAGGAGACCCTGGGGAGGCCTCACTGCAGCTCTGCAGGACTGCAAGGGTGCCACAAGAAAGATTGGGACAGGGTGTTCCACAGGGCCTGTGGCAACAGGACAAGGGGGGGACGGCTTTCAGCTCCAGGAGGCTGATTGAAGTTGGATCTGAGGAAGCTGCTCTCTTCCACTGAGGGTGCTGAGGCACTGGCCCAGGCTGTGGATGCTCCATCCTTGGGAACAGGGCTCTGAGCACCATGGTCTGGGGGAACGTTGCTAAGCATGGAACCAAAGGCTCTCTAGCTCAATGGTCATGTCACAATCCATGTCCCATCTGGAACTGACAGCAGCCAGCAAGCAGCACAACACAGCCGTTGGCCCTGGGCTCAGCACATGCTGCACGCTGCTCCTGCTGCTCCTGTCACCCTTCTTGTTCCTGCCCCCGAGACCTCATCTCATCAGTCTCAAAAGCTGCCTAAGGCCTGGATTGTGTCATCCATCCCTGCAGGATGCTCACATTTGTCCTGAGGAAGGTACGGTGCCATTCCATGGAGGTGGATCCCCCCAGCTGCCCGGGTGTGGGCTGGAGTTCTGGGGGGATGGGGTGGGACAGGGACCCCACTCTGAGGTTTTGCTACCTCTACAGGCTGTTGCAGGTAGAGAAGACAAGATGGAGGTGGACAGACAGACTGATAGAGAGGAGAAGATGGAAGTGGAGGGAGAAAAGAGAGGAGAGGAAGAGATGGAGGTGGACACCATAATGGATACGGAGGAGGAGATGGAGGTGGATGGAGAACAGACTGGAGAGGAAGAGATGGAGGTTGATGAGGATGAGGAGATGGACGTGGAAATGGAAGAGTACACCGAGGAGATGGACATTGATGAGGAAGATGAAGAGGAGGCCATGGTCCTGGGATGAAGAGCGATGCCAGCAGCAGGACAGGCATGTGGTCCCCACAGGCACAGTGGGTTCCCTGCAGCCAGGCTGGGGCGGGATTGGGCTGGCTGGTCCCTGCTCAGGAACGTGGTACCCAGTGCCTTGGGTTCTGCTGGCCATGCCCAGCCTGTCCTGTTCTTGCTTTGGGCCACACAAGCCCCATGGCAGTGCCTGGGGCCCAGCCCCCAGACCCAGCCAGCCTCAGCTCTGGCAGCAGAGTCCCAGTGTGCCAGCCTGGGGACACACGGAAGAGCCCTCTGTGCCTGACTGGAGTGACCATGGCACCTGCTTTTCTTCCCGGACTGATGGAGATCCTGGACTGAAATGGCACCCTTTTGTACATAGTTTTTAGAGTTTGTTCTTGTTTTTGCCATATAGGTTTTAGGGCTTCGTTTTGTCTTCTGTAAATACATTTCAAATATTGTTGTTAGATATGTTCTTAGGTATATACCTTCTATAAATTGTTGTTATTACAAATATTCTTACAAAAGTAAATGTGTTCTGTGTTTTCATTGCTGTTCTTATGTAAATAAACAACCTTGGGTTTTCACACCCCAGTTCTCTTTCCATTTCCTTCCGGCACAGGCAATATTGGCCAAGTTGTGTTTTCCACTTGCTCCCGGTTCCCAGGGCTGGAGGTTCATGGGGGAGCTGGCACAGCCACCCCAGCAGTGGTTGTCCCACTCAGAGGGTTCCGCTGACAGAGGTCACTGTCTCCTTGCTGTCTCTCTGGACACACTGGGGAGCTGCAGGGGCAAATCCCAGCGTGCCCTGTCCCATGGGATCCCATGTTGGGACTCAATGTCCCAGCCCGGGTGAGCACTGGTTGTGGCCCTGGGCTCAGCATGGCAGGCCTGGTGCTCACAGCATTGCAGACTTCAAGCTGGCCATGCACAGCTCCGTGTTTCTCCCAAAACTATCACTGCTGCAGCACCTGGAGTTCCCCAGTGCTGGGCTTTTTATCCCCACTGCATGGAGGATCACATGGCAGGGAAAAGGATGGAGCCCATGTGGCATCCAACCTGCCCTGATCCAGGCTGGGCACAGCCTGATGAAGGATGAGCACATCTCGCAGGGATATGGAAACCTCCCCTGAAAACCCAGTTCAGGCAGAGCCTGAGCTCTTTTGTGGCTCTGGGCAGGAAGATGCTCAGGATCTCCCAGAGAGGCTCAGCGGGCAGTAGGATTGTGCCTGCATCTCGCTCTGGACATGCCAGTGGCTCAAGTGACAGCTGTGGGAATGATTTATAATGCACCGAGAGGGGCCACAGTCCTGCAAGGCTCTTACATCAGGAGCAAAGAGCAGCCTGCAGGGTGGGGAAGGCTGGAGCTGTAGCACTGTGTGCTCATCCCTCACCTTCATGGGGAGCTGCCCCCAGACTTGCTATGTATCACTTTGATGGTTCTCCTGTTGGGTGTATTTTGGAGCAGCTGTTATCTGTGGCTTTTTATGGTGATCCTGTGGAAAGCAGCCATTTACCTGCTGTGATGAACTCAAAACTAATACTAACTCTTCATTCCCTTTGGTTTTATTTGGGGTTTTTTTAGTCTCTTTGTTTGATTGGTTTGCATGGGTTCGTTTGTTTCTAGGTTTTGTCTGTTTTGGTTTGAGTCTTTTGTTTGCTTTTTCATAAGACTCAGGTGAAGTTGGCATAGCCAAAGTCAAGAGAATGTACACCAGGCTTGACTTTCCAGAAATTACTTTTGGCTGGGTTTAACTGCATTCTCCAGGCTCAGGATGACCAGTCCATTTGCAGGATTTGCTCTGCAACATCAGCTTGCCCAGACTCTGCTCGGTGATTCAAAAATGGAAAAGGCAATGGATATTGTGCCAAGCTTCCTTTCAAACAGCCAAAAGTGCAACGGCATGAGAGAAAAAAAGAAAAAAACAGAGACTATATTCACCAATTAGAGCAGAAGCAGTGTCCCACCATCTTGCCTTCCACTCCTTTTAATTTTGTACATTGAGAGGCAATCCTGGGCCTAAAGCTTCCGTCTCTCAGTTCCTGATGCCATTTGACTCCAGCCTGGACTCCCCCAGATCACACTGCCTGCTTTCCACGTGGGGCTGGGGATGCTCAGCCTGGAAAGAGGAGACCCTGGGGAGGCCTCACTGCAGCTCTGCAGGACTGCAAGGGTGCCACAAGAAAGATTGGGACAGGGTGTTCCACAGGGCCTGTGGCAACAGGACAAGGGGGGGACGGCTTTCAGCTGCAGGAGGCTGATTGAAGTTGGATCTGAGGAAGCTGCTCTCTTCCACTGAGGGTGCTGAGGCACTGGCCCAGGCTGTGGATGCTCCATCCTTGGGAACAGGGCTCTGAACACCATGGTCTGGGGGAACGTTGCTAAGCATGGAACCAAAGGCTCTCTAGCTCAGTGGTCATGTCACAATCCATGTCCCATCTGGAACTGACAGCAGCCAGCAAGCAGCACAACACAGCCGTTGGCCCTGGGCTCAGCACATGCTGCACGCTGCTCCTGCTGCTCCTGTCACCCTTCTTGTTCCTGCCCCCGAGACCTCATCTCATCAGTCTCAAAAGCTGCCTAAGGCCTGGATTGTGTCATCCATCCCTGCAGGATGCTCACATTTGTCCTGAGGAAGGTACGGTGCCATTCCATGGAGGTGGATCCCCCCAGCTGCCCGGGTGTGGGCTGGAGTTCTGGGGGGATGGGGTGGGACAGGGACCCCACTCTGAGGTTTTGCTACCTCTGCAGGCTGTTGCAGGTAGAGAAGACAAGATGGAGGTGGACAGACAGACTGATAGAGAGGAGAAGATGGAAGTGGAGGGAGAAAAGAGAGGAGAGGAAGAGATGGAGGTGGACACCATAATGGATACGGAGGAGGAGATGGAGGTGGATGGAGAACAGACTGGAGAGGAAGAGATGGAGGTTGATGAGGATGAGGAGATGGACGTGGAAATGGAAGAGTACACCCAGGAGATGGACATTGATGAGGAAGATGAAGAGGAGGCCATGGTCCTGGGATGAAGAGCGATGCCAGCAGCAGGACAGGCATGTGGTCCCCACAGGCACAGTGGGTTCCCTGCAGCCAGGCTGGGGCGGGATTGGGCTGGCTGGTCCCTGCTCAGGAACGTGGTACCCAGTGCCTTGGGTTCTGCTGGCCATGCCCAGCCGTTCCTGTTCTTGCTTTGGGCCACACAAGCCCCATGGCAGTGCCTGGGGCCCAGCCCCCAGACCCAGCCAGCCTCAGCTCTGGCAGCAGAGTCCCAGTGTGCCAGCCTGGGGACACACGGAAGAGCCCTCTGTGCCTGACTGGAGTGACCATGGCACCTGCTTTTCTTCCCGGACTGATGGAGATCCTGGACTGAAATGGCACCCTTTTGTACATAGTTTTTAGAGTTTGTTCTTGTTTTTGCCATATAGGTTTTAGGGCTTCGTTTTGTCTTCTGTAAATACATTTCAAATATTGTTGTTAGATATGTTCTTAGGTATATACCTTCTATAAATTGTTGTTATTACAAATATTCTTACAAAAGTAAATGTGTTCTGTGTTTTCATTGCTGTTCTTATGTAAATAAACAACCTTGGGTTTTCACACCCCAGTTCTCTTTCCATTTCCTTCCGGCACAGGCAGTATTGGCCAAGTTGTGTTTTCCACTTGCTCCCGGTTCCCAGGGCTGGAGGTTCATGGGGGAGCTGGCACAGCCACCCCAGCAGTGGTTGTCCCACTCAGAGGGTTCCGCTGACAGAGGTCACTGTCTCCTTGCTGTCTCTCTGGACACACTGGGGAGCTGCAGGGGCAAATCCCAGCGTGCCCTGTCCCATGGGATCCCATGTTGGGACTCAATGTCCCAGCCCGGGTGAGCACTGGTTGTGGCCCTGGGCTCAGCATGGCAGGCCTGGTGCTCACAGCATTGCAGACTTCAAGCTGGCCATGCACAGCTCCGTGTTTCTCCCAAAAATATCACTGCTGCAGCACCTGGAGTTCCCCAGTGCTGGGCTTTTTATCCCCACTGCATGGAGGATCACATGGCAGGGCAAAGGATGGAGCCCATGTGGCATCCAACCTGCCCGATCCAGGCTGGGCACAGCCTGATGAAGGATGAGCACATCTCGCAGGGATATGGAAACCTCCCCTGAAAACCCAGTTCAGGCAGAGCCTGAGCTCTTTTGTGGCTCTGGGCAGGAAGATGCTCAGGATCTCCCAGAGAGGCTCAGCGGGCAGTAGGATTGTGCCTGCATCTCGCTCTGGACATGCCAGTGGCTCAAGTGACAGCTGTGGGAATGATTTATAATGCACCGAGAGGGGCCACAGTCCTGCAAGGCTCTTACATCAGGAGCAAAGAGCAGCCTGCAGGGTGGGGAAGGCTGGAGCTGTAGCACTGTGTGCTCATCCCTCACCTTCATGGGGAGCTGCCCCCAGACTTGCTATGTATCACTTTGATGGTTCTCCTGTTGGGTGTATTTTGGAGCAGCTGTTATCTGTGGCTTTTTATGGTGATCCTGTGGAAAGCAGCCATTTACCTGCTGTGATGAACTCAAAACTAATACTAACTCTTCATTCCCTTTGGTTTTATTTGGGGTTTTTTTAGTCTCTTTGTTTGATTGGTTTGCATGGGTTCGTTTGTTTCTAGGTTTTGTCTGTTTTGGTTTGAGTCTTTTGTTTGCTTTTTCATAAGACTCAGGTGAAGTTGGCATAGCCAAAGTCAAGAGAATGTACACCAGGCTTGACTATCCAGAAATTACTTTTGGCTGGGTTTAACTGCATTCTCCAGGCTCAGGATGACCAGTCCATTTGCAGGATTTGCTCTGCAACATCAGCTTGCCCAGACTCTGTTCGGTGATTCACAAATGGAGAAGACAATGGATATTGTGCCAAGCTTCCTTTCAAACAGCCAAAAGTGCAACGGCATGAGAGAAAAAAAGAAAAAAACAGAGACTATATTCACCAATTAGAGCAGAAGCAGTGTCCCACCATCTTGCCCTCCACTCTTATTAATTTTGTACATTGAGAGGCAATCCTGGGCCTAAAGCTTCCTTCTCTCAGTTCCTGATGCCATTTGACTCCAGCCTGGACTCCCCCTGATCACACTGCCTGCTTTCCACGTGGGGCTGGGGATGCTCAGCCTGGAAAGAGGAGACCCTGGGGAGGCCTCACTGCAGCTCTGCAGGACTGCAAGGGTGCCACAAGAAAGATTGGGACAGGGTGTTCCACAGGGCCTGTGGCAACAGGACAAGGGGGGGACGGCTTTCAGCTCCAGGAGGCTGATTGAAGTTGGATCTGAGGAAGCTGCTCTCTTCCACTGAGGGTGCTGAGGCACTGGCCCAGGCTGTGGATGCTCCATCCTTGGGAACAGGGCTCTGAGCACCATGGTCTGGGGGAACGTTGCTAAGCATGGAACCAAAGGCTCTCTAGCTCAATGGTCATGTCACAATCCATGTCCCATCTGGAACTGACAGCAGCCAGCAAGCAGCACAACACAGCCGTTGGCCCTGGGCTCAGCACATGCTGCACGCTGCTCCTGCTGCTCCTGTCACCCTTCTTGTTCCTGCCCCCGAGACCTCATCTCATCAGTCTCAAAAGCTGCCTAAGGCCTGGATTGTGTCATCCATCCCTGCAGGATGCTCACATTTGTCCTGAGGAAGGTACGGTGCCATTCCATGGAGGTGGATCCCCCCAGCTGCCCGGGTGTGGGCTGGAGTTCTGGGGGGATGGGGTGGGACAGGGACCCCACTCTGAGGTTTTGCTACCTCTACAGGCTGTTGCAGGTAGAGAAGACAAGATGGAGGTGGACAGACAGACTGATAGAGAGGAGAAGATGGAAGTGGAGGGAGAAAAGAGAGGAGAGGAAGAGATGGAGGTGGACACCATAATGGATACGGAGGAGGAGATGGAGGTGGATGGAGAACAGACTGGAGAGGAAGAGATGGAGGTTGATGAGGATGAGGAGATGGACGTGGAAATGGAAGAGTACACCGAGGAGATGGACATTGATGAGGAAGATGAAGAGGAGGCCATGGTCCTGGGATGAAGAGCGATGCCAGCAGCAGGACAGGCATGTGGTCCCCACAGGCACAGTGGGTTCCCTGCAGCCAGGCTGGGGCGGGATTGGGCTGGCTGGTCCCTGCTCAGGAACGTGGTACCCAGTGCCTTGGGTTCTGCTGGCCATGCCCAGCCTGTCCTGTTCTTGCTTTGGGCCACACAAGCCCCATGGCAGTGCCTGGGGCCCAGCCCCCAGACCCAGCCAGCCTCAGCTCTGGCAGCAGAGTCCCAGTGTGCCAGCCTGGGGACACACGGAAGAGCCCTCTGTGCCTGACTGGAGTGACCATGGCACCTGCTTTTCTTCCCGGACTGATGGAGATCCTGGACTGAAATGGCACCCTTTTGTACATAGTTTTTAGAGTTTGTTCTTGTTTTTGCCATATAGGTTTTAGGGCTTCGTTTTGTCTTCTGTAAATACATTTCAAATATTGTTGTTAGATATGTTCTTAGGTATATACCTTCTATAAATTGTTGTTATTACAAATATTCTTACAAAAGTAAATGTGTTCTGTGTTTTCATTGCTGTTCTTATGTAAATAAACAACCTTGGGTTTTCACACCCCAGTTCTCTTTCCATTTCCTTCCGGCACAGGCAATATTGGCCAAGTTGTGTTTTCCACTTGCTCCCGGTTCCCAGGGCTGGAGGTTCATGGGGGAGCTGGCACAGCCACCCCAGCAGTGGTTGTCCCACTCAGAGGGTTCCGCTGACAGAGGTCACTGTCTCCTTGCAGTCTCTCTGGACACGCTGGGGAGCTGCAGGGGCAAATCCCAGCGTGCCCTGTCCCATGGGATCCCATGTTGGGACTCAATGTCCCAGCCCGGGTGAGCACTGGTTGTGGCCCTGGGCTCAGCATGGCAGGCCTGGTGCTCACAGCATTGCAGACTTCAAGCTGGCCATGCACAGCTCCGTGTTTCTCCCAAAACTATCACTGCTGCAGCACCTGGAGTTCCCCAGTGCTGGGCTTTTTATCCCCACTGCATGGAGGATCACATGGCAGGGAAAAGGATGGAGCCCATGTGGCATCCAACCTGCCCTGATCCAGGCTGGGCACAGCCTGATGAAGGATGAGCACATCTCGCAGGGATATGGAAACCTCCCCTGAAAACCCAGTTCAGGCAGAGCCTGAGCTCTTTTGTGGCTCTGGGCAGGAAGATGCTCAGGATCTCCCAGAGAGGCTCAGCGGGCAGTAGGATTGTGCCTGCATCTCGCTCTGGACATGCCAGTGGCTCAAGTGACAGCTGTGGGAATGATTTATAATGCACCGAGAGGGGCCACAGTCCTGCAAGGCTCTTACATCAGGAGCAAAGAGCAGCCTGCAGGGTGGGGAAGGCTGGAGCTGTAGCACTGTGTGCTCATCCCTCACCTTCATGGGGAGCTGCCCCCAGACTTGCTATGTATCACTTTGATGGTTCTCCTGTTGGGTGTATTTTGGAGCAGCTGTTATCTGTGGCTTTTTATGGTGATCCTGTGGAAAGCAGCCATTTACCTGCTGTGATGAACTCAAAACTAATACTAACTCTTCATTCCCTTTGGTTTTATTTGGGGTTTTTTTAGTCTCTTTGTTTGATTGGTTTGCATGGGTTCGTTTGTTTCTAGGTTTTGTCTGTTTTGGTTTGAGTCTTTTGTTTGCTTTTTCATAAGACTCAGGTGAAGTTGGCATAGCCAAAGTCAAGAGAATGTACACCAGGCTTGACTTTCCAGAAATTACTTTTGGCTGGGTTTAACTGCATTCTCCAGGCTCAGGATGACCAGTCCATTTGCAGGATTTGCTCTGCAACATCAGCTTGCCCAGACTCTGCTCGGTGATTCAAAAATGGAAAAGGCAATGGATATTGTGCCAAGCTTCCTTTCAAACAGCCAAAAGTGCAACGGCATGAGAGAAAAAAAGAAAAAAACAGAGACTATATTCACCAATTAGAGCAGAAGCAGTGTCCCACCATCTTGCCTTCCACTCCTTTTAATTTTGTACATTGAGAGGCAATCCTGGGCCTAAAGCTTCCGTCTCTCAGTTCCTGATGCCATTTGACTCCAGCCTGGACTCCCCCAGATCACACTGCCTGCTTTCCACGTGGGGCTGGGGATGCTCAGCCTGGAAAGAGGAGACCCTGGGGAGGCCTCACTGCAGCTCTGCAGGACTGCAAGGGTGCCACAAGAAAGATTGGGACAGGGTGTTCCACAGGGCCTGTGGCAACAGGACAAGGGGGGGACGGCTTTCAGCTGCAGGAGGCTGATTGAAGTTGGATCTGAGGAAGCTGCTCTCTTCCACTGAGGGTGCTGAGGCACTGGCCCAGGCTGTGGATGCTCCATCCTTGGGAACAGGGCTCTGAACACCATGGTCTGGGGGAACGTTGCTAAGCATGGAACCAAAGGCTCTCTAGCTCAGTGGTCATGTCACAATCCATGTCCCATCTGGAACTGACAGCAGCCAGCAAGCAGCACAACACAGCCGTTGGCCCTGGGCTCAGCACATGCTGCACGCTGCTCCTGCTGCTCCTGTCACCCTTCTTGTTCCTGCCCCCGAGACCTCATCTCATCAGTCTCAAAAGCTGCCTAAGGCCTGGATTGTGTCATCCATCCCTGCAGGATGCTCACATTTGTCCTGAGGAAGGTACGGTGCCATTCCATGGAGGTGGATCCCCCCAGCTGCCCGGGTGTGGGCTGGAGTTCTGGGGGGATGGGGTGGGACAGGGACCCCACTCTGAGGTTTTGCTACCTCTGCAGGCTGTTGCAGGTAGAGAAGACAAGATGGAGGTGGACAGACAGACTGATAGAGAGGAGAAGATGGAAGTGGAGGGAGAAAAGAGAGGAGAGGAAGAGATGGAGGTGGACACCATAATGGATACGGAGGAGGAGATGGAGGTGGATGGAGAACAGACTGGAGAGGAAGAGATGGAGGTTGATGAGGATGAGGAGATGGACGTGGAAATGGAAGAGTACACCCAGGAGATGGACATTGATGAGGAAGATGAAGAGGAGGCCATGGTCCTGGGATGAAGAGCGATGCCAGCAGCAGGACAGGCATGTGGTCCCCACAGGCACAGTGGGTTCCCTGCAGCCAGGCTGGGGCGGGATTGGGCTGGCTGGTCCCTGCTCAGGAACGTGGTACCCAGTGCCTTGGGTTCTGCTGGCCATGCCCAGCCGTTCCTGTTCTTGCTTTGGGCCACACAAGCCCCATGGCAGTGCCTGGGGCCCAGCCCCCAGACCCAGCCAGCCTCAGCTCTGGCAGCAGAGTCCCAGTGTGCCAGCCTGGGGACACACGGAAGAGCCCTCTGTGCCTGACTGGAGTGACCATGGCACCTGCTTTTCTTCCCGGACTGATGGAGATCCTGGACTGAAATGGCACCCTTTTGTACATAGTTTTTAGAGTTTGTTCTTGTTTTTGCCATATAGGTTTTAGGGCTTCGTTTTGTCTTCTGTAAATACATTTCAAATATTGTTGTTAGATATGTTCTTAGGTATATACCTTCTATAAATTGTTGTTATTACAAATATTCTTACAAAAGTAAATGTGTTCTGTGTTTTCATTGCTGTTCTTATGTAAATAAACAACCTTGGGTTTTCACACCCCAGTTCTCTTTCCATTTCCTTCCGGCACAGGCAGTATTGGCCAAGTTGTGTTTTCCACTTGCTCCCGGTTCCCAGGGCTGGAGGTTCATGGGGGAGCTGGCACAGCCACCCCAGCAGTGGTTGTCCCACTCAGAGGGTTCCGCTGACAGAGGTCACTGTCTCCTTGCTGTCTCTCTGGACACACTGGGGAGCTGCAGGGGCAAATCCCAGCGTGCCCTGTCCCATGGGATCCCATGTTGGGACTCAATGTCCCAGCCCGGGTGAGCACTGGTTGTGGCCCTGGGCTCAGCATGGCAGGCCTGGTGCTCACAGCATTGCAGACTTCAAGCTGGCCATGCACAGCTCCATGTTTCTCCCAAAAATATCACTGCTGCAGCACCTGGAGTTCCCCAGTGCTGGGCTTTTTATCCCCACTGCATGGAGGATCACATGGCAGGGCAAAGGATGGAGCCCATGTGGCATCCAACCTGCCCGATCCAGGCTGGGCACAGCCTGATGAAGGATGAGCACATCTCGCAGGGATATGGAAACCTCCCCTGAAAACCCAGTTCAGGCAGAGCCTGAGCTCTTTTGTGGCTCTGGGCAGGAAGATGCTCAGGATCTCCCAGAGAGGCTCAGCGGGCAGTAGGATTGTGCCTGCATCTCGCTCTGGACATGCCAGTGGCTCAAGTGACAGCTGTGGGAATGATTTATAATGCACCGAGAGGGGCCACAGTCCTGCAAGGCTCTTACATCAGGAGCAAAGAGCAGCCTGCAGGGTGGGGAAGGCTGGAGCTGTAGCACTGTGTGCTCATCCCTCACCTTCATGGGGAGCTGCCCCCAGACTTGCTATGTATCACTTTGATGGTTCTCCTGTTGGGTGTATTTTGGAGCAGCTGTTATCTGTGGCTTTTTATGGTGATCCTGTGGAAAGCAGCCATTTACCTGCTGTGATGAACTCAAAACTAATACTAACTCTTCATTCCCTTTGGTTTTATTTGGGGTTTTTTTAGTCTCTTTGTTTGATTGGTTTGCATGGGTTCGTTTGTTTCTAGGTTTTGTCTGTTTTGGTTTGAGTCTTTTGTTTGCTTTTTCATAAGACTCAGGTGAAGTTGGCATAGCCAAAGTCAAGAGAATGTACACCAGGCTTGACTATCCAGAAATTACTTTTGGCTGGGTTTAACTGCATTCTCCAGGCTCAGGATGACCAGTCCATTTGCAGGATTTGCTCTGCAACATCAGCTTGCCCAGACTCTGTTCGGTGATTCACAAATGGAGAAGACAATGGATATTGTGCCAAGCTTCCTTTCAAACAGCCAAAAGTGCAACGGCATGAGAGAAAAAAAGAAAAAAACAGAGACTATATTCACCAATTAGAGCAGAAGCAGTGTCCCACCATCTTGCCCTCCACTCTTATTAATTTTGTACATTGAGAGGCAATCCTGGGCCTAAAGCTTCCTTCTCTCAGTTCCTGATGCCATTTGACTCCAGCCTGGACTCCCCCTGATCACACTGCCTGCTTTCCACGTGGGGCTGGGGATGCTCAGCCTGGAAAGAGGAGACCCTGGGGAGGCCTCACTGCAGCTCTGCAGGACTGCAAGGGTGCCACAAGAAAGATTGGGACAGGGTGTTCCACAGGGCCTGTGGCAACAGGACAAGGGGGGGACGGCTTTCAGCTCCAGGAGGCTGATTGAAGTTGGATCTGAGGAAGCTGCTCTCTTCCACTGAGGGTGCTGAGGCACTGGCCCAGGCTGTGGATGCTCCATCCTTGGGAACAGGGCTCTGAGCACCATGGTCTGGGGGAACGTTGCTAAGCATGGAACCAAAGGCTCTCTAGCTCAATGGTCATGTCACAATCCATGTCCCATCTGGAACTGACAGCAGCCAGCAAGCAGCACAACACAGCCGTTGGCCCTGGGCTCAGCACATGCTGCACGCTGCTCCTGCTGCTCCTGTCACCCTTCTTGTTCCTGCCCCCGAGACCTCATCTCATCAGTCTCAAAAGCTGCCTAAGGCCTGGATTGTGTCATCCATCCCTGCAGGATGCTCACATTTGTCCTGAGGAAGGTACGGTGCCATTCCATGGAGGTGGATCCCCCCAGCTGCCCGGGTGTGGGCTGGAGTTCTGGGGGGATGGGGTGGGACAGGGACCCCACTCTGAGGTTTTGCTACCTCTGCAGGCTGTTGCAGGTAGAGAAGACAAGATGGAGGTGGACAGACAGACTGATAGAGAGGAGAAGATGGAAGTGGAGGGAGAAAAGAGAGGAGAGGAAGAGATGGAGGTGGACACCATAATGGATACGGAGGAGGAGATGGAGGTGGATGGAGAACAGACTGGAGAGGAAGAGATGGAGGTTGATGAGGATGAGGAGATGGACGTGGAAATGGAAGAGTACACCCAGGAGATGGACATTGATGAGGAAGATGAAGAGGAGGCCATGGTCCTGGGATGAAGAGCGATGCCAGCAGCAGGACAGGCATGTGGTCCCCACAGGCACAGTGGGTTCCCTGCAGCCAGGCTGGGGCGGGATTGGGCTGGCTGGTCCCTGCTCAGGAACGTGGTACCCAGTGCCTTGGGTTCTGCTGGCCATGCCCAGCCGTTCCTGTTCTTGCTTTGGGCCACACAAGCCCCATGGCAGTGCCTGGGGCCCAGCCCCCAGACCCAGCCAGCCTCAGCTCTGGCAGCAGAGTCCCAGTGTGCCAGCCTGGGGACACACGGAAGAGCCCTCTGTGCCTGACTGGAGTGACCATGGCACCTGCTTTTCTTCCCGGACTGATGGAGATCCTGGACTGAAATGGCACCCTTTTGTACATAGTTTTTAGAGTTTGTTCTTGTTTTTGCCATATAGGTTTTAGGGCTTCGTTTTGTCTTCTGTAAATACATTTCAAATATTGTTGTTAGATATGTTCTTAGGTATATACCTTCTATAAATTGTTGTTATTACAAATATTCTTACAAAAGTAAATGTGTTCTGTGTTTTCATTGCTGTTCTTATGTAAATAAACAACCTTGGGTTTTCACACCCCAGTTCTCTTTCCATTTCCTTCCGGCACAGGCAATATTGGCCAAGTTGTGTTTTCCACTTGCTCCCGGTTCCCAGGGCTGGAGGTTCATGGGGGAGCTGGCACAGCCACCCCAGCAGTGGTTGTCCCACTCAGAGGGTTCCGCTGACAGAGGTCACTGTCTCCTTGCTGTCTCTCTGGACACACTGGGGAGCTGCAGGGGCAAATCCCAGCGTGCCCTGTCCCATGGGATCCCATGTTGGGACTCAATGTCCCAGCCAGGGTGAGCACTGGTTGTGGCCCTGGGCTCAGCATGGCAGGCCTGGTGCTCACAGCATTGCAGACTTCAAGCTGGCCATGCACAGCTCCGTGTTTCTCCCAAAACTATCACTGCTGCAGCACCTGGAGTTCCCCAGTGCTGGGCTTTTTATCCCCACTGCATGGAGGATCACATGCCAGGGAAAAGGATGGAGCCCATGTGGCATCCAACCTGCCCTGATCCAGGCTGGGCACAGCCTGATGAAGGATGAGCACATCTTGCAGGGATATGGAAACCTCCCCTGAAAACCCAGTTCAGGCAGAGCCTGAGCTCTTTTGTGGCTCTGGGCAGGAAGATGCTCAGGATCTCCCAGAGAGGCTCAGCGGGCAGTAGGATTGTGCCTGCATCTCGCTCTGGACATGCCAGTGGCTCAAGTGACAGCTGTGGGAATGATTTATAATGCACCGAGAGGGGCCACAGTCCTGCAAGGCTCTTACATCAGGAGCAAAGAGCAGCCTGCAGGGTGGGGAAGGCTGGAGCTCTACCACTCTGTGCTCATCCCTCACCTTCATGGGGAGCTGCCCCCAGACTTGCTATGTATCACTTTGATGGTTCTCCTGTTGGGTGTATTTTGGAGCAGCTGTTATCTGTGGCTTTTTATGGTGATCCTGTGGAAAGCAGCCATTTACCTGCTGTGATGAACTCAAAACTAATACTAACTCTTCATTCCCTTTGGTTTTATTTGGGGTTTTTTTAGTCTCTTTGTTTGATTGGTTTGCATGGGTTCGTTTGTTTCTAGGTTTTGTCTGTTTTGGTTTGAGTCTTTTGTTTGCTTTTTCATAAGACTCAGGTGAAGTTGGCATAGCCAAAGTCAAGAGAATGTACACCAGGCTTGACTTTCCAGAAATTACTTTTGGCTGGGTTTAACTGCATTCTCCAGGCTCAGGATGACCAGTCCATTTGCAGGATTTGCTCTGCAACATCAGCTTGACCAGACTCTGCTCGGTGATTCAAAAATGGAAAAGACAATGGATATTGTGCCAAGCTTCCTTTCAAACAGCCAAAAGTGCAACGGCATGAGAGAAAAAAAGAAAAAAACAGAGACTATATTCACCAATTAGAGCAGAAGCAGTGTCCCACCATCTTGCCCTCCACTCTTATTAATTTTGTACATTGAGAGGCAATCCTGGGCCTAAAGCTTCCGTCTCTCAGTTCCTGATGCCATTTGACTCCAGCCTGGACTCCCCCTGATCACACTGCCTGCTTTCCACGTGGGGCTGGGGATGCTCAGCCTGGAAAGAGGAGACCCTGGGGAGGCCTCACTGCAGCTCTGCAGGACTGCAAGGGTGCCACAAGAAAGATTGGGACAGGGTGTTCCACAGGGCCTGTGGCAACAGGACAAGGGGGGGACGGCTTTCAGCTCCAGGAGGCTGATTGAAGTTGGATCTGAGGAAGCTGCTCTCTTCCACTGAGGGTGCTGAGGCACTGGCCCAGGCTGTGGATGCTCCATCCTTGGGAACAGGGCTCTGAGCACCATGGTCTGGGGGAACGTTGCTAAGCATGGAACCAAAGGCTCTCTAGCTCAGTGGTCATGTCACAATCCATGTCCCATCTGGAACTGCCAGCAGCCAGCAAGCAGCACAACACAGCCGTTGGCCCTGGGCTCAGCACACGCTGCACGCTGCTCCTGCTGCTCCTGTCACCCTTCTTGTTCCTGCCCCTGAGACCTCATCTTATCAGTCTCAAAAGCTGCCTAAGGCCTGGATTGTGTCATCCATCCCTGCAGGATGCTCACATTTGTCCTGAGGAAGGTACGGTGCCATTCCATGGAGGTGGATCCCCCCAGCTGCCCGGGTGTGGGCTGGAGTTCTGGGGGGATGGGGTGGGACAGGGACCCCACTCTGAGGTTTTGCTACCTCTGCAGGCTGTTGCAGGTAGAGAAGACAAGATGGAGGTGGACAGACAGACTGATAGAGAGGAGAAGATGGAAGTGGAGGGAGAAAAGAGAGGAGAGGAAGAGATGGAGGTGGACACAATAATGGATACGGAGGAGGAGATGGAGGTGGATGGAGAACAGACTGGAGAGGAAGAGATGGAGGTTGATGAGGATGAGGAGATGGACGTGGAAATGGAAGAGTACACCCAGGAGATGGACATTGATGAGGAAGATGAAGAGGAGCCCATGGTCCTGGGATGAAGAGCGATGCCAGCAGCAGGACAGGCATGTGGTCCCACAGGCACAGTGGGTTCCCTGCAGCCAGGCTGGGGCGGGATTGGGCTGGGTGGTCCCTACTCAGGAACGTGGTACCCAGTGCCTTGGGTTCTGCTGGCCATGCCCAGCCTGTCCTGTTCTTGCTGCGGGCCACACAAGCCCCATGGCAGTGCCTGGGGCCCAGCCCCCAGACCCAGCCAGCCTCAGCTCTGGCAGCAGAGTCCCAGTGTGCCAGCCTGGGGACACACGGAAGAGCCCTCTGTGCCTGACTGGAGTGACCATGGCACCTGCTTTTCTTCCCGGACTGATGGAGATCCTGGACTGAAATGGCACCCTTTTGTACATAGTTTTTAGAGTTTGTTCTTGTTTTTGCCATATAGGTTTTAGGGCTTCGTTTTGTCTTCTGTAAATACATTTCAAATATTGTTGTTAGATATGTTCTTAGGTATATACCTTCTATAAATTGTTGTTATTACAAATATTCTTACAAAAGTAAATGTGTTCTGTGTTTTCATTGCTGTTCTTATGTAAATAAACAACCTTGGGTTTTCACACCCCAGTTCTCTTTCCATTTCCTTCCGGCACAGGCAGTATTGGCCAAGTTGTGTTTTCCACTTGCTCCCGGTTCCCAGGGCTGGAGGTTCATGGGGGAGCTGGCACAGCCACCCCAGCAGTGGTTGTCCCACTCAGAGGGTTCCGCTGACAGAGGTCACTGTCTCCTTGCTGTCTCTCTGGACACACTGGGGAGCTGCAGGGGCAAATCCCAGCGTGCCCTGTCCCATGGGATCCCATGTTGGGACTCAATGTCCCAGCCCGGGTGAGCACTGGTTGTGGCCCTGGGCTCAGCATGGCAGGCCTGGTGCTCACAGCATTGCAGACTTCAAGCTGGCCATGCACAGCTCCGTGTTTCTCCCAAAAATATCACTGCTGCAGCACCTGGAGTTCCCCAGTGCTGGGCTTTTTATCCCCACTGCATGGAGGATCACATGGCAGGGCAAAGGATGGAGCCCATGTGGCATCCAACCTGCCCGATCCAGGCTGGGCACAGCCTGATGAAGGATGAGCACATCTCGCAGGGATATGGAAACCTCCCCTGAAAACCCAGTTCAGGCAGAGCCTGAGCTCTTTTGTGGCTCTGGGCAGGAAGATGCTCAGGATCTACCAGAGAGGCTCAGCGGGCAGTAGGATTGTGCCTGCATCTCGCTCTGGACATGCCAGTGGCTCAAGTGACAGCTGTGGGAATGATTTATAATGCACCGAGAGGGGCCACAGTCCTGCAAGGCTCTTACATCAGGAGCAAAGAGCAGCCTGCAGGGTGGGGAAGGCTGGAGCTGTAGCACTGTGTGCTCATCCCTCACCTTCATGGGGAGCTGCCCCCAGACTTGCTATGTATCACTTTGATGGTTCTCCTGTTGGGTGTATTTTGGAGCAGCTGTTATCTGTGGCTTTTTATGGTGATCCTGTGGAAAGCAGCCATTTACCTGCTGTGATGAACTCAAAACTAATACTAACTCTTCATTCCCTTTGGTTTTATTTGGGGTTTTTTTAGTCTCTTTGTTTGATTGGTTTGCATGGGTTCGTTTGTTTCTAGGTTTTGTCTGTTTTGGTTTGAGTCTTTTGTTTGCTTTTTCATAAGACTCAGGTGAAGTTGGCATAGCCAAAGTCAAGAGAATGTACACCAGGCTTGACTATCCAGAAATTACTTTTGGCTGGGTTTAACTGCATTCTCCAGGCTCAGGATGACCAGTCCATTTGCAGGATTTGCTCTGCAACATCAGCTTGCCCAGACTCTGTTCGGTGATTCACAAATGGAGAAGACAATGGATATTGTGCCAAGCTTCCTTTCAAACAGCCAAAAGTGCAACGGCATGAGAGAAAAAAAGAAAAAAACAGAGACTATATTCACCAATTAGAGCAGAAGCAGTGTCCCACCATCTTGCCCTCCACTCTTATTAATTTTGTACATTGAGAGGCAATCCTGGGCCTAAAGCTTCCTTCTCTCAGTTCCTGATGCCATTTGACTCCAGCCTGGACTCCCCCTGATCACACTGCCTGCTTTCCACGTGGGGCTGGGGATGCTCAGCCTGGAAAGAGGAGACCCTGGGGAGGCCTCACTGCAGCTCTGCAGGACTGCAAGGGTGCCACAAGAAAGATTGGGACAGGGTGTTCCACAGGGCCTGTGGCAACAGGACAAGGGGGGGACGGCTTTCAGCTCCAGGAGGCTGATTGAAGTTGGATCTGAGGAAGCTGCTCTCTTCCACTGAGGGTGCTGAGGCACTGGCCCAGGCTGTGGATGCTCCATCCTTGGGAACAGGGCTCTGAGCACCATGGTCTGGGGGAACGTTGCTAAGCATGGAACCAAAGGCTCTCTAGCTCAATGGTCATGTCACAATCCATGTCCCATCTGGAACTGACAGCAGCCAGCAAGCAGCACAACACAGCCGTTGGCCCTGGGCTCAGCACATGCTGCACGCTGCTCCTGCTGCTCCTGTCACCCTTCTTGTTCCTGCCCCCGAGACCTCATCTCATCAGTCTCAAAAGCTGCCTAAGGCCTGGATTGTGTCATCCATCCCTGCAGGATGCTCACATTTGTCCTGAGGAAGGTACGGTGCCATTCCATGGAGGTGGATCCCCCCAGCTGCCCGGGTGTGGGCTGGAGTTCTGGGGGGATGGGGTGGGACAGGGACCCCACTCTGAGGTTTTGCTACCTCTACAGGCTGTTGCAGGTAGAGAAGACAAGATGGAGGTGGACAGACAGACTGATAGAGAGGAGAAGATGGAAGTGGAGGGAGAAAAGAGAGGAGAGGAAGAGATGGAGGTGGACACCATAATGGATACGGAGGAGGAGATGGAGGTGGATGGAGAACAGACTGGAGAGGAAGAGATGGAGGTTGATGAGGATGAGGAGATGGACGTGGAAATGGAAGAGTACACCGAGGAGATGGACATTGATGAGGAAGATGAAGAGGAGGCCATGGTCCTGGGATGAAGAGCGATGCCAGCAGCAGGACAGGCATGTGGTCCCCACAGGCACAGTGGGTTCCCTGCAGCCAGGCTGGGGCGGGATTGGGCTGGCTGGTCCCTGCTCAGGAACGTGGTACCCAGTGCCTTGGGTTCTGCTGGCCATGCCCAGCCTGTCCTGTTCTTGCTGCGGGCCACACAAGCCCCATGGCAGTGCCTGGGGCCCAGCCCCCAGACCCAGCCAGCCTCAGCTCTGGCAGCAGAGTCCCAGTGTGCCAGCCTGGGGACACACGGAAGAGCCCTCTGTGCCTGACTGGAGTGACCATGGCACCTGCTTTTCTTCCCGGACTGATGGAGATCCTGGACTGAAATGGCACCCTTTTGTACATAGTTTTTAGAGTTTGTTCTTGTTTTTGCCATATAGGTTTTAGGGCTTCGTTTTGTCTTCTGTAAATACATTTCAAATATTGTTGTTAGATATGTTCTTAGGTATATACCTTCTATAAATTGTTGTTATTACAAATATTCTTACAAAAGTAAATGTGTTCTGTGTTTTCATTGCTGTTCTTATGTAAATAAACAACCTTGGGTTTTCACACCCCAGTTCTCTTTCCATTTCCTTCCGGCACAGGCAATATTGGCCAAGTTGTGTTTTCCACTTGCTCCCGGTTCCCAGGGCTGGAGGTTCATGGGGGAGCTGGCACAGCCACCCCAGCAGTGGTTGTCCCACTCAGAGGGTTCCGCTGACAGAGGTCACTGTCTCCTTGCTGTCTCTCTGGACACACTGGGGAGCTGCAGGGGCAAATCCCAGCGTGCCCTGTCCCATGGGATCCCATGTTGGGACTCAATGTCCCAGCCCGGGTGAGCACTGGTTGTGGCCCTGGGCTCAGCATGGCAGGCCTGGTGCTCACAGCATTGCAGACTTCAAGCTGGCCATGCACAGCTCCGTGTTTCTCCCAAAACTATCACTGCTGCAGCACCTGGAGTTCCCCAGTGCTGGGCTTTTTATCCCCACTGCATGGAGGATCACATGGCAGGGAAAAGGATGGAGCCCATGTGGCATCCAACCTGCCCTGATCCAGGCTGGGCACAGCCTGATGAAGGATGAGCACATCTCGCAGGGATATGGAAACCTCCCCTGAAAACCCAGTTCAGGCAGAGCCTGAGCTCTTTTGTGGCTCTGGGCAGGAAGATGCTCAGGATCTCCCAGAGAGGCTCAGCGGGCAGTAGGATTGTGCCTGCATCTCGCTCTGGACATGCCAGTGGCTCAAGTGACAGCTGTGGGAATGATTTATAATGCACCGAGAGGGGCCACAGTCCTGCAAGGCTCTTACATCAGGAGCAAAGAGCAGCCTGCAGGGTGGGGAAGGCTGGAGCTGTAGCACTGTGTGCTCATCCCTCACCTTCATGGGGAGCTGCCCCCAGACTTGCTATGTATCACTTTGATGGTTCTCCTGTTGGGTGTATTTTGGAGCAGCTGTTATCTGTGGCTTTTTATGGTGATCCTGTGGAAAGCAGCCATTTACCTGCTGTGATGAACTCAAAACTAATACTAACTCTTCATTCCCTTTGGTTTTATTTGGGGTTTTTTTAGTCTCTTTGTTTGATTGGTTTGCATGGGTTCGTTTGTTTCTAGGTTTTGTCTGTTTTGGTTTGAGTCTTTTGTTTGCTTTTTCATAAGACTCAGGTGAAGTTGGCATAGCCAAAGTCAAGAGAATGTACACCAGGCTTGACTTTCCAGAAATTACTTTTGGCTGGGTTTAACTGCATTCTCCAGGCTCAGGATGACCAGTCCATTTGCAGGATTTGCTCTGCAACATCAGCTTGCCCAGACTCTGCTCGGTGATTCAAAAATGGAAAAGGCAATGGATATTGTGCCAAGCTTCCTTTCAAACAGCCAAAAGTGCAACGGCATGAGAGAAAAAAAGAAAAAAACAGAGACTATATTCACCAATTAGAGCAGAAGCAGTGTCCCACCATCTTGCCTTCCACTCCTTTTAATTTTGTACATTGAGAGGCAATCCTGGGCCTAAAGCTTCCGTCTCTCAGTTCCTGATGCCATTTGACTCCAGCCTGGACTCCCCCAGATCACACTGCCTGCTTTCCACGTGGGGCTGGGGATGCTCAGCCTGGAAAGAGGAGACCCTGGGGAGGCCTCACTGCAGCTCTGCAGGACTGCAAGGGTGCCACAAGAAAGATTGGGACAGGGTGTTCCACAGGGCCTGTGGCAACAGGACAAGGGGGGGACGGCTTTCAGCTGCAGGAGGCTGATTGAAGTTGGATCTGAGGAAGCTGCTCTCTTCCACTGAGGGTGCTGAGGCACTGGCCCAGGCTGTGGATGCTCCATCCTTGGGAACAGGGCTCTGAACACCATGGTCTGGGGGAACGTTGCTAAGCATGGAACCAAAGGCTCTCTAGCTCAGTGGTCATGTCACAATCCATGTCCCATCTGGAACTGACAGCAGCCAGCAAGCAGCACAACACAGCCGTTGGCCCTGGGCTCAGCACATGCTGCACGCTGCTCCTGCTGCTCCTGTCACCCTTCTTGTTCCTGCCCCCGAGACCTCATCTCATCAGTCTCAAAAGCTGCCTAAGGCCTGGATTGTGTCATCCATCCCTGCAGGATGCTCACATTTGTCCTGAGGAAGGTACGGTGCCATTCCATGGAGGTGGATCCCCCCAGCTGCCCGGGTGTGGGCTGGAGTTCTGGGGGGATGGGGTGGGACAGGGACCCCACTCTGAGGTTTTGCTACCTCTGCAGGCTGTTGCAGGTAGAGAAGACAAGATGGAGGTGGACAGACAGACTGATAGAGAGGAGAAGATGGAAGTGGAGGGAGAAAAGAGAGGAGAGGAAGAGATGGAGGTGGACACCATAATGGATACGGAGGAGGAGATGGAGGTGGATGGAGAACAGACTGGAGAGGAAGAGATGGAGGTTGATGAGGATGAGGAGATGGACGTGGAAATGGAAGAGTACACCCAGGAGATGGACATTGATGAGGAAGATGAAGAGGAGGCCATGGTCCTGGGATGAAGAGCGATGCCAGCAGCAGGACAGGCATGTGGTCCCCACAGGCACAGTGGGTTCCCTGCAGCCAGGCTGGGGCGGGATTGGGCTGGCTGGTCCCTGCTCAGGAACGTGGTACCCAGTGCCTTGGGTTCTGCTGGCCATGCCCAGCCGTTCCTGTTCTTGCTTTGGGCCACACAAGCCCCATGGCAGTGCCTGGGGCCCAGCCCCCAGACCCAGCCAGCCTCAGCTCTGGCAGCAGAGTCCCAGTGTGCCAGCCTGGGGACACACGGAAGAGCCCTCTGTGCCTGACTGGAGTGACCATGGCACCTGCTTTTCTTCCCGGACTGATGGAGATCCTGGACTGAAATGGCACCCTTTTGTACATAGTTTTTAGAGTTTGTTCTTGTTTTTGCCATATAGGTTTTAGGGCTTCGTTTTGTCTTCTGTAAATACATTTCAAATATTGTTGTTAGATATGTTCTTAGGTATATACCTTCTATAAATTGTTGTTATTACAAATATTCTTACAAAAGTAAATGTGTTCTGTGTTTTCATTGCTGTTCTTATGTAAATAAACAACCTTGGGTTTTCACACCCCAGTTCTCTTTCCATTTCCTTCCGGCACAGGCAGTATTGGCCAAGTTGTGTTTTCCACTTGCTCCCGGTTCCCAGGGCTGGAGGTTCATGGGGGAGCTGGCACAGCCACCCCAGCAGTGGTTGTCCCACTCAGAGGGTTCCGCTGACAGAGGTCACTGTCTCCTTGCTGTCTCTCTGGACACACTGGGGAGCTGCAGGGGCAAATCCCAGCGTGCCCTGTCCCATGGGATCCCATGTTGGGACTCAATGTCCCAGCCCGGGTGAGCACTGGTTGTGGCCCTGGGCTCAGCATGGCAGGCCTGGTGCTCACAGCATTGCAGACTTCAAGCTGGCCATGCACAGCTCCATGTTTCTCCCAAAAATATCACTGCTGCAGCACCTGGAGTTCCCCAGTGCTGGGCTTTTTATCCCCACTGCATGGAGGATCACATGGCAGGGCAAAGGATGGAGCCCATGTGGCATCCAACCTGCCCGATCCAGGCTGGGCACAGCCTGATGAAGGATGAGCACATCTCGCAGGGATATGGAAACCTCCCCTGAAAACCCAGTTCAGGCAGAGCCTGAGCTCTTTTGTGGCTCTGGGCAGGAAGATGCTCAGGATCTCCCAGAGAGGCTCAGCGGGCAGTAGGATTGTGCCTGCATCTCGCTCTGGACATGCCAGTGGCTCAAGTGACAGCTGTGGGAATGATTTATAATGCACCGAGAGGGGCCACAGTCCTGCAAGGCTCTTACATCAGGAGCAAAGAGCAGCCTGCAGGGTGGGGAAGGCTGGAGCTGTAGCACTGTGTGCTCATCCCTCACCTTCATGGGGAGCTGCCCCCAGACTTGCTATGTATCACTTTGATGGTTCTCCTGTTGGGTGTATTTTGGAGCAGCTGTTATCTGTGGCTTTTTATGGTGATCCTGTGGAAAGCAGCCATTTACCTGCTGTGATGAACTCAAAACTAATACTAACTCTTCATTCCCTTTGGTTTTATTTGGGGTTTTTTTAGTCTCTTTGTTTGATTGGTTTGCATGGGTTCGTTTGTTTCTAGGTTTTGTCTGTTTTGGTTTGAGTCTTTTGTTTGCTTTTTCATAAGACTCAGGTGAAGTTGGCATAGCCAAAGTCAAGAGAATGTACACCAGGCTTGACTATCCAGAAATTACTTTTGGCTGGGTTTAACTGCATTCTCCAGGCTCAGGATGACCAGTCCATTTGCAGGATTTGCTCTGCAACATCAGCTTGCCCAGACTCTGTTCGGTGATTCACAAATGGAGAAGACAATGGATATTGTGCCAAGCTTCCTTTCAAACAGCCAAAAGTGCAACGGCATGAGAGAAAAAAAGAAAAAAACAGAGACTATATTCACCAATTAGAGCAGAAGCAGTGTCCCACCATCTTGCCCTCCACTCTTATTAATTTTGTACATTGAGAGGCAATCCTGGGCCTAAAGCTTCCTTCTCTCAGTTCCTGATGCCATTTGACTCCAGCCTGGACTCCCCCTGATCACACTGCCTGCTTTCCACGTGGGGCTGGGGATGCTCAGCCTGGAAAGAGGAGACCCTGGGGAGGCCTCACTGCAGCTCTGCAGGACTGCAAGGGTGCCACAAGAAAGATTGGGACAGGGTGTTCCACAGGGCCTGTGGCAACAGGACAAGGGGGGGACGGCTTTCAGCTCCAGGAGGCTGATTGAAGTTGGATCTGAGGAAGCTGCTCTCTTCCACTGAGGGTGCTGAGGCACTGGCCCAGGCTGTGGATGCTCCATCCTTGGGAACAGGGCTCTGAGCACCATGGTCTGGGGGAACGTTGCTAAGCATGGAACCAAAGGCTCTCTAGCTCAATGGTCATGTCACAATCCATGTCCCATCTGGAACTGACAGCAGCCAGCAAGCAGCACAACACAGCCGTTGGCCCTGGGCTCAGCACATGCTGCACGCTGCTCCTGCTGCTCCTGTCACCCTTCTTGTTCCTGCCCCCGAGACCTCATCTCATCAGTCTCAAAAGCTGCCTAAGGCCTGGATTGTGTCATCCATCCCTGCAGGATGCTCACATTTGTCCTGAGGAAGGTACGGTGCCATTCCATGGAGGTGGATCCCCCCAGCTGCCCGGGTGTGGGCTGGAGTTCTGGGGGGATGGGGTGGGACAGGGACCCCACTCTGAGGTTTTGCTACCTCTGCAGGCTGTTGCAGGTAGAGAAGACAAGATGGAGGTGGACAGACAGACTGATAGAGAGGAGAAGATGGAAGTGGAGGGAGAAAAGAGAGGAGAGGAAGAGATGGAGGTGGACACCATAATGGATACGGAGGAGGAGATGGAGGTGGATGGAGAACAGACTGGAGAGGAAGAGATGGAGGTTGATGAGGATGAGGAGATGGACGTGGAAATGGAAGAGTACACCCAGGAGATGGACATTGATGAGGAAGATGAAGAGGAGGCCATGGTCCTGGGATGAAGAGCGATGCCAGCAGCAGGACAGGCATGTGGTCCCCACAGGCACAGTGGGTTCCCTGCAGCCAGGCTGGGGCGGGATTGGGCTGGCTGGTCCCTGCTCAGGAACGTGGTACCCAGTGCCTTGGGTTCTGCTGGCCATGCCCAGCCGTTCCTGTTCTTGCTTTGGGCCACACAAGCCCCATGGCAGTGCCTGGGGCCCAGCCCCCAGACCCAGCCAGCCTCAGCTCTGGCAGCAGAGTCCCAGTGTGCCAGCCTGGGGACACACGGAAGAGCCCTCTGTGCCTGACTGGAGTGACCATGGCACCTGCTTTTCTTCCCGGACTGATGGAGATCCTGGACTGAAATGGCACCCTTTTGTACATAGTTTTTAGAGTTTGTTCTTGTTTTTGCCATATAGGTTTTAGGGCTTCGTTTTGTCTTCTGTAAATACATTTCAAATATTGTTGTTAGATATGTTCTTAGGTATATACCTTCTATAAATTGTTGTTATTACAAATATTCTTACAAAAGTAAATGTGTTCTGTGTTTTCATTGCTGTTCTTATGTAAATAAACAACCTTGGGTTTTCACACCCCAGTTCTCTTTCCATTTCCTTCCGGCACAGGCAATATTGGCCAAGTTGTGTTTTCCACTTGCTCCCGGTTCCCAGGGCTGGAGGTTCATGGGGGAGCTGGCACAGCCACCCCAGCAGTGGTTGTCCCACTCAGAGGGTTCCGCTGACAGAGGTCACTGTCTCCTTGCTGTCTCTCTGGACACACTGGGGAGCTGCAGGGGCAAATCCCAGCGTGCCCTGTCCCATGGGATCCCATGTTGGGACTCAATGTCCCAGCCAGGGTGAGCACTGGTTGTGGCCCTGGGCTCAGCATGGCAGGCCTGGTGCTCACAGCATTGCAGACTTCAAGCTGGCCATGCACAGCTCCGTGTTTCTCCCAAAACTATCACTGCTGCAGCACCTGGAGTTCCCCAGTGCTGGGCTTTTTATCCCCACTGCATGGAGGATCACATGCCAGGGAAAAGGATGGAGCCCATGTGGCATCCAACCTGCCCTGATCCAGGCTGGGCACAGCCTGATGAAGGATGAGCACATCTTGCAGGGATATGGAAACCTCCCCTGAAAACCCAGTTCAGGCAGAGCCTGAGCTCTTTTGTGGCTCTGGGCAGGAAGATGCTCAGGATCTCCCAGAGAGGCTCAGCGGGCAGTAGGATTGTGCCTGCATCTCGCTCTGGACATGCCAGTGGCTCAAGTGACAGCTGTGGGAATGATTTATAATGCACCGAGAGGGGCCACAGTCCTGCAAGGCTCTTACATCAGGAGCAAAGAGCAGCCTGCAGGGTGGGGAAGGCTGGAGCTCTACCACTCTGTGCTCATCCCTCACCTTCATGGGGAGCTGCCCCCAGACTTGCTATGTATCACTTTGATGGTTCTCCTGTTGGGTGTATTTTGGAGCAGCTGTTATCTGTGGCTTTTTATGGTGATCCTGTGGAAAGCAGCCATTTACCTGCTGTGATGAACTCAAAACTAATACTAACTCTTCATTCCCTTTGGTTTTATTTGGGGTTTTTTTAGTCTCTTTGTTTGATTGGTTTGCATGGGTTCGTTTGTTTCTAGGTTTTGTCTGTTTTGGTTTGAGTCTTTTGTTTGCTTTTTCATAAGACTCAGGTGAAGTTGGCATAGCCAAAGTCAAGAGAATGTACACCAGGCTTGACTTTCCAGAAATTACTTTTGGCTGGGTTTAACTGCATTCTCCAGGCTCAGGATGACCAGTCCATTTGCAGGATTTGCTCTGCAACATCAGCTTGACCAGACTCTGCTCGGTGATTCAAAAATGGAAAAGACAATGGATATTGTGCCAAGCTTCCTTTCAAACAGCCAAAAGTGCAACGGCATGAGAGAAAAAAAGAAAAAAACAGAGACTATATTCACCAATTAGAGCAGAAGCAGTGTCCCACCATCTTGCCCTCCACTCTTATTAATTTTGTACATTGAGAGGCAATCCTGGGCCTAAAGCTTCCGTCTCTCAGTTCCTGATGCCATTTGACTCCAGCCTGGACTCCCCCTGATCACACTGCCTGCTTTCCACGTGGGGCTGGGGATGCTCAGCCTGGAAAGAGGAGACCCTGGGGAGGCCTCACTGCAGCTCTGCAGGACTGCAAGGGTGCCACAAGAAAGATTGGGACAGGGTGTTCCACAGGGCCTGTGGCAACAGGACAAGGGGGGGACGGCTTTCAGCTCCAGGAGGCTGATTGAAGTTGGATCTGAGGAAGCTGCTCTCTTCCACTGAGGGTGCTGAGGCACTGGCCCAGGCTGTGGATGCTCCATCCTTGGGAACAGGGCTCTGAGCACCATGGTCTGGGGGAACGTTGCTAAGCATGGAACCAAAGGCTCTCTAGCTCAGTGGTCATGTCACAATCCATGTCCCATCTGGAACTGCCAGCAGCCAGCAAGCAGCACAACACAGCCGTTGGCCCTGGGCTCAGCACACGCTGCACGCTGCTCCTGCTGCTCCTGTCACCCTTCTTGTTCCTGCCCCTGAGACCTCATCTTATCAGTCTCAAAAGCTGCCTAAGGCCTGGATTGTGTCATCCATCCCTGCAGGATGCTCACATTTGTCCTGAGGAAGGTACGGTGCCATTCCATGGAGGTGGATCCCCCCAGCTGCCCGGGTGTGGGCTGGAGTTCTGGGGGGATGGGGTGGGACAGGGACCCCACTCTGAGGTTTTGCTACCTCTGCAGGCTGTTGCAGGTAGAGAAGACAAGATGGAGGTGGACAGACAGACTGATAGAGAGGAGAAGATGGAAGTGGAGGGAGAAAAGAGAGGAGAGGAAGAGATGGAGGTGGACACAATAATGGATACGGAGGAGGAGATGGAGGTGGATGGAGAACAGACTGGAGAGGAAGAGATGGAGGTTGATGAGGATGAGGAGATGGACGTGGAAATGGAAGAGTACACCCAGGAGATGGACATTGATGAGGAAGATGAAGAGGAGCCCATGGTCCTGGGATGAAGAGCGATGCCAGCAGCAGGACAGGCATGTGGTCCCACAGGCACAGTGGGTTCCCTGCAGCCAGGCTGGGGCGGGATTGGGCTGGGTGGTCCCTACTCAGGAACGTGGTACCCAGTGCCTTGGGTTCTGCTGGCCATGCCCAGCCTGTCCTGTTCTTGCTGCGGGCCACACAAGCCCCATGGCAGTGCCTGGGGCCCAGCCCCCAGACCCAGCCAGCCTCAGCTCTGGCAGCAGAGTCCCAGTGTGCCAGCCTGGGGACACACGGAAGAGCCCTCTGTGCCTGACTGGAGTGACCATGGCACCTGCTTTTCTTCCCGGACTGATGGAGATCCTGGACTGAAATGGCACCCTTTTGTACATAGTTTTTAGAGTTTGTTCTTGTTTTTGCCATATAGGTTTTAGGGCTTCGTTTTGTCTTCTGTAAATACATTTCAAATATTGTTGTTAGATATGTTCTTAGGTATATACCTTCTATAAATTGTTGTTATTACAAATATTCTTACAAAAGTAAATGTGTTCTGTGTTTTCATTGCTGTTCTTATGTAAATAAACAACCTTGGGTTTTCACACCCCAGTTCTCTTTCCATTTCCTTCCGGCACAGGCAGTATTGGCCAAGTTGTGTTTTCCACTTGCTCCCGGTTCCCAGGGCTGGAGGTTCATGGGGGAGCTGGCACAGCCACCCCAGCAGTGGTTGTCCCACTCAGAGGGTTCCGCTGACAGAGGTCACTGTCTCCTTGCTGTCTCTCTGGACACACTGGGGAGCTGCAGGGGCAAATCCCAGCGTGCCCTGTCCCATGGGATCCCATGTTGGGACTCAATGTCCCAGCCAGGGTGAGCACTGGTTGTGGCCCTGGGCTCAGCATGGCAGGCCTGGTGCTCACAGCATTGCAGACTTCAAGCTGGCCATGCACAGCTCCGTGTTTCTCCCAAAAATATCACTGCTGCAGCACCTGGAGTTCCCCAGTGCTGGGCTTTTTATCCCCACTGCATGGAGGATCACATGGCAGGGCAAAGGATGGAGCCCATGTGGCATCCAACCTGCCCTGATCCAGGCTGGGCACAGCCTGATGAAGGATGAGCACATCTCGCAGGGATATGGAAACCTCCCCTGAAAACCCAGTTCAGGCAGAGCCTGAGCTCTTTTGTGGCTCTGGGCAGGAAGATGCTCAGGATCTCCCAGAGAGGCTCAGCGGGCAGTAGGATTGTGCCTGCATCTCGCTCTGGACATGCCAGTGGCTCAAGTGACAGCTGTGGGAATGATTTATAATGCACCGAGAGGGGCCACAGTCCTGCAAGGCTCTTACATCAGGAGCAAAGAGCAGCCTGCAGGGTGAGGAAGGCTGGAGCTGTAGCACTCTGTGCTCATCCCTCACCTTCATGGGGAGCTGCCCCCAGACTTGCTATGTATCACTTTGATGGTTCTCCTGTTGGGTGTATTTTGGAGCAGCTGTTATCTGTGGCTTTTTATGGTGATCCTGTGGAAAGCAGCCATTTACCTGCTGTGATGAACTCAAAACTAATACTAACTCTTCATTCCCTTTGGTTTTATTTGGGGTTTTTTTAGTCTCTTTGTTTGATTGGTTTGCATGGGTTCGTTTGTTTCTAGGTTTTGTCTGTTTTGGTTTGAGTCTTTTGTTTGCTTTTTCATAAGACTCAGGTGAAGTTGGCATAGCCAAAGTCAAGAGAATGTACACCAGGCTTGACTTTCCAGAAATTACTTTTGGCTGGGTTTAACTGCATTCTCCAGGCTCAGGATGACCAGTCCATTTGCAGGATTTGCTCTGCAACATCAGCTTGCCCAGACTCTGCTCGGTGATTCACAAATGGAGAAGACAATGGATATTGTGCCAAGCTTCCTTTCAAACAGCCAAAAGTGCAACGGCATGAGAGAAAAAAAGAAAAAAACAGAGACTATATTCACCAATTAGAGCAGAAGCAGTGTCCCACCATCTTGCCTTCCACTCTTATTAATTTTGTACATTGAGAGGCAATCCTGGGCCTAAAGCTTCCGTCTCTCAGTTCCTGATGCCATTTGACTCCAGCCTGGACTCCCCCAGATCACACTGCCTGCTTTCCACGTGGGGCTGGGGATGCTCAGCCTGGAAAGAGGAGACCCTGGGGAGGCCTCACTGCAGCTCTGCAGGACTGCAAGGGTGCCACAAGAAAGATTGGGACAGGGTGTTCCACAGGGCCTGTGGCAACAGGACAAGGGGGGGACGGCTTTCAGCTGCAGGAGGCTGATTGAAGTTGGATCTGAGGAAGCTGCTCTCTTCCACTGAGGGTGCTGAGGCACTGGCCCAGGCTGTGGATGCTCCATCCTTGGGAACAGGGCTCTGAGCACCATGGTCTGGGGGAACGTTGCTAAGCATGGAACCAAAGGCTCTCTAGCTCAGTGGTCATGTCACAATCCATGTCCCATCTGGAACTGCCAGCAGCCAGCAAGCAGCACAACACAGCCGTTGGCCCTGGGCTCAGCACACGCTGCACGCTGCTCCTGCTGCTCCTGTCACCCTTCTTGTTCCTGCCCCCGAGACCTCATCTCATCAGTCTCAAAAGCTGCCTAAGGCCTGGATTGTGTCATCCATCCCTGCAGGATGCTCACATTTGTCCTGAGGAAGGTACGGTGCCATTCCATGGAGGTGGATCCCCCCAGCTGCCCGGGTGTGGGCTGGAGTTCTGGGGGGATGGGGTGGGACAGGGACCCCACTCTGAGGTTTTGCTACCTCTGCAGGCTGTTGCAGGTAGAGAAGACAAGATGGAGGTGGACAGACAGACTGATAGAGAGGAGAAGATGGAAGTGGAGGGAGAAAAGAGAGGAGAGGGAGAGATGGAGGTGGACACCATAATGGATACGGAGGAGGAGATGGAGGTGGATGGAGAACAGACTGGAGAGGAAGAGATGGAGGTTGATGAGGATGAGGAGATGGACGTGGAAATGGAAGAGTACACCGAGGAGATGGACATTGATGAGGAAGATGAAGAGGAGGCCATGGTCCTGGGATGAAGAGCGATGCCAGCAGCAGGACAGGCATGTGGTCCCCACAGGCACAGTGGGTTCCCTGCAGCCAGGCTGGGGCGGGATTGGGCTGGCTGGTCCCTGCTCAGGAACGTGGTACCCAGTGCCTTGGGTTCTGCTGGCCATGCCCAGCCGTTCCTGTTCTTGCTTTGGGCCACACAAGCCCCATGGCAGTGCCTGGGGCCCAGCCCCCAGACCCAGCCAGCCTCAGCTCTGGCAGCAGAGTCCCAGTGTGCCAGCCTGGGGACACACGGAAGAGCCCTCTGTGCCTGACTGGAGTGACCATGGCACCTGCTTTTCTTCCCGGACTGATGGAGATCCTGGACTGAAATGGCACCCTTTTGTACATAGTTTTTAGAGTTTGTTCTTCTTTTTGGCATATAGGTTTTAGGGCTTCGTTTTGTCTTCTGTAAATACATTTCAAATATTGTTGTTAGATATGTTCTTAGGTATATACCTTCTATAAATTGTTGTTATTACAAATATTCTTACAAAAGTAAATGTGTTCTGTGTTTTCATTGCTGTTCTTATGTAAATAAACAACCTTGGGTTTTCACACCCCAGTTCTCTTTCCATTTCCTTCCGGCACAGGCAATATTGGCCAAGTTGTGTTTTCCACTTGCTCCCGGTTCCCAGGGCTGGAGGTTCATGGGGGAGCTGGCACAGCCACCCCAGCAGTGGTTGTCCTACTCAGAGGGTTCCGCTGACAGAGGTCACTGTCTCCTTGCTGTCTCTCTGGACACACTGGGGAGCTGCAGGGGCAAATCCCAGCGTGCCCTGTCCCATGGGATCCCATGTTGGGACTCAATGTCCCAGCCCGGGTGAGCACTGGTTGTGGCCCTGGGCTCAGCATGGCAGGCCTGGTGCTCACAGCATTGCAGACTTCAAGCTGGCCATGCACAGCTCCGTGTTTCTCCCAAAACTATCACTGCTGCAGCACCTGGAGTTCCCCAGTGCTGGGCTTTTTATCCCCACTGCATGGAGGATCACATGGCAGGGCAAAGGATGGAGCCCATGTGGCATCCAACCTGCCCTGATCCAGGCTGGGCACAGCCTGATGAAGGATGAGCACATCTTGCAGGGATATGGAAACCTCCCCTGAAAACCCAGTTCAGGCAGAGCCTGAGCTCTTTTGTGGCTCTGGGCAGGAAGATGCTCAGGATCTCCCAGAGAGGCTCAGCGGGCAGTAGGATTGTGCCTGCATCTCGCTCTGGACATGCCAGTGGCTCAAGTGACAGCTGTGGGAATGATTTATAATGCACCGAGAGGGGCCACAGTCCTGCAAGGCTCTTACATCAGGAGCAAAGAGCAGCCTGCAGGGTGGGGAAGGCTGGAGCTCTACCACTCTGTGCTCATCCCTCACCTTAATGGGGAGCTGCCCCCAGAGTTGCTATGTATCACTTTGATGGTTCTCCTGTTGGGTGTATTTTGGAGCAGCTGTTATCTGTGGCTTTTTATGGTGATCCTGTGGAAAGCAGCCATTTACCTGCTGTGATGAACTCAAAACTAATACTAACTCTTCATTCCCTTTGGTTTTATTTGGGGTTTTTTTAGTCTCTTTGTTTGATTGGTTTGCATGGGTTCGTTTGTTTCTAGGTTTTGTCTGTTTTGGTTTGAGTCTTTTGTTTGCTTTTTCATAAGACTCAGGTGAAGTTGGCATAGCCAAAGTCAAGAGAATGTACACCAGGCTTGACTTTCCAGAAATTACTTTTGGCTGGGTTTAACTGCATTCTCCAGGCTCAGGATGACCAGTCCATTTGCAGGATTTGCTCTGCAACATCAGCTTGCCCAGACTCTGCTCGGTGATTCAAAAATGGAAAAGACAATGGATATTGTGCCAAGCTTCCTTTCAAACAGCCAAAAGTGCAACGGCATGAGAGAAAAAAAGAAAAAAACAGAGACTATATTCACCAATTAGAGCAGAAGCAGTGTCCCACCATCTTGCCCTCCACTCTTATTAATTTTGTACATTGAGAGGCAATCCTGGGCCTAAAGCTTCCGTCTCTCAGTTCCTGATGCCATTTGACTCCAGCCTGGACTCCCCCTGATCACACTGCCTGCTTTCCACGTGGGGCTGGGGATGCTCAGCCTGGAAAGAGGAGACCCTGGGGAGGCCTCACTGCAGCTCTGCAGGACTGCAAGGGTGCCACAAGAAAGATTGGGACAGGGTGTTCCACAGGGCCTGTGGCAACAGGACAAGGGGGGGACGGCTTTCAGTTGCAGGAGGCTGATTGAAGTTGGATCTGAGGAAGCTGCTCTCTTCCACTGAGGGTGCTGAGGCACTGGCCCAGGCTGTGGATGCTCCATCCTTGGGAACAGGGCTCTGAGCACCATGGTCTGGGGGAACGTTGCTAAGCATGGAACCAAAGGCTCTCTAGCTCAGTGGTCATGTCACAATCCATGTCCCATCTGGAACTGCCAGCAGCCAGCAAGCAGCACAACACAGCCGTTGGCCCTGGGCTCAGCACACGCTGCACGCTGCTCCTGCTGCTCCTGTCACCCTTCTTGTTCCTGCCCCTGAGACCTCATCTCATCAGTCTCAAAAGCTGCCTAAGGCCTGGATTGTGTCATCCATCCCTGCAGGATGCTCACATTTGTCCTGAGGAAGGTACGGTGCCATTCCATGGAGGTGGATCCCCCCAGCTGCCCGGGTGTGGGCTGGAGTTCTGGGGGGATGGGGTGGGACAGGGACCCCACTCTGAGGTTTTGCTACCTCTGCAGGCTGTTGCAGGTAGAGAAGACAAGATGGAGGTGGACAGACAGACTGATAGAGAGGAGAAGATGGAAGTGGAGGGAGAAAAGAGAGGAGAGGAAGAGATGGAGGTGGACACAATAATGGATACGGAGGAGGAGATGGAGGTGGATGGAGAACAGACTGGAGAGGAAGAGATGGAGGTTGATGAGGATGAGGAGATGGACGTGGAAATGGAAGAGTACACCGAGGAGATGGACATTGATGAAGAAGATGAAGAGGAGGCCATGATCCTGGGATGAGGAGCGATGCCAGCAGCAGGACAGGCATGTGGTCCCACAGGCACAGTGGGTTCCCTGCAGCCAGGCTGGGGCGGGATTGGGCTGGGTGGTCCCTGCTCAGGCACGTGGTACCCAGTGCCTTGGGTTCTGCTGGCCATGCCCAGCCTGTCCTGTTCTTGCTTTGGGCCACACAAGCCCCATGGCAGTGCCTGGGGCCCAGCCCCCAGACCCAGCCAGCCTCAGCTCTGGCAGCAGAGTCCCGCTGTGCCAGCCTGGGGACACACGGAAGAGCCCTCTGTGCCTGACTGGAGTGACCATGGCACCTGCTTTTCTTCCCGGACTGATGGAGATCCTGGACTGAAATGGCACCCTTTTGTACATAGTTTTTAGAGTTTGTTCTTCTTTTTGGCATATAGGTTTTAGGGCTTTGTTTTGTCTTCTGTAAATACATTTCAAATATTGTTGTTAGATATGTTCTTAGGTATATACATTCTATAAATTGTTGTTATTACAAATATTCTTACAAAAGTAAATGTGTTCTGTCTTTTCATTGCTGTTCTTATGGAAATAAACAACCTTGGGTTTTCACACCCCAGTTCTCTTTCCATTTGCTTCCGGCACAGGCAGTATTAGCAAAGTTGTGGTTTCCACTTGCTCCCGGTTCCCAAGGCTGGAGGTTCATGGGGGAGCTGGCACAGCCACCCCAGCAGTGGTTGTCCCACTCAGAGGGTCCTGCTGACAGAGGTCACTGTCTCCTTGCTGTCTCTCTGGACACACTGGGGAGCTGCAGGGGCGAATCCCAGCGTGCCCTGTCCCATGGGATCCCATGTTGGGACTCAATGTCCCAGCCAGGGTGAGCACTGGTTGTGGCCCTGGGCTCAGCATGGCAGGCCTGGTGCTCACAGCAGTGCAGACTTCAAGCTGGCCATGCACAGCTCCGTGTTTCTCCCAAAAATATCACTGCTGCAGCACCTGGGGTTCCCCAGTGCTGGGCTTTTTAGCCCCACTGCATGGAGGATCACATGGCAGGGCAAAGGATGGGATCCCATGTGGCCTCCAACCTGCCCTGATCCAGGCTGGGCACAGCCTGATGAAGGATGAGCACATCTCGCAGGGATATGGAAACCTCCCCTGAAAACCCAGTTCAGGCAGAGCCTGAGCTCTTTTGTGGCTCTGGGCAGGAAGATGCTCAGGATCTCCCAGAGAGGCTCAGCGGGCAGTAGGATTGTGCCTGCATCTCGCTCTGGAGATGCCAGTGGCTCAAGTGAGAGCTGTGGGAATGATTTATAATGCACCGAGAGGGGCCACAGTCCTGCAAGGCTCTTACATCAGGAGCAAAGAGCAGCCTGCAGGGTGGGGAAGGCTGGAGCTGTAGCACTCTGTGCTCATCCCTCACCTTCATGGGGAGCTGCCCCCAGACTTGCTATGTATCACTTTGATGGTTCTCCTGTTGGGTGTATTTTGGAGCAGCTGTTATCTGTGGCTTTTTATGGTGATCCTGTGGAAAGCAGCCATTTACCTGCTGTGATGAACTCAAAACTCATACTAACTCTTCATTCCCTTTGGTTTTATTTGGGGTTTTTTTAGTCTCTTTGTTTGATTGGTTTGCATGGGTTCGTTTGTTTCTAGGTTTTGTCTGTTTTGGTTTGAGTCTTTTGTTTGCTTTTTCATAAGACTCAGGTGAAGTTGGCATAGCCAAAGTCAAGAGAATGGACACCAGGCTTGACTTTCCAGAAATTATTTTTGGCTGGGTTTAACTGCATTCTCCAGGCTCAGGATGACCAGTACATTTGCAGGATTTGCTCTGCAACATCAGCTTGCCCAGACTCTGCTCGGTGATTCACAAATGGAGAAGACAATGGATATTGTGCCAAGCTTCCTTTCAAACAGCCAAAACTGCAATGGCATGAGAGAAAAAAAGAAAAAAACAGAGAATATATACACCAATTAGAGCAGAAGCAGTGTCCCACCATCTTGCCCTCCACTCTTATTAATTTTGTACTTTGAGAGGCAAACCTGGGCCTAAAGCTTCCGTCTCTCCGTTCCTGATGCCATTTGACTCCAGCCTGGACTCCCCCAGATCACACTGCCTGCTTTCCACGTGGGGCTGGGGATGCTCAGCCTGGAAAGAGGAGACCCTGGGGAGGCCTCACTGCAGCTCTGCAGGACTGCAAGGGTGCCACAAGAAAGATTGGGACAGAGTGTTCCACAGGGCCCGTGGCAACAGGACAAGGGGGGACGGCTTTCATCTGCAGGAGGCTGATTGAAGTTGGATCTGAGGAAGCTGCTCTCTTCCACTGAGGGTGCTGAGGCACTGGCCCAGGCTGTGGATGCTCCATCCTTGGGAACAGGGCTCTGAGCACCATGGTCTGGGGGAACGTTGCTAAGCATGGAACCAAAGGCTCTCTAGCTCAGTGGTCATGTCACAATCCATGTCCCATCTGGAACTGCCAGCAGCCAGCAAGCAGCACAACACAGCCGTTGGCCCTGGGCTCAGCACACGCTGCACGCTGCTCCTGCTGCTCCTGTCACCCTTCTTGTTCCTGCCCCTGAGACCTCATCTCATCAGTCTCAAAAGCTGCCTAAGGCCTGGATTGTGTCATCCATCCCTGCAGGATGCTCACATTTGTCCTGAGGAAGGTACGGTGCCATTCCATGGAGGTGGATCCCCCCAGCTGCCCGGGTGTGGGCTGGAGTTCTGGGGGGATGGGGTGGGACAGGGACCCCACTCTGAGGTTTTGCTACCTCTGCAGGCTGTTGCAGGTAGAGAAGACAAGATGGAGGTGGACAGACAGACTGATAGAGAGGAGAAGATGGAAGTGGAGGGAGAAAAGAGAGGAGAGGAAGAGATGGAGGTGGACACAATAATGGATACGGAGGAGGAGATGGAGGTGGATGGAGAACAGACTGGAGAGGAAGAGATGGAGGTTGATGAGGATGAGGAGATGGACGTGGAAATGGAAGAGTACACCGAGGAGATGGACATTGATGAAGAAGATGAAGAGGAGGCCATGATCCTGGGATGAGGAGCGATGCCAGCAGCAGGACAGGCATGTGGTCCCACAGGCACAGTGGGTTCCCTGCAGCCAGGCTGGGGCGGGATTGGGCTGGGTGGTCCCTGCTCAGGCACGTGGTACCCAGTGCCTTGGGTTCTGCTGGCCATGCCCAGCCTGTCCTGTTCTTGCTTTGGGCCACACAAGCCCCATGGCAGTGCCTGGGGCCCAGCCCCCAGACCCAGCCAGCCTCAGCTCTGGCAGCAGAGTCCCGCTGTGCCAGCCTGGGGACACACGGAAGAGCCCTCTGTGCCTGACTGGAGTGACCATGGCACCTGCTTTTCTTCCCGGACTGATGGAGATCCTGGACTGAAATGGCACCCTTTTGTACATAGTTTTTAGAGTTTGTTCTTCTTTTTGGCATATAGGTTTTAGGGCTTTGTTTTGTCTTCTGTAAATACATTTCAAATATTGTTGTTAGATATGTTCTTAGGTATATACATTCTATAAATTGTTGTTATTACAAATATTCTTACAAAAGTAAATGTGTTCTGTGTTTTCATTGCTGTTCTTATGGAAATAAACAACCTTGGGTTTTCACACCCCAGTTCTCTTTCCATTTGCTTCCGGCACAGGCAGTATTAGCAAAGTTGTGGTTTCCACTTGCTCCCGGTTCCCAAGGCTGGAGGTTCATGGGGGAGCTGGCACAGCCACCCCAGCAGTGGTTGTCCCACTCAGAGGGTTCCGCTGACAGAGGTCACTGTCTCCTTGCTGTCTCTCTGGACACACTGGGGAGCTGCAGGGGCGAATCCCAGCGTGCCCTGTCCCATGGGATCCCATGTTGGGACTCAATGTCCCAGCCAGGGTGAGCACTGGTTGTGGCCCTGGGCTCAGCATGGCAGGCCTGGTGCTCACAGCAGTGCAGACTTCAAGCTGGCCATGCACAGCTCCGTGTTTCTCCCAAAAATATCACTGCTGCAGCACCTGGGGTTCCCCAGTGCTGGGCTTTTTAGCCCCACTGCATGGAGGATCACATGGCAGGGCAAAGGATGGGATCCCATGTGGCCTCCAACCTGCCCTGATCCAGGCTGGGCACAGCCTGATGAAGGATGAGCACATCTCGCAGGGATATGGAAACCTCCCCTGAAAACCCAGTTCAGGCAGAGCCTGAGCTCTTTTGTGGCTCTGGGCAGGAAGATGCTCAGGATCTCCCAGAGAGGCTCAGCGGGCAGTAGGATTGTGCCTGCATCTCGCTCTGGAGATGCCAGTGGCTCAAGTGAGAGCTGTGGGAATGATTTATAATGCACCGAGAGGGGCCACAGTCCTGCAAGGCTCTTACATCAGGAGCAAAGAGCAGCCTGCAGGGTGGGGAAGGCTGGAGCTGTAGCACTCTGTGCTCATCCCTCACCTTCATGGGGAGCTGCCCCCAGACTTGCTATGTATCACTTTGATGGTTCTCCTGTTGGGTGTATTTTGGAGCAGCTGTTATCTGTGGCTTTTTATGGTGATCCTGTGGAAAGCAGCCATTTACCTGCTGTGATGAACTCAAAACTCATACTAACTCTTCATTCCCTTTGGTTTTATTTGGGGTTTTTTTAGTCTCTTTGTTTGATTGGTTTGCATGGGTTCGTTTGTTTCTAGGTTTTGTCTGTTTTGGTTTGAGTCTTTTGTTTGCTTTTTCATAAGACTCAGGTGAAGTTGGCATAGCCAAAGTCAAGAGAATGGACACCAGGCTTGACTTTCCAGAAATTATTTTTGGCTGGGTTTAACTGCATTCTCCAGGCTCAGGATGACCAGTACATTTGCAGGATTTGCTCTGCAACATCAGCTTGCCCAGACTCTGCTCGGTGATTCACAAATGGAGAAGACAATGGATATTGTGCCAAGCTTCCTTTCAAACAGCCAAAACTGCAATGGCATGAGAGAAAAAAAGAAAAAAACAGAGAATATATACACCAATTAGAGCAGAAGCAGTGTCCCACCATCTTGCCCTCCACTCTTATTAATTTTGTACTTTGAGAGGCAAACCTGGGCCTAAAGCTTCCGTCTCTCCGTTCCTGATGCCATTTGACTCCAGCCTGGACTCCCCCAGATCACACTGCCTGCTTTCCACGTGGGGCTGGGGATGCTCAGCCTGGAAAGAGGAGACCCTGGGGAGGCCTCACTGCAGCTCTGCAGGACTGCAAGGGTGCCACAAGAAAGATTGGGACAGAGTGTTCCACAGGGCCCGTGGCAACAGGACAAGGGGGGACGGCTTTCATCTGCAGGAGGCTGATTGAAGTTGGATCTGAGGAAGCTGCTCTCTTCCACTGAGGGTGCTGAGGCACTGGCCCAGGCTGTGGATGCTCCATCCTTGGGACCAGGGCTCTGAGCACCATGGTCTGGGGGAACGTTGCTAAGCATGGAACCAAAGGCTCTCTAGCTCAATGGTCATGTCACAATCCATGTCCCATCTGGAACTGCCAGCAGCCAGCAAGCAGCACAACACAGCCGTTGGCCCTGGGCTCAGCACATGCTGCACGCTGCTCCTGCTGCTCCTGTCACCCTTCTTGTTCCTGCCCCTGAGACATCATCTCATCAGTCTCAAAAGCTGCCTAAGGCCTGGATTGTGTCATCCATCCCTGCAGGATGCTCACATTTGTCCTGAGGAAGGTACGGTGCCATTCCATGGAGGTGGATCCCCCCAGCTGCCCGGGTGTGGGCTGGAGTTCTGGGGGGATGGGGTGGGACAGGGACCCCACTCTGAGGTTTTGCTACCTCTGCAGGCTGTTGCAGGTAGAGAAGACAAGATGGAGGTGGACAGACAGACTGATAGAGAGGAGAAGATGGAAGTGGAGGGAGAAAAGAGAGGAGAGGAAGAGATGGAGGTGGACACAATAATGGATACGGAGGAGGAGATGGAGGTGGATGGAGAACAGACTGGAGAGGAAGAGATGGAGGTTGATGAGGATGAGGAGATGGACGTGGAAATGGAAGAGTACACCCAGGAGATGGACATTGATGAGGAAGATGAAGAGGAGCCCATGGTCCTGGGATGAAGAGCAATGCCAGCAGCAGGACAGGCATGTGGTCCCCACAGGCACAGTGGGTTCCCTGCAGCCAGGCTGGGGCGGGACTGGGCTGGGTGGTCCCTGCTCAGGCACGTGGTACCCAGTGCCTTGGTTTCTGCTGGCCATGCCCAGCCTGTCCTGTTCTTGCTTTGGGCCACACAAGCCCCATGGCAGTGCCTGGGGCCCAGGCCCCAGACCCAGCCAGCCTCAGCTCTGGCAGCAGAGTCCCAGTGTGCCAGCCTGGGGACACACGGAAGAGCCCTCTGTGCCTGACTGGAGTGACCATGGCACCTGCTTTTCTTCCCGGACTGATGGAGATCCTGGACTGAAATGGCACCCTTTTGTACATAGTTTTTAGAGTTTGTTCTTGTTTTTGGCATATAGGTTTTAGGGCTTTGTTTTGTCTTCTGTAAATACATTTCAAATATTGTTGTTAGATATGTTCTTAGGTATATACATTCTATAAATTGTTGTTATTACAAATATTCTTACAAAAGTAAATGTGTTCTGTGTTTTCATTGCTGTTCTTATGGAAATAAACAACCTTGGGTTTTCACACCCCAGTTCTCTTTCCATTTCCTTCCGGCACAGGCAATATTGGCCAAGTTGTGTTTTCCACTTGCTCCCGGTTCCCAGGGCTGGAGGTTCATGGGGGAGCTGGCACAGCCACCCCAGCAGTGGTTGTCCCACTCAGAGGGTTCCGCTGACAGAGGTCACTGTCTCCTTGCTGTCTCTCTGGACACACTGGGGAGCTGCAGGGGCGAATCCCAGCGTGCCCTGTCCCATGGGATCCCATGTTGGGACTCAATGTCCCAGCCAGGGTGAGCACTGGTTGTGGCCCTGGGCTCAGCATGGCAGGCCTGGTGCTCACAGCAGTGCAGACTTCAAGCTGGCCATGCACAGCTCCGTGTTTCTCCCAAAAATATCACTGCTGCAGCACCTGGGGTTCCCCAGTGCTGGGCTTTTTAGCCCCACTGCATGGAGGATCACATGGCAGGGCAAAGGATGGGATCCCATGTGGCATCCAACCTGCCCTGATCCAGGCTGGGCACAGCCTGATGAAGGATGAGCACATCTCGCAGGGATATGGAAACCTCCCCTGAAAACCCAGTTCAGGCAGAGCCTGAGCTCTTTTGTGGCTCTGGGCAGGAAGATGCTCAGGATCTCCCAGAGAGGCTCAGCGGGCAGTAGGATTGTGCCTGCATCTCGCTCTGGAGATGCCAGTGGCTCAAGTGAGAGCTGTGGGAATGATTTATAATGCACCGAGAGGGGCCACAGTCCTGCAAGGCTCTTACATCAGGAGCAAAGAGCAGCCTGCAGGGTGGGGAAGGCTGGAGCTGTAGCACTCTGTGCTCATCCCTCACCTTAATGGGGAGCTGCCCCAGAGTTGCTATGTATCACTTTGATGGTTCTCCTGTTGAGTGTATTTTGGAGCAGCTGTTATCTGTGGCTTTTTATGGTGATCCTGTGGAAAGCAGCCATTTACCTGCTGTGATGAACTCAAAACTAATACTAACTCTTCATTCCCTTTGGTTTTATTTGGGGTTTTTTTGGTCTCTTTGTTTGATTGGTTTGCATGGGTTCGTTTGTTTCTAGGCTTTTTCTGGTTTGGTTTGAGTCTTTTGTTTGCTTTTTCATAAGACTCAGGTGAAGTTGGCATAGCCAAAGTCAAGAGAATGGACACCAGGCTTGACTTTCCAGAAATTATTTTTGGCTGGGTTTAACTGCATTCTCCACGCTCAGGATGACCAGTACATTTGCAGGATTTGCTCTGCAACATCAGCTTGCCCAGACTCTGCTCGGTGATTCACAAATAGGGAAGACAATGGATATAGTGCCAAGCTTCCTATCAAACAGCCAAAACTGCAACAGCATGAGAGAAAAAAAGAAAAAAACAGAGACTATATTCACCAATTAGAGCAGAAGCAGTGTCCCACCATCTTGCCCTCCACTCTTATTAATTTTGTACTTTGAGAGGCAAACCTGGGCCTAAAGCTTCCGTCTCTCAGTTCCTGATGCCATTTGACTCCAGCCTGGACTCCCCCTGATCACACTGCCTGCTTTCCACGTGGGGCTGGGGATGCTCAGCCTCGAAAAGAGGAGACCCTGGGGAGGCCTCACTGCAGCTCTGCAGGACTGCAAGGGTGCCACAAGAAAGATTGGTACAGGGTGTTCCACAGGGCCCGTGACCCAGCCCCAGACCCAGCCAGCCTCAGCTCTGGCAGCAGAGTCCCAGTGTGCTAGCCTGGGGACACACGGAAGAGCCCTCTGTGCCTGACTGGAGTGATGTCCTGGGTTTTAAAATAAGCTTGTATTCTATTTGCCATCTGTTGAAGGCAAACTTGTCGGACAGGTTTTGTTATCTCTCTCAGAGACAATGGTTTGCCCCGTAGAGTCAATGGTTTGTTTATACACTATTGACTGACTCACTGCCGGGCTGGTAAATGTAACACCGTGAGGGGTCCCACCCAGAGGGGGAAGCCAAGCACTCTATTATTGGATAAAGGGGTAGCTTTTAGGGAGAGAAGCAGCTCGCTCTCTCTCTCTTCGCGGGATTCCCGGAGAAGCAGCTCTCTTCAGCGGCACTCGCAGCGAAGCAGCCGGCGCGCGCTGAGGCGACGGCAGCGGAGCTCAGAGGCAACCCCGGCGCAGAGGAAGACCGGCCCCACTGCCACCAGATCTTCAGAGGAAAACCATACCCTTCTAAAGATCACCATTTCAGCTGCAATTCATCAACCATTGCAAGGGAAGCAATTGTCCCAGCAGAACTGTACTGGCACCCCGACTCCTCAGGTTCTGGACCTTTTCACTGGTTTTGTTTGTACCGATTGCATTTGCCTTTTTAAATTGTTGTCTAGTTTTCTCCTAGTAAAGAATTGTTACTCCCATTCCCATATCTTTGCCTGAGAGCCTTTTAATTTAAAGATCCTGGTAATTCAGAGGGAGGGGGGTTTGCCGTTCTCCATTGCACAGGAGGCTTTGCCCTCTTTCACAGACTCCTGCCTTGTCGAACTAAGACAGATTTTGACGCATCAACGTGAGGCCCGAGGGCATTGAGAGGGAAAAAGGATTAATAGTTCTTAAGTAATTTGGTTTTTTGTTGTGTGTAAAAACATCTTCAGCATCACCATGTGGTCTAGTTTACCTTGGTTTGGGTGGCATGTGATCGTAGCTATACTTTTCCCATTTGCAGACCCTTATCTAAAAATGGGTCCTATAACTAAGGCTACTGTGTCTGTTATCAAGTTTGGCTTCTGGGTTAATTGGGTGAGGAATTCATGGATCTTTAATTTCCTCTGGAAGGCAGGTACATGGATTCATAGCTATCACATGTTAACTGTATGTTTTTGGGGTTACTTTAATAACGGTACCTACTGCGAGGAAATAGCACCTGGGCAAACTTTCTCCCAACCTTTTAACCATCTTTTTGGGTCTGCTCCACCAGTTCTCAAAGGGTTAAGATCCTTTCTAAGTGCTAATGATACCATACAATGGGTGGTGTTGCTGATAGTCCTGTTATATTTAGCATTCAGAGATAAGGGAAGATTAACCTGGATAACTACCCTCACACCTACACCACAGACTCGAGATGCTGCTGCTCCAGAGCCTGACCCTCCCCACAGCCCACCTCAGAAATGAACCGCCCAGATTGGGTGAGGGTTCTGGTTAAGGAGATACGAGAGATGCTGAAGGAGTGCATTTCCCCAGCTGGTGAGAAACCGGCCCTTTGCCTTGAGGAGGGACAGTCTAATAGTACAGCTGTGGAATCCACTAATGTTACAACTGTCCAGGTTCCAGCTGAACCACAAAGGCAGTCACGGTCAGCAGCAGTGGCCCCGGTAGAAACAAGGAAGTCTAAGGTGAAAGCAGAGCACCCTGCAGATAGGGACAGGAATGGAGGAACCTCACAACCCACAGGGGAGCCAGAGATTGCTATCATCACCGAGTCCCTGACGTACGAAGGTCTTCGTAATCTGCATAAAGACATTGTGCGACGAGGGCGTGAGGCTTATGCTACCTGGCTACTCCGGGTTTGGGATCTTATGGGTACAGGCGTGCAGCTGGACGGTGGTGAGGCAAGGAACTTGGGACCCTTGACCCAGGACTCGGGTATAAATCAGGTTTTTGTAAGGGAACCAGGGTCCCTTTCTCTCTGGGAGCGGCTCTTAATGAGTGTCAGGGAGAGGTTTGTCCACAGAGAGAGAATGCAAGAGCACCATCATAGAATGCGCTGGAAGACCCTCGAGGAAGGGATCCAACAGCTGAGGGAAGTGGCAGTATTGGAGGTACTCTTTGGGAGGGATGGACGACACAATAATGACCCTGACAAGGTCAGGTGTACGGGACAAATGCTGTGGAGTCTGGCAAATCTTGGGCCATCTCAATACACCACCTTCATTGCAACAATCAATGCTGACGCCCACCGGGAGACAATAGGTTCTGTTGCCAACAAACTTAGGAATTATGAGAGTATGATTAATGGCCCAATGCAGGCTCATATCTCAGCTGTGATTAAGGAGTTTAAAGAGGAGATGAGGGAGGAGATAAGGAAGGTTAATACAGCACCCGTGAGAGTCACAGGCCCCAGAATCAGCGCCCAACAATCCCCATCTAGAGAGAGACGGTACACCCCAAGGGCTAATCTGTGGTTCTTTCCTGCGTGACCATGGGGAAGACATGGGGAGGTGGGATGAGAAACCCACTTCTGTCCTGGCAGCACGGGTCCGTCAACTCAAGGAGGGAAACTCTAACCGGGGGAGTTCCAACAAAGTGAAGGTAGCCTCAACCTCCCGTGACCAAGCTTGTGGGTACGATCTGTCAGACCCCCTTGAAGGGACCTCTAGTATGTATGCCCAGGGAAGGAATGATAACCAGTGTTAGAGGGGCCCTGTCTCTAGCCAGGGAGAGGCACGGGAAAACCGGATCTTCTGGACAGTGTGGATCCGATGGCCTGGCACATCAGAGCCACAAAAATATGATGCTTTAGTTGATACTGGTGCACAGTGTACTCTGATACCATCGGGACATGTGGGGGCAGAGCCTGTTTCCATTGCTGGTGTGACAGGGGGATCACAACAATTGACTCTGGTGGAAGCTGAGGTGAGCCTGACTGGGAAGGACTGGAAGAAACATCCTATAGTGACTGGCCCAGATGCTCCGTGTATCCTGGGCATAGACTTCCTCCGGAACGGATATTACAAAGACCCAAAGGGACTCAGGTGGGCTTTTGGACTAGCCGCTGTAGAGGCAGAAGGCATTAAGCAATTGAACACCTTGCCTGGACTGTCAGAAAACCCCTCTGCAGTAGGACTCCTAAGGGTGGAAGAACAACGCGTGCCAATTGCCACCTCGACAGTGCACCGCCGGCAGTATCGGACGGATCGAGATGCCGTGATCCCCATCCACAAAATGATTCGGGAGCTGGAGAGCCAAGGGGTGGTCAGCAAAACCCACTCACCCTTCAACAGCTCCATCTGGCCTGTGCGCAAATCTGACAAAGAATGGAGATTGACTGTGGACTATCGTGGCTTAAATGAAGTGACTCCACCGCTGAGCGCTGCTGTGCCGGACATGCTGGAACTCCAGTACGAGCTGGAGTCCAAGGCAGCAAAGTGGTATGCCACCATTGATATTGCTAATGCGTTTTTCTCCATTCCTCTGGCAGCAGAATGCAGGCCTCAGTTTGCTTTCACCTGGAGGGGCGTGCAGTACACCTGGAACCGACTGCCCCAGGGGTGGAAACACAGCCCCACCATCTGCCATGGACTGATCCAGGCTGCACTAGAAAAGGGTGAGGCTCCAGAACACCTGCAATACATTGATGACATCATTGTGTGGGGGAGCACAGCGGCAGAAGTGTTTGAGAAAGGTGAGAGGATCATCCAGATACTACTAGAAGCTGGCTTTGCCATCAAGAAGAGCAAAGTCAAGGGACCTGCCCGAGAGATCCAGTTCCTGGGAGTGAAATGGCAAGATGGACGGCGCCAGATTCCCACTGAGGTCATCAACAAGATCACAGCTATGTCCCCACCAACCAGCAAAAAGGAAACACAAGCTTTCCTGGGTGCCATAGGTTTCTGGAGAATGCATATTCCTGAGTATAGCCAGATTGTGAGCCCTTTTTATCTGGTTACCTGAAAGAAGAATGATTTCCACTGGGGCCCTGAGCAGCAACAAGCCTTCACCCAGATCAAGCAGGAGATCGCTCATGCTGTAGCCCTTGGCCCAGTCAGAACGGGACCAGAGGTCAAGAATGTGCTCTACTCTGCAGCCGGGAACCATGGGTTGTCCTGGAGCCTTTGGCAGAAAGTGCCTGGGGAGACTCGAGGCCGACCACTGGGATTCTGGAGCCGAAGTTACAGAGGGTCTGAAGCCAACTACACTCCCACAGAGAAGGAAATCTTGGCTGCCTTTGAAGGAGTTCAAGCTGCCTCAGAGGTAATTGGCACAGAAACACAACTCCTCCTGGCACCCCGACTACCGGTGCTGGGGTGGATGCTTAAAGGAAAGGTTCCTACTACCCACCATGCCACTGACGCCACATGGAGCAAATGGATTGCCCTCATCACTCAGCGCGCCCGTATTGGAAACCTGAATCGCCCTGGGATTTTGGAGATAATTACGAACTGGCCAGAAGGTGAAAACTTTGGTCTCACTGATGATGAGGAGCAGGTACAAGTGACAAGGGCTGAAGAGGCTCCACCATACAACCAACTACCAGCAGAAGAGACCTGCTACGCTCTTTTCACTGATGGTTCCTGTTGCATCGTAGGGATGAACCGGAAGTGGAAAGCAGCCGTATGGAGCCCCACACGCCAAGTTGCACAAGCTACCAAAGGAGAAGGTGGATCGAGCCAACTCGCCGAACTCAAGGCCATTCAGCTGGCTCTGGACATTGCTGAAAGGGAGAAGTGGCCAAAGCTCTACCTTTATACTGATTCATGGATGGTAGCCAATGCTCTGTGGGGCTGGCTGGGAAGGTGGAGGAAGGCCAACTGGCAACGTAGAGGAAAGCCAATCTGGGCTGCTGATATATGGAAAGACATTGCCTCTCGGGTGGAAAAGCTGACGGTGAAAGTCCGTCATGTAGATGCCCATGTCCCCAAAAGTCGGGCTAATGAGGAGCACCGAAACAACGAGCAGGTAGATCAGGCAGCAAAAATAGAGGTGTCAAAGATAGACTTAGATTGGCACCATAAGGGGGAGTTGTTCCTGGCTCGATGGGCTCATGATGCCTCAGGTCATCAGGGCAGAGATGCCACCTACAAGTGGGCATGAGACCGAGGGGTGGATCTAACCATGGACAGTGTTTCCCAGGTTATCCATGACTGTGAGACGTGTGCTGCCATCAAACAGGCCAAGAGAGTGAAGCCCCTATGGTATGGTGGGCGGTGGTCCAAGTACAAGTATGGGGAAGCCTGGCAGATTGACTACATCACACTGCCCCAGACACGCCAAGGCAAGCGCTATGTGCTGACCATGGTGGAAGCCACCACTGGATGGCTGGAGACTTTCCCTGTACCTCATGCCACTGCCCGGAACACCATCTTAGGCTTGGAAAAGCAAGTCCTGTGGAGACACGGCACCCCTGAGAGAATTGAGTCTGACAACGGTACCCATTTCAAGAACAGCCTTATCAACACCTGGGCCAGAGAACATGGTATCGAATGGATATATCATATTCCCTATCATGCTCCAGCTGCCGGCAAAGTTGAACGGTGCAACGGACTCCTTAAGACTACCCTGAAGGCTCTTGGTGGGGGAACATTTAGAAACTGGGAAATTAACCTGGCAAAAGCAACCTGGATGGTCAACACCCGGGGGTCTGTCAATCGAGCTGGCCCTGCTCAGTCAGAACCCTTACACGCAGTAGATGGAGATAAGGTCCCTGTAGTACATATGAAAGGTATTTTAGGGAAAACTGTTTGGATTAATCCCACCTCAGGCAAAGACCAACTCATTCGTGGGATTGTCTTTGCTCAAGGACCTGGTTACACTTGGTGGGTAATGCAGAAAGATGGGGAGACCCGCTATGTACCACAGGGAAACTTGGTCTTAAGAGAGAACTGGGTGTAAGATTTCATGGTGTGCAGATGGAAATAGAATAAGGGGTGGATAATGTCCTGGGTTGTAAAATAAGCTTGTATTCTATTTGCCATCTGTTGAAGGCAAACCTGTCGGACAGGTTTTGTTATCTCTCTCAGAGACAATGGTTTGCCCCGTAGAGGCAATGGTTTGTTTATACACTATTGACTGACTCACTGCCGGGCTGGTAAATGTAACACCGTGAGGGGTCCCACCCAGAGGGGGAAGCCAAGCACTCTATTATTGGATAAAGGGGTAGCTTTTAGGGAGAGAAGCAGCTCGCTCTCTCTCTCTTCGCGGGATTCCCGGAGAAGCAGCTCTCTTCAGCGGCACTCGCAGCGAAGCAGCCGGCGCGCGCTGAGGCGACGGCAGCGGAGCTCAGAGGCAACCCCGGCGCAGAGGAAGACCGGCCCCACTGCCACCAGATCTTCAGAGGAAAACCATACCCTTCTAAAGATCACCATTTCAGCTGCAATTCATCAACCATTGCAAGGGAAGCAATTGTCCCAGCAGAACTGTACTGGCACCCCGACTCCTCAGGTTCTGGACCTTTTCACTGGTTTTGTTTGTACCGATTGCATTTGCCTTTTTAAATTGTTGTCTAGTTTTCTCCTAGTAAAGAATTGTTACTCCCATTCCCATATCTTTGCCTGAGAGCCTTTTAATTTAAAGATCCTGGTAATTCAGAGGGAGGGGGGTTTGCCGTTCTCCATTGCACAGGAGGCTTTGCCCTCTTTCACAGACTCCTGCCTTGTCGAACTAAGACAAGTGACCATGGCACCTGCTTTTCTTCCCAGACTGATGGAGATCCTGGACTGAAATGGCACCCTTTTGTACATAGTTTTTAGAGTTTGTTCTTGTTTTTGGCATATAGGTTTTAGGGCTTCGTTTTGTCTTCTGTAAATACATTTCAAATATTGTTGTTAGATATGTTCTTAGGTATATACATTCTATAAATTGTTGTTATTACAAATATTCTTACAAAAGTAAATGTGTTCTGTGTTTTCATTGCTGTTCTTATGTAAATAAACAACCATTGGGTTTTCACACCCCAGTTCTCTTTCCATTTGCTTCCGGCACAGGCAGTATTAGCAAAGTTGTGGTTTCCACTTGCTCCCGGTTCCCAGGGCTGGAGGTTCATGGGGGAGCTGGCACAGCCACCCCAGCAGTGGTTGTCCCACTCAGAGGGTTCCGCTGACAGAGGTCACTGTCTCCTTGCTGTCTCTCTGGACACACTGGGGAGCTGCAGGGGCGAATCCCAGCGTGCCCTGTCCCACAGCTGCCAGGGTGAGATGGGGTTGGGAGGATGTTGGGAGAAATGGGAACCAAGTTTGGAGTGGTGTGATGTATTTGATAGCGAATAAAACTTTCAGAGTTACTGATTTCTCTCCCCTTAATTTTCAGTCAGTTCTATTTGTAGAGTGGTTCCTTCTCAGCTGAGTGAATTCCTATAAAATTCATTTTTTTAAAATCCATTGGCCCAAACATTCCAAAAACTAATATTCATATAAAACCACCCATCTGCAATTACATTTTTTTAAAACAATTTTAATTTTTTTAGAGTATTTAAGGGTGTTATTAAAGTTTAATTGTTTGGTTAAATTGTATGAGACATTATAGTGGTGTTTGGTTTCGTGTTTAGTATATTTGCAATATGAATTGTTTTACTAAGGTGTGTTCGATTGTATGTTTAGATTGGCTCGTGCTGTTAGAGGCGCTGGGCTCAGCCTGGCAACTGATGAGTCAGAGCCGTCCCGGGCGCTCATTGGCTGAAAATCGCCGGGCGGGACAAGCGCCGAGTTTCTGCCTGGGAACTGAATCGTCATCAGCGCCGCGCGCTCTGATTGGCCAGGATCTGCTTCGGGGCGGGGACGGGAGGAACTGGGGTCCCCCAGGAGCCCCCCGGGTTTGGGGTTTCCATCCCCCCTCGGCCCTCGGGGCGGCCTTGAGGCCACCCCAACACCCCCAAAATGGGGAGGGTCCCCGGAGCCGCTTGGAAGTCCCAAAAATGGGCTGGAAGCGGCAGGAGCCGCCCCAAAAAGGGATTGAAGGGTCCGGTCCGGGAATGGCTCCGATCCGGACTGGGATTGAGGGAGGGTCCGGTCAGCGGCTGCGGAGGGGCTGGGATTGGGGAGGGGTCCGGGATTGAGGGGATGGGTCCATTCCGGGACTGGGGCAGGATTGCTCCCTGGGGGTGGGCTCCATGATTGAGTCAGGGTCTCTCCCCTTCCCGATCCCTGATCCTGTTCCCGATCCCAATCCCATTACCATTTCTGTTCCAGTTCCCGGGCCAGTTCCCGATCCCGATCTCATCCCCAACCCCATTACACTCCCACTCCCGATCCCCATCCCATTCCCGTTCCTGTTCTCGATCCCGATCCCACCGCTGTTTCCAGGGAATGGCTCCTATCCCAACCCCGACTCCGAACCCGGGGGGTCAAACATTGGGATCAAACACCCCAAATCTAAACACTGGGAGTGGGGGGGACAAACATCCCCAAACCCAAACTCTGGGATGTCAACCTCCCCCGTGCCCCAAACCCGAAATTTTAGGATCAAACCCCCCAAATCCCAGATCCTGGGGTGTCAAACACTTCCCAAATCCCAAATGTTGGCGTTAAACCCTCCTGACCCGAAATCCTGGGGTTCAAAACATTTGGGGTGTCCAACACCCCCAATTCCCAAAGTCTGGGGTCAAATACCCCCAAATCCCAAATCCTGATGTGTCAAACACCCCCAGCCCCCAAAGTTTGGGGTTAAAACCCCCAATCCCGACTCCTGGGGTGTGAAATATCTGGGTTGTCCAACCCTCCTCGTCTCCAAAGTTTGCGGTCAAACCCCTCAATTCCCAAATTTTGGGGTCAACACCCCCCAATCCCAAACCCTGGGGTGTCAAATCCCCCTGATCTCCCCCACTTTGGGGTTAAATCCCCCAAAATCAGTTGGTCAATCCCCCCAGTTTCCAAATTTTTGGGTCTAAACCCCCAAACCCCAAATCCTGGGGGTTGAAATACCTGGGTTGTCCAACCACCCTGATCCCAACGTTTCGGGGTGAAACCCCCTGATCCCCAAATCTTGGGAAAGAAAAACAAAATCCCAAACCCTGGGGTGTCAAACTCCCTCAGTTCCCAAAGTTTGGGGTCAAAAACTCCCAAAGCCCCAGGTGTCAAAACCCCCTAAACCCCAAATTTTAGGATCAATCCTCCCAGTCCCCAAAGTTTGGGGTCATGACCCCCCCAAATCCACGCCAGCCCTGGGGGACACAGTGGGGTTTGTTTGGGGTTATTTGGGGTTTGTTTGGGGTTATTTGGGGCAGCTCCAGGTGCAATGTCTGCAGAAAGACCCTGGGTACAACACCGGGGAAAAAAGGGGAATGGGTGGGAATTGGGGGATTCAGGATGGGGAAAGATCCTGGGTGGGAAAGGGGGATTTAGGATGGACAGGGAAGGATTTGGGATGGGAAAAGGGGATTTGGGATGGGGAAAGGGGAATGAAGTGGGGAATTGGGGTGGAAAAGGGAGATTTTGGCATTGGAAAAGGGATTTGGGGACAGACAAAGGATGTGAGGAGGAAAAAGGAGAATCTGTCATGGGAAAAGGAGGATTTAGGTTGGGAAAAGAAAGATTTGAGCTCAAAAAGACATTAGGGATTAAAAGTGATTTTGGGGCTGAAAAAAGGAAGATTTGGGATAAAAAGTGAGGATTTGGGCTGAGCTGAGCTGAACTTACCTGGGGGACTAGGGGCGTGCAGGGTATTTGGGGCAGGGTCAGGACCATTTTTGGGGCAGTTTTCTGGGATTTTGGAGTATTTTCTTGGGATTTGGCAGCAGGTCTATGGGATTTGGGTGCAGTTTTATGGGATTTCGGGGGTTTCTATGGGATTTTGGGGTGCTTTGAGGGATTTCAGGGTATTTCTATGGGATTTTGAAGTGGTCTGGAGGGACTGCAGGATGTTTCTATGGGATTTTGGGGCAGCTTGAAGGCATTTGAGGTGTTTTGGGGCAGGTTAAGGGTATTGTGGTGCAGCTTTGAGGAATTTTGGGGTGGTTTGGAGGGATTTCAGGACATTCCTCTGAGATTACAGGGTGGTTTGGAGGGATTTGGAGTGTTTGGGGGCAGATTTTGGTTATTTAGGGGCGGGTTTGAGGCGATTTTTTAGGGGTATTTCAGGCCAGTTTTTTTGGGGTTTGGGGTTATTTTGGTGGGGTTTGGGGTGTTTTGGGTCACTTTTGGGGAAGGAGATCTCCATGGCTGGCTCTGGGTGATGCTGGAGCCCTGCAGGGCCTCGCGGGTGGCGCCCGCCTGCACCTCGGTGTCCAACTGCAGCGAGGTGATGTCGCAGCGCCCGGGCACCAGCGCAGCTCCTGGAACCCCGGGAACCTGGGATGGGAACGGGGCCAGGAGAGCCCGGAACACCCGGGAGCCGTCCCCAGACACCCAGGAACCTTCCCCAGACACCCGGGAATGTTCCCCAGACACCTGGGAATGTTCCCCAGACACCTGGGAACCTTCCTCAGACACCTGGGAATGTTCCCCAAAAACCCAGGAACATTCCTCCAGAAATCTCGGAATGTTCCCCCAGACAACCGGGAACCTTCCCCCAGAAACCCAGAAAACCTGGGAATGTTCCCCCAAATCCAGAAATACTTAAAAAAAAAAAAAATCCTGAAATATTCTCCCAGAAATCCAGAAATTTAGACATTTTCCCCAAAGAAATCCAGAAATGATCCTCCAAAAAATCCTGGAACATTCCCAAAAAACTAGGAACTTCCTCCAAAAAATCCAGAAATACTCCCCCCAAAAAATCCAAACCCAAACCCGTTCCCCATCCAGACACATTCCAAAAAAACCCATAGAAACATTCCCAAAAATCCAGAAATTTCCCCTCAAAAAAATCCAGAAATCCCTCCCCAAAAAAACTAGAAACTCCCCCCCAAAAAATTCAGAAATTCCCTCCTAAAAAAATCCAGAAATTCGCCAGAACTTTCCCATAAAAAAAACAAGACATTTCCTCTATAAGAAGTCCAGTATTTCCTCCATCTCAAAGCCTGGTATTTTCCCCCCAAAATCCAGAAATTTTCCCCTAAAATCCCAGACATTCCGCCCCAAAATCCCAATATTGTCCCAAAAAAAATCCAGCTCCAAGCCCCCCTCAGCCTCTCAACCCCCAAGCCCCAAAACCCCGCAGTGCCCCAAAGCCCGGCCGGAATGCCCGGAATGCCGGGATTGCCCCAGATCTCCCTGGCTGAGGAGCACGGGGAGCATCAGCTCCTGGGGCTGCTCAGGGAGCTGGGGCAGGAGCAGGATGTGCTTCGGGGCTTTACCACAGCTGGGGGAAACGGGAGACAAACCCCAAAATCTGCCCCAAAGCTGCCCCAGCCAAGCCCAAAATCTGCCCAAAGTCACTCTGGATAGACACCAAAAAATCTGCCACAAATCCAGAGAAAAACCCCCCCCCCCCAAAAAAAAACCCAAAACAAGCAAACAAACAAACAAAACCCAAAGAAACAACAACAACAACAACAAAAAGCACAAAAATCTCCCCAAAATTTAAAAAAACACCACAAACCTCTCACCAAAATCCAATAAAAATAAAAAAAAACCACCAAAAATTTGCCCAAAATCCCCAAAAAAATCTCCGTATAAAATCCCCCCAAAAACTCACCAAAATCCAATAAAAATTTCCTCAAATTCCTCACAGAAAATCCCACCAAAAAATACCATCAAATTCCCACAAAAAATTCCACCCATAGAATCCTTAAAATCCCACAAAATCCACCCAAAATCCCAGGGAAATCCCCACAAAAATTCCATCCGAAAGTCCACAAATTCAGCCCAAAGCCCACAGAAATCCCTCAAAATCCCCATAAAAATCGCGCCCAAAATCCCCCTAAATGCCACAGAAAAATCCCTCAATGCCACCCACTAAATCCCCATGAAAATCCCACAGAATCCATGAGAAAAACCTGCACAAAAATCCCCCCAAAATCCCCAAATCACACAAAATCCACAAAAAAAATCCCTCCAAATTACTCAAAATATTCCACAAGAATTTCTCCAGAAAGCCCCGCAATCCCACAAAATCCACCCCAAATCCACTCAAAAAATCCGCACCAAAATCCCACCAAAACCCTCTCAAATTCTCCAAAAATTGCCCCCAATTCCCTTCACATCCCACCCAAAGTCCGAGGAAATCCACCCAAAAAATCCCCACGAAAACTTCCCTCAAAATCCCAGCCAAACCTCACAGAAGCACCCCAAGAATCCCGCAGAGATCGCTGCGAGTGCCCGAATCGCCCGGAACAATCCCCGAGCCATCCCCGCCCGGCCCCGCGCTCCGGCCCCGCTCTCTGTGGGGCCGGGGCCTCTCCCCCCTTGGCTCTGCGCTGGTCCCGTTCGCGCTCCGCTCCCGCTCCCGCCCCACCAGCGCTCCCTGCCCTGGGCCGCGCTGGCTGAGCCCGGCCGGGCGTGCTGGATCCGCTGGGACGGCGCATCCCGGCCCCGGCCCCGGCCCCGCGGGGCTCCCGGGGCAGCTCTGGCCGGGATGCGGCACTGCCGCGGGGCTTTGGGCTTTCCCGGCGCTGCCCGGCGGCTCCCGGGGATCTGCGGCTTCCCCGGGATCCGGGGAGCTTCCAGAGGGGACCTGGGCTGGTTCCGGGGGGATTTGGGATCACTCCGGGGGGAGCTGGGGACGGCTCGGGGGGTTTGGGGTTGTTACCGAGGATTTTGGGGGAATCTGGGAGAGGTTCCAGAGGGGATTTGGGGCTTTCTGAGGGGTTCAGGGGAATTCAGAGGGGATCTGGGGAGGATTTGGGGCTGAGGGGTTTTTGGCAGGAATTCTGAGGGAATCCAAGAAGGATTTTGGGGTTTTCCAAGGGATTTTCAGGTGTTCTGAGGGATTTGGGGAGGTTCCAGACAGGATTTGGGGCAGTTCCAAGAGCAATCAGGGGCGTTTGTGAGGGATTTTGGCAAGTCCTAGAAGGAATTTGGGGAATTTCAGCAGGATTTTGGGGGAATTTAGAGGAATTTGGGAGGTTCCAACAGGGATTTGGGGTCATTTCCAGGGGATTGGGGGTGGATTTCTGGCTGGATTTCCCGTTCTTCCCCGGATTTCAGGCTTTTCCCCAGAATTTCCTGTTTTTCCAAGAATCTGTAGACTGGTGCCTGGATTTGGGTCTCATTGTGGGGTAGAAGGGGAAGGTTTGGAAGATTCAGGATGAATTCTGAGGGTTCCTGGCTGGATTTGGGTATTTATTGAAGGATTTTGGGTGGGTTTCAGATTGACTCTGGCACTTTTTTCCCAGAATTTCAGGATTGCTCTCAAAAGCTTGGTATTTTCCCCATGCTCTCACCATGGGTTTGTCCCAGAAGGGAAAGCTTTGGGGGGTTCTAGCACGCATTTTATGGATATTTGAGGCTGGATTTGGGCATTTTCCCAATGATTTGGGGGCTTTTTCCAGAATTTCAGGATTTCTCTCAAAATTCCAGGATTTCTCCTCCAACTTCTCCCTCACTATGGGCTTGTCATAGAAGGGGAACCATTGGAGTGTTCCTGGTTGAATTTTTGGGATATTTGAGGCTGCATTTTGGAGTTTTTGTTCCCCATGAAATCAGGATTTTTTCCCAGAATTTCAGGATTTTTTTTCCCAAAATTTGGGGATTTTTCTGCAGCATTTCTGTCTCACCATGGGCTTGTCATAGAAGGGGAAGCTTTGGGGTGTTCAGGGTGAATTTGAAGGGATTCCAAGTTGGACTTTGGGGATATCTGAGGCCAGAGTTTGGCGGTTTTTCCCCAGCATTCCAGTTCTTTCCCCAGTGTCAGAACTCCCCCAGTCTCTGTCTCACCACGGGGTTGCCGCAGGAGGGGAAGCCCTGCAGGGAGCGCAGGGCGTTGGTGGCGCTGCTCATCTCCCTGAAGGTGAGGAAGGCCTGGCCCCGCAGGCCGAGACTGCGCCGCACCAAAATGTCCAAAATCTGCCCAAACGGCGAGGAAACGGCGCAGAGGGACTTCTCCAGCTCGGGGACACCCAGGGGACAGCCTGAGCCCCTGGGGACAGGCACGGACACTCTCAGAGCCCCCAGGACCCCCCAGCCCCCCGTCCTCCTGGATCTCCTGGCTCAGCTGCTGATGGAGATGCTGGGCTGGGGCCGGGGGTCCTGCACCGCCAGGGCCGGGACCCCTCTGTGGGGACAGGGGGGCTTCAGGGGGCGTCTGGGGCTGCGACCCCTTCACCCCCTGGCACCCCTTTAGGTGCCCCCAGAGCCCCAAATCCACCCAGACCCACCTAAACCCCCCAGGTACCCTCAGACCCGCCCCACTTTACCCCAAAATTGACCCCAGAACCACCTAAGACCCCCCAAATCCCATCAGGCTGCCACAAATCCCCCTCAGACCCCTCAATTCCCCCACAAACCCTATAAAATCCCCTCAGATTCCCCCAAATTCCCCCACACCACCCTCAGAACCCCCAGATTCCCTCAGAATTCCCAGTTCCTCTCACAACACCCCCAAAATCACCTCGGACCCTCCCAATTCTCCTCAGATCCCCCTAAACCCACCTGAGAATGCTCCAGACCCTCTCAAACTCCACCCAAAGCTCCCTAAACCCCCTCAGACCCACCAAAGCCCCCTCAGACCCCCGCATTGCCCCCAAACCCACCGCACACCCCCTATTTCCCGTCAAACTCCCCAAAATCCCCAATTTCTCCCCAGACTCGCCCCAAACCCCCCCAGTTCTCCCGGCCCCGCCTCAGCTCCTCCTCAGCCCCGCTCCCCTCACAGTTTCCCGCCTCCGCCGTGCTCAGGGCTCCCCAGCCAATAGCGGCGCGCCCCGTGCCGAAACAACCAATCAGCGCGCGGCTCCCCTCAGCAGCGCCCGCCTCCCCGCGCCGCGGCAGCCAATCAGAGGGAGCCGGGAGCGGGCTCGGGCGGGCCCTGCGGGCGGCGCTGCCAGAGCGGGGGAGGTGCTGGGAGAGGCCGGAGCTGCGGGAGCGGCTGGGGCGGCGCTGCTGGGGAGGGGGGTCCGCACAGTGGCTGGGGCTGGGGGCTAGGGGAGCTGGGGAGGGGCTGGGGGCATCGGGGCCTTTGGGGAGGGATCCGGGGGAGTTTTGGAAGGAGCTGGGGGTGCTTGAAGGATTCCTGGGCTGGGTTTTGGGAGGGGTCTGGGGGTCCTGTGTGGGGTTTTGGGAGGAGGATCCTGAAGGATCCTGGAGGTGTCAGGAAGGGTCTGGGGAGGGGTCTTGGGGCCTTGTGGGGGGACCTTGGGGGTGGGGATGGGTCCTGAGAGGGGTCTAGAGGGGGGTCTTGGGAGGGCCTGGGGGTATTGGAGGTTTTGGGGACGGGTCCTGGGGGGATCTGGGGAAGGGCCGGGTTGGGTTTGTGGAGGGGTCTGGAGGGTCCTGTAAGGGTCCTGGGTGGGCTCTTGGGAAGGGTCTGGGGGTGGTCTCAGGGACATCCTGGGCTGGGCCCGATTGGGGTCTGGGGGCTCTCAGGGTGGATTTTTGGCCCCTTTGGCTGATTTTAGGCCGGATCTGGTGGGGTTTAGGGTGGATTTCAGATCCCTTTGGATGGTTTTAGGCCCATGTGAGTGAATCTTAATCCTGTGTGGGTGATTTTAGGTCCCTATTTTTGGTGATTTTGGGCCCTTCTGAGTAGTTTTTTTGCTTCTTTGGGCAATTTTAGGTTGAACCAAGCCTTTTTAGGGTGATTTTTGGTCTTCTTGTGTTGGTTTCAGGCACATTTGGGTGATTTTAGGTACCTTTGGGTGATTTTAGGCCAAACCAGATAGTTTCAGGGTGGATTTTAGGCGTATTTGAGAGATTAAAGGGTGATTTTATGACATTTCTTTTGGGTTTTAAAACATTTGGTGTATTTGAGACCCCTTTGGTTACTTTTAACCCCATTTGGCTGATTTTTTGCCAAACCATGTGGATTTAGAGTGGATTTTGATGCTCTTGGTTGATTTTAGGACCATGGCAAGGACAGAGACTCAGACCCTGCAGACCCTGAGTGCAGTTCTGGCCTGGTTGAGGTGGATTCTCACCAGGTGATTGTTTGCAGGTGTGTTTGCTGTGCCATGCTGTGCTGCTCCTGGCAGGTCCTGGCAATGAGCGGCGTGCTCTGTACACTTACACCTACTGCACAATCCCCGCTCATCACAACAGGGTTAATGAGGGTCTGATTTCCCCACCTCTCGGCCAGATGCCGCTCGCTTTAACTTTGGTGATCCCCCACGGAAGATCCCTCATCTGCCTCACCACCACCGCTGCCAAGGATGGAGATTGAGGCCCCCTCCCATGGTCTGAGACTGAGACCCTTAAAATTCTTACACAGGGCGCTGGCCTGACCGAAGTGGGATGTCTGCCAAGTGTTCCCTCAGGTGTGATCACTGGACCAAGACTGGTTTTTCATGGCAACCAGACCTGAAACAATGGGTCCTGCTCGCTGCCGAGACTGGTTTGTCCAGTTCGGAACTGCACTGTCTGTGCTTGTTCTCAGCTTATTCTCCACTGTCCTGTACCTGCTCCCTCAACTTTAAAAGACCCCTGAGTTAACCAAAGATTTTGGGATTTTCCCTGACGTGACAAGACGGATCTGTTGGCTGGATCACAAGGATTTCGTCTCTCTGTTGGTAGCTATTTCCCCTGGCCCTCTTTCTCTGTCTCTCTATCATTTATCTCCTAACCCTGCTATTGCATCTGCTGAGGGCATCAATAAAAGGTGCATTGGCTTTGACTGATACTGAAAGTCCCGCTGCAGTGTGTCCTTTGCACTCCGAGATGGGTAAAATGAAACATCAGGACCCCTGCTTGTATCAGTGTTTCGTGGCAGCCCAGCACCCTAAATGGGGAGAGCCAAGAGGGAGGAGCTTTTGGGATTGCTGGGACTCCCAGCAGCCTGGGGAGGGCAGGCAGCGAGGAGAAGGGGGACCCCCAATCCAAGTGTGACCCCAGCAGCTGGGACAGGGGGGAACCCTGAACACCAAAGGGGAGCAAGCAGGGATGGGAAACTCCTGGGAGGCTTTTTCAGGGCTGAATCTTGGTGTTTGGGAGGTTTTTATGGAGCCCAGGTGGCCAGGGACTTCTAGAGATGGATTTGGGCAGAGGGACCTTCAAAATCAATGTGCTCATCCCTTGTTTTCCCCAAAGCAGGATTTCCCATTCCCAGCCGCAGGGAAGCTGCAAGGAAGAGGAAGAGCCTCTCCTTGTCCTTTCTCCCGCAGAGCAGGAGCTGAGGATGGAGAGCATGGAGGACAAATCCCCATGGCAGAACCTGGTGGAAGAGGCCGTTTTGAGCAGCTCCACAGCGCAGGAACCCGACAGGGAGAAAACGTCCCAGAGATCCCGCATGAGGACGGGCTGCAAATGTAGATTTTGGGGATTTAAGGGGGAAAGACGCACCCTGGGCCAGGGAGGTGCCCAGAGATCGAACCAGAACTCCAAGCTGGGGTTCCCTGAGCAGCTCCATGATGGGGAGAAGCCCCACAAGTGCTTGGAGTGTGGGAAGAACTTCAGGATGAGGTCCGAGCAGATCAAGCACCAGAGGATCCGCACTGGGGAGAGGCCCTACGAGTGTGGGGAGTATGGGAAGGGCTTCAGCCACAGCTCCAACCTGATCAGGCACCAGAGGATGCACACTGGGGAACGGCCCTACAAGTGTTCCAAGTGTGGGAAGGGGTTTACGAGGAGATCCCATCTCCTCGTGCACTATCCGAGTCACACAGAAGAGAGACCCTTCTGCTGCCCTGACTATGGGAAGGGATTCAGGAACAACTCACACCTTGTCAGGCACCAGAGGACTCACACGGGAGAGGCCCTATGAGTGTGGGGGGTGTGGGAAGAGCTTCATCCAGAGGTCCAACCTGATCGTTCACCAGAGGATCCACACTGGGGAGAGGCCCTATGAGTGTCCCCAGTGTGGGAAAAGATTCTCACAGAGCTCTCACCTGATACACCAACAGAGGCACCGGTAAGGGTAGCCCTGCAAGTGCCCCAAGTGTAAGAAGAGCTAAACTCCACCCCCCACTGGAGGACCCATATCGGGCACAGCCCTGGTGACCCACATTCCCTGTGATCCATGTTGGGAACACACCTGGCTGCTTCTCCTTTTGTGTCGACCTGCATTTTTTTCTGTTCTCAATCTCTCTGTGCTCCAAAAGGCAAGAGGGATCGATCTTTCATCTGAAAATCACTCACGTCCCACTGAAAACAACTGAATTTTAACCCACAGAGGCACAATCCCACTTCGAATTGTTTGTTCCCACCTCAAAAAAAGAACTTAATCCCTCACCAAATTCACTCAATTCCACAGCTGCCAGGGTGAGATGGGTTTGGGAGGAGATTGGGAGAAGTGGGATCCCAGTTTGGAACAGTGAGATGGGGATTGTGTGGGGCTGGGTGGCTGGGATGTATTTGATAGCAAATAAAACTTTCAGACTTATTTGGGGTGCTTTTCCAAGAATGACGGACTGGAGAGGCAGCTTGGGCTTGAAGGAATGGGCTTGGCATGCAGACAGGGCTTCTTGGACCTTGGCGATGGTGTCTTGGGCTTCTGTCCCTTTAACTGCTTTATCTAAGTTTTTTCTGATGCACAGACCAGGATATCATCCATATAATGGTAAATGATTACATCTGGAAATAGGTTCCGAACAGAGGACAGGATCTGAGCAACATACCACTGGCATATAGTAGGTGAGACTTTTAGTCCCTGGGGAAGATACAACCAATGGTATCTTTTGAGTGGAGCCTCTCTGTTAAGAGAGGAAACGGAGAAAGCACTACTGTAGGATAGACCACACTCGATGGTAGGCTTACGTGGTCCCACAACTTGTACCCACATTGCTGTAGGGCTGAGAGGAAGCCGTTCCCTGTGATTCTTTGGGAGTAGAAAGGTTTGTGCGATCAGAATTCCTCGTGAAAGGAAAAATGGTGAGTCCGTGCAGCACAGCTGGAACGAGATTTCTTGTCCTGGGTGCACTGTTTGTACTTCTGGAACAACAAAGATTTCCTCTGGGCCATGGAGAGTGTCCCCTATAACTAAAATGTCAAAAGAACCACCTTTTGGCCCATGCTTGCCTGTGGGAACATGATAAACATTCTTATTATTAAAGTCAATGGACAAAGCAGTTACCAACTGGTGCCATGTTCCCATCTGTATCGCTCCATGGGTTGGATCCTCTCCATGTGTCCTGGGATCTCCTGGGATGCTGCGTGGCTGGATCTGGGTGGCTTTTGATTTGTTGTCTTTGCGCAGGGCCTGGCCATACTCTGCTGGGAGTTTCTCGAACGCTGCTGGTAGCGCTGCTGGTTCTGGGGTCTCTCATAGGTGTTATGGGGATTTTGGGTAAGTGATCTGTCTTGACAGTCCTTTATAAAATGTCCAAATTCCCCACAGTGATAGCAGCAGGCCTGGTCTTTGGAAGTTACTGCTGCCACTGCAGCAGAAACTCCTTCTGCAATGCCCTTAGCAACAGCTTGGGCCACTGTGTTTTCAGTGGACAAATGACATGTACAACTTTCCACCATTTGCTCTCTGGTGGGTTCTGTATCCAAGGGTAGGGCCTCAGAATTGTTCTACATTGTTCATTTGCATTTGATAAGGCAAGTTTGCACAACAGTTCTTTTCTTGCCTCTGTGCTCTCTATCTGTTTTTCCAGAGCATCTTTTATTCTGTCTACAAACTTGATAAAGCTTTCATGTACTCCTTGTTTAATATTAGAGAAGTGTTGGGCAGGAATAGAATCACCTGGGGTAAGGAGCAAGGAGGTTTTGGTGCAATAGCCAAGTCTTGTAGTGCTCCTGAGGTAAGGTGTTAGCTTGGTCAGAGGGTTTCTGTAAATCCCCTTCTCCAGCCAGCTGTTTGACTATAAAATCTGGCCTATTTGCATCTTGACATAAGTGGCCGATAAAGTTTTAAATTGTCTTTTCCAATGCCTTTCCCATAGCATATATTCTGCCAGGGAAAGAAGGCAGTGGGCAATGTTTTTAGCATTGTGAGGTACCAAAACATGTGCTGAAAAGAGAGCTTACAGGAAATCTCTAAAAATATGTGAACTTCTCCCATGTTCTTTGGCTATATTTCATAGTTGTACCAGTTCTTTATTTGTGTTAGGTTCCCACATGTTCCAGTGGTCCCCCCTCTCTTCCCCTTTATATAAATTGCTGGGAAGGCAGAAATTCTCTGAGCTAGTTCCCAATCCCCTGCCCGAGTCACTTCCATTTTGATTAGAGCCCATGGATCAATGTCCTCTGTGTCAGAATCGGACTCACTGTGCTCAGAAGAGGAGTGAGAGTGAGCAGGAGGTGCACTACGCTTTTTTGGGCGTGTTGGAGCGGGAGCTTGCAGGGGTGTGGGGGCTGGACAGAGTGCGAGGGGGCAGCTGGCTGGGCTTGGCTAGAGGGAGGCAGCAGTGGAGCGGCGATGGCAGCGCCGCTGTGGCACAGCCTGCGAAGGGCTGAGGTTCGTGGGGAAGCGGGGTGCCCCCGTGGGGGTCTCGGAGGTGCCGTTCGGGGGGCGCTGAGGGTGGGTGGGTGGGTGCAGCGCTTGGGGATGAGGGCACGGGAGGAGCGGGGCAGAGGAGGCGGTGGGGCTGGGGAAGCTGCTGCCATCCCGGCGGGGCTGCGGCGGGCAGGCAGGCAGGGATGGGAGCGGGCTGGGGAGAGCCGCAGCAGGGCCGAGAGGCACGGCTGCAGGGCTGGGGCAGTCACGGTGGCTGCGCGGAGGTTTTGGAGTGAGGCAGGGCGTTCCCGATGGAAACCGACGCAGTTACAGCCGAGCACTGAGCGGGGCACGGGGCGCGCAGCGCGCCGCGTGTTGCGGGACCGGGGAGCGGAATCCGCGCCTGCCGCGGCCGAGGGGGAGACGGGGGATGGGTGGGCTCCACGGACCCCGCGGGTGGGTGGGGTGGGACAATTTCCGTGTTCCCTGTCCCGGGGACTGAGAGAGGAATGTTATCTGGCAAATTAGCATTTGAAGGGACAGTGTCTGTTGAGAAAGAGAAGGGTGGAATTTCCTCAGCAGGGGGAAGCTGCAGAGAAGTTGTCTTTTCCACTGTTTAGTAATTGAGTGAAATAGAGGTAGAAACTCAGTTAAAGAAGAGTTTTCATTAGTTTGGAAAGTGTATATTCTTGGCCCTACTGTGTCCCAAAAAGAATCTAAGCCGGTAGTGTGTGTTAATATCTGGAAACTGGAAATAATATATTCTATAAATTTTTTTAAGTTGGTTTTTGAAACATTTCCTCTAGAGAAAGAAAAGCTGTTAGCAGATAGGATTTCTAGGATTTGTAAATATAAGTCTCTCTCATCCTGGGATCGTTTCAATCTGCTAAATTTTCATCCCATTGCAGTATCATTCCCTTAGCCCCTCCAGCAGGAAAAAAAAAAGAAAAAAAAAAAAGAAAAAAAGGAAAAAAAAGCAAAAATGGACCCAAGATAAAAGCACGCCAAAAGGCTGTTTAAAACTCACACTTCTTCAGCCAAATGTGGCTCAAAAGGACTGCTGGGTGGGTGGTCTGCCGTCCAACTCCTGAGGACTTCGTCCCAGATGGCGATGTGCAGGTTCATCGGACTTCTATAACGGAGGAGTTACCTTCAAGTGGTCATAGCTGGCCGAAGCAGTGACAATTCAAGAGGAATGCTGCTCTCAGGGGTGCCAGGATGCCAGTACTGAGTTAGGGTGGCCACGTAATGCAGCCTGGGCTCCCAGGGGTCCGTCCAACCCCAGCTGCCGCTGCCATGGGTGTCTGGGTAGCACTGGGCTGATAGGCACAGTCTGTCCAGGTCCCTCAGGCAGGCTCCCAGCCACAGGCAACTCAGCGAGCACCTCTGGAGTGCTTTCAGCTCTGTGAGTTCAGCTCTTAGTGATTTCACTGTGTGCTTGCAAGTGCCTCTGGCAGACACACAGGGATAGAGAGAAAGAAAGGCTGTATGCGGTTCCACAGCAGTGTCCTTTAATTTCAGCTCCTCTGAAGGGATGCAGTGACAGTTCTTCTGCCAAACTGGACAGAAATTGGGATTTATATAAGGTACTGGGGTGTTGGAGATTGTCCAATAGCCAGGGTTGAGAGAATACGACTGATAGCTTTACAGAGAGATAACAAGGGTACAAATGCAGAAGAGGGGCTTCTTTGGTCCAATCACCGTGACTTAGGCATTTCTTATCTTAGGTGAGTGACCGCCAGGGAGGCCTTACAGGGCCTCTGACTGCTACAGTGGCTCTACAGAACTTCATGGAACCAAGGGGCCATGGTGACACTGTGCTGCCTCATGGAATCAAGGAGACCATTGTCAACTTGGGGGCCCCAAGGAACCAAGGGTCCATGGTGACCTTGTGCAGCCGCAGTGTCACAGAGGAGCTGTTGTGACACAGCGAGGGCACACGGAGCCGAGGGGCCATTGTGACACATCAGGGCTCTGTGGAACCACGAAGCCATTGTGACATTGAAAGGCCTCATGGAAGCACGGGGCCATTGTGACACTGCAGAAGCACGGGGAACATTGTGACCCTCCAGGACCTCATGGAACTGAGGAGACCATTGTGACACTGTGGGGTCCCATGAAACCAAGGGAACATGGAACAGGTCTGGCTGGCTGGGCCTCCTGGAGAACACTTGACAGGTCCGGCTGACTTTGGCATATCGAGGGCTGCTTCTCATCTGCCCCTGAAGCCCTAGGGCTCTGGGCTTTCCTTCCTATGGGAGAGAACTCTCCTTCTCCTGCAGGGCCCTATGGCCAAAATTTGGATTCCTCCTCCAAAACCCTGTACATCCAAGGATTGTTTCCAGATGAAATCTGCCAGGAGAGACAGGTCTGGCTGCCCTTGGCCTCTTGTGAGCTGCCTCACATCTGCATTTGAAACACTGGGTCTTGGTGCTTTCCTTCTTATTAACAAAATTGCCCTTCTTCTCAAGGTGTCTGTGGTCAAAATTAAGATTCCTCCTCCCAAATTCTGTGTATCCAAGAATTCCTCCATGACAAAAGCTGCCAGGAAGAACAGGTCTGTTTGGCTGAGCCTCACAGGAGCCACCTCTTTCTTCTTCTGCCTTTGAATCACTTGGGCTCTGTGCTTTCCTTCCTGTGGAAAAGAACCGTCCTTCTTGTCTATGCAGAAATGGCCAAAATTGCGGTTCCACCTCCCAGAGTCCCTATATCCAAGGGTTGCTTTCAGACAAAAGCTACCAGGACAAAGGGGTCTGGCTGGCCTAGACCTCTGGTGGGAGCCTTTCATCTGCTCTTGAAACACCGCTGTTCTGTGCTTTCCTACCTTTGGAAAAAACCCCATCATTCTACTCTGGATGTCCATTTCTGAAATTGGGATTCCACTTCTAAAGTCCCCTATATCCAAGGGTTGCTCCCAGACAAAATCTGCCAGTACCATCAAGTCTGGCTGGCTGTCATGGTTTGACACTGGCACAATGCCAGTGCCCCCATGAAAATGTGATCCCTCCCTTGAATGCTGTGAAGTGGAATCTAGAATAGAGCAAAGCAGGCCCAAGCTTAATAACAGGAAAAAAAACTACTACTACTAAAGAAAAGAGAAAACTAAAGAAGGGAAAAAAAAAAAAACCACACAAAGATCAAATGAAAACCTTGCAAAACATTCCTCCCCCCACCACCCAACTCCAACAAACCACAGTGAGACACAATCTGGACCCCAATCAGGTTTCCACCCTCCAAACAACCGATACTCAGTCCATCGAGGGAACAGAGTCTCTCCTGTGCCACAGACCCCCTCCAAGAAACACAGCTCCACATCCTGTGTTTCCATGTCACACATGGCACCGCCCGGAGAAAAAGTTTGCCATGGTGACCCTTCTCCTTTCCATGCACAGTGCTCTCACCACTAAATGCATGGATGGACAGACTGCTTTTAGGATTTTTCCTTTCAAGGATGCTCTGCCAAGAGGGGAGAAAACAACAGTTCAGTTTTTTTATTGTTTGGGACCACAATCCCCCCCATTTTCCCCTGGGGCTGAGGGCTCAAAAACAGAGATCTTCTTCTCTTCTCTTCTCTTTCCTTTCCAGGGCAGGGGGGTGCCACCACAAACCCCCTAACCTTTTCTCGGTTCACTCCAATTTTGTCTTTTTCCCAGCTGAAGCAGGTCTCTTGACTCACTGGCATCCTCCCAAAACACAGTCCCTCTTGAAGGAGAAGATTGGTTCAGGTTGTGGCTAACACAGAAAAGTCCAGCCAAAAGCCACTCCTTGTCCTCCTCCCCTCTAGAATTCCTCCTTCCAACATCCCAGGGTCCAAGGTGTCCCTCTTCCTCTCTTTCAAACCAAGGAGGGGAAAGGAAAATTCACAAAGCTTTCATTTCTCAAGAAAGGGTTAAAAGTCCGAACTCCCAGGGATGGCTCGATGCCCGGACATCCAGCAACTCCCACACAACTGGGCACCTTGCCGCTCCCCCCGCTCCTCCTTCCTCGCCGTGGAATTGCTGACAGGACAGGACCGCCGCTGTCTCTTTCTCTCTCCCCCTCGGGAGAGAAACCGGGGGGGGGGGAATGGAGACATCCCAGATTTCTTCCACCCTTCCATCTGCAGGGGCCAGCCCGGTTCCAGTCCTTCCACCACCTTTGGGGCTTACCTTTCAGGCCATGGGGCTTCCCCTCCCCCACCCAGCTTGTGGCTGGGCAGGGGAGGTTTGCACTGCACGCTGACCAGAACCAAAAAGAGCGAGTTCCCCTGGGAATTCTGCTTTCAACCCCTCTGTGTTCTCAGAGGCGTGTCTACTTTCAATTGGTCAATATCTAAATTGACCTCTTCCTTCCGGAAAAAATTCTCTTTCCTTGTCAAACCACGACACTGGCCTTGGCCTCTGGTGGCTGCCCCTGCCACACTGGGGCTTGGTCCTTTCCTTCCCGTGGAGATCACTGTGACACTGTGGGCACCTCATGGATCCAAGGGGATCATTGTGGCACCACTGGAGCCCATGGAACCAAGGGGCCATGGTGACACCACGGGGCTTCATGGAGCCAGAGACCATTATGACTCTGTGGGGCCTGATGGAACCATGGGACCATTGGGACCCTTCAGGGCCTCGTGTCACCAAGGGGGCATTTTGACACCTCAGGGCCTCCTGGAAGCAAGGGACCATTGGGACAATGTAGGGCCCCATGGAACCAAGCCCTGTCTAGCTTGGCCTCCCAGGGGCCACCTGACAGGTCTGTCTGATGTTGGAATGCCAAGGGCTGCCTCTCATCAGCTCTGGGAGTACTGGGGCTTTCCTTGCTATGGAAAAGAACTGTCCCTCATTTCAGATGCCCATTGCCAAAACTTACACTCTCCCTAAAAAATTTCCTATATGCAAGGATATCTTGCAGAAAAAAACCTGACAGCTGTGGCTGCCCTTGTCCTCTGGTGGCCACCTCTCATCCACCCAGGGAAACACAAGGGCTCTGTTCCTTCCTTCCTGTAGAAAAGAAAGTGGCCTTCATGTCTAGGCACAATGGCCCAAATTAGAATTCGGCCTCCCAAATTCCGTATATCCAAGGATTGCTCCCAGACAAAAGCAGACAGGACAGACTGTGGGAAGATTATGCTCCTGGACGGTGGGGGTGTAGGGAGGCAGAGATCTCTGAAGCTTGCTCTTGGGGGGAGAGGTTTATTGGAGAATTCAGGAATGCCCAAGCCTCGTGCTCTCAGGTGTAGCACGTGGGTGGGCTTAGGAGGACGGGGGAGGGGAGAGAGAAACGGAGGGTTTAGGAGAGGGGAAGCCCCAGAGGGGGAGGAAGTCCAAGAGAGGAGGAGGGAGGAAAGCCAAGAGAGGGAGGAAATCCAAGAGGCCGCATGGCCGCTCGGAGCCCCCTTTTCAGGGGCTCCTAGGTGGGCTGGGACAAGGCATGGGCCAATGGGGTTACAGACTCCGATGCTTCAGGGGCAGGTACAGGGGTGTGGGATGAGCCACAATCTTTTGCGGGGTGGGATGGAACAGTCCATTTCACTCCATGATTCATCCAAGGGTAGAAGTGACATTCGGCTAGCTAAGATAACAATCATATCTATCTATCCTCTGCAACAACAGACAGGTCAGGCTGGCTCTGTCCTCTGGTGATTTTGTTAGACTATAAGCTGAATGTTTTCATTTGAAAACACCTTGGAGAGGGCCCAGAGATCTTCCAAGGAGGCCTTTGGAGGCCTCGGGCACATGACCACTACATATGGAAAAAGGAGCTCTGTGCTCTGTGCTGCTGTGGTGGTTTTGCATCACAGAAGTGAAGTCCTGAGAGAAGCTGCTAGCAGTTTCCTCTGTGTCTGACAAAAACCAATCAGTAATTAGCTTTGAGAGCGACAATCTGCTAAAGCACTAAGGAAGCTGCAGACGCCTCTGTGCAGACACAAGTTAGAGATGAGAAAGCCTGGCTGGGTCTCTCTCCCTTCTGGCCCCACAGAGGTGCCGAGGCCGGCCCAGCCCCTTCTCGGCCGTGGGGCCGGGCGGCTCCTGCCGTGGGGCCGGGCCCCTTCCCAGGGAGCCGCCAGGCGCCATCGGCTGCCGGGCAGGGCAGGGGAGGCCGCGGGGCCGAGGCCGGGCCGTGGCTGCGGGTGCTGACATCTGGCCCTGCCGAGCCCTGCCCCGCCGCCAGCCCGAGCCCGGCCAGGATCCGCCAGGCCCCAGGAGCAGCCCCGGGCCGGGCCAGCTCGGCCAAGGCTCTGCCGCCCTTGGGCTTCGCCCGCAGCCAGCGGGCAGGGCAGGAGAAGCCATCGGCCCCGGCCGTGCTGCTGCTGGGCTCTGGCCTGGCTGCTGAGATCCTGGCCCTGCCCCAGCGCGGCCCAGCCTGACACAGCCCCAGCGCAGCCGCTGCAGAAACCTCCATGGGAAAACAGCTCCGGCCGCAAGCACCAAGCCCGGCCGGGCTCACGGAACCATCTGCAGCCCCGGGAGATATTGACTCTGCCAGTGCTGCCATCCTCCCTCCCGTGAGAGAAAAGGACACAGGGCAGGCACACAGAGGAGCAGCATGAACACACTGAGGGCAGGGAAGGGGAAGTTGAGTCCCAGATGGGAGGGATGAGGAGATGCCTTGATCTTGGAGCTGGAATCCTCTGGAAAAGCTGTGGAGAAGGATGTCATTGATACATTAGACTCTCTTTTTGCCTATAATGCATTGAAAAGTATGGGGAGATGACTTGTTTCAGCAAAGGCCTCCATGCTAAATTAAGCAAATGTTGACATAGCTGTGATCCCATGAGAAGTTTGAACAGAGAAAAGGAGAAGACCCTGTGCCCTCATGGAGACCTCTGTTCTCAGAAATAAAGATGATTTCAGAAAGAGCTGAAGAGACCTGTTGCTCTTAAACAGCTCATCTCAAAACTAATACCCCATAACTTGGCCTGGCCCATAAGCACATCTGTGGGAAAAGGTGGGAAAAGATGGGAGGAAGTTCACGATTGCAGATTTCTCCAGGCAGCTGCAATTCATGGAAATGAAAAGCCATGAGAAAACTGTGTTCTTGTAGAGAAGTCTTCATAACATTAACAAGAAGAAATTCTCTCTAAGTGAAGTGAAGAAAGACTATTTTAGAGGTGGTAAACTGACTGAAAATTTTAGGTTTTGTCTCTTTACATTGTCAGGTTGTATGGAGAGAGGAAGTGTTCTGAAAGTTTTTTTCTATTTCTTATTACTCTTTCTTTAGTTATTGTCAATACAATTTTATTTATACCCTTTTAAAATTTTGAGCCTACTTTACCTTTCTCCTAATCCTATCTCACAGCAGGAAATGAGTAAGTATATTCTAGTGAGTGCACTGGTAATTAGCCAACACTGAATCCACCACACTAATTGAAGCATTGGCTGAGAAATCTCAAAATGGTGAACCAAAACCCCTACAAAAACTTCCTGATAAACTGCACGAGAGCAGAGAGAAATTGAGGCAGAGCCATGGTTTGTCAGGACTTGCTTGATCCTAATGAGCCCTGTGGTGCATTTGGAGCTGAGCCCTGGAACCTCAGGGCCTGAGAGGAGATTGCACAAACCTTTCCCAGAGTCAAAGTCAGAGGAAAACCCCAAAGTGGTTGGAGTCTAAAGCCTTAATGGGACCCACAAAGGTGCATCTATACCACAGGCTCTTCATGGAGTCCTTGGAGGAGAGAACTGGAGGCCAGGATGGCACAAAAACCTCTCAGAGACTGAAAATGGCACAAAGAACTCTCAATGTGGAAAGGAAAACTCAAAGTACCTTGCAAAAGTTAAGAATCTCAAAGTATTCATGAGCCCCACTGAGTGTAAGTACAAAGCTCTCAAGGGACTCATTAAAGCAGATAATTGGGGCCATGATTGCAAAAACCTCTCACAGAGTCTGTAGCAAAAGGGCAACACCAAGTACCTTAAAAGAACTGAAGTACCTTGAAGCATTAATGGGCCCCACTGAGTGTTGTTACTGACAAAGCCTCTCCAGGGACTAATTACAGCAGAATATTGGAGGCCATGATTTCAGAAATCTTGCAGAAACTGCAAGGCCAAAGCAAAAGCCAAAGTCCTTTGAAAAACCTGCAGTCCCTGGGAGCATGAAGGAGCCCCCAGGGCCATTCCTGACCAAGGCTCCCCAGGGACTCCTTCCAGCAGATCCTTGAGGCCACTGGGATGTGGGCCAGGGGGGGATGCTGACGGCAGGACCAGGGGGTGACAGTGCCCAGCCTGGCTGGGGCTGTGCCAGGAGGCCCCAGGGCCTCAGGACAAGGTGTCTCCTGACAGCCCTTGGTGGCACAGACTCTGCTGTGCCCCAGGGCACCAAGACTTGGCTTCTCTTTGTCCCCACCTGGCATCAGTGCCTCCAGTTCTCTGCTCTGTCTGGGGCCTGGGGACACTTTCTCAGTTGTGTCCCTCATTGGGACCCATTAAAAATCATAGAAACTTTGGAGTTGGATTCTGACTTGGAGTTCTGGAAAGATTTCTGCAGCTCCCTCTCAGGGCCTGATGTTCAGGGCCTGAGCACAAAGCCCCAGAGGGTCATTAAAGTCCTTGTGCTGTGTCTGTGCTGCTGACCTGGGCCAGGCTCCTGCCACAGAGGGTGATCCTGGTAAGCAAGCAGAGCTTCAAAAGCACATTTCTCTTGCTGAGCAGCTCTTCTCCCAGCCTAGCAGGGCTGGGGCACTGCCTGCAGCCAGCCCGGGCAAAGCACAGAGGCACAGAGAGCTTCAATCAGTCAGGGCTGGGAAGGGGCTGAGAAGAGCCTGGGGCAGAATCACTGCCAGCCCTTGGCACAGGAACCTCTGGCTGTAGGACAATGCAGCTGCAGCTCCTGGAGCCATTTCCTAAAGCTGGAACATCCCAATGCCCACAGACCCTGTGAGTGCATTCTCTGCTCATATCCTGTGCAGAGCAGCCAGGGGTGCCCAGGGCTGTCCTGCAGAGCAGGGTCCTGCAGCCCAGGGCGCTGTGCTGGGCCAGGGACTCTGCTGCCTGCCAGGGACAGCTCTCAGCCAGCCCTGGAGCTGCTCCCAGCGCTGGCCAGGAGCTGTGGGGGGAAGGAACCACCCTGAGCAGGGCAGGTGCTGCTGCTGAGAGGGGCTGGCTGGGGCAGGGCTGCTCCCAGCTCCAGACCAGCCTGGGTACAGCTCCGGAGGACACTTCCCAAAGAAGGTAAGCCTGGGATTGCTGTAAAGATCAGAGTTTTCCTGAGAGTGTTTTCAATTTCCGGCTTGGAGAAGGATGGGAAAGTTGGGGTGATGACAGAAAGTATTTTGCTTTGTATACATTTTTCATATATCCGTAGGTCTGTAAATTGGTGTGATAAAGTTATAAATCTATAATCCTTACATAACTCTATTAAACTCTTAATTAGCTCTATTAAACTACCAATTTGTACTTATGTAACTGTTATCCTTAGCTGTCTCTAGTATGTTTTCTACCTATCTCTTGGATTTTACTAGAATAAGTTGACTGTCTAAATATATTCCTCAAATACTGTATAGTCTTATTATGAGGAAGAAGGCCTACAAGAAGAGCATTTTAGGTTTTGACCAGAATGTGAGCAGTCACAACAAAAAGTGAAGGCAAAGAAGCCTTTAGACCTACTCCAATGGATTGAGCCAGGGTTATGTAACTGGGGCAACTGAATCTCCTATTGAATGTTCCTGTTAGATATCCTAATTAATTAACCTCAATGAATTGTTGAAATCAGGGGCTGGATGTGCCCCTGGGCTACCTGGAATCTTCCAATAAAGGTCTGGTTTTTACTGGTCTAACACTGTTGCAAGGATTCTTTTTATCTCTTTTGATTATAGACACCAGAGGGATAAGAGAAGCAGAACAGGAATCGTAATCCCAGAACCACAGAACATTCTCAGTTGAAAGGATCATCAAAGGAATGTTTGAACATGTACAGAGACTCCAGAACTGTGACTTTGGGTGGTCAGTGTCTCTGCCGGGAGCCTCCCAAAGGGCCTTCAGCCACTCCTCAGCCCTGGGCAGCAGCAGCATCACCTCTGCAGGGCCCAGCAGGGCTCTCCTGAGCTGCCCTTGCCCAGCTGCACACAGAGCCTGCCCCAGCCAGGGCCCTGCACACAGGCAGGTTTCTGTAGGGCCGGGCCGAGGCCACACAGGGTGGGATGGGCTCTGTGAGCACTGGCAGGGACAAGGCACCTCTCAGGAGGGGATGTCCAGGCCCAGGGAGATGCTCAGGGAAGCAGAGGGGGCTGAACAGAGCAGTGCTGGGGGAACAAGCCCATGCGGCCCCTCACCTGCCCTCAGCCACAGGGAATCCTTTGCCTCTCACATCTCTCAGTGTAAAAATCTGAGTGCAGCAGGAATGCTGGGGATTTCTGACCTCAGAGAGCCATGAATGATGTGTGGGTAGGAAAACAATTCCTTAAACCAGCTCCTGCCATTCGTTAGACCTGGGAGTGCAGATGCTAGCAAGCTTTTCTGCAGTAAGAGAAACTTCCATGAAAAATCCTGAATATCCAGCCTTGTCCCTCTGCCACATGGCCACAAACCAAGGGCAGGGGGGCAGGGATGGCTCCTCGAGGGCCCCCATGCACAGGCCTGGCTGCTCCTGGCACACTCAGCCAGCACAACCGGAGATCAGGGAGGGACCTGGGTGAAGGTTTTCCCAGAGCAGGAACGAGGGTGGGTGAGTCCCAGCAGGACAAGCTGCAGGGAATGGCCCAGGTTTGGCTCCAAGCAGCCTCTCCTGACTTGTCCCTGTCCTTTCTCCATGAACAGGTGCCCATGTGCAGCCAGAGCAAATGTCCAACAGCAGCTCCATCAGCCTCTTCCTCCTGCTGGCACTGGCAGACACGCGGCAGCTGCAGCTCCTGCACTTCTGCCTCTTCCTGGGCATCTCCCTGGCTGCCCTCCTGGGCAATGGCCTCATCATCAGCGCCGTAGCCTGCAGCCACCACCTGCACATGCCCATGTTCTTCTTCCTGCTCAACCTGGCCCTCAGCGACCTGGGCTCCATCTGCACCACTGTCCCCAAAGCCATGCACAATTCCCTCTGGGACACCACCACAATCTCCTACATAGGATGTGCCGCTCAGCTCTTTTTCCTTCTGATCTTCATCTCAGCAGAGTATTTCCTCCTGACCATCATGTGCTACGACCGCTACGTGTCCATCTGCAAACCCTTGCACTACGGGACCCTCCTGGGCAGCAGAGCTTGTGCCCACATGGCAGCAGCTGCCTGGGCCAGTGCCTTTCTCAATGCTCTGCTGCACACAGCCAATACATTTTCCCTGCCCCTGTGCCAGGGCAATGACCTGGACCAGTTCTTCTGTGAGGTTCCCCAGATCCTCAAGCTCTCCTGCTCCAAATCCTACCTCAGAGAACATTGGGTTCCTGTGGTTATTGTCAGTTTATCGTTGTGTTGTTTTCTGTTCATTGTTTTCTCCTATGTGCAGATCTTCAGGGCCGTGCTGAGGATCCCCTCAGAGCAGGGACGGCACAAAGCTTTTTCCACCTGCCTCCCTCAGCTGGCCGTGGTCTCTCTGTTCCTCAGCACTGCCACATTTGCCTACCTGAAGCCCCCCTCCATCTTCTCCCCATCCCTGGATCTGGCCCTGTCAGTTCTGTACTCGGTGGTGCCTCCAGCCCTGAACCCCCTCATCTACAGCCTGAGGAACCAGGAGCTCAAGGCTGCACTGTGGAGACTGATGACTGGATGCTTCCAGGGACATTAAACTCCTGGCCAATTTTTGCAAATCACTTGTAATAAAAGTCATCTTTGATACTTCTTGTTCTTTTCCATTTGGAGGTTCTTTTTCTTTGTTTTACATTTTAATGTTTTCCACAAAGAAATGTCATTGTTTGGGCCATTTCTCATTTTGTTCACCTCCACCTTCCCTGTGGCCACAGACTGTGTCAATTAGGGGCTGTGCTCTTGGCGGTTTTAAAGGAGCTAAATTATGTCCAATCAGAGTTTTCTGCAGAGATGCCCCTTTTGTTGCCTCCTCTGGAGCTGCAGCAGCAATGTCTCTGTGCAGAGCAGGGGGCAGTTCTGTGCTGGCACAGCCGCTCTGGTCCTGCTGGCCACATCATTCCTGATCCAGGCCAGGAGCCATTGGCCTTCTTGGCCACCTGGGCACACAGCTGGCTCATGTCCAGCCTGCTGTCCATCAGTCCCTGCAGGTCCCTTTCTGCCTGGCTGCTGTCCAGCCACTTTGTCCCCAGCCTGTAGCACTGCAAGTGTTGTTGTGGCCAAAGTGCAGGACCTGGCACTTGGACTTGTTAAACCTCACCTTGTTGGGTTTGGGCCCTGGATCCAGCCTGTCCAGGGCCCTGTGCAGAGCCGTCCTGCCCTCCAGCAGATCCACACTCACATCCAGCTTGGTGTCATCTGCAAAATTGTCCTTGGTTCCATGGGGCCCCAAAATGTGACAATGGACTCCTTGGTTCCATGGGGCGCCACAGTGTCACAATGTTCTCTTTGGTGCCGCAGTTTCACAGTGGCCCCTTGGTTCCATGGGGCCCCAGGGTGTCACAAAGGCCCCATGGTCACATGAGGTCCCACACTGTCACAGTGCTCTCTGTGCTTCCACAAGTCCCCTCAGTGTCACAATGGACTCCTTGTTTCCACGAGGCCACACAGTGTCACAACAGCGCTCCAGATTCCTTGAGGCCCCAGAGTGTCACAGTGGCCCCTTGGTTACACAAGGTCCTGCATTGTCACAATGTCCCCTTGGTTCCATGAGGCCCTGCAGTGTCAGAAGGGCCCCTTGGTTCCACTGGGCCCTGGACTCTCCCAATGCTCTCCTTGGTTTGGCAGTGTCACAGGGGTGAAACCCCTTGGTCACACGAGGCCCTGCAGTGTCACAATGGCCTCTGTGGTTCCACCAGGACCCAGTGTCACAGGGACTCCCTGGTTCCATTTGGCCCCAGAGCACTCAATGGAGCCCTGGTTCTATGGGGCTGCACAGTGTCACCATGGTCCTCTTAGTTCCACGAGGCCCTGCAGTGTCACAATGACCCCAGAGTGTCCCAATCATCATACAATGACAGAATCAAATAGGCTGGAAAAGACCTTTGAGATCATCAAGTCCAACCAATGCCCTAATACCGCCTTGTCACCCAGACCATGCCACTGAGTGCCACTGGAGAGGGACAGTGACTCTGCCACGTCCCCCCTGGCCTGCCCATTCTAATGCCCACTCACCCTTTCTGTGAAGAACTTCTTCCTCTTGTCCAGCCTAAACCTCCCCTGCTGCAGCTGAAGGCTGTCTTCTTGTCCTGCCCTCCAGCAGATCCACACTAACACCCAGCTTGGTGTCATCTCCAAATTTGGGGATGTTGGGCTCGATCCCCTCACCCAGATCACCAGTGAAGATGTTAAACAGGACTGGGCCCAACACAGATCCCTGGGGGACAGCAGCAGGGACTGGACACCAGCTGGGTGCAGCACCATCCCCACCCCTCTCTGGGCCCAGCCTCCAGCCAGCTCTTCCATCTCCCAGCCAGGAGGGAACCTGCCCAAGCCGTGGGCTGCTGCTTTTCCAGGGAATGCTGTCAGAAACAGTGTCCAAGGCTTTGCTGAAATCCAGATGGACACATCCACAGCCTTTCCCACATCCACAGGTGGGTCACCTGGTTATAAAAGGAGATCAGGTTGTTCAGGCAGGACCTGCCCCTCTTAAATCCACACTGGCTGTCTCTGACCCCTCGGCCATCCTGTGGGTGCCCTGTGGTGGCACTCAAGGTGATCTGTTCCCGGGCACCGAAGTCAGGCTGACAGGCCTGGAGTTCCCCAGATCCTCCTTCCAGCCCTTCTTGGGGATGGGCTCACACTGGCCCCTCCAGTGCTCTGGGACCTCCCTGGTGAGCCAGGACTGATGCTAAATGATGGGGAGCAGCTTGGGGAGCTCATCCACCAGCTCCCTCATTCTACTAGGATGGATTCCATCCCATCCCATCCACCTGTGAGCATCTGAGTGGCTCAGCAGGTCAGCAGCTGCTTCCTCCTGGATTACAGGGGCCTTTCCTTCTCTCTGTGCCCATCTGCTAGCTCAGGAGAAAACTTGTCCTGAGGACAACCTGTCCTAATATTGAAAGTTGAGACAAACATGATGTTAAGTAGGTCAGCCTTTTCCTTATTTTACTCTATTCTTTACTGCATCCAATGAAGAATAGAAATTCTCCTTCCCCATCCTTTTGCTATAAATTTTTTATAAAAACATTTTTTAGTATTTTATAGAAGCTGCTAGGTTAAGTTCTAATTGAGCTTTCACCTCTCAACCTGTCTTTTTGAATGACCTAATATCATCCTTAAACACTTTCCCTTGAGTTCCCACAAAAGCTCCGTGGGCAGTCAGGACAGTCATTTCTGTCACCAGTTCATCTTTTGCCACACTGGGACAGCTGCTGCTTCCCCCTTAAGATTACTTTACTGAAATGTGTCCATCCTCCCTGAATCCCTTTGTTTTTAAGGGCTGTTTCCCTTTAAAAAAATCAGTACGTGATTCAGAGCTCCTGAAATCAGCATCCTAAGTTCGGCCAAAGTCTGCTGTTCCTAATTCCAGTGTGGAAGTTTTGTTGCTGCCCCTCCTTCTGAAAACTTGATTATTTCATGGTCCCTGTGCCCCAGGCAGCCTCTGATCCCCACATCTGCCACCAGCCCTTCTCTGTTTGTGAACAGCGGGAGACAGAGCTTTCCTTGGGAGTGGAGTGTTACCAAAAATTCGGTAAAACAGAAACCTCCTTAACACCAGTGCAGCATTAAGAAGCAGCATTCTTTATTCAGCTGGATGCATGGGGGATAGCTCCTCCCAAAGCCAAGCATGCTGAGTACAGGAAAGTTTCTGTTCATTTTCTGTATTTTGCACACATATTCATTGATTGTCCTGGACTAAACACACATCTGATAATCATTTCCCCAAATCCATTAACATATTTCCGCTCCCCTTTACCCATGTGTTCTTCTGTCCTGGGAGTCTCTCTGGACCGGTCCCTGGTGGTCGTGGACCCCAATGTTCCCGTGGGCCTGGCTGAGCTGGCAGGACACTGAGGCTGGTAAACTTCCAGTTCCCCTTCTCCCACAATGGGCATTGTGTGGTTTCCATCGGCCTGGGGTTTTGGAGAACAAGCTCCAGGTGTCAGCTCACCTGGCGGAGACAATTTATCATCTGGTAACATGAGGTCACAGAGTGGGCTATGACATCACATGAGTGATCTATGACAGAATGGTCCATGACATCAGAGAGTGGTTTCTGTGAGGTCATCAAGGAGTTATGACATCATAGGCCATCTTTGTGACATCACAGATCAATATTTGACATCACAGGATGGGAATCTGAAATCACAGAGCGGACTGTGACATCACAGAGTTGGCTGTGACATCAGAGACCAGCTGTGTGACATAAGAGAATGGGCTGTAACATCACAAGGCAGAGGTCTGACATCCCAGAGGGGCTGTGTGACATCCCAGCAGGGCTCTGTGAGGTCACTGGGTTGGTCACTCTGCCCCAGCTCCCCCTCACAGTTTCTCCCAACAAGTCCAATGCTGTTCATGCCCAGTGGGGTCCCTGTCCCCTGGTATTCCCCTGGTCCCCCTGGAGCCACAGCCTTCACCCAAGGATGTTCCACAGTGTCTAGGTTCGACAAGACAGGAATCTGCGAAGGAGGGCTAAAGCCCCCTGTGCAATGGAGAAGGTAAACCCCCTCCCTCTGAATTACTAGGAGTTTTAAATCAAAAGACTCTCAGGCAAAGATATGGGAATGGGAATAACAATTCTTTACTAGGAGAAAACTAGACAACAATTTAAAAAGGCAAATGCAATCGGTACAAACAAAACCAGTGAAAAAGTCCAGAACCTGAAGATTCGGGGTGCCAGTAGCAGTCCTGCTGGGACAATTGATCCCCTTGCAGTGGTTGATGAATTGCAGCTGCAGCGGTGATCTTTTGAAGGGTATAGTTTTCCTCTGGAGATCTGGTGGCAGTGGGGCCGGTCTTCCTCTGCGCCGGGGTTGCCTCCGAGCTCCGCCGCCGTCGCCTCAGCGCGCTCCGGCTGCTTCTCTGTGAGTGCCGCCGAAGAGAGCTGCTTCTCTGGCAATCCCCCAAAGTAAAGAGCTGCTCTGTCCCCAAAAAGGTACCCCCTTATATCCAATAAAAGAGTGCTTGGCTTCCCCCTCTGGGTGGAACATCTCACAATAGGATGGTGTTATGTTACCAGCCCTGCATTGAATCAGTCAATGGCCCACTAACGAACCATTACCTCTTAGGAGCAAAACCGGTTCTTGGAAAAGATAACAAAACCTGTCCAACAGGTTTGCCTTCAACAGATGGCAAATAGAATACAAGCTTATCTTACAACCCAGGACACACAGGATCCACCCCAGAGCCTGACATGGGGACAAGGGGCCAGGGCTGTGTGACCCAGACATCAAGGATGTGGATTATCCAGGTCCCTGTGGCCTGGGTTGGGTTCCCCTGGGCAGGAAACAGGGAAGGGCCTCCAAGGTGGGGCTGGAGCCCCAGGACTGTGAGCAGAGGCTGAAGGAGCTGGGCTTGTCCAGCCTGGAGCAGGGAAGGCTGAGGGGCTCCTTATCCCAGCCTGGAAGTGCCAGTGAGGAGGGGATGGAGAACACAGAGCCAGGCTCTTCACCTGGGGGCCTGGTGAGAGACAGAAGCCAATGGGTGGAAGGGGAAAGAGGGGAGATCAGCCAGGCCAGGAGGAGATGAAATGAGTCAGGCTGGTTTCAGCATTTCCTCAACACCAAAAGCAGCCAGACCTCCCTTCTCCATCCACCACTGACAGCTTTGCACATCAGGAATTGTTTGAGCTGTTTTCCCCCCACTCCAGGATGAGCATCCTGATGCAAGAACTTAACTGTGTTTATATCTATCAGAGAACCACGTTTGTCTAAAATCAGTTTTAATATGGAAATCACTTGTGGATGGTGGACTCATCAGACACTGCTGGGATGTTGCACATAGCTCAGGGAAGAGCATGATTGTTATTAAACTGTGTCCTGTTCAACCATGGTCTGTTGGCCATAAAGAGAAACTTTCTGTGCCTCTGAGTCTCACCAGTTCCTGACCCCAAAGGACACAAACCTGATGAGTTGTGGTTCCCACTCCAGTGGTGGCACTTGCACCTCCCTCCACCCCCAGAGAAGAGCTCCCTTGTCCCAGAAAATCCCTGGCAATGCAGGGATAAAGGAAACAGGACAGGCTATGGGGATCAGGGGCAGGGCACAGCCAGGGATTTGGGGAGGTTGTGAGCCCAGGGCAGGACCCGGACCTTGGCCTTGGTGAACCTCATCCCATTGTCCTGGGCCCATGGCTCCAGCCTGTCCAGATCCCTCTGCAGAGCTTCCTGCCCTCCAGCACAGCCACACTCCCACCCAGCCTGGGCTCACCTGGAACTGACTGAGGGTGCCCTCGATGGCCTCATCCAGATCAGCAATAAAGAGATTTCACTGACCTGGCCCCAGCCCTGAGCCCTGGGGACACCCCTGGATGTGACTTCATGCCTCAGCTGCTCTGAGTGCCAGGAGTTGGATGGGGGAATTGGTGGGGATGGGGTAGGGACAAAGTGTTAATGATTGTCAGCCATGAAGGGTGTTGATCTTCATATCTGTTCAGACTGCATGAGAAGGTGCTGGGGGGTCAATATCAATTGACATTGCTGATACCATTCTATGAACAGGAAAAGAGAACAGGACAAAACAATTATGTCTGCATTGTTTTCAATACAATATATTCACTTTGAATACACTTCTGAAATCTGTCTAATTAACCACAGAAGTATTGAAAACTTAAATTATTCCCATGGGCTTTTGTTGTTTGGGTGTTTAGAAAAAATATTAATGAGCATTTTTCAATGAATTCCTGAATGAAGGGCTAAAGAAGGAAAAGGCCTTCATCAGCAACCTCCAAGTGGCTGAGGATGCATCCCCATCAGAGCAGCAATGAGCAGAAATGGGCACAGCTTTGTGGCTGCCCCAGCTCTGGAATGGGTCCTGGGCCTGGAGCAGGAGCAACTCTGGAGGGCCCCAAGGCCGGGGCTCTTGTGCTGGCCTGGGCAGATGGGATGGCAGCAGGGGCTGCAGAGCTCTCAGCACCTCAGGCAGAGGGGAGCAGGGCAGCCAGGGAGCTCCTTTGGCCTTGGCCAAGCCCCTTCCCCCATGGTGGGGCATGAGATAAGTGGAAGATCATTTGTTCACTGTGATATGCTCGATTACCTTGGTTTGCATAAGAATGTACTGGTGTGTCTTTGAAATGCTTATTTGCTTACAAGGTGATAAGGAGGTTGAGATTAGAGTCCTGGGTGTGTGTATCTGGTCTGCTTGCTGCATCTCAAAAGAAGAGACTTAGAAGCTATCACAACGACCAGACTCAGACTACATCTGGAGAGTCACACCTGCAAGGAGAAGGGGGGGGATAAAAGGAAGGTTGGGACAGAACATTTTTGCGCGCCGTTGGTAGAGCAGGAGACTCCCCGGCCGCCCAGCGCTGTGCTTTGCCTGCCTTACTCGCTTGCTGTTTTAAATAAAATTGCTTTATTGAATTAAGACACTTCAAATTGCCGTGTCACAATTTATAACAATTTGGTGCCGTGACTCGGATGGAGAAGTAGATCAGTCGCTACGGGACGATCGGGAGGCGCCCCGCCCTTATGGCGGCCCGGCTGCCCCAGGCTTTCTGATCACTCTCCACCGACGAACCTAAATTGAGTAACGGGCAAAGGAGAACCGGTTACCCCTGTAATCTTTGTGCACGAAGAACCAGCGAAGACGCAGGACGCGTGAGTATAGGCCGGTTTCCCGCTCGGTTTGGGGTGGTTTTCCCGGAGTGCTGTGTGTGAGAGGTCTCGTGGAGACCAAGTGAGTGCGGACTCTGTATTAGTGCGTTTTCCATTCCCCGCGAGGGGCTGGGCCACGAACCAGGGGAGCACGTGTGTGAGAAATTGAGTGCACTCCGGAAGATGGGACAGAGGAAAAGCAAGCCCTCTGGTCCCATGGGAGAGGGGACCCACGCTAAGCTTCCCCAGATTCCCAGGGATAGCCCCTTGGGTTTGATGATAATTAATTGGGATGCTTTCCCATCTAGAAAAGGGAAAGACAAAGTTAAAATGATACATTATTGTATGGAAGTGTCGGGGGGGAAACAAATTAGGGGAGACCATTTGTATTGGCCGGTATTCGGGTCCTTTGAGGATTGGATTTGTCAGGCTCTAAATATATATGTTAACTCAAAGGAAGCCTTTGATTCAGAAGAGAGCGAATATGCTTCCCTGTGGACAGTTGGGGAGACAAGGACAAAACTATTTGCCTTATCAGCCAGGGAAAAGAACAAGAAAAACAAGGAGGAAGATAATATGCCCCCCTACGTTCCTCCTCCATATATTCCTCCACTCCCACCCCCTGCTAGTCAAAATATATATCCCCAGCTGCCTGCGGACCCGGTTGGCCCCGGGGTCCCCACGGCTCCTTCAGACTCTGATGATGAGGCAGAGAGTGGAGGAACAAGGGAAAACAATCGTAGGGTAACTAGAAGTCAGACTAGAAAAAAGGAACAGGAATTGGGGATGTTTCCCCTAAGAGAACAAAGCATTGGTATGATCCCGAATCCCCAAGCGGGACAGGAAGGTCAGCCACCCCAAATAGCAGGGGTTGCCTATGTAACTGTGCCTTTAGACTCTGGGCAAGTCAGGGACTTTAAGAAGGAAATGGGACATTTGTTGGACGATCCTCTAGGAGTGGCAGAACGGTTGGACCAATTTTTGGGGCCCAATGTGTACACATGGGAGGAGTTACAGTCAATACTAAGGATTTTGTTCACGGCAGAGGAAAGGAGGATGATAAGGGAAACGGGTATGAGGATATGGGATGATGAACACCACCAAGGACCCTTAGCAGATATGAAGTGGCCCCTACAAAATCCCCAGTGGAATAACCAGGATCCCTTGCATCGCACTCACATGGGTGATTTGCGAAACATCATCATTCAGGGAATAAAACAATCAGTTCCGCGGGGGCAGAATGTGAAGAAGGCTTTTGGATTACAACAAAAAAAAGATGAGGATCCCACGGAATGGTTAGAGCGCTTAAGGAAAGCCTTCCGCTTGTATTCTGGGATAGACCCTGATACCCAGGAGGGAGAGGCGGTGTTGAAAATGCAGTTTGTGGCAAATGCATGGGTAGATATTAGGAGAAAACTAGAAAAGTTGGACGGATGGCAGACTAGAGGATTAGAGGAGCTCTTGAGGGAAGCGCAGAAGGTTTTTGTGAGAAGGGAGGATGAGAATTTCAAGAGACAGGCGAGGATTATGGCTGCAGTTGTGCAGGAAGGGCCTAACCCTAATTTCCGTGCAAGGAATGTAGAACAAAGGGACAATCGGGAGCAGAGTTATATTTCTAGGGAAGGAAAAGAAAGAGGTCGTGAAATTGTCTGCTTCTACTGTGGAAAGAAGGGACATATGAAGAGGGGATGCAGACAACGGATAGCGGATGAGAAGGCCTTTAAGGAAGATTAGGGGTGTCAAGGGCTCTATTTGTTGGGGAAGAAACATCTTAAGGAGCCCTTGGTAAAGCTTAAAGTGGGACCCCAACAACAAGAGATGGAATTTTTAGTGGATACCAGGGCTGAAAGATCCACGGTGCAAGCCTTGCCGCTTGGATGTAAAAAGTCATCTGACACTGTACATGTAATTGGGGCAAAAGGAGAGCCCTTTGAGGTATCTGTTATCAAGGATGTGATGGTAGAAACTGATTCCAAATTTGGTATAGGTTCTTTACTACTGGTACCTGAAGCAGATTACAATTTATTAGGGAGAGATCTGATAATAGAATTGGGTATTAATTTAGAAGTTGTAAATAAAGAATTACAGATAAAGCTCTGCCCTTTAAGGGTGGAGGATGAAAAGAAAATTAATCCTGAGGTGTGGTATACCCCGGAAACGGTGGGGAAATTGCAGATTAAGCCTTTCTCAGTGGAAATAAGTGATCCTGGCAAACCCGTAAGAATAAAACAATACCCTATCCCTAGGGAGGGAAAATTAGGACTAAAACCTGAAGTAGATAGGTTATTGGAAAAAGGGCTTTTAGAGCCCTGTATGTCTCCCTTCAATACTCCCATCCTGCCTGTAAAAAAGTCAGATGGGTCCTACAGATTGGTGCACGATTTAAGAGAAATAAATAAGAGGACTTTGGCCCGGTTTCCAGTAGTTGCAAATCCATATACTTTGTTGAGCCGTCTGGGACCTGAAAATCGATGGTATAGTGTTATTGATCTAAAGGATGCCTTTTGGGCATGCCCCCTGGATGAGAAAAGTAGGGATTATTTTGCATTTGAATGGGAGGATCCGGCAACACACCGGCGGCAGCAATTAAGGTGGACGGTTTTGCCGCAGGGATTCACGGATTCACCTAACTTATTTGGCCAAGCTTTGGAACAAATTCTTCAGGAATATAAAGTAGATGAAGGGACAACCCTGATTCAGTATGTGGATGATTTGCTTATTGCTGGGACAGGAGAAGAAACAGTGAGGCATGAAAGTATTAAATTACTAAACTTCCTAAGCCTAAAAGGACTAAAAGTATCCAAATCTAAATTACAGTTTGTAGAGGAGGAGGTGAAGTATTTGGGGCATTATTTAAGTGGAGGGATAAAGAAGATTGATCCTGAAAGAGTAAAAGGAATCCTCTCGATTCCAGCCCCCAGAAATAAAAGGCAAGTTCGTCAGCTACTGGGGTTAATTGGATATTGCAGACAATGGATTGAAAATTACAGTCAGAAGGTCAGATTCCTCTATGATAAATTAAGCCAAGATAGCCTAATGAAATGGAGCCCCACGGATGATCAGCGACTCCAGGAGCTCCAGAATAATTTGGTAAACGCACCAGTCCTCAGCCTACCTGATTTAAAAAGACCCTTCTATTTGTTTGTTAATACGGAGGGAGGAACAGCATACGGGGTTTTAACCCAAGAATGGGCGGATAAAAAGAAGCCTGTAGCATATTTATCTAAATTACTGGATCCGGTGAGCAGAGGATGGCCTACATGCTTGCAGGCTATAGTAGCCGCTGCCCTTTTGGTAGAAGAGGCTCATAAAATAACTTTTAATGGAAAATTGAAAGTGTTATCCCCACATAATATCAGAGGAATCTTACAACAGAAAGCTGATAAATGGATTACAGATTCTAGGCTTCTGAAGTATGAAGGTATTTTAATTGATTCCCCCAATTTGTCACTTGAAGTGGTTACCTCGCAAAATCCTGCCCAATTTTTGTATGGGAAACCCTGTGATGAAAAGTTAGCACATGACTGTTTTCAAACTATTGAAAGTCAAACAAAAATTAGACCCGATCTGGAAGAGGAAGAATTGGACGAAGGGGAGCGATTGTTTGTAGATGGTTCTCCTCGGGTTGTAGAAGGGAAAAGAAAGTCAGGATATGCTATAATTGGGGAAAAAGATTTAAAGGCAATTGAATCCGGACCACTAAGTAACTCCTGGTCTGCACAAGTTTGTGAATTATATGCAGTACTCAGGGCTTTAAGGTTATTAAAAGGAAAAATTGGAACAATATACACAGACTCTAAATATGCATATGGGGTAGTGCACACATTTGGAAAAATTTGGGAAGAGAGGGGACTTATAAACTCACAGGGAAAAGATCTAATTCATCAAGAGCTAATTGTCCAAGTTTTAAATGCCTTAAGGGGCCCGGCTCAAATTGCTGTGGTCCACTTAAGGGGACACCAGAGAGGATTGGACTTTAGAAACAGGGGAAATAATTTAGCTGACCAAGAAGCCAAGAAAGCAGCCCTACGAACTCGGGGGGACATGGGGCAGAGCGACACTGTATCTGTGGACTCCCCCAAAGAAAAATGGCAAATATATAGTTTTACCACTCAAGAAAAGGAAAAATTACAAAAGATGGGAATTGAGGAGGGGTCTGAAGGGCAATGGAAGCTCCCAGATGGGAGAACTGTTTTACCTAAAAGCAAGGCCTCAGAAATTTTGCAAAGATTGCAGGACCAGACTCATTGGGGAACTCAGGCATTAGTAGATCAATTTGCCACTAAATATATGAGTATTGGAATCTATGATTTGGCTAAAAGAGTAGTGGGAGATTGTCTGATCTGTCAAAAAGTAAACAGAAAACATCTTAGGGAAAGGCCCATGGGAGGAAGGGAATTAGCTCACAGGCCTTTTGCCAAAATACAAATAGACTTCACTGAATTGCCTAAAGTGGGTAGATATAAATATTTGTTAGTAATAGTAGATCATCTCACCCATTTTGTAGAAGCTTACCCCACTACTCGGACTACTGCTCAGACAGTGGTCAGAATATTATTAGAAGAAATAATCCCTAGATATGGGATAGTAGAAACAATAGATTCTGATAGGGGACCCCACTTTGTGTCCAAAATAACTGAGGATATCTCACATGCTCTGGGAATTAAGTGGGAATACCATACCCCATGGCATCCCCAAAGTTCGGGAAGAGTGGAAAGAATGAATGGGGAACTAAAAAAGCAATTAACCAAATTAATAATAGAAACAAAATTGACATGGGTCAAGTGTCTCCCTTTAGCCCTATTGTACATAAGAACAAGACCCAGAGCAGATGTTGGGATTTCCTCTTTTGAAATGCTATACGGGATGCCATATGATTTGGAGGAACCCCGAGATCACCCCCGGTTGAAGGACTATAAAATAACCTCATATATTATTGCCTTAATGAAACGCCGCAATGAACTTTGGGAAAAAGGAATCATTACGCAAAGACCCCCTTTAGATTTAAAAATACATAAAATACATCCAGGACACTATGTGTTAATAAAATCCTGGAAAGAATCTACACTAACCCCACAATGGGAAGGTCCTTATCTTGTGTTACTCACTACAGAAACTGCAATTCGGACTGCAGAAAGAGGATGGACACATGCCAGTCGAGTAAAAGGACCAGTTAACAACACTGTGTGGCAAGTAACCAGTCCTCCCGGGAACCTGAAATTGAAGTTACAGAGAAACTAATGGACTCTTATCAGATTGAATACACATCAGACTTATATTACTTAGATAGTGGACTAATTAGTAATTCAAGTGTTAGAGTAAAGTGTAAAAATCAAAATTGTAATTGCTATCCTTTTGTATGCTATATCTGTAAGGTGTGTGGGGAACGGTGGTGGTCACATTGCAACAGAGGGTATCCTCCATGAGGAACTTGCAATTCCTGTTGGAACGTACAAAGAGAGATTACAGCTTGGGTACTGACCTGTAAAGTGACTAGAGGGGAAATCCGATTGGAATCTAAAGAGTGGTGGGAAATTTTCTCAAAGGGCATTCACCCAGACTATTACTGCTACCATACAAACGAGCCGAGCCCATTTGTGGCAGAGATCATAGAAGGCCTTTGTAGGAAAGACCTAAAAGGGGTCAGTTGTACCGCACCAGAGGTAAAAGATCAGAATTGGCGTTCTTATTGCATGCGGCAAGGCACTAGAGGGCATAAATCCCCTCCTGAAGAATACTCTTGCTGCCGAGAAGATGGTACACCCTGTGGCTCGAAGCACCCGAGTCGACGGGCGAGGCAGAGGAGTAAACAGCTGTGGAGGAAGGAGCCCTCAGGATGGAATACGCAAGCAATATTTGCGGAACTACCCCGGGACTGGGAGTAACAAAGGCAAAAATAGTTTTTGGGCTCAAGGGTATTTTGGTGATAACCAGCTAATAGAGGGAAAGAAGTCACAAGGGTATAATTGTTGCAGTGTGAGAAACCAGACCCCACATGCCATTTGCTTACTGCTTGTGATTTTCCTTTGTATATCTTGTAATACTGCGTAAGTAACAACTCATGAACCTTTCAAGTGGACTTTAGGAAGATGGGAGGATTCACCAGTTATAAGGAGCTGGAACTGGGGTGGCATCCCTAGTAAATCAACAAAAGGAATTTAAAGCATTAAGAATTTCAGTAGATGAAGATCTGAGTAAAATTGAGCAGGCCATCGATGGATTGGTAAAATCATTAAGGTCCCTATCTGAGGTGGTGTTACAGAACAGAAGGGGTTTAGACTTGCTATTATTACAACAAGGGGGATTGTGTGTAGCCCTGAAGGAGGAATGCTGTGCATACGCTGATCATACTGGAGTTGTTACAGACACCATGGCAGAATTAAGGAGAAGATTAGAGCAGAGAAAGAGGGAAAGAGAGGCACAGCAAAGTTGGTATGAATCATGGTTCACTCAATCTCCTTGGTTAACTACCTTGTTATCCACCCTTGCAGGACCTCTGATACTGATAATATTGGGACTGACCTTTGGGCCATGCATCTTCAATAAGGCAATAAAAATAGTGAAGGGACGCTTAGAGGCAGCACATTTAATGCTCATTAGGGCAAAATATGAACCCATACACGATGTAGATGAGACCCTAATACTAAGTCACCAAGAGTTACAAAGATTCAGTGAACAAAATAAAGATGAACAAGAAAAAGGGGGGAATTGAGATAAGTGGAAGATCATTTGTTCACTGTGATATGCTCGATTACCTTGGTTTGCATAAGAATGTACTGGTGTGTCTTTGAAATGCTTATTTGCTTACAAGGTGATAAGGAGGTTGAGATTAGAGTCCTGGGTGTGTGTATCTGGTCTGCTTGCTGCATCTCAAAAGAAGAGACTTAGAAGCTATCACAACGACCAGACTCAGACTACATCTGGAGAGTCACGCCTGCAAGGAGAAGGGGGGGGGATAAAAGGAAGGTTGGGACAGAACATTTTTGCGCGCCGTTGGTGGAGCAGGAGACTCCCCGGCCGCCCAGCGCTGTGCTTTGCCTGCCTTACTCGCTTGCTGTTTTAAATAAAATTGCTTTATTGAATTAAGACACTTCAAATTGCCGTGTCACAATTTATAACAGGGCAGAGTCCTGGCTGAGCTGCAGCTGCTGCTGTGCCCTTGGCAGGGGCTGAGGCCGTGGGGCAGTGCCCAGAGCAGCCTGGCCTGAGCAGAGCTGTGGGGCCAGAGCCGGCTGGGCTGTGCTGGGGAGAGGCCCTTGGTGCTGCCCAGAGCTCAGGGCAGCTGGCAGAGCTGGCAGGGAGCTGGGCTGGGCTGGGAGAGCCTGGCACAGAAACCATCAGTGTCCATCTCAGCCTGGCTGAGCGGGCAGGGGCAGGACTCAGCCCAGGCCTTGTGGGGCAGGGCCAGCGCCTGGGCAGGCATTGAAAACAGGCAAGAGCCCGAGCGAGAAGGCTGCTCTGTGCCCTTGGGGCATGGACACAGCAGGGAGGGGCCCAGGACATTTGTCAGCGCCAGCCTCTGTCTGTGCCAGCCCTGGGCAGCCCTGGCTGCTGAGCCCAGCTCTGCCCTGGGCTGAGTTTGGCTGTGGCCCAGCTCCATCCTCCTGCGGGGCTCAGGGCCTGTTCCCGGCCATGGCCAGCCCTGGCCGCCTCTCTGCTGGCCCAGAGGCTGGCAGAGCCCAGGCAGGGCTGTCTGTGCAGCCCCACAGGTGCCACGGGCTCGGCAGGAGCTGGCAGAGGCTGCCCAGCAGGGAGGCCATGGGGCACAGAGCCCCAAGGCTGCCCAGGGCCCCACGGCACAGGGACCGTTCCCAGCCGCAATGCTCCTGTCCTGGGCTGGGCTGCACAGGGGCTGTGGCACCATGGCTGGGCCAGCACAGGGCCACCGAGGGGCCATGCAGCCGCTGCCGGGGTGGCAGCAAGGCCGGGCACAGACAAGGAATTGCTGAGCATGGCCTGCGCTGGCCAGGGCTGCCTGTGCCAAAGGCAGAGCTCAGCTGCCCTTGGGGGCTGCAGGAACACTCAGGAGCCCAAAGAGCCTCCATGGCTGTGCTGGAGACCAAGGCTGGAGCAGGGAAATGCAGGGCTGCTGCACCATAGGGAGGGCATGGAATTCCAGTACACACCTCAGCTCTCTGATGATCCTGGCACCGCGCTGGGTCCTGTTCCAGACTGGAGCAGAGCAGATGTTGATGGCACAGGAGTTCTGAGGGGCTGGCAGGGACCTGCAGCTTGCAAGGTGCTCTGCTCTCCCTCAGCTCCTCTCTGAGAGATCCAATCCCAGGTCGGCACCTCAGGGCACAAGTGGCAATGCCTGTTCATGGACAAACAACTGATGTCTGCCTGGAAAGGGGCACAGGTTTTAATACTTGTACATTTCATGTTATACAAGGACATTTTTTTTATCTGGGTCACATCACTGATTTTAAGGAAGAGCAAAGTTTTCCCTTCAGGAACAGAAATTTCCTGGAAGCGTGCTGATGGGTGAAGGAACAGAAATACCGAACTTCCTGTCTACTTGAGTCACCAATATTTTGTTTATTACATCATCTCCCTCTTCCTTCAGGTGTTTCCCATTCTCCTTTTAAAATGGCCATGTCTAAGGACATCTCTTCACTAGATCAGCTGAATCTATGTCCTTCCTGTTACTCCCAGATTTCTTCCTCTAGGTGCTCTCTGGTCGTTGGAGGGCCTCTCAACTGATTGGTTACATGCTGTGAGCTTGAAAGTTTCTTTCCAAATTTCAAATAAATATCACATTAGTCAACAACTTACTTAGGTTTATATCTATCACAGAATTACATTTTCTTATATCTCTGTCTAAAACTGTTCCTGTACAGAAATCCCTTGGGGATGGGGACATGTCAGATGCTGGGACATCACAGAGAGCTGACGGAAGAGCTGCGATAGTTATTAAACTGTTCCAATGTTCAACTTATGTTTGTTGGCAAGAAACCTTTCTGTGCCTCTGAGTGTCACCATCCCTGAGCCCAAAGGACACAAACCTGATGAGTTGTGGTTCCCACTGCAGGGGCACTTGGACCTTGGCTCTGCACAGGAGAGCTCTTCATCTACTTTCCCTCTTTTCCTCCCTCTGGCCATGGAGGGAGCTCCTGACTTCAGCTTGTGACTCGTGTGTACAAAGAGAAAATCTGGGCAGAATTGGGGCAGGGAGGGTTTGGGGGGACCTTGGGATCTGTGCTAGGCACAGAAGGTGTTTTTCATTGCTCTGAGACTGCCTGCTGTGCACAGTGGATTTAATAGCCAGCAGAGGAATGACTTTTGCATTTGATGGAGCTGTGCCTTCCCTTGGCTTTGTTGGCTGGCAAGAAATTAACATCCCTGTGTGTCTGGGGCAGCTCCTTCTCCAAGGAAAGCAGGTGGGAGTTGGAGCCAAGGAGCTGAAACCTGCAGGTGCAGACTGGGCTGGAGGGAGCTCAGATTTGCACAAGGCTGCTCTGAGTGCCAGGGCTTGGATGGAGGAAATGGTGGGGTGGGGGTAGGGACAGAGTCTGATGGATTGTCAGCCACAAAGGGTCTTGATTTATCTTCACCAACTTTAAGCCTGTTCTATTTTAAGTTAATCAAAATGTTCAAGAGGAGAGAAGTACAATATGAAGACACAGAAAGAGAGAAAGACAAAATAGATACAGAGAAGCTCTCATACAGCTACCAACTCCTGGATTCCACCAGTGTTCAGCTGGAAATTCCAAGAGGAGGTAGGGTCAAGATGTGTGCTTGCCTTGTGGTCAGCCTTAAATACCCCTTGGTCTTCTTGAGCCCTTCCCCCAAGTGGGACCTGGGGTCATTTGGTCACTCAGGAGCTGGGCTGGGGCTCCAGAGGTGGCTGTGGAGCATTGCCTGTGCTGTGCCAGGGACTGGCAGACACTGCTGGGCTGGGATAGAGGCTCTGGGAGGATTGGGGTTCCAGGGCAGGGCAGGGCTGGGGTTCCAGGGCAGGGCAAGGCTGGACCTGCCCCTTCTTCCCCACACATGAAATGTTTCCAGCCAAAAATCTCCTTCAGTATGTCGCAACAGGCAGAGTTGGAGGTGAAATCCCAATATGGCCATTGGCACCTGCAGGAGAAGGGCTGTTCTTTTCCATAGGAAGGAAAGCACAGAGCCCCACTGTGGGAAGATTATGTTCCTGCACGGTGTGGGTGGAGGGAGGCAGAGATCTCTGACGCTTGCTCTTGGGGAAAGAGGTTCATTGGGGGTGTAGGAAGGTCTGAGCCTCGTGCTATCGTAGTACGAGGCCAGGCTTAAGAGGACGGGGGAGGGGAGAGACAAACGGTAGGAGAGGGGAAGCCTAGGAGGGGAGGAGGGGAGGAAGTCCCAAGAGGGGAGGACAGGGTCAAGAGGGGAGGAAGTCCAAGAGAGGGAGGAAGTCCAAGAGACCGCATGGCCCCTTGCAGCTCCCTTTTCAGGGGTTCCTAGATGGGCAGGGACAAGGCATGGGCCAATGGGGTTACAGATGCTGATGCATTAAAGGCAGGTACAGAGGTGCGGGTTGAGGCACAATCTTTTGGGGGGTGGCATGGAACAGTACATTTCACTCCAGGATTCATCCAAGGGCAGAAGTGACATCTGGCTAGCTGAGAGAACAATCATATCTATCTATCATCTGCAACACCCCACGGATTGCAAGCCAGGTGAGAGCCCCACTTGGCCAAGGCCAGCCAGAAATTTCAGGAATGGCACAGCCGGCCTGGTGCTCACAGAAGTGCAGACTTCAAGCTGGCCATGCACAGCTCCGTGTTTCTCCCAAAACTATCACTGCTGCAGAACCTGGGGTTCCCCAGTGCTGGGCTTTTTATCCCTACTGCATGGAGGATCACATAGCAGGGCAAAGGATGGATCCCATGTGGCATCCAACCTGCCCTGGTCCAGGCTGGGCACAGCCTGATGAAGGATGAGCACATCTTGCAGGGATATGCAAACCTCCCCTGAAAACCCAGTTCAGGCAGAGCCTGAGCTCTTTTGTGGCTCTAGGCAGGAAGATGCTCAGGATCTCCCAGAGACGCTCAGCAGGCACTAGGATTGTGCCTGGATCTCGCTCTGGAGATGCCAGTGGCTCAAGTGAGAGCTGTGGGAATGATTTATAATGCACCGAGAGGGGCCACAGTCCTGCAAAGCTCTTACATCAGGAGCAAAGAGCAGCCTGCAGGGTGGGGAAGGCTGGAGCTGTACCACTGTGTGCTCATCCCTCACCTTCATGGGGAGCTGCCCCCAGAGTTGCTATGTATCACTTTGATGGTTCTCCTGTTGGGTGTATTTTGGAGCAGCTCTTATCTGTGGCTTTTTATGGTGATCCCGAGGAAAGCAGCCATTTACCTGCTGTGATGAACTCAAAAGTAATACTAACTCTTCATTCCCTTTCATTTTATTTGGGTTGTTTTAGTCTCTTTGATTGGTTTGCAAGGGTTTGTTTCTGGGTTTTGTCTGTTTTGGTTTGAGTCTTTTGTTTGCTTTTTCATAAGACTCAGGTGAAGTTGGCATAGCCAAAGTCAAGAGAATGTACACCAGGCTTGACTTTCCAGAAATTACTTTTGGCTGGGTTTAACTGCATTCTCCAGGCTCAGGATCACCAGTACATTTGCAGGATTTGCTCTGCAACATCAGCTTGCCCAGACTCTGCTCGGTGATTCAAAATGGAGAAGACAATGGATATTGTGCCAAGCTTCCTTTCAAACAGCCAAAACTGCAATGGCATGAGAGAAAAAAAGTAAAAAACAGAGACTATATTCACCAATTAGAGCAGAAGCAGTGTCCCACCATCTTGCCCTCCACTCTTATTAATTTTGTACTTTGAGAGGCAAACCTGGGCCTAAAGCTTCCATCTCTCAGTTCCTGATGCCATTTGACTCCAGCCTGGACTCCCACTGATCACACTGCCTGCTGTCCACGTGGGCCGGGGATGCTCAGCCAGGAAAGAGGAGTCCCTGGGGAGGCCTGCAGGACTGCAAGGGTTCCACAAGAAAGACAGGGACAGGGTGTTCCACAGGGCCTGTGGCAACAGGACAAGGGGGACGGCTTTCAGCTGCAGGAGGCTGATTGAAGTTGGATGTGAGGAAGCTGATCTCTTCCACTGAGGGTGCCGAGGCACTGGCCCAGGCGGTGGATGCCCCATCCTTGGGAACAAGCCTCTGAGCACCATGGTCTGGGGGAATGTTGCTAAGCATGGAACCAAAGGCTCTCTAGCTCAATGGTCATGTCACAATCCATGTCCCATCTGGAACTGCCAGCAGCCAGCAAGCAGCACAACACAACCGCTGGCCCTGGGCTCAGCACATGCTGCACGCTGCTCCTGCTGCTCCTGTCAACCTTCTTGTTCCTGCCCCTGAGACCTAATCTCATCAGTCTCCAAAGCTGCCTAAGGCCTGGATTGTGTCATCCATCCCTGCAGGATGCTCACATTTGTCCTGAGGAAGGTACGGTGCCATTCCATGGAGGTGGATCCCCCCAGCTGCCCGGGTGTGGGCTGGAGTTCTGGAGGGATAGGGTGGGACATGGACCCCACTCTGAGGTTTTGCTACCTCTGCAGGCTTTGTCAGGCAGAGAGGACAAGATGGAGGTGGACAGACAGACTGATAGAGAGGAGAAGATGGAAGTGGAGGGAGAAAAGAGAGGAGAGGAAGAGATGGAGGTGGACACAGAAATGGATACGGAGGAGGAGATAGAGGTGGATGGAGATGGACTGGAGAGGAAGAGATGGAGGTTGATGAGGATGAGGAGATGGACGTGGAAATGGAAGAGTACACCGAGGAGATGGACATTGATGAAAAAGATGAAGAGGAGGCCATGGTCCTGGGATGAAGAGTGATGCCAGCAGCAGGACAAGCATGTGGTCCCCACAGGCACAGTGGGTTCCCTGCGGCCAGGCTGGGGCAGGGCTGGGCTGGGTGATCCCTGCTCAGGCACGTGGTACCCAGTGCCTTGGGTTCTGCTGGCCATGCCCAGCCTGTCCTGTGCTTGCTTGGGGCCACACAAGCCCCATGGCAGTGCCTGGGGCCCAGCCCCCAGACCCAGCCAGCCTCAGCTCTGGCAGCAGAGTCCCGCTGTGCCAGCCTGGGGACACACGGAAGAGCCCTCTGTGCCTGACTGGAGTGACCATGGCACCTGCTTTTCTTCCCGGACTGATGGAGATCCCGGACAGAAATGGCACCCTTTTGTACATAGATTTTAGAGTTTGTTCTTGTTTTTGGCATATAGGTTTTAAGCTTCATTTTGTCTTCTGTAAATACATTTCAAATATTGTTGTTAGATATGTTCTTAGGTATATACATTCTATAAATTGTTGTTATTACAAAATATTCTTACAAAAGTAAATGGGTTCTGTGTTTTCATTGCTTTTCTTATGTAAATAAACAACCTTGGGTTTTCACACCCCAGTTCTCTTTCCATTTGCTTCCGGCACAGGCGGTATTGGCAAAGTTGTGTTTTCCACTTGCTCCCGGTTCCCAGGGCTGGAGGTTCAATGGGGAGCTGGCACAGCCACCCCAGCAGTGGTTGACCCACTCAGAGGGTTCCGCTGACAGAGGTCACTGTCTCCTTGCAGTCTCTCTGGACACACTGGGGAGCTGCAGGGGCGAATCCCAGCGTGCCCTGTCCCATGGGATCCCATGTTGGGACTCAATGTCCCAGCCAGGGTGAGCACTGGTTGTGGCCCTGGGCTCAGCATGGCAGGCCTGGTGCTCACAGCAGTGCAGACTTCAAGCTGGCCATGCACAGCTCCGTGTTTCTCCCAAAACTATCACTGCTGCAGAACCTGGGGTTCCCCAGTGCTGGGCTTTTTATCCCTACTGCATGGAGGATCACATGGCAGGGCAAAGGATGGATCCCATGTGGCATCCAACCTGCCCTGGACCAGGCTGGGCACAGCCTGATAAGAATGAGCACATCTCACAGGGATATGGAAACCTCTCCTGAAAACCCAGTTCAGGCAGAGCCTGAGCTCTTTTGTGGCTCTAGGCAGGAAGATGCTCAGGATATCCCAGAGAGGCTCAGCAGGCAGTAGGATTGTGCCTGGATCTCGCTCTCGAGATGCCAGTGGCTCAAGTGAGAGCTGTGGGAATGATTTATAATGCACCGAGAGGGGCCACAGTCCTGCAAGGCTCTTACCTCAGGAGCAAAGAGCAGCCTGCAGGGTGGGGAAGGCTGGAGCTGTACCACTGTGTGCTCATCCCTCACCTTCATGGGGAGCTGCCCCCAGACTTGCTATGTATCACTTTGATGGTTCTCCTGTTGGGTGTATTTTGGAGCAGCTCTTATCTGTGGCTTTTTATGGTGATCCCGTGGAAAGCAGCCATTTACCTGCTGTGATGAACTCAAAAGTAATACTAACTCTTCATTCCCTTTCGTTTTATTTGGGTTGTTTTAGTCTCTTTGTTTGATTGGTTTGCATGGGTTCGTTTGTTTCTGGGTTTTGTCTGTTCTGGTTTGAGTGTTTTATTTGCTTTTTCATAAGACTCAGGTGAAGTTGGCATAGCCAAAGTCAAGAGAATGTACACCAGGCTTGACTTTCCAGAAATTACTTTTGGCTGGGTTTAACTGCATTCTCCAGGCTCAGGATCACCAGTACATTTGCAGGTTTTGCTCTGCAACATCAGCTTGCCCAGACTCTGCTCGGTGTTTCACAAATGGAGAAGACAATGGATATTGTGCCAAGCTTCCTTTCAAACAGCCAAAACTGCAAGAGCATGAGAGAAAAAAAGAAAAAAACAGAGACTATATTCACCAATTAGAGCAGAAGCAGTGTCCCACCATCTTGCCCTCCACTCTTATTAATTTTGTACTTTGAGAGGCAAACCTGGGCCTAAAGCTTCCGTCTCTCAGTTCCTGATGCCATTTGACTCCAGCCTGGACTCCCACTGATCACACTGCCTGCTGTCCACGTGGGGCTGGGGATGCTCAGCCAGGAAAGAGGAGTCCCTGGGGAGGCCTCACTGCAGCTCTGCAGGACTGCAAGGGTTCCACAAGAAAGACAGGGACAGGGTGTTCCACAGGGCCTGTGGCAACAGGACAAGGGGGACGGCTTTCAGCTGCAGGAGGCTGATTGAAGTTGGATGTGAGGAAGCTGATCTCTTCCACTGAGGGTGCCGAGGCACTGGCCCAGGCGGTGGATGCCCCATCCTTGGGGACAGGCCTCTGAGCACCACGGTCTGGGGGAACATTGCTAAGCATGGAACCAAAGGCTCTCTAGCTCAATGGTCATGTCACAATCCATGTCCCATCTGGAACTGCCAGCAGCCAGCAAGCAGCACAACAGAGACATTGACCCTGGGCTCAGCACTCCCTACACGCTGCTCCTGCTGCTCCTGTCACCCTTCTTGTTCCTGCCCCCAAGACCTCATCTCATCAGTCTCAAAAGCTGCCTAAGGCCTGGATTGTGTCATCCATCCCTGCAGGATGCTCACGTTTGTCCTGAGGAAGGTACGGTGCCATTCCATGGAGGTGGATCCCCCCAGCTGCCCGGGTGTGGGCTGGAGTTCTGGGGGGATGGGGTGGGACAGGGACCCCACTCTGAGGTTTTGCTACCTCTGCAGGCTGTGTCAGGCAGAGGGGACAAGATGGAGGTGGACAGACAGACTGATAGAGAGGAGAAGATGGAAGTGGAGGGAGAAAAGAGAGGAGAGGAAGAGATGGAGGTGGACACCATAATGGATACGGAGGAGGAGATAGAGGTGGATGGAGATGGACTGGAGAGGAAGAGATGGAGGTTGATGAGGATGAGGAGATGGACGTGGAAATGGAAGAGTACACCGAGGAGATGGACATTGATGAAAAAGATGAAGAGGAGGCCATGGTCCTGGGATGAAGAGTGATGCCAGCAGCAGGACAAGCATGTGGTCCCCACAGGCACAGTGGGTTCCCTGCGGCCAGGCTGGGGCAGGGCTGGGCTGGGTGATCCCTGCTCAGGCACGTGGTACCCAGTGCCTTGGGTTCTGCTGGCCATGCCCAGCCTGTCCTGTGCTTGCTTGGGGCCACACAAGCCCCATGGCAGTGCCTGGGGCCCAGCCCCCAGACCCAGCCAGCCTCAGCTCTGGCAGCAGAGTCCCGCTGTGCCAGCCTGGGGACACACGGAAGAGCCCTCTGTGCCTGACTGGAGTGACCATGGCACCTGCTTTTCTTCCCGGACTGATGGAGATCCCGGACAGAAATGGCACCCTTTTGTACATAGATTTTAGAGTTTGTTCTTGTTTTTGGCATATAGGTTTTAAGCTTCATTTTGTCTTCTGTAAATACATTTCAAATATTGTTGTTAGATATGTTCTTAGGTATATACATTCTATAAATTGTTGTTATTACAAAATATTCTTACAAAAGTAAATGGGTTCTGTGTTTTCATTGCTTTTCTTATGTAAATAAACAACCTTGGGTTTTCACACCCCAGTTCTCTTTCCATTTGCTTCCGGCACAGGCGGTATTGGCAAAGTTGTGTTTTCCACTTGCTCCCGGTTCCCAGGGCTGGAGGTTCAATGGGGAGCTGGCACAGCCACCCCAGCAGTGGTTGACCCACTCAGAGGGTTCCGCTGACAGAGGTCACTGTCTCCTTGCAGTCTCTCTGGACACACTGGGGAGCTGCAGGGGCGAATCCCAGTGTGCCCTGTCCCATGGGATCCCATGTTGGGACTCAATGTCCCAGCCAGGGTGAGCACTGGTTGTGGCCCTGGGCTCAGCATGGCAGGCCTGGTGCTCACAGCAGTGCAGACTTCAAGCTGGCCATGCACAGCTCCGTGTTTCTCCCAAAACTATCACTGCTGCAGAACCTGGGGTTCCCCAGTGCTGGGCTTTTTATCCCTACTGCATGGAGGATCACATGGCAGGGCAAAGGATGGATCCCATGTGGCATCCAACCTGCCCTGGACCAGGCTGGGCACAGCCTGATAAGAATGAGCACATCTCACAGGGATATGGAAACCTCTCCTGAAAACCCAGTTCAGGCAGAGCCTGAGCTCTTTTGTGGCTCTAGGCAGGAAGATGCTCAGGATCTCCCAGAGAGGCTCAGCAGGCAGTAGGATTGTGCCTGGATCTCGCTCTCGAGATGCCAGTGGCTCAAGTGAGAGCTGTGGGAATGATTTATAATGCACCGAGAGGGGCCACAGTCCTGTAAGGCTCTTACCTCAGGAGCAAAGAGCAGCCTGCAGGGTGGGGAAGGCTGGAGCTGTACCACTGTGTGCTCATCCCTCACCTTCATGGGGAGCTGCCCCCAGACTTGCTATGTATCACTTTGATGGTTCTCCTGTTGGGTGTATTTTGGAGCAGCTCTTATCTGTGGCTTTTTATGGTGATCCCGTGGAAAGCAGCCATTTACCTGCTGTGATGAACTCAAAAGTAATACTAACTCTTCATTCCCTTTCGTTTTATTTGGGTTGTTTTAGTCTCTTTGTTTGATTGGTTTGCATGGGTTCGTTTGTTTCTGGGTTTTGTCTGTTCTGGTTTGAGTGTTTTATTTGCTTTTTCATAAGACTCAGGTGAAGTTGGCATAGCCAAAGTCAAGAGAATGTACACCAGGCTTGACTTTCCAGAAATTACTTTTGGCTGGGTTTAACTGCATTCTCCAGGCTCAGGATCACCAGTACATTTGCAGGTTTTGCTCTGCAACATCAGCTTGCCCAGACTCTGCTCGGTGTTTCACAAATGGAGAAGACAATGGATATTGTGCCAAGCTTCCTTTCAAACAGCCAAAACTGCAAGAGCATGAGAGAAAAAAAGAAAAAAACAGAGACTATATTCACCAATTAGAGCAGAAGCAGTGTCCCACCATCTTGCCCTCCACTCTTATTAATTTTGTACTTTGAGAGGCAAACCTGGGCCTAAAGCTTCCGTCTCTCAGTTCCTGATGCCATTTGACTCCAGCCTGGACTCCCCCAGATCACACTGCCTGCTTTCCACGTGGGGCTGGGGATGCTCAGCCAGGAAAGAGGAGTCCCTGGGGAGGCCTCACTGCAGCTCTGCAGGACTGCAAGGGTTCCACAAGAAAGACAGGGACAGGGTGTTCCACAGGGCCTGTGGCAACAGGACAAGGGGGACGGCTTTCAGCTGCAGGAGGCTGATTGAAGTTGGATGTGAGGAAGCTGATCTCTTCCACTGAGGGTGCCGAGGCACTGGCCCAGGCGGTGGATGCTCCATCCTTGGGAACAGGCCTCTGAGCACCATGGTCTGGGGGAACATTGCTAAGCATGGAACCAAAGGCTCTCTAGCTCAATGGTCATGTCACAATCCATGTCCCATCTGGAACTGCCAGCAGCCAGCAAGCAGCACAACAGAGACATTGACCCTGGGCTCAGCACTCCCTGCACGCTGCTCCTGCTGCTCCTGTCACCCTTCTTGTTCCTGCCCCCAAGACCTCATCTCATCAGTCTCAAAAGCTGCCTAAGGCCTGGATTGTGTCATCCATCCCTGCAGGATGCTCACGTTTGTCCTGAGGAAGGTACGGTGCCATTCCATGGAGGTGGATCCCCCCAGCTGCCCGGGTGTGGGCTGGAGTTCTGGGGGGATGGGGTGGGACAGGGACCCCACTCTGAGGTTTTGCTACCTCTGCAGGCTGTGTCAGGCAGAGGGGACAAGATGGAGGTGGACAGACAGACTGATAGAGAGGAGAAGATGGAAGTGGAGGGAGAAAAGAGAGGAGAGGAAGAGATGGAGGTGGACACAGAAATGGATACGGAGGAGGAGATGGAGGTGGATGAGGATGAGGAGATGGACGTGGAAATGGAAGAGTACACCAAGGAGATGGACATTGATGAAGAAGATGAAGAGGAGGCCATGGTCCTGGTTTGAAGAGCGATGCCAGCAGCTTGACAGACATGTGGTCCCCGCCGCAGCCCGCTGCCTTAGTTCTGCCAACCTCCAACCTCCGCGGGTTGCTGCGCTCACTTTTCTTCGGCAAGGCATCACTCCCGCTCCAGCTCCTGGCCCCGGCCACGTCCACACCTGCCGTTCGGGTTCCTCCTGAACACCGAGGTCTTCACTGCTCCAGTGGACTCTTGCAAACAAACAGTGATGCGAAAAGTATTTTTCCTCCCGTTGGGAACGGCTCAATTTGGAGTTTGGAGACTTTTGCTCTGTTCTACCTGATTCTCGTTCACAAAAAGTGAATTTGGGATCCCAGTCCCGTTGCCATAAAGCAATCTGGACCTCAATTTCCAGCACCTCAATGCTATTAGTGTCTATGGGAGGTACAGGCATTTCAGAAGCAGAGATGGGAACGGGAAAATTTGTGAGAACTAGAGAGTTAGGCTCACTAGAGAGAAGTGAGGGTTCATATTCCTTATTCTTCTCCCGAGCTGTCCGTATCCCTTCCACCGCCCTCTTTTCTGCCTGACACATTAACAATTCGTTATGAACCACTCTCCAAAGTTTACTCATTTTCTTGCCTGGTTTGTCATCATCTAACACTAATTCCCACAACTTATCCCTATATCTTCTCCATTCTGAAAGTTCATGAACACTATGGGGATTAATAAAAAAGCCGTAAGTGAAGAGAGCCTGACAGAGGAATGGTTGAACGACAAGGGACATGATACTGTAAAATTAATCCAAATAGGGAGGGCTACGTGACTGCTGCAAAGTTCGCATGACCCTGAAGAATAGATGGTGTGCAGAAAGCAGGATATTGAAACTGCTTGGTATGTAGAAATAGATAGAGAAGAACAAAGAAGTACTAAGCTGTTCTAACTGCAAGGCCAGCAGGACAGGCAAGTATCATTCACAAAGATACTTTTAAGATAATAGTACAAGTCACATAGCAACCAATCATGAGCTCGGCTTTTGCAATATGTATGAGCTAATTAACAAACATATATAAACTGTGTAATCTGTCACAATAAACTGAGACTTGATGATCATGATATCATGAGTCTTGTCTCCCACGGCACCCTCCAACTGGCGCCCGAAAGCAGGGACCTGATCCGAGCCTAAGGCGAGAGGGGTGCTGCGTTGGGGTTCGGGTCCTGCGGCTGGAAGGACGGCGAAAATAAAGAGAAGAGGCGAAATGCTCTGCTCCGCACCCTGAGTGACCGTAGAAGCGGGCTCAGCCGATACGTGCTGCTGAAGCCTGAAGGAGCCAGCAACGGTACCGACGTAATCATGGAAAGGCAAGCAGCATATGATTTGTTTAGTACTTCTCTTAGAAAAAGGCAGATTAGGGGGATTGACTTAGATAAGGATCTCCCTTCACTATTGCATCATGCTGAGTCTTATGGCTTTTTCATTAACCCCCATAGTGTTCATGAACTTTCAGAATGGAGAAGATATGGGGATAAGTTGTGGGAATTAGTGTTAGATGAGGGTGTAAGAGAAGGGTGACCTTTTTGTTCAATGCAGCTGCAGATGGCAGATTTGTTTCAAGGATATAATGTAAGGAAGTTTGTTTTTACAGCGGTAATAGGCAATAGGCTGTGAATTGCTGATAACACGCATTCCTAAGCTTTTACAGCAGTAGTAGGCAATAGGCTTTGCATTGCTTAACTGATAACACGCATTTCTAAGATAACACATATTCTTGAGACTGTGAGAATCCCCAGATCAAAGGACACCTGTGAGGAAGACAACCAGCCTTCATCCCACGACCACCAGGAGGCAGAAAACGACCACCTAGCAACAGAATGCGACTGCGCAGAAGAAACGAGTGAACTAAGGAAGAAGATAAAAAGAGCGAACTAGGGGACCAGAAGGGCGGCAGTTTGGTGGAGCGGTAGCTCCCCTCTGTCACCGCAGCGCTGCTTTGCTTTGCTCTCATATACTCTATTAAATGAATTAAATAAATTCTGTTAATCGGATCAGATGACCTCTTGTGTTCAATCATAACAAGGGTAAACCAGGCAAGAAAATGAGTAAACTTTGGAGAGTGGTTCATAACGAATTGTTAATGTGTCAGGCAGAAAAGAGGGAGGTGGAAGTGATACAGACGACTCGGGAGAAAAACAAGGAATGTAAACCCTCGCTTCTCTCCAGTGAGCCAAACCCTCCAGTTCTCACAAATTTTCCCGTTCCCATCTCTGCTTCTGAAATGCCTGTACCTCCCATAGACACTAGTAGCATTGAGGTGCTGGAAATTGAGGTCCAAATTGCTTTATGGCAACGGGACTGGGATCCCAAATTCACTTTTTGTGAATGGGAATCAGGTAGAACGGAGCAGGCGCGGGGCCAGACAGAGCGGGGCCGGCCAGCACCGAGCCGGAGGCGAGCCCGGGGCGGAGCGGACATCAGCCGAGAGACGGAAGGCTCCTTGTTGCCGAGCAGCAGCGCAAGGGGGGAGAGGGGCGTTCCTGGGGCTCAGCCGCGCTGGAGTCGGAGCAGGCGGGGCGCGGCCGTGGCGGGGGTGTCTCTTCTCCCATCCACAAGGTGACGCAACAAGGACGGGAGCGAGGCGGCGCCGCCCCTCATCTCCCCTCAGCGCCCAACAATGGCGGCGGAGATGGCGACACAGTCCTGGTTGCCATGGCAGCGACAACGCCGAGAGCAGCAGCGCCGCCGATGGCGGGATCGCAACACTACAGCAAAAATTTCAACAGCATTTTCCCAATTTCTTACAAGAGTCAGAGACATAATGAAAAAGTACAGCAGTACCGAGTGTTTTCCAAGATACCAAGAAGGATGAACATTATATGAATCAATGTTATTTCAAATATGATATGGATAAAAATCACTATATAAAGATAGAAATGTTAGTAATTATTTAATTACCAAAAATGTCTCTGAAAACAAAGAGTTGAGAAAATGTCATCTGATGGAATTTTAATATTGAGTTTGTAATCTCTGTCTTTGGGTTTTTATAGATAATAATATAATGATTTTTAAGTTTTATAGATAATACAATAAATTGTGATTGTTAAGTTTTTGTAGGTAATGATAAGTAGTGATTGTTACTAATGTTATATGAGTGCTTTAAAAGGATTGTCTTAAACTATTTTAAACATTTCTTGTTAATAGGTTGATCATAAAATGTGAGTTGTCTGATTTTTGTGATAAGAATTATTATTAAGGTATTAAGGTATTAAGGTGTTGTTATAGTATTTACAGTCAGTTTTCATATGTTTTATTGTCTCTTTAGGTGATTGATTACAAGATGTTTTTTCAGGATCCTGTGTTTTTGATTTTTTAACTACTCATGTGTTTTCTTTATCCAATCTTTTATGCAGCTGCAATTCATCTTCCTTTAAAAATTCATTGTCCAAATTTTAATTCAAAATTTCAGACTTCAAATTTTCAGATTTCTGAAGAAAGGGTTTGTTGTATTTAGAGAATTTTTGTCTTGAAAGAGATTTTAGACAGGTTCAATTATTTGATAGTTTGATAAATTTTTAATAATAAGGTTTTTTACTTATAACTGTTATTTCTAGGACTTTTGTTTTATAATGTGTTAAAACATGTCCTCCAATTAGAGTTTGAGCTCTGGCCAAGCTCTGGCTCTACGTGGATGGTGTGATTGACCCAAGTGTTTTCTGCATCAAAAAGTATTCAAGTCCTTTTGGCTTAACAATTTGACCATATAGGGCAGTTGAGCCTCAAAAAGAGTTTTGGAGAGACATGATCCAGACATGTTTTATCCAAATCTCTGTTGTTTTAAGGTTTATCAGCTGCTTCAGACTCTGAGATGACAATTTGATAGTGTAGCACTTGGTAAATATGATTTTATATGTAATATTAATTGTGTATTATCTGATTGATTTTTATTTGTTGTTAGTTTCTTTACTATATGCATTGTTTTGTTCTTGATGTTTTTTCATGTTTATAACAAAGATGTTGATATTTCCATTTCTTCATGAAAATTTTAGGAAACAGAATTGAGAGAGGACCCTCCAGTCCCTGTGGGGGGTGTTGAGTTTGTTTGTGTTTTACCAGGTGCAGAATCTGGATAGATTTCAGTGAAGAATGTTAAACTTACCAATTTCAAGAGAACACTAATCTCTCCACAAGTAAATCAGAGGATGCACAGCAAAAGTGGATTGTGCAAAGATTTGTGTTTCACCCACAGAAGATTGTAGACTTTGGGTTTTTTCATAAGTGTGTTTTTAATTACGTTATAGACTTTTTTACTAAGTTTTAATGAGTTTTAGTAATGCCTGTGATTTTTCTGTTCATTTTGCCATTGCTTTTCAATGGCAAAAGAAAAAGAGGGACAATCAATTAGATAATCAAAAGCATAACATTAAGTTTATCATAAATATAGTTTGTATTTAGAATTAAGTTTGTTCCTTTCATGTTAAACAGAACAATCAAAAATATGAGAAATATGAAGTGGAGTGCACTTCTGTAATACTAACCTCATTTTTCACCCCATGAGTTGCTTAAGTGCAAGCTCTCACACAATTGAAAATCCTAGCCTACTGGACAAAAAGGTAAATTAGTATTCCATCTAAAATATTAAGTGAGCTTCCCACAAATATAGGTAGTATCTGTCATGCAGTTCTGCAAAATAGAGCAGCTGCCACTAATTTACTTCTTCTAGCCCAAGGTCATAGTTGCAAAAAATTTGAAAGAATGTGCAGTATAAACTTATCTAATCACTCTACATCTATCCATAAGCAAATACGAAAATTAACCGAGCTAACTCAACAATTAAAAGTAGAGGACGGATTGAGTTTAGAAGGATAGCTAAAGAGATTGGGGTTCGGACCATGGTTAAGAGACATTGGTAGGATTTTGTATTGGAGATCAAAACAATTGGTAGTGTTAATAATGTTTCTGTAGGAACATTAGGAAATTTCTAACATTTCCTCCTCAGTGTGTAATCTAGTTTATGTGAAATTCTTGAAAAAATTATGTACCTCTTTTGTTCAGATGATACTTGATGTTCAGATATAATTGGCTAAAGCAAAGCATCTGGATATCCTGAGGGTGTTTCCATTCTATTCTCACTAGATAGGCATTACTTCCTGTAGGGCAAAAATGCTCCAAAATAATTTGTCCTTATGCAAGTCAACAAGTATTTACCGAACCAGAAACAACCCATCCGCACAAGAGAAGACATAGCTAGAAGAGATTTGGAAGAGAAGGAGCATACAGCTGTAGAAATTGTGGGAACTCAAAATGTTTCTCAAACATTTTTAGAGGTTCCAGGCCGTGGTCAGACGCAGTCTGGACCCCAGCAGGCAGCTGGATTTAGCTGTGATTTCGAGTTTGAACCATGGAATGAATTACCAACTTTGAAGGTGGAACAAGCAGTCACAAAGTGCTAGATAGTATAGTAAATGTAGTCACAAAGTAGAGGGAAATATATTTTGGTAGTGTACAGGGGGGTTTTAGTGCATGTACAGGGGGGTTTTTACTTTGTACATGGGGGTCAGAAGTTCTAAGATGGAGGAAAGTGGGCTGAACCCATCCTTCTTCTTTCTTCTTCCTTACCTCCATGTTCTTGGTGATGTTGGCACTCACAGATTGGTTTAGAATAGAAAAACACTTGGTAATGTAGGTAATAGGTATTGGGGAATAATTGTAAACATGTTATATGTAATATATCTTATAAAAGATAGCAGCAGCCCTGGGCGGGGAGAGAGGAGAAGAAGACACCGGACAGTCAGGGTGTCAGGAGTGTGTGCCTCTCTGCCTGGGCCGCTGACCAAAGGGCCGCAGCCCGAGAACTTAATCTGTTAGATAACTAGCAATAAAACATCTTGAGACCGAACAAGAAGAGACTGTGGAGTTTTCCTTTGGGAACACGGGTTGGAGGAGACGCTCTACCACCACACGAGAACCCCAGCCAAACCCGGGGTTCTCACAACTGGCGTCCCTGTGGGTGGGCACCAGCAAGAAGACCAAAAAGAAACATCAAACAACCTCCAACCTGCATCAGCGGAGAAAAAAAAAAAAAATAAGAGAGAAGAGCAGAGCACACACTCGCCGCAAATTCCAAGACGAGAGGGAGCGGACAGCTCGAGATAAGAACCTGACCTTCACTGAAACAACTCGTCTCGGGGACTTTCCAGGGAGGAGACGACCCAGAAGCGCGCCTGGGATCTCTCACCTGTGACCTGCTGGACGGTGATCAGTGCCATCTCCGGACTGACCTCGAGCCGACACAGCTTTTGGTGAGAACGGTCAAAATTAAGAACATGGGGGGGGAATTCTCCCAAGAGGAAAAAGAAATAGTATCTACTTTCCAGGGCATCATCTCTGCCCATCCGGTAGAGATTGCTCAAAAGGAGTTGAAAGATTTATTATTATGGGTGCGGTGTAACTTCCCACACTCAGATCCAGATTTATTGTATGAGCCAAATTTTTGGCAGGAAATTAACAAGCAATTATATTATCAGGCTATAAAAAATAATAAGCTTGCCGCAAAACTTTTATCTTCAGCAAGAACAGTTTTAGAGTCACTCTCACAACGCAGCAGCTCAAGCCAGGCAGCTACGGCTCCTGGTGACAAACAGGAGGGGGGACAGTCCGGCCAGCAGCTTGGGACAGATCCTCTCACCACAGACACAGGACAGGCAGGATTGCTTTCTGTGGAAAATCAGGGAGATGATACCCCATCGCGTCCCGTGTCCCCGGATTCTCACTGTTCCTCAGTTTCCCAAGAGTCCCTAAGCTCCTCCGACGCAGAAATTCCCCAGACGGAGGCGGGCGAGCCAGGCACAGCCGCGACCCTCAGTGGGAGGAAGGCATTGCCCAAGTCCAAACCCACGGTGGGGGGGGCAGCGGCGGCGGCAGCAGCTCCGGTGGGGGAAGGTGCGAACGTGAGTGCAGAGCAGGGGGAGGAGGGAGAGGAAAGCGCCTCCACATCTGCGCAGGCTGGGAGTTCAAAACAGCCCGCGCAGAAGGCGAGGCCGGGGAGAGCGGCGGGGGCGGGATGGATCGGGGCGAAAGCGGGGGGTGCGAGTGCGACGGTGGTACGCTCGGAGCGCCCGGTGACGCGTTCAATGTCGAGAATCCCTGAGGCCGCAGAAGCGGCCGCCCAAAGGGCGTGGGAACTTAGCTCCCTGACCGCGGCAGCCAGGGCTGCTGAGGAAGCGGCAGAGGGACAGCGGGAGGCGTTCCTCGCTGCAGCTCAGGCGGCGGGCATGCGCGCGAAGGTCGAGCAAAACCCGACAGCCACAGGTGGAGGGGATTTCTCACATTTCGAACGCGCGGGACGGGCACACAGGGGGCGGAGCCGGCGCGCGCAGGCTGTGGGTGCTGGCATGGAGCCAGGAGACGGGCAAAGTGAGACGGAAACATCAGGGTTGGAATGGGAACAGGAAGGTGATTGCGTCAGCCTTGGGGGGGACGGCAGTGGCTCTGATTCGGAGGCGGTGCGGGGCGGAGCGAGGCCAAAGCATAGCCAGGGTCGGAGCAGGAGCGTTCACTCCCCTGAGATGACGCAGGCAGGGATGGGGCGTGGCCAGGAGGTAAACATTCCTCAGGGCACGGTTCCATCATCGTTCCCATGGCAACAGACGGCCCAAGCCCACGGCCAATCCCTGTCTGCTTCTGACATGACCGAATTAGAACAGTTGTTACAACAAGAGTCAGTTTCATCAACTGCAGGGATTGCAAACGTGAATCAGTTGTTAGGAGAAATGCTCAAAGGTTTATCGGGAATTAGTGCGGGATTTGCAAATGTAAATCAGTTGACAGAAGAGGTGTTAAAATGTTTGTCAGAAGTGCAGATTGAAGAGCAGAGTGCGGTTCCGACCTCAGCTGGTCAGGCGGCAGCGCCATCTAGCGGCGGAATCACAACATTGCAACAGGCTTCGCAGAACTTGTCCGGTCGAGGCACTGCGCCACCCAGTGGTGGGACTGTAACATTGCAGGACTTTTTTCCAGTTTCTTATAAGAAAAAATCCAGGGTGAAAAAAGTCACATCTGCACGGCAGCAGGAACCTCCACTGACACCGGAACAGTGCGGGACTCAGGACACTTCTGCTGAGGCACAGCAACGGGAGGAAACGATACGCATCACCGCTTCGGAGGGTGTCCCAGCTTGGACAATTCCAAAATCAAGGTCTGCCAAACTTTCGGGGCAGGGAGAGTCAATTTTAATATCAAAGGGGGTTGTTGAATTTCTTTTACGATATTTAAGCACAGCCTTGGAGTCACAGCCAGAACTGTTGGTTCATCTTCCAAAAATTTTCCAAATAATGCAAGGCAGTCGTGTGTTCTCCTCCACAGCAGATGCTTCACTTTTCTCCAGAGGCTTCCAGCCTTCATCTTCGCAGATGCTGCAGACGCCATTGGTATCGGTGAGTGCTGCTGCACCAGAACTGCAGCCACAACAGATGACTCCACTCTACAGGCAAGTACCCACTGAATTTACAGCTTTGCAGAGCGCAAAAGTGGACTGGCAGGACATTCGAGCAGAGTTGGAGAAAGAGAAAGGTTTATTGCAGGGCTCGGGAAATATAATGATGCCAGTGAACTATGACGCTCAGGGCCAAAACCCGAGATGGGAACGCCTGGACCGTGGAGCAATCAAAGATTTAGCTAAGGCCATTCGGGACAATGGGTTGTCATCACCATATTTCAAGCAAATGTTAAAAAGTATTTTTGGAATGTATGATTTAACACCGTATGATCTTAAATATCTTGCGACATCAGTTCTTACAGACACCCAAGCTCTCGTGTGGCAGAAGGCATGGAGGAGATCCCTGGAGGAGCTGAGAGCCAGATACCAGGGCGGGCCGAATGCGAACCTCACCATGGCGCAGCTTGCTGGTGATCCTCCTGAGGACGATCCAACTCAACAGGCGGTGAGGCTCCCGTGTCACGTGCTCAGCGACATCAAAGAGGCAGCACGGAGGGTGATTCTTCAAATTGCTCCAGCGGGGGTCCAGGACACAATCTACACCGAGATCAAACAAGGTCCTGCAGAGCCGTTTTCTTCATTCGTGGATCGTCTTTCTCAGGCGGTGGAGCGGCAGGTGAGCGAGGAGGGAGCAAAACCACACCTGATCAAAAGCCTCGCGTTCTCCAATGCCAATCCGGAGTGCAGACGGATCATCAGCATGATGCCGCACCAGGCCACTTTGGCAGACATGATCGAGGCGTGCAGCAAGGTGGGGACACCACAACATGTTGCTTCCATCATGGAGGAACACTTGGGGGATCAAATTGAAAAATGTGTTAGGGAAGCTCTTGCAAATTATACAAAGAGCAACCCTAATGCAGAGAGACGGTGCTTTGGGTGTGGGGCACAAGGACATATTAAAAGGAACTGCCCACAACTTTCAAAGCCCAACAAGCCACCAGACCTTTGCCCTCGGTGCAGGAGAGGGAAACATCTCGCAAGTGAGTGTCACTCACAGACAGATGTGGATGGGAAACTTCTTCCTATTCCGGGAAACGGGAAAAAGAGCAGAAATGGCTTCAATCTAGGAGGCATGGGCTTTGTTTCAGGACCTGAAAATGAGGGGTCAGAAAATAAATTGAGGCATTATATTCCCATTTCCTATCAGGTGCAATAAATAAATAAATTAATAAATAATGACATTCAGTTTGCCCTGTATTTGTTAAGAATGGTGATTAATGAACTAAATCTATAGATTAAAGACTATGGCAGTTTGAAATACACTCCATTAATTTAGAGAATGGGTGGAAAATATTCTTAGTCCCAGCACCTGCTGTTGAATTCCCCTGCTTTTCTGTGATTTTACTATAACACTTTCCAATTTTACAAAAGTGAAGCAAACAGACAGAAGATATTGTCAAAAGCCCAAGGCAAATAAACTGGAAAAATAGTAAGAAAATTTTATATGAATTTCTGTAATAGCAAAGGAAATATTAAGGCAATGTTATTAAATTAAGAGACAACTATGAAAAGAAAAGTAAAAAGTGGAACAGCCTCCCTTTTAAACAAATATCCAAAATGCCCACTGAATCCTAAGTGGTGAAGTCTTTCGTGTTGCTTCCACAGAAAATATGGAATATGAATCATCTTAATTTATGGAGTAGATTAATTACATATTTTTAATGTGAATCAGATCTCTTGGTTTCTGCACTTCTAAAAGTCACCTTTACTGGCTCCATATGAGAGCTCAGTGCCAAGACCACCCAGCGACTTTACTTTGAAGGATGCAAGAAACTGTAGAGTCTTAAATTCTCGTGCAAATGCTGATTCTCAATTTCCTAACTTAAAGAATAGGAAGATGGAAACTCATAGCACATTGCAATAAAAACACCCTTTGCACCTAGAAGAGAAAAAGTCACTTGTGAGGTTCCCTTCTGTATTTCCCTGTTTCTCTAGGATGTCTCAAAAAGTGAACAAAATATAAAGACAATTATCACAAATCCAGCTCAGGGCATTATGTAGGTACCTGAGAAGCTGTATCATTAAATCCCTTCTGCTGTTTAGGAAGGGAAAGACCTAAAATGGGAAAGAAGGCCAGTACCATGTTAAGCTACTTAAGAGGTCAAAAAAAATCTGACTGCAGCCAGCAATGTCTGGATTTTTCCTTTGGCTCAGAGAACAAGCTGTACATCATCCAGTAAATGTGTACTCTACAAGGGGTCAGAGGGAAAAACATCTGCCCATACTGGGCAGCTGCTTCAGTCCACTCTTCTTGCCAAATTCCTAAAAGTGCCCAGAAGCATCTAGGCTGATGGATCAGGTCTCCTGCCTCTTCCTGGGCTGGTGGGTTCATGTCTACCCCAGACCCTTGTGCATTAAATGTGATATGTAATATGTAGAGAGAAGGGGCAAAGCACTCATGAACCATTTGTTTGTCCTTCTCCTGACATGGCCACAACTCTTTTTTATCCCGTTTAGAAGGGTATTGTGGAAACTGTGGAGAGAGAGAGAGAGAGAGAGAGAGAGAGAGAGAGAGAGAGAGAGAGAGAGAGAGAGAGAGCTCCTCACCCCTTTCCTGGCTGCCTCAAGTACACACACTTGAAAATCCAATATGTTCCAACCTTACCCTGAAGAGAATTTGTCTACTTGCAAGGAAGGAGATAAAAGTCTCAGCTCAATGGAGAACATGAAACTAGCTTTTTCAATAGAAAAGCCAGCAGATCAGGAAGTGGTGAAACATCCCTGGAGAGCATGGCAGCATAGGAAATGTACGTGGCAATGGGAGGGGTAGTTGCATTAACTCTTCCTGACCCATGTTTTTCCCATGAATGTATATTAAAATATGTACATAGATTTGTGTCTGTATATTTATTGGTCAACAAAGCCACAAAAAATTACAGTATTTGTCAGTAACAACACAGATGGACTTTCAAATAATCAGCTCTTCTAAGAATCATATTGTAAGTGTGGGAAAACCTTTTTCACTTTCATCTACCTGTCATTCTACTGCATCTGGGGCTCATTCCTGGCAGGGTAATACAAACAAATATAAAAAGGAATCCTGTGATGTATTAAGCATGCTGAACTTTACAATCATCTGTATTCATAACATTCTTGGTGTTTCACTATGGTGTAGTGAAGTATAGAAGTAATCTGCAAAAGGGATGGGGCTGATTTCTCTATTTTTATTTCTTTTGAATGTGCTATCTACTAACCTGACTTTACTAAAAGAATTTAGATTGGAGCGGGCCTAGGTATCTGGCTAATACACTGGCTTCCTGCCTTCATCTTAAGCTTTTTTCTTTCTGGTAGGCATAGAAAAACTCAGTAGTCTGGTTAAAAATGAAGACGTCGTGACACCTAGTGGTGAATTAAACACCAATAATTTCTCTTTCCCTTAGGATCTGCGAGTGTTTTAGGCATGTTGTCCTTGGTCAGACTGCAACAAGAGAGAGGTGGGTATTACCCTCATGGCTCCGGACACCCAAGCAACTCCTCATTTCTGTGCAGTCCCTGGCAATGTGTGTGTGTGTGTGTGTGTGTGTGTGTGTGTGTGTGTGTGTGTGTGTGTCTCTGTGTGTGTGTGTGTGTGTGTTTGTGTGTGTGTCTCTGTGTGTGTGTGTTTGTGTGTCTTGTTGCATCAGATTCTGTGTGTCTCCACAGAAGGTGGCATTGTCAAAGCCCTTGTGCAGCCCCTTATTGAACGCGATATTAGGATATATTTAATAGTCATTTATACTGAGATCACTTCAAGTGTCTTGACTTTGGAGACAAAGGGAGCATGGCAGAATCCTGGCATTAGACCAGCTGGAAATTTCAGATCCATTTTCTTGTCAAGTACTTATTCATCAAGGCTGTTTTCAGATGGTGACTCAAAAATTGATTGTATGGCATGCTACAAATTCATGGTAGGCTGCTTAAAGTGACTCAGTTACTGGCAAATTCTTTGGCTTTTGAAGATTTCTCAGAGTCTGCCTTGGTCAGCAGCAGTCAAAAAGTACATACTGGCTGTTACCAGCTGGCTGATACCATAACAAGAAGTCACACTGAAAAGCAGTAAACCAGTCTAGATATGTGCAAAAAAATTATAGATTCTTTCCAAACAGTGGCAAGCCTTGGAGATTTTTTAATTTATTTTTTTAGGGAAGCGGAACAATGCGCAGTTGTGCTCGCAGTAACTAGGCTGCAATCACCAAGTGGCCAGTTTTCTTGGCTTGTTTAGCTAACTGGCTGGGGAGTGACCATTTTTTATCACAAGAATGAGCTTCAATGCAAAAAAATTTCAAGTGAAAACATCACTGTAGGTTGTTCGGGAATCTGAGTGCGTGCTTCTTTGCATCTGTAAGGGCAGTGAGCAGTGCAGCCTCACAACTTCATGTCCATATTTGTGCATGCTATATCAAGCACACTTTCCACTGCCTTCAATGAGACAAACTCCTTCCTCCTCCTCTGTCATGCAGAAGAGATGCATGACAAAATTGCATGTTGTAACTGAGAAATGGAAACGAAATTATTTGAATATACAAGGTTTGCTTCATCTAAAGATTTATTTTACCACACGTATTAGAACCTGACTTCCTCACTTTGCTGTCTTGGGTATAATTAACACTTATACCACCAGAGTGTCTGGATATAAGGCAAGTGAATATAAAAACATCCATTCTGTCCAAAATGTTCCAGTTTCTATCCCTTGAATCATCAGTATGTGACTTGTTCTGTGCCAATATTAATAACCATTGCTCATGTCTTTCAAAAAACTCAAACTATTTAAAAATTAATTCTGTTTACAGTGCCTTCTAAAGGAAGTATTTTGTAGAAGTGAATAACTCAAACTGACTAGTGGCTACCCACAAAATATGACTATCCAGCAACAAAATGAATCATTTAGAACTTAGTTGGCAAGGGATGGACATCTTGTTGAACAAAATGTAAAGTGGAGATCAGATACAGCAACAGGCACCCCTGGGTTCTTTTTCCACTATACCATACATTTCCTATGCTGCTCTGACAAAAGCAGGTTTAGCCTTTGTCATCCCAATTCCCACTGTTGGCTTTTTTTGCACAGAGCTGCAACCTGTGGGAGTGACATTCAGCTGTCACTCCTTGAAACTCCCATAGCCATGAGCTGGAGGCCATGGATTATATTTTGACTTTGGTTTACCCTCTAAAAAAGGGAGATGGCCACCAACTGGTGTGTGACAAGGTTGTTTGAAGTTGCTGGTGTGGGCCAAAGGCTAGTATTTCTTCAGTTTTCATTGAAGAGAAACAATACATAATAGAAAGGCAACACTAATGCTGGCAGCTCTGTAACCTGAAATAGGTAATGCAGTCATGGACAGAACCAGTGCAGGCAGAGTTTTTGACGTGCTGAATTGAAAATGTGACTTTGGTCCATAGATCCAGCAACAATGATGTATTTGGTCATTCTTATGCCAGGTAGGACAATCTGCTGCAGTCTGTGTTATGTGGGTACATATCCTAGAACCTCTTCTGTGGGAACCCCAGGTTTGGTCTGGGGTCTCGTGTGCTGGTAAAGTCTCTCCTCCAACCCGTGCTTCCAAAGAAAAGCCCCGCAGCCTCTTGTTGTTCGGCCTCAAGGCAGTTTCTTGTGAGTTATCTAAAAGATTGTCTTCTCGGGTTGCGGCTGTTTGGTCAGCAGCCCAGGCAGAGAGACACACACACCCTGACATCCTCTCTGTCTGCTGTCTTCTTCTTCTCTCCCCCAGCCCAGGGCTGCTGCTATCTTTTATATGATACATTATGTATTACATGTTTATACTTTTCCCCCAATACCTACTACCTATATTACAAAGTGCTTTTCTACTCTAAACCAATCTGTGAGTGCCAACATCACCAAGAACATGGAGGCAAGGAAGAAGAAGGAAGAAGAACAGGATCAGCCCACTTTCCTCCATCTTAGAACTTCTTGGAACTTAGAACCATGTGCAAAATAAAAACCCCCTTGTACAGGTGCTAAAACCCCCCTGTACAATACTAAAAAAAATTTTCCCTCTGTTTTGTAACTACTTTTACTGTACTATCTAACCCTTTGTGACTGCTTGTTCCACCTTCAAAGTTGGTAACTCATTCCATGGCTCAAACTCAAAATCACAGCTGTTTCCAGCTTCCTGCCAAGGTCTAAAATACTCCTGACCAAGGCCTGGAACCTCTAAAAATGTCTGAGAGACATTTTGAGTTCCAGCACTCTTCTAGCTCTTGCTTTTGCATTTTCATGATTCTCCTTCTGACAGATAGGACACAGAACTGTAAGGTAGAAAGCAGCTGCCAGAGACACCCTGAGGAGTAAATTTGTAGGTGATATTCACTCGCATAGGAGTTGGAATGCTCAGCTGTCTGTATTGAGTGCAGCTGAGACGTGGACAATGAATCCCCAGTGTATCACACTCACTTGCATGGCTCAGTCTGTAATTGCAGAATTACAGAATGGTTAGGATGAAAAGAAATCTCTAGAGTTTATGTAATCTAACCCCCCTGGTCAAAGCAGGCTCAACTGCAACAGGTTGCTCAGGACAATACTCAACTGGGTTTGAATATCTTCAAGGACAGAGACTCACAACCTCACAGGGCAACCTATGAAAATCCTGAATCATCCTTCAGTTAAAAAAAAAATAGCTTTCTGGTGTTCAAACAAAATCTCTTGCATTTCAGTTTGTGCTCATTGCCTCTTGTCCTTCCACTGGATACCACTGAGAAGAGTCTGGCTCTATTTTCTTTACACCCACTATATCAGGTCTCCATCCATGCTATTAAGAATTCCCTCTACTCCTACTCTTACCAAAGTCAAACAATCCCAGCCCTCAGCCTTTCCTACTATGTCAGATGCTCCAATCCATTTGTGATTTTTGTGCTGCTTCCCTGGACTGGCTGAGGTATACTCACATGCTCACATCCCTCCTGTAGTGAGGAGCCCAGCGCTGGGCCCAGCACTCCAGGTGGCCTCACCAGGCTGAGTGAGGAACCACCTTCTTTAAGTTACTGGCCATGCCCTTCCCTTACACAGCAGCAGCAGCCACCTTTGCTGCAAAAGCACATCTCTATATGTTCAACTTGTTGTCTACCAGGATATCCATCTGATGTCCAGTTCCATATTAATGGCTAGTTTCAACTTCCTTTAGCTTCATTGATTTAATGGCTTGAGTTTCTCTTTAATACAAAGGTAAACATGCCTGGTCTGTTGTACATCATGGACTGTTTCTACATCAGTTCTATTTAATTATTCAGTAACACTGGGAGCTCTACTAAGGCCTCCAGGCTGTAGACCAATTCAGCAGAATGGAGTCAACCGCCTAGAACCAGCAGCACATAACTGTGATTTCTGGTGAACCAGGGTAATACCAAACCTCTTGCTGTGCCATAAGCTCCGCTGGTATCCTAACACTATAGAATAGCTTGAATTGAGGGAGGAGCTGCTTTTGCTAGTAATCTCATTGTTGTCCTTGTGGATAAAAGAATTCTGTGATCTCTACGTACATACTTGGGGCACCTCTCAGGCCTACACGTCTTTACCCTACAGCAGGAAAGAAAATTCATCCCTTCCATAGTAATTGAGTGAAATTCTTCTACAAAGAGCCCAACTGCATTCTCCAAAAGGCAATAAAAATGGACAGAGTTAACACTCCAAAAGCAGGAAATACCCTTAACCAACACTCTATGTCATCACATAACCTAGATTTCAGTTGAGAATTTGGGTGTTGTTTTAGATAACAAAATACAACATGTGTTCACCATTAATCTTCTTGAACATTTGTTTGGCCAGAAACTATTTCTGATCAACTCGCTTATGTAAACAGGTCTGTGCTTCAGACTGAAGTGGTAAAATGTTATTCCAAGGGCTTGCATTGCAGGGAATCTCTCCTTAACTCTAATGAGATTCACTTAATGACAGCCTCAGTGTCTGTACTTCAAAGACTTTTATGTTCAGTTTACATTTCAGAATTTAATAAAAAATCTTCCCTCAAAGGAGAAAAGCACAACCTCTAAATATCTACCATTTGTCCCTACTCTATTTGCAGTTTCAATATCCAATGTTTTTGCATCTGGCTTGTGAAGAAACAAAAAGCTGTTTCTTCTTTCATGACCAAATGGCAGATGCATTCTTTGCAGTGGAACACCCTGGAGAGGCATCCATTTATCATGTCATTTTTTTACAATATACAATATAGGACCATATAAAAACTTAAAGAAAAAATGAGGAAAATAAGCTTGGTTTATTTAAGGAAAATAAATGGTACGTCTCAGTTGTGTCAGCTAGTTCCAGGCACAACTGATGTATTTAATTTACGTTTGAAAATGTAGGCACATAAACGATCAACATTTTGAATTGCAGAATACTGGTACAGGAAATTAAAACATGCAATTTCCTACAAGCTCTTGCTCTCCACAGTTGGTCTCTTCATGTCTTTTTGTTTCAGACCAAAACAAGAACATGCAAACAGCTTCAGTCTGGCCAGGCCAAAGGCAGTATGTGAATGGGGAGCAAGGCTCTCCTGGAGTTACGATCACTGCAGCTTGTTACTGATTGTGAACCTTGCCCAAAATTTTCTCTCTTCCAAGAGCCATATACTTACTCATGTCTGGGGAAGTTAGCTCTTCACAATCAAAAAGAGTTAATGCTTTGATTGCTTGAAGGTTAATCCAAGGCTTTAAACTGTCTGATAGGAATCCATGTCCAGATAGAAGGAGCCCCAAGTTTTCAATAAAGATAGCCATTAGAAATATTGATCATTGAGTCAAAGCATTGAAGAGGATTAGTCTCAACTGCACCAATGCCGGAAGACAGTATCTTAATTGCATTATGAATTTTGGACACTGTCCTGAAATGCTTCTGGTAAAGATAAAGAACTCTTGAGATACGGTTTTGTTTTGCTCTTAAATCTGTAATTTAGTTTACCCAGGATGAAAGTTTAGTTTACCCAGGATGAAACTTTCTTACAAAGTTTTGCATTCAGTAGCTGGGAAAATGGTACAGAAAAAAGTGTGCTCAGAGACATGCAGAGTAATAAGGAAAGTACAAAAGCTAGAAAAGACAGAATCAGGGGAATAAAAGACAACTAAACTGGCTCTTAATATTACAAATCCCTGAAGGGAAGAGAATAGAGTTACTTTTGTAGCTGCAAAGATAATTTGGTAGCTTTAGAAAGCTATCATCTGGTAAAAATGACATAGCTTCTTCTCTCTGCTTTTGGCAGAAATTGTACCCTTCAGAAAATGTGCTTCCATTCCACTGCATTTTAATGCTTTTAAATGCATTTAAAAGCTATATCTGCCATTCTGAAAAGCTTGCCATTAAAGAATCAGAAATCCTGACAAATTAAATGAGCTGAAATCAGACCCCCCCCTTCCAATTCCAAAATCATTAATGCACCCCCTTTTTCTTTTGGACTCAGTCCTATTATACTGAACTGAACAGTTGTAAGTCTCCAATACACTGATTTTTTTTCTGCCAAGTATTGCTCTGAAGCCCCTCCATCTATGCAGTTTGGCCTGCCACAATGCTCTCATGACAAAGGTTCCTTCAGAGATTTTATCTTATTATAGCTACAAGTGATTGAGATCCATCGTGTCAGAATCTGTGGTATTGATGAATCCGAGATGGTAGAAAGTCTCTGTCTTTCTGCGCCGTTGCCAAAAAAGAAGTAATCATTTGTCTGTGCTGTTTTCAAGATTGTTTATTCTTGCTTATCTCTAACATGTTCTGCTGCCCTGCCGCAGGTCTGTCCTGCAGGGCAGCGTGTGGAGCTCTGCCCTCAGTGGGATGTTACAAACATTATATACCAGAAACTACCTGCGCTATATTTACAATAACGTGCCAATATCTGTCACCTACGTTGAACAGCGTATCCCCAGCCTAAACCAATAGAAAAATGCCAACACTACAGTGAAACATGGAGGGCATGAAGAAGAAGAAAAAGGACAAGACACACCCAATTTCCTCCATCTTGTCCCCTTTGACCCCTAATGTAGAATCCTAAAATTTTACTTTTGCACCCATGCCACACTTAATTATTACTTATATCAAACACTCAGAGCTTGTAATTCATCCTGTAGGATTGAAAACTCTTTTCCATGGACAGAGATCACAGACAGTGTCTCTGGGGGCTCTGTACAGAGGGATTCCTGACCCCCTGCCAGGGTCCCAGACCTTCCAGGGCAGCCAGAGGGAAGCTCTGCATTCCCACACATAGAAGTCTAGATGGGTTGTCTGGAGTTGTTATAAATTACAAAAAAAAAATCTTAGCCTATTCTATAAACTTGTTTTGAAAGCAAAATGAAATTAGAAGCAGATAGGTTGGCTTGTATAAAACAGATAGGTTAAATCAATTGTGATAGTGAATACTGAGAGTTATTTTGTCATGCAACGATTACAACAATGAGAAAAACAGGAGGAAATATTTGTAGCTGAAGTCACTAAAATGTACCATAAGTAATGTTCCTGGAATGTGTTTGTCAGATTTCATGTTGTTTTTCTGAGGGTCACTGAACAGAGACAGATAAAAACTGACTGGGGAGAGCTCTTATCATCACAGATGTCATCCTAGAGTGTCTCAGAGGGATCCATCATTACACTAACACTCTTATAATAGAAGCCTGCTCTGGTGCTAAACCTGGATTTTGGCTGCTTTTACCAGGTGAGAAAAACTCCCTGGAGGCCTCATTTTCTGAGTCACAGCTTTGGAACACTATCTGAATAGCTCTGGGGATGACAATGTTAAAGGTGCAGCAAGTAAGGTCTCGAGCAATTCTTTTTCAGAATCTGGACAGCTTCAAGGCTCCCTCTTGCAATTTGAAAACTCAGTCTTGCAGGATTCATTCTTTTTAGGCTTCAAATGTATGTAGAAGTTTAAGAATGTAGACAGAGCCAAAGATCTCTGAGTCTGCAGTCAAGATAATTTTCATTTGATACTGTCAAAATATAGTGTTTAGATTCTCAGATTTTTTATATTTTCTCTTGCAAAACCAACTTCAGATTTCCTGTCCTTCCTTCTGAGGGGTATTGTTTCCTTTTTCCTGTCCACTCCATCACTCTTCAGTTTCCATCCTAAAGGAAACCATGACTGTGGAGAGCTCCACAGTTCAGCAACATGGAATCCCAGAATAATAGAATGTTATGTGTTGGAAGGGACCTTAAAGATCATCCAGTCCCAACCCTCAACATGGGAGGAGTGGAATCATCACAAGAGGACCAGTAAACTGATGCAGAAATGCTCTGAAAGAATCTGGATTCTTTGGAGATACTATTTTAGCCGCAAAAAGCCTTCTCTGTAATGGGAGAAGAAGTAAGCTGGGCAATGACCAGTTTAAATGCTTTTGGGTTTCTCTTACACATGACACAATTTCTTTGTATTCTGCTCTGTCATGGATAAAACTACCATGATCTTCATACCAAGATTACATCTGGAGGATTGTGTAAATCTTCTGGTTGCTCTGTGTTTCAATAGCCAAATGCTTACAACAGATTTTTTTTTTTTTTTTTTTTTAATTTCTGTTATTTTCTGTGTAATTTATGAGGGAACCAAAAGAGTTACAAAATTTCAGGAGGGGATTGGATGGAGTATGTACCTAAAGTAGTATGAACGTGTATGTTGTGTGAAAAACTGAGATGATGTGAAATATAGACTGAGCAAACTGGGCCTGAAACTGTTTACAAACAGCTGCATTCTCAGCTTTGAAGTTATCAGTTCTCAAAGTGATCTTGATATGAGATGCACAGTGGGGGAAACTAATTTATTTTCTCCTCTGTAATGGGGGTGATCTGAATTTATTTCACATTTATTCTGCACACAGTACTGGTAGAAAAACATAAACCCGTTTGATGCTGTATCTGAATCCACTGCCCATTTCTGAGTATCTTTTGAGTGTTCAAAGCTGCAATCTGACTACTCATCCAACTTTTGCAAGCAGGCCAGTCTCTCCAGTGGGCCACTCTGTGATCAAACCCAAAATCGTGACTCCATCTTTTCCTGATTTGAGGACATTTCCCTGTTAATATATGAATTTTACTTCATGAGCTAGCCATGTCTGTCTACTGCTGATAGCAGATACCTTACTATTTTCCAGGAGCTTTATCTGTGCTCAGAGGGAGCAGCCAGACTGAGAACGAATTTCCCAGAAGGACCTGCATCAGCACGAATTCAAAACCCAGGAAAATTGTCCTGGAACACCTTCCATAGAGCATGCCAGCTGTGAATTGATGGGTTAGGGAGCTGCAGCCACCATCCTCTAGCAGCCCGTAGGCTGTGCACACAAGTCCGGTGCTCTGCGGCTTCGTTCTTCGCCCTCGTACACGACACCGCTCTCTCCGGCTCCCGGAGCAAGAGAAACGGCTGCCTCGCGCACACAACAGCGGAGCTTCGGGCGAAAGACGCCGGGGAGCGGCACTTCCCCCGGAACAGCAGCGGAGAGCCGTAGTTTGAGTCAGCACCTAGACTGCATGATAACGAAAAGCTTTGCCAGTGTGTCTTGCTGGGATATAGCTTAGGAGCGCAGCGCACTTATGCCTCCCTTGTCCAGAAACACGGATTTGCTGCACACTCCAAAAACACTGCTCTTTCCTGGGCAATATGTAAGCTGCTTTCTGACGGCCGTGATCTTTCGGCTACTCTTGCCCAGCTCGTCGTTTTAACGTGCACATGCCGTCCTGGCATTCAGTGCACAGTGAAGGCAATCGCAAAAGTCCAGCAGCTGCTGACTCCCAAACGAATTTCCCAAGAGGGGCTTCACCAGGACGAAGTCAAAACCCAGGAAAGTTGTCTCGGAACACCTTCAATAAAGCATGCCAGCAGTGCATTGAAAAGGCAGGGAGCTTTAGCCACCGTCCTCTAGAATTGCCAAGGCTGCGCACACAATGTCGTCTCCCTGCGGCTTCGTTCTTCGCCCTCGTACAAGCTACCGCTCTGTCCGGCTCGCGGAGCAGGAGAAGCGGCTGCTTCGCGCACACAACAGCCGTACGCTCCGAAGCGCTGCTTCAGCCGAAAGACGCCGGCGACCGGCGCTTGGCGTCGGACAGCTCCGGAGAGCCGTAGTGTGCGTCTGCACTAGACTGCATCATAGCGAAAAGCTTTGGCAGTGTGTCTCGCAGGGAGATAGCTTAGGAGCGCAGCACACTTATGCCTCCCTTGTCCAGAAACACGATTTTACTGCACACTCCAAAAACACTGCTCTTTCCTGGGCAATATATAAGCTGCTTTCTGTCGGCCGTGATCTTTCGATTACTGCTCTTGCCCAGCTCGTTGTTTTAACGTGCACATGCCGTCCTGGCATTCAGTGCACAGTGAAGGCAATCGCAAAAGTCCAGCAGCTGCTGACTCCCAAACAAAAGGCGCTGGCTATGTTCTTGCTTCTCGACTACTCAACGCAGCCCTTCATTTCTGCAGTTGCCATCGAGGTCTCTGCACTCGGAGACTAAGAGGACGAGTAGGAGTTTCCCAGGAGGAGCTGCATCAGGACGAATTCAAAACTCAGGAAAATTGTCATGGAACACCTTCCCTAAGGATGCTAGAAGGGAATTGAAGGGGCAGGCGAGCGGCCACCAGGGTCCTCTAGCAGTCCTTAGGGTGCGCGCAGAAGCCCGGTGCTCTGCGGCTTCGTTCTTCGCCCTCGTACAAGCTACCGCTCTGTCCGGCTCGCGGAGCAGGAGAAGCGGCTTCTTCGCGAACACAACAGCCGTACGCTCCGAAGCGCTGCTTCAGCCGAAAGACGCCGGCGAGCGGCGCTTCGCTTCGGACAGCTCCGGAGAGCCGTAGTGTGCGTCTGCACTAGACTGCATGATAACGAAAAGCTTTGCCAGTGTGTCTCGCAGGGAGATAGCTTAGGAGCGCAGCGCACTTATGCCTCCCTTGTCCAGAAACACGATTTTACTGCACACTCCAAAAACACTGCTCTTTCCAGGGCAAGATGTCAGATGCTCTCTGATGCCCGTGGTCCCTTCCTGCTCTTGCCCAGCTCGTTGTTTTAACGTGCACATGCCGTCCTGGCATTCAGTGCACAGTGAAGGCAATCGCAAAAGTCCAGCAGCTGCTGACTCCCAAACGAATTTCCCAACAGGGGCTTCATCAGGACGAAGTCAAAACCCAGGAAAGTTGTCTCGGAACGCCTTCAATAAAGCATGCCAGCAGTGCATTGAAAAGGCAGGGAGCTTTAGCCACTGTCATCTAGCAGTCCCAAGGCTGTACACACAATGTCGTCTCCCTGCGGCTTCGTTCTTCGCCCTCGTACAAGCTACCGCTCTGTCCGGCTCCCGGAGCTGGAGAAGCGGCTGCCTCGCGCACACAACAGCGGAGCGGCAGCCGTACGCCCCGAAGCGCTGCTTCAGCCGAAAGACGCCGGCGAGCGGCGCTTCGCTTCGGACAGCTCCGGAGAGCCGCAGTGTGCGTCTGCACGAGACTGCACTATAGCGAAAAGCTTTGGCAGTGTGTCTCGCAGGGAGATAGCTTAGAAGCGCAGCGCACTTATGCCTCCCTTGTCCAGAAACACGATTTTACTGCACACTCCAAAAACACTGCTCTTTCTAGGGCAATATATAAGCTGCTTTCTGACGGCCGTGATCTTTCGATTACTCTTGCCCAGCTCGTTGTTTTAACGTGCACATGCCGTCCTGGCATTCAGTGCACAGTGAAAGCAATCGCAAAAGTCCAGGTGCTGCTGACTCCCAAACACAAGGCGCTGGCTATGTTCTTGCTTCTCGACAACTCAACGCAGCCCTTCATTTCTGCAGTTGCCAGCGAGGTCTCTGCATGTGGGAGTCTCAGAGGACGAGTAGGAGTTTCCCAGGAGGGGCTGCATCAGGACGAATTCAAAACTCAGGAAAATTGTCCTAGAACACCTTCCATAAGCATGCTAGAATGGAATTGAAGGGGCAGGCGAGCGGCCACCAGGGTCCTCTCGCAGTCCTTAGGGTGCCCGCAGAAGCCCGGTGCTCTGCGGCTTCGTTCTTCGCCCTCGTACAAGCTACCGCTCTGTCCGGCTCCCGGAGCAGGAGAAGCGGCTGCTTCGCGCACACAACAGCCGTACGCTCCGAAGCGCTGCTTCAGCCGAAAGACGCCGGCGAGCGGCGCTTCGCTTCGGACAGCTCCGGAGAGCCGTAGTGTGCGTCTGCACTAGCCTGCATGATAACGAAAAGCTTTGGCAGTGTGTCTTAGCAGGGAGATAGCTTAGGAGCGCAGCGCACTTATGCCTCCCTAGTCCAGAAACACGATTTTACTGCACACTCCAAAAACACTGCTCTTTCCAGGGCAAGATGCCAGATGCTCTCTGATGCCCGTGGTCCCTTCCTGCTCTTGCCCAGCTCGTTGTTTTAACGTGCACATGCCGTCCTGGCATTCAGTGCACAGTGAAAGCAATCGCAAAAGTCCAGGTGCTGCTGACTCCCAAACACAAGGCGCTGGCTATGTTCTTGCTTCTCGACAACTCAACGCAGCCCTTCATTTCTGCAGTTGCCATCGAGGTCTCTGCACTCGGAGACTCAGACGACGAGCAGTTGTTTCCCAGGAGGGGCTGCATCAGGACGAATTCAAAACTCAGGAAAATTGTCATGGAACACCTTCCCTAAGGATGCTAGAAGGGAATTGAAGGGGCAGGCGAGCGGCCACCAGGGTCCTCTAGCAGTCCTTAGGGTGCGCGCAGAAGCCCGGTGCTCTGCGGCTTCGTTCTTCGCCCTCGTACAAGCTACCGCTCTGTCCGGCTCCCGGAGCAGGAGAAGCGGCTTCTTCGCGAACACAACAGCCGTACGCTCCGAAGCGCTGCTTCAGCCGAAAGACGCCGGCGACCGGCGCTTGGCTTCGGACAGCTCCGGAGAGCCGTAGTGTGCGTCTGCACTAGACTGCATGATAACGAAAAGCTTTGGCAGTGTGTCTCGCAGGGAGATAGCTTAGGAGCGCAGCGCACTTATGCCTCCCTTGTCCAGAAACACGATTTTACTGCACACTCCAAAAACACTGCTCTTTCCAGGGCAAGATGTCAGATGCTCTCTGATGCCCGTGCTCTCTTCCTCCTCTTGCCCACCTTGTTTTTTTAGCGTGCACATATCTCGACATTCAGTGCACAGTGAAGGCAATCGCAAAAGTCCAGCAGTTGCTGACTCCCAGACGCTAGGCGCTGGCTATGTTCTTGCTTCTCGACAACTCAACGCAGCCCTTCTTTTCTGCAGCTGCCATCGATGTTTCTGCATGTCGGAGCCTCAGGGGACGAGCATGAATTACCCAGGAGGGGCTGTATCAGGACGAACCAATAAGCAATGAAAGTTGTCCTGGAACAGCTCCATAGAGCATGCCAGCTGTGAATTGATGGGTTAGGGAGCAGCAGCCACCTTCCTCTAGCAGCCCGTAGGCTGTGCACACAAGTCCGGTGGTCTGCGGCTTCGTTCTTCGCCCTCCTAGAAGCTACCGCTCTGTCCGGCTCCCGGAGCAGGAGAAGCTGCTGCTTTGCGCACACTACACCGGAGCTAGCAAACAGAATTAGGGCCTTAGATGTGGGAATCCAGGTCCCAAATTCCCGTTCTCCATTATCCCATATCCTTTGGCACTGGTGTTGATTTTGTTTGAGTGCCACAGTGTGCTGGTGCCCTTCTGTCATGAGAAAATACTTCTGGTTTCAAATGCTGTAACACGTTTTCTCAAGCTACTCTTTCTCTCTCATTCTTTTGTATTTGTTGTTTAGATCTTCTTTGTAGGCTCTCAGCAGCACTGGCACTCTTTCCAAAAACAAGGGTGAAGTCCTGGGCTGCCTAAAGCAGCTAGAAATTTTGCTTGGATGTCAAAGAACATATGAAAGAAGATCTGCCCTTATAGGAATTTTATTTGTTCCTGTTATGATTGTAGGGTAAGATTATTTCTGGGTCTCCGGTTGGACTAGGATAGTGCAATGGAAAAAGCAAAGAAGAATTATTGTGACATTTTTTTTTTCTTAAAAGACCTTGCTCTGTTAATTTGTAGGAGTGCAAAATGTGTAGGAGGTATTGGTAAACCCGAGGCAGTTTGTGCATGCATTAACAAGAAAATAAATTCAGGTCTGAGATCTGCACAGTGTTGTAGACAGATTGTGGGACTGCCAGAGACACGTGTATGGTTTTACAACTCTTGTGATGCAATGGTATGTCTCTGGGAGTTATCCCAGCATAAGTTTTGGTAAGCGTTGTTGTTGGAGATGCTAAGTTTGCTATCTGTGAAACTAACCTAGGTAACAAAGACACGTGTTTTCTTGGATTCTTTGTTAGCCACTACTGAGCTCTTGTGTATAAAAGCTCTAAGTGTCAGAATCTGAGGTATTGATGATTCTGAGATTGTAGAATGTCTCTGTCTTTCTGCGCCGTTGCAAAAGAAGAAGTCATAATTCATCTGTGCTCTTTCCAAGGTTGTTTATTCTTGCTTATCTCTAACATGTTCTGCTGCCCTGCCGCAGGTCTGTCCTGCAGGGCAGCGTGTGGAGCTCTGCCCTCAGTGGGATGTTACAAACATTATATACCAGAAACTACCTGCGCTATATTTACAATAACGTGCCAATATCTGTCACCTACGTTGAACAGCGTGTCCCCAGCCTAAACCAATAGAAAAATGCCAACACTACAGTGAAACATGGAGGGCATGAAGAAGAAGAAAAAGGACAAGACACACCCAATTTCCTCTATCTTGTCCCCTTTGAACCCCTAATCTAGAATCCTAAAATTTTACTTTTGCACCCATGCCACACTTAATTATTACTTATATCAAACACTCAGAGCTTGTAATTCATCCTGTAAGATTGAAAACTCTTTTCCATGGACAGAGATCACAGACAGTGTCTCTGGGGGCTCTGTACAGAGGGATTCCTGACCCCTTGTCAGGGTCCCAGACCTTCCAGGGCAGCCAGAGGGAAGACCTGGATTCCCACATCTAAGGCCCTAATTCTGTTTGCTAGCATTCCCATGGGGTATTGTACCAAAATGGATGCCAGAAACAAAATGTCTACCACAACCGGAATTTTTGTAAAACCTTTTGTAGAAGTACTTTTGAAAAATCTTGAAGTTTATTTGTTTGTTTTCTTGTTATAATTTGACAGCTTTTTAGTTCTGGGCTTTATGCTCCAGGTCAGGTTTGCAGGTCTTATTTCCAAAATCCAAACAAATGCCTTATAGAGATTATTTTGCAAGATATAAGCCTTCTAAGATAATCATTATATTAAAGGTAATAAAACACAAGTACTTTTATTTCTCTTTGACTTATGACAATAGATAAAGCAGCACATTCTTCTTTATGTAGCTATACTTGAGTGTTGCAGATGTGCAGGGAATGGTAATGATATCTTGTTTGACTGACTAAATGAAGATGTCACTTCCTTTGGACATGCAATAAATGAAAACAGTTTTGGCCCAAGATGAAAATGAGTAGAGCACAGACTGATCTGTTGCTAATAAAAACCAACAGTGAGAATTACTCAGCACTGCAAATTCATAAATATTGGTTATAAAATCTTGGGCACATTTGACATCATAGCACATTCATTGGAATTCACTGATAAATAAAGCAATTATACATTATTAAGTAAGCCTACAACGTCAGTCTACCTTCCATCATATTTTAGGTTTTTCATAATGACATTCTGGCAAGCAAACTTGATTTTTGTCTCCATAATAAATGCACTTTGGTATGATTAAAGGCATACCACAGCAGTCAAGCTTCCCCTGTTTATCTGGCTAGCTCCATAACAGGAGAGGAGAGAGAGGTCCCAGATCCCAAGTCTCTCTGGTGGACGCTCACAGCACAAGTCTTAATTATCACGGTTTATGCTCACTTTGATGGCCGTTTTGCTTATATCCAGTGTTAAGCCTATATGACTTGTTTTATTACCCTTTTCAGCAGAGTTTGCCAGTCATAACAAAATAAATGTCTTTCCTGCAAGGAGTGCTATGTTTGGTCTCATCAGGAATATCTGCTGTGGCAGCAGTATGAGGGAGAAATTGCAGAAAAGGGCTGTGTACTGGTGTCGTAGGGTGACGTTATGCTGTTTGTATCCCCAATTGTGTGTTCTGTTTATGTTTGATATTATGTTCTGTACTTTCAGAACTGACTCTGAAAGCGAAAGTTTGTTTTGCCTTGTTATCAGCCGGTTCACCTCCCTGCATGGTCTGCTGTCTAGAAGAGGCTAGTGCTGGCTGGCTTGCTTTTGCTTACTTGCTGGCTTTCACTTGCTTTGCTTTGCTTGCTTCTGCTTTTGCCTTCGCTTTCTAGTTAGTTTAGCTAAGCAATCCAATTCTTTCCCTGGACTGTTTTTTTTTTTCCTTTCCTTTTCCTGAATGCCACCCAACCTGCTCCGGACTGGGACCTGGGAAACACCAAGTAATACCCAAAGCCTGCGCTTTGTGATCTGCAGCAGCCATCCCCAGTGCCGGAGAGCAATCCCCAGCATCCAGACCTGGGCAACCACGCCCAGGAAAGACTCTCTGGATTTGTTCATCTCTTCAGAGTGGTGAAAGAGTTTTTTTTGTCATGTGGTGTTATTTTTTTTAGTGCTGGGGAGTGCTTTGTTTGTTAAATAAACAGGCTCTTTTCCACTTCTCTCTGTGAAATTTTTTTCCTGAACCAGGTGGGTGGGGAGGGGCCGTGAGGATTTGTTTTCTGGGGGCTCCCTCCAAGAGGCTTTTCCCCAAATTTGCCCTAAACCAGGACATCTGGAGAGGCCCTGCTACAGCAGGCTAGTTCTGACATTAACCACGCAGAACTAGGTGTTCAAAAGTAACCAAGCAATGCACTGAGAGAGAAGGATGTAGAGACACTTCATAAATCTGTAGTTCGTAGAACAGTTCACCACATATTCTAGGCTGACGTTCAGGCCAGCTTATTGCATTCAAACCTTTTCCTTTCTTTTCATCCATGCCTTCGTAAGGTTGCATTCAGCAACCACCATTACAAACAAATGGTTAAGGTAATAAAATATCTTGGAGTAAGCTAATCTTGTAAAGGAACTGCTTAGTCGGAGAGTGTTGAGAGAACAGAAAATCGGTGGGATGATGGGTTGGAGGAAGACACAGAATGCCTTTTGAGTATATTGCTTCCTATTCAAATTCTCAGCTGGATGCCCTATCAGGAATGTACTTTTTCATTTGGCCAAGATAGTCAGTCCTTTTTAATTCTGCAAGTGGTTGTTGGAATGTGAACCTGAAATCGAAAGAAGTAAAATGCAAGAAGCCAAGTACTTTGTGTAAGATTCAGAAAATGGTGTTAGAGGCACGTACAGCATTATACATTTATGATACTTTTCAGTATTCTTATAAGACAATAGAGAAAAATAAAAGGCCCATACGGTTACCAACTCTATATCTGTTATGGGGATCTGATGGAAGAAGTGCATTTATCCATCGGCAACCTGATTCTGCTTCCATTGAAGTCATATGGAGTTTTGCCAAAGGTTTTAGTGGGTGAAAGAATAGGATCTGGGAGGCTATAGATGAGGAAAAGCCAGAGCTTGTCAAGCTTTTTCAGCATGTTATTGGATAGGTGCCACTGCCTAGAGGGCGGTGGGTGGCCCAGAGAAAGGTTTCAGAAAAAAGAGATAGAACATGAATTCAAACAATTTTTTTTGAGAAAAGTATTGTATAAAAGAAAAGTCTTTTAAGAAATATCATATCTTTCTGTTGACTAGTGACAGTGGAAGGGTCCACTGTGTCAGAAAAAAAGCCAGAAATAAGTATATATATATATATATATATATATATATGTTTGAGTTTTAAAGTGTGTTGTTTCACAAAGTGGTGGTGTTAGAGAAATGCACCAGACAAAACAAAATGGATTTGGGTGGCCAATCGATGTTCATGGTTGTCAGCCCAAAAGAGCCAGACCTGAAATGAGGGTGTAGGAAGTACACCTTGTGCTATGGAGATTTTGTTTGTACACTGTTACAGTTTTTGGAAAGCAGTTCTGTAGTTGTCCTTCTGGGGAAAGGGCACAGCCATGGAAAGGGGATACCTAAGGACAGTTCATACATAACCATGACACTAGTTTATGTATGAACCGTCCTTATGTATGTGTATGAGTATGCCATGGTGGGCATGGTTAGAGGTGTGTAGGACATGCAGAGAGACTGATTCTTGGAATACCAATGTTAGGCATATGGAAAGAGACCTGAAGGTGTTAAGTGTAACAGTGTCAGCCTTTGAGAAAGCAGAAAGACAGGTACTTGTATAAGTGTAGGAATATTATACTGAAAGACATATTCAATGTCCAGCTCTGCCGTTCTCTTTGAATGCTTGGGCACATCATTCTGCCCTCACATCTTATGTTGTATCAACCATAAAAATATATGCTGTTTCTGCACCCTTTTTATTTCTAGTTTGGGAATTCTGAACAAAATGGATGCAAGGTAGTATGCTGAAGTGGAACAGAAATTTCTGTTTTAAAAACCAATCTCAAAAAATCGCAAACAAACCCAAAACAAAACCAGCTGCTGGCTTCAACCATCTTCAGACGTGCAGTGAATTGGAGTGCAGAGGCCAATATCTTTATGGTTTCAACTGGGGTTCAGATGGCAAGACCAAAATCTGAAACCTTAAGCACTCTGCATTTCTGATATTTTTCCTTATTTTTTCCCTATGTTTGATTTAAAGTTGTGTATATCTACTAGCAAGGATTCAGCCAGGGGACACTTGAGACTGGAAAAGGCCTGCTAGGGAATCACGGCAGGACACCCACATTTATGCCTCCATGCTTTTCTAATCCAGGAAAACCATGGTCAAAGAGACCTTACCTGCTGCCCCAAGATTCCATTAGGTGTAGAGCTCAGAGAGCCAGAAAGCTCCCAGTCCCAGGGACACTGGGGCTCAGAGTCATGACAAGGAGATCACATCCTAGCTGCAGTTTGTCACCTTCACACCTTTCTAATCTGGGCCATCCATGCTGATGGGATGAGGGGAAGTAATTTGCAGAGTGGCTGAGGTCACTTGGTTTTTTCAGCCTGGAAAAGATCGAGGGGAGATCTCCTTGTGGTCTACAGCTTCCTCATGAGGGAAGTGCAGGAGCGAGAACTGATCTCTTCTCTCTGGTGACTAGTGATAGGACATGAGGAAATGATATGAAGCTGTGCTTAAACCAGAGAGTGTTTGGCACTGGACCAGGCAGGCTCCCCGGGGAAATGGTCATGACAGCAAAGCTGACAGAGCGCAAGAAGTGTTTAAGCAATGCCCTCAGGCACATAGTGTGACTTTTGGGGTGTCCTGTGCAGGACCAAGGGCTAGGCTTTGATGATCCTTGTGGGTCCTTTCCAACTCAGAATATTCTAGGAATCTATTATTCTATTGGAAACAGCAATATGTATTTCCATTGGCAACTGGAAAGGTCAGAGCACAGGATACAAATTTTGAACTATTTTAAGTAATATTCTGGAAGGCACAAAGCTATAGCTGAAAAGAGGAGCTCCTAATTCACTTTTTATATCCACATATTCACAGAAGGGGATACAGTGGAGATTTATGTATCAGAATTGCTAAATGAAGTAAAAAACTACTATCTCTGAATGACCTGATGCCATTCATTAAACTGGGAACATTGAAGACCTCTCTGTATGTAATCCTATTATATTTATCTGCCAAGAAGCTTGGCTAATACATTCATCAGTTTTATAATGGAAATTCAGTTTGTGTATAGTAAAGAACTTGCATTTTCTTCTTAGCAAGTTTTTAATATTTACAATGAAAAGGTACACATCTGGTCTAGAAGCTGGGCAGTAAGTATTCTTGAGGAGGTAGAGGAGTATAAGAAAAAAATTGGAAAGAAGAGAGACTTCTGTTCCACTGGCATCTCTTCTTGGGATCTGTCCAGCAAACACATATTTAAGCACTTCTATAAATCGACCGTCTCAGAAGAAATATCAACACCAATTGCATTTCAGTCTCTTTTACAACCTGATAATTGTATGTGCTTTTTTAGGAACTTGTGAAGCTCTATTTCAAAGAGTAGTCACTTTTTGAAAGCCTAATGCCTTTTCCAATTTGCTCTGGCTAAATGTGATAGTAGTGTTGCATGTGAGCAGCAAATGGGCATACAGAGATTTCATATTGTGTGTGCAGCTTGTTCAAGAACATCAGCCTGCAATTCTTCCTGCAATGTTGCAAAAGTCCTGTCTTACACCAAAGAATATGGAAGGTACTTTTGCTATGAAGTTTCTGAACTCTCTAGGTTTAGTTGCACAGTGAGGCCACACATTTAAGAGAAAACTGACCATGAGAATCTTCCTTTGTCCTTTGCAAACATACCTCCTTCCTGTAAGGTGTTTGCCCCAAGCCAGGTAAGGGAGTTCCTGTGATTTGATGAACAAGTTTACCATATTGCTGAAGAGCTCCACTGGCTGTCTGAGGAGTCAGCCTACTAAATTTACTGATCTGCAGTACACACACAGGTCAGAGAGATGCTCTAAGACAGCAGAGGCCACACCTTGTGGCCCCCAGTGATGTCCACTAAGCACATGTTCTGTTCACCGAATAGACTGCAAAAATACACAGCACTCATCATCAGAACTCTGTTCTCTTCTTCAAGCAAAACAAAATTGGCATCCTAGCCCAGGTTTGGTCAGGTTGTATGGATGATTTCAGGCTTCTTTCAGCTTCTTTCTCTTGATTTCTTGTTGTCCTGGGGTGACAGAGCAGGTTCAGTAATGACGTGAAGCATTAAAAAAAAAAATCACAGTCCAGAGCTTTCCTTTGTTTACACTAGCTAATTTAAGAATTTTTAAATTTTGAGTCTGCACCAGCTGTTCTCAGAACAGTACAGAGATCTATACTAGAGTGAGAATCACTGGCAACTGCTCTCTTGTTAATGTCTTCTGTATATATAATCTGAGGAACTGTGCTATCAATGGCATAACTTTCATATAGAGTCTCTTTACACCAGCTGTGCAGAACACACCTAAATGTATGTATGTTTGTTTGTTTGTTTGTTATTACATGCAATTTCAAAGACACAGAAGTCGAGGTGGATTTTAAAAGGGCTCGGGATATTCCTTACAAATATATATTTATATTAAAAAAAAAAATCTAATGAAGGCCATCCAGATTAATCAGACTGTCCTATATGGTAGAATAAGAGAATAATTTTGAAATAGCATTTTAATGTTGTTTTAACTCTAAGTTTCAACTTATCTGGAAATTTAACTTAATTATTCAAAAATTTAAATCTTGCAACAAAGCTGGCAAGCATTCAGGTCTTGGGTTTGGGGTTTTTTTCAGATTCTTTGTTATGTGTTTCCTCTAAACCGTAAAAACTATCTACTTCGCATTTGTGTTTCATATTTGCAAATTTTAATATTCTCTCAAAACCCAAGAAAAATGGAAACTTTAAGCAGCATATCCAGGAGAAACATCTTGGTATGTTAGAAATGAGTTAATTTTGCAAAGATACAATATTCTGCAAAACTAAATGCAAATTCCATTTAATCTAGTTCATAGTTTTTAAAACAGTGAAACTAAGAGTATCAATTTTAGGATAATAAGGCATGATTTTATTTTCAAAATAAAATGTTAGTATTCTTATAGCTCAGTAAAAATAAAAACGCTTAATTTTGTGTTGCGTGAAGAGGCTTCTTGCAAAACATCACAGTAAGGGTGGATATTTAGTTTTTGTGATCTGAGACCATTTATTCATTTTGAGCAATTATTTTCAACACTGATTTTTCTTCTCTTCTCATATGGAGATTGTGGTAGTTTACACTGTCTGTGTTTCCTTTTCACCTTTCACAGACTCCAGAGAAGCAGCTCAATGGCTCTGTATTTGAAGTCAGAAGATAAACAGATACTAAGAGTAACATTACATTACTCAGTTTAACATGTCCAGTATTGACAGAAAAAGTTATACAATATGCCTGTAGACAATCTTACCTAATGGCAGGGGAAGTATTAGAAGTGACACAATGGTATCGTGACCATGCAATTTAATGTATTCTGTTTTTTTTATCTGTACCTCTGACTGAGAGGTCAGTATATCCTAAACATTAAAGTAACAGAGAAAATAAAGCAAAAAATTTAGTAGCTAGTGTTGAGTAAAAGCCACGGATGTATTAAGATGTTACCTTTGCCAGTTATCTTTTATCATCTAGGTTAACTCACTGCTTCCTTAATTTCACCAATACATCCTGACAGTATTCAGAGAAAGGCTTCCAGAGGAATTGACCCAGAGCACTGACACTGAATTGCTCTTGGAAGAGCTTCACTGTCTGTTCTCGTCAGAGGGAGGACCTAGGGAGGTCTTTGGTCTGCTACTTCATGTGCATGGAACCGGGTGACTTTATATCCCCTTTTTCAGGGGGTCTAAGTAACTGAAAAATCACTTAAATTAATATAAAATTTTTGTCTCCATATCAATTTATGCATTTTCAATTGTATGTGTGCTTCCAATATTATATATTTGAATTTAATATGTCTTACATTACATACTTCTGGATGCAACGGCTCTCCAGTCCCTTTGTGTAATTAACGTACAACACACTTCATGATACCTCAGCGACCTGGAGTAGAGCTCTCAATCTGTGCAACAATAAGGCTGCCAGTGGACTAGGAACTAAAAAGATATGAGATTCCTTTCCATCACTGTTGCTGGAGGACAGCAGCAGTGTTGCTCGCCTCTCACTGCTCAGATGGCTTTCTGGTCTGTGGAATTAGGATCATGAGTGCCATGACCTCAGTGAAAAGTATCAATGGAAAATTGAGAAAATAAGTTTTTACTACAAGGTTTAACATTGCTGGCTGTTTGTGTAGGTGTTCTCTCATCAGTCAGATCTAGGATAACTTCTCAGCTGTGTGCTCTGTGTACCTACTCTGGCTGCATCCTGACTCTCAGAAATACACACTGTCACAACTCCTTGTATAGAATGCAGGTTCAGGGGGATCAGAGCCAGGTCACCAGGCTGAGCAGTCAAGGTGCCAGGACTGTGAAGAGTCCCATGGAACACACCTGATACAGGTAATTGACTGCTGTGAGCATTCATGCCAGCCGCACACACACAAATACACATACTGAGTGTATACACGTATTAACACCCTGCTTTTCTTAGTAGTTGGGTTCACATGTCAAAATACCTGCATTGTCTCTGCTGCCTTTTTTAAGGGATGAGAAGAAGGGATGCAGTTGTAGTTGTCTTTTTCATTGACAGCTGTAGTAGCACTTTGTTACTGTTGAAGTATCCCTGTGGCACAGAGAATGTGTCTGGGGAATATCTGACCTTCTATCTTTAGGATGCCAGTGTCTGAATGCATCTTAAATCCTGCAGACATGAATGGTGTATGGATATGGCACACCACTGTGAGCAGCCCTTTGCCTGCTGGGCTGTGCACACAAAATGCCTGTATGCACTGTGCTTTTGGTAGAGGTCACAGAGTAGAAGTTCTCATAACTTCTGGGGCCTGATTCATGCAGATTGTGGCTTCTGAAGAGCAGTGCTCTTTAAAGGGCACTAAAATAACAAATACTTTGCATGATGAAAAATAATGTTGATGTACTGAAGGTAAATGTCATTCATATTTTGACTGTCCCTGGTCCTCCCAGTCTCCTACAAAGACCACATCTAACTTCCAAAACCTGAAAAACTTTGCAAATTATCCCCTTATCATAGACCTTTTCTTTCAGTTGTACCAAACTATGATACTTTTCTTGTGTTCTTTTGCTTTAATTGCATTGACCCAAGGTGTAAGGCAGGCAATCACAGAATCACAGAATCACAGAATCACAGAATAATGAGGTTGGAAGAGACGTCTAAAATCACCAAGTCCAACCTGTGCCCTAACACCACAATTAGACTATAGCACCAAGTACCAAATCCAGTCTTTTTCTAAACATATCCAGAGATGGTGATTCCACCACCTCCCTAAGAAGACAATTCCAGTATTTTATTATTCTTTCAGTGAAAATTTTTTTCCTAATATCCGACCTAAATCTTCCCTGATGTAGCTTGAGACTGTGTCCTCTTGTTCTGCCAGTTGCTGCCCAGTGGAAGAGATCAACCCCCACCTGTCTGCAGCCTCCCTTCAGGAAGTTGTAGAGGGCGATGAGGTCACCTCTAAGAAGCCTCCTCTTCTCCAGGCTAAACAACCCACACTCCCTCAAACATTCCTCGTAGGGCTTGTGTTCCAAGCCCCTCACCAGCCTTGTTGTCCTCCTCTGGACGCTCTCAAGTATCTCTATGTCCTTCCTGAACTGAATGGCCCAGAACTGGACACAGCACTCAAGATGTGGTCTCACCAGCACCAAGTATAGGGGAAGAATAACCTCCCTACTCCTGCTGGTCACACAATTCCTAATGCAGGCCAGGATGCCATTGGCCTTCTTGGCCACGAGGGCACACTGATGGCTCATATCCAACCGGCTGTCGACCAACACCCTCAGGTCCCTTTCTGTCTGGACACTGTCCAGCCATACTGTCCCAAACCTGTCACACTGTAGGGGATTTTTGTGTCCAAAATGCAGAACTCGGCACTTGGACATATTAAACTTCATGCTGTTGGACTCTGCCCATCTGTCCAATCGATCCAAATCCCTTTGCAGAGCCCTTCTTCCTTCCAACAGATCAACACAAGCTCCCAGCTTAGTGTCACCTGCAAATTTACTCATGAAGGACTCAATGCCCTCATCCATGTCATCTATAAAAATATGAAAGAGAGATGGTCCCAGCACAGAGCCCTGAGGGACACTACTAGTGACTGGCCCCAGCTGGATGCAGCACTGTTCACCACCACTCTCTGGGCCCAGCCATCCAGCCAGTTCCTAGCCCAGCGAAGGGTGCTCCCATCCAAGCCATGGGCTGCCAGCTTTTCCAGGAGTATGCTATGGGGAACAGTATCAAAGGCCTTGCTGAAGTCTAAATAGACAACATCCACAGCCCTTCCTGCATCTACCAGACGAGTCACCTGGTCATAGAAGGAGACCAGGTTGGTCAGACATGACCTACCCTTTGTAAACCCATGCTGACTGGGTCTGATAGCCTGGCCATCTTGTAAGTGCTGTGTGATAGGCACTAAGTATGAACTGTTCCATTATCTTACCTGGTACTGAGGTCAGGCTAACTGGCCTGTAATTACTAGGATCCTCCTTCCTACCTTTTTTGCAAATGGGTGTCACATTGGCCAGTTTCCAATCGTCCGGGACCTCACCAGTGAGCCACGACTCCTGATAAATGATGGAGAGCAGCTTCGCAAGCACATCTGCCAGCTCCCTCATCACCCTAGGGTGGATCCCATCTGGTCCCATTGATTTATAAATATCCAAGTGGCACCTGGAATAAACCAGTCTGAACCGATGTCAGGTTTCAGATCCACTGTCTCACCAGAACTAGACATGGGAGCTCCCCAGTGCCCTGTGAAATATTTAATAGGCTCAGAAATCTCTAAGAATTAAAAGAATGCCATTTAAAAAAAATAATTTTCTTTTTAAAAAAAGCAATTTCTCTCTTTTTTTTGAAGTTTCTAAACTTTATTAACTGCAACTTCTATCTGTGTTTGATGTTCACAGTATCTCTAGGTAGGAGAATAAGAAAATTCTAAATCCTCAGCTTACTTGCAGTATATTTTTCATTAAAATGCAAAATAATCTTTGTTCAAGCATACAGAATGCTTGGTATTTGGCCTGGTAAGTTATAGATTTTAGGTCACATAACTGTACCTCAAGATAGCTCACATAATTCATGTATGGTTGACAACTTCTGAAGACAGTAGGAAGAATAAAGGCTTTTTTTCTTGGTGTGTGAGTGGAAAAAGTTGGAGAAATATTATTTAGATTCCATTTGGAGAGGTCAGAATAGAAACAACAAACAGGTATTTTTGTACAACTCCAGATATTTAATTTACTCTGAAACAAAGCATTTTAATCCACCCTTTTGTCATCATTGCTTTTAAAAGAAGCTTTTTGTGCTTCCTTATTTATAAGGTATGCTAATGAAAAAGGACCAGAAGTAAAAATGTCAAAGCAGATGTCATGGTTTGACACTGGCACAATGCCAGTGCCCCCATGAAAATGCAATCTCTCAATTGAATGCTGTGAAACGAAATCGAGAACAGAAAAAAGCAGGCACAAGTTTAATAACAAGGAAAAAAACTTTATTAAGCTACTACTATAAAAGTAAAAAAGAAAGAAAAAAAACCCCACACAAAGATTAAAATGAAAACTCTGCAAAGCATTCCTCCTTCCACTACCTAACTCCAACAAACCACAGCGAGACACAATCTGGACCCCAATCAGGTTTCCACCCTCCAGACAATCGATACTCAGTCCATCGAGGAAGAGAGGAGCCTCTCTTGTGCCACAGACCCCCCAAGAAACACAGATGCCACATCATGTGTTTCCATGTCACACATGGCACCGCCTGGAGAAAAAGTTTTCCATGGTGACCCTTTTCCTTTCCCATGCACAGTGCTGTCACTACCAATGCATGGATAGACAGACTGCTTTTAGGATTTTTCCTTTCAAGGATGCCCTGCCAAGAGGGGAAAAAACAGCAGTTCAGTTTTTCATTTTTGGGACTACAGTCCCCCCCATTTTCCCCTGAGCCGAGGGTCTAAGAACAGAGATCTTCTCTTCTTCTTCTCTGAAGACAGGGGGTACCACCACAAACCTCCCTAACTTTTCTCTGTTCGCTCTACTTCTGTCTTTTCTCAGCTGAAGCAGGTCTCTTTGGCCCACCAGCGTCCTCTTAAAATACAGTCTCTCTTGGAGGAGAAGATTGGTTTAGTCTGTGACTACCAAGAAAAATTCTAGCCAAAAGCTACTCCATCATCTCCTCCCACCTAGAATTTCTCTTTCTGACATCCTAGGGTTTAAGCTGTCTCTCTTCCTCTCTTTCAAGTCAAGGAGGAGAAAAATTTCACAAAGCTTTCATTTCTCAAGGAAGGGTTAAAAGTCCCAACTCCCAAGGATGGCTCACTGCCCAGGCTCTGGTTTCCACAGGCAGCTGGGCAGCTTGAGGCCCCCCCCACTCTTCTCCTTCCCTGCAGCGTACTGCTGACAAAACTGCCTCTGTCTCTTTCTCTTGAGAGAGAGAGAGACTCTGACGGGGTGCGGGGGGAATGGAGACATCTCAGTTTTCTCCCCCCTTCCATCTGCAGGGGGCCAGCCTGGTCCCAGTCCCTGCACCCTTGGGCCTATCTCCCAAGGCCACATGGCTTTTCCCCTCCCCCATCCAGCTCGTCGCCGGGCAGGGGAGAGTCTGCACTGCATGCTGACTGAAACTAAAGAGATCGAGTTCTCCTGAGAATTTTGCTTTTAACCCCTCTGTGTTCTCAGAGGCGTGTCCACCTTCAATTGGTCAATATCCAAACTGACCTCTTCCTTCTAAGAAAATTTCTTTTTCCGTGTCAAACCACGACAGCAGACTACTCTGGCACATTTGTCTCCGTAGACAAATGTTTCATACAAGGAGAATGAGGAAAATTGCCTTTTAGCCTTCAAAATTCTTTCAGTTGATCTTGGAACAAATTTTTGTCTATTTCATTGCCTCCAGAGCTCCATTTCTTTTACTACATCTACTGCTCACTTTAAAAAAAAAAAAAAAAAAAAAAAAAAGGAAAAAGAAGAGGAAAATAAGTGCCTAACTCTATTCAAAATAAATGCTTATACAGGTACTATGTGCTCTGGTAATGCAGATTCCCTGCAGCAGTTGATAATTGCTCCCTCTTGGTCTAGACCCCAGTTACCTTTGAGCAAAGCTGCAGCACTCCTGCATACAGGAGCCTGCTCCATGACCCAAAGGATCCAAGCAGCTTCTCTGAAACTTCTCAAGTCTTAGTGCAGGGGCAGGCAGCTCCTGCCTTCCACACAGGCTCCACAGAGGAGCTTAACCAGAGCTCTGCATCACAGCTGAGAGCCTCAGCAGCTCTGATCCAACACCTGCCCATCCACCAAAGTCAATGACCTTGAATTGCATGCAGGGAATGGAAGCACAGGAGGACAATAATGGACTCCACAAGAAGGCAGCCTTGGACTTAAGGCAATAGTGAATGTTTTGCATAAGAAATACAGCAGCACTTATGGGAATGTCTGTTCCACAGGAAAATTCTGTGGTGCCTGGCCAAGCTCTCTGGGACCACTGCCTGTCTGAAGGAGGACAGACCACAGTCCATACAACTGGCTACTCTAGCTGAAACAAGTGAATCTGCAGTTGTCATTGAATGCTGTACCATGAATGTTTCTTCAGTTCTTAACTTTCAGGTGCAGCATGTCAAATTGCATAACGTTCTTCAGCTACCCTTCTGTGGGAAATAGGAGGTGTTTCCTAGACTTGGCATATCCATTCTCTCTCATTTGAAGAGTTTGCTCCATGTGTGTGGAAAGCAGAAAGGGGATAGGAAAGACAGGGTTTTCCAGAATATCTACTACTTTCCTGAGCCCTTATTAAGCATATGCATAAGATGTATCTCCTTCATTTCTTGCCCTAATATATGAGTTTTGTGCTTCATTTACAGACCATTAAAAAGACCCCGTAGAGAATCAAAAAAGCAAACATGCAATTTGACTGAAAGAACTGGGAAACAGTAATCCTTTTTCTCAACTCTGATGATCTTAATTTTACTCACCTAAAAAAATTAGAAAACATGTTTTCAAGTGGAATTATTTGAAATCAGATTAAATGCAGGATGTGTCATTTGTCTGAGATGTAGAAACTTCTGGATTTATTTAGGAAAACCTTGCTTTAAACGGAGCTCCCCAGAAGAAAGCAATTAAATGTCATTTGGAAAAAAATGCATATTGTGGCATAAGTGATGAAATATGATTCCAAAATGTATAGCTTTCTCTCCTGGTTTTATTTATTCTGGTTGGACCTTCTCCACAGACCTGAACAGCAACAGCTAATCATACTGAAATGCGGGAGAGTTTTTAGTGGTTTTGGGTGTGGGAAAATACCTAACAAAAGGACAACTTCTTGTTGCTCAGATCAGACTTACAAAGTTCTGATCTGACTGAAATTCCCAAAGGTGAAAAACAAGTGCATTCAAAGCCCATAAAAATCAATAACAGTCTTTCTTTTTACTTCACTGACCTTTATAAATTACTTTGAGGTTGAAATCCTGCCCTCACTAACTTCAGTCATTCTTGGATGAGGTCCACATAAAAGTGTTTACTACCTCCAGAGCATTTAATCCAAAGTGAGGAGCTTCCCTGCGCTTGCTACATACCGACTCCACTGGCAATGTGGAATCAGAATTCAGGCAGCATTAGATCAAATGTATTTACTTCAAGCAGTTCTGCTGAATTCCTGCATCTCTCTTATCAAGATCTTGCAGATACTGAGGGTTTTTTCTCTGTGCTTGATTCTGCCTAAGGAATTTCTACTACCTTCTCCAAGGGCTCTGTGCAGCTACAATGATCCACATCCACAATCTCTGCTCCTCACAGTCAGGGTTTCCAACTGCAGATTGGAAAGATTTCATGACATTTTAAAAGGTTTAAGCTGCCTTGTGACCTGCTTTTTCTCCTTTAGGACTGGGAGTGAAAACCTGGATACTTCTCCAAATAGACAATTATTATTAAAAAACCCAAGAGACTTAAGGCTACATTTTCTCCCTTAGGTTTAAGTAAAGTTCTGTCCAGAAACAACTGCAGAGGCAACATAAAAAACCCCTCTATGTACACTTTGGTTAGGTTGTTTCTAGCCACTTTTGCGGCTGCTACAGAGAATGTCATTAGTCTGGTTTCAATACTGAAGCTTCAGAAAAGTATTAAGGGACTGAATATGAAAGCAGAAATGCGTCAGCCTCAGCCCTGCACTCTCTTGATCCCCACGGGCTGGGACAGCGGTTCATGTGCTTCAAGTGGTTGTGGTTAAAAACACTTTTATGTCTATCTAAAGTTACCACCAATAACACAGAGCCCTTTGCCAGCACAGTCGCAGGGTATGAGTTCTTGGTAGCCATAATAACAGGACTGTTTCTCTTCCTGTGTGTATGATAATTTTAACCTTAATTGTAGCTGTTCCTTTATTAATATAAATAACTCAGGGATATAACAAGTTTTAAATTCCAGCTGTTCAAACAGTCTTTTTATTTTCTTTGTGCACATGGTTTGGTGGGTAATTTATTGTATCCATTTTATTTTATTTTTCCTTTTTTTTTTTTTTTTTTTTTTTTTTTTTCCCCCCTATGGAATGTACAATATATTTTCCAGGTATACTTGAGAACTATGCATGGAACCACTGCTGGTTCAACACGGGGCCATAACGAAGAATGAACTTTGCCTTTCTTTAATAGCACATGACTTACGATACTCACTGATTTCTGATTCTGATAATAATTCACAAGGTGATTGAGACTGCCACTGTGCAGCTTAATATTCCACCTTTGCTCTTCCCTTCACCTGCTAGCTCCTTTTCCCTGAACTTTGCTTAAATACTTATTAGTATCCACTGTGCCTTCTCCCAAAGGGATACTACTCTTTGTCCTTGAGATCCAGACTCCTTTTAACAGCCTCCTTTGAGATGGGAAGCTTTGCTTCCTGTCACCCTGATTCTTAAGACTTCCTAAAGCCTTCGGAGTTGACATTCCTTTGGAGAACTTTCCCACACAATTTCTGTAAACAACATATTGTTTACATTCTTTTATGGGGGTGGAGAACACTTGATGTACTGGTGGTTTGTCCAATGTCTTTGGAGAGGTGGCCCATTCACTCTCCAATCCAATGTCACCCTTGGGAAGGTATAAAAGACAAAGTCAGATAATAAACGTCCCTTTTTTACCTTGCAAGCAGCAGGTGGTCCGCGTTGTGCTTTCACGTGTCCCACAGCGACAGCTTCCTACATCAGACATCTTACAGGAGATACACAGGTGTAGATTCAAGGCCAATTCTTCCCCATGCTCCTCCAGTGAAGCCAGAGAAGGGCTTTCCCACCTCCAGCCCCTAAAGGAGGAGGCAAGAGGGCAGGGAGGTTCTGGCCTCAAACTCTCCTCCCACACTCTGTCAGTCCTGAGGAGATGCAGAGAAAGGGAGGCAACTTGCAGCAGCAGAGAGTCAGCACTGCTGGCTGGTATACAGGCATGATTCAGAACACACCTTACAAAAATATTCTCAGGAGCTGCTTATGATCTTAAACTGTTCATATACATTATTAAGTCAGACTGGAAGGGCAGTAGAAACACTGAATCTAAGTAGGGTCTGTACAAAGGTCTTTTGCAGTTTTGTGTTCTTGTTGTCACACCATCTCACACATGAAGCTAAGATGGTGATTTTCCTGCATTCAGTAATTCAAACCATGTAATGAAGCATAGTTTCACTTGTAGAAAGATAAGAGATAAAGGTATTAAAGGAAATAATATTTTATATCTGCTAGAGAAATTGGAGACACAAATGTGAATGCCCTGATTTTCATAAGCATTTAAAGTTGGCAGTGCATTTGTCTGGTCTTAAAGCAGATATAGACCCCTTTTAAACCCTGCTTTGGTAAGGGAATAGTGTAAAATGTCCCTGTAAATCAAACTAAGGACACGGTCTTCTGCCCATTTATCTTCTGACCACAGACACTGTAAAACTCTAATGTGGTCAAGAAAGGCTGCAGCTTTTCTGCATGGTGACATGTTTAAATAAATCTGGAAGAAAGCATGCAAGGTGTGCTTCTGCTTACATGCGTATGCCAGTTGCCTAATTCTGATGTGTAAATGCTTCCTATAGCCTAAAAATGGCAAAGCTTTTATACTTCACCTCACATCACCCTGGAATTCTGAATCCGATTTGTGATAGGAGCCAATGAATTCTGCTTCAGAACTTGTTTTCTTCCAAAAATGAAAAGAAAATCTCTGTGAAAGAGTGGTTGTTCACAGGACTACTGCCTCCTGATTTTCTCTGCATGGTGTTCTCCTTCACACAAACTAATTGTCAGCACTTCGGAACGTGATATACAGCTTCCAGCATATTATAAGATGCTCACTGGGGAAAACATACCATTATTATGAAAGACAGTGTGCTGTCTCACAGGAGACACTTGGCAGGAGGAGTAAGGAAATAAAGTCGGCTTGAAACTATAGCTGAATTTGCAGACTGTTACAAAGCCTGCAAAACAGGAGAAATCCCAGCATGTTTCAGTTATATTGGCTCTCCTATATCATGAATCCCATGACTTAGGAAGGTCTGTTCCACAGTTCACGAGATGTAAAAGTGGGAGAGACTAGATTAAAGTTGAGGAAGAAAAAGCAGCAAAGACAATAGAAGCAGATTTCCTAGATTTTGATGAGGAATATCTAATAAGAATTCTAAAAGCTGGCCTGTCTTCAGAAACGTTTGCTTGAAGTTCCAAATCCCAATAATGCTTCATGAAAAATATTTTAAGCCTTCTATTTAAAGGCAAGTGTGTGTATGCGCGTCTGCATGTGTGAGTGTGTTGTGGGGTCTGCATTGTAGCTCTTCACCTTTGAAAATAAGTTCTTTTTTCTGCTTATGAAGATCTATGTATGGTATGGTATGTATGGTAGTGATGCTGAAGTTATGAGCAATGTAATTGCCTTTAACCTAAAAGAGAACTAAAATGTCCAGATAGCAAGATAGGCAGAGGGCTTGTGTGGAAAAAAATTTAGAATGTTGCTCTGAATAGTGACTAAAAAAGGATTCCTTTTCCACTTACACAGTAAATAAACTAGAATGAAAATAACTACTGTCCACAGGTATGACAAAAATAGCTCATTCGTGTGACAACCATGAACAGATGTATGAGGAAATCTTCCCAGGGTTTACAAAGCACTGCTTGGGGGCACCAGAAAGCATTGTAGCCTGGAATGATTGCTGATGTTCTACTGAATACCACACACATTACCAACCACCAGAGAAGTCAGAGATACAGGGACTTTGTCTGAATCCCTTCCTCTCACCGCTTTGTACATATCAGCACACATCCAGTCCCATGCAGAATTTCCAAACTGAAATCATTCATTGTGCTTCCTCTGAAATGTGCAAGCCATCTGCCACAACTCTGTTTTGGTTTGAGCCATTTCTTTGTGAATAGGTGCTTATCAAGTTTCTCTTGTTATTTGTACTTTGAGGTAGGCAATGGGGGAGTCCAAGACCACCAACATGCTCTTTCTCTGACCAGATGCATACAGAATTATTTTCTATAAAGAATGGAAGAAGTTTCTGAAAAATGTATTCCTATTTATACTTCTATTGGATTTTTTATTAGTTCTGGCTTGCGTGTTTATTTTTAGTATGTTGAAAAATGAGAATAGAGAAGTATTAGATTATGACAAAGCTGCTGATAGCATCAAAGAAAATAATCTGGTTTGCAAAAATGATAAAGAAAGTGTCTATGATTCACTGTAAATGTATGCCAGTGTATTCAGCAGGTGTTAGGACATATGTAAAGTACTAATAAGCAGTATCTGTTTTCCCCTGTGGATAGATGAAATGGTCATTGTTAATATATGGGAGGCAAAAGGACAGTTTTGTTTTGCTTTCTTTTGCTTTTGGTTTGGTTTGGTTTTGAAGATAACTCGGCTGAAGAAGTGGCCTTTTTATTCCTTTGACCTACATGATCTTAAAACTTGGTTTGCTCCCCCGTAAAGAATTCCATAGCCCAAATGGATCCCCAAAACACTCTCCCCAAACACTGTCTAAAACAAAATCACTAATAAGTGATGAAACAGTCTGTGTGTTGGTAATGAGATCATCCTTAAAATTTGATTACCTGAGAACTGTTAGGGTTATTTCTAATGGGTTTTATCCATATCTAATGCATAATGGAGGCCAGTATTCATGTTAGTTCAGGCTTACATAATAATTAATAAGGATTTTGATGGGTGATAAATCCAGGCCAGCTAACTCTTGTGACATGCAATCTTTCAGACTACTGAAATACTCATGTGATGGCTGCTGGCAGATGCACTGCTGGAAAAGAGGAAATTCCCTGGCCAAGGAAATGAGATGCAACTGTCCCCTGCCCCCAGGAGGGGCAGTCAACAAATTATTGGCAGAATAGGATAGAAAAGGATACATTCATAGACCATGGGTTCATTCTGAACAAAAAATATGATCCAAAGCAGACAGGAGTTTAAATTAGTTGTTTAAATTAATTGAGGCAAAGGGCATTGTTATTCCTGCTGTTTGTGATCAGCTGTCCAATCCCATTTTGGGATTTTTCAACAAATTTGCTAACTCGTTGGCATCTAAATTTTCTTCAGGGACCTACATTTTCAGCACTTAAAAAATGGTCCTTTCTGCAGCCTGAAGGAAGCTGCAGGAAGTAGAACATAGGCTGAATGTTTTAGCAGCAGAGGGATGTGAGAAGTGTGGGATCTCTTGCCAGATCTTCTTGGCTTTTCTGCACTAAATTTGACTGATTTTTCTATGTTTTAGCCTCTAACACTCTTCTTTGGGGGCTGTGTGTAGCAAATATGTGAGTTGCTGAAGATTCAAACAGTCACAGCAAAAATCTCATGGCTTATTAATCAGGCACATCATGTTTTCAAGACTCAAGTTATTAACCAGCACTTTTCTTAGCTGCAGCCATGCATCTCTTGGGCCTAATGTCCAGAGACAGCAAACATTCTCACATTCTCAGAAAATAAATGTTTCTATTATTTTCAGTGTGGGTAGAAATGGTGAATAGTCTTCATTAAACTTAATTATCCTAGTCTTCTTTATGGCATGTCGTTATAGTGAAAGATCTATTCATCCAAAATAATAATAGTGATTTTTATTCCTTTTCAACACTTTTTCCCCCATAGTCTTTCAGAGACTGATAAACTAGATGTAATGAGTGACCACAACTGAAATGCAGCCAATTTTGAGGTGAAATACAGCAGCTATAAAATGACAAACAATAACATTTCAAAATAGGTTAGGAGAGAACAGAAGGAGTAACAATATACGCAAGAGAAAATTCAGAGGGAATGCAAAAATACAAAACAAGAATTTGGTCAGTACATACTGCATTGAAAACTAACACTAAAAATAAGTATTTCAGAGGAGGGTTAGTAGCTGAATGCTCTTATGAATCTACATGCAGCTTGTTGCCAAGCATGCTGATTGTGTGATAAAAGCAATTGAAATGTTTGACCATTTTTGTTTCACACTACAAATATTAGTAGGAAATATAACTATTGTTACTAGTGAGAGCTATTCTAGTCAAAATAATTAGCTACCCAGGAAGAGAAATAGATGTGGGGAGGATCCACTGTGTTTAAGCCAAGGATCTCTCTGTGTTCTGGCACTTCTACTCCATCTCACCTTATCCACAGAGGGATGTGTCACTTATTGACACCAGGGCATAAAGTATTTTGATGGCTTTGTGTATTATCCCTCAGGATTCTACAAGGAAAATGAGATATCCAATCACCCATAGTTTAATTTGTGGGTATCATTGGAAGAGGTCCTGGAGCTAAGGTGTCTCTCAGTAAATTCTGCCTTGTCTATATTTTCTTATATCCACTTGGGATTTTCCTGCAATTCCTCTTGAGCAGCATCAAGAAGTCTCTATCCAGCCTATGAAAACTCCCATTTGCTCAACTGCCTCATAGAAGCGCATTGGTTTCAATTTCTTACAGCAAGGTAATATTGGGCTTTGGACAATGTAGACCCAGTTGTGTTACTAACCTTTTCTTGGCAATTTTTCTTTATTCACTTTTTGCATTTTTGAGGTAACACACAGCAGCCCCTGGTACAGTGGCCCATGGAGACAGTCCCTGTACAAACATCCAGCTTACAGGCCCTTTTGGCCAGTTGGTCAATTCCAATGGACACAATAAATGTCCCACGCTGGTCAAGGAAGATGGTAATGGCAGCTAAATGATGACATGAACAGCAAAGTCTAGACGTTGCGTTGAGATAAGACACCCCAGGGCTGCACACCCATCTCAGCCTAGGTCTGGTTCAGCATTAGAAACAGATCAATATACCAAGCACTTTTCACTGAGATGCTCAGGGCACTAAGCCAAAATGAAGTCACAGCCTCAGGAAGATCTGCTTCCCAGTAATGTCCAGTTCCCACCTGCCTCTTTTTTGAGGGGGATCCTGGTAGGCACCCTGTTATAGGGGGAATATCACCAATTCTTACAGCAAGTTTCTCTCCTTCTCCTGTCTCCTGGGCTGGCATTGTCTCTGAAAGCTGGAGGAAGGGCTCAAGACCTGGCCAGGGGACAGAGAGGAAGAAGGGAGCAGCTCTACTGTTTATGCAGAATTTAATTTTGCTACATCCAACCTGCAGACAGAAAAAAGATTTTTACCTTTCTTTGTCTCCTCCATCATTAGTACAACAGAATTGGATTTTTTCATATGTTGCTAGGAAGTCTGGAACTATCAGTAGCACTGAGCTTTATGACTTTTTAAGTCTCTGATGTTGTTTACTTCTCAGGAAAAAAAAGCTGACTTAGTTTGTAGCCTGCAATTCAGATGAATATTCCCTGATATTAAAATTATTTTGCTGTTAGTCCAGCTAAAATGTGAGGAAGCAGTTCAACCTTTTTGATAGGCATTATAACCTCCTAATCCAAATGCTTCAGGCTGAATTGTTCAGCAGATGAACATGCACTTCCTAGAAAATGCATGTTGCGCAATCTGAGTAGTAGGTGTGGGTGTGATGGGAAATATGCTGCATTGGCATCCAGCTAGCACAAAGTCCAGTTTCATTCTCTGCTGCATTGACATTCTTCAGCTTCTTTTCCACATTTTTTATGTTTGTTCAGACAATGTGAATCTTGAAATGATGGAATGATGCCTGCAACCTCCTGAGTAAACTGGTGCCATTGGCAGTTCAGCCAAATGCTTTGCTGTAGCATAAGACTCCACCAGAAATCCAAAGAACTCAAATGTCCGTGCACTCCAGCCCAAGCAGACAATGTGTAAATGTTTAGTCTGAGGTATTTTATTATCTTGTTTCTCATTTATTTGAGAATGAACATTTAACCTGTTCTGGATTTTTAACCATTTTTGTTGCAATGGCTGAAAAATATAATGAAATCAATTTTCTGAACCTGTGTCCTCCTAGTCTCAGTGAAAGAACAAAACATTTGAAATTCTCTGTGTTGAAGTAGTGAAAAATTATTGCTGTGGGCTTTCTGGTGAAACCCAGGACTTGTGTAATAAAGCTTTTAAAATTATTCAGGCAGAATATTTTCAGAAAGGGATTTTTTTTTAACTAATGAGAACTTTATTCAGTATGGACAAGAGAAAACATTCTTCCATGAAATGCTGGAGAGATTTCAATGTATTGGGCAGCTGGGAAACATGATGATGATGATTTAGCTTACATATTCACTCTTGAGTAGCTGAAAGGTTTGAGTAGTGGAATTAATTCCACTTGGAAAGAAGCTCCCAGACTTCAGCATAAGATATGTCTTTCTGGCCAAATGTTTCCTGACTTTCCTGGCAGGAAGTTTTTCTTACAATGTGATGGCTTGAAAGGACGATCTCATTGTTAATTCTTGCAGAGATGTGTGGGTGCTTTTTTTTAGTTTTACTAGGTGACATAATGATGTCTATCTTAAAATAAATGCTTTTTGAAAACTTCATTTTCACAGACATTTCAGATGAAGTCCAGCTGAATCACTGGCCCAGCAGCCACCCCAAATAATTGAGGCCATTAATTTCAGAAGAATGACATCAATGTTCAGTTTGTCCAGAAAGCAGAAGACTAGATTAGTCACCCAAGCTAAGATGCTGAGTTTCTACTTAGCAGATTCAATTCACTTAAGGTAATTTAACTCAATGCCAGAGTAATTGGAGCACCCAGATCCATACCAAGGGTGCAGTTAACAAACCTTCATTCATCCTAGTGCTAGTAAAAAGAGAGGATTTTCAGCAGCCTATGTAGTTCTGATGTTTACCAAATTGTTTATTCACTAGTGAATTTGGGACTGGAGACCTGTAATTTGAATCACTAATAGCCTTCCTCCTGGTCTTCATCTGTGCAAGTCCATTTTGCTGTGAGGTAAGACTTTACAAATATTTTAGCAGCTGCAGTTAAGCCTGTATTTAACAGGTTGGGCAGAACTGCAACAATAAGTTGTAGCAATGAAGCCTTAAAACCAGCATGAAAGTATTTTAAAGCTTCAACAAAAGCAGGATTAAGAACATGAGATTTTTACTTTTATGATTACAAATAAGAAGGCTCTTCCTTGTTTCTCAAAACCTTTAACCCTCTAAACCTCTTTTCTGTACAAAGCTATCTCCATTATTTGTATTAGCAGATACACAGGGGTGGCTTTAGGACAAGGGCTGCTTTTAGACAAGGTAGGAAACTTCACAGGCCAAATACGTCTCTTTTGGGTTGAAAGTTATTTTCCTCTGTTGCCATGTCACATGATGGAGGATTGTCCACATTTCAAATGGGTGCTAAATCCTTTCTTGTTACCTTCCCCAAGTAAATCCATGGGGCTCACTTTAACTCTCAAAATCACTCAAATGTTCTTATTTAGGTATTGCTTTGAAGGTCTATTCAAAGTAGTGTGTTGTTCATGTGTCCTTAAAAGAGAAAGAAAACTTTTTAACAAATCTAAGATTTGTTGGTTTTTTTTAAATGAGAATTTTCTTTTTTTCCCCTCACACAAAACTGAGAAAATATTGCAAAATTTGCTTTATGATTTTTCATGCAAAATTTTAGCTGGCTGCTTAACAAAAAGATAATTAAGATAGTTCTCTGCTTTGTTCTACCCAACATATGGACAAACTCCCTAAAACTAAGGCTTTGTTTTTCCTACCTTTAGAATCATTTCATAGCTTAAAAAATGTAATTTCCCCCCCTCACCCCCTCGCTTGTAATGTTTTTTCTTGTGGTCTGAGAGTTAGGGTATATGGCTTAGTACAAATGATACTAACAGGCAACCAACCAAGGAAATGATGATGCTTGGACTGTGTCTTGGAAATGGATGTTTTGAGTGATGCATGGTTATAATTTTGCGGATTGCATTCAGATGTCAGAACTGGCAGTTGTTTCCCAAACAGCAGGTGTTCAAGCTGACAGACACAGTGGTAACAATAACCAGCATAAAATGTTATGGTGAATTCTATATAGCACAATATCTGTGTTTGATTGCATGCAGAGCCATTAGGCAGTGACAGATTATTAAATCCCCAGACTGATACGAACAAAATCTAAATTCAGTCACTGAATGTGGGGAAAGTCAGTGAGAGATGAGCATGAGCACTCCTTTATTCCTTATTAAAATGACAAAGATGTTTTCAGTACCATCTCCATACATTTACCCCGTGTCTCTTCCCTGTGAGCACCCCTATAAATATCCCTGAGACACTTCTCTGGCCAAGCTCCTTGGGCTGTCTCCCTGCAAACGAAAGTGGAGAAAATTATCAGTAACATATGAGTGAAGCCCCTGAAAAATTCTGAGGCACAGACATGAATAGTGGAGGTAAATGTAGAATTTGATATATTCTTAACCAGAGTAAGCTTACATCAATGTGTCCAAAACCTATTGTATTATAGCTCATATAGAAATGTCATAAGGTAGTTTAGAAAGAACAAACACAGTATTTCAGTACACTTGAAAAAAAAAAAATAAAGAAAGAAACAAAAAAAGAAAGAATCTGGTTTTAGGATGCCTCAGTTTTTAGGCTGGCGAAAAGACTCGCAACTTCTTCTAAACTGCTGGATGATCCTTCTGACAGACCTGTGCTCCTAGTCTGACACATACATATTCTCTTAAAATATATATTGTTGACATTTGAACAACATGGAGCTGTAAAGGTGGGTGACCCAAAGAAAATGTGCTTGCTATCCAAAATGTCTGTTGTTCTCTCACTTCAAATATTGACATTTGTCTGGTGATTCTTGTTTAGGTTGTCCATGGACCAATTTAACCAAGACCAGTGTGCCAAGAAATAGGACTTGTCTCAATAGGGAATTTCATAATTATTACCACTGTTCACTGCCTGCTTTCAGTCTCATTATATTTTTTTGTAAATCAACTTGACTTACAAATTGATTAGGTTTACTACCTGTATGTCACCATGCCACACTGTGCTACCCTCTTAGTAATCTTAAATACACCATTATTTTTCTTAATTTATTTTCAGTTAATATTTAGACATGCATTACTTGATCAGTGTTATTCAAGGATCTGTTTACTGGTATTTTACTTGGGGTTTTAATTTACTACTATGAGCTTGGGGTCAGGGAAAGCCACTAAAAGAAATTTTTCACAAATTGTTACAGAACTACAGGCAGACAGAAAGAAATTTTCATTCTAGAAAAGTGTTTCTAGAATGGCTGAGAGATTTCTGAAGAATTCAAATTCTTGTAAAGACTTCCTAATCTTAAAATATGCCTTAATCTGTCCTTATTGTTTTCTAACTTTCATTTTATATATCTTATAGTTACGGTGTCATTTTAAGGGACAATTTAATGGCACAAGAGAAGAGACATAGCAAGTGAAAATCTGATTTGATTCCAGAAAAAGAAATTCACAGCAAAGGAGATCAAACACTGAAGCAGGAGGCTCAAGGAAATATTACCATTTTAATTTTTGGAAATATTCTAGATTTGGCTGTGTACTACCCTGAGCAACCTGTTCTAGCTTCAAAGAAGGATCTGCGTTTAGCAGGGACTTGTATTAGATGGCCTTCAGAGGTTCTTTTCAACTTAAATAATTCTCAGATTCTCAGAAAATTCTGCTCTTTTGTCAATATTTTGTGAAGAAAGTTCTAGCATACTAATAATAAAATCTAAAATTTTAAAGGATAGCAATAAAATTTTAATAGCAAATATTCTCTCTGAATAACACAATGACAGAAGATATTTCATTGAGTTGTCATAGACTGAATTCATTAGAATTAGTATCAGGGAGGTCCCCATTGTCTTTTCCTAGCTAATTGGTGTAACTCCTTTTTCTTTTCAATTAAAATAAAGCATCAGCCTCTACCTCCCACTTCTTTTTTTTTGCTGTCACTTTGCCAATTAAGATATTACAGATGAATGTTCTAATGAATGGTTCATTCCACCTCCCAGCAGTAGAATAATCTTCCCTTCTGCATGCTGATGGTACTTCTCCTTGTCTCATTTTAAATCTCCCAGGGTTTCCACTACTGCATTTGCCCATCTACTTATTAAACAACAAACAGAGCTCGGTTTAATGAAGTTTTCCCTAATACCAACCTTTTTCTTGTCTTTTTTTTTTTTCCTGGTGATTCTATTCTATCTTGCGTATTATATTAATATTACCCATCTTACTCTTTGTGTTTAAACATTTCTCATTCTTTTACCAGTTTATATGTTATCACCTTCATTTTCCTCTGGGTATTGCTCTTCCCAGCCATTTTTTGCTTCTCTGAAGTCTTGCCATCTTTTTGATCACTGGGCATGTGGAACTAAGAATTGCCTTCAAAGCCCACATGTATGGGAGCCAAGAAGAATTTGGGCTATTTTTCCCTTGCTCTGTGATGAGGTACCTCTGCAAAAACAGGACAGAAGTGCATTTAACTTTCTTGTCCTGAATTTATATTACAGTACAGCTGTAGAAATTTATCATCCACTGTTCCCATCAGGGTTCTTTCAGGATTAGTGCCTCTCTGGGAAACAGCCCCACTGAGTAAGTGAACTCTGGGGTCTAAGAAATGATCCTTTAAGACAGGTTTTTGAAATCACTGGGTTCATATCTCTTATTGGAAAAACAGAGGATAAATGTAGTGAAATGCTCTGTGTGCAATGAAGCCAGCATAATCCTTTCAGCATGTTTAAAATACTAATAGATGCTACCTACATGCTATGCAACTGTATGAAAGCAACGACCATGCAGAGATTTTCACGCAGCTCTTAACTCACATTGTGTGTTGTAAAGGTCATCTGATGGACATGGGACCAAACAAGAAATACTTCAAGCATGTGAATGAAGCAAACAAGTAGAGAAAGGGAGAAGAGAATCAAACTCAGTGTGGGGAGGAGAAAGAGGAGGGAGATGACAAGGAAATGGTAATTCCCCAATGTAAATGTAGGGTATTTACCCTATATAGCTCTCCTACTCAGAGTCCACATGATAAACTGAGAGTTATCCAAAGTCTCATTTCTTTCCTCCTGCTAATCTCCACTCCATCTGACTCCAGACCAGAGGAAGCCTGCTGAGAGTGCATCTCTGTGTCTGTGCACAAAAGGACCACTTGTACCTGCTCACCTTTTGGGTATGTTCTTCATTCAACACCACCAGGAATATGTTTCTGATTAGCTAGAAAAAGAACATGTTCTATTTGACATTGAACCTCCCTTCAGGGAAAAGCAAACAAACATGTTTAAATCAGGAAGAAAAAGTTCACCAATTCAAAGTAGTCTGATGTGTCTCTAAGCTCAAACCAGAAGCATGGGAGGTTTGCCCATCATTATGAATATATGAGTCTGAATCAGCAGAGAGGGAGGTCAGCATGCCAGCAGAGCCGTCCCTTCACTATGTCAAGAAAAATCAAGGGCCCTGTGTCAACTGGGAATTCATCAGTCTCTGGCAGTAATTTCCATCCACATCTCTGTTGTCTGCAGGCAGGCAGGCATGCAGGCAGATTTGCAAACAGATGAGCATTTCCCAGGGGATGTCACCACACAGTCACACCTGCGAGACACTGAACTCAGTGTCCATCAGTCAGAGCTGCTTCTATACCTCCTCCTGTTTATCACAAAACTCGTCTGTAGAATCTACTAGATAAAACAGCCTTTGACAAGCCTCTAAATAATAGCTATGCTACAGTAACAAACCAGTCGTGTCTGTTAAAAGCTTGGGAAAAGTTGTACTCAGTTCAAAACAGCATTTTTATTTCCAGCTTTTTAACAGAGACCAGATTCTAAATGATATCTTTTTGCTAGTCTTTCTGGAAGTCAACCTTTCTGACTGTTTTTCTTTGGCCTTTGCTATTCCAGCAAGGAATGATCTTAATAATTTTATAGAGTTGGTTGGTTTTTTTCATCTCACAGTTATTAGAAAAGCAATGCTCATGACTTGGTCAGTGTTTCAAATATATTACCGTTTTCATCTCCAAAGTTGAAGAAATAATGATTTTTTTTTTTTTTATTTATACATATATTAGGAACAACACAAATTTTCGGTTTAGCCTGCCTGTAGGCTCTGTCCTGCCTTATTTGCACTGGCTTCTCTGCTTGTTCTTTGTGCTGACTGATAGCAAAATGGCTTCCTCTCAGTGGACAAAAGGTTTATGGGGTTATTTGTTCTGTCTGGCATGTGTTCACAAAATAAAAACCCACAAAAATAAAGGCTAAACCATAGGGATGACCATATGTCATAGGGATGTATCAGAAATCTAAACCTCTGCTGATGCTGAATCTCTCAGTTTGAGAGGAAGGATAATATCATTAGATACCATAAATTAACCTGATTTTCAGGAAATACAACTTCTGAAAAGGGGTTCCCTTTAAAAGAACATCAAAGTAGACAATTCCATTCAAACCTGTTTTTTGGACAGCCTTTTTTTTTTATCTCTTTCTTTTCTCTATACCTGTTTGATTTTGCCATTTTGTTCTAACAACTTTTCTTAGCTGTGTAATTTCTAAGAGCTAAACATCAAGTGAAAAGTTGCTGCTGTTTTAAAAAGATCCTAAAAAGACACTTCCCTCCTTTCCAACTAATATCTCTGTGAGGCAGGCATAAGCATCCTGTAGTAATTTACATCTATTTTATTTGTGAAATTATAATATGAAAATACTCATTCAATTCTTATTGAGTAGTTATTTTTGTTTCCTTGAGTTTTCTTTTTTTTTTTTTTTTTTTTTTTTTTTTTTTTTTTTTTTTGCAAAATGCAAGTTATCTGGAGTCAAAAATATCACTATGTCAGGATTTTCCTGTAGGATGTGTGCTGGTTTATTTTTTATTCATTTTGTCCTTTGTATTTATGGTTGGGTTTTTTTAAAAGAAATATTTGAAAGTAGTGCTTTCAGTAACCACAACAATGTCTGTTTCTAGTGAGACTGTTTGGTAATATCTAAGACTTGGTAGCCACCTTCATGTTTTTTCAAGGCATGACAAAATTCAAGTGAAGGACTCTTCCAGTTGCCTACAGTGCTTCTCCAAGCAGTACCAAGAGATATGCAGGGACTATTCTGCAGTCCTAAGAACAGCTAATGCTGCATAGGCCATAACTCTTTTAAAGAAAAGGTGTCTGAGGGATCAGAGGGAGAGGAGGAAAGAGGCTGAGGAATGTGGTCAGGCCTAAAGCATAGAGATTGTTCAAAACTGACCATACAGAAGCTATTAAGATGCTAATTCACTGAACTTTAACAATCTCAGCATAATTCTTTACAGCGGCCCCTTTTCTCCTCTGTCTCTGAACTGAAATCCCAATTAGAGCTTTTTCTGGATAAAAACCAGTATGATCAGTATTAGAGATTCAATTTTCTATTATTGACATAAGGACATATGTTGGGAAGGATGGATAAATATAATTATTCATAATAATACAGCCAGGATGAAAACAATCCTCCATACTGGCTGGACAATACCCTTACCTACAGATAAGTCCAAAAGTCAAATGGACTGTTCCATCTCAATCCCTAAAATGTATGGTTCATCCTACACCTGTAACCCTCCCCTGAAACATCAAGTGTCTGTGACCCCACTGGCCCAAGTCTTGCTCCAGCCCACCTTGAAGCCCCCTGATAAGGGGTCTCCGAGGGGCCAGATGCCCTCTTGGATCTTCCCCTCTCTTGGAACTTCCCCCATCTTGGAACTTCCTCTCTTGGAACTTCCCCCCTGTTGGAACTTCCCCTCTCTTGGAACTTCCCCCCCTCTTGGATCTTCCCCCTTCTTAGGACCTCCACCGTCTCCTAGAGCATCCTCTTGTCTTTCCCCTCCCCCATCCCCTTAAGCCTTGACACGTGCTGCGTCTGGCAGCTCCAAGCAAGACCTTTCTCCATCCCTAATAAATCTTATATCCTAAGAGCAGCCTTCAGAGATCACTCGTCTCCATTCATCTAAACCGTCCAGGAGCACAGCGCTCCCTACAGACATACATAAGTAATATAAGGGACATAAATGTAAGCAGTGTAAAGGGTTTTAAAATGACATTCATCTGGACTTTTTGAAGCTAAGAAGTCCTACCTTGCTCTTCATAATTCCTTAGTGCACCCATCAATGCATATAACCATGGAATGGGAATTTCACAGACAGATATTGAACTTAAAACTATATTGATCATTCGTGACTTTAACAATTTAGTGCTTGCTGCAGCACCTGGCTCTTTGCTGTGTCGAACGTGGACCATTACAATTGCCTCAAATACTTAAACAGAGATCAGGCCCTAAAATAAAACAGAAACCAAACTGTGCTGTCTCAGTCAGCCTCTTTTCTGTCCTTAGAAATGAGCTTGGTCTTTCTCAAATTGCATTATCTAACTTCTCCATGTTGAAGACTTTTCCAGTGTGAACTCAATTAGTTTAAAATTGTGTCTTTTGCCTGGAAATGACCTTTTATGTACAGTCTAGCTGTAGCGCAGGGACAAAACTCTGTCTTTCTGGAACAGCAAATATGATCTTCTTTTATCACACAACCTCATATTGTTTCAGCAACAGGAGGGTGGAGAGGGAATAGAAAGAAAAGTATTTGTTCAGGCTTTTGCATTGTGTTATCAATATGGCATGGGACCTGGAACTTTTTAATTCCTGAGAGGTTTGCCAAAAGTATCCTTAAAGAAAACAGTGAAAGAACTAATAAAGTTATGTAATTCTGGAAAGAAAGAGGCTCTGTAATATGGCATCCCTGTAGACCTGGAGATACTATTATTTACAGTAATAAAATCTAGTTCTTATTTGGCAATTTTTTCAGTTGGTCTCAGAGTGTTCCAAAGATGAAGTCTTCATCTCCATTTTGCAGATGGAATAACTGAGATACTGATTGTAAACTGCCAGCAAAGGATTGCCTCAAATTCTATCAGCAGAGCTGGGACCAGGATTTGAGACTTTGTGGGCTCAAGCCTTGGCACAGAGCAGAAAGCCAGGCTGGCCCTGCAAGGGCGCTGACACCATTGTCTGAGAGTGCCAAACAACCTGGGCAATTTCTTTGGGGTGCATTCTGGGGAAGCACTCTGGTCTCCCTCCAGTCAGCCACAGTTCTGCTACTGTAGTCAGAGGGAGCAAAGTTCTAGATTATGAATTTTTAAAGAAACGCTGAGCTTAGTACATCATCTTTGTAGCAGCATCTATTATTAGGGAACCTGTGTTACTCGCCATGAGCAAGTCCCACACGGTTACATCTCTGCAGCTGAAAACCTCTTGTAAACTCCAGTTTGTGATGAAGTAGGTGTTCTGCAGGCTGTTAGGCTCTCCACACTTAGAGATAATATACCAAACCTGTTATACCAGCATTATGGCTTACTTACAGAGCCATAATCTTCTTGTGTAAATCGTCGGTCAAGACTTGTCTCTTTAGTTGTTAACCTGCTTCCAAGAAGGCAGATGGTTAATTTCAGAGTGCCTTGGGTTTTTTCTCCTGGCTGCAAAGTAGACAGAATCTTCACTAATATGGAAAGCCTGGAGGCTCAGTGAAGTATCAACAGAAGGTTTCAAAATGCTGAAGAGAGAAAGACCTGTGAAGGCCTTAAACAACTCTTACTGACGGTGCACAAAACATCCTTTTTTCACTTCTAAAAAGAAGCTGACCCCAATGCATCCTTTAAAGATAGGGATAAGTGAGGCATTCAAGGCAAAATAATTGTTACTATAACAAACTGTGTCATTTTTATTCACTGTAATTTGAACAGCTGCAGCCTTCTTTTCTGTCTTGAAGGAGGTAATTTTTAATTTACCTCTATCTTGATATTTTGCATTTTGGGACTAATTATCTATGGAAAAGTAAATGGCAGTATCATATCAAATTGAGTTGAACTCTAGCTGATCCAGGATCTTACAACCAAAAAGTTACTAGAAAGAGATGTCTGGATAAGAACATCAGAAGAGGGCAACTTCCGATTAATACATGTCATCATCTATCTGCAATTCCAAGACTATCTGAAGCAGAGATGATACTGTGTTTAAGTTCTGTCAGGAAAAAGAGAATATAAGGAGTCGCTGAACCTCTGTCTAGTGCAAATACATTACAGGTACATTCATTTCCTTGGATGCAATATTGCTTTCTGTTTAATTCATTCTGCAGTTCATTCTACAGTTCATATAATTTTGTGAGTTACTTTGCAAAGTGCCTGTTGCTGTCATGCTGGCATGGTAGCGTGGAGGAAGGTTTTAGAAAGGCCTTGGGAATGGTAAACTGAGGAAAAGGATACATTCATGTATGCCCCATTGTATTAGAAAGGCCTTGGGAATGGTAAACTGAGGTTAAAGATACATTTATGTATGCTCCACTGTTTCGGGAAAGTCCCGCTTCAGCATTCCTCTGTAGACCCCCTTCTCCCCACCCCTGAGCAGTTCCCATTGGACCTGGCCCCTGGGGTGGTTCTGATGTGCCTTAGCTGAACACTGTCTCTATTGTTTAAGACCTTATCTCTTAATTTTGCTGTATAAAACTGTATCTGGGCAATAGCCCAGGGCCTTTGGTCCCTGCAACGCTTCAGGCAATACAATCTATCTGGACAAGCATACCATTGGTCTCTCTTGGTCTCTTTATCTCGAATCCTAGCGGCGACTGAGGCAGCGCCGCAGCTCGGACCGTGCTAACCCACACGCTGCCTGGTGAGCCCAGGGCAGCGGGACCGCGGAAAACCCCGGCCCCGAGAGGGGACAGCTAGCCGGAGGGTCCCGGGGGGCCGGGGAGGGGCGGGGGACAGCGGCGAGAAACCCCCGAGAGCAAAGTGGCGGTCGAAAGAGAAGCAACAGTGCCTATTCCTGCTAGTTGGCCAGAGTAGAGAATAGCATGTATGCTCTGGTGTCAGCTAACTCAGAAGTATTTTCCCTTTTGCCACATCTACCTATTAGCCATGCTTCCAAAAGACACCAGGATCAAATGCTGTATGCTCAATGTTTAAGTCATTATCTAAAAATGATTGAAAACAACAAATACGAACAAGAAACAAATCCAAATGGGAAACAAACATTTTCCTTTATTGTAAGTTCTTAGCTGAACACAGATTTTTTTCAGGAGGACACTTGAATATTTTGCCAATTATGTCCTATAATTTGTAATACTATAGGACTCCTCATTCTTCTTCTTCTTCTTCTTCATGAAAAGACCTGCAACAGCTTCTCTGAGTTGCTGAACAGCTAATCCACTAAAATTGGGACAGCATGTTAAGGTTAATGATGTGCTATATAAAAGTCTAATGGTAGTGGGTCTCATATCCAAAAAAATCTCTTTAGACTAGTAGCATTCCTTGGAAGAAAATCCTCATTCAGCTTACATCCACAGGAGTGGTATGTATTACAGGCTTAATGTTGAGAGAATAGTGGAATTCTAGTTACAGTAGAGAAGTTATGTCTCTGATTATCAGCACGTAAATTTATTGTGATTTTGGATAATAAATCCTGCTGATACTCCATCATGGTTTAAGTTTCTTTTACACGCTCCATTGGGCTGATTTGTCAGTGTGCCTCACTGCTTACATAGTACCAGCAATTAGAATTACACAAATGCTAAAATGAACAGTCATGAGTAATGAAAGTCTAAGCAGACAGACATGTGACAAGTCATTGGACCAAAGACTTGGCATCAGGAATATGTGAAGAAATAATAACTTTAAAGAATATTTTCCAAAGTCATGTAAGCGTGCATTTTGCAGAGACTCAGAAAGCAATAATTGCTAGGAATGATACAAAAGGGTCTTCTCTAAGATCCATTTGTCTACTATAGAAGATGTTACTTGCCCTGCCCCAGGAACCATTCCAGCCTGCCTGGCTGTGTGGCTCCATATGGAGAACTTAGAGACTTCTTGCTGCTAGAGCTCAGGAAGACTAATGCCCTCCTGGCAACTGAAAATACTCTTTACTTGTGAAACTTAGAAAGTCAGACAATTTCATTGGCCAGTTTTTTTCCTTTTGTTTCTTTTTAATATGACAGTGCTTACTGAATCAGTGGGGCAACTTGTGGTTATTACTTATAAAGAGCAAGAGGAACCCCAGAAAGTAATTGCTGTGCCACTACAGCATTGCTGCTACATATTGCTTTGTGCTCCAGGCATGGGACAAAAATCCAACCTCACCAAGGGGCATTAAAACTGATCAATGAAACCCATTTTGCTAAAATTTTTCCCGTGAAAGTGTATGTCAACAAGGTGCAATTCTGTTTATTAGCACCTGAACAGTAGAAGTTTATGCGAGCCTTGGGAGGTTGAGCATTTTTGAGGATTCCAGTCGTACATGGAATGGAATCACGCAATTTAAGTTTCACTGAACCGGGTGCATATTCAGCTGTTGTGACTAATTCAGCTGAAATATGTTTGTTCTCTCCTTTGCTTTTCTCTTTCCCCTTACCACAGAGAAGCTGATTAATGCAAAAGGCACTGCAGGGCTGAAGCCAGCTGGACTAGAACTTTTGAAATGGTTCTTCCCCCCATACCAAGACAACTTTGTTTCCTCTACCTTTTCAGCACTCATGTAATTTATAAAGCTTAGTCTAAAATTATGTAAGTGCTGAAAAAATAAGAACAAACATGTAAACCAAACAAAGATTACCAACAGCTGAGTCCACACAGAGAAACATATAAGGTGAGTGTCAACAGTATTTTTTGGGCGCGTTTTCTCAAAATGTCCTAAAATTCTATAAAATAAAAGAATTAATGTACTATCAATTGCATTTTTGTTTTTAAACATTCCCAGAAACATATATTTAATATAGAACTTAAACTGATACTCATTTTGTTCCACTGCAGGACAGGTTTCTGCTATTTTTATTGTCTAGCTTTATCTTTCTTATCCTCTTCAGCAGTACCTCACTTTCTAGATGTTCCTTGCCAACTCCATAAGCAATGAGTGACAGATTAAGTAGAGATAGGCTAGTAGTCTCAGAAAAGAAACATCTGGATAAACTAAATTTAGCTCTGAGAATGAAGGAAGTAGGTAAATAAGAAAGGAACAGTTCCAAGTGAAGAGTGAAACGTACGTGCCAGACTACAAAGGAAGACTGGGAATTTTTTCCTTCAGACACTCTGTAACACAAACTTCAAGCAACACAAGTGGGAGATTCCCAGTTTGCTTAAACTGTAATAGTTTCAGAGCCCTATATCCTGGCCAGAATATCACAGCAGTGTAAAAAGGTGCTTTTCACAAGCAGAGGAATTATCCCTCTCACATGGAACTTAACAGTATGAAAAAACAAAGGATGAGGCAGAGAAATCCATGATATCCAATAAAGGAACTGGGGCACATACAGGTACCTGACTTTTAGGCTGGCTGGTTAACAATGACTTCTTGTTTCTAGCTGCATAAATGCACTATCCTTTAGCTTCCTAACATGGTTCAGTATTTTTTTTTTTTTTTTTTTTTTTTTTTTGCTTGCATCATCCGTTCTCCATTCAGAGTCATCACTCTGCTACTTCCTTATGGTTATCCTGTCTTGCCCACAAGAATACTGAGATAGTAAGTCTTAGAAAGCAAGAGATCTTCCAGAAACTAAGGTGGTCCTGT